>NC_138113.1:36449700-38849700 GCF_964146895.1 Miniopterus schreibersii | reverse complement strand
CAAATAGAATGTAGAAGAACAAGAGTAAAAACAGGGAGAATAGTTATGAGGCTACCACAACAGTCAAGGCAAGAGATAATGGTGGCTTGGACTTGGGTGGTAGTGGCAGACATGTGAAGAATATATTTTGAAGGTAAGAGCCTGGAGGAATTTCTTATGGATACAAGGTGTGGTGTGTGGTATGAAAGAAAGAAGAATCCAAAGTTTGGAGCTTATGCAATATGAATAGAGGAACCATTGGGAAGGAAGCCTCCAATATGGGCTGGAGACTATTTGGGAAGGAAGAAGTGTGGGGATGAAATTCAAAGAGTTCACCTTGGGACTCTTGGAATATCTGAGATGCTATTAGGATTCTAAGAAAGATGTCAAGTGAGTAGCTGGATATATGAATCTGGATTTAGAAGTCATCACAGTAAGTCATGTGGGACAAGGTGAGATCACTTAGGGGTGAGCACAGATAGGAAAGAAGTCCAAGTACTGAGCCATTAGTCACATCAGCATCTGTTGAGAAAGAGGAGAAGGATCCACATTACCTACCTGATTTGGCAATGTGGAAATCACTGGTGACAATGTCAGCAGCTTCACTGGAGTTTACTGTAGTTAATGAATTGGGGTGGATTCAAGAGAGCATCAGAAAACAGGAATTATAGACAACAAATAGTCAACTTTTTTCAAAGAGTTTTGTTTCAAAGGGGTGCAGAGAAATGGAGCGGTAGCTAGAGGGGAATGTGGGGTCAGGATATGGTTTAAGATGGGTGATGCTGCAGCATGTTATATGCTAAATGACAATGATCCAGTAGAAGAAAAAAACTGATGACACAGGAAAGGGAGGGGATAACTGTAGGAATAAAGCTTTTGAACAGGTGAGAAGGGATGGAGTCCAGGAGGGGATGGACTAGAATAGAAGCAGATGGTTTATCTATTCTAGTAAAAGGAAAAGCACAGCACACAGCTACAGATGCAGCTAGAGTGGTAGAATTATTAGGAGGATGCACAGGTTCTCTTCCTCTTGATTTTATTCTCCAAATGAAGAAGGCAGCAAGGCCATCAGTAAGAATGAGGGTAGTAGCATTGCCTTTTGAGAAGGTATGAGAGTTACTCAAAGAGTGAGAGGATACATTCACTAGGGAAATTTAGAAGGATCACCATGTAACACTCAAGACCTGCTTAAAATTTAGTTACATCTGCGGGGGCATAGTGTTTTTCTTTAGTCACATTCATCTGTTTGGAATCAGGCATGGAATTCATGGAAAGCTGGGATTTAATAAGAATTGGGGTTTAGCCAGGTGAGTTTGACAGAGGGGCATTACGAGTACATGCCAAGAGCCCTAGCTGGTGTTGCTCAGTGGTAGAGTGTTGTCTCATGCACTGAAGGGTCTCAGGTTTGAGTCTCGGTCAAGGGCATGCATCTAGGTTGCAGGTTTGTTCCCCAGCCATGGTTGGGGCATGTGCAAGAGGCAACCAATGTGTCTCTCTCACATAAATGTTTTTCTCTCTCCCTCCCCCAACCACTCCCTCCCTCCCACTCTCTCTAAAAATTGGTGGAAAAAATATCCTTGGGTGAGGATTAACAACAACAACAAAAAGAGTACAAGCCAAGGGACGAATTTTAAGGTGGAAAATAGAATATAAGTCAAGTAAAGGAAGAAGTAGGGATGTGGTGAGAAGATGATGGGAAAAATGTACTAAGAACAATGTATTGTACATCCCATTGGAATTAAAAAAAAACGATTGGAGTCAGGTATTAGAGGGGAGAGTGCTAAAAAGATAATAGGTGGTAAAGTCTAAAAATGATATATTTGAAATGGAGATTTTGAACGGGGTGTTTTTAAAAATGTAGTTCATGTCCCATCAGTGGACTGGAAAATCAATTTAATGAGTCACAATCAGCTTTTAAAAAATTTAAATAGAAAATAAGATGTTTGGACACAGCAGCAGTGTTGATCCACGATACTTTTGTTTCACTTATATACATTTATATTGGGAGGTAATGAAAAATGGAATTCTTAATGTGGGTAGCAATTAAAGGGTAATTGTAAAATAGAATCACTTTTAAGACTATGTAACAATTCCCATGTAATTATTTATCTTAATTTCTGTGTTGCTGAGGGATCCTCTTCTCGTATCTTTTATCTAGACCCAAAAAGTTCAATCCTGATGCAAGACTGAATAATCAATCACCACTGAGTGTGTAAGTTCTTGTACAGGAGACCATGCTACACAGACTGTACCAAAAAAGCTCTTCAGAGGTATGACAGGTGTCATGATTCTAACTGAAACTGTATTTTGCACTAATAGTAGAGCAATTTGTATGAGTATTTTAAGAGTCACAACCCACACTTACTTCACCATCTTTGGCAAGCTTTCTACCACACCTCATGCTATTTCCCTCTAGTTCTTCTTTATTGATTTCTTGAGGCCTAAAAATATACATAAATCATGAAATCTCACAGGAAATAGGCAACTAATAATTGCAAATGAATTGTAAGTTAAAAAGAACAGAAAAACTTGCCACTAGATTTAAAAAACAAATGTTTTGTGCTGTAGATAAAAATAAAATGCATTGATAAATCTAGTCCTCACGTTAGTAGCCCTGCAGGAGTGAGCAGATGTTCAATATCTGTGGATAGAGTGCTTCATTGGGGCAATATAATTAATTTTATACTTCTGAGGGCAAGATAACTATTCTAGCTCAGTCCCTTAGGTGAGACTCTACATTAAACTCAATAAGAACATAGACGAGAAAAATCTTTAAAAAATGAAGAATATCCAACATTTAAAAACTGAATATACAAAAGAAATACAATGACTTATAAAAGTATTTCATCCATTACAAAATGCTTCAAATTGGAATTCCATTAGAGAATTAACTTTCACTTTTTAGTTTTTATTATTTGTTTAAACAATCTTACGTTTGTGCAAGGTAAGTATTCTGTGAATATATCTGGAAAAAGGTGGGATATAAACTAAATAAAGTAGAACTAAGAATCCTGGATAATCTCATAATCATTATCATGAATTCATATAACACTTTCATACACTCGTCGTTTGGATATAAAAACTTAACTGGGCCATTATTTCAGGAAGTTCTTTGGTATATAAAAATGGGTTAGCCCTGGCTGGTGTAGTTCAGTGGGTAAGGAGTCGATCCATGTACTGAAAGGTTGCTTCAGTCAGGGCACATGCCCGGGTTTCGAGCTCAGTTGCTGGTAAGGGGCGTACAAGAGGCAGCTGATTAATGTCTCACTCTCACATCAATCTTTCTCTCTTTCTCTCCCTCTCCCTTCCTCTCTCTCCAAAAATCAATTAAAAAATCTTTTAAAAAAAATGGTTAAAAGGGATCAGGGGCAAAAATATTAAACTTCTTAAGGCTTCTCCTATATACCCACACATGGATTGTCTCTTCACTCTGCCCATACCAAGGAGCTGGTATAAAGATCAAGGAATAAACGTGGAAGCACTTTTGTAAACTGCAAAGCACTATGAATTGAAAGAAGAGATCATTTTCTTTCCCATAAATATTTTGCAGGAGGTCATATACTTTTGGGTAAGACAATCTGTAACCAGATGTTAATTAATTTTAGACTCAAAAGTCTTCAAAAAACCTATTAATCAGAATTTGACAATACTACCACAAATAAGAAAATTAGTTTTACCTATACATAATATGAAAATCATGTTTTATGAAAGCATTATTCCAAGTAATATTTCAATATGTTGAAAGAAAATCGTAATATAACACTAGGCGAAACAAAGTATATGAATTACTTAATTTCACTAATATAGCAAATGACAATTCAAACATTCCATTACACTAATTGACCAGAAAAATATTTATAAGATTGATAATGTTGTAGAAATAGAATAAAGCTGATTACATGATCTTTGCTCTACTTTAATAGCTCTTGATTTTTCAACATTGTTACTGATTCAATATAATATGCATTAAAAATGTATAGCCAAAGTTTTTTTTCTAAAGAGAGATGATATGATGTAGCATACTTACCCCACCTCACTGTCTTGTTCTGCCCGGAGCATAGCAAGCCACTGCTGTTTGTACACAGAAGACAGCCATCCTAAAATGTAATAATAAATATATTAATAAGAATAATAAGAAACATGGAAGAATAAAAAGGATTTTAAAATAAAAAAAATATATATATCTTTATTGATTTCAGAGAGAGGAAGGGAAAGGGAGAGAGAAAGATAGATACATCAATGAGAGAGAAACATCGACTGGCTGCCTCCTGCAAGCTCCCCACTAGGGATTGAGCCTGCAACCCGGGCGTGTGCTGACTGGGAATCTAACCACAATCTCCTGGATCCTAGGTCGACACTGAGCCAGGCCCGGCAGGGCAAGGATTAAAAATTTTAAGAAGTTGATAAAGTTGTTACTATTTCTGAATTCAAGTTTAGAATAGTAATAAATAAAACTGGTAATTTATATTTTATAAATATGCTATAACAATATGACTTAATGATTTAAAAAAATGTTTTTATTGATTTTAGGGAGAGAGGAAGGGAGAGGGATAGACAGAAAGATCAATGAGAAACATCGACTGGCTGCCTCCTGCAAGCCCCCTACTGGGGATTGAGCCCACAACCCCCGGCATGTGCCCTGACCAGACTAAAACTACTAATACCCACTTCACATTCCAAAAATATAAAGCTTATCTACTTGCATCACAGACACACCTAAATTAAATTACTTTAGAATAGGCTTTCCTTTTTTAACCTCTTCCAAATTCCATTTCTAAAGGGTCTTAAAAAGAAGTCCAATTAGCCCTGGTCGGTGTGGTTCAGTTGGTGTCATCCCATGCACCGAAAGGTTGCTGGTTCCATTCCCAGTCAGGGCACATGCCTGGGTTGCAGGCTCAATCCCTGCTAGGGGGCATGCAAGAGGTAGCCAACAGATGTTTTGTTCTCACATCAATGTTTTTCTCTCTAAGTGGGCTTGGCATCTAATATTATACTATTGCTAGAGCCTGATATATAAACACACACTAAAACAACTATATAACTGCTGTATTATAGAGTAGGGGTAGGGAACCTTTTTTCTGCCAAGGGCCATTTGGATATTTATAACATCATTCAAGGGCTGTACAAAATTATCAACTTAAAAATTAGCTATGAAAAAAACTCCTAGATTTATTGAATTTCTAGACCCGGCTGTGGTTACCCTGGAACGGCCAGACTAAATGATTTTGTGGGCTGGACATTCCCCACCCCTGTTATAGAGAATATAATCTTCAGAGAAATTGTGTCTAAAAAGCCCCCACAACCATACAAATATAACACACACCCTCTCATCTTGGCAGTGTAAAGCTAATATTATAAAAATGATTCATATAAAATTAATAGAAAAACAGTGTCTATAAACCTGTTAGAATGATTTCATAAAACCGCATTACTTTCAAATATATTAAAAATGTTACTCTAGGTTTGCTTTCTATTGAACACCTTTCTAAATAAGTATACAGATTACAAGATCAATGTAAATCTATAAACACAGCTATATTAAAAACTAAAGTGTCAGATAATTACAACTTTTCAGAGAAATCTATCACTAATGTTTACAAATTTACAAATATTCAAACAGGAATTCTATTCTATACTTCTTATATGCATATACAGTACTAAGCTGAATCTTATATAAGCACTAGAGATTTAACTGAGAACATTAAATCAGTAATTGTTTTAAAAAATTTAAATTATAATTAGAAAAGATATTACTTTTGTTTTGACATGAGCTTTAAGACTAGAATAAGGAAAAAAAGAAAATAAGTAAATTTATGGGCTATTAATAGAAAAAAGCAGTTATAACCTTTAAAGAATACTACAAAAGCCATTTTTAAAAGTCTAGTCCCAAGTAGTGTACTAGTTAATCAAATGAAGAACACCCATATTAGAGAAAACTATATAGCCACTTAAATATCTTGGAGAGTATTTAATGATATGGAAAAATACACAAAATATATAATGTGAACACAGAAAATTACCTACATGGTATGATTCAGCTTTGGTATAAAAATGTGTACCTTCTTGGGATTAAGGATAATTTCTATTAAGTATTCTTTTCTCTGATATATATTACTATTATAATCAGAAAGATACTACTTAATATCATAATTTCGTTATGTTCTCTTACCTGAAGGTATTAGAGAATCTTGTTCAATAATTCGTGCAGAGGCCAAATCACTGATAATATACTGTAACCTTAAATGTCTGAATACTGACACAAATGGTTTTCCTTGCTCAGTTTCAAGGAAGGTCATACCTTCAAAATCTATAAAAAACAGTTTAAATTAAATAGCCATTCTTTTAAAATCTACTAACTTACTTTTTCATTAAATGTTTTCATGGGTTTCGGACATACACACACACACACACATCTATTATATAAAAAGCTAGTTTCAAAGTTTTCAAAGATTTTATAAACCTCAGGTAGGTGGATAAAAACTTGGGAGATTTAGAAAAAAGCCCCAGGAAATTAATTTTGGTCCTAAGTAGAACCTTGGAACAATTCAGTTGTACACCATTCTGGGGTTTGGAGCTTGCAGTGAAGCAAGGTAGGAAAGGAATGCTTGAGAACGATAGTTAGGATTATGGTATCTCCCCAGGACACCCTCTCCAAGGCACTGACAACTCCAGTGGAACTCTAAAGCCCAAGTGCCTCACTTAAGGGTCTTCAAAAGATACACAGGTCATGGAATGTCTCTAAGGAGTCTTCTAACTTATGCTTTAGCTAGATGCGATGACCACTAATTAATTTATTAATTCTCTATTCAAATACAAAATAAGATACAAGGAAATTGTAGCCATGGATTTGTTACACATGGATAGTATTTATTGTTAAAATAATTCAAGTTTAAGAAGTATATGGCTTAACTGGTCAAGATGGTAGAGTAGGCATATGTAGTACTCGAATCCTCCCACAACCACATAAAAATCAGAACTAAACAACCATTATTCAGAACCACCTGAAATCTAGCTGAATAGAAGTCCCACAACTAAGGACATAGGGAAGCCACAATTGAGACTGGTAAGAGGGGCAGAGATGTAGAACAGGTTTGTTCCACACCCATGAGTGGCAGATAAAAATCGGGAAGGATGTCTTGTATGCAGAGGTCCTCCCTGTAGAGTGAGGGGTCCCAGCCACACACCAGACCCCCCTACCCAGGGTTCCAATGCAAGGACAAGAAGTCCTCAAGACTTCTGACTGTAAAAACCAGCTTGGATTTTGGCTGAGTGAGACAGAGAGAGGGCTGCTAGAGTACCAGGTGTTTTTCTTAAAGTGTCCGCACAAGGACTTAATCAGTCTCACTCACTCTGAGTTCCAGTGCTGGGGAACTAGGGACATACAGGGAGGAACTGAGTTGTCTGGCATCAGGCGAGAGTTGGAGAAGCGGCTTGATCCCAGAGAGTAGTGCTGGCAGAGGCCACTGTTCCTTTTTTGGGCCCTCTCCCCACAGAGCCAGCAGGCAGGTACCATATCTGAGTCTCCATCAACCTGGCTAATATTGTTAACCTCACCCTGCTGATTCCCTGAAACCCCAGTGCACCCAACTTGCAGGCCTATCTAAGCCATTTCCAGTGGCTTTTCCATACAAATGGCCTGTCTTGGCTCAATCTTTGGATTTTCCTAAAATCTCTCAAACAAGCAGCATCTGGCCTTGGTATGCCCCATATCTCTTGCTAAGTGGCCCCAGGCTTGGCACTAGTGTAGTCTTGACCCATATATATCTGAAAAGTCAAATAATGAAGAAAACCTGAGAGAAATATGCTAAAATATAATGGGTGAGGGGACCACAAGTGATTTCTCTGTTTTACTTCCTCTGTATTCATCACTTTATAATTTTAAAACTGTATGAAAACCTCAAAATCCTCACTGAAACATAAGAGCATTAGACATCTATTTTGCTTTACGCAATCAGTGTCTCCCTGAAAAGTTATCTTAAACTGTATACACTATGAAGACTGGGTTGGAGACCCTAGAGTGAAAACCAGAAGTGGACCACAGCTTCTTATTCTGGTTTAATTTCTCTAGATGTGCTGTGGTTAACCCATCTGGAGCTCAAGAGGATAAGTTTATGTCAACATTTACCTAATACCTACTGTTTCTATTGAGTCCCTTTGTCTTTTTAGCTTCTCCGCCCTCCTTATCTCTTTCAGTTTTTACATATCTCCCTGTTTAAAATTTCTCCTCGATAATTTATCTGATCCCTCTTTAATTACCATAATGTAGTACTAAGGCATAATTTAAGATGTAAATTTAGTATTTTGTTCTTTAAGTAAATCAAGTTAGATTTTATTGGTATAGCCCTTTAGACATTTTTCGTTCATGAGCTTGACAAAAAAAGAATTTATCTGGCTCTAAGCTAGGAAATCTCACTACATAAAATAATTCTACAAAATTTATTTAAACAAGACACAAAGAGCACTAAATTTTCAAAATTAAAACCTTCTATTCATTAAAAGACACCTTTAAGAAAGTAAAAAAGATAACCTACAAACTAGAAGTGCAACACATATTTATGACAAAGAATTGATTTCAAGAATATATAAAGAATACCTACAAATCATTAAGAAAAGAAATACAATATTAAAATAGGAAAACACCTGAACAAGTATTTCACATAAGAGAAAATGGCCAATACACACATAAAAAGCTGTTTAATTTCTTTGTTTTAAAGAAATGAAAATCAAGTTCATAATATGAAATAGTTCAGTAACAACTAAAACAAAATGATACACTGTCCAGCGGTGTGCTAGAGCTGGCTCGTACTGGCTCACAGGAGCTGATGGTATGCATTTCTTCCCAACTCCACATTCAGTGATGTCATGTTGGTAGCTTGAAATCAGCCATGTTGGGGAATTGTAAAATGGAAATTTAAAAATAATCGGGGATTATTTTTCCAGAGAGCCAGTTCACCAGCACACCACTATATTGTATATGTTAAGACACACATATATATGAAATAACATTTTTTTTTTTAAGCAAGGGAATAATAAACCCAAAATTCAAGACAGTAGTTGGGAAAAGTCAAAGGGACACAACATGAAAGAAGCACATGAGCAGACTATAGTTATTAATGTTCTAGTAACTGAGGATTAATTTCTGGAGGTTTGCTATATTAAAAATAAACAAAAAGGTGGCAGTACATAGACTAAAAGTGACAGTAAACAAAGAAAATCATGAACTAAGGATTATGAGTTATCTACTTCCTCGCACCTGAGGGCCATTAAATTTTTCCCCTGTATCTGTTTTAGCAAAGTAAAAAATAAATATATTGTATATTCTACCTCTGTCCAGATAAGAAAGACTTTATGGCAGTTGATCTTAACCAATTTTAGATCAACCTCCCTGGGAATCTGATGAAAGGTATGGAAACTCTTTCCCCTAAAAATGCAACACACACAGACATATAAAATTTTGCATCCATTTTCAGAGGTTAGTGACACACAGAAGCCTGTCTGTGGGTCCCCCATGTTAAGAATTGCTGTCTAATACACAGAGTTTAATTTGTTAGGGAAAATTCAATGTGGTCAAACAAAAGACAAATTCAAAAATCAGTAGTTACAGGGATCAAAACATGGTTTAAGGAGTAATAATTTAGTTACTGATAAGCAAGGCATTTTTCTTATCCAGCCTCAGTTTTCTCAGGGGAAATGAGGGGTTGAATTAGATAATTGCTAAGGTCCTCTCCAACACTAAAATTTTCTAAGTCTATAATGATTTTAATAAATTTCAATTATAAAAACAAGTTTTCAGGTATACCTTTTTTCCTCTTAGAAAACCAGACATCTGTTTCAGTCAAAAGCTGTTTTAAAGATCCATTCCAAGAAGGCACAAGCTGAAGGAACATCCACTAGGTTAAAAAAGAAAAAAATGACAAGACTTCTTCATATTATGATTTTACATTTTCAAACTGCTTCCACCTTAAAACATAGTATCTAAAAGTTTTAATTTTCATACAAGCAATTGAAAGAAGTAGAACTATTACATGACATGCTTATAAAGCTTTAAATTAATTGCTGTCCAATAATAAAAATTAGGTGTGTGTGATAAAGAATAAACTAATCCTTGAAAGTTAATGGTCTCAAATACACTGTAGTTATACTACTTAAAAGGTAAAGGTTTAATATATAGTACATTAGCAAATTTATACTAATTTATTCTACTCACCAATTAACTCAATTTCACTACATACTATGTGAGATTATAAATGTAAGAAATTAAATAAGGGAAAAAGGAGTTTCTTTTTGTCCAATTGTCTTATTGCTGTTGAGACATAATGCAGAATAGTAAAGAGCATGAACTTTTAAATCCTGACCCTACTATTTAGTAGCTGGGCAAATGACCTAATTTCTCTGGGCATTAATTTCTTCATTTGTTTAATGAGCATAATATGTCTACCTCACAGAACATTTAAAAAATTAATACCTGTAACATAGTTTGAATAGTGCTTGGTACAGAGTAAGCATTTATCATTACTGGCAAACCAGCAGTTACAACAGGAAAGTATGAATGCTACCAGAGATAGAAATGAGACTCCTTTAATGATTAGATAACCCCGTTACTAAACTTCCTTGAAGAAAAATAGTAAAAGAATCTCATCCTACCATAAAAACAAACCACCACAATGATAAAACAAGAAGGTGTCTCTCTCATTCCCAGATTTCACAACTGTGTTAAATGTAGACTCCATGTGGGGGACAAAAGGCTAAAGGCAAAATTATGCAGTGGGAAAGCAATGGATTGGGACTCATAATACCTGGGTTCTGCCTCAAGTCTGCCACTTAGTTATTGTAAGAATTCTAAGTTTTAGCTTCTATAGAACAAGAATAATAAAAATGATGATAATAATAATTTTAAAAGTAAAAAATTGCAAAAAAAGACTAGCCAATTTGTCTCTTCAGAGAGTTATGAAAATAAAATTACATTTAAAATGTTGAAACCATTGAAAAGGATGGACTGAAACATAAGCCTGAATGAAAATAAGGTCTTTAAAAGAAGAATTTTAACATTTTCTAAAAAAGGCAAGTGTGAAAATTTCATCATAGTTATTAATTCAACTAAAGCTCAACTCTGAAAACATTTCTGAAAACTATATACGGCCGACCCTTGCATAACACAGGTTTGAACTGTGCAGGCCCACTTACATGTGGATTTTTTTTTCAATAAATACCGTAAATGTATTTTCTCTTCTTTATGATTTTCTTCATAACATTTTCTTCTCTCTAGCTTACTTTATTGTAAGAATACAGAATACATATAACATACAAAATATGTGTTAATTGACCATTTATGATATCAGTAAGGCTTCTGCCAACAGTAGGCTATTAGTAGTTATGAGTAGGTAAGTTTTTGGGGAGTCAAATTTTTGACTGCAGAGTGGGGGGGAAGTTAGTTTCAGTGCCCCTAACCCTAGAGATGTTCAAAAGTCAACTGTAAAACATTTAACATCTCTGATTATATAAGTAACATAATAACATATTTGTTGTTGAAAAAAATCTGGAAAAAAACAGAAATGTATCCCTAGGATAAAGGAGTATGAAGAACGAAATTAAAATCACTCAGCATGACAACAAATCCCTAAACACAAAGACTTCTTAACATTTTTGCATATTTCCTTTTACTTTTCTTAAATTTATAAGCATTCCCTATCACTGGCCACTGGCTGTTTCCAATTTTTCACTATTATAATCAATGCTGAGGTGATATCCTACACACATCATACTACATCAATACCTTTTTAAGAGCTGTGTATACATCCATCTCCACTTGCATCACAAATAAGTTAGATGAACCAATGAGCAGTTTCATGACATTTATACTAAAAAAGATAAAATAGAGGTAGTGAGTTTATTTTCATGCACAGGCTAAAAGAGGCTGGTAAAACTGAAAATGTTGCCTTTCTTATCAAAAGAAAATGTGGAATTAAACATTAAATCAGTCTTTTTGCCCAAGACAAAGAATATTTGGCAGAAAATAATCTATCTGAACACAGAGATAATTCAGATAGTGTGCTATGAAAGGTTGAAAGGTCTTTTTTTTTGCACTAATAGGAAAACAAAAAGAGTTCTGATCTGCTAATTAACCCAGTTAAAGCAAGGTCCCAATAAGATAACTCTTAGTATGCTCTGATAAAGTGGCAGCCTTCCTCATTTTTCTTTCCTCCCCATTCAATATTTAAAAAAACAAAGACACTTGTCAAAATACAATGAAACAGCTAGATCTTCAAATTAATGTTTAAACTCTAGGCCTAAGTGCTTAGTCATAAAACATGTTTTTATTACTATAAGAGTAAGATCAAGAAATATGTGTTAGTTTAAATTTAAAGTGAAAATAACATCACCAGTTGTTTTCCTTCTTTCCCTTTTTCTTTCCTTCAAGTCAGAAAAAAAGCATCTGAGTTTTTAAGATGACCACTATGATTTATCTTCCTTTTGAAAAAGCGCAATGAGAAATTATAACAGAAAAAATTTAAAGTATTTCTAATGATTTTCAAACCAAATATACTGCAGAGCTTTGTTTATGTGATGATATCACTAGGTGATGGTTTCTTTCTTTTTTTTTTTGTAGAATAATACTTTCTACTAAAGTACTTAAGGGCAGACAAAAGGAAAGGATCCAGAGTTCCAGAAGGTGGTCTAGTCATAAAAATAACACTTCTATTAATTCTTGTATTTTATCTTGAAAATTCAAAGAAATTTAAATTCTCTCTATTCCATAATGTATTTAAAGATAAAAGTGTTTCTCTCCTACGTCTTTCTACACCTCCCTCTCCCCCACCCCTAGTCAGTAAAATTGACATCCCAGGAAGATAGGCAATGATAAGTCATTGGTTTTGTACATTTCCATTGGAGTGTCACATACTACTTAGGGACATTTGTACCCTTTTCTCAGAAGCACCACTGTAAAGGAAACACAAGCTTGAAATGCAGCCTGAAATGCAAGACTATAAAGCCTACTGGTCTCTAAAAGATCACTCCTACCCTGAATTTCTCAGATTCTGCCATTAATACAAATAAGCTCCTTGAGGGCAGAGGCCATGACATAATCATCTCTGTATCGTTCACAGCCTCTAACAGAGTACCTTTATACAAAGCGGACATTCTGGAAGTATTTGTAAAAGGAAGGAGGAAGCAATAGTAAGCAGACTTAATTCAAAGTCCAACCTACTTAATTTAATGAATTTCATTAGGCTTATCAAAAAGTTTACAATTTCCTTAAACTTAATTTTTCAATGGGAAAGATGGCTTTTTTAAAAACGATTTTATTGATTTTTAGAGAGAGAGAAAGGGAGAGGGACAGAGAAAGAGAAACATCAATGTGAGAGAGAAACATCCACTGGCTGCCTCCTGAATGCCCCCCACCAGGGATCGAGCCTGAAAGCTGGGCATATGCCCTGACCAGGAATGAAACCAGCAACCTTTTGGTGCATGGGACGATGCCCTACCAGCTGAGCCACACTGACCAGGGCTAAAGATGGCTTTAAAAATAAACTTTTAGGCCCTGGCTGGTTTGGTTCAGGGGATGGAGCATCAGCCCACAAACTGAAGGGTCCTGGGTTCCATTCTGGCTAAGGGGACGTACCTCAGGTTGCAGGCTCTGGCCCTAGTTGGAGCACATGAGGGAGGCAACCAATCCAGGTCTCTCTCTCACATTGATATTTCTCTCTCTCCCCCTTCCACTCCCTCTGAAAAGCAATGGAAAAATATCCTCAGTAAGGAGTAAAAAAAAGAAAAGAAAAAAAATAATAAGAGAACTTTTAGAGCCCAGCAAAAGTGAGATAACACTTAAAGACTTTTCTACAATTTTATAGCAGCAATGAATTTTTCTATTAAAATTGGTTAAAACAGTCAACATAATATACATTATATCATTCATAATTTGTGTAGCATTTCATCAGTTCATGGGTGCAGTCATGATACCTTTTACCAAATTGTTTATTTTTTCATAAGTAATATATTTTTGTTTTATACAAAAATATCTTGTATACTTTGGAAAATGTAAAACAGTATTTTAGAATGATTAAAAAGTTATTTAAAATTCAAATACCTCAGTTCTTTAAAAAGTTCAACATTCTGATGAGTCATCAAATTGTTTAGAAGCCATTCAAGGCACCTGAAATTAAAACACAGAATTATTACATTATATATCATGTACTGATGATTTATTAAGTAAGACTTACAGTTATAATAAAAATGGAATATTAGTCTTGCTAGGACATGCTCAAAATTTTTAATTTAACAATTAAAAATTTAGTATTATTTTTTGTCAGCAGTTATTAAGGGAATATTCCCTTTATATTAATGAGAGCATTTCAACTTAAGAAAACCGCATTTCAAGTTTGTGTTAAAAGGTTTATGAAAGAGTTTACAAACTTCGATATAATTTGAAAATGGGTACTGAAATTCTCAAGAGTTAAAAAAAAAAAAATTGTCAGTAGTTGCATTGATATGATGTCTAGCATGTGTACTAATTGAAAGATTTTATAGAAAATCTACAGTAGAGTGACCATAGTTTTTATAAGCATGTATAACCCACCCATGGTCACTTACAAAGACATCACTTTTGAGAAATTTACTAATTTGTCCAAATGTAAAAAGAAACTTTTAATACAAAATTCTATTCTATCTTTTTTTTTTCTTTCGTTCTTGTCACTACACATTCTCTTAGGAAACCAAAGCAGCCAAATTCCCAAAAGTGGGAGGGAAGGAAAAAGAAAAAGGGTAACTCACTTTTTCTTTACAGAATCTAATCCATAGGTCCCTGCTGATGTGTAATAGCCACATACAGTTTTCACATTAATTGTTTCCTTCATTGTCTCACCACACTGCTGTATTAAACCATCCTGTAAATATAAATAAGCACTGGAAAGGCCCATTTCATGTGGGAAAAATTAGCTCTGAACATGTGCTTTTACATATTAAAAAGTAAAAAAAGGAAGAAAGAAAAGAAAGAAAACTCATTAAGTGCAACAAGCCTAAGTTTTTCATAAGTCCAGTAAAAATACCGAAGGGGGGAAAAAGAAAATCCAGGAGGTATGCAGCTAAATACTTGGAATTAAAAATGGAAGAGAGGGGGTAAAAGAAGGCAGAGATGAATATTATTATCCTCTCTCTTTTCTATTCTTCCCTTTCCCTGGGATCTTTGCAAATTTAAGCAACATTCTGTTTGTTTTGCCAGTTCTTTTTAAATTAAGACCTCTCTACATAGAACATGTGATGGGCTAGGCAAGTAAACTATGAGTCATCAGAAGGTGTTTATTAAAGTTTAAAACATTTATGAATATCTAAAAGATGTACTTAAATCAAATATATTATTGTTTTAAACTCACACTGAAATTTTAATCTAAAATGTTTACATATAAGATTTCCTTTTTTTTCTTCCTCCACCTCCTCCTCTGCCACCCTCCATGTAAGATTTCAAATGAACTTTATTCAATATATGGAATGAATACTGTCACTGTTTACTCAACTTTCTGAAATATATTCATGCAAATATATTACTAGGTTAAACAGTTAAGTCATAAAGATAATGCAGAAAGTGGATTTAGAACAAAACCAAAAAAGGACTAAAGTTAGAAAATAAAGTATACTTAGTGGAAATAAGAATTGTAAGGATCAAAACATTTTAAAATATCAAATAACTTCAACAAAGTATATTTAGCAAGCTATTAACTTTTACTTCAAATAAATTAGTATACAAATGCAACATAAAAAGAAAATTAACTCTTTTAAAGATCAAAATAAATCACTGATTCCATTAGGATTTTAAACTTACCAGAATGTCATTCTAGACTTCTCCCCTATCCTCTTAATATCTCCTTTGTCATGAAGTCCAGTGGATTATCCCTGTGTTATGACCCTAATTTAGACCCTTACTTGGATTATTACAATAGTTTTTATACTCATCTTTTCTTCAATCCATCCTTCACATTGTTCCTGAAGTATTCTTTCTAAACACAACTTTGTCTTTTTCCTGATTAAAATCTTCCAAAAGTACTTATACATAAAGTCTAAACTTTTTAAAAGGTATCGAGGACTTTCATGAGCTGGCCTCTGCCTCCCTCTCTCCAACGCTTTTTATATTCTATACTAGAGCCATGTTGCCCTCAGATTCTCTAATTTTCCACAGTTTCACATCACCAGGTCTTAGTTTACTGTCTGAAATGCTTTCCTTCTCTCTTCTTACTTTGCAAAAGAAATACATTTTTCAGTTTTCAAGACTCAACCTCAAACACAACTTCCTTCTTTGACACCACCATGTTAAACTGACCACTTTATGGATCCACGAAATCCTACATGATGTTTATTATCATACCTATAACACTGGACAGCTCTTACTTTATCTTTGGGTTGGCATATCAACCCTCCCTCTCCCACTCATTATACTGTGAGCTTCTTAAAGGTGGGGAAAGTACCTTAATTTACCTTTGGATCTTTATGCCTACTTTAGCACACTGCTTAAGACACTTCTGTTGAATGAACAAATCTGTCCTTCTACCAATAAATTATACACATTTACACACAGTTATTTCATAATTAAGAAAGTTTACACAGTAAGCACTCAATGTTTTTTGAGCCCATGAAGTAAATGAATTAGTAATTACGTATAAGCCATCTGCTTCATAACAGTCAAAATAAATCATTATTGAATAGAAATCTGTAAATGGACTTACACAAATAAATTTTTTCCACATTATAGTCATTCTAAGATGTCTACACAGAAATAGCTTGTATTCATCTTACATAGACATCATGACCCCTCTGGTTGCAATAAATTGCCTTTAGCTAAACATTTTAGATGATATCACAAATGGCATATTTATGCAATTCATTTTTATTTTAAAAATTGTAAAAAGCTAAACTTTATTTTTGGAATAGATATTTTGAAACAAAGATATAACTGTAATCCTTTCTTTGAATAATGCATATACTTACCAACTGTAGCATACAAGCTGCTGCCAAAATGGCAATAACTCGACTGGGCTTTATTAAGACATCATCTCGATATAGTGACCCAAATGCAACCTGCAGTGCTGGAAGCAAAAGTAAACATGTAGAATGAAATAACAATTATATCTATAAGAGTATTACAAAGATAACAACACTGACTTTTTTTACACACTAAAACATATGTCTAAATCTAATATGTACTTAAAAAGGGCAAGAGAAACATCATTAATTAAAATGCTAGTAATGGTTACTGATTAATGGTGCTAATTTAATAGTAATGTTATAAATTTCCATTTATTTTACCAAATCAAGCTGGATTCTTCTACATCTAACCTTGACATTAACTAGTGGTCAGAATTCAGATACCCTTGGAAAAAGCTTTATAAAGATAGCCCTGAGTAGACCAATTATTAAGTACATGTATAGACACTATGATATTAACTCTGATGCTTTCAGTGCTTCACCACTGGCGAGTATGGAATAGCTCATGGTCTTATCCATGCTATACTCTCACCAGCCACCATAGCTATCTGAGCCTGTCCTTCCTTCTCTCTGCTGTACCTGCATCTATGTCTCACATAATTTACTTTATGTTTTTGCACCTGAAACTTGTATGAATATTATTCACCAGCTTTTCTATGTAATTATAATACATAGTCATACTTCTCCTTCCTTCACCCTACATTCTCTATATCCCAGGGAGATATATTTGTAAACATAAGTAAACAGATTGATATGGCCCACATGACTAAGATTAGACATAGGTAGAAGAGAATTGATAAACTATGGAGTAAATCAATATAATGTTGTTGTCTTGGGGTATTAAATAGAGCTTTTTACTAGCTTCCAAAGAAAGAAGAAAATATTTTCTACCAAAAGAAAAGGTTATGTTTTCATTATTTTGTATGGTAGTAATAATTATGGTGGTGGTTACCTTCTACATCAATATTCTGGTCAGGAATCTCCAGTTCAATAATATTCATGCTGGATTCTTTCCAAGAACCACTGAACATACTAGAAAAGTAGCCAGACTTAAAAAAAAAAGAAAAATCAATGATTATCCAGTACTTTCTGTGTCTTCCAAATTATCTCCCCATTTCTAACTTTAAGCCAACTATTCTATCAAAACTAATTCATCATATTATTTCAAGAGAAAAAGAATTGCCAAATATGTCTATAGGAGAAAAGAAATTGAGGTAAGGGCACTATTAGGTATACGAAAATATTTTCAGTTTAGTACTAATTTAATGAAAAATAAACCAAATTCTTACATCACTGTCTGAACTAAATCCCTATATAGTAATATATTTGAACCTCATTAGCTTAATAGAAACGATTTCTGCAGTATATTACATGTATATGTTTTCCTTGTGAATGACATTTTAAGTTCAAACTTATAAATTTTGTTATATATTTAAGCATCTCTCATAAACATATGACAACACACAGGTGGATAAATAAAAGTGTACCAAGGAAGAGAACTGACTAAAAGCCCTCAAACTGTTAAATCCTTACTGTACCTAGTGGCTGTAAAGGGTCCAAACCAGTCTCAAGTCAACACTAATAAGATGATTCCCGAGAAATTAGGGAAAATCCAAAGTTTAGTTTTATTTAATCAGAAAATTCCAGAATGAACTTGAATTCTTGGGAAAGTTTCAGAATGGATGAAGTCTTCAGTTATTTCTAGATAACACCTCTCATAATCAGAATTACTTTGGAATGGCTCAAATATTAACTAATTTCTTTTTTTTAAAAAATTTCTGGGTACATAGTATATACAAGGCACTATGAATATAGCTGTAAATAAAACACACAGTTTCTGTCCTCAGGGGGCTTATAATTTAGCATGTGGTTTGCACTATAAACCAAATAAGTATATCAAGCTTCTCTTGAGATGGCAAGAGGTATTCTCATCCTTAAATTCATAAAACTGAGAGAAAGAGGCATTTTCATCCTTAAAAATCACAAAACTGCTTTGAGGGATTAAAAAAACAACAACATACGGAGCATATCCTCAAGCTGAGACCAATGCTCTGATATATTCTCTTGGCTACATACTTTAAGGCAAAATAAAACTGTTCAAAAAATTAAATAAAAACTATGATTAAAATGTTAGAGAAAAATTCCTTTCAAATGTTTATACTAAAAAAATCTTAAACTATACTGTCTTAATTATTGTCAAATGGTAAAAAAGAGACGGAAAAATATAAGTTCCACAGGATAAGAAACGAATTGTTCACTGCTCTATTTTCCCAGTGCCTAGAACAATGATTTGAAGAAAAGACAGAGTTGATGAAAAATAAAATATTTGAGCCATTAAAGCAATATTCTTTCATTTTGAAAGTTCTGAATCTTTAAAATGGGGTGGTAGATAGTAATATTTTTCAGCACAAGAATCAAATAAGTATATCAGCTAAATGACTTAGTCTATATACTTTTTTTATGGTGTCTTTAATTTAGCTGCATTTTCTAGGAGAGAAGGAAGAGTAAGTGCCAAGAACTTTCCATTCATATTCAACATTAACTACAAAGCAACATTCTAGCTGATTTCACCCAATTAATCATATACATAATAAACAAATTCAGCAATCTTAACTTTAATGTTAAACATTTTTTTCCATAATCCTTTCCCTTTTGTCAACAGAAGGCACCCAAATAAGCACCCTACTGAAGCAATGACAGAAAGTATTGATTTCTAGGCCAGTAAGACAACGAAAATTCAAAATCTGTTTTCTAGACCAAACTAAGCTTTCACTAACAATGTTTGCCATATTTCTAATAAAACAAGACTTTTTATTAGCTGATAGGAGTTAACCACTGTTCATGCAAAAGATTACTGTGAAATGCAAATATAAAGAACATGACTTAAAAGAGTTTGAGTTTTTTTTTAAGTAATCATTCAAACAGAAAAATAAAATACTTACTTGACATAAATATATTTTGTGTAAGCTCCACTCTTCTCCTAGAGCACAAATTTTAATGTCACTGTTTTCACCATTCAAAAACAATGTTTGATAAATATATTTGGATGTACTCTTTAATTTTTTCCTGTTAAAAGAAATGCAACTGTTACATGTGTGTAAAACTGAATGTTTTACTGATTTTGCAAATAACTCAAAATGCTCCCTTTGTTCAATTGTTATTAAATAAAGCCAATTTAAGTAAAAGGAGAGAAGGATATTATATATTTAAATTTGCTCATGTATGGAAGAGTACATTAAAAAAACTAATAGTAGGAGATTCCAAAATGGTGATGGATTGAGTGGAATCTATACTGACACTCTCCCAGGACCAAACTGGAATTACAACTAAAATATAGAAAAGCCATCCTGAATTATCAACTGAAGACTATCTGTAGAGCACCCTCATAACCAAGGACATAAAGCGGAGAACACATAGAGACTGGTAGGAAGTGCAGAGGTAAGTGAAAGCTGGCTGGGCTTCCATAGGCAGCAGCTGAAGTTCCGGAGGGATATCTCAGCTGGGGGGACTTCCCACTGAGAACCCTGGGGCCTAAACCCCAAGCTGGGCTTCCCAGCCCAGAGCACCAGAACTGAGAAAGGTGCCCACATAACATCTGGCTGTGAAAAGCAGCAGGGTTTCTATATGCCAGGGAGAGACAGATGGAAATGCAGGCACCCTCATTTTTTTTTTTTTTTTTTTTAAATCCTCACCAGAGGATATTCCATTGCTTTTTTAGAGAGAGTAGAAGAGAGTGAAACATAGAGAAATGTCAATGTGAGAGAGACACATCAACTGGCTGCTTTGCATGCACCCCAGCCAGGGTCAGGGATCAAGCCTGCAACAGAGGTATGTGCCCTTGGCTGGAATTGAACCTGGGACCCTTCAGTCTGCAGGCCAAAGCTCTAACCATTGAGCCAAACCAGCTAGCGCTGCAGGTACCATCTTAAAGGGCCAATGCACAAAGTCTCATGTGCAGCCATTCACCTTGTGCTCTGGCAGAGGCAGGGCCGAGTGGACTAGAGCTGTGTGAGGAGAATCCAGGGTTGCTGCCTCGGGGTTAGAGCTCAGAGGGCAGCTATCTGGATTCCTGTGCTGAATCATTCCCCGACACTGCAGAGGACATCTTTCTCAGGCAGACATTTACTGTCCAAGCAGCTTTTGCCTGGGTGGGAAGCAACTACCCCACCCACTGAAAACCTCTCACTCCACCCTGTGGAGTTTCCACAGCCTGAGGCTCCTTAAGAGACTGAAAAACAATCAGCCTCTGGGAGCTTTGAGTCTTTGCCTGATTTGCTTCTGGACTCAGGGCTTTGAAAAGCAGATGTTGGTGTGTATCTTGGTCCTTTCCAAATGCACCCAGCCCCAGCAGAGGGAACCACAAGCTGTGGAGTGGGGAAAGTTTCAAACAGGGTACTAAAGGCCAGTCACTGGCCTGCATTAGAGACCATCCAAAAGACTGAGAGTCCTGGCAAATCTACCTAATGCATAGAAACAAATCCAAACAGGCAGCAAAAATGGGGAGACGAAAAAAACAAGCCCCGAATGAAAGAACAAAAGATTCTCCAAAAGAAGAGCTAAATGAAATGGAAATAAGCAATCTATCAGACATAGAGTTTAGGATACTGATCATAAGGATGCTCAACAGCATGAGAAAAGATATGGAAACTATGGAGGAAATTAAAAATGACATAGTAGAAATAAAAAATACATTGGAAGGAATAAACAGCAGATTAGGGGAAGATGAGGATCCGGTCAGCAAATTAGAAAACAGGGTAGTAAAAATTCACTCAATCAGAAGCAGAAAGAAAAAACAATTAAAAAAAAGGAGGACAGTTTAAGGGAGCTGTGGGACAACATGAAACGTAACAATATTCACATCACAGGAATGCCAGGAGGGGGAGAAAGTGAGCAAGGAACACAGAACCTGTTAGGAGGCACAGAGAGTTCCAAGCATGAAGAACCCAAAGAGGCCCACATCAAGACACAACATAATTAAAATGCCAAAAATTCAAGACAAAGAGAGAATCTTAAAGGAAGCAAGAAAAAAAGCAATCTGTTACCTACAAAGGAGCTCCAATAAGGCTGTCAGCTGACTTCTCATCAGAAACTCTACAGGCCAGAAGGGAATGGCATGAAGTATTCAAGATAATGAAAGCAAGGATCTGAAACCAAGAATACTCTATCCAGCAAGGCTATCATCCAAAATAGATGGTGAAATAAAGAGCTTCCCAGACAAAAAAAAAGGCTAAAGGAGTTTATTACCACCAAACCAGCATTGCAAGAAATGTTAGAGGGACTACTGTAATAAGAAGCTGAAATAGAAAGAGAAACATAGGCATAAAGAAATAAAATGGCAACAGATAAGTAACTATCAATAATAACCTTTAATATAAATGGATTGCGTGCTCCAATCAAAAGACATACATAGGGTAGCTGAATGGATAAGAAAGCATGACCCAAATATATGCTGTCTACAAGAGTCTCACCTCAGAACAAAAGACTCACACAGGCTGGAAAAAAAAAAAAGACTTCTAGAGGATTTTAAAGGAGTGATTGACAGCAATACAGTCATAGGTGGGGACTTTAACACCCCACTGACTTTACTGGATAGATCTTCCAGTCAAAAAAAAATCAACAAGGAAATAGTGACTATAAATGGTGTACCAGATCAGATGGATTTAATTGACATTAACAGAACATTTCACCCCCAAGCTACAGAATAAACGTTCTCCCCAAGTGCACATAGGACATTCTCAAAGACAGACCATGTTAAGACACAAAACAAGTCCCTACAATTTCAAGATTGAAATCATATCAAGCATCTCCTCAGACATTTACATCATGGAATACTATGCAGCTGTAAAAAAGAAGGATCCCTTACCCTTTGAGACAGCATGGTAGGATCTGGAGAGCATTATGCTAAGCTAAATAAACCAGTCAGAGAAAGACAAGTATCACATGATCTTACTCATATGTGGAATCTAATGAACAAAATAAACCAATGAACAAAACAGATCCAGAGACATAGAAGCATGGAATAGGCTGATGAATCACAGAGGGAAGGCAGGGGTGGGAGAGTGGGGGGAGAGAATAACCTAAGAACTTATATGCATATATGCATAACCCGTGAATACAGACAATAGTGTGGTGAAGGCCTGGGGTGGGGGAATACAGGGTAAAAGGTATCAATGAGGAGGAAAAAGGGTTCATTTGTAATACTTTCAACAATAAACATAAATTAAAACATTAAAAGAAAAACTAATAGTAGTGGCTATCTCTGAGGTAATCTATTCCCAAGAGGGGTAATAGAGATAAATGGGGAAAGCATGAGGAGAACTTTCACTGTACTTTTTTGCAATTTTTAATTTCTGAACTAAGTGAATTACCTATTCAATGAATTAAGATAATATACAATTACAGAATGGAGAACATGCATAAAAACTTCACCCAAGTAATTTTTAAAATAATTTACATTCAATCTTTTGGTACCGAACTATTTTAAAAACTAGTTAAAGTGCCACAACCTCCCCCCGCCCCCATCTGCCAATTGGACAACTGGTTTGCAGCCTTAGACTAAAGGTTCTCAAAATTAAGCTCAATGGAAAAGTGGCGACCAGGGAGAGCCGAGAAGTAAATGCTGGGTATCCCACCTAGCTTCAACCAGAGCAGCACCACATATTATATCTGTAAACATCTTGGATTTCTGCATAAGATTCAATTTAAAACAATAATGTTTTTTAAGTTTGATAATCATTGCTCAAGATGGTCTAGTCAATACAAAAAGCCCTAGGTAGAGGCTGATCAGTATCTTTTATATTCCTGGTCAAACCTGAGAACTTTCCTAGTAGTTAAAAATACTTAATATTTTAAAAAATGAAGCAATTGTTTCAGGTAGTGTCTTGAGCCAGAATATTTAACATCTCTTTCCAACAGGCAGTAGAAACAGCACATGCTTTGGTGGTCAGACTTGAGTCCCAGCTTCACCACAGCTCAGTTACCCCAGATATAGAGGATATTAATAGTACACACTTTATTGGATTACTGTGAGAAATAAATGAGACAATGTAGTTTCCAGTTCCTTATAGCATCCTCCCCAACTTACATTAAAAGATTAAAAGTACAGAAAGGAATAAGCCCACAGCAAAAAGGTGAGGGTGGGCTTATTACCTGATTGGAGAATTCTAAGGATCTGGAAGTGCTAATGGGGAAACTTGTTCCCCTAATGGCCTTCTTCACTCTCTAGGAAAAAAGTACAGATAACTCAGGTATAAAGATTCCAAGGATCTTCTAGAAAGAAATAAAACAAATCTATCAAAAAGATCTAAGACTTTAATGTAGATGTCGATGCCCCAGACAGAGCGATCCTCATTCTGGCAGATGAAGAATCTGTAGCCTGGTAGCTCCCAACCTATTCACCCTAAATCATGGTTCCCAAACTGTGTGTCAAAAAGCACCAGAAGCACCACAGCAAACTCAGGTAGGCATGTGGAATATCCTAAATTTGAAGGAAACACAGCAACATCTTTCAGATACCATGCAGTCTGCTCCGATTAAGTTGGTTAGACCTAATTATGAGGTTTTTCTTTAGGACCCAACAAAGCATGCCCCACCCATATCCAACAGAGTAGCCAGTACTCCTACTCAAAGGGGAAGCTCAGTAGAAATAGATCTATTTACTCAATTAACACACACACACTTCCTCATTCTTAAATATAAGCAGACAACTAAGGAGCACCCAACCTGAGGAAAAGTAGGAGTATTAAAGATTGTTAAAAAGAGAGAAATTGACTCGAGAGGAAACATAATTCAGGGAAAAGAGAACTTAAAAACAAAACTAAACAAAACACTCTAATTAATACATCTAGAGATCTGAGAATATTACATTTATAAAATAACAAGATGTTATGATAAAGAATTACTCAGAACAAGAAAATAAAAGAGCTGTTAGACCCTAAAAGCACAGTTGCTGAAATTAAAAAGCCAGAAGAGAGGCTGAATGGCAGAGTTAAGGAAATTTCTCAAAACATAAAGCAAAAAAAGACCTAGAAAGGAAAAAAAGAAAAGAGAAAGCGGTACAATCCAAGAAATCCAAAATCCAATTAAGAGGGGTCCAAGAAAGAGAAAACAAAGATAACAGGAGAAAGGTAATTATGGAAGAAATTAATGGAAGAAAGTTTCTTCAACTAAAGTAGTGTCTAGATTGTAAGAATACACAAAGTATCAAGGCCATTAAAAGACCAACACTTAGCACATTCTAGTTAAATCCCAAAATATCAAAGAAAAAATTTAAAAAGTACCAGAAAGGAAAAAAAAAAGGTCAGCTAAAAAGAAAGGAGAATTAGACCAGCATAGTATTTCTCATTAACACTGTGCACTAAAAGACAATGAAGTAACATCATCAAAGATATGAAAAGTTATTTTAGATTTCCATACCCAGTCAAAAGATGAATTAAGTGAGACTAAATTTACATTTAGATAAGCACAAATTACCTCCTTTTGCACCCTTTCTTAAGAAAATACTTGAGGATGTAGTTCCCTAAAATGAGTGAGAAACAAAAAAGATATAGGCTACAGAAAACAGTGGATCCAATCCTAGAAATGGAGTGAAAGTAAGTCCCAGGATAAGTGCAGACTTAGAGAGCAATGGATCCAGACTGGAAAAGGATAATGGAGGGACTCAGGAGAATGGCCTTGGTTTTACAGGAGAAGGAGTCCGTGCAGGTGTATTTGGAAAGATAGAAAAATCTGAAGACATGATGAAGGAATATTATTCTTTTGAAAACAAGGGTAGCGTAGGGGGGAAGGAGCAGTTAGAAACTCTAGAAAAATAAAGCAATTAAAAAAAGGCAATATCTCAATAAGATACACATGAAAACAAGGCCTGATTTAATGCATTTGATAGAATGAGAGAAAAATATTCCATTTAACTATAAGGTTAGAAAATTCCTCTAAGAGAAAAACAGAGGGTTGTGATATTGGGCCCATGAAGTATGATCTATAGTCCTAGCACACTACTTGACTCTGCAGTGAACAATATTTACATAGTTATAACAATAAATACTGTTGATAGATTTCAATATTTAGAGACAATCTAGAGACAAAACACTCAAGATCTGGTTGCAGAACAGCTGAGTTTTAACAATCTTGTTAATGTAAAGTAAAACATGTAGTTGACAAAGGTATGAGGTAGAAGGTGGGCCTGGAAGCCAAGCTTTTCATGGAGCAGCTGGGATAGCACAGCAGATACCTCAGGAAGCATATTAGTGCCAAAATTCTAGGTCTTAATATTTTCTTACACCCTTCATTCATACTGGGATAAATATGCCAAGCATCTACCACCAATATACTCATACTAAACTCTGATGTGCATTTTCTAATAAAAGTTTGCTTTAAAGACTTTCCATTCCAGTCCACTCATGTAGTTCAGAGGTTGGCAAACTTTTTGTAAAGGTCTAGACAGTAAATATTTTCAGCTTTGTACCACAAAAGCCAGATGGCCTCCAAGAAAATTTTGTCAGCATGTTGGTGGGCAGTTTCCTGCTTGCCAGCCTCAGCCTACCACATCTCACTCAGCAAGCTTATCCATTTCTGGGCTATAGCCACACCTCCTTCAACATCAGAATCTCAGCTTGGAAAAGGCAGCCCTATTCCAAATTTGTTCCTTCCTTGGGTATTCTGTCTCAGCCCTAGAAGTAGTGAGTGCTCTCTATATTCTCTGTATTTTTTTATAACTCTCTTTACCTTAGTAGTTTACCTTCAGTAGTTAATTTCCAGTTACTTGCTATTAATGGCTATATTAAATTTTCCCCGTTCAAATTACTGTGTAGACTTCTCTTTCAAATAGACCCTAACATATATATTTCAATAATGACATATTAAATATATGTGGCCTAAATACTAATTAAAAGACAGAGATTATCCTATTGGATTTAAAAAACAAAAAACAAAACAAAAACAAGACCCAACTATATACTGTCTAAAAGATAGCACTTTAAATATAAAAACAGGTAAAACGGAAAGGATGGAAAAAGATATACCCTTAAACACTTACTAAAATAAAGCGGTAGTGGCTATATTATCAGGGATAAAGAGAAACATTTTGTAATGATAAAGGGAGTCAATTCATCAAGGAGACAATATTTACTGAGTGCTTCTTTAACAGACACTGTTTATTGTACACATTCTAACATTTGTGAAACCCTATAAGGCAATTATTAGTATCTCCATCTTACTTATGAGGAAATAGGCAATTATGTACAGAATACAGACTAAAACTCAGAATCTGAGCTGTTAAAACTTATTATGCTAACTCTCCAAAAAGGTAACAACAATTTAACAGTGGGGACCCATTTTTGGACAAGCATTCTTACATAAAACTGTACGAAGGATTTTATAAATCAAACTATTAACATAAGCTATCTATGCTTTCATTTTACAACACATAATACTTGTGTAAGCAAAACATTTTTGAATCATTTTTTAAAAATTGCATTAAAAAATTAAATCTATGTAACCCCACTAACCTTTAAAAACAAACAAAGCAACCAGATTGCTTGTGTGAAAAACATATTCTTCTTAGAAACAACATTCTAGTTCACAAGTAAATATCCTGATTTTCAACTCTTCGAAAAAAAGGTTGAGCAAGCTGCAGCACAGCCTTACACATATCCATGGTGAAATTCAAGTACTAGAAGCTTTGAAAGACTGTTCCTAGTAAGGTACATATGTACACTATTGATAAACTTCACCTTTACAGTTAAGGAGAACTGTCATCTTTTCCGTTACACTGAGTGGCCGACAATGGGAGTGCCGATCTCAGAGACTAAATTTACGCGTCTAAACTATTTAAGGCCACCGGACGCAAGACAACTTATTCTACTGCCACTCAGAGAAAACAAAGGTGTATCACATAAGGCCGGCCGGGCGGCCGGCGGTGTCTAAGGTTTAATGAGGCGCAAGCTTCGGCTTGGCGTTTCCGAGTCTCATCTCGGGGCCATAACATCATCCTGGCGGCGTCTGTGGTTTATAATCCCGAACACCAAGCGCCTCCCGAGGCGCTCCCCATCAGCCTTGCCTCGGACCGGCTCCCACACTTACCTTGTCAAGGACATGTCCGCTCCTCACAGGCTGGGAGAGCGCCGCACCCCCCGCGAAGCGCCACCTGGCTAGTCCCCAGGCGGGGCCGCGGGACCCGCCCAACAGGTGCGGACGCGTCCCCCCACGTACCTTCGAGGGGTGTTGAGGAGCCGCTGCTGCTCGTCCCCTTCCTCTTCCTCCTCGTCTGTCTCGGATTCGGGGTGACAGTAGCAGAGGGCCCCGCTGCTCCGCTTACGCTTGTGGCTGCCGGGGCAGTAACAGAAGCCGTGGCCGGCCGCATCGCCGCCAGTCTCCGGCCTTCGGGACGAGTCCTCCGCCCCGGAACCCGGTTCCTGCCGGGCTCGGGTACGCCCCGAGGGGCGCAGCACTCGGCTGCTCAGCGAGCCCATGAGCCACGGCTCCCCGGGATTTCAGGGAGCGCACCTCAGGGAGCCCAGCGGACCTGGTCTCCCGCCATAGTCCAGCCGCCGCCGCCGCCGGTCTCCGCCAGGCCCGGGTGTCTACACGACCACTTTCTCACGCGCGGCGCCAACCGTCGCAGCGGACGCCGCCACCTCCATCCACCGCCCCGCCCGCAGCGTCTGTGCGCGCGGCGTCTCCGGGCTGCAGGACCTTGCCCCCTGGCTTTCGCAAATAAGCGCGGCCCGGACGGCGCAGGCGCTCGGCGAGCCTCCGGAAGGGGCGGGGAAAAGTGGCGTGGTTGGCGGGTGGAGCCTGCGCAGAACGAGACTAGGGCGGGGCCCGTCGCCGTTTCGGGCTTGTGACTTTTGCGCGGCGATCCGCTTAAGTTTGGGGACCGACCTCATTTTTAGCATTATTTCAGGCAACCCCTTTACGTTAACGAGACCCGGAATTGCAGCTCATTCATTCTTTCTGCAAAAGTGCTTCGAGCTCCAGGTATCTACCGGGCCCTGTGCTACGCTAGGGGCCAAAACAGGCTGTTGGATGGAGCTCGTCCCTGGGGAGTCCCCACGTGCCGGGGGGCGCCCTGCCCAGGTGGGGTCTGGCTTTCCGGGGCAGGAGGACTACACTGTGCGTCTTAGAATGCTAGGCCCTTGGGTTTCTTAAACATCAACTCTCCGCTTCCTAAACGGATTTTGGCAGACGTTTCCCGCACTCCTTTCCTTTCTGCCCTCGGATTGGGGGTCTGTGCTGGGACTGTCACGGCTTCAAGTGCCATCTGGAGGCCCAAGCAAACTTTACAGGTGTCTGCCTAGAGGATGCAGCCCTTGCTATGGACACTGGAGAGCCAGCTTGCACTCCCTGACTCCCTCCTGCTACTTTTCAAATAAAATATAATGAAAATATTTCTAATGACTTACTCAGAGTAATATGATAAATACCCATGGGCCCACAACTATGATAACAAATTTTAATAGAAACAAATTTATTATACTTGCTTTGACTCATTCGTTTATATAGACTACAGATAGGTTGACGCTCTCTCCATCTCAGTCTGTCTCTCTCCCTCACCTATTGTGACCACTATCTTGATAGTGGTGTATATCGTTATTCCCATGCATGTTCTTATATGTATACACATTAGCAATATATTTTCTTGTGCACACTTAGGCATATAATTAAATGGAATTATACTATACCTATCATTCTACACCTTTCTCCTCTCAAAATTATACTTTTGAGACTTATCCAACTGACAAATCTCTAGTTAATTTTCACTGCTCATTGTATGATTAACCCATAATTTATTTTTTCCCGTACTGAAAGAATAAGGTTTTTTTCCAGTTAATGCTCTTATACAGCAGTAATGAACACGGTGTGTAAGAAATTCACCAAGTAGATCCCCAGAAGTGACTTTACTAGGAACTTTCAACTTTAACTGTTTGTTAAATTGCTTCTGAAATGATCACACCAATTTAGACTCCCATCAACAGTATATGTAGTTTGGGGGCCCCAGTGGACTGGGTTTTACCCTGAGAAATCTGAACTGAGAGAAGCTGGCTGGGGCAGTTTGGGGGGAGGCGCTAGGAGAGAAGCAGAGAATGATGGCTGCAAGAGGATTAGTCTGCATGCCCAGAATTTGTCAATACAAAGGATATGCAAATGTTTACCATGAAACAAGTGTATGCCACCATAAGACATCCAGCATGGGATCATCTTAGAGCTTGTGCAAGAGGATTGGGTGGAAGGACAAACACATTGCAGCACAGAGAATCTGAAATTATCATGGAATTCCTAAAGGCTGAAAAACAAGAACTGCATTTGCCTTGCCAAGGGAACCAAAGATGAACAGTTCCTGGTGATGGGGTTGATAAAAGAACCCAAGAGAAGGCCCACAAGTATCAGCTTTAAATATCTGCCAACCTCACGTAGCACTGACCATCAACACCAGAGCAGTCAGGTAATGTTAGCGTAGGTAGTTAGCTAGTTATTAATAAAGGGAGGAAGCAAAGGGACTCAGACATTATTATGTATAATCAACTAGGGAGCAAGAGCCTACTTGCTTCGCCAGGAAGTGACAGCTTCACACACTCCCCAGGGAACCACCAATCTATTCCTCCCAGAACTCTGGGGAAGGGGGTAGAACAAAGAAGGTGAAGGAAAGCACAAGCCAATAGAAGTCAAAATGGTGCAGGGGGAGGTGCTTGACAATAGCCTGGGGAAATAATAGATTGGTTGGAAGGTGGGCCCAGCGCAAGCAGCATGACAGTTTGGGAAGTTGACTGGTTATTTTGAAAAAGCTGGTCTTTCACAAGCCCAAGATAATATAACCCCAGGGGAACAAAGAAGAGTCTCCCCCCCCCCCCCACTGGGGAACACACAACCATGTAGGTCTAGCAGCCAACTACAGCCCACAGCAGACCTTGAGAAAGGACTAAGAACTAAGTTTTAATATGAAACAGAAACTCTGGTCACTGGCCTTTGTTTTGGCTTTGATGAAAACAAGACTGCACTTTTCCCACGGTGGGACAGACGGAGATCGAACATTGGAGGGGCAGCCTTCTATTTCCACCCAAATAAATCTTGCCACACCATCTCCTGTGCATGCGTCCATGAAAAGCTTTTTTCATGATCCTGTGAACGTAATTTCCACTGGCAACTCCACTTCAACCCTGGCTAGGCTGGGGGCTGGGGGGTGGAATATGGGAGGAAGCCTAGGTGGACAAAGAAGAGGAGCCTACCATATCCCTCCCAAAAGCCAGCAATAGGCCAGAGCTGAATGAAGGAAGAAGCCTCAACTATAAATCAAGTTTAGAATTTTGACTGGGCACGTTAATTACCAAAACGACACTGTTTTATGACCTCAAGGGACTGCACAGGACTTTTTATAACCTAAAAGTGACCAAAAAAGTTATGACTCTATCTTCTGAATTTTCATCTAAAGACAGGAGAAGAAATAGGCCCAATAAAAAATGTAAATGAACAGTAGGAGACAAAAATAAAGTTGCTTCATAATTATAGTATTACATCATACTTGTTCAATATAACAAACATCCTCCAGGGTGGCTTGCTTTATCCTGCCCTCTAGAAAACTTCTAGTCAACAAATGCAATTTGTTTTAAAATTTTGGCTAAGTCATGTACAATTTAAAGATAAAACTGCCAAAGAAAAAAATTGTAATGCTTCTAAAACCAAATAAAGTTATTTGGAAATTCCATACTGTTCTAGGTAGGTATCAGCAGTACTATTTCCTATAATCAACTAGAATTACTAAGTATTCATGTAAATAGCTTTTACCAATTGTTTGAACACTTATAATAAGCAAGTAGAAACAAATTGGAAAAAAAAAATCCTGATATTTCACCCGTCAAAATACAATAGCATAGAATGAACAAAGAAGACAAATGTTCTTATTTAATGCAAACGTTCCACTTAGAATGGAGAGCATCACTCATTTTCAGAGAATAAATTACATTATTTTATATCATTAAGTAGTAATAACACTTGGTATATGTGAGCATTAGTTTTACAGCAGTAGGTGCACATTAAGACTAAATATGTTGTTTATTTCTTAATGCAGTTCCTAATAGAAACTCAGTAACACAGTCCTTCAAAAATACCTTTCTGGGTTCAGGATGAAAAAAACCTCAAAAGTGATAAAGTCAGATAAAGAATATACCTCATCTTAAAGACACCATGTTTTATTAAAATTATTTTTCCATGATGTATACAAACTGAACTTTTGTATTAAATTCAAATACACTTCAGAATAATTCTAGAGTTGAAAGGCAAAGTGCAAATGTAAGCTATTACAAATCAACAAAATCCAAAATGACTTAAAAAATTATTTTTAGCACAAAAAAAATTAAGTAAAATTCAGAGCATTACATTCATCTTCAAGCTGGATTAAGACATTAACCATAATATTGTGGAATGTTCAGCATTTATGTTTGGTAACCAGACATATGATCTGTATAACCACAGTTAGAATTTAATTTATTCAGACAACTTGGTGATTTTGGTATACTTCAACTTGGAGAGAGTAAGTGATCTTAACAGAAGATGTGATAGGAAGTATCTCACATCAAACCTAGTAAAGATCAACTAACGCTATCAACAAAACCTAAACAAAGGACATTTGTGGATGCTTTCAAACTATGACTATGTGAAACAGCAAATTGGACAGATATTCTCATTAACTAGAAGCTCATAATTTTAAATCAAGAAATTACTAGCCACTTAAAAAATAGAATTAGGTAAGAAAAATGATTTTAGAACAGTCTTCCAATCTTCCACTTTAATAGATTTTCACCAAAAAGAAAATATGAAATAATTTAACATATTCCAATTTCTGTCAAACACAAATGAAGAAGAGATCTGTTAAAAACACGGAGTACATTATTATTATTTCTAATTTTAAATCTCCTTTTAGGTTTTATAAGCTTTGAAACACAAGTACTGCTTTAAAGCATCATGAGTTATAATTATAGATGAATAATAACACAGTCTATATTCTAGGAGGCATCTGTAGGCGTTTTAATTTGGAAATAAGCATTCTGAGATAATGCTAATAGCAGTGTAGAAAAATGAAGTTAAAAAATATCAAGGTTTTGGGAATCCTCTTATCTTCCCAGGATTTCATTTTAATCATCTCCTCCACAGAGAATAAGCAGGACCTTCCTGTAGTCTCCAGATGTGTCACCCTGAGGATGGGAAGCAAAGTTGCAGCAGATAAAAGGGTTTTACAATGGAATACACAGCACAAAGCCACCTAGGTTAACTTTGTAAAGCTTGTCTGCATTTTTCTCAGAGTTTTCAAAATAACACTTGTTATTTTTTTTAATCACAAAAGTAATACTTGTTCAATGAAGAAAATAGAGACATAAAAGAAGAACATAAAAAATCGTCCATCTAGAGATGACTGTTCTTAACATTTTGGTTTGTGCATATCCTCCCAGACTTTTTTCTATGCATATAGATTCCTATGTAACAGGGCTCTAGTATTTTGTATTCTGATTTTTTACTTAATATAGCCTGAATATTTCCCTATTTTAATTCATTAAATACTCTTCTGCAGCATCATTGATTATTACAGAATATTCCACTGTACATAGGTAAAATAACTTATTTGATCACCCACCCCCATTATTGGATATATAGTTTCCAATTTTGCACTATTATAAACACTGCTGCAATAAGCATATTACAGTTACTTTTTTTGTATTTTCTTGATGATTTACTCAGGATAAATGTTCATAAAATGGGAATTACTGGATTAATGATCATGTATTTTCTTAAGCCTTTGATATGGGTTCCAAAATAGCCTTCCAGAAGGTGCTATAATTTCAACATAGAAATTTTTATGGTCTAATTAACAGATCAATTTTCGTTAGTGCTTCATGGGCACTAAAAAAGATGGAATCTGTGTTTATAGGGTTCAAAGTTTAATTTACATAAATAAATGTAAATAAAATAAATGTAATATATTCTTGTTGGAATATATTCTTGATGGAATCTGTGTTTATAGGGTTCAAAGTTTAATTTACATAAATAAATGTAAATAAAATAAATGTAATATATTCTTGTTTATACTTTGCGCCTCAATGGCCTGCCAAAGAATATGTTAAAGTCTTCTTTGCATAGTAGTTCCATCAATGTCTTCTTTTGGTGCCTCAAATTTCTTATTTATATATTTGGCACCTAAAATTTCATGAGACTTTAATCTTTGTTGTGAATCATTGCCTTTATCAGCTTAAAGTGATCCACTTTCTCCTATTTAATGCTTTTTCTCCTTAAGTTCCTTTTTTTCCTTAGAGTGTAATCCTTCTTCTTTATATTTGTCAAATGTTCTTTTCCTTGGCCTTTTTATAAGCTTCTTGCATGTCACTGTATTATAGCTGTTCCTTATATATAGCATGGAGTTTGATTTTATATTTTCACCTTACCTGAGAGTTTACTTATTTTTATTATAATTTACATTTTTACCTTATTTCTGTCAATTTTTCTATTTATATATTTTATATTTCTATTATGATCTTTCTGACAATTGTTATTGAATGGGCAATGTATTCCTTATTTTGAATCTTTTCCAGTGTTGTGTATATGTATACACATATATATTAAATATTTATATATACAAACATGTAATATAAATTTATTTATGGCGATGTTTTCCCAGGTCAGTCAATACAGGATGGGGCAAAAGTAGGTTCACAGTTGTTCATATGGAAAAGAATACAATAATTAATAAATAACACAAGAATAAACTCTGTATTTCTCATACTCACAACTGTAATCCTATTTTTACCCCACCCTGTATTTTTGCATCCCATCATTTTAGTGTCTGTATAGTACTACATTGTATGGATTTTTCATAACTTATTGAAGTCATCCCCCATTGGTTAATAAAAATAAAAATATATAATAAATTATATATTATAAAAGTATGCCATATTATTTATTCAAATATAAATAATATAAAATAATGTAAATAACATAAATAATGAAACAATAAAAATATAATATTTAGTGTATTTTTTCACATTTTATGAGACAATTTTATTCAGATTCTGTCATAGATTTTTAAAAATGTGGTAAAATATATATAACAAAACTTGCCATTTTAGCCATTTTAAGTGCATAATTCAGGGGCACTATTTACATTCACAATGTTGTGCAACCCTCATTACTATTTCCAAAACCTTTTCATCACCCCAAACAGAAATTCTGTCACCAGGAAGCAGTAACTCCCCATTTTCCCCCATCCCTCAATCCCTGGTAGCCTCTAATCTACTTTCTGTCTGTATAAATTTACCTATTCTATACGTATCATGTAAGTGAAATCATACAGTATGTGTCCTTTTGTGTCTGGTTTATTTCACTTAGCATGCTTTCAAGGTTCATCCATGTTTCAGAAACTTTGTTCTTTTGATGTATGCATATGTCACGTTTTGATTATCCATTCATCTGTTGACATTTAGGCTGTTTCCACCCTTTGTCTGCTGTGAATAATGCTTGCGTTGGCGTACAAGTATCTGTTTGAGTCCCCATTTTCATTTCTTTTGAGTATATGCCTGGGAGTGGAATTGCTGGGCCATATGGTAATTCTATGCCTAACTTTTTGAGAAAGTGCCCAACTCTCTCCCACAGTGGCTGCACCGCCCTACAGTCCCGCCAGCAACGCATGAAGTTCCAGTTTCTCCAAATTCTCACCAACATTTATTATTTTCCCCTTTTTTAAAAAAATACAGTCATCCTAACAAGTATGAATTGGTATTTCATTGCGGTTTTGATTTGCATTTCCTAATGATTAATGTTGTTGACCATCTTTTCATGTGTTTGTCATTTGTATAACTTCTTGGAGAAATGTCTATTCAAATCCTTTCTCATTTTTAAATTGGGTTGTTTGTCTTTTTGTTACTGAGTTGTAGTTCTTTACATATTCTGGATAATAAACCTGATTTATTAGATATGATTTGCAAATATTTTCTCCCATTCTGTGGATTAATGGACTTTTATTTAATTTTCTCTAAAGAAATTCCTAAACATATAATGTCGAAGTAAGAGGTAGAATTCATTTTTCAAACAGATATTGCCAAATTGCCTCCAGAAAGGTTAGATCAGTTTTATAGTCCTTCCATAAGAGCTGGTGAGTTTTCCCCACGCCCTTCCACAATGCTGGTTATGAACTCTTTAAATTTTGTGAAGGTGTTAGGTGAACAGTGATCTGTCTTTATTTTCAACTCATTAAACATTAATGAGATTAAATATTTTTTATAAATTGGCCATTGGCGTTTCATCTTTCACAAGTGCATATTTAATATCCTTTCCCAGTTTTGTTTTTGGGGATCTCTCTTTTTTTTCCTTAGTGATTTGTAGAAGCTCTCAATACAGGGATATTAACCTTATATTGTATGCTATAAATATCTTTCCCCATAACTTCATTTATGGCCATCTCTGAATCTTTAAAGTATTATTTACAGCTAGCTACATTTCAGCTCTGCAAAATAAAGTTACCCCATAGGCTGTACAGAAATAGAAACAAGTAGGATAAATAATACTACTATGAAACTCTGCAGCTCAAATCACCTAATAGTTGTACCTCTACAAGCTCTCAGTAGGATTCAAAATATTTAATTCACAGATTGTATCCTGATTTGAAGTTTGTGCAGGTAACACCAGCTTCTAGCGAAATGGGTCTTGGTTTCATATTCATGGTCTCATAATTTTGCTCAAGAAGCAAAATCCAAGTAATGAGAGGTTTTTAGGAATGTGGATCATTCCTCGTCACTCCCATGTCATGTTAGCTCGCCTAGAAGTCTGGTGCCAGGGAAAGAACAGCAACCCAGGATAACGAACATGCTTTCCCATATTCTCAGCAGACCTCAGCTGGCCCTGGATAGGATTCTGGATGACTGATTCAGAGGCTTATCTTTCATTGTAAGCAGGTAGACAGAGAAATTATGCTCTTAAAAGTATTTATTAAAATATAATCTTGCCTGGCCGGGCGTGGCTTAGGAGTTGAGCATGGACCTAGGATCCGGGAGATCGCAGTTCGATTCCTGGTCAGGGCACATGCCGGGGTTGTGGGCTTGATCCCCAGTCTGGAGTGTGCAGGAGGCAGCTGGCCAATGACTCTCTCATCACTGATGTTTCTCTCTCTCTCCCCCTTTCCCTTCCTCTCTCTGAAATCAATAAAGATATATTTTATATATATATATAGGTGTGTATGTATGTATATGTATATATAATCTTTCTGTGTCTGGGGTCAACATGAAATAATTAGTATATTTACAATGCAAACGTTTCCAGCTTCTAACCCGGCAGAGATTTCAACATCTGTGTGAAAGGAGAGACTGGAAATATTTGAATTAGAGTACCACCTTTAAAGGGAATGATCTCTGCCAAGGAGAGGATAAGAAGTGTCTAAATACCTACGTGAGAACCCTATCCTCTCATCAGAGCTTTCCCCTGGGCCAGGGCAAGGCTCCCTACCTTGATGAAGGAGTACAGAGACTTTCCATAGAGCCTCTTGAAGTGTGCCCGGATGTCCAACATATCAATCTCTGCCCGAGAAACCATCACTCTGATAAGGGTGTCATCATCGGTGCCCAAACCCTAGGGAAGAAAACAAGATCCCAGCATATCAAAGTCTAGATGGTTTCCAGATAGTGCTCTTTAGTCTGTCAAGGCAAGACTGCGTGACTCTCCCGATGATGTCCTTTATGCCACAACCTTAGAGGCGTGTGGAACAGCACTCCTCAACATGGTGCTCAAGGCTTCCACCAACTTACCTTTCCACTACTCTGCTCTGACAAGAGAACTAACTCTCTGCCACTCTACAGGTACACCCGGTGTTCTCCAGCCTGCAAGCCTCTCTTGCAATGATCCCCCCATGTCACCCTTCCCTCCCCTGTCTTATCATGCAAAATCCTCCAATGCAAAACTTCCTTTAAGGTCCTGCTCAAACATAACAACTTCTTTATATATTCTTTTCTGATCTACACTTTTTTTAAAAAAAGTTTGGAAAAAATACCCTATCCTCTGTGTTCCTGTAATATTTGGATCCTCAACTACTGTCTGTATTCTGTTTTGTTCTTATTGGTGTTTTGCACATACTTGCCTTCCCCTCAAGGCTAGAAGTTCCTTGAGAGCAAGGAGTACATTTTAATCTTTCCTACACCACCCATAGTTCCCAACAAGGACACTGGCACAGAGTGCAGTGCATGGTTAGGAGCTTGAGCTCTGAAGCCAGACTGCCGTGTTTGCATCCCTGCTCCATCACTTCTTTCATGAGGACCCTGGGCAAGTTGCATATCCTCTCTGTGCCTCAGTTTTTTCATCTGTAAAATGGGGGATGGTAACAGTACATGCCCCATAAGGCTGTTGTGGGGATAAAACTAATCTACATGTATAAAGCATTAGGAAGAGTGATCACACATTATAACTACTCAATAAATATTACCTAGTATTGTTAGTAGCTGGTACTCAGTGAAGTATCTGATCTATTGAACTGAACATATTTAGACTGATTTTGTCTCATTTGGACACAAGACATGTCAGAGCCATTCAGATGCTAAAAAGAAGCCTTTTACCTTCATAGATTTATAAAGCCGTTCAGCAAAATATGCAGATTTGTTCCTCATGCACTTTACTGTCAAGAGATAAAAGAAAAAGAAATGAAAAGATTACAGATAAAATCTATGAGAAAAACCTAACAACTGTTCCCTGTTTCTATAAACTATGAAGTAGCATCTCTTTGTCAGAAAAATTGTAGCCAAGCCAAGCTTTATGAACAAAGGCTATGCTGAAAGCACTTTCACAGATGGGAAGTACTCTTAATTTATTGTCAAGTTCCTGGAGAAGTAATTAATAAAGGCCATTAAATCAAAAGGCAGCATATAATTTAAAGATGATTTCCATCTCTACCATATGAAGTCATTTGTTCTAACCATTCACAGACATATAGGATGTAGCTAGTATAGGATTATCTTTCCCATATCTCGAAATATAAAGGCACAAATGATATAAAATATATAAAGCCACATGGTACAATAACAATTAGGTTGTATATAATACTTCTTGTTTAAAATTGTGCATCACATCATAAGTGATTTAAACAATTTTTTTTTATCCCTGAAAAAAAATCTACAGCCCATGAGTGTCGATAACAAGGAGAAAAGTCTATAAACATTTGTTTCTCCACTCCCAACCCCTACCAGCTTACCTATGGCCAGCAGGGCATCTTCAAAGCTTCCAGATGTTTCAGATTTAATACTCTGTTCAATATCCTTCTGTGATATCCTTTTGTATTCATCAAACACTACAAATAATAGCAAAACGGAATTACAAATAATAAAAAAAGAACAGAGGAAACTAAAATTTATAGAGCGAATGAGCATCATTCAACTAGACCACACTATTTGGCATATTTCAAGAGGAAACTAACGAGCATTGCGAGGGCAAAGCCAGGAGGCATATGGTAAGTGGAATGAGCCTGACGAGAGATGGGGATCAGGCGAGTCCTTTCCTTTATCCCAGATCCTGTTTTCTCACACATCAAATGGAGATAACCCTTGGAGAGATCTGCTTCCTTTTCTCGTTGTTTCCTTAATAAGCTGAATGTGTCTTTTTGTCATTTTGGCTTGGCAATCACCTGTATAGTCATCTTCCTTTCGGCTCATCAAAACTAGAGCAAGTCAACCTCTTCAAAACTGAGTCACATTTAATAACAGCTGATTGCATCTAATAGGCTTTAACATAAGTACAGTTTTCCACTTTTTTTGCCAAGTTTTTTTTTTTTTTAATTTACCTTTATTGTTGAAAGTATTACAGATTTCCCTGCCAAGTATTTTTTAATGTGATGAACATATTTTTCTCTCTGGCTGCCTTCTTAGGGTGGATATCTGTTTTGTTTATCTTCTTAGCATCACCTTCTTTGGGTTGCTGCCTCCCCAACAATGTGATTGTCACAGGGCTGTCAATCCAAGGACACCTCTGCCCCTACACATACACCATAAGCTTAATCAGTCTTATCTTCCTGGGGATTTTTAAATTGAGCACATAGATCATGGGGATGGCCAAAAGCACTGAGTCATCTTTACCTTCAGGGAACAAAAGAATCACCTGGGAAACCTGTTAAACTTAAGTTGGAGTCAGTGTATATTGCTCAGAATAACAAAATCTAATTGACACATTTTTCTAAACCTCAGTCTTTTCCACTGTAAAATGGGGGACGTGATGGTTGCTCCATGGGGATATTGCAACAAACAATGCTTATAATATGCTTAGCACTACACCTAGAAGATAGAGAATTAACAAAACCTTAAATATTATGAACTCTCACTATTATTGTTGGTTAGTAAGAAACTTATGAAGTTTTCTTTATCCAAATAGTACTTAAAATATTTTCTTCCAGAGGTTTACATGCAGATTATTTTATAACTGACCAACTATTGATTTGTGCCTAGAAGTAAAATTTGTTACAAATGTATTTGCGTGAAATCGACTTCTGAGGACCTGCAGTTTTTGGAAGGTACCACCAGGGGGAGATTTGTGTTAGTAATCAGGTCAGGAAAGGCAAAGGAATAGGGAGTTGAGTCACAGGGCTGGTATATCTGATGGTAGATAGCCCATGACATTTATTAACAGGAGTAACCACCTATTTCTTGTCACTGTGGGACATCTGAAATAACTGCAACTTCCAAACGTGTTGTAATTTTCAATTACTTTGTTTTCAATTTAAAAAACTCATTCTCAAATTTCCCACAAGCTTTGTAAATTGTGATTATATGGGCATGATGGGTTTATAAAATTATGATATAGCACAAAGACATAAAGAGCTTATAAAAAAGATGAAATCTCTTATTAAACCCTTATTGCTGTTTACAAGAAGAAAATAAACCTGACAACAAATATTCTACAATTGTTTCGTATCTTTTTGCCAAAGAAGTTAAAAGCATATTATGCAGACTAGCCTTATCAGAAGCAAATTAGAAAGATTCCACCTAGGAATAAAATTTAAATTATCCACTATTCATCTGATGCAACATAACCCCTAAAGAGATCACTTCTATTAGTTTTACAACTTGGATGTACTGATGTACTGAAGATTTTTTCTTATGTATAACTCAATTTAAATAGTGCTGAGATTACCGGCCTGTGCACCGGAGGTATCAAGTTTCGATCCCCAGTCAAGGGCACTACCTGGGGTGCAGGTTTGATCCCCATGAGTGTGGGAGGCAACCAATCGATGTGTCTCTTTCACATTGATGTTTCTCTCTCTCTTTCCTTTCTACCCTCAAAAAAAAAAAAAAAATCAATGGAAAAAATACCGTCTGGTGAGGATAACAAAAATATATAAATAAATAAAAATAGAGCTGCTTTAGAAAAAGGATTGACTATGAAGGTCAGTTTCCTGTAAACAGGAATGCCAAACATCTGTTAATTATTCATAACTAATCTTTCAGAAATTGGCCTTCATGCATATCATTGCACTCACACCTTTCCAAGGTAAGACATCTCAGACAGTTCAGGACAATACGTTTTTGTACCAAGTAAAGGAGGAAAGGTTATCAATTCATTATGGTTCATATAGTTTTCACTATCTTTCAAGCAATGCCTCTAGAAGATGAAGCAAGTGCCTTACCATGCAACAGATGATTTCGATTCCGGGAACAGAGAACAGTTAGAAATTTCACCTCATCTGTCCCCCACTTCTTCTCTCCAGCCTCATACAGCTCCTGAAGCCAAATAAAGCACAAGTTTAAAACACCACAGAGAAGGTGCCAGAACATAACCACATATTTCCAGAACTTTAAAGAGCTGAGCTGGCTTAGTTTTACTTTGCCAATGATGGGAGTGGAAGATGCATTGGCGGTGAGTGGTAATGACTCAGGATTTTTCCTTAGGTATGCAACTAATGAGACCCTATAAAACTGCCTGAGAGTCAGAGGGATCACCAGCAGCTCCCCACATACAGACTACATGGTTCTATCTTAAGAGCTAAAAAACATGTCCTAGATTTGGGCTGTCCCATACAGTAGCCGCTAACCACATGTGGCTATCTAAATTTTAATTAATTAAAATAAAAAAATAAAATTCAACTCCTCAGCATCCTAGCCACATTTCAAGTGCTCAGTGGCCACATGTGGCTAGTGGCTACCCATAACAGACAGTGCAGACGCAGAACATTTCACACATTGCAGGAAGTTCTATTGGACACTACTGCTCTAGAATGAGCTGTGATTTGCTTGGGGCTACAAAGATCTCACAGTAGAACCAAGACCCATCAGTAATTGCCTATATTCCAACCAGTTAGGGATATAAGAAATTGATTCTGGTCCCTTTAACTATACTATTGACAAGTCAACACTGCCGTTCATATCACCTCACACCTATTAGGATGGCTGCTATTTAAGAAAAAGTGTTGTCAAGGTTGTGGAGAAATTGGAATCCTTGTGCATTGTTGGTGGGAATGTAAAATGATACAGCCTCTCTAGAAAACAGCATGGCTATTCCTTAAAAAATTAAAAATAGAATTACTGTATGATCCAGCAATACTATTTCTGGGTATATCCAAAAAAATCAAAGCAAAATCTTAAGAAGATATCTGTACACCAATGTTCATGGCAGCATTATTTATAATAGCCAAAGGGTGGCAGCAATCCAAACGTCGGTCGACACATGAATAGATAAACAAAATGGTATATACATACAATGGAATATAATATAGCCTTAAAAAGAAAAGAAATTCTGACATGTACTACAACATGGATGAACACTGAGGACATTATGCTAAGTGAAATAAGCCAGTCACAAAAATACAAATATTGTATGATTTTACTTACATGAAGTGTCTAGAATAGTCAAAGTTAGTATAGAAACACAAAGTAGAATAGTGGTTGCCAGTGGCTAGGGAGTGGGGGAAATGAGGAGTTGTTTAATGGTTTAGTGGATACAGTTTCCATTTTGCAAGATGAAAAGTTCTGGAGATTGGTTGCAAATGTGCATATAGTTAACACTACTTGACTGTACACTTGAAAATAGTTAAGATGGCAAATTTTATGTTATGTGTATTTTATTTTAAAATGTTTTAAATCCCTATTGTTCACTTATAATCAGCAGCTGGCTTGTTACGTTTCTCAAAATGCCCTTAATTGACATATTTTATCACCTAGTGGGCTTACCTCCATTTACTCGTCTGTTTCTTCACTTCTTTCTCTAATTCCCTCATTGCTTTAGTGTCAATTCACAGAATCATGAAATTTTAAAGCTGGGAGGGCATGAAAGGTTCATCTAATTCAGTGTTTTTCATATTTGAATCTCAGCAAGCTGTGACTGCTTCAGTCAACAAAAGTATGGTGGAAGTGACACTGATTTCTGAGGGTAGGTCATCAAAGGTCAGGCAGCGTTGGTTCCCTTGGAATGCTGGCTTTTGAGATGCCCCCTCTTGAGATCCAGCACCAGGCGTAGGGAAGCCCAAGCCACCCGGAGAGGCCACATACGGGAGATCCCTTTGACAGTCCCAGATGAGTCATCACAGCCCAGATCATAGACACAAGAGTGGTGAAGCCTCCAACCCCCAGCCACCTGCGTCACCTGCAGCTGTTCAATGCTTCCCAACTAGACCTCAGACATGAGAGAGCCAAGACAGCCCGCTTCATAGTGACTTGTCTGAATTCCTGACCCACAGAATCCACGGTCATAAAAAAATGGTGGTTGTTTTATGTCACTAAATTTGAGGTGGTTTGTTAAGCAGCAATAGTGACTAAACATGGATAAAGAATCAACTTACAGTCTGTCACAGAATGAATGTTTTGTAAAATACCATAAAATGACCTTGAAGAGAGTAACCTTTTAAATAATAGGTGGAAATTGTATTTTTTGTGTTAATTTTTTAAATAACTAGTGAGCTTGGGCATTCTTTTTTGTATTTACCATTTCTACTTTTTCTTTCTTGAGTTGCCTGTTAAAGTCCATTGCCCCGATACCTGAAACCTATATGATTTTATTAACCAATGTCACCCCAATACATTCAATAAAAAAGTCCATTGTCCATTTTTTTTAAACTAGAGCATTCTTACTCATAGTATCAAAATAGTAGTTTTGATTTATCAATAACATAGTTAACTATACTGTTTATTTATAAAACCTCTTTATATATTAAGCTTATTATACATAAGGTGGAACTTTTCCCCATTCTATCATTTGACCTTGAATTTTGTTTGTGGTATTATCTGAAAAACAATTTGTGTGTGTGGGGGGGGTGTGTTTTTTAACGCAGCCAAACTACCAGTCATTCTCCTTTATGGTTTCTGCCTTTTGTGTCAGGTATACAAAATAATTTCCCAGCTCCAGATTTTAAAAAATATTTAACAATTTATTACAGTATATTTCTGACTTCATTTATTTACAGTAAAACTTCAATCTATTTAGAATTCATTATGATGTGAGGTGAAAGTCAGGATCTAACCTTCTTACCTCTCAAGTGGTTAGCCAGCTGTCCCAACTCCACCGAGTCCTCTGTGTCTTCCTCACTGATTTAAATTCCTACCTGTCTATTTTCACATAGGCTTGGTTCTGCTCCTAGACTTTATAATCATTCCATTGGGTTCTCTCGATTCTTACACCAGGACCACATTCCTTTATTTACTTTTACCTTTATTATACTTTTAACTATATACCAATACAAAGTTTTCCACACCCTTTTCGTCACGATTCTAAGCTCCATTGTTTTTCCTCTATATTCCTCCTTTTCTCTGATTGCTTTCCTTCTGAATTCTGGAGACTTTTTTCAGCATAGCTTTTCACAAGGATTCCGTTTTCAGCAAAATCTATTTTTGATCATTCCTGCTTCTAATGAACTTTAAAATTCTGATTTTCCCTGTTTTATCTACGATCATTTCTCCTCAACTCATCTAGTTCCCTTTTTTAAAAAAAGCTCTGCCTGCCCTTCACCCAGCTCCATTTCATCTGTTATTTTCTTATGGCATCTTTTTTTTTGTTGTTCTTGCTTAATTATAATCCATTTTTTTCTCTCATTTATTTTAGGGTCCAAAGCAATCTGAAATCTGTCTCTTTCTTACAGTGGGGTCCTATTTGCTTCCCTCCATGCCTCCGCTTGTTCATAGGCCACATAGTGTTTGAGGGGAAAATCTGTTGATTTTTAAGCTTTTTCATTCTTAAATGATGAGAAGTTTATCTAGACTTGTCCACCCTCCCCCCCCCCCAATCCCAGAACAAGGTGAGTGGACTCTTCGTGGAGCTCCTCACTTTTCATTTGGATGAATTTCAAGCAGGAGCACTTATAGCTAGTCCACTAAGGGCCGCTGAGACACAGAACAAGTCTCCTCTGAGGAGTTTCTCCCTGTTTGCATGAAGCCACTGTGCCTGGTCCCAGCTGGAGGGAGCTTAGCCTCTTTTCTGGGGCAGGATGGCCCTCCTCCATCCTTGGCCCAGGTTTGCTGCCCATCTGGCATTTTAATGGCCCTCTTCCATGGTTTCCAGTGTTGAAGAAGAGTTTTCCCTATTTTTATGTTTCCTGTTGTGCCCCCCCACCCCTTGGCCCAGAAGAAGAAAATCAAATCTGTGCCATCTTCTAACAAAAGCCCTGAAGGGCATTTTTAATCTAGTTTAACCGTATCATGTATTTCTTTTTAAAGTAGGAATTCTGAACACTACCTATTATTTCCATTTTGTCCGTGTGTTTCATCCCAAGAACAGATAAAATTGGACTGGCTCTATAATAGCCTCGCTACATTGTAAATTTTCTACCTTTTATAAGTAATTACTACCAAATTCCACCTGCCCTGGTCATTCTTTTCATCTCAAACTCATTTACTTTCCTACATCAAAAACCAGCTATAATAACCAGTGTCTGCCAACCATCCCCTTGCTGCTGCTGAAGTTAAAGAGCAAAGATTGACAAGTTTTTCTATTGTCTTATCCTAGAAGAGCTGAAACCTTGGCTGGAGTTGTTCTTAAACTCCTTGCCTCTTGGTAAGATGTGGAAGACCCAGAAAAACCCTATTCTCAGTTCTACTCCCTCTGTCCAACTTCCCCAGCTCAAACTTGTTTAACAGCACTTTTCCACCTGGTCACCTCCAAGGAGAACTGTGCTCCTTGAAGAGCCCAAAAATATTTGTTTGTTGAATTGCATGGTTTTAAAAACATCGACAGACCTGGATTCAAAGAACCCAATTCTACTAACTTTGTGATCTTGGACTAGTTAATGAAATCTCTGCATCAGTTTCCTAATCTTTAAAACAGAAGTAATAGGCCCTGGCTGGTGTGGCTCAGTTGGTTGAGCACCATCCCATGCACTGAGAGGTCATCAGTTTGATTCCTGGTCAGGGCACATGCCTGAGTTGAGGGCTCCATCCCCAGTAGGGGGCGTGCAGGAGGCAATGGATTACTGTCTGTCCCTCACTGATGTTTCTCTCTCTCCTTCCTTCCTTTCCCTCTAAAAAAACCCAAAAAAAACCAATAAAATATATTTAAAAAAATAAATAAAACAAGTAACACGATGCCTGGGAAACCCACAAAAAAATTGAGAATGAATATAATGTTTCAGGAATAAATTGCTAACTCTTCCACTTAATTTGGGATTCACCTGAGCTATGGAGGTTCTTTCCAGCATGTCCAAAAATGTTCTTGTTGAGGTAGTTGACATTCATATAAGCATTCGAGTTCCTTTATTTCCAATACCTTGTCCTTCCTCAAAGCTTCTGGATTGAAGGCAATTTCCTATGCCTCCTATGTGGCATGGGCTTCCCTGAGTCCTCAGAACTCTTATGACAGACATGCCCTTCTCCCTTCTGGTGAAAGCAACAGGTTCTTGCCTACAGAATCCATAGTGGCTTATACCTCACACACTGAATGGAACCAGTCCTTCTCTATGGTTGTATATGGGTTAAGAGTACAGAGTCTAGATCCAAACTGCCTAAGTTCAAATCCTAGTTCTGCCATTTATTATCTGTATGAACTAGAGCAAAGAACTTGACTTCTCTGAGCCTCAATTTCCTTGCCCACGAAATGGGGATAACAATACTTACTTCATATGGTTACTACAGGGATTCAATGACATATGTCATATCAAGAGCTAGAACAGTATTTGGTACCTGGTAAAAGACCCACTTTTTATTAGCTATTATTATTAGTGTTATCTGGCCACAGTAAACAGACCAGGGGTTGGTGCCAGGGCAGCTGCTAGTGGGCTGGGTACCAAGGAAGGAACTGCCTCTTTGGGTTGGTATTAATTTTGCCCAACAGGGTACACACTGTGCAAGCTGTTTCACACAGGTCCCATCACAGCTCTCTTTGGGGAAGCGAAAATGCAAGGTAAACAAAACAAAGGCAGGCCCCTTCACTTCCAAGTGATTCAGAAGACTCACTCCATGATGGCCACACCATGGTCCCAATGTCAAGAAGTCTAGAATCTAGGGGTGCTCATATAATGATGCCTCGTGCCACTCCCAAATTCCAGGTATTTCTGAAAGAAACTTCTGCTATTAAAGATCATCTGTGAAGATTTTTTTTTTTCCATAACATATCCCAGTCAGGTCAATATACACTGAAATATAAGAGGGGGTCCACCAATGAAGAACTCTCTTACTGGCAAAGGGGAAGAAAGCAGCCGCAGTTCTACTCACCTGGGCATCCTGTCTCATGAGCCCATCGTCCAGGTAATTGCTTTCATCCCTGCCACCCTGAGGATGGGAAAAACAAACCGAGAGAGTGAGAGAGGAGCCAGGGAGATTTCGACAAGACAGAGTATCTGGGAACTCCACGAGATGATAAGAAGGCAGAATGCCACAAGGGGTCACACTTCCAGCCTCGGGAGAAAGGACAGAAGTCCTCTGAGTGAGCCTGCATTTTCCCATGGCTCTGATCGGAACCCAGAGGACATTACCAGAGGGAGAGCCCCTGTCGCACTGTCTCTGCAACATTAGAAAGGGAAAAGGAAAGGGAAAGGGAGCGAATGCGCCTGTTGAGCGCTCACTCCACTACTCCTCCCCCCTTCCCCACCTCTCCCCAGCCCTGTCTCTCTCTTCCCAGCTCATTCATGCATTTGGAACCGGCAAGTCTACGTTAATTAATTCTGCCAAACGAGTTGGGAACAGAGAATCAAGAGTGTCTGGGCAGCAATGGGGCTTCAGGAGCACATGAAAACACCCCACCCCTCACCAACATCAACTCTCCCGGAGGGCAGGGTTGGCGCCCTGGAGAAATGCTAAAGAGTGGCAAGCCAGCTACTTTCCTCTGGTTTGTTAGACTATTTTTATTGCTATGCTGTCTCAATATTCTATGGCCTAGGCATGGCGCAGTAGAATGGTAAACCCAGGAGGAAAAGAAAAAATGGGTAAGAAGATATTAAGTAAATATCAGAGGCAGAGCAAGGTGGAAGATGGAGATGATTTCCAGGGTTTTGCTTTGAACAGGAACAATATTAACAGAAAAAGACAAAGTCAGGAAGAAGAGCCAGTTTGGAGGGAAAACGAGTTCAGGTTTAGTTTAGGACTAATTTGAGGTGATGGCAGAATATCCATAAGGCAACATCTAAGAAACAGCAAGAAATGAGTCTCATGCTCAGGAAGGAGGTCGGGGATAAAGATATAGTTGGAAAGTCATGTGAAATATCTCGTGTATCCATCTCTTTTCTGGGGCCCCTACTCCCACACTAGCCCTGTCCTGCTTTATTTCTCATATAGAATATTGAGGCAATTTTCTACCTGGTCTTCCAGTCTCCAATTCCTTGCCATTACAATTAATCTTACACATGACTATTACTCTGGTAAAAATGCTGTTCTAATCACATCATTCTACTGTTCCCAAACCTTCAGTGGCTCCCTACTGCTCTCCAAAGAAAGTGTAGACTCCTCCTAATATAGAATCCCAGTTCATCCTTCCATCTTGCTGCTAGAATTACAAGCCTGACTGCTTAGTTCATTGTTCCCAGATCACACCCCTTGTTTCCTGCCTCCTTGCCTTCTTCTTGCCTTAGTTCTGCCTGGAATGCACCCAACCACACCTCTGCTTCTTGAAGTCCTAGCAACCCTCTAAGTCCTCTCTGAACCTGCACCTCTGCCATGAAGCCTTTTCTTTGTTTCTGCAACCAAAATTATCCTTGAACCTTCCTTTTACTCTGTATCTCTTCTTAGGTACTGACGTTTCAAGCCTTTATAGCAACTGTGCACCTGATATATTCCCTTCTGACAATATAAACTCCTAAAGCCCAAGAACAGCCTTCTAATCATCCTCATAACTCTCAATGCACTAAGTAATGAGACTGGGCAGATATTAGGTACTTGTATATATAAATTAGAACAAATGGGTGTATGTGACTAGCTAGAGTTTCTAAAGGAGAGAAGATAAAACACCAGAGAAGCCCAAGGAAAACACCTGAGGAATGTTTACATTTGGGATGTTGAAAGCATGAAAAACCCTGGAAAAGGGAACTGAGAGTGAGCATGTCAATCAACCCAACCCCATCAGAAGCAGCCAGCTGAGGGCGCCACTCACAGCGGACAGAGACACCAGGACCCGCTGGAACATGAAGGATGTATCAGAGCGAATGTCATCTTCAAGGCTCCTCCCGTACTCTAGCAAGAAAGTAAAATTAGCCACATCAGGATAAACAGTCCTGCTCAACACTGTGTCACACTCCAGAGCCTTCAGTCCCCTCCAGGACCAGCCTGTTTACTGAAGCAGCTCCTTGTGGGGTTTTTCACCTCACGCACAGTTTTTCAAAAACAACTTGGGTAAAATGGCCAAGGTAAGTTTAGCTTAGTAGAAACAAGATGTTCTTGTTCCTTAAAATGGGAGGTGGAGAAGGCTGGGGCTGTAATCCTTACTGATGCTACTGGTCAGGGGTCTGTTTTAAACATAGTTTTCAGTGACAGAGAGAATAGTAACCATTGTAAAGCAAATATAGTGGAGTTTTAGAACCATGTTTGGGAACAAACTGGGGGCTGTCAAGCCCAAATTCTAGCATGTGCCTTTTTTGCAATGTCACTTGCTTGACAGCTTTCCTCAAGAGAAGCCCAACCCTCCACAGTCCTGTAGATGCCCTTCTCAGGGGGAGAAGATCTGCATTCGGAAGATGTGGGAATCCAGTGCTAGAACCAAACTCCCAAGGTTTAGAATAGCTTTCTCTAAACACTTACCAAAACACTATTATTTTTGTTTTCTTTCTACTAAAGCAGTACATGTTTACTACAGAAAACTTAGGAAAAAATAAATAAGTAAAATGAAGGGGTGGGGGAAATAAAAACCTCAGCACAATCTAATCACCCAGAAATAATAATTACTGATAACATTAGGGTGAATATCGGTCCTTATTTTTTCTCCCAAATACCCATATTACTTTTCTTTCTTTAAAAAAATGGGATCATGACATACTATTTAATGATTTGTTTTCATCTGTCTGTATACCATACTACTTAGTGTAATTTAATAATATCCTTCAATATATGTTTAATGACCATGTACTCGTCTGCTCTGTGGGTATACCATACTTTATTTAGCAAATCTGCTAAACTCTTGGACATTTTTAGCTAATATAACAAACACCCAATAAACACTGTGAGATCTAAACCTCTGTGCATTTTTAATTATACTCTTAGGGCAAAAAGGCATGCATCTTTTAAAGGCTTTCCATATGTATCAGCCTCTGAAGATTTTTAAGAGGGGAGTAATGGCTATCATTCTGTGATGGCTGGAGGACACACAGTCCAGTCTGAATGAATGTAAGGAGTTGGGCCAGGCAGGTCCCCCCCCCCCGGGGGGCTATTCCTTGGAATGCTAAGGAATAGCACCACCACTTTTGAACAAATACCTTCAATTCTCTGATAATAGGGAGCAACTTTCCAGCTTTCAGTGTAATCAGTGGTACTAGGTACCTTGGGCACTAGGTAGCCTAAGTAGAATAGCATGTTCACCGGAGATGTCTTGAGAAGCCAACAGACAATCATTTGCTTGAACAGGGATATGCCTTAAAGCAGAGCTTAGAACTGAGGATCCCTCATAGTGAATGTTTCTATGAAGAAAGTCTGGTCAGTGGGTGACCCCCTGTTGCTAGTCTAGTTCTCAGATCACAGTGAAACATCAGCCAAGGCATGGAGGATGCTACATACGCAGCTGGTAGGTCTGGTTTATGCGCCGGATCTCCTCAGGCGTCCGGGAGGCCAGGATCTCAATCAGGCAGCCCTCATCTGTGCCAGCTCCCTAAACCAGACACCCAGAGGAGAGGGCTTTATGAGTCCCAGATAGAGAAGAACAGAACCAGGCCTCTGCAGAGAATAAGGACAACCCACGGGGTTCTAGCTACATGATTTGCTCTTTTTTTTTTTTTTTTACTTTTTTTTTTTTATTCCCTTTTTGTTTTTAATTCTTACCCAAGGATATTTTTTTCATTGCTTTTCAGAAAGAGTGAAAGAGAGAGAGAAACATCGATGTGAGAGGGACACATTGATTGGTTGCCTCCTGCACGAACCCCGACCGGGCCGAGGGTCTCGCCTGCAACTGAGGCACGTGTGCCCTTGGTTGGAATCCAACCCGGGACCCTTCAGTCCATGGGCTGATGCACTAATCACTGAACCAAACCAGCTAGGGCAGATTTGTTCATTTTTAATTGTCCTGCCCAAGTTCCAATGTATTTATTGGAATCATTTTTAGAAATAACACACATTTATGGGCTGTTTCTATGTGTTGGTTATTGTGACAAGTTAGGCACAGTTTCTGCTCTCTGGGGATTTAATCTTCCCTTATCTCCCCTGTACTTTTCGTTGAAGGGCAGAATCTTCCCGCAAAGGCTATTACGTCTTTGTTTTTTTCAAGAGTCTAGCCCAGAACCATCCACAAGACTGAATATTTATTGACATGGTTGAGGAGAGTAATTGGATTTGAATTTTAAACTTGGGTCATTAAAAATCAACAGAACCCTTGGCTAAGGCACAGCGGATCTGTATCCAGGGAGGCTGAGAACCCCTTCCTGTCAGCTCTGAGCCAGCAGCAGGGCCAGAGGCCCCCAAGGTGTCAGTTGTAAAGTTTCACATCTCAAAAGTAGATAACATGGCAAGAAAGTTTCTGGAGCTGCACCGAAAGCACCATAATCGCTCCCTGCGGAGCCACAGAAAGAGAGAAGGATTCCCTACCTTTTTGGAAAACAACATTTAAATGACAATTGCTACAATATAATGTCATGTTTTCAAGTTGGCAGCAATGAAGGAAAATCTTTCTCCCATCCCTCATGCTCTCCACTCTCAGGGGGCCCTTGTCATGGTTTCTAAAGAAAGCTCATCAGCAAAAAGCACAAACCTTCATGGCCCTTCGCAGCTCCTCCACGTCATACAGCACAGTGGGCGTCATCATCCCCAGGATGACCCGCTCAAATTTGCCACTCAATTCCGACTTCAAGTCATCCATCAGGTCCTGCAACGCAAGGAAGCAGCTTGCTTAACCGCGACAGTAACTCAGACCAGCCGCTCTCCAAGTGTGGTCCCTGGGGTCTTCGCGACCCTTTCAGGGGACCTGCAAGGTCAAAACTATCTTCATAATAATGCTAAGACATTATCTGCCTCTTCACTGTCATTCTCTCACAATTGTACAGTGGAGTTTTCCAAAGACTACTTGATATATCTACAAATCTACAATTATGTTAAAAGGCTATTAAAATACTCCTCCCTTTTCCAACTACATATCTGTACAAGACTAGGTTCCCTTCATGTAATTCAACCAAAACCACATATAGCAAACAAACAAGAAAGAAGCAGATATGAGAATCCAGCTGTCTTCGTTAAGCCAGACATCACAGAAATTTGAAAAATATGAAACAATGCTAATATTCTCACTAACATTTTTTTTGTTAGTGGCTATTTTTCATAAAAATATTATTTATATTAACCTGTGATGGGTTTATTATTTTATTAAGAAATTAACAAATACATATTTTAAAATGTCCTAAATTTTAATTTCTAATATGGTAAATATCAATCTATATAACCCTCAAAAATGTCCTCAATAATTTAAGAGCATAAAGGAGTCCAGAGATCAAAAAGTTTGCAGGCACTAACTTAAATGTATTTGCTCACTTAACAATATATCGTGAATATATTTCCAAGTCAATATTCACTTATGACATTTTTTTTCAATTACAGTTTACATTCAATATTATTCTGTATTAGTTTCAGATATCCGGCATAGTGGTTAAAAAATCATGTACTTTACAGTGTGGTCCCCCCAATATTTCAAGGACCCACCTGGCCCTATACATAGTTGTTATGATATTAGTGACTATATTTCCTAAGCTGTACTTTACATCCCCATGACTTTTTTTTTTTTTTATCTTCACCTGAGGATATTTTTTCGATTGCTTTTTCAGAGAGAGTGTAAGGGAGAGCGAGCGAGAGAAACATTGGTGTGAGACAGACACATCCATTGGCTGCCTCCGCACGTGCCCTGACCAGGGCCGAGCCTACAACCAAGGTACATACCCTTGGCGAGAATCAAACCCGGGACCCTTCAGTCCACGGGCCGACACTCTAACCACTGGCTAGGGCCCCATGGCTATTTTTTAACTACCAATTTGTACTTCTAAATCCCTTCACTTTTTCCACTCAGTCCCCCAATTCCCCTCCCCTCTGGCAACTGTCATTCTGTTCTCTGTATGAGTCTTCACCTAGGACATTTTTAATAGCTGCAGAAACTTCTATATGTAGATGCAATATAATTTCTTTAACCAGTTCCTTGTTTCAGTCTTTCTAATGCTGTATGCATAGGCATTTAGTTGTATCTTTTCAGTTATTCATAATTATTTCTTAAGCCTCAATTCCTAAAAAGAAATGTAATTATTTGGACAATAAGGAGCCAAGTTGCTATTCAAGTCCAGATCTCTGATCTTCACAAACCTGATTCCATAGCACAGTATTTCAATCTATTGTGAATATTTTAAAAATTTATCTTTATTGTTGAAAGTATTATAGATGTCCCCTTTGATTTCCCCCCATTGACCCCATCCATCTGACCCTGCCCTCCCCAGGCCTTCTATTGTAAGTATTTTTATGTTACATCCACAAATCAAATGAGTGAATGAATGAACAAATAAATTAGAGCTTAATCCATTAAGGTTGGCCATTTTAACAAACTGCCATTAGTTTAGCTTAGTTTTGAAGTCTGGAATAATTGACTCCGAATGTGTGTGGCAACATTTAGGTCTCTGGTTTCCACATCACATGCACATTCATGCCATTTGTGTTAATTAAATTTCTTTGGGAATGGAGAAGAGTTTAAGTGGTCAGAAGATAGTCTGAGCTATGGATAATCCCATTCCCTACTGGAGTGCCCAGCAAGGTCTGCATGCAGGTGCTCTGGGGAAGGGCTGAGTCAGCCCTGTCTGTATCTGTCCCACCCAGCAGTTTAACGCCTATCTTTGAGTAGTAGCCACAGTCTGACTGGTTGTAAAGTATCTCAATAATAGGAATGCTTATCAGAGTTCCTGTACTCTGAAACCTGGAGAAGTTATTTCCTCAATAAAAAGATTAAGGCTAATCACACAGATTTTCAGTGATGTGTAAAGACGGGGTGTAATGACTCTGGTAAGTGAGTTGTTAAAATGGAGACTGAGAGAGGGTTCCTGAGGGGTGAGGGATTCAAACCCAAAGGGGAAAACATGGTGAGTGAAAAACCTCTGAATGCACACATTAATAAATTACATACATATACACAAACACCTCAGCCCCATTCTAGAATCTGAGGGGTGTTCCTCAATTGAGGGTCATCAAAGGAATGCACATATGCTACAAATGGGTTTATGTGGAAGAGTCGGAATAGAACCTAAGTCCTAGGAAAGCCTATTTAAAACAAACTGGATTTAAATATTTTAGTCAGTGTGGAGGGTCTTCATCCACAGTGGCCTAAAAGAAGCCTAATCAGGGTCAGAGAAGCAATACTGGAAGCTCAGCCCTGCCCAGTGCTCGAAAGGGTGCTGGTTGGGTCCATTCAACAGCCAAGCCCCTGTGAGGACTTGAGTGGGAAGAGAGCAAGCTTGGCCCTGAGCTCTATATTAAGAGCTCCCTGAAATCACTTCTTGCTAAGGAGAGGTGAGGAAACATGTCCACCTCCCCCCAAGAATATCTTTAAACAAGGCAAAGCATCCCTCTTTCAAAAACACGGGGCCACTTCAGGAATCTGGATCAGTGAGACTGCGACCTACCCTGCCAATGGTGGTTTTGTAGGCCGTCCTGATTTCCTGGCGCTGGGCCGTGCTGCGGTAGGCGAGCACGCTGATAATGGCATCTTCATCGGTACCTGGGGGTGGGAAGGCAGTGAGCGGGCACGATCTGACAGAGGAATGAGAAAATGAGTTCCTCTGCGGAAATCGGAGTCACCCAAACACACGCGGAGAGCTTTTTAAGAAAAGAGGTTTGTTCAGAGGGTTTGTCTATTTTGGAGGAAAACAGACACTAGCTTTGAGTCTTAGCCTCTCCTTTAATTACCTATATACCACCAAAAAAAATAGTTAACTTTTCTCTGAGCATTAGTTTCCTTATCTATAAATGTGAGTGATCATAAGGCTGATGCAAGTGTTAACTAGAGTAATTAAGTGAATTACTTAGCACAGTGATTTTCAACAGGTGTGACACAAGAATTTTTAAAACATGCAATACCTGACTACTTAGTCAGGGGCATTGACCTCTTTCCCCTTAGATTATCAAATACAAAAATAACAGCAGCCGACACAACAATATTTGCTGGGTATGAATGCCCTGTCTTGAACCATAAATATATAGGTCAATAATACAGTTGCACCTTATTGGTCACGTTGTATAATAAGGTTGCATCTGACTGGTTAATTCTGGGTACCAGAAATCCATATATACAAAATAGGCACCTGATTTATTAAAAAGTCACTTTGAAGCAAAAAGGGTAGATAATTATTATTGTTGTTGTTATTATTGTAAATCAAAATTATACCTATTTTTGTCAGATCAGCAAGAACTATATTTTTTGGTGTGTTGCAGAATTTTAGTAATTAGTTTATTTGTGCCATGAGATGAAAAATGTTGAAAATCGCTAACTTAGCATAATGCCCAGCACTCACAAGTCAATAAACATTAACAGGGAGTATGTTTTTCCCTTTTCTCTGGAATTCTTATACTGTGTTTTGGATCTCCTGTGTCTGTTTCCATGTTCTTACCTTTTTTCATTTTTAATCTCTTTAGAATTTTCTCTGAGTTTTGAAACAATTCAAATTTGTCCTTTAATCCAGTGATTTGGCACTTTGCAGGGTCTAAACTGGCTGCTCACCACATCTACTGCATTTCAATATCAGTAATTGTGTTTTCCATTTCCAAGCTGTCTTTCCTGATCTCAGATGGTTCCTTTTTTTAATTGCCCATAAATTTCTATGATGCAGTATACTACCAGAACTTTACATTATGAATTGCAAATTAGAAATGTCCTAAGTGTTGTTTGCCTGTTTTTTGCAGCAGCTGTTTTAACAGGGTAATTTATTCTGATTTTTCAAATTGGTCCCTCATGTTAGTATCAGCTGGATGTTCATATACGTTTTGTGAGTTTTCTGTTTCCTCATTGTACTGTGTGGGGAGTTGTAATGGGTTACAGAAGAGATTCTATTGAAACGTTTCAGTGAGAAATGAAAAAATACAGATTCATCAGGGTTATTCTTTGCAAGATCAGAGATCCAGAAAAATGTGAGGTGTAGGGAAGAAACTATAGAACTTTAAGCTTATGTACCTTAGGCCCCACTTTCTGTTCTCCCTCTTTTTTTTTTAAAGAGGGTAACAGATACCTCGGTTCTTTTCTCCTTCAGAAATCTCAGCTTGGGAGAGAAGGCTCATCACCTTCTGCTTACCCCATTTTCTGTGAAAGGCACCACCCTTCTTCTGGTCAGTCAAGTTTGAACCCTAAAAATAGCTTTGATTTTTTTTACCCTCTTTCTTCTTCCACATTCAAATTTCCTGCCAAGTCATGCAAAATCTAGCTCTGCAATTTTTTTTTTTTTCATCTGTTCCCTCTTTTGAATTCTTACCACTACCACTCCCATTCAGGATTTCAGGGTTTTTTCTTAAACAACTGCAAAAGTCTGCTAACTAGTATTCTTACCTCCTAATTGGTCTTTCTAAAGTTTTGCCAGATCCATTTTCCTATAAAGCAAAACTCTCCCAATGTCCCTCCCCTGCCCAAGAATACACAATGGCTCCCCACTGTTTGCTGGCTTTACCACAGGCACTGCAGCCTGGCATTTGAGACTCTACAACATCCCATTCACAACTGTGAATAGAGATCCATATAAAAGGATACCAGGCAGCCAAACCCACAGACTAAGCTCTTGAACTACTGTACTTGACCCAGCTGTACTGTACTCCATTCTCCTGACCTCCTTCACTACCAGTTTATTGGTTTATGTCTCCCTACCCACCCCCCCCCCCATTTGGCACCATGATTCTGGCATTGGTTGTTTCCTGGTCATTGTCTTTGGGCCATCCTACCCCCCATGTCTGTGATTCTATAGGTGACCTTCTCAGTAGCACTCTAGGACTTCCCTTCTCAGAAAGTTCCCAACCAGCCAACTCCTGCTTTGCAAGTACCTCCTGCTACAAGCCACCTCTCCATGTATTCACCATGACTCCCTTAAGCCTCAGCTAAACTGGAAAATGGGATGATCCTTAAACTCATCCCATGTCTTTGCTCATACTATTCCATTCACCTGAAACACATTCTCTCTTAGCTCTGTTTATTAAAACAACTCATTTCCCAAGGCCCACCTCAAATTCCATATTCTCTAAGAAGTTTTGCCTGATACCCCCAAATCCCCTCTCTGAACCCTAATAAGATCGTATTTGGGCCCCTCCTATTGCTATCATATTATGAACTGGTCATAGCTATTTCTGTATTTGCCTTAGCCACCTAGTATCCATGGAGTAGTTGACCACAAGGACTAGGTTTTATAACCTTTGTCTCCTCCAACCATCCAACTTGCACTGGCCCCCACACAGCAGGCACTGAAAAGCACTGGCTCTGTCAAATGTCTCCTGACTCTGATTTTGACAATTCTGAATATCATATGGTCCATGTTCTGAATTATGGTGTTCTTGACATATATCAAAGAATCAGGATAAACCTGAAAAAAAGAGTGGGCCAAGTACATTTTCCATTTTATTTATGAAAAACAGAAAATGAGATAAATACATAGATTTAGAACAATATTCTGTCCAGAGTTGGGCAGCACAACAGCACAGTGGCTGAAACTCCAGCTCTGGAGTCAGACTACCTGGAATTGCCTAGAATCCTGACTCTAACACTAACTAGTTCTGAGATCTTGGGCAAGTTAGCAAACCTCCCTAAATCTCAACTTTCTCATCAGTAAAACTGTTATCAGGATTAAAACAGTTAATCCATGTAATACACTGTACCTGGCACACAGTAGAGCTTAATAAAGGTTCACTATTATTGTTATCGCTGCTGTTGCTGTTAGGAGCATTGGGGCTAAGTAAAATGAACTCTTCTTAGAAAAACTGGAAACTAAGGCCTCATGGTCAAGATTTTTATCTAAATCTCAAGGAGATTCTAAATAGCAGCTACAACTAGGGAGCACTTCTCTGGCCAAATGCTTACCCAGGCAAGGACCAAGACCAGGGTAGCCTGCAGCGCACCCGCATGACTGTGCTCACCTGACTGGAAGCCTTTGCCCTCGGGGAGCTAAATGGAGGGTAGTGCACTGGAAGGCAAGCCTTATGGTTGTGTACACACGGCCTTCTCATGAAATCCCATACACTGCACGTTGGTACTGCACAGCTGTGCCTGTTGCAGCAACAGGCAGAGGGACTCAAGGGAAAGAATGTGACCTTAGAGTGGGCAAGCCCAAGCTTGGCACTGGGCTCTGCTGAGTGTGACTCACGGCTCAGTTCTGTTTACTATGTCACTTAACTTCTCTGGGTCTCAGCTTCACATTTGTAAAATGGGGCAAAAATGACAGTAGCAATAGCTGCTTTCAGTAAATCACAGGGTCACTGTATATATCCATCGAGAGATTTGTGAAAGTGGTTTGCAAACCCTATGGCGCTACACACATCTAGCACTAACTGGAGAACAGATTCATTTCTAAATACTTATATATAGATTCAAAATGTTGTAATGCAAAACAGATTTAAATAATTGGGAAAATACAGGATCAGAGTATTAAATTAAAAATTCTGTAGTAAAAGAAGAATTAAGGCCCTTCCATTTAATTTGTCCTGAAAAGCCAACTTGTTCCCACTGTGTTTTCTTAGAGTGAGACCTATTCACAATTGCCAGTGGACACACAGCACCCTCTGTGTGACTCTGTGACACATAACACATGAGGGAGCGGGACACTTACCCATCCCTTTCATGGCCTTCCTCAGGGTTTGGGCATCTTCAGTGGCATTGAATCCTGAAGCAGCTTTGATGGTGCCTCCTTTGGTTTCCTGAGCACAGAGAAAGAGGTGACTGAGAGGCAGCATCTGACCAACACAGAGGCATCTCATTCAGCAAAATTTGCTCAGCACCTACCATGGGCCAGACACTATTCTAGGTGCTAGGAATATAGTAGGGACCGTAAGAGATGAGGCTCTTGCTTTCAAGAAGCTGATGTTCTAGTTCAGGAGGGAGGAGAGGGAAGGGCAGATAGTAAACAAGCAACAAATAAATATTCCACCAAGTGCCTGGTGGTGAGAAGTGCTACAGAGCAGATAAACAAGTCCTGGAAGGGCTGCTCTGCAGTGTGACACTTAGGCTGAGATCCCAATGACATGAAGCAGCTGACATGCAAAGATCAGGGGGAAAGTGTTACGGGCAGAGGAAACAGCTAAGCCAAAGGCCCTGAGGCTGGAACTAGCTTTCATGAGAGCAGCAGGACAGAGGCCAGTGTGGCTCAAGTTGATGGGCAAAAAGGCAAGTGGTAAAATAGGGTTTACAACAACCTATGTAGTAATCTTGTCCCCCCAGGCCCTTCCCCCACAAAAATGGGGGGGGGGGATCAAACCTGAATCTGATCAAACCTCTAGAGCCAAATACCACTTTACAGTAACTAGAAGAGAGGAAATGCTAACCCACACCACAGGGTTGTAGATAAATAAATTGCAAGGGGAATTAGAAAAGAGAGAGATGGAAGGGAACTATAGCTAAAAAGAGATTAAAGAGGCATATCAAACCCGGCCGGTGGCTCAGTGGTTGAGTGCCAACCTATAAGCCAGGAGGTCATGGTTCGATTCTCAGTCCGGGCACAGGCTGGGGTTGGGGCTCGATCCCCAGTAGGAGGCAGAAGGCAGCCGATCAATGACTCTCTCTCATCGCTGATGTTTCTATCTCTCTCTCCCCATGTTTTTTAAAAAGGCATATCAATAATTATAATGGGTGAGCTTTATTTGGATCCTGAATAAAACAGTAAAAAAATGTGACATTTATGAGACAATTGGAAATTTGAACACTGATGATATTGATGACCTTAAGGAATCAGTGTTAACATTTTTAGATGTGATAATGGTATTGTGGTTCTACTTTATTTTTTTTATAGGCTATAGTGAGAGGTAGTAAAGCTTGGTGCGAAGGAACACAGAAATTGGAGTGGGATAGACCATGTTTGAATCTTGGCTTCAAACCTTCCTTTCTAGTCGTTTGGTCTAGAGGAAGTTTCATTTTTCTCACCTGTATGTTAAGATTAATGATATCAACCCACAGGGTTGTTGTAATAATAAAACAGAAAAATATAGCAAAGCACTTAGCACAGAACCCAGCAAACAGTAAACTCTAAAAACAAACTCACCCTCAGTGGCTATCATCATCACCATTCAACATGACCTCAACAACATCTCCACAATAAACATAGTTGTGAGATTCTTATATATATTTCTATTAAAAGCCCTAATGCAAGCCTATGGGATAATGCCAAAGAAAAATCCATAATAGAACATTTGCACAAGGCGGCAAAAACCATGTAGACTAGATCTAAAGCTTTCTAATGATTTAATTTGCTCCAACAATGTAATATGGGCCATCTAAAGGCATGGAGGATTTTTATACCTAAGGAAGTTCTCTAGCAACTCAGACTTGAGCTCTATGAGCAAGTCCCCCTTGGTCTGGACCTGTCAGGGACACTCTGGCCCACATCATGCCCATCCAAGGACTTCAGGTGCCAGAAAGCGGAGGCCTCATCTGCTGGAAGACCAGGCTTTTGCCTCCTAGACATGGTCAGTATCCGCTACTTAGTCACTATCCTCATGTACTGACAGAGGAAAGTAGAAATCTGTAACATTAGCTTTCTTGGGTACTGTTATGGGTTGAATTGTAACCCCCACCAAAAAAATATGTTCAAGTCCTAAGCCCCAGTATTTCAGAATATGATCTTATTGGAAATAGGGCGATTGTAGATGTAATTAATTAAATTAAGATGAGGTCACACTGGAGAAGGTTGATTCCTTAATCCAATATGACTGTTGTCCTTACAAGAAAACAGCATGTGAAGACAGAGACACGCAGGAAGGACAACACATAACGATTAAAGCAGAGACAGGAGTTAAGCAGCTGCAAGCCAAGGAACACCCAAAGATTGTCAGCAGCCCTAGCTGGTTGGCTCCGTGGTTAGAGCGTTGGTCCTCAGACTGAAGAGTCCCAGGTTCAATTCTGGCCAAGGGCACAGGCCTCAGTTTCAAACTCAATCCCTTTCCACTCTCTCTGAAAAGCAATGGGAAAAATATCCTCAGGTGAGGATTAAAAAAAAAAAAAGATTGCCAGCAAACCACCCCATAGGTTTCAGAGGGATCGTGGCTGTGCCAATCCTTGATTTTGGATTTCTGGGCTCCAGAACTGTGAGAAAACAAATTTCTATTATTTTAAGTCACCCAGGTTGAGCTACTTTGTTATGCAGCCCTAGGGAATTAATACAGGCATTTCTTTCCTTCTATTATATATTGTCAGTATTAAGCATATTGGTGATTTGCTATCAAAATTCCAGCATAGCCTAATTCAGCCCTTGGCCCTACCAAAAGACAGCTTCCTGAGTTGAATGTTTCACAAGGTGCTTTTGCAACTCCAGTGTTGAAAAAAATTTGGATGGTACTCAAACACTACATTCAACTTTAAAGTAAAAAATGCATTACTGAGGGACACTACTAAGGGCTGAAAATTAATATCTAACAAGATGAATCAATACAGAGATTTGCAAACATGGTTCAGCTTATCAATTAGCATTCTCAGTGACTCATTTTTCCAGGAAAGAGATAAGCTTGGGAAATTTGTTCCTGTTACCTCTAAACTATCCATATTGATTAAATTCCAGGGCATAATGTACCATTATTCATTCTGGGAAGGCAGGGGATTCCACCTCAGGAAAGTTTCTTGTGGCAGCAGGCAAAGGAGACAGGAAGGATGTGGGGAAGAATGACAAAAATGAATAGCTAGGAATGGGTGTTATGGCATAATCAATGAATATTATTCAGTTATTAAAATGATAATGAAGATGATAAAAGTAAAAAAGATTGGAATATGATATAATGGAATACTAATTAGTAATAAAAAGCAATAGAGGAACAAACTGCTTACAGCAACATAGATGGATTTCAAAAAATATAATGCTCAGCAATAGAAGCCAGACACAAAAGAGTACATGGTCTATGTTTACATTTATGGGATGTTCTAATAGAGGCAAAACAATCACTATGTATGGTGATAACAATCAGAAAAGTGGTTGTATTTCTGGGTTGAGGAGCAGAGTAGGAACTTCCTGGAGTGATGAAATGTTCTATCTTGATAGAGGAGAAGATTACATGGTACATATAGTTGTCAAAACTCATCTACCAGTAATCTTAAGAGCTTTGCATTTCACTATACGTAAATTAAACCTCTATAAAATTTTAAAATAATACTTGAGTACAATAGCTTTTAAAACAGGTTTTCCTTTTGGAAACGTACCATATAATCATTGTCAAGATTTGGAAAATACTTTTAAAATTTAAGAAGAAAGTGAAAACGTCCATACTTTCACCATCTAGAGTAAATGATTTTAATAAGCTACAAAATACAATATAAACATGTCAGCATAGCAAAGATTTGCGTAAATACATACTTAACTGTTATTTATGCTCTTATTACTACTGTTTAAAAACCATGATACTTGTGAGTAGGGTGTAAAATAAAAGAATGGAAAATAATTGAAAATTACAGTATTGTGACCATTGTGTGTTTTTCCTTTCCTTTAAACATTTCCTGCCCAGCCAGCGTGGCTCAGTGGTTGAGTGTTGACCTATGAATCAGGAGGTCACGGTTCGATTCCCGGTCAGGGCACATGCCTCAGGTTTCGGGCTTGATCCCCAGTCGGGGGCGTGCAGGAAGCAGCTGATCACTCCCTCATCATTGACGTTTCTATCTCTCCCTCCCTTTCTCTTCCTCTCTCTGAAATCAATAAAAACATATTTTATAAAATAAAATAAAAATTTATCTGTTCAATAAGTAACAGTCATGATAGGTAAACAGGCCCTAGGAAGAAAGATGAGAGCAACTGAGGTAATTTTCCTACAGTGGAAAGCACGTTAAAGGATCACCTGATTACAGTCATCAACTGTAGGAAGGCTGTGAACGTGTTAAGGACAGCAAGAGTGTCCCATTAATTTTGAGTCCCCTGAGCCAAGTACCATGTCTGGCACAAAGTAAGAGCACTGTAAACATTTCTGAATAAATGTTCTCCATGTACAGGGAGAATCTATCAAGAAGGAATGAATTTTAAATGAAAGCATAAGTGATTTGGAGCAGACATGAATAGGACTTTGACTGTCAGGGATGACGAAGAAAATTCTAGAATGTCTAAAGTAAAAAACATTTAAGAGTGTATTACTAGTTGTTCAGGATAGTTTACACGTCCATCTTCCTAAAGGGAGGCGTCTAGATCGGGCAGGATCTCTAGTTTCTCTCCAGGTATAAGGTTCTACTTCTATTATTCCGTCCCAGAGCAGCAGGGATCAGAATCACCTGCTTGTTCAGAAACCATATTTGGGTGGGACAAGGAGAGCAGATGGCCAGCCTCAGGTAGAGCCATGTTTGCAGCTAAGAGGCTCAGTTTCCATCTGAACATTGAACTTTATGGAATTCTCAAAGGGATCCGATTCCCTGCCTGTCTCAAAGATCAGATAACCAGGCTCCAAGGAGTCCAGTCACAGCCAAAAGCGGGAGGCAGATGACAAGCCCAGGTGGCTACATGCATCCCTCTGGGTGAGTCTCTAACGATGGGGTCCCACCAAAATGCGGACGGCACTCATCTCCTGGTGGTAGAATCTACAGGACTTTCAGTTTTCCCTTTTTCTTTGCCTAAATTTTCTCTAATGAACTACAACTTGTTTCTGTATTTCAGGATGTTGGAAGGATTCATTTTCAGGGTCAGGTTACTCACCACCCCTGAAAGAAATTAAATGGCTCTTAAAAAAAGAAACTGCCTTTGCATTTCCTCCTCCGTCCCCTCTGTTGGGCAAACAGCCCTCTGTATACGCCACAGTCACTAAGTAAGCATCCTGTACCTGTCTGCGGCTGGCACCAGGTAGGGTGAGGCGCTCCACAACTTACCATGGCTATCACTGTGTCAAGATCAGAGGTCAGTCACCCAAGCAGTTCTGTGATAAGAGAGAGGGAAAGCAGAGGGAAAAATTATTGATGAGGGAAGTGTCATTAAAACCATTGATCTGGATAACTTACAGTTTTCACAAAGTTAAACCATAGGGAAACAACATCCAATTTCATCAAAAGGCCAGCTATTGATTAGCTAAAGATACAAGGGCCAAGCTAATAATTAAAAAGAAACTGTTTGAACAGGCAAGTTTATTACACCAGCAAAATACTTTCCTACTTGCTCTTCTGTGTGGAAATACACATTACAGAAATGATTCCTATAGTTTTGTTACAGTGAAGTACATTACTTGCACTCCAGCAAAACCTAGATTCTGAACAGTACGTTCTAGTGGATCAGAAGAGGTGTCTCCTTGGAGAGAAGAGATAATCCAGCTGTTTCAGGGAAAAGTACGGCACTCCAGCCTACACCAGTGCATGCATGTATGTGTGTGTGCATGTATGTGCACATGTGTGTGCATATGTGTGCGTGTGTGATGACAGGCAGCAGCCCAAACATTAGACTCTTCATTTCCCAACAGCCACTTTCACTGCCAGTACCTCAGGACTTAAAGGTGCTTCTTCCTTTAAGCTGCAGCCTAACACACCCGTCATTTATCTTCAGCAACTCCTCCTTCACCAAGAAGACTTAAATCATCACGCATTTATTCGGTCATTGAGAACGCGAGAAATGTCTTTATTGCCAGCTGGGACTCTTGGGGGTTCTCATGATATATACAGGCAGGCCTCTGAGGGGCAGGCCAGCTGACTTCCTGTTTCCATATCTAAGTCCTATGGAAAAGGCTCCTTTCCTAAGCTTTTGTTAGATTCTTGATACTCAAAGAATTGTCCTAGAGCCAACGCATGGGCATCACCCGGGAGCTTGTTAAAAAAGTAAAATCTTAGACCCTACCCAAGGCCTAAGGCCAGAATCTGCATTTTAACAAGATTCCTCAACTATGTGTCTGCACAGTGGCTTGAAAAGCACTGGCCCAGACAATCCCACCAAGCAGCACTTTTCATGTATCCCCCAAATAACTACATCTTCCTAAACTCACTTTATTACCAATTAAGCCTCATTTGGTGACGTTCGCTTTTCATCTCCCGGCTCCCCTGAGGGGAATGCTAACAGGTTCTGGGGCACAGCCTGAGCAAAGGTGGGAAGGAGCAGTGGCTTTGGGACAGTGAGGAGCTGAGGCTGCTGGAGCAGAGGGCTCAATCCAGGGAAGGCTCAGGAATAAGACTGGAAAAGCAGGCAGGGAACGGATTAGTAAGGCCCATCTGAGGAGCTGGACTTCATACTGCAGGTAAAGGGAAAATTGTGAAAAGGTTTCAGTTTTCGCAGAGAAATGATATAGTAAGAGACACACTTTATTTAGCAAAAGACTATACTAGGACTATACTATAGAGTAGCCTGGAGGGAGACAAGAGGTCAGGAAGGCTTGAGATACTACTACAGGGACAGACAGACAGAGGCGAAGACCTGGGGGGGGGGGGAGGGTGGCACCTGGAAGAAGACAGACATAAGAGATGTGGAAGGAGGACTCTGTTGGATTTAGCAGCTCCGGAAATACATCAATTTATCTATCCTATCACCTTCACATTCCAGGCACTGTTCTAGTTGATAGAGATAATGGAGTGCATACGACAAAGAACCTGCCTTCAAAGAGCTCACAGTGTGGCAGGAAGATAGACAACAAACAAACAAACAAGTAAACAAGATCATTTCAGATACCAGTACATTGAAAATACAACAGGATCATGGTATGGAGCAGGGAGCAGCTCCTGGTTCAAGTCCTGTTTTTGTATGGCCTACAAACAAAGGATGGTTTTTACATTTTCAGTAGCTGATTAAAAAAATCAAAAGAATATTTCATGACATATGAAAATTATATGGAATTCAAATTTCAGTGTTCATAAACAAACACAGTCACATCCATTGGTTTACATATAGTCTATGGCTGCTTTCCGACTACAACAGCTGAACTGAGTAGTTGTGACAGAGACTGTGATGCTCATAAAGCTGAAAATATTTAATATCTGGCCCTTCACAGAAAAAGCTTGCTGAACCTTGGTTTGGAGGACAGTGTGATCAGGTTACTGGGAAGGAGCTGGACTGGACAGCTCTCTCAAGGAGATAGCATCAAGCTAAGCCTTGACAAGAAGGGGCTAGTCATTCGAAGTTCTGGAGAACTACCTCAGGCAGAGGGAGGAGTTAGTGCAAAGGTCCTGAGGCAAGAATATACTTAGTGGGATGGGCAAAAGCATCAAGAACAAAGGGCCAACATGGCATGAGATGGGGATGGAGTAGGGCCAAGACCCTCTGTGGAGGCAGGAAGGGGTGCCTCTTTCACATCTGCCCAGAATGTGCCAAGGTAAGCCAAGAGCAGGGCTTTTTGAGGCTTTCATGGGCCTTAGCCATTCCTTCATCTAGAGGCCCTGTTTCACATCATATAAATTATCAAAATGCTCCCATATTCATCGTTAATATAATATGTGAATTGAATTGAATTGCTGCTGATTGAATGACAATCTGGAAGACACAACTTTTAGGAGCAAGGGCCCTCCCTTTGCTTCCAAGCAGTTTTGAACTAAATGACAATGAGTGAAGGGGCAGGGAAGGGGGATGCCTCCCACAAAAGCCCACCTTTAACACAAATACTTTCAGTCCTTGGACCACGTCAAGAAGTGGAAAAACTGTTTGAGCAAAGCTTTCTCAAAATAACTGAGCTATTATTCAATGAGTAGAAATATTTCACTAAAGGGAAAAATGTATCACACTTGAACACAGAGTACTTTTAGCCAGATATTTTATTTTGAAACTTGGACAGCACACAGCATAAGCCCATTTATATAAAAGCAGCTGTTTTGTATTTATTATTTACTAGAACCAAAGTAGTTTCTAAGATAGATTAGAGAAATGAATGTAGAAAATGGTACTCCTTGGTTCTTTCATTAAATATCAGATAATCCATACAAATGCTTACGAGCACAGTCTGGCACCCAGCAAGGTCTCAGTAACTCTTGGCAAGGATGGAGGAGGAGTGGAAAGAGGGGAAGGAACCCCACACACCCCTCCCCCAATACAGAATTGCTGTAGGCCTCTTAACTGCACAAAATGATCAGCCCCCAAAAGATGAAAGGCTCTTCTCCCCAGGAAACTCCACTTAGAAGTTTTCCCACATTTCCCATCACCCTGCAGAGCCAAGGATTCCTAACAGGAATCCTTTTCTGCCTCAGTTTCCTTGACTCATTCATTCTTTCTCTCTGAAGGCCAGCCTACAATTCCAAAAACGAAACATGACCAAATTCACAATGACTCAAACTTGGTGTCGGGGTTTGAAAAACTCCTTTGCTGCTCACAGGTGGAGCAAAATATTTAACAACTGTGGCTCAGCTTTGACACTTGTAAAACACAAACACACTCAGGACTGGGTGTGGTTCAAACTACCCTAAAAGTATCGGGAATCTTCAAAATGGATAGATGAAGACTGAAGGGATATGTTTGTGACATCTAAAAAAACCTAAATGTTTGGCAGTATGTGGGTGGGGAATTGTAACTTCCTTACAAGATGGAATCTTGCAAGGAGGGCTCATGGTTCAGCTCCTGAAGATTTTAAGACACAGTCTTAGAGCAACTGAAAGAAAGCTAGGAACTAAACATAAGAAACCTATTCCAAAAGCAGTTACATAAGGGAATAATACATTGTAAATAAGTTCATCCTATTTCAGGTAAGATTACAAAAATTTGCGGAAATAATTTATGATGGATTCATAAAGAAAAATTAGGTATATTGAGAGCACATCCATATTGTTTTCAGGTTGAATGTCTAGAAGGATAATTACTACACCATCCCACAAATTGCTCTTTTGTATCACTGCCAGAAATTGAAAGCTACGTGCTGACTCAAGTAGAAAGTTTCTTATGTCCTTCTGGCAGACTGCACGTATGTGGAACAAGGACGTCTGATCTCAAGTATACTTCAGCAAGCCATACATGGAGACAGCCATGTGGTGCATTCCTTCCCACATACCCCAAATTTGGAAAGCAGGCAAATTAGATTGTTCCCTGAGCACTAGACTAGTAAAATCAGCAAATAACCATCAAAACAAAGATATACAGATGCATTCAATGAGAAAGAACAACTCCTGAGCTGAAGCCAACTTACCGAAAGGTATTAGAGTATTTAAAGAAAAATTGTGTCCACTGGCAATGCAAGCTTCACACAAAATCCTCAGGGAGGCTTACTCTGAAATATTATCCAAAGCCCTGTCTAAGGAAAGAGGGGCTTGGCCCCAGGATCCAATGGTCCAGGGTCAGATATTTCCCCACTATGAAGATGAGTTTTCTCCACCTAAAACCCTTTGTTCTACCCCATGGTTGCCAAGCAACCTCTGGACTAGAGTTTGGCTTCCCATGTGTACTTGTCTACAAAGTACTGGAGCATAAGGTTTTTTGTCTAAGTAACAATTACATTTCCCAATGTAAATAAATAAATTAGCAGTGTGTGTGTTTGTGTGTGAATGCATGCATGAGTGTATGTATGCCTGTGTGTGTGTATGTGTGTGTGTGTGTGTGTGTGTGTGTATGTGTGTGTGTGGTAAGCCTATAAATGTAAACCTATCCCTAAGAGTTGAACCCCTTCTTGGTGTGCTGATGTATACAATGTCCCTGGTCCTGCTCGATCTGGCACCATGATGAATTCACCCTGGTACCGGATACTGTCTCTGAGATCCCAACTTACCTTGGTGGCCTCCATTCAGATTCATAACATTGACCCACATCCCAGGACAAGCAACCAGAACAGTCATTATGAAAGGGATTTGCTGTCCTTGTGGCACAATCTTACTGAATCCCTCTCTCTCCCAGATCACATGAGAGTGAGTCATTCACCACTTTTCTTTGGTATATGGTTTCAATTTACAACCCACAGGCTGACAAATTTAAACTTCTAGTCTAGATTTGTGGAGGATATGACTGGCCCACCCAAACACTAAGGCTTTCAAAACTGTCTATGACATAGGAAAATGAAAGCAACTCTTTTTCCTTGGAACTTAAGATCCTTATAAAAGTAAAGGAAGTTGCAGAGGTGGGGTATGAGTCCAGAGAAATAAGAATGTTCAAACATTCAATCAAAGACAGAATATGTGAGCTAAATCAATGCAGACAAATTTGGAAACCTGCCTAAATAATCTTAGGAAATAATCTATTCCAACCCAGCACCTGGCAAGTAATTTACCGGCGAATTTTTTGTTGTTAATCTTCACCTGAGGATATTTTTCCCACTGATTTTTAGAGAGTGGAAGAGTAGAAGGGACGGAGGGGAGGAGAGAGAGAGAAACATCGATAAGAGAGAGACACATCAATTGGTTGCCTCGTGCACGTGCTCTGACCAGAGCAGGGAACGAACCTGCAAGGTATGTGCCCTTGACCAGGAATTGAACCTCAAACACTTTGGTGCATGGGAGGGCACTCTACCACTGAGCCACACCGGCCAGGACTTACTGACAGACTTTTGTCCAAATTTCAGCCACTTATTCACAGCAGTGTGGGAGACAATAGTAATAATAATTTTGATCCGCAAATAATATTAAAACATATATTTTACATAATTTAGAATATCCCCACTCCTTCTCTAGCATTCCCACATATGCCAGGCTATTAACGTTTTCACTCTACTCCAATGATCCCTTTGTCTTAAAGGTAGGGGGAAGGATGGAAGAAACATCTATTAAATACTCCTCTGCATTATCTTCATTCATCTACTCAATGACCTCTGGCGTCATTGAGATTAGAAAAATAAAGAGTGCTGAGGTGGCCTAAATGATTGCTGGGAGAACTGGTTGGATCCTGCATTCTTTGTTCAATGCTTGCCTTGCTAAAGGTCTTTCTACTTCACATAATACCTTAGTTTCCCCAGACAGAAACTTCCTGTAGGGCACAAGTCAAAGCATATTCTAGTAAACTTTATAAATATACACCTTCCCTACCTTGTTTCTCTGGGTACTGTAATCAGCTTGCATAGTTTAGGGCTTGAAATTTTCATTAAGTGGTTTTCTTGTGTTATCTGAGTGACTCCTAGTACCACCTGTGAACTGGAGACCTCAGGAATTCTAGAGGGCTGGTTTTTTGTTGGTGTCTGGGTTTCTGAACTAGTCTGCCTTTTAATTGCAGACAAACCGGATTCCCCTCCTCCCAGGCCAGAGACCATAGAAACAAGAAGCTGATGTGCTGGTAATGCTGATTGTTACTCACAATCCTAAGACTAATATGATAGTTTTACTGTGTTTCATGTTCGTTCATTCCACAAACATTATCTGAATGTCTGCCCATGCCTGGTACCGTTCTGGGCACTAACAGGCACATTTCAATTTCCACCTATATACCCTTCATACAGAAAATTATCCCATATGTCTTCTTAGTTCAAGAGTGGCCTATTGTTAAAAAAAATCCTGGAGGCTGTTGGCGATGACTCAGACTTCCTTCCCATAGCAAAGACTCTCTACAACCTTTCTGAATGGTCATCCCCAGCCTTTAGTCATTCCGCCTCTGATCACGGGGCTCACTCCTCCACGGGACAGGCCTGGCCACTACTAAGTGGCTCAGCATCAGGAAAGACAGCCTTGTATTCTTTGTTCTGAGTTCTGGAGCTAGTGTCGAAGGAGGTTTAAAATAACAACCCTTTTGATTATGTTTACCCTATTGCTAGCCACATTAATATTATAATAATATTATCCAGTATGCATCAGTAGCAAGTGAAAGAAGAAATGCCAGAAATAGCTCTTCTTGCTTTTGCCAGGAACCAAAAACATTATGGGCTTTCATTCAAAGCTATGGGTTCGGCACAGCTATGACACATTTTCTCAAGCCCTACGTGGCAGTTGCTTATGCTGTTAGAGGCAGTGCCCCTCCAGACTTAAAACACAACTATTCTTTTGATCTCAGAGTTGATAATGAGACAGGCTAGTAAGCCAGGGAAACTGAGACAGCTGAACAAACTGACAGAGCAATTTACAGCAGATACAGAAGGTCACCTCCCTAGAAATAACATCTAGGCCTCAGTAGTATTTCAACCCCAGACCCAGAAAAGCAGCAAAACCAGGTAGGGGACACCAGGACCAGTTGTAATGACTAAGGACCCCCTGCCCTGACACTAACAAATCAGTGAAGATCATGACCCTAAAGGAGTACACCTAGAAAACTGATAAATATTCTGTTGAAACCCTCCCCAGACCTCCCCAAAGATTCCTGCCAGCAAGAGAGATAAAAGCCTCAAGACAAAGGATCCAGCTTGCACTCTCCCTCCCAGGAGAATGGGAGCTCCATTCCCTTGCCCCCTTCTTTTCCCAAGGCATGTATCTCTTAAACTCCATAAGGCTTGCAACCAAGGCGGCAATGGGCAGCAGCAGTTCATCCCAGAGAAGCCCCCTGAACCTGTCCCCAAGGCCCCCTTTTCTCTGACATCTTAGTGAGAGAAAGCAGACCAGCCTAGGCTCATTTCCCCAGCCCTTTCCTGTTTCACTGTTCCCAGCTTTAATAAATATCCACTAAAATTCACCTGGAATAGTGTTGTGAAATTTTTCCTGCACGAAGTCAAGAACCCACACACTACAGGCTGGCCCTAGGCAGACCTGGTCAGGGCCAGGTCCCCTTTCTGGTAACAGTAAGATCAAAATGCTAAGCTAATCACAGGTGCGAAAGCAATTCCAAGGCTGAGATGTAAGTGCACAAAGAAAGAGGGAGTAGAAATTGGGGGGGAATGCTTGCCCCCTGGAAGAGCTCATTTCTGCCAGTGCTGGATTATGAGGTAGAGGAGATTTGAGAGAGTGCCCAGCCCACCACTTCATTTAGCAGGCATGAAACAGCCCTGTCTACGGGTAAGTAGTGAGACCACTTTCTGGGTAACGTGAATGGTAATAACGTGTTGGGTTCGCTCGTCTGACCCGAGGTCTGGCAGGTGCTGGCGTCAGGAACAGCACAGGTATCCGTCAGGTTGGGAGAATCCATGCCATCCTTCTGATGAGAAACAACAATGCAAAGGTCCTGATCTGAGGTTGGTGGAGCCAGCTTCACAGCCTAGTTGCTAATTTCCCATGATGCCCATTCAGACAGGCAGGGCCTCCTCCTTCAAAGACCACACACACCATCCTTCCTAACAGAGTGGCTGGAGTCCAGAGCCCAGTCACTTGGGTTTATAAATCTCTTGTCACTCACTCACTTCCTAGCTTATGATTTGGGCAAGCTATTATTTCTCTGTACTTCAATTTCCTCATTGGTCACATAGAATTAACAGCAATACTTTATAGGGTTGTTGCAAAGATTCATCAAGTTATTATATCACAGGAAGTAATTAGAAAAATCACACATTACATACTCAACAAATGTTAGCTATTCTTTTTATTACTCTGCTCTCCAAGTATCTGCCAGATCTTTATGTTCTAGTGAGCTGTTCAGTGAGCTAAGGTGTGGGTTCTCAACTCTACCCATATTAAAAACGTCTGCGGTGTACAGAGTTCAGGCTTTCACATCTACCAACAAGTCAAACCAGATTTTCCTTATGGTTTTTTTGTCCACCAAATCAATGAGGCTGTGTGTGTGTGTGTGTGTGTGCTCTGATAAAATCACTATCCTCACAGTTGTCTGAACTCTGAGACAGCACCCCATGGTATTTGCTAAAGAAACATTAGCACAGTTTCGATTATTCCAGCCACGCTGGGGTTTATTACATTCTCTACCTTGAGGTAGGCAGGGATTTCTGAAGGATTTCCGTGGATTCGGTTTACCAGATTCCCTTCCTGGGCTCCCAACTTTCCTGCTTCTGATTATTATTATTATTATTATTATCCTCACCCAAGGATATTTTTTTCATTGCTTTTCAGAGAGAGTGAAGGGGGGTAGAGAGAGAGAGAAACAAAGATGTGAGAGAGACACACAGATTCGTTGCCTCCCGCTTGCTTGCCGACCGGGGCCAGGGATTGAGCCAGTAACCGAGGTACATGCCCTTGACCAGAATCGAACCCGGGACCCTTCAGTCCGCGGGCCATCACTCTAACCATTGAGCCAAATTGGCTAAGGCCTCCTTCTTATTCTTAACATGGCCTTGCACACAGTGCACATGCAAGAAATGCCTGACTAACTAAACCAGCTGCTCCTGCAGCCACAGGACCAGTTTTCATCGCCTTGGCTCCTTGGGCTTGCTGAAGGCCTGGTCTCCACGAAGGGTCCTCTCCCCCACAGCCCTTCTCAGCCCTGCCCACAGTCTCCTCCTCTCACCCTGTTTCTGAGCCCCATGGTATTTGCTAAAGAAACATTAGCACAGTTTCGATTACTCCAGCCACGCTGGGGTTTATTACATTCTCTACCTTGAGGTAGGCAGGGATTTCTGAAGCCTCAAAGAAGCACTAGCCATAGAAGACAATATTGATCAATAAACATTATTCTGAATGAATGAAGCCAAACAAAGTTTTATATGAAATTCTAGAACAAGCAAAGCTTATATATACTACTAAAAAGCACAAAAGTGATTGCCTGGGGCTTGGGATGGGGGGTGGGGGTGAGGCAGAGGGGCTACTAACTACAGAGGAGTGAAAGAGAAGGAACTTTAGAGAATAATGAAAATGTTCCTTATCTTCACTGGGGTAGTGGTATCAAGATGTACACTGAACTCACCTCATACCCGTTAGGATGGCTTCTATAAAACAAAACAAAACAAAACAAAACAAAACAAAACAAAACAAAACAAAAAAGGAAATAACAAGTGCTAGTGAAGATGTGGAGAAACTGGAACCCTTGTGTACTGCTGGTGGATGTATAATGGTAGAGCCACTGTGGAAAACAGCATGGTGGTTCCTCAAAAAGTTAAAAATAGAATAATTACTATATGATCCAGCAATTCCACTTCTGGGTATATATTCTAGGTATATACACTTCTGGATATAGTCTTTCAAGAGCTGAAAGCAGGGACTCAGAGATATCTGTATACCCACGTTCATAACAGCATTACTCGCAATAGCCAGGAGGTGGAAGCAACCCATGTGCCAATTGATGAATTTATGGATAAACAAAGTGTGGTACATACATGCAATGACATATTAGTCGGCTTTAAAAAGGAAGGACATTTGACACATGCTACAACATGGATGAACCTCAACATGATGCTAAGTGAAATAAGCTGGGTACAAAAGGACAAATGCTGTATAATTCCATTTATATGAGGTAATTAGAGTGACCAAATTCATAAAACAGAAAGTGGGGGGTGCCTGGCCGGGCGTGGCTCAGCGGTTGAGCGTCAACCTAGGATCTAGGTGATCAGGGTTCGATTCCTGGTCAGGGCACATGCCCGGGTTGCGGGCTCGATCCCCAGTCGGGGGCGTGCAGGAGGCAGCCGATCAATGACTCTCTCATCATTGATGCTTCTCTCTCTCTCCCTCTCCTTTCCTCTCTCTGAAATCAATAAAGATATATTAAAAAAAAAGAAAGTAGGGGGTGAAAGAAGGAGCTAATCAGGAGTTATAGTTTAGCAGGTAGAGTTTCAGTTTTGTAAGATAAAAAGAGTTCTGAGGATGGATGTTGGTGATGGTTGCACAACAATGTAAATATACTTAAAAATAATTAACTGTACACTTAATACTTAAGAACTGTACACTTAAAAATAGTCAAGATGGTGGCCCTGGCTGATGTGGCTCAGTTGGTCAAGGGTTTGATTCCCGGTCAGGGCACATACCTAGGTTGTGGGTTAATCTCTGATCCGGGCGTGTATGGGAGGCAACCGATGGGTGTATTTCTCTCACATAGATGTTTTGCGTTCTCTCTCTCTCTCTCTCTCTCTCTCTCTTTCTCCCTCTCTCCCTCTTTAAAAAAAAGAAAAAATAGTTAAGATGGTAAATTTTATCTTTTGTGTATTTTACCACAATTTTTAAAAGCAATCTTTAAAAAATGTGAACTCCTTTTAAAAACCCTTATAAAACTAACCACTTAAGCCTGGTCAGGTGTGGCTCAGTGGTTGAGCCTGGACCCATGATCCAGGAGGTTATGGTTCAATTCCCGGTCAGGGCACATGCCCAGGTTTCGGGCTCAAACCCCAGTGGGGTGGGGGTGGGGTCATGTAGGAGCTGCTGATCAATGACTCTCTCTCATCATTGATGTTTCTATCTCTCTCTCCCTCTCCCTCTCTGAAGTCAATAAAAACATATTTTAAAAAAACTAACCACTTAAAATCTGTGCATTTTATTATATGTGAATTATACCTCAATAAAATATTATACATATATATGTATATATATATGTGTGTGTGTGTGCGTGTGTGTGTATATATATATATATATATATATATATATATATATATATATAGACTAAGAGGCCAAGGTCTCAGCTTTGTAGGCTGACTGTGGCCTCTCAAGGGAAGGATGCTGCTGTTACCCTTCATTTAGCAATATCCACTCTAAGGCAAAATCAAACTCAGTGGAGACTCTAAAAATCCATATAGCTTTTGCACAGCATCCTGGTTAAAATCATATGTCCTCAGGTATAACAATTATTCAAAAAAAAAAAAATCTGTCCAGCATAGTTAGGCTTTGCCACAAGTTTCATCTTGTTTCCTAATTAATTTCCAGAGTTACTTTAGAATCAAAGGTCATTTAAATTCCATGTTCCTCCTTCAGAAATACCGTAAGTACACTATTCTAGACAAGTAAGAATCTAATGCAGCCCTAGTTGGTTTGGCTCAGTGGTTAGAGTGCTGGCTTATAGTCTGAAGGGTCTCAGGTTCGATTCCAGCCAAGAGCATGTACCTTGGTTGCAGGCTCGATCCCCAGCCCTGACTGGAGGGCATAAGGGAGGCAACCAATTGATGTGTCTCTCTCATATCAATGTTTCTCTCTCTCTCCCTTCCACTCTCTCTGAAAAGCAATGGAAAAAATATCCTCAGGTGAGGATTTAAAAAAATCTAATGCAGGAACCCCAACCAGTTGATCACAAGCTACTGGCATTGGTCTCCAGTACTTGTCTGTTCTACTACCATAGGTCCAACTGCACTTGCGTCACCTCTGGCCTCTCCTTATGAATCACAAATTATAGGCGCCATATCCTGAAGGCCCAAATCCCAAGGTTGACCTAGTACTCTTGATAGCTTCTCTTGTCTCAGCAATCAGAAGTCTTAGGGATAAAACAAGAGGAGTGCCTCATGAGAAAAAAGAACCTCAAATCTAGCATCTGGTCTTTCTCTTATAATCTTTCCCAAAGAAACTAAAATCCACTCATCTTTCTTTACAAAATCCTTATGAAGCAGTAAAGGAATGGACAGACTGGACCCAAATAGAAAACTAAAGTATAGTCATCTCTTATCCGCGGTTTCAGTTTCTGTGGTTTCAATTATTTATGGTCCACTACAGTCCACAAATATTGAGTGGAAAATTCCAGAAATAAACAATTCATAAGTTTTAAATTTTGTGCTGTTCTGAGTAGCATAATGAAATCTCTCACCGTCCTATTCTGTTCCACTCAGGACATGAACCACCCTTATGTCCAGAATATCCATGCTGTATACACTACCTGCCTGCTAGTCACTTAGTTGCTATCTCGGTGATGAGAGAGAGAGAGAGAGAAAACATTCATATAACTTTTATTACAGTATGTTGTTATAATCTATTATTAGTCATTGTTAATCTCTTACTGCGCCTAATTTACAAATTAAACTTTATAGGAAAAACCAGTATGCATCAGGTTCAGTACTATCTGCAGTTTCAAGCATCCACTGGGGACCTTGGAATGTATCCCCCGTGGATAAGGGAGGGGCTACTGTAGAGGAGGGAAAGGATTTGCAGTGAGTCAGTGAGAAAGCCAGACATGCAGCCAGGCTTCCTCTTGTCCTGCTAGGTCTTATTTGCCTGTGAGTAGGAAAACAGGTATTATGCAGTCCAGTCATTTCCCTACCAACATCACCACTTCTGTTTGCCCACGAGCAATGAAAAACTGCCCAGGTGAATGGGAAAAGCAGCTGAGTTTTCCTTCGTAGACTCACTCGGGCTCAGCCTTGGAGATCTGGAAGTGAGCTGAGAATAAACACTGCTCTCAAGTGTTCCATTTTATCCTGATGTCTCCAGTGCCCTGTAAATATTCTAGCTTTGTGGGCAACTCCCCTTGCCCCTGGTTCAGCCACTCCTTCCGTGGGCCAGGGCAGGGTTCTATTCCTAAACCTTTCCAGAACCCAAGTTGACTCTGGCAGAACACAAAAACAGAACTGTGAAAAATCTTCCACAGGGCATTTCTGATTCACATAAGGAACTTGCTATTTCTGGTGCAGCCTCTCCCAAGTTTTCACTAAAAACCTCATGAAGGCATGGGAAGGCGAAGGAAGAAAGCCAAGGCAAAACCGAAAAGACTAGGACTGACATGAGACAATGTCAGGCGCTGAGAGGAACTGAAACTAACTTAAGGCAGATGGGGTGTGTGTGGGGGGGGTTCATATCTCTCCATCAGCTCTATATGATGAATGTGGGGATCCATAAAGAAAACCCCAGCCCAGCCTACCCCTGAGTTGAAGAACCATAAGGTGGGCCTATTACTGACACTGTTCACCCCCCAAACCAGCCAAGGGGTGCTGGGGTGGACACATCAGTGGTAGAGCAGATGCTGAAGCATAACTGCGTGTTGGCTCTTTGCATTCAAATAAGAAAGTTTATGATCTTATATTAATTCTGAAGCTGGGAAATTTGACAATTATACATTCTTCATCTCGGTTTCATTCTTCCTCTTTACAATGTAAAAATGGGGAGGTGATATTGGTAACTCTTCTTGTGTATCCTTTCAGAAGTATTTAATGCATTCACAACCATGTAAGAATATAGATGGCCTCTAGCCTTCTTATCTACAGAAATGGTAACATATAATGAAAATCTATATTTTGCTTTTTTAAGGAAAAAAGGAATCTTTGATATCATCTTGTATCTAATTTCTATCAATCTGTATTACTTTTTTCCAATCCTCGCCCGAGGATGTTTTCATTGATTTTTTTCTTTTTTAGAGAGAGAAGGGAGAGAGAGAGAGAAAGAAACATCCATGTGAGAGAGAAACATCGATCGTATGCATCCCAACCAGGGGTCAAACCCGAAACTTAGGTATTGCCCTGACTGGGAATTGAACTCGCAACCTATTGGTGTGTGAGGACGACACTCCAACCGAGCCACCCTGCCAGGGCAATGTGCATTACTTTTTAAGAGCTGCATAATATTGCACTGCATGGATATTCCATAATTTAATCATTCTCTTATTGATAAGTATTTAGGCCATTTATAACCTTTTGCTGCTATAAACAAGGCTGCAATGCATGTACCCTTGTACACGTCTTTACACACATGTTCAAGTACACCTTTGGAATAAATTCCTAGAATTCAAATTGCTAGAACAAAGATAAATGCTTTTTTTTTTTTTACAAACATTGCCCAATTTCAGAGCTTTTTTTTGTTTTGTTATCAAATGATCTTTATGCTTGATCTTAGCCAAAAAGTTGATATCAATGATCTTTAATTGAAATATTTTCTTTTGCAGTTCTTAACTAGCTGGGCACTCCAGTGAAGCACTGTTGATCCGTTGATGTCATCTGTGATGTCATAAAGGTGGCAGCCATCAATACTGCAGCCCACAGACTGAGCAGTCCAGGGCAATTCTTAACAGGATGCCTACATACCTGCTAGGTGTCCATGATTGGGTTTAGAAAGGTGCCCATAAACCCTTTGAAACTGTATGAAAAATGTGAAACATGTGTTTGTTCTTCTCTAGACAATATCCATGGCTTTAATCAGATTCTCAAAAGGGTCTGTGATTCTAAAATAGATAAGAACCACTGAGTCAATAGGTCCTTATACAGCATCAAAAAGCAACAGTAGCAGAAGGTGAAGATAAGCAGGGCCCAGAAAATCCTTCCTGAGCCCCCTGGAGGAGTGAGAAGGAGGATGCTTGGGGCTGATTACACCACAGGGCTTGAACCTACAATGGACCTCCTCAGGGAAGATGGCTCAATTACACATTAAGTCAGGGACCTTGCTCCCACTCACCACAGGGCTGCTCTACATTAGCTTCTGATAACAACTTACTGTTACCTCTTGGAAGGGGGGGAGGTGAGTGCCCCTAAACCAGAGTTTCGAATCCATAATGATTCTTTGGTCATTTGTAGGACCTTCTGCTCTGTTATAAGTCAGGCTGCTCATGCTGCATTATATCCAGGCCTTAAAGGGCTATTGGTGTTGAGGCAGAAAGTTAAAAGGTCTTTTCCAGAGTAATTTACAGTCTGGCCTTTAGCTGCAATTTATCTCTGCTGCTGATTACAGATAAAATATTCACTACGGTTTTCATGTCTAGCAATCTAGACCAAGTTGCAATATGGCAATTTCCTGACCTCAAACATCTTGAACCTTTAAAAAGAATTCTTCAGAGGTGGTGGTTCAAGTTCCCATAGCAAAAGCTCTCAGTCCAGTTCAAACACAACTGAACACCAACAAGTTACTCCCGTAAAACGAAGAACGGGCCTTAAATAGAAATCCTACATTCTTTGGGAAATTAAACTTCATTTTTATTTGTTTGGTTTACATATGCTGTGAAATGTTTACCACAATAGGTTCTACGAATACTCATCATTTCATAGGTATAATAAAAAGAAAAGGAGAAGAGAAACAATATTTTTTTCCTTGTGAAAAGAACTCAGGATTTACTCTCTTAACATCTGTCTTATTTATCATATAGCAGTGTTAACAATCTTCATCATAGTGTACATTACATCCCTAGTACTTATTTATCTTAGGAAAATTTATCTTAATATAATAATCCATCTTGGTTTCAATTACATTTAAAAATAAACAAAAAAAACCCCTTTTGTTGGAGATCCATATTGGTCTATGGGGTGAATTTGATGTGATACGTAAAATAAAAAGGTTGAGAATGGGGACAATTTCAGCATTTGCCACATTACCTAGAGTTTATAGCATAATGGCAGGCCTATAAGTTTTTGTTAATGCTTTGCATGCACATATTCATATAAGTGTTTGTAAAGCTTTATTCGTCAAAGCAAGGTCCAAGAAACACCTGAATTACAATCACCCAGGAAGCCTCTTAAATACGCAGATTTCCGGGTCCCACCCTGTTATACTAGATATGAATTTTTAGGAGTGGGGTAAAAATCTGCATGTTGTGCAAGCTTCCCGGGGGATGTACCTGCAGTTTGGAAACAGCTCTAGAAGTCGTCTTAGTTTAGCCTTCTACCCTTCACAGCTCCATTAGAAAGGGGCTGTGGATACTTCAGCCTAGATACCTCTGGTGAGGGAGCTCCTGTCAACTCCAAGCTCACCCAGCCTATGGGTTTCAAAAGTCACTTCCTTAAATTTAACCAGGAGCTACCATCCAAAAAAACTCCTACCCAGCTTTGCCCAGAGCCACACAGAGTGAGTTGATTCCCTCATCCACATGCCAATCCCTCAAGCATTTAGGGCCATTAACATGTATCCCCACACCCACCTCAATCTACCCTCTTTAGTGGAAACAACTCCAGTTCTTTTAACCATATCTCAAGAAAAGGTTGACGAGAAGAAAGTTAAAAAGGAAGATAAAAATATTTGGTCAAGATTAGCTAATAAGCCAGAAAGCCACGAATCCAAACCTCAAATCACTATGAACCAAAGCACTGATGGAGCAGAGAGACTAAATCTGTCTACAGTCGTCTGACTCCCAACCAGGCATCACAACTTGGAGCCTTGGGATCTTCATCTGTAAAACCAGGTTAACAACCCCACCTCAGGTTAAAATAAAGATGAAAATGAGTAACCTAGGATAACTTATTCAAAGTCCCTCCAGGGAAGACACTAGAGCTCCTATTAAACTGCCTACATAAGTAGCCCTAATTGCAATGAAAGCAAACCCTCAAGGGCTAGATTTGAGCCAAATCACAGCTCAAAAGCCCATGCAAAAATTTTTGACGTTTTTTATTTTATATTAAAAAAATATCTAAACTTTGAATTCTACTCCAAAATTTATCTGTGGCTGTATAAAAAGTGTATTTATCCTCAAATATTTAGGTAAAATTGATGCCCAAGAAAAACTGACCCCCTCCCAATTTATTCTGAAGCTTTAGGTACTCCCTGGCATACCACCTACCATACCCAGTGCCTGCCACTCACCTCCATCTCCCTTGGAGAGGAGTAGGCTTAGTTTACAATCAGATGAGCAAGATGGGGAAAACGAATTAGTGACTAGATATACCAAAGAAATGGGCCATAAAACATGAGTCTGGGGATGTCTAGGAGGCTCAGTCTTTAGATACTGAGAGCTGGTATTGTGATCCCACTTGATTGCTTAAAATTGCTTTCAGAGAAAAATTATCCCTAACAAAGGCAAAAACATCTAGGAGGTAAATTCATAGACACCCTTGTTCAGCAGTTGTGTGTTTATGCTTGCCTGTGTCTATGTGTGTGTATTCGTGTATGTCTCCAAAGAAATAAAAACCTGACCTAAGATGAATGTAGGGGATCTGGCCAGACAGGGCTCTGGGGAGCAAGCAGGTCTTCAGTGGCTATGGTTACCCATTTTCTAAATCCTGTCCCCTTCCTCTCCTGCTTGCTCTTCCACCTCTGTATCATCTGAGAAGTCCCTGGCTTGGCTATCAATAGAGTTCCTTGCAATGTAAGGAGGAGGTGGAAGTTTCTAGAATTGATAGACAATGGTGTGGATCATTTAGAGGAGGGGATCCTATCCATTCTTCCCACAAAAGTTGGGCAGATAGTTGAAAAGCAAAAACTTTTTGTTTCTAAAGTCTCCAGCTGGTCAAAGCCATGACAAAATAGTGAAACTGAGCCACTGACAGATTCAAGTCATGGGTCTCATAATAATTACAGATTCAACAATAATAAGTATTTATTATTATTATTATTATTATTATTATTATTATTATTACAGAATCCCAGGTGCCAGGCATCGTGCTGAGGGCATCAGATACACACGAAGGAGAGAAAGGGTAAGAAAGGAGAAGAAAGTTTCTTAAAGGGATCAAGGAAATAATAAAAAAGTAAAGCCTGGGCGCTGGGCAGCTCCAAGGAATATGAACTGAATACTTTGTTCTTAATGCCCAGCGCAGCGCCTGGCGCCTGAACTCAGTAAATAACAGCTGCGGCCTCTGACTGGCGGCCGGAGCGGGACAAGCCGCTCCGCGGGTCCCTCCGCATAAAGGCCGCGCCCGTCCGCCTCGCGCGCACCGAGCGAGTCCCGGCGGCCGCGGCCTCCCGCTCCACCCCCGCCGCGGGAGCCGGCCGCGCGCAGGCCGGCGACGGGAACCCCTCCGGGGCGGGGCGCGGCGGGCCCGGCCGGCCCCGCGACGCGCTCCCGGGCTGCCGCGCCCCGTCCCTGAGCGCGGGACCCGCGGCCCGGGGCCCCTTACCGATCGTGCGGAGACGGGGCTGCGCTCGTCCTCAGCGGCGGCGGAGGTCACACCCTCGTCGGGGCTGCGCCGCGGCTCTTATCCCCGGCGGACCCGCCCCGCTTCGGGGTGGAGACTGCGCCTGAGTTCCTGGTCGTCCCTCGGCCCAGGAAGCCGGAAAGCCGCCCCGCGCGAAGCGCACCTGGAATGGGGACTGGGGCCGCCCGCCCCCGGGCCGGGGTCTGCACGGAGCGCCGGCTGCTTCCCCGCGGCGGCCGGTCTCGCTCCCCCCGCGGCCCGATCGCCCGGCCCCCCCGGCCCCTCCTGCCCTGTACCCTCCGCGCCTCCGGTGCCCGGGCGCCCCCACGCCCTCCGCGAGCCCCCGGACCCGCTCCCCGACCCCCGCCGCCCCCGGTCCCCGGGCGCCCCCACGCCCTCCGTGAGCCCCCGGGCCGCTCCCCGATCCCCGCCGCGCCCCGCTCCGCCCTGGAGCCGGGAGTCCCGCCTCGAGTCAAAGCGTTTTCCTCGAGAAACCGAACTTTCTCCGCCGCTGCAGGGCTCACGCCGAGCCCGCGGCCGGGAAAGTGGAAAGTCAAACCATTTCCCCTCTTGCGCATTGAAACAGACATTGCGAGAGGTCCCCGCGCTCCCACTTCTCTCTAGAGGAAGCCCGAGCGCCCTTCCTTGGGGAAGGCTTTGGAGACGGGAGTTAGCGGCGGCACAGATCTCTCTCCGCCTGTTGAACACCGGGGCTTGGTGCGGGCCAGGGGCGCCTGGGCTCGGCCCGGCCGCAGCGCCCGCCCCCGAGACAGTTTCACGCGTTCGCATCTGCCTCCCGACCGCGCACAAGCCTCGGGGAGGCGCCGAGTCCAGGGCGGGCGCCTTTGCACCTGCGCCCGGGGCCCTTTCCCTGCAAGCGCCCGGTGACCGCTTGCAGAGTGCATCCGCCGAGCCTACAGGCAAATCTCGATTTTAACAAAGGGTAGGTGGCTTTGGGGAGTGTTTGCTCTCCAACAGACCAAAATCCGAGCGGCTATCAGCACCCTTAAAGCCGGAGAGGTGACAGCATTAAATGATTTCATTCAGATGTAGCTAAAGGAGGTGGCATGACATAGTTAAAAGCAAGGATCAGACTGATGTGGGTTCTAAACCTCTTTTTGCCCCTTTTCTCTGCTTGAAAAGTTAAAGTTTCTGAGCTTCTGTTTATGAACTAAGGAGGAAGCAAAATTAACAAGACAAACAGTAGAAAAAGAATAAAATAAGGATAATTCATTTCCTCAGAGACATCAGAGAGACTATTACATCCCTTTAAAAATAACAATTAGGCTACCCTAAAAAAAAGTGAAGAATGGAACAAATGCTGTTAGCATGCTGCTGAAATCCTTTTTTAGACGGGTGCGCCTAGCTCACAGCTTCCACTTTCTCCCCATAACTTCCCCCAGACTAGGTTAGGAAGCCACAGCCAGAAGCTAACTTTTATGGGGTACAAAAAGCTAGGAATAAACGTGGGACACCCTTTCTATTCCAGAGTTCCCACAGGCTGAGGCTGAGGCTAAATTTCAGCAGAAACCACATCTTTGCTCCACTCCTCCTCTGCACTCTCCTACTTCTCTCATTTACAGTTTCTCTTGAGAATATTCCTTCACTAAGGTGCTTACACGGGGGAATCCCTATCTCAGACTCTGCTTCGAGGAACCTAAGACAAAGTGTTTTAAAAATTAATGTAATTGTTGAAATGAAATACTCTAAGGAGCCTTTAAATTAAAGATAGCAGAGTGAACACATGCATTTGTTTCAGCTCCCTCTGGAAAATCCATCTAAAAAAGAGTAATTTAGTTTAGTTTTGTTTTTAATCTCACAAGGACAAGGGAACAAGAGAGGAAAAGTAACAAAATTACAGAAACCCAGAAAGATTGGCAGGTGATAATGGACTTCAGCAGACCTGAGAAAACGGACTTCTAAGCCAGGAATAGAGAAAGCTGAGAAGCAACATGATATTGTAGAATTTCTGGGGATACACAGGAATTTGCTGCGTCGAGCACTTCTGAAAGTGGGTGTATAGTTAAGACTAAAAACAGGAGGATTTTTTTGTAGGTCTGTATAGGAAGCCCTCAGACTTCTCCATCCGCTTCCCACACTGCACCGTTGCCATTGCCCCTCTCCCAACTGGGCAGAAAATTGGAAGCATTCTTTGGAGGGGATAAAGCAGAGGATCTTCAGCTCAGGACATTCCAGGTATAAAGTGTTCTGCTTACCTAAGGATGCCCAACAAACTATCCCAAAACTTGGTGACTTAAAATAAGGACCATTTTATTATGTCTCATGATTTTGGGGATCTGAATTTGGACAGGGTTTGGCTGGGCAATTCTTCTGTTCCATGTGGCATCAACAAAGGTCACTTGGTGGTATTCAGCTGGCAGATGGGCCAGTCTGGAGGATTCACTCACATGCCTGGCACCCTGGCAAGGATAGCTAGAAGGCTAGTCTCAGCCAGCACTGTCAACCGGACCACCTACACGTGCTCCCTCCACAGGGCAGTCTCAGGGTAATTGGATTTCCTACATGAAGGCCCAGGGCTTCTGCAAAGGATATTCCAAGAGATCCAGGAAGAAGTTACTAGGCTTCTTATTATCTAGGCTTGGAAGCCCCTGAATGTTATTTCTTTTGCATTCTATAGGTCATGCAAATCACTAAGGCCAGCCCAAAGTCAAGGGAAGGGCAATTAGGAGCTATCCCTGAATGGGGGTGTTACCGGACAGGGACCAGCCCTGAGAGGGTATGCCTCTGGCTGGCCGATAGTGTGTGGGTTCTTGACTTCACGCAGAAAAGATTTCACAGCATGAGTCTAGGTGATTTTGTGAGTATGTTTATTAAAGCTGGGGACAGTGAAACAAGGAAGGTCCTAGGATAGAAGAAACAACAGAAGAGAGACTAGGTGGGGCTGCTTTGCCTCTCTAGAAATATTATGGGAAACAAGTGAGCCTAGGTGGAGCTGCTATCAGCTCACTGGAGAGTCAGAAAAAAGGGGGCCTTGGGACAGGTTCAGGGCATTAGCCCGGGATGAGCTGCTGCTGCTGCCCCTTGCTCCCCTGGTTGCAGTTCTCATGGGATCCCTTAGAGTTTAGGAGATGCATGCCTGTGGGAAAAGAAGACAGGGAAGGGAAAGGCGGGGTCATGCTCCCAGGAGGGAGACCGTGGGCTAGGTCCTATGTCTTGGTGTTTTAAAGGCTAGGAGTGTAGGGGAGGTCTTAGGGAAGGACTCCAGTAGAATAGTCATCAGCCTTTCCAGGTGTATCCTTTCAGGGCAGTGGTCTCCACTGATTGGTTGGCACCAGGACAGAGGGTCATTAATCATCGAGGCTGATTCTGGCCTCCCCTGTCTGGTTTTGCTGCTTTTCTGGGCCTGGAGCTGAAACACAACTGAGGCCTAGATGTTATCTCTAGGGAGGAAAGATCAGGGGTCTAAACTGCATGACCAATGATATGCCAGGGAAGTAAAGAATAAAAGCCACCCTGGGGGTGAAGTCCAGCACCAGCTTTGCCCGTTGCTAGGCACCCAGAGCTTTCAGGCCTTCTGTATCTGGCTATAAATTGCTCAGCCAGTTTGTTCAGCTATCTGTCTTAGTTTCCCCATTCCACTTGCCAAGGACTTTTCCTAGCTTCTAACTATCCTGCCTCAGGGAGACTAACAACAACAAAATGCTGCTACCTTTAATATACCACACAAGGCTAGGAGAACTATATGAAACTGAAGATCTATATGAAACTTAATATGATGAGTATTGAGCTGCTCAGTTTTCTTCACTTGGCTCCTAGAACACTGGCAGCTAGGATGGGGAGTTTAGAATACTCTACTCTTCTTTGGGGAGGAGTAGGATCTAAAGAGACTGTCATCATTACTCAATGAAACTGGAGCAACCTTGTAGTGAACTCGCTGTAGTCAAGCCACACACACACACACACACACACACACGTACAAAACTTCCAGGCAGCATTTTAGATCTCACTCTAAGGTTGCAAAGTAAAATACAGGACACTTAGTTAAATTAAAATTTCAGATAAACAACAAATAAATTTTTACTAGATATTGCATGGGACAGACTTACACTAAAAATTATTTATTGTTTATCTAAAATTCAAATTTAACTATGTGTCCTATTTTGTTTTGTTTTGTTTTGCTAAATCTGGTACTCTTAAATAAGAGCAGACAGCTGAAGGTCATCAGCATTTAAGGGAATGAAACAGAAAAAAAAAAAGAAACTTGGAAGAAAGACTATGGAGAGAAGAAAACTGAAAAATCTCACCTGGCTGGGCGTGGCTCAGCGGTTGAGCATCAACCTAGGATCCAGGCGACCAGGGTTCGGTTCCCGGTCAGGGCACATGCCCAGGTTGCGGGCTGCAGCCGATCAATGGCTCCCTCATCATTGATGTTTCTATCTTCCTCTCCTTTCCTCTCTTTGAAATCAATAAAGATATATTATAAAAAAAAAAGTGAAAAACCCAGTAGAGTGGTAGGATAAAGTTTAGGAAACACTGTAGAATGTACAGACAAAAGGTAAAAAGAAGAGAAAGAGGAAAGTGTTGTGGATGCGGTGAATTCTCCCCCCTTCTTTAGTTTCTGCAGCTGGACTAGTACTAAAATGATGATTTTGACACAAGACTAGATTAACAGCAGAAAAATCAATTTAATACATGCACTGGGAGGTCATAATATGTTGCTCAGATTATAAAATGAGGCTCAAAGAAATGATTGAACCAGGTACCTTTTATGCTTTTAGACAAAGAAACAATAAATTTGTAAGAAATTGACAGGACAAAAAAAAATTAGTGCTCATTAGAAAGGAATCTAATTTTGTGTATTCATTAATAAGGAATTTAAACAAAGTAATAAATTAGAAAAGAGGCAACAAGATTTGTTTATACAGACTTTTTGGCTCTGAGTTATTTAACTCTAGCAGTAAGGGTATCTTCCAGGTGTAGAGAGGACACCTTTTACATGGGAGATTTAATTTCTGCATTCAAGGAGACAAGGGAGGCTCAAGGTGCCCTTCTGGCACTGGCTGCTTGTCAAGTAACTTTAATTCAAAGAAATCAATATGCCATTGTGGGCTACTTTGGGGCAGCCTATCTTGAGCACCAACATAAAAGATAAGAAAATTAGAAAGTCAGCCCAGGACATCTGGGAAATAGAGAAGAAATCAGTTAAATAATTCAATTCTATATTTTTTAGAACTAAAGAAGAAACATTTCCACATTGCAAGTGCTTGCTGAGCCCAGCACAATGGACAAAACCAGAACCACACCAAGGAACATTAAGATAAAATTTCAGAAGACTAAAGATATAGAGAAGATCTTATAAGTACCCAGAGGGACAAAATGAGTTTTCATATGAATGATCAAGAACTGGCAGACAATGCAATAATGCCTTTACAATAATACAAAGGGAAATTTATTTCCAACATAGATTTTCATACCCATCCAAACTATCATTCGAGTGTAGGGATAAATAAAGATATTTACAGGCATGCAAGATTTTACAAAATTTATCTCCAATGTGTCTTTTCTTATGAAGCTTTCAGATGGTGTGTTCCACCAAAACAAGAAGGTAAACTAAGAAAGTTAAAAAAAAAAAGTGAATAGCACAATGGACAACTGAAAACTGGATGGTGGGGAAGGGTGGTTATTTAACAGCAGAGTTATTGATTTCTAATTTTCCTTAACTGTAGAGTATAGCTAACATTTATATAAACACTTACTATGTGCCAGTCAGTATTCTAAGTGCTTTAGATATAATCAGTTAATCCTTACAATAGTTCTACGAGTCAGATACTTGCATAGAGTTGTGTGGAAGAGGAAGGAACTTTCCTCTACCTTGAAGGTTCTTCTGCCTGGTGTACTAATTAAGTAGACGTGAGACAGATCAGCAAAAGAAAATAACCAAATTTAACACATACATATGCATGGAAACTTTGCATACATGAGGGAGTCAGAGATCCCCCCCACACAAGAGATTCAGAGATAGAAAGGGGATCAGGTACATAAGACATTCTGAGCTAGGAGTGAGGTAAGATGCCCTGGGGGCTTTAAGAAGAGCAGATGTTGCCCAGCCAGTGTGGCTCAGCGACTGATCATCAACCTATGATCTAGGAGATCGAGGTTCGATTCCCAGAGCCTGGGTTGCAGGCTCAATCCCCAGTCGGGGGTGTGCAGGAGGCAGCTGACCAATGACGACTCTTTCATCATTGATGTTTCTATCTGTCTCTTTCCCTCTCCCTTCCTCTCTCTGAAATCAATATAGACATATTTTTTAAAAAAAGAAAAGAAAAAGAAGAAGAGCAGATGTTTTGTAAAGAGGAGTTTGCCTTTTGACCTATAGGTAGGTCAAAAGAGGTTATGTCTGATAATCTCCCATTATGAGCAAGGACTCTTAATTTAAATTCTTACAGGTAGTCAAGGGAGGGGCAGAAAATTCTTTCAAGTCTGTGGCTAAAGTTGTCTTTAGCTCAAAACAATTTGCATACCACAGAGGAACATCTTGGGGTAACTTGTTCTGGACCCCCACATCGGTATCAATAGGTATTACTATTGATGATATACAATCATTTTTTTTATTGAACAAAATTGTATTAAACTTCCAGTGGCAGATAGCATTTTTCAAAATTGGTCTCAGCTGCCCTTCTCCCAAAGTCGGGAGATGGCATCTCTGACCTTTCTCTTTGAACCTGAGCGGACTCCCTGGGTGGGCTTCTGTGACTACTAAAAGTATGTAACATTATGTAACTTTCAAGGCAGGGCGGGGGGGGGGGGGGTGTCTTAAAAGGTGATACAGCTTCTGTCTAGTTCTCTCACCCAGAACATAGGCCTGTGGAGCCCTGAGCAGCCCTATGTGATAAATCCAGCTGCCCTGAAGCCCCCATGCTGCAGAGACCACATGGACAGAGCACATGAAGATGAAGAGAGAGCTGGCCCAGCCGGATGTGGCTCAGCGGTTGAGCATCGACCTAGGATCCAGGAGATCAGGGTTCGATTCCCCATCAGGGCACATGCTCAGGTTGCAGGCTCGATCCCCAGTCGGGGGCCTGCAGGAGGCAGCCGATCAGTGACTCTCTCATCATTGATGTTTCTATCTCTCTCTTTCCCTCTCCTTTCCTCTCTCTGAAATCAATAAAGATATATTTAAAAAAAAAAAAGAGAGAGAGAGCTGGAGGAGCCCTGGCTGTTCCAGCCCCAGCCGCCTGGACTTCCCCAGCTCCGGGGTCAGACAAGTGAACGAGGAAGGCTCCAAGATGACGGCAGCATCGCCCCGTCGAAGGGCAGCCAGGCGGAGACCCTGGGGGAGAGCTGCCCGCCGAGCCCAGTCAGCACCACAATCATGAGAGGGCAGTAAGTAACTGCTGTTGTTTCCTACCTCAAAACTCGCGTGTTATTTTATGGAGCAACAGATGACGAAAAACACTTTCCGATGAAAGTGGGGGGTTAGCCCACACTTCTGGATCTCCCTTCCCAACACTCACTGAAATGGCCCGTGGCACGTAAAGAGGGGGGATTTTCACCTTGACTGGCAAGCACCTCCCTGATTCTGAAGATGCCAGTCTCAGAGGACGGCCAGGCCGCAGCCAGTCAGATAACCTTGGGCCCCTTTGGACAGCGGCTTCGGAAAACATCGAGAAGAAAGCTTGCAGGGGAGATGCTCCTTGCCAGATGGCTCTCTCCGCAATCCTTTTAGGCTGCTGGAAGGTAACCAATTCTTCAGCCTAAGATACGAGAAGATCCTAACAGCATCCAAATAGGCAGGCTGGGAGCCAAGAAGAATGAGCTCATCGTGTTTGGGAACAAATGCAAAGCGTGGGTAAGGAGGCTGAGTAAGCATAAAAAGTTTACAGAAGTATGAAAAATCCTGGAACATAGAAAAGAAAACATGGTATGTAAGAGGCAGAAGAAGAAACTAGTTTTTTAAGTTTCACAATATGAAGCAGAAGTAACTTTTAAACGGTCTCTGCTATGTCTTTGATAGATGAAGCAGACAAAAAAAGTCATCTGAATAATATTACTCATGAGGTTGAATGAATAGTTATGGACTGGACTAGACTCCATGTTCTACAAAGAAAGCACCTTCTTTTCAATCATCTACTGAATACAAGTGGGACAAAAGTAGGTTTACAGTTGTGAATGCACAAAACAGTTATTTCTTATATTATTCTTTATTAATAATTGTATTATTTTCCATATGAACAACTGTAAACCTACTTTTGCCCCACCCTGTACTTAGAAAAACTGACAAATATTTATTTTTGAAAACTTCATTAAATTCCAAAATAAAAATGGGGTTTGAATCCCAGCTCTACCATTTATTAACTCATGACCTTAAGAAAGGACATTTATCTTTTCTGTGCCTCAGTTTTCTCATCTGTAGTATGGGGATAATGATAGTACCTACCTCATAAGTGCTATGTTACACAGATTAAATGACTTAATATAGGTAAAATTTTTTTGAAGAGTTCCTGGCTCATTGTAAGCTCTACAATAGTGTTTATCTAAACAGCCCTCGGACAAAGGGTCTTGGGTTCAATTCCCTGTCAAGGGCACGAACCTGGGTTGCAGAGTCCATCCCCGGCTCCTGTTGGGGTACGTGTGGGAGGCAACCAATGGATGTCTCTCTCGCTCTGTGTCTCTCCCCTTCCCTCCCTCCTTTCCACTCTCTCTGAAAATCAATAGAGAAAATATCCTTGGGTCAGGATTAACAAAAAAAAACAAAAAAAAGATCTACAGGAAGACAAGTCAGGTCTGTTTTGGGACAGACCCTCCCTGAGCCCAGTGACAGTGACAGCTCTACCTCAATCAGCACTTGACTTCCCCTTTTCCCCACCTCCTCAAACTGGAGCCAGGTGGTTCCTGTCTCCCCGCCTGGGCTGCTAAGGAATTTGGGCTCGCCATGGCAGGAGATGAGCCAAATGCCTGAGATCAGCACAAAGTTTTGATTCAGGTCCTCTTTTGGTACTGTAATCATCTTTATTCAGTGAACTTCAGTGATGTTTGGAAAGAACCACTACCCAGTGTATCTCAGTTTTAGATAGTAGGATCTCAGAACTTCAGTCAGGTTTGCCTGACAGATATATTGAGCAAAGGTGATGAGTCCCCTATAGCCCGAATCCCATTCCCCAACAGGTGCTCTAATATTCTGGATATATATGGAAGAAAAAGCAGCAGCATTTGCTATTGACCACAGGGAGGTTAATAATTTGCATTATATCAATGTAAACTTCAGCATAGTTTGATAGTCAAATAACAATGCATTAGCAGATCACTGCCTCTGGGGAAGTGCCCCATTCCCATCCCTCATCCTACTCAGAAGCATGGTCACTGACTGGAAGGTATTTTTTCCTTCAAGTTTGACTTTTTAGAACATTTGCTCTTCTAGCTTGTGCCTTTCCTGCTGCTGTCCTGCAGCTCATATATATGCCTCGTGAAATCAACCCATCATTATGAAAATAAGCTCTGATCATAGGAATCAACATGGGCCCATTTGTTTTCACAAGTGCTCTAGGTGGATGTGGACAGCTCTGAAGTGACTGTCGGTAAATTAGCAATCACAAAATCACAGCAGCTGCAAATAGTATAGGGTGAGAGTTACCATGATAACCCATCTTTTTTATATACTATATTTTATATAGGGTCTTTTAACTTGAATTGAGATTGTGGCCACTGCTAGGATCAGGCAAGTCTGGGTAGGTGTGGCAAACTGGTGGGAAAGGTCTGCCAGAGGTCTGAGAAAGCTAATGTAAGAAAAGGAAATGGAGCCAGGTATGCTGAACCTTAATAGTAACAAAGATCTAGTCATTGCAGGGGACCCAGGATTCCAAGAGTAGAAGTGGGACCCAGTCTCCAGGAAATAAGCTTCAAATATTGAGCAGGATCAAACTAGGCCTTGTATTATTACCGTCAGTATTCTGGTAGACAGAGGTAGGCCTTTGTAGTCACAAATAAGTTGAGAATTTGAAAATAAACAATGGTATGGTGTCTGCTGGCTCCTCTAAATGTCTCAGGGTCAGCACACTTCAAATCCATCTACCTAAATAGCACGTTTGGGGAACTTTTGAAAGAGACAGTTTTGCTTTATCTGAACTACATCATCACTCCTGCATAGAGAAAACACACCTATGACATTAGTGGTGCCTTCTCCCCTTTCTATATTGCCGGTAGGCCCTGCTAACGGGTCACTGTAAAGCAATTCCTAAGCTGCAGAGATTACTGCAGCTGCTAGATCAGCTCAGCACACGTCTATAGATTCAGCCAGTAAGAAGACAACAAGCCCAAATGGATTTAGAGAGCTTATTACTCACAGCTCAGCAGGCAGCATAGGTTCCCTTTTGCCTCCAACTCCCATAGAGACAATGTAGGGGCAGGTCCTGCGGATACTGGGCAGACTATGATCTGTGTCACCGCTGAGGAGCCTTAGGAAACCCCTAATCTTATTAGGGGAGTGCTAACAAAACTGCCCATCCCCCTAGGGAGAGTTTTTATATTTTACGAACCTGGAATGTAAGCAAATCTTCTCTAGGGAAGTAAGGCCCACGTCTCTAGCTTTACTACCCTGGAAAAGCTCTAGGGAGAGACAGCTCCAAATCCCTCCACAGGGAGTCTCTGTCTTTATCTTTCCAAGGCTGTCTGTTATGCAAACATCCTTGAACAAAACTGTCAATGCCAGTTGCTCAGAAGAGGCATAGAAATCCAAAACTCATGGAGAATTATCTCCTAGCAATTATAACATCCTGTTTATAAACTTCTGGAAAGCGCCAAGTTTCCTTCCCACCCCAGTAGTAAAGAATAAGTTTAATATTTAAGTCAAACCATTGTGCAGTATGCCTTAAACTTATACAGTGATTTATGTCAGCTATTTCTCAATAAAACTGGAAAAATAATGAATCATGATACATATCTTGAAGAAAATCAATTGCAGGTGGATTATAGATCCACCATGAAAGGAGAAACAAGAAAGTTTTTAGAAGACGTAAGTGAATGTCATCATGACCTTGGGGTTGGTAAAGCTTTCTATTCTTTTTTCTCTTTTTGTCAAACAACAAATGTTTATTAAACATTGACTAAGTCAAAGATATTATGAGCGCTGTTTTTATGTTTAACTGGCTTTTGAACTGCCTCATTGTCTTTTTCTTTGATTGCCTTTTTGGTTGAATACCTCCTGACATCCCATTAGTAAGCTCTTTCTCTACTAAAAATTCTAAGTTACCGCTGGGCTAGACCACTGACCAGCTTAATCTAATTCTTGGCATGTAAGTTTTTATTAGCTTCTATCCCAATAGCTATGATCTCTTGACATCTCACTTTTACTTTGTAATCTATTGGTCACAGAAATTTCATAGGGTAACATCCCTTCTCTTCTACAAAATATTGAGAGAACTGATTTCTGAGGAAGAGATAAAGATTTCTTAAATAGTGGTAACCCACAAGGGAAAAAAATGATCAATTTAATTATATTAACCTTAAAAACTTTTGTTTATCAAAAAACATGAAGACCAAGAGTGAAAACCAAGCCTTTCGAGTGGGGTAGATATTTACAATACTAGTCAGAAGTGGACTAACAACAAGAATGTGTAAATAATACTGTAAATTAAAAACATTGTGGCCCAGCCAGGCGTGGCTCAGCGGTTGAGCATCGACCTAGGATCCAGGCGATCGGGGTTCGATTCCCGGTCAGGGCACATGCCTGGATTGCAGGCTCAATCCCTACTCGGGGGCATGCAGGAGGCAGCCGATCAATGACTCTCTCATCATTGATGTTTCTCTCTCTCTCTCTCTCCCTCTCTCTGAGGTCAATAAAGATATATTTAAAGAAAAAACACATTGTAGAGCAAAAGAATGACAAGAAATAGGACATTTACATACTGCTTTAAGAGGTACTTACTAATGACAAAGGGAAAAATGGTCACTTGACAGTGGAGACACCTGGCAGACACCACCTTAACCAAGTGATCAAAGTTGGCATCACCACTGATAAGAAATACTGGCATCAGCGTGCTCCTCCTGCTGTCCTGCACTGGGAAGGACATAGCATCACTGCTCCGAAGGCGCATACCTTGAATGGAACATTAGACAAATACAAATGGAGGGCATTTTACAAAATAACTGGCCAGTACTCTCTGAAAGTGTTAAGTTAATTAAGACTGAAGAAGACTCTCCCAGATTAATGGAAACTAAGGAGACATAACAACTAAAAGCAACGTGTGATCCCGGTTTGAATTGTGGTTCAGAAAAAGACATGAGTGAGACAATTGGGGAAGTTTTAATAAGGCCTATAGATGAATACCAGTGTCTTGATTTTCATAGTTGGATTATAGTTATACGAGATGTCAAGATAATGAAGCTGGGTGAAAGGAATTGGAATTTTTTCAGTACTATTTTTGCAAAAGTCTGAAATTATTTCCAAATGAAAAATTAATAATTAAAAACTTTTGTAAAGTACGTTTTCAAATATTTTGCAGAAAATTGGCAAAAGGCCGGAACAAGCACTTTACAAACAAGGATATACAAATAGCCATTCTAGAATGTGACAGAGCGCTTGACTTTATTAGTCTTCAGAGCAATGCAAACGAGAGCCCAGGTGAGACACCACTGCCCACACGAAACGTCTAAAGTGAAAAAGACTAGTTATATCAAATATTGTCAAAATGGAGCAACTACTCCTCTCCTATACTGCTGGTGGGAGTACAGTTAGAACAACCACACTGGGAAACACTTTGGCAGCATCAGCTGAAGTTGAACAAATGCAGGCTCTATGACCCAGCAATGTGTAGGTAATGTGCATCCATAACTGGAAACAATTTACATGTGGAACAATATATACAGTGAAATGGATAAATAATTGTGATATGGTCACATGGAACAGGAATAGAGCAAGAGAAAGAATTACAACACAGCGACATGAATGTCATTCTCAAATAAAACATCGGCTGATGGAAGCCAGGCACAAAGCAGCACCTGTTACAGGATTCTATTTATGGAAAGTTCCAAAGTAGATAAAATACATCTATGTTTTTTTAAATCCTCACCCGAGGATATGTTTATTGATTTTAGAGAGAGGAAGGAAGAGAGATAGAGAAACATCGATTGCCTCCCACACGCGCCTGGACCAGGGATTGAATCCACAACCTTCTGGTTTATGGGAAAATGCTCCAACCAACTGAGCCACTGGGCCAGGGCCAACTCTGTTTTTAGAAGTGTTGGTAATAGTTACCTTTGGAATGATGAGATGGGCTTCTGGGGTTCTGGCAATATGTTACTTAACCCAGGTGCTGATTACATAGGTGTGTTCACTTTGTGTAAATTCACTGAGCTGTGCTCTTTTCTGGATGCATGATATGCTTCCATTAAAAGTTTACAATGAAGAAATCATCTCAGTAGAAATCACATGATTTCTCTAGCATAGTAAAAGGGGCACAGCTAGGGGAGGCTGACAAGTGAATTCAACTCCTGGGCCGAAGAATCCCAGAAAGAATATTTTTAAACCAAATCGGTGGTCTCACTGAACAGTTTTGATCATTTTCTCAGCTGCAGCCTAAGAACTGCAAAGTGAAAGAACTGCACAAGAACGAAATCATGAAGCAATGACAAAATATATTTTAGAGAATTTCCTGTGTTTACATATCTGGAAGAGAATTATACTACTAGAATGCTGAATAAAACGAACAGGTTCTAAAATGTCATTTCTTTCTTAAAAATAAATGGTTGCTTCATTTTATCAGAAAAACACAAAAATATATGACTGGGTTGATGAACAAAATAGATCCAGAGACATAGAAGCGTGGAACAGACTGATGAATCTCAGAGGGAAGGGAGGAGGTGGGAATAGATTAACCAAGGAACTTATATGCATACATGCATAGCCCATGGACACAGACAATAGTGTAGGGAAGGCCTGAGGGGTGGGGTGGAGAGGGAGTCAATGGGGGGAACAAAGGGGAACATCTGTAATACTTTCAACAATAAAGATAAATTTAAAAAAATATATGACTGTGAAAAATTTAGAGTTGTATTTAGTCTCTTACAGTGCATGTTATCCTCAAGGCCCCATATTCCTTGTATACCCACTGTATGCGCTTCTCTGGGCCTTGAGTCTTCTTCAGGTCATGGGGATTGACTTTGAAGGCAGACAAGAGAGCTTACCAACATGATAGAAATGTTGAATGTCCTAACTAGGCTGGTGGTTACATTGGTGTACACATTTATTAAAACTCACTGAACTGTACAGTTCAAATTTGTGTCTTTAAGTGTGTGTAAATTATGATCAACATTTTTTTTTTTTTGAAAGAATGCAACATGACTCATAGCTATTGGCTGCCTGGAGTCAGAATTTGTTAAGCCATTACCACATTATGTTATCAGTAAGGCTTCTTAGTATTTCCCAGAAATATCAGGTGTCAGGGATATGAGTTCCCAGTGGCTTGACCTGTTTCCTGGGTTGGATTTGAACATCTGCAGATTGAAACACAGTCAGATGAACAAGAAAAGGAGAAGAGGGTTCTATATGAGCTTGATGAGAGCTGTGAAATTGTTTAATAAAATTGGGTGACAGGATGACAAGGCATTTGCAGCTCCCATAATAAAAAACCTGGGATGAAACTAAAGTCCTTTTACACAAGCAGTCCCTCTCTGGAAAGTCTGTTTCTAGTTCCTGGGCGAGGTCGCCACCTAGTGGCAGGAGGGGCAATTGTACTGCCGAGAGCAGCAAGGGAAAAACGAGCTTGTCTTTGCTTTTTTTGGTCTCCTGACAGAAGATAACTCTCCATCTGTGGATTGCCAGTGTTTGGTTAGTCACCCTCCAAACAGCTTGACTAGATCCTCTGAACAGCGGCTTTGAAGCTGAAGAGAACTGAGGGAGCTCTTTTGAAGGGGCAGACAGGAACTCTCAGGTACTGACTCTCCTCCAGCCAGGGCATAAATAGTGATGCCAGCCAGAAACACGGGGCGGCAATTGGCCTATACTCACTGATGCATTTGTGCCAAATAGAAGAAGGCTTCTTTCATTAGGGTGGACGAAGTCCCAGGTGCCCGCCTTGGCAAGGGGAGGACAGGCTGTACTTCAGTCTTCCTCCCCAACTCTGCCAGGAGCTCTTGTGCAGGGGACAACCTGCACGACCACACACTGTAGACCCAGTGAAGCAACAGTACCTTCTCTTGGCACCTCAAATGCCCACAGAAAACCCCAATTCCTAAAAGCTGAGGCGCAGGATGGGCACATCCCACTCTCCTATGTATCCTTAAGGTTCTTGTGAATTTCAATTTTCTTTGCAACAGGCACTATCAATTTTGGTTTCTATTCAGGCCTGGTTGTTAAAGGCCTTATTTCAGGTGAAATGGATAAAAAGTTGGGAAATTCTAATGTAGTGTCTTTAGGAAAATAGCATCGCACTGCTCCTTGCCATCAGGGTAAAGAAATTATTTTGCATGATTGGAAGGTCCTTCAAGAGCTGGCCCCTGCTGAGCCTTCCCACTTCATCTCTTCCCATCACGGCCTCTGCTCCTTCCCACCCCGAATACACCCTGTTTCAGCTACTCTGAACTTCTTGAAGTTCCACGGATACACCATACTCTTTCACCCATGAGCCTTTGGACAAGAGCAGTTGGAGGACCATGAAGGTGATCACCAGGGCTACTGGAGAGAGAGCAGGAGGGTAGGGTGAGGAAGGTTGGGAGTGAAGGAGGTTAAGAGGATCTGAAGTGGTGAGGGGAGGAGACCAACACTAGGACCACCCTCAAAAAGATAGAAAGCTCCTTGAAGGCAGAGATTATAAGTAGCATTGCTAGTTTCCCTCTCTTCTATCCCCAGGACCACACTTGAGCATATGAAGCAAATTATGGACTGAATTGAATTACATTCTCAGAAATACTCTCTAGTCTACTTGGTTATTGGGGGAGGGAACTCATTCTTAAGCAGAATGGGAGTCAGAGCACAACAGTAGCATTAACAATGTATTTATTCATTTAACTACACCAGTATTTATTGGTCACGTACTGTGTGTCTGGCACATAGGGACCATAATGACAATTAGGGAGCTTATTGCCAATTAGTAAAGACTGGAAAATCAGTCAGTTGCTAGAAAAGTGTGTAAAAAGAGGGGAACGATACCTAGCTCAGACCTGGGACATCAGTGAATCAGTGAAAGTTTTGCAAAAGCAATGGTGCCCAAATTTATTCCAGGACAAGCAGAAGCCATTCAGGTGCGTGCGTGCGTGCGTGTGTGTGTGTGTGTGTGTGTGTGTGTGTGTGTTGGATAGAGCTGGTGAGAAGGGAGGGAATTACGGGCAAAAGAAGTAGCAGATCTAAAGCTTTAGAGTTAAAAGGAGTGGCAGGTTCTGGAAAGTCAAGTAATTCAAGTCTTAACTTGAATGACCCAATGACCTCTTCCAGTGATCTCAAGTTCTGGTTTAACATCTCAACTACGTAGCTGAAATAGCATCTAACTGAGAGTGTTTCTGGCTTATGAATTACATCCCCCAAGAACCTTTTAAGAGTTTAAGAGACTATAGGAAAGAGAAGAAGGAAGGGTGGAATGACAAATATTCAGAGATGGGGGTTACATTTATATTGCAATTTTTTCTTCTAATAGTCTTCTTTGGGAGCTCCAGACGTCAGGGAGGTCCTTTGCCTGACAGTTTAAGCTTTTTTCCAGCAAATGTGTAGTCCTTGCTTCTGTTATGTCAGTGGCAAGCAAGGTAAGCAAGGTTCTTCTGGGGTCACACAGCAGGAGCTTGACATTTGGGGAATGTGATTGATGACTTCTATGTTCCCACAGAGGGGCCCCATGGTGAGAGAGGACTCCAGAAGCCTAGTAGCCAAGGGACTTTCCAAACCAAACATCTGCAATGAAATGCAGAACCTGGTGAGTTCTGCCAGACCTAGCTAGACACACAGCCCTGTGGTTCCCATGAGAGCATCTCCCCAGCCAGATTTTCCACCATTAAAACAACTACTTTTAATTTCAGCTTTCTTCCTAGAAGACTGCTGTGATAAAATTCTAGAGGGAAGGGATCACATAGATTGTGTAAGCTTCTCAGCTTTCCTGTCACCTGGTAGAGAGCCAAGCCCCAGGGCTGTGCACTGCAGGGATCCAGGCAGATTCAGAGTTTAGGCATCGCCTGAGATGAGTGGATTGGGTGAAGTACCAGTCCAGGGCATCATGAGGGCCCAGGGCACCTGATGATGAAAGCAAGCTTTGGTGGGGCAAGGAAACAGAACAAGATATTCCAAAGAAGAGAAAAGCATGGGTGGGGAGGTCCCTAAAGACATCTGGCCTTCTTCACGGTTTTCTCTAGGACTGGCCGAGACCTGGGTCATCATCAAATGCATTCTCCTTCTCCCGTATCTTCTCTCCTCTTAGGACCCTATAGAAAAAAACATTAATTGCAGTAGATGCCTTACATCATCAATGACGAGTTTGTAGTTCTTTGAGAATCCCCCAATTCTCTACAACCATTAGTGTTTAGGAAGGCTGGGCACTAGTGAAGTGGTAAATCTTGCATACTGGCAAGAAAAGACGGCAGATTTCAATTTGTGCTGGGATCTTCACAGGTTTCTTCTCATTTGGACTTCATGTAAACCTGTGAAATGGGTATTATTTTCTCTTTTCAAAATTACTACCTATCAGCTTTGGGGAGCTACCCTTGAATGGTACACATTCGCCAGGTGTATAGATGTGTAAACATTCAGTTAGCTGGGCACACTTCACTTATGCAGGTTTATATGATTTCAGTCATATGCGGAATCGAATGAACAAACTGAACTAACAAGCAAAACAGAGACAGACTCAGAGAGAGAGCAGGGTGACAGCTGTCGGGGAGCGGAGCGCTGTGTGTGGGGGGGGGGGGTAGAGGGATTGAGTAAAAAAGGAAGAACTCATTGACACAACAGCAGTGTGGTGATTGTGGGGGGTGGAGGTGGAAGAGGGAAGAGAGGGGATAAATGGTGATGGGACAAAATAAAGAAAAATTAAAAAGAGTATGTAAGAAAAATTCCTATCTTGAAAAGGCTGCAGCTTTCATCTCGGGTGCGCCCCTTCTTTCTCTCTCGGATCGCTCAGCCTGGGGGAGGCCGGGGGCTGTGAGGTGAGGCAGCCCCGTGGAGCATTTCATCCGGAGAGGCACGGAGGGAGGCCTCCAGCCCACAGCCAGCAGGGAGCTGAGACCTTCCTGCCAATGGCCACCTGCTGCCAATGGCCACCTGCGTATGCTTGGAAAACCGTCTCTCCTAGGTGGGTCCTCAGATATGACTGCAGCCCTGGCCAGCAGCGGGACTCTAAGTGCACGAGAGATCCTGAGCCGGAGGCGGGCCCCCAGTTGAGCTCCTCCTGGATTCCTAATGCACGGAAATTGTGAGACGATAAATGTCTGTTGCTTTAAGCTACTCCATTTTGGAGTAATTTGTTACACAGCAACAGAAAACTAATATACTGTAGATTCCCAGTGTTAGTATCTGAAGGTCTAGCAATTTTTCACGAATAAACATTTCTCAATTTGTTTTCTGCCTGTGGTGGATTTCCAGAGCCCTGACACATTATTATTATTTTTACAATTTTATCCAGTTTTATACTTTTTTTTTGGCCAAAAGAATTCACCCAGTCATAGGCCAACCTTGAGGAGGGCAAATGCGGCCTAAGAAGGCAACTTTACAAAGTGGATGGATGTTTTTAATGCACCTGTTAATATTTGCATAAATTTGAGAATAGACTCCTCTACCCTCAGGGCTTCTGCCCTTCCCACCAGCCCGGCACTGACACTGATGGAGCTCCTCCGCCCCCAGTGCCTCTGTCACATGGCACTGCTTGATTGCCTCCCAGGCACTTACCTTGTTTCTTTATTTGCTTACTTGTTTATCACCGGTTTTGTCTTCACTGTAGTGTAACCTCGGGGGAACAAGGGTTCGACTGTATTTTTCTCAGCACAGTGTTTGTCCAGTAGTAGGTATGCAGTAAGTAGTTAATGACTCAAAACTTTTAAAATTTTCCAAAGCAGACATCTCTTTTAATATACCTAGTGGACAATTCCACTTAAATATCTCATATGTACTTCACTTCAAAATTACCGAAGTGCAGTTTTTTTTGTCCCTTTTTGCCCTCACAGACAATAGCTAAGACAAGAATGTGGGGCCATTTTTCACCCTGATCGCTCACGTGGATTCCCGTAGCAGTCTCCTGTCGAGACTACCTCCTGTTGCGTTCTCTCTCAGGTTCATCTCCTGAACGATCTTCTCAAACACAAGTTTGACCATGTCACACCACTGCTTTAAACTCTTGGGTGGCTCCCCATCAACCTCATATAAAGATCAAACGTCTTAGCAGGCCACTAAGGCCTTCACTGATGTGGCCCTTGCCCATCTCTCTAGCCCTTCACATGTCTCAGCTCCGGCCACACCGAGCTGCCTGCAGTTCCTTGAGTATAGCTGTTGTTACACACCTCAGCCTCTGCCTCTCTTCTCTTATTTTTCTGGTGAATCCCTTCTTTTGGGGGTCACCTCATCCATGAAGTTTTTTTGAACTAATCTTGTATTTCTCAGGACTTGATTTTAAGGGACAGAAACACAACACAAACTAGCTTCAGTTAAAAGGAGATGTATTAACTCATATAAGTGAGGACTGGATTGGACCATCCTCAGGAATGGCTGGATTCAGACACTCAAATGATGCCGTTACCTCTCCCTCTCTGTGTCTCTCTCTCTCTACACACACACACACACACACACACACACACACACACACACACGTATTTTGGCTTCTTGTTAAGAGTTGATCTCATTCTCTCTTGCTAGGGGAAAACATGGTCAGAGGGAGCTCCTGGCTTGCATGTGGTTTGGCCATCCCAGGTGAGAATGAAGGCTTCTTTCTCCTGGTTTCAGCTTATAAAAATGATCGAAAAGTCTAAGATGAGCTTGGCTGTAGACATGTACCCAGTCATTGACCCATGGCTGGAGGAATAAAGCTATGATTGGCCAGGCCTTAGACTCTTAGACTGTCCCTCTTGACCTGGGGAGGAGGATGGGTACTCCCTTTGCTGGGGAGCTGTTCAGGAAAAGAGAGGATGCTGTTATCAAGAACAGAGAGCAGACCACCCATGTCTATTACAGCCACCTCACCTCTCCCCGCATCCCACTCATGTTCCCATGGCCCCATTGCCAAATTTTGAGAACGTTTTAAGCCTCTCTGTGCCTTTACTTTCTCACCTGTTACAGTATTACAGGATTATTGTGAGGATTAAAAACAACATAAACAAAGTGTCTGACACACAATACGTATCATTATTATTAATAACACTTTTAACAATTATCTCTATTTGTCTTTCTCTTCCTTCTAGGCCACAAATTACCTTGAGGTAGGGCCTTGTTTTAGGTATGATAAAACTCAGTTATAATGGCTGGGCTCGAATATATCACAGACTGATGTTATCAGTTTCCTAGGGCTGCCATAAAAATTACCATAGACTGGGTGGCTTGAACAAGAGAGATTTATTTTCTTACCATTCTGAAGGCTGGAGGTCTGAGATCAAGATGCCAGCCAAGCTGTTGTCCTTTGGGGTCTGTCTTTTTGACTTGAAGAGGCTTATCCTTGTATCTTCACCTGATCTTCCCTCTGTGTGTCTGTGTCCTAATTTCCTCCTCTTATAAGGATACCAGCCACATTGAATCAGAGCCCACCCTAATGACCTCATTTTAACTTAATTACCACTTTAATGGTGTTATCTCCAAATACAGTCACGTTCTGAGATTGGAAGTTTGGACTTCATTTTATGAATTTTGAGGGGACACAGTTCAGCCCATTACAATTAATTTCTGTCCGCTAAAACATGTTACTGAAAAGGTACCCATGATAAGGCAGATTTTGAGAATAAGGGAGGCATTTAGCTCTGTCCTCAATCTTGGCTTTATAATAATGGTCCCCTGCATTTATACAGTCTTCCTTTTTCTGCTTTCCACAGCATCTTCACATCTTTACTTGACTTTGCTGTGTCACCCCAGAGGGCTCTGAGTTAGGTTTCTTGAACAGAATTGACCAGGGATCCAGAAGACACGAGGTTAACAAGAAATGATCAGCAGGGGGCGCTGTAAACAAGCTTTGGGGAACCCAAGGGGAAAACTGCTGTGGCTCAGAACCTAGAACTTGGAGCAGACACAGCGCCTTACCAACTGACTGAGGCAACTTCTGGACGTGGGTTCCTGGCTATTGGTTGGGCTCAAGATGAATCATAGTTGCCTCCCAGGGTGTCTCACCACAAATTAGGTCTCAGCTCAGAAATCTGGCCTCATGGAAGCACTCAGCTATGCATAGGAGCTGAGTGAACAACACAGAAGGTCAGTGGGAGCCCAGCCACCCTTCCAACCCTGCCTGGGTCTCAGGAACTAAAGTCCTGATATTTAATAAAGCCTGTGTCCACGGGGGTGGCACTGGGAGCAGTGGCAGACACACTGTGAATAGCAGGCGGGCTGAACTGGGTTCATACCCTGATGCTGGCACTGGAAAAGGCTTGACTGTTATGAGAGGTCCCAGTCATATTCTCTCGCTGACGCCCCAGTGTCCGATCTTCTTATGCTCCCCCTGCTTTGATTGTCAGGATTAGAAGCTTGTATTCTACCGACTCGTTTATATCTGACGTCCTGTGGTGGGTGTCTTTGGTCCTCAGAGCATCTTTCCTTTTTTCTGGAAACTGTGTACTCTCCTCCTTCGGAGGAAGTCAAAGTTATTCCGTGGGATTTGGATGGGGCTTCCAATCACGATGCTCCCACATTTCCACCCTGACCCTAGCCCAGGGCCCAGCCTCATCAGGGGGAGAGAGCCAGGGCTTGTAGGAAGGCGACATGGAAGGAGAAGAGCCTCCAAAAGGAGGTAAAAAGTGTGCTCAGAATCTAGGCTCAGACACAGTCATAAACTTGGCGAGATGTCACCCACCAGGCACTGCCGTCGTTGGGCACTCGTTTGGGCAGAGAGGCAGACTGAAGACTGACTATGCCCCACTCTCTTGTGGAGACAGAGCCTTAGAAAGGAAATTTCTTTAATTTTTTTCATCCTATATTAGGATTTTCCTTTCTCCTATTCAAGGCAGGTAGCTAGGCCTTGTACTCTTCCATCAGATGAAGTCTGGGCTGTTGGGTAGAAAGCAAACGCTGCTGAAACACAACATTTCTTTCTTTCCTTTTCCTTATTTTTATTTTTGGTGTGTGTGTGTGTGTGTGTGTGTGTGTGTGTGTGTGTGTGTGTGTGAAAGGCTAAACTCCTCAAAGACCTAAACTCCTTAGAGAGTTAGGTGCCTGGGGGGGGGGCGGGGAGACAGGGGACGCCTTGGGGGAAGAGATGGAGGAACAGCCCTCAGGAGAGGTCCGTGGATAGCAGGGAGCTGAGTTCCGTGCGTGTTGATGTGCCGGGGTCACCACATAACAGCTTGCGGCAGCTGAATATTAAATTTTCAGGAATTTTGCAAACTGGTTGACCTTACTTTGTTAGCTTGAAATCAGCCATGGTGGGGTGTTTGCACCATGGAAACGAGCACTTGCTACAAGTCAGGGCTCTCCCCCTTGTCCCAAAGCTGCTAGCTAAACAGTTAGCAGCACGTCACTGCACTTAAGAGTGACTTTTCTCCCAATCTCTTCATTTGGCTGCGGTTTCTTCCCTGGGGAGACTGAGTGACAGGGGTAGGAAGGAACACTAATAATGCTCCCCCCTGGAAAGCAGGCTGGACGGTTCTTTGTGGAAACATGGAAATGGAAATAAAGGGCATCCCCTTACTTTCCTTCCTTCCTTTCTTTTCCTTTTTACCTCTTGTAGTTACATCTAAAAACAAAATGCCGAAGTGGAGCTCCTGCCCCTAACATTTGTTCTTCGGCCCGTCTTTATAAGGGACTGGGTAGGTCCCTTGGCTTTTCTGAATTTTAATTTCTTCATCCATGGGATGGAAATAAAAATACAGCTTCATTGCCTTTGGCGGACACAGATTAAAGGGCCCAGAACCATTGCACATTTGTTACTGAAGGTTTCTGGAGTTTCCCAGTTGGATTCAATTAGGATCATGACTGGTGTGGTCACCTCCCCCAGGCTGAAAGAAAAATGACACCATTAACCTTTAATTATTCACAACAAACCCAAAGGAAGTCTTTGGCGCAGGTCCTAATGGAGCTATTAAAGCTATTTTTCTATTTAGTTGTTTAAACTCAGGGCAAATAACCTGGTACTTTTCTGCGGCTTCTCTCCATAGAATGTAGAGGACGGAGAGTGAGCCCTCCCTGCTAGCGCGGGGCAGGCAGGTGCCACACGTCTGCACCTTCTGTTTTCTGGTTTACTTTTGCCCCTATTGTTCTCATTTGGTTGCATTGTTGGTGTGTGTGTGTAGGAATACGTGTGTGGTCTATTTAGAGGGAGACTTTGGAAGGGCAGAATGGTCACATACAATGTCTAAGACACCCCCTGCCCAGGAAAAAGAAAGACCAAGTGAAAAAAAGGGGGGGGGGAGGAGGAAAGAAATTCAGACAAAAATAGACAACACAAAACAAGCCTATGTACAAAGCTCAAATCTTTTCTCTTCTCAATTTCATGCTCTCTTTTTTCTTTTTACTGCATTACAGTTATTTTTCCTCCTCGTGAGGACATGTATTTTCTCTCTCTCTGTGGCCTCATTATCTCAACCTCGTTAACACTTTCAAAGCCAGAAGTCATTATTCTGACACCATCTCCTCACCCCTCAAGCCCTATTTCTCTCGCTGAATTCCCCTTCTGTCCTCAGGTTCTACTTCACATTAGCTGCTCAAGTACAAAAACAAAAAGCAGAAATAAATCACACAGAATCATTCCTTATTTTTAAAATCTGCTTTTAAAATAATTTACACACGATAAAAATTTACCCATTTTAAGTGTTTGGTTTAATGCGTTTTAAAAATGTATGCAGTCATGTAATCACCACTACAGTCAAGACAAGAACATTCCATCACCCCAGAAAGTTTACTTTCTATCACAGTAGTTTTGCCTTTTCTAGAATGTCATGTAAGTGAAATCACATAGTAGGTAGTCTTTTGTGTCTGGCATTCTTTCTTAGCATATTTATTCTGAGATTTATCTATGTTGTTACATAAGCAGTAACTCACTCATTTTTATTTATGGGAAATATCACATTGTATAGACACATCACAATGATTTGTTTATCCATTCATCAGTTGGTGGACAATTTGCATTATTTTTAGTTTGGGGTTATTATAAATTGTTATGAATATTCAAATATGGGTCTTTGTGTGGACATATATTTTCCCATTTCTTGGGTATAGAATTTTGTTTCATTTCTAGGAAGAGACTTGCTGGGTTGTACGGTAACTGTAATTTAACTTTATAAAACACTGATAAACTATTTTCCAAAGGGGCTGCATCATTTTCATTCTCACTAGTAATATATGAGAATTCCAGTTGCTCTTTATCATTGTCAACACTTTGTATTGTCAGTTTTTAAATTTAACCCTTCAAGTGTATGTGTAGTATAACTTCATTGTCCTTTTAATTTGTGTTTCTCAAGTCACTAATGCTGTTGAGTATATTTTTGTGTGCTTATTTGCCTTCAGTATATTTTCTTGGGTAAATTTTTCACATTCTTTGCCCATTTAAAAATTGGGCTGTTTTTTTATTATTGATTTGTAAGCGTTTTTTAAATATTCTGGATACAAGTCCTTTATCAGAACATTTTTTTGCCTATGGAAATAACCCAAAGTATAGACCAAGAGACATGCATTAGGTTTTTCACATCAATGTTATTTACGGTTGTGATGAAATTGAAGAAAACTTACAATCTAATAAAGGGGAAAATCTTCACTTTCTTATGACTCAAAGGAATATTTTTACAGTCATTTAATGATATTAAAAATTTAAAGATATAGAAACCTGCTTTTGATATAGAATAGTTCCCCCTTATCTGCAGTTTTGCTTTCTGTGGTTTCAGTTACCCACGGTCAACTACAGCCTGAAAATATTAAATGGAAAATCGCAGAAATAAAAACAGTTCATAAGTTTTAAATTGCACACTGTTTTGAGTAGCATGATGAAATCTCCCACCGCCTGGCTCCATCCCATCTGGGACGTGAATCATCCTTTGGCCCAGTGTATCCGCACCATATATGTTACCTGCCTCCCTGCTTGTTAGTCACTTAGTAGCCACCTTGATTATCAGATTGACTTTGTGGTTGATCACAAGAGCAGGAAGGGTGACTACAGCACAGTAAGATATTCTGAGAGAGAGTGAGAGAGAGGGGTCATATTCATATAACTTTTATTACAGTACATTATTATAATTGTTCTATTTTATTATTAGTTATTGTTGTTAATCTCTTACTGTGCCTAATTTATAAATTAAACTTTATGAGAGGTATCTATGTACAGGGAAAAAAACATAGTATGTATAGGGTTTGATACAACTGGAGGTTTCAGGCATCCACTGGGATCTTGTAACCTATCTCCCCAGATAAGGGGGGACTACTGTAATTTTAAGCAGAAAATAAAATTATGTATACTATCAGCTATGCATTAAGAAAAGCCTGAAAGTATGGGCCAAAATAATAAGAGTGAAAATGTCTAAGTGGTAAGATTACGGCTGGTGTTTAAATTCTCTATACTTTTCTGTAGTTTTCCAGATTTACACAGGAAGCATGCTTTAGTTAAAAAGGAAAAAAACAACCGCATGTCATAAAGAAGTAAATGGTTAAAGCGGTGGTGGTGCTTCCTTTACAAGCTCACCTGAGCCGCAGCATGATTTGTGATACTGTTAATAACCAAGTGAGGTAGTTAAACGCATAACAAACCACCCCAAAGCTTTGAACTGTAATTCCAGCTCTGCCCTTGAACTCCGGGCAGTTTTCCTCTCCTGTTTAAAGCGGGATTCAGAATTGTGAAGTACCTAGCAAAGCTGCCACGTAGCTCTCTGGGGAGCTGTTTTCCAGGTATGTACTGTTAAATATACAAAATCTTTTGAGCTTATGGCCAATGACTTGGGAAGATGAGCTTGGGAATTTAGGCAAGTTAGAGCAAGAACAAAGAGAACACAGACTTAGCTGGAGGGAAAGAAATATAGGCAGATAAAGAGGAAAGCCTTAGGCTGAAGCAAATATTGGAGCTAAGAAAAAAAGACAGGTGTGAAAAGAGGGAACGGAGGAAGGAACCGAGAGCCTAAGCAAAGAGGTCTCTGGACTGAGGTCTGTGAGACCTTGAGTAAGAACTCTGTGGATTCATTTTGCACCTGTAAAGTCTTATCGTGTAAGTAATTTATATCCTTTTACTGATTTTCATTCCCAGTTCTGAAGTTATTGCTGTTGTCCTCTGAAGACTACAAAGAGAATACAATTACTACTGGGTTTATGGAGAGGAAAGAATTTATGAAGCCCCTTGGAGATTACTCTCATAAGGAGGCAATTTCCTAAGGCAACATTTTGTGAAGATTAATGATTCAGCTCATACTAGAGATCTCTTTCAACCTGGTCTGTTACTTTACCTAAGGCCGGCATGCTACATATGTTTGCTGAGGAGTGACCCATGAAACCAAGAAATAACATTCAAGTGATTATTCAGAAGACCCAGCGGAGGTTTGTTTGTTTTTTCAATTTGGCAGCCAACAAAATCCAACCAAGATTTTTTTCTTTGAAACTCAATAAGATAAAAATGCAAAGGGCCTAGAATAACTCACACAATCTTGAAGAAGAACAAAGTGGGAGGACTTCCTCTTTTGTATATTTACATGTATTATGAATAAGGGTGGCTATATTGACCACTGGAATAGAATATAAATCCAGAAAGAGATCCATGCATATACGGATTTTTTATTTATGACCAAAAATTTACTACAAAGCAGTAAAGAAAACATGATCTTTTCAATAAACGGTGCTGGGACAATTAGATAATTATGGGGGGAACTTGACCCCTACCTTACATCATACATAAAAATTTATTCTAGATGTATCATAGACTTATGTGTAAAAGGCAAAGCTATAAAGCTTCTAGAGGGCAACACAGAAGTGCTTCATGACTTCAAGGTGGGGAAGGATTGCTTAATAAGTACTGATTAGAAAGAAAAAGATCAATACACTTGAGTACATTAAAATTTAAAACCTCATTAAAGGTAGGGAATGGCTTTAAAAATAGACCAGAAGAACCAATCATTAAGAAAAAGATTGATGTATTTGACATAGTTTAACATTTAAATTTAATATTAGTATTAAGAACTTTTAATCATTAAAAGATACAGAATATGGAGAAGATATTTGCAACACCCATAATCTACAAAGACCTCATGTATGGAAGACATAAAGAAATCCTACAAACCAATAAGAAAATGACAACCAACCCCAAAGTAAAAGGGGCAAAAGACTTACATGCTTCCAGGGGATGGGGTAGGGGTAGGGAGGAAGGATACCCAATGGACAATAAGCATATGAAAAGAGACTTAACACCACTAATAATCAGGGAAATGCAAATAAAAACTATAACCAGACACCCTTTCATATCCACTAGAACGGCTAAAATTAAAAGAGTAACACTACCAAATGCTGCCGAAGATGTGGATATCAGATGTTCTTATATGGTGCTGCAAGAGTGTAGATTGGTACAACACTATGGAAAATTTTTTATAACATATAATGAAGTTGAAGTTACATATAATTTATGACCTCACAATGCCATTTGTGAAATATACCCAACAAAAATATGTGCACATGTTCTCTAAGAGATATATACAAAAATGTTGATAGTAGCGCTATTGGAATCATCTCAAACTAGAAACTGCTTCAAAGTCCATAAACAGAACAATGAATAAAAAATTACATAGTGGTACATTACTAGTCAGCAAAGTAAAAGAGTAACAACAACTGCACATAACAATCTGGGTGAATCTTAAAAACATATTGTTGAGTAGAAGAGGCCAGAGCCACCAATACATATTGTATAGTTTCATTTATGTAAAGTTTAAATACAGGTAAAACCAAACTATACTGTTTAAGGTTCCATGCTTAAGAGAAAAGAAACTTTTAAACAGGGAGGAAATTATTATAACAGAAGTTAAGATGATACTCATCTTTAAAAAGAAAAGGAGTAGCAATTGGGAGGAATAACTTTTAGGATTTCTGGAGTGCTGGCAATTTTGTATTTCTTGACCTGGGTGTTGCTTTGTGAAATGTCATCAAGATGTTTTGTAAACTTTACTGTCCTGTGTGTTAGAAAAATTGGATAAACCAATATCCATGGATGAAACTGAAATGGTAGCCAAAGATCTACTTCCAACCCCCCCCCCCCCAAAGAACACCCCCCCCATCTGGCTCTGGCTGGCAAGCTCAATGGTTAGAGAGTCAAACTGCTCACAGGAAGGTCTCGGGTTTGATTCCCGATCAAGGGCACATACCTGGGTTGCAGGTTTGATCCCTGGCCCCAGTTGGGGCACATGCGGGAGGCAACCAATGGAAGTTTCTCTCTCACATCAATGTTTCTCTCTCTGTCTCTCTCTCCCTCCCTCCCACCTCCCGTCCACTCTCTCTAAAAGTCAATGGAAAAAAATATCCTCAGGTGAGGATTAACAAAAAAAACACACACAAAGCAAACCCCCCAGATCTGTGAATCTAGAATTAGATTCTATGAAATGTTCCAGGAGCAAATATTTCCTCTTATACAATGGTTCCTGTGCTAACATAACTCTTATACCAAAGAGTTATAATATAACTCTTATAACATAACTCTTATAAGGAAAGCAGAAGAAATGTAAAATACAAGTTCAGTTCATTTATAAAAAGATACCAACATTCTAAATAAAATACTAACAAATTAAATCTTGCAATTCTTTAAAAGAATAATGATCACAACCAAGTAATATTTATTCTGGAATGAAAGGATGTTTCAATACCAGAATAGTTAGGATATAATTTACTAGAAAAGTAAAATAGAGGAGGAGGGAGGTGTGAGCATTAACTTGGTAGATGCCACAAAAACACTTATGTGTGACATAGATACAGTGCGACATTATTCAGCCATAAGAAGGAAAGATGTACAGAGACATGGTGTAACATGGAGGAACATTGAACACATCATGCTAAGTGAAACAAGCCAGACACAAAAGGCCACATATTGTGCAATTTCACTTCCTGCATGAAATGTCTGGAATAGGCAGATCCACAGAGACACAATTTTCCTATATTAGCTGTAACAAAATACACCTCAACCGTGGTTGTGGGGCTCATGCCAGAAATGCAAATATGGTTTTATATTAGGGTTTGTGTCAATCTGCTACTATATTAATAGATCAAAGGAGAAAATGCAATCATCTCAATAGATACTAAAATGCCATTTAGCAAAATCAAAGATCTATTCCTGATTTAACAAACAAAACAAAACTTAAAAAACCATAAAGTCTTAGTATCTTAGGAATAGCTAGATTTTTTTTTGTTTGCCATTATAAAGATCCAGCATCATACTTTAATTGCCATTAAAGAAGATAATATTATTCTTTAATAATGTTCTGGAAATCCTAATCAGTACAATTAAGTAAGAAAAACATTTTAAGAGTTAAAGTAGTTCTTAAGGTAAGAAAGATTTATTATTTGTAATGATATCCAAGAATAACTAGAAATCTGAAGAGAGTAGGCCAAAGAAATGTGAGCGTTGTGGGAAATTGCGAGACTGGCTACAATACATATTGCAGTTCTTCTCAGACGTGGAGTATATTTCTTCACACTTTGAATCTGAGTTAAGCAATGTGCCTTTCTTTAGAACAATGGGACATAAGCAAATGTGATGCAATCAGAAGCTTGAAAAGGGCTTATGCATTGGAACTTGCCCTCTTTAACCATTTTAAGGACCTTTGGGACCACTATTCTGAATGCCAGTTAGCCTGATGGGTGGTGAGGGACATGTGGCTAAATCATCCCACTGCTGCAGTTGAACAGAACCAGCCACCAGCCATATGAGTGAGGCATCCAGACTACCTAGGCCAGTTGAGTTGCCAGTCGACTGCAGAGATAAACTGCTGGCCCAGACGAGAAGAATCACCAGCTGACTCACAGACTCATGAGAAATAACACAGGCTTGTTGTTTTAAGCCACTATGTTTTGGGGTGGTCTGTTGTGCAGCAAAAGCTAACTGACACAGGAATTATAGGAGAATTTATTTAAGTTGTACTTACTTTGTGTATAATTAATGTACAAAATTGATTAGTTAGAAAATATAATGGAATAAAAGATGCCATTTACAATAGCAACACCACCACCAATCTACCTGAAAATAAACTTAACCAGAAATAGGCAGGACCTACTTAAAGAAAATGTAAATCTCTATTAAGGGATATTACTTCTTGCTGAATTAATCTGTATACTCAATATGATCCCAATCAAAGTATCAAAGAAGTTTTTTTTAAACATTAAAAAAATGATATTGGGTTCATCTGGAGAAATAAACAGGAAAAAATCTGAACAGAAAGATATCGGGGGTGGGGGGAATGGGCAGAAAAGCACGGGGAATATAGCCAGTGATATTGTAATAACTTTGTCATACTCCTAAAACTAATATAATAGTGTATATCAACTATAATTTTTAAAAAAGAAAGATATTGGGAGAGGGCCGTCAGATTAGATATTCAATGCATTTTGAAGTTACAAGAATTAAAAACAGTTTGGTTCTAGAAAAGATTTAGATAGATGAGTGAAATAAAGTAGAAAATCCAGACTGAAATACACATGAGGTTTTAGTAAATGATAATGGTGACATTTCCAATCCATGAGAGGAAAGATGGACTATTTAAAAAACAGTGTTGGAACTATCGGAGGGGGGAATCAAGCTGTATAACCTCACTTCTTTCATCAAAGTAAATTCCAGCAGGAATGTAATAAAATGTTAAAATAAAACTATATAAAGGTACTGGCAGTAAAAAGTCAGGTATAAAAGGCCACCTATTATATGATTTCATTTGTTGGACTGTCCTGGGAATTCATAGAGGCAGAAAGTAGATTAGTGGGTGACAGGGGCTGGGGGAGGGAAATGGGGAGTGACTACTTAATAGATATGAAGTTTCTTTTCGGAGTGAGAAAAAAGTTCTAAAATTAGATAGTGGTGATGGTTGCACAACTGTGAAAATACTAAAGCCCACCAAATTGTAGTACACTTTAAAAGGGTGAATTTTATGGTATGTGAATTATATTTCAATAACCCTCTTGTTTTAGAAGGAGGAGGGGGAGCAGCAGCCCAGAAATTGGGGAGTCCACGGGAGGCTCTGGCCCAGATAGTGAGGTCAGGGGCAGTGGAGCTGGGCCTAGAAGGCTGCCTTTTGGAAGTAGATGTTTTACAGGTAAGGAAGGGGGCAAAGGTGTTAGTCCCTCTGAGATCCGCTTACTCTGCCACTCTCCCTCTGCCCAGTACTTAAGGACCCTGCATATCCTGGGCAATCATTTAAAACTTACTAAATGATTTTTGAATTTAAAAAATTACTCGAAGAAAACATATGTAAATTCATTTATAATCTTGTAATGAAGACATTTCTAAGCATGACCCCAAACCCAGAAGTCAAATGAAAAATGACTCATCCATTTGCATAGAAGGGAGCAGTTTTTATATTGAAATATCTCGTACATGTGATAATAGTATCATAGTTCTCTTTTTAAAAAGTTTTTGTCTTTAGAGATACCTACCGAAATAGTTGTGGATAAAATGATATGATGCCTGGGATCTGCTACAGAATGACTTGGAGTGGGGTGAGGGAAAAGCCGGGCAGTAAGTACATAAGGGGTTTCTCTCTCTACTTTTTTATATGTTTAATTTTTCCATAATAAAAAGTAAAAAATACATTGCAAGAAAAAAACTATGTGCAAGTTAAAAAGAGAAATAAATTGGGAACAAGTGTTAAAATAATTAATTCCCTAATTTATAAAAGCTCTTACAAGTCACTGAGAAAAAGACAACCCAAAAGAAAAAAGTGGACAAAGATATTAATAGGCAGAACAATGTAAAGGAAACAAAGTAGCTACTAAACGTGTGAAAAGATGATCAGCCTTACTCATATAAGCAAAGGAAAGCAATAATGAGATGCCATTTTCCACCTAGCAATTGGCAAACATGAAGTACTGGGGTGTCTGTGTGGTGGTGGTGGGGGGGGACGACAACAATTGGATTTACACATTGTGGTGGGAGTGTAGGTTAGTGTCACCGTTTGGAAGAACAACTTCAGAATATGTGTTAGCATGTTAAAAACACATATCCCTATACATGCAATGAAATATTATCCAGCCTTAAAAAGTAAAAAAATTCTGATACGTGCAACAACATGGATGAACCTTGAAGACATTATGCTAAAAGGAAAAGGCTAGACCCCAAAGGACAAATATCGTTATGATTCCACTTGTATGAGGTACGTCAAAGTGATCAAGACAGGAAGTAGAATGGCAGTTATCAGGGGCTGGGGGCAGGGTTATGGAGAGTTACAGCTGAATGGCGCCGAGTTTCAGATTTGCAGAATAAAAAGGGCTCTGGAAATACATGGCGGTGATGGTTTCACAACAATATGAATATACTGAACCCCACTGAACTGCACACTTAACAGTGGTTGTGAGAGTAAATCCCATGTTATGTGTATTTTACCACAATTTTAAAAATTGGATAAAAATACATACCGCTTGCCCTGGCCAGTGTGGCTCAGTTGGTTGGGCATCGTCCTGTGCACAGAAAGGTTGCCAGTTTCACTCCTGGTCAGGGCACACGCACTAGCTTCGGGCCCTGTCCCCAGTAGGAGGCGTGCAGGTGTCAGACAATCAATGTTTCTCTCTCATCTATGTGTGTCTCTCTCTAAAATCAATAAAAACATATTAAAAAAATACATACCCCTCGACTCAGCAATTCTACTTCCAAACATTTGCTTTAGGTTACACAAGCAAAAATATGCCAAGTATGTTCATTCCAATCATAACAGCAAAAATTTCAAACAATCTAAATGCCCAACAATGGTAAATTTGTTAAATAAATTATGGTAAAATGATACATCTCTGCAGAGATTTTGAAAAAGTAGATTGAGTTCTGAGATACATTACTATGTAATCCAGGCAATAGAGTTCTAAGAGTGTCTTGTATGACCCAAGTGTATACATTTAAAATACATATATATTTTATTGATTTCAGAGAGAGAAAAGGAGAGAGAGAGAGAGAAACATTAATGATGAGTGTCATTGATCTTCTGCCTCCTGCATGCCCCCTGCTGGGGATCAAGGCCACAACCCAGGCATGTGCCCTGACCGGGAATCGAACCACGATCTCCTGGATCATAGGTCGATGCTCAACTGCTGAGCCACACCGGCCGGGCTGTACACATTTTTTTAAAGTGTGTGTGTGTTGTGTGTGTGTGAGATATATTTATAATAATTTGTATATAACCATAAGAATTTTTCTGGAGTTATAAATTCTTTAAAAAATTTTTAATATTTTTTTTAGACAGAATGGAAGGGAAAGAGATAGAGAGATAGAAACAACAATGATGGGAGAGCACACCCCCTATTGGAGATCAAACCCTCAACTCAGGCATGTGCCCTGACTGGGAGTTGAACTGGTGACCTCTTGGTTCATGGGTCAATGCTCAACCACTGAGCCACACAGCCAGGCTGGAGCTATAAGTTCTTAGTAGTGGGGAGAGGAGTCGTGATAGTAAGACTTAATTCTAAAACTTCTTGTAGTGTTTGGATTCCACCCTCCCTGCTTGAATTACTCTTTTTCTATTTTTCTAAATTTAAAGGAAATGTAACATTTTGTACTCAGACACTGTGAGCCCTGGCATATGGTTTACAAGATGTATTTCCATTTGGATATTGTACCTAACCATCCTTTTTTGAAAAATCCTCACCCGAGGATATGTTTTTTATTGGTATTTTTTAGAGAGAGGAGGCGGCGGAGGGGGCAGAGAGAGAGAAAGAGAGAGAGAAACATTGACCAGTTGCCTCCTGTATGGGCCCCAACCAGGGATCGAACCAGCAACCTTTCCGTGCACAGGATGATGCCCAACCAACTGAGCCACACCAGCCAGGGTGACACCATCCTTTTTAATAGGTCAAATTTTAAAATCATAAGTTTAAACATTATTTTGCCTTTTTGCATTTTTTCTTCATTTTTTCTTCTCTCCTTCTGTTAGTCCTCAGGGCTCACTTCCCTGTCTAAACTCAAAACCACGTCGTGTGTGGCTGTTGCACACTGCATTGGGACGTCTTTGGAAGTGTTGCCTTCCTTACTTTACAAAAGTTCTTACAACTCACTGAGAAAAAAGACTAGAAAAAAATACTAAAAAGACTAAAAATGTCCATTCGCAAAGTTTTTGTAGCTCTCCTTACACCTGGTACATGCACAGCACATGTTAACAGTTCAATACTTACTTAAAAAAAATAGAATTTTCATGGATTCAATGCAATTCCTATTAAAATACCAACAGCATATTTCACAGACCTAGAACAAACATTTCGAAAATTTATATGGAACCAAAAAAGATCCCAAGTAGCTGCAGCCATCTTGAGAAAAAAGAACAGAGTGGGAGGGATCACTTTGCTAGACATCAAACTGTACTACAAAGCCATTGTCATCAAAACGGCCTGGTATTTTTACAACACCAGACATATAGACCAATGGAACAGAGCAGAGACCCCAGAAATAGACCCATGCCATTATGGTCAGTTAATATTTGACAAAGGAGGCAAGAGCATACAATGGAGTAAAGACAGCCTCTTCAATAAGTGGTGCTGGGAAAATTGGACAGGTGCATGCAAAAAAAAAGAAACTAGACCACTAACTTACACCATACACAAAAATAAACCCAAAATGAATAAAAGACTTAAATGTAAGTTGCAAAACTATAAAAATCCTGGAAGAAAACATAGGCAGTAAAGTCACAGACATCTCACGTAGTGGAATTTTCACTGATACATCTCCTAGAGCAAGAGAAACAAAAGAAAAAATAAACATATGGGACTACATCAAACTAAACAGCTTCTGCACAGCAAAAGAAAACAACCTCAAAATACAAAGGAACCTCACGGTCTGGGAAAACATATTTGCCAAGGATGTATCTGATAAGGGGCTAATTTCCAAAGTACAAAGAACTCATACTACTCAGCAAGAGGAAGACAAACAACCCAATTAAGAAATGGGCAAAGGACCTGAGTAGACACTTCTCCAAAGAGGACATACGGATGGCCCAGAGACACAGGAGAAAATGCTCAACATCGCTAATCATCAGAGAGATGCAAATTAAAACCACAAAGAGGTACCACTTCACACCTGTCAGAATGGCACCATCAACAAATCAACAAACGACATGTGCTCGCGAGGGTGTGGAGAAAGGGGAACCCTAGTACACTGCTGGTGGGAATGCAGACTGGGGCAGCCACTGTGGAAAACAGTATGGAGGTCCCTCAAAAAATTAAGAATGGAGTTTCCTTTTGACCCAGTGATTCCACCCCTAGGAATGTATCCTAAGAATCCTGAAACACTAATCAGAAAGAATATATGCACCCCTATGTTCATAGCAGCACAGTTTACAATAGCTAAGATCTGGAAACAGCCCAAGTGCCCATCAGTAGATGAGTGGATAAAAAAGCTGTGGGACAGCCACACCATGGAGTACTACGCAGCTGTAAAGAGGAAGGATCTCGTACCCTTTGGGACAGCATGGAGGGACCTGGAGATTATTATACTAAGCGAAATAAGCCAGGCAGAGAAAGACAAACATCACATGATCTCACTTACATGTGGAATCTAAAGAACTTAATAAACTGATGAACAGAAATGATTCAATGACATGGAAGCATGGATCAGACTGATGAATGTCAGAGGGATGGAGGAGGGTAGGTGGGTGGAGGGGGAGAGATTAAGCAAAGGACTTATATGCATATGTGCACAACTCAAGGACATGAACAATGGTGGGGAGAGAGACTGGGGAGGGGGATGGGAAGGGGTAAAATGGGCCATTGGGGAGAAAAAGGGACATCTGTAATATTTTGAACAAAAAAATAAATAAATAAATATACAAATCAACTCTTAAAAAATATAGAATTTTCATACTGAAAGTTCAATACCTATTTGAAGATAAATTTTCCTCAGTTGTGACGGATGCTCTTGCTTTGAAAACATCAAAGCTGTCGTCCTGAATCCTTCATTCCCAGCACCTCAACCCTCTACCTCTTTTACTCAGGGCCCCTCAGTTTTTCGGGGTGTCATGTTCACTGCAAGTGGTAGGCCTGAACCTCTTAGTAAGAGGTTGTCCTCTAATTTTTCATAAGGTTTTTCCACGTCTTTGGTCCTTTAGCTTCCTACTCAGGGTAGGCAAAGTAGAGAAAAGAGCCATGGACCCCTGAGCCAAGGGACCAAAGTTTAGCCCCAGCTTGGCCACCAGCTTACTGTGTGTCTCTAGCCCCAATGTCCTCATCTATGAGATGAAGATGAAATCTAGACCTTCCAAACTCTGCGCTCCCTCCCCACGTCCTCAGTTCTCGCTGCCAGTTCTAGCACTCATCAGGGAACATCACATATTCCTCTTGACTCACAATGTGTATCTTAGGTCCCCCCTCCCCAGGATCTTTCCTTCAATTCATTACCTGTTTAAGTTATTAGTATAGTATATTTTTCAGTCTTTGTTGTTTAGCTTTTTCCCCCTCCTTGCTCTTCTTATCCTCTTGTTCCCTTCTGAAGGGTGCTGACTCCTTCAATCAATATTCCAAATCACAAAAATAAACCTAGTTTCTCTCTACCTCTTCTTTCCTCTCTTAATTGGAATTATAACTCAAAACCACCCCCTTGCAGAGCATTGGTTGTTTAAGTCACATTCTTGAGAAGCAGGGACCAAGCTTGATATGGTAGAAAGGACGTTGAGTCTTAGAGGAACAGGGACTTGAATTGACCCCTAGCACCACTACTTACTCTTTCAACCTCCTTGAGCCTCAGTTTCTTCATCTGTATAATGGGGTCAATAATAGTTCACTCTTGTCCATCTCCCAATCCCACCCTGCCCCACCTGGTCAGAGCCTACAACTCAGTTTGTGCCCAGGATCCATCCTCTCTGTAGGTGATACTCCAGTGCCCAGGCCCTCTGGTAATTCGTATCTGCTGCTCTTATCAAACTGCACCCTATGGCTTACTCCACTCAGGACTCTCCTCTTCGGTGAACCACAGCTCTTGGTGGAGAAATATAGAGAGAAGCTGGTGGTGGAAGGGACTGCAAAGGTCATGGAGTTAGAGGTCAATTCTTCAGCTCAAAAAAAATTCAGTGTCTGCCCAGCCGGTGTGGGTCAGTTGGTTGAGCGCAGGCCCATGCAGCAAGAGGTCGCCCATTAGACTCCCAGTCAGGGCACATGCCAGGGGTTCGGGCTCGATCCCCAGTGGGGAGGGAGGGTGCAGGAGGCAGCAGATTGATGTTTCTCTTTCATCGATGTTTCTATCTCTCTCTCCCTCTCCCTTCTTCTCTCTGAAATCAATAAAAACGTATTTAAGAAGAGAATTCAGTGTCAAGGGGCTCCCTGGGGTCTGGTCCTGATCCCCTCAAGTATTCACTGTTTCCCCAAATGGATATTTAGAATTATCTCTGAGGTAGGACTGCTGTTCAGTTGGAGATCAATCCTACAGGGAGAGGTAACTCATGCATTCATGCCCCTGTCTGGAAGACCAGTGGCCCTTTGCAAGGGGATACCAGCTTTCCCCCATGGTTTCTCCTGCACGTAGTTGCTTCCATCCAGTCACCAAGAAGAGCATGCAGGCGTTGTTTTATTTCACACTCATGGTGTGTTATTCTATGATGATTGTTACAACACTTGCCACAACTTTCTCCCTCATCTCCAAAAATAGCACATGACATTGCTTGTCTGGATTTTCCATTTGAGCTTGTTTTTCATTTTCAGAGAACTCAGCATGGGTGCCGAGTGCTGCCTCAGCACCAGCTAAATGCTGGTATTTAACCCCAGGACAAAGTCAAAGGTGATACATTTCTGCTGTGCAGCTGCAAATCTTTCTTTATTCCTGGCATGAGAAGAAAGAATGTTGTTTGTGATGTGAGAACTGTATATGAGAATAGCTTGGATATGCCTGGGTTTTCACATTAAATATGTTCCTGAAATTTAATGTGTACATAGATTTATCTTAGAGCAAAGTCAGGCTTACCCAGAATGATTGGTAAACAGAATTTCCATGATAATCCAGTATCTTGCCAGGAGGAGACCTATCTTTTATATAACACCTGCATAACCTGGTTTCTCAGGCCACACTAGCCAGGCGATTCGAATGGGGTTTTGGACCAGTGACAACTCTGTGGTGGGACGGCTTCATGGGCCCTCAGAAGGGCCCGTGCTTGTAAGGCACTGCTGTCACCGTCATGAAATTCTCAATTTTATTTTGCGCTGGGTCTTTCTTTTTCTTTTTTTAAACTCTCACCTGAGGATATTTGCTTTTCAGAGAGAGTGGAATGGGGAAAGAGAGAGAGATGAGGAGAGAGAGAGAAATAGAAATATCAATGTGAGAGAGACGCCTTTCACTTGCGCACCGACCCGGGCTGGGCATTGAGCCTGTCACCCTAAGTACATGCCCTTGGCCAGAATCAAACCCGGGACCCTTCAGTCCATGGGCTGACACTCTGACCACTGAGCCAAACCAGCTAGGGCTGGGTCTTTCGAGTTAAGTAGCCAGTCTTGTTCCCTGACGCCTGTTCCATCTGCTCTGTTCCCTGTTGCTACAGCCCCTTGTTAAATCCAACCCCAATTCTGTCCCCGAGCCTCCTCGTGGGTGGGTTTCACAGATGTGCATGCAACCATCTGGTCACCTACTTTGTGCCTGCTACATTTTCTTTCCCTCCCACTGCCACCAAACTTGTGGCCAGAATGTGTGGGGAGCTGCAGGCAGGGGGCCCTGTCTTCTGGAGTCCCCAGAGGGTGGAAGCCATGCTACAGGCTCCCACAGAAGTGTTCTCTGTTCTCTGTGTGGTACATTTTATCTCTTGCCCCAAAGCCCATCTGCTTGTGCCCCAAATGCTTCACACAGCTTAGTGAAAACAGCTCCTCAAATGACTGCTTGTGACCCTTTCCCTCTCTCAGACCCTAGCCAGCGATCTGTTACCTCCCCAGCCTCCCCCGCGCCTCTCCTCCACACCTTGCCTTCTCCCCTCCAGCCGCCTCGCCCCCCCCCTAGAGCTTCATCATCTGCCGTTTGACACAGGCCCCTGTTTTCCTGTGAAGTCCTCACTAAACATGGATACATACCTTTCAAAGAACAGCCGCATTTGCAACTCTCCTTGTGTTTTCCAGAACACCATTCCTGGAGTATATTAGTAAGTGCAACAGAGAGAGGGGGCTGACTAGTCAAATGAATTTGGGAAACACTGCATATTAGAAGCTCTTCTTGAAGATTTAACCGGTCACTATTAAGTATGTTGAGAGTTCAGGGAAGAAACTAGCTTAATTTAATTCAATGTTTCCTAAATTACACTGGGCAATCAACACTCACTTTCTGACCATGCCAGCGACACACACACACACACACACACACACACACACACACACACACACACAATGAAGTTAGCATTCTGCAGATAGTGTTCTTGCTGATGCTCACTTAGAATGTAATAAAATAAATTGACGTAAACCAATTCTGAACATAATTTAATCTTCCTTTGAGGATGCATAAGGTACTGGCATTTATCTTTTGATCTCTGGACAAATGGAAATTAAGCATACTCTGAATCGCACTTAAAATACACCAAAGACAGTTAGCCTTACATAGAACTAGGCACACAGTAGATGCTCAGCATGCATTTGTTGGGTTACTGAATTTAAAGAAATTCTTTGGGCCTTACTTTCTTTTTTAAAAAATTGAATTTATTGGGGTGACACTGGTTAATAAAATTATATAGGTTTCAGGCGTACAGTTCTACAACACATCATCTGTATATTGTACTGTGTATTCACACCCCGAGTCAAGTCTCCTTCCCTCACCATTTATCTCCCCCTTTACCTTCTTCTACCTCCCCCCGCGCTCCTTTCCCTCAGGCAGTCACCATACTGTTGTGTGTCTATGAGTTTGTTGTTTTGTTTTGGTTTGTTTTTTTGCTTGTTTCCTTTACCTTTTTTACCTAATCCCGCAATCTCCCTCACCTCTGCCAGCTGTCAGTCTGTTCCCTACCTGTGGGACTCATTTTCTTGTACATATTTGGACTGGATTTGTTGGTCTCTTAATAAATATTGAATCTTTTACGCCAGGTATTGTTTCAGGCACTGAGGTATGAAGAATAGGCTCCTCTCCCCAAAGAACTCACAGTTTAGTATAAAACAAGCAATTATAATAACACAATATAATACTGATACAAGAGATATGCTAAGTGTTATGGGAGCATAGAGAGGAAGAAACAGAGTTGCATCTTAAAGAGTGAACAGGAGTTTGCTAGGACGAGAAGACATGGGGAAAAACAGTTCCGAGCTAAGTATAGAGCATGTATAAACACGTAGAGGCCTAAAGCTCTCAATTTTTCAGAGACGCTTCCAGTTCCAAATTCCTTGACTTTGTAAATGTAGTAAATTGCATAATTCAAATCATCATGACCAAATTTATATTTTTAAATTCTGAGTTCTATATGTTAAATCTCTTTACAGTGGTCCCATCTGAAGTAACAGTCCAGGCATTTTTTGGAGAAAAATAAGTTACTGGGTATAACTAATCCCGCTTCCCTTCAAGGTCTACATATTTCAGGAAGCTCCGCTACCATGGCCAGTCAGCTCTGTTCTGCTAGCTGTTCCCATTCCGCAAACTTCTGTCCTCCTAGTGTGACATCTGGACCGCTCAGGAGGGTTACGCCAGACCCTCACGTCCTAGGCCTTTACAAATTGTGCTCCATAGCTCTCTGGGTTTCAGAGGCAGCTTATAGGCTTCTGTGGCTGGTTCTGAAGAAGTAGCTTATAGAGGTGTGTGTGGTCTATAAAACTACTGAGGTTTCTCACATTTTAATTTTGAGCCTATAATTTTGAATCCAGGTCCTTTTTCTCTTTTGTCTCCAAAGTAAACCCCCATCTTTATCCTGTGGCGGGTTGTCTGTTTTTCAGTGCGAAGACCATACCAGGAACATGAAGGTACAAGTGGTGCTTCTCCTATGCTGAGCACTTAAAAATTTGTATTTCTGTTACCCATATAAAGAACATTAAAAGGAATATTAAAATATAAAGCACATGATGATGATGCAGTCAGAAAACCCTATTAGAAAAACTGCTGCCACAACCTCCATCCCCAGCATTCATACGTGCACATAAACAAATGGTTATTTATCAGTTATTTCAGGATGTTTCTTCCCAGGGAGGCCCCAGGATGCATTTTGATTATGAGTGGCTTTGTTTGTTTTATAAACAAGACTCGCCGTCAACTGAAACTTGGTACTGGATGAACAACCAGTGATGCCCTGACACACGTGCATTTGAAGTCAGGGCCTCATGCCACCCGGGAGAGGTGACTCATTAGGTGGGTACAGCCTGTGCAAGAGTTATTTTAAGAATTGTTTGAAAAATATAGGACATTTGCTCAGACTAGAGAGGGTGCCCCAGGGGTTGGGCTACAGGAACCAGACAAACAGAGCAGGGCCACTAAACGGGTGGGAGAGGGGAACAGAGGGCAACGGTTGAGAGGTGTCTAAATTTCCTCTCAGTTGACCATGCTAAACATTATAATGCTAGAATTTTTTGTTTTGATTAGATGTGTCTAACATCCAGATCCACAAAGGGGACTACTGCACAGCTATAAAAATGAGTGAGGACTACAGAGAGCAATCCTGAAAATATATGGTTAGTGAAAACAAAGCAAAAACGTCTATACTATGCTACTGTTTTATCTAAGAAGGAAGAATTCACTATATGAAAATATTTGATTCTCTTTTTAAATGAAAGAATAAATCATAAAACTTTGTGTTGTTTTTTTTTAAAAAAAAACATTATGTGGGAGAGAGGAAATAAGGTGGAGGAAACTGGAGTAGAAGCCACAGTCCTCTGAATATGCCCGGTATTGTAATTTTATAATTTTTTAAAATGGAAAAGCAACCCCTGAAAATCAAGATGAAACAATTGAACTGAAATGTATACTCTGAGTTGGAAGAATAACCATGCAGAAAGGAATTACTTCAAGTGACTTCAATTTGATTTTCATTACTATGATATGACCTAAAAACAAAATAGCTACATAACAATATTAAATGGATACCAGTAATCATATTATTGGCGATAGTGTTGGAACACTGTTCTAAGTTGTATGTTTATTGTGAGATAAAGCAAATAAGGAATGGTGTTGATGTCTTTGAGAATTGGGATTTTTGACAAAAGAAAGAAAATATAAATGTAACATTGGTGAAGTTAAGAGAGCATCCTGTAGTCCTGTTTGAAAATGTCATATGAACTCATGATGTATTTTCTCTAGAAGATTTCCTAACTCTACCAAAATGGCTTAGAAACTATGATCAATCCAGTAGCCTGACTACCCTAGAGCCCAGAATGTTGTCTCTAAATCTCATTTCCCATTATAAGGAATCTGGCCCCTGGAGAAATGGCTGATTCCAGGTCTGAGGCAGAAAATACACGAGTTTAGTCCAGAATATAAGGAATCTTGTCATACTGGAAATCAACACAATTACTGGGATCATGTTAAAAGCATTATGGAGCCAATCTGAATAAACTCCCACTGGCCAAAGATGGCACAACTTGAATATTAATAAGAATAATGATGGCAATGGATTGAAATGCATAAAAAAAATCCATGAGTTTATAATGATACTTAAAAGAAACAAAATCAAACAGCAATTCTGGCAGATCCTAGAGAACCAACTCATTATTTTGAAAATTAGCAAATAATCAAGCGTTTCCTTTATAATCTGTACTTCAGGGTGCAAATAGTTGATGAAGGGATATATCTCTTTATAGAAGTATTCCAACTAATAAACGAAGAAGCGATGATAGCATTAGAATTTGCGACTCCTAATGACTTAATGGACCTGGACACTCATCAGTGGCCGCTGACATAGCAAGAAGAGAGCCATACGTTATTGGCTTCCTAATGAGAAACACACAGTAACATCTATGAGGAGATGGGTGGGGTGTAGCTGATACGAGATTAGACATACATTGACAATTGTAGAAACTTGGTGATGTTTTCATTATACATATTATTCTTTCTACTTTTTAACATTTGAAATTTTTCTTAAAAAAAGGGTTTTGTGGCTTTTTCTTAAGTGCACTATTCCACCCTTCTAATGAGAGCCAAGCAAAGCCAGGAGTAAGGAATGACTCTTTTCATGTACCTAGAAAAAGCAGTGGATCAAAAATCGGGAAATCATAGGCCTGGGGGAGACCTTTGAGATTATCCAGCCCTGCTCCTTCCTGAGAGGCTTGAACCACCTCTACATGTCCCTGAAGGTTTTTGCCCCCATTCTTCAGGATTACCTTCAGCCCATTCCACTTGTGACAGCTTTGAAAGTTCTTATACTGAGCAGAAATCTGTCTCCCTATATCTTTCTTCTACCCATAGATTATAGCCCCAGATCTTCCTCACACAACAATCGCTCAAATATTTGAAAACAAGCATTCATTCACCTGTCCTCTCACCCTTACACCACATGCAGGTCTTTTGAGCTCCAGCCCAAACAGCCCTAATTCTGTCAACGGTTCCGCACACCCATGACTGGTTCTCTGCCATTATGGCTGCTCTGCTCTGATCTCAGAGCAGTTTGCCTTGTAAGTTATGTGCTCTGGAATGAAGTGAGCTGGGTGTGGCCTGACTATTGCTAGAACAACAGGGCTTATTACCTCTCTTGTTCCAGTTACCTCATTGCTTATTACCAGGGATTGGAGCCTGGGTTCACAAAGTTCCAAGAGCTGAATGTTAAAGGTTCAAGAATTTTGTGAGCCAATTGTTAAACACAGTCACAATGAAAAGGAAAATTACATAAGCTGACAATTACATATATTATACTAGAAACAAAGGTATAAGATACTTAAAACTCATCACTACCTAATTATTTTGCTACATTTTACTATTATCTTTTTTTTCTTGCAGTTATTCACATCTATTATATTTGTGTAGTAAAAATAGTATATAATGGTAGGCTAGTGTACATCTCTTCCCAAATCTGTATTCAGTGACATCATATTGGTAGCTTGAAACTAGCCATGGTGGGAATACTTACACTATAGAAATTGGCAAGTGCTATATAAATCAAGGTGTTTCTGTCCCTCCAGAGAGCCAGTTGTTAAACATTTACCATGCCACTGGACACAGTCTCAAAACTTAGGTTTTGTTTTTTTTGGCAACCACATTACACTTCTGACTCAAACTAGGCTAATATTCTTAGCTACTGCTAAAACAAGTTCAGTGTAGCCTATTCTTACTGATACAATTAGTTCCTTAGGCCTCATGTTAATCACTCTAAAATTGTATCCTTTTATATTCTCCCAGCTGATTCTCATTCTGTCATCCAAGTATTCATCGTACCTCCAACATCAAGTTACCTATAAATTTGATGAGCATTTCTATATATTCTGAAAGTATTTATGAGGGCAGATGAAGAACACAGTGCTGGGACCCATCATTAGACCCTTTCTTGCTATTTGATATCAATTTGTTACCATCTTGTGTGTATAATTAACTGGCTCATCTAGTAGGCCATGGTCCAGTTCATATTTTCCATCTTGTTCAAAGGAATATCATGAAAATATCATTAAATATCTAATCAATCATGAAATACTCTTTCTACATATGGGTTTTCCCAGAGCTACTGGGCTGGTAAGCCTGTTAAAAAGGGAAAGAGGTAAATCAGCCTTGGCTTGTTCTTAGTGAACTCATTCTGGCTCTTAATCATTACTTTTTCACTAGGTGCCTGACACTGTTCCTCTAGTAATCCATTCTAGAGCCTTGCCTGAGACGGAAGGGATAGACAATAGTCAACAAATTTTCTGACTCTGTTTTCTTTCTCTTCCTGAAAATTAGAATATTCCACTGTCTCCAGTCTTCTGATATATCTCCTATTTTCAGCGATGCCTCAAAGATCACGGACAATTGTCTAGAGATACCATAATAACTTTTTCTCAAGGTCCTAAGACATTATTCCTCAAATCTGAACTGGAACTCACTTGGAGCAGCTCTGGGCTTTGTTACATTTTATTACCCCATCTTGGACATCCATCTTCCCTTATCAAAGTTCATTCTGTTTTTGTTTTTTTAAATTCTTCTTCACCTTACTCATTCCATGTGGAGAAGAAATGTCCTTGCCCTGAAAGTCAAAAACAAAAGACAGTGGAAGAGCTCTGTTCCCTCTATATCCCTCATTGACAGTGGCCTCAAGCTGCAGGGTCTATCCATTACTTCATGTTTCAAAACTTGACTGGAACACTCAAACGACAGCCAGAACATAAGTTGGTAGTTTTAGAATAACTTGACCTTATTTGGAGCTTTAGCTTTTTTGATACTTTTTTGATACATATGTTCCATGTATATCCCAGCACAGGTAATGGCAATTTGATGGTAGGATAGGTATTTAATAAAAGATTCCTGACCTTTCAGAAGTTGTAACACCACATCCTTGTTTGAATTTGCAACAAGTTACCTACCTACTAAAGTGAAGCATGATATATATATATCAGTCTTTAACTTTTCAGTTAATTAGGTCTTGAGAATTTTTTATTTTGAAAAATTTGGGGAAAAACTGTAGAAACTTCACAAAAGTACAATCAAGAGAATCCACAAAGATAGAAAACTCAGTATATTTAGGTGGTTTTTTTCTTTAATTTTACTTAGCCGATGTTTAACATAAAACAACCTCTTAATATAATCAACTCTTGTTATACAACATTCTTTTTACTAGGAACACTCTAAATTGCTCTTACGCATGGTTGTAAAAAATGTTAACAATCTTTATGGGTTTTATCCCAGAGGCCCTTAACGAAGAGATATGATGCCTGGTTTTTCCATTTTGTTCCACTACTAATCAGCTGAGCAATCTTGAACAAAAATCCCTTCGCCTCTTTTGTTCACATCGCCACGTTGCAAGCTCCTTGCAGAGCTCAGAGGAGAGGGCAGTGCAATACCCAGCTCCCCTGGCTGTAGGTTCTTGGCTGCCTCCACCTACTCGCTGTGGTTGATGTGAGTGCGCAGGCATGGGTGCAGGGCCAGGGAAGGAAGGTTTGAGTTGAGGGTTTTGGTGGGGAGAGGAGGAGGAGGGGGAGGGGAAGAAGAAGACAGACAATATCGTTCCTCCTAGGTTTTTCACAAGAGGTCATTCCAAAACAAAACTAAGTCAACCTATCAAAACAAGATAATGACAAGGGAGAAAGTAAAAGTTTTTGGCCAAATCCATCTCACAATCACTCTTTTCCTGCCCCTACAAAGCTATCTGAACTGAGATCTTGTTAGTGGACTTCCATTTCCAGTAAACATCACTCACTTAGAACAAAAACGGGAAGCTCCCCCATGTAGCCACTGGACACAGTCCCAGCTGCAGGAGGAGGTTCGTATGACATCACCCGGAAAGCTATGCAGTTAGGAGGGTCTGCGGATGAGAATAGCTCACCTCAGAGTTCCTTTCACTAGCAATTTTTAGTCAGCATTTGGTAGTCCCAAACTTCTTAGCACATGTATTTATTGTTATATGTGTGTATATCTAACCCACTTGTAGACATGTGTATACCTTCCTGGAAATTGCTCAAACTCTATGGTAAATGTTATTCGTGTGTGTAAACCTTTAATTAAAAGACCAGAAAAAAAAATAGGCAAATATTTTTGTCTCTCTGTATGTGAAAAAAGTTTTGTTCATACTTTTAAAAATAACTCAGTTTCTTAGTAAAAATAATATGTGCTCATTGTAAAATATTGAAACAAATCATAGGAACACAAAGAAGATAATAAAAATCACCCGAAGCCCCATGACCCAGAAATAAACACTGACAGAAGTTGGAGAAGTCCTCTCCAGACATTTCCCTTTTCATACATATGTTAGATTTTACATAAGTGGCTTGTTCTTTATTTGCAACATTGTATTCTTCCTTCCTCCTCGGTAAAGCCATTAGCATCTTTATGTGTCATCACACATACATATGTAACAAGACTTGTAGGAACGCCATGGCTTTCCCTTTTATTTTGTCTGTTCAATTCCATGTGGATGGAAATATAGGTTGTTGAGAAAGAACTTTTTTTAAGCTTGAAAAGAACTGTTATGTAAAGGATGTAAAGTTATGTAAAGTAACACATGTGCACAAGAATCTGGTTTGGTTTTTCCTACTGTGAAAGCTTGAAATAGTGTATGCAAACAGTGAGTGTAATAGATATGTAAGATGTGTCTTTATTATTACTAGGCCATTAAATAAAATTAAACTTTTCAAAAGCAAGGATGAATGACAAAGTAAAACTGGATAGATTTGACAACACAGAAATATATCATAAAGGAAATGTAAAAGCAAGAAACAATTCATAAAACAGTTGTAGTAAATATGGCAAAGGGTTACCATGCTAATATATAAAGAGCTCATATAAATCAATAAAGACAGTAAGTCACAATGGAAAATATAGGCAGCTAATGATTTACAAAAAATACTTATGAATGGCTTAATAATAAAATATAGTTCAATATCACTAGTAATTAAATAAATGAAATTAAAACAATAGACAACTTTTTTTCCCACCAATAATATTAATCATCTTAAAGTTGAGCTAATATATATTAAATAATTAGTTCAGTATCTGGTAAAAACTAAGTGCCTAATGAATATTGGGTCTGATTCCTGTTCAGTGGTGATAACATATTTCTGTTGAAAGTATAAATTTGTGATACCTTTTTCAAAAGTAAATTGGCAACATTAACCAAGAATCTTAAAGCTATAATCTTTACCCAGGGATTCTACTTTTAGAACTCTCTTTTACATAATAATTTGAAATACAGACAAAACCTTCATACCCAAACCAGATCATTATGTATAACAAAAATTATAAATGTCCTAACTGTCCAACAGTGAAGGAATGATTAAGCAAATTATGGTGCGGCCATAAGTCAGAAGACTCTGAAGGCATTTAAAATTTTATTTATGATGTATCTGTAATAACTAAAAACATATGATACAATATTAAGTGAAAAAAGGAGAACACAAAATTTAACGTGTAGTAATTTCAACTATGTGTATAAGAAATAGGCTGGAAGAAATTAAACCAAAATATTAACAAGTATGTTTTGGGGTGGGAGTATGGGTGATTTAAAATTTTTATATATTTTTATTTTAATAATTAATGATCTACAAAGATCATTTATACTTTTAAAATCAGAAAAATTATTTTTCAAAAAACTGAAGATAATAAATACATACTTAATGAATTTAAAACAAGTTTGAACACATTGTAATATTTAAAACATAACCTTTAAAAATCTAAATTAATAGAAGAATTGAAAATCTAAATCATTTTTTATTGTTTAGAAAAATTTGCCTGGGTTTTCACGTCTTTGTCATTCACTAGGTGTGACACTTTGCTGTAGACTGAATGTTTGTTTCTCCCTCAAAATTTATATGTTGAAATCCTAACCCCCCATGTGATGATACTGGGAGGTGATTAGGTCATGATAGTGCAGCTCTCATAAATGGGATTAGTGCCCTCTATAAAAGAGATCTCGCAGAGCTCCCTAACTGCTTGCCCCATGGGAGGCTACAAGGAGAAGACCATGATCCAGAAGAGAGTCTACACCTGACCATGCTTGGCAACCTGATCTCGGACTTTGAGCTTCTAGTACTGTAAGAAATAAATTTCTATAGTTTATAGGCCACCCAGTCTCTGGTATTTTGTTATAGCAGTCTGAATGGACTAAGACAGACTTTGAACAAGTTAATTACCAGTTCTGGGCTGCCCACAATTTCAAAGTCTTTTCTATTTCCTACAAATCTACAAATCACATCTGTTAAGTTTAATTTTTAATTTAAAAGGGAAATTCCTTTATTCTCTTGCTTCTAAACCTACTATTCTGAAACAATGTATTTTAATATTAATATATTTATTATTTACATTTTGTCACATTTCAAAATGAATTTGAGGCAGCAAGAGTTATTATTACTTACTAATTAACTTGATTTAGTTTTTTAAAAACTTTTTATCATGGTAAAATATTCCTAATATAAAATGTACCCTTTTAATCATTAAAAAAATATTTGTATTGATTTTTTTTTTACGAGAAAAAAGGAGGGAGAGGGAGAGAGAGAAACAGATTGTGAGGGTGAAGCATCGATCAGCGGCCCCCTCCCCGGGACCCCGCCGGCAACCAGGGCATGTGCCCTGAGAGAATCAGCAGCACCCTTTCGGTGCACAGGGTGATGCCCAACCAACTGAGCTACACGCCAGGGCCCATTTTAGTCACTTTTCAGTGTACAGTTCAGTGGCACTGAGTACATTCACACTGTTGCACAACCCTCGCCACTGTCCATCTCCAGAACTCATCTTCTGCAATGAAACTCCCATTAAACAATAACTGCCCATTCCCCCTATCCGAGCCCCCGGGAAGCACCATTCCACTTTGTCTCTCTGATTTACTATTCTAGATACCTCAACTTTTTTTTTAATATATGTCTTTATTGATTTCAGAGAGAGGAAGAGAGAGGGAGAGAGGGAAACATCAATGATGAGAGAGTCATTGATCAGCTGCCTCTTGCAAGCACCATGCTGGGGATCGAGCCCGCGCCCCGGGCGTGTGCCCTGATCAGGAATCAAACTGAGATCTCCTGGATCCCAGGTCAATGCTCAACCGCTGACCCACACCAGCTGGGCTAGATACTTCCACTTTGTTCAGTGTTAATCCCTAAATAAGTATTTTCTCGAGCTTGGTTAAGAACTCCACTAGTTTGAATGAGACGACTTAAAAAAACTCAAATGTTTTTAAAATTAAAGTGACATTCTGCTGATGTGGACTGTGGCTCTCAAGAGAGGACATTCTAAACAGCATTTCCCAACTGCATGTGACCAGTTTACTTCAATCCTGGTGCTCTGCCTCCTCATTAGTAAAATCATGATATAAATACTCCAGTGGATGCAGATGGTGCACAGGAATCGTGGATACAGAAGTGGTTTGGGAAGGAAAAAGGGCTTTACAAATACGAGATGACACGGTGATTACTTCTCTGGCTTCTCATATCGGGGTTTACCTCTACCATGAAGACTGAACAGGTTCTTGGCATTTCTCAGCTCCCCTTAAAAACCACATTACATGCTTAGAAACAGAAATCCATCTACTCCTGAGCACAAAGGGAAGAGCTTACCTTTTTTATTTCTTTGCTGCTGCAAATATCTTCTTTGGGCCCTCTTCTAGAGCTGCCATCTCAATGCTAGACAGAACATTGGAGCAATCATGATGCTGAACCACAGTCAAGGCCGACTAGGAGAAACCTTTCGGTGCACAGGATGACGCCCAACCAACCGAGCCACACGCCAGGGCCCATTTTAGTCATTTTTCAGTGTACAGTTCAGTGGCATTGAGTACATTCACATTGTTGCACAACCATTGCCACTGTCCATCTCCAGTGTGTCAACTATTAATGATGGTTTCCCCCCTTGGGGAAAGATAAGTCACTGGGAGGAAGTCTCAGCACCACTGTATTGAATGTTCAAGGGGATAAGTAGAAGACTGTTCCCTGACCCTGAGGAACTTGATTGAGGTGTAATATATATGAAAAGTTGAATAGGAATGAAAAGCTGGGCAGGACAAATTATATAGAAAGTAAGTGTGGTAGGATTTTTGAGATTATAGTGTCTGATCTGTTATTATTTTGTACTCAGGAACCAAATAATTACTAAGAGTTATACGAGAGTTCTGGTTTTATGGCCTAGAAAATAGATCCAGAGATCTAAGTAGTCTAGGAGCACAGCTCTGGAGTGGCAGAGGTGTCTTGGTCCCATGCTGCTGGATGTTTCCAACTATTTTCAAATATATATTAATCAGCTTATGTTTGCTTTTTTTTAACTGGGCAGTTTTGTGTAGCTAGTTGAGCCCTGTGTTCTGAAGCCATAATGTTTGGGTTTGAGTTCTGGCTTTGCCAGTTACTATCTATGTGACTTATCTCTATGCTTCAGTTTTCCCATCTATAAAATGAGTATAATAATAGTACCTTATTTCATAAGGCTGTTGTCAGGGTTAAATAATATATGTAAAGCATTAAAAACCATGGTTTTGTCATTATAATTGCTATTAGTCTCTGAGAGAATGAAAGGCACAATGTCTAGTCTTTTAATGTTTTTTTATTTCTTTTTTTTAAAAAAAATATCTTTATTGATTTCAAAGAGAGGAAAGGAGGGGGAGAGAGAGATAGAAATATCAGTGATGAGAGAGTTGTCATTGATTGGCTGTCTTCTGCATGCCCCTGATTGGGGAGATCAAGCCTGCAACCCGGGCATGTGCCCTGATGTAGAATCGAACTGTGATCTCCTGGATCCTAGGTCGATGCTCAACTGCTGGGCCTCGCCCAGTTGGGCTTTTAATTTATTTTTATTATTTTATGTTCCTTTATCTTCTTTTTTATAACCTGCTCCCTCAGATTCTGATCAAAGCATTCAGGCAGGTGCTCATAAATACATGGCTACCTTAATCCTATTGGGTAAAAACCAGTTTTTGTATCTCCGAAGTGAGATTTGGGATTTGTGTAAATCTGGCCTAGTCTGGTAACAGGAAAGTCTAGAACAGTAAAAAAATAGCAACAGATTCTAGGACCCAAAAGAGCTTCTTCTTTAGAACAGACAGTCAAGATCAACACATGCAGAGAAAAATGGAGGTCAATGAATCTAATTCTAAATGAGCTTTCCCATTTATTTTAAGATCTATTCCACACTTCCTTAGACAAAATCCAGCCTTTTAAGGAAAGTGCAGAGAACATGCCTCCGTGGGCTTGCTCTGAGGGGCTGTTTTAGCAGGTGCTGCGTTCCACCCTGGAGGTGGCTGCATGCATTTGTGAACTGAGGTGACAACATTGACTCCCTTTGGAAGAAAAGGTGCTGTCTCTACACAGGAAGTTTAACTACAATGGCACTACTTGAAACGAGGAGGAGGAGGGGGAGAAGGGAAGGAGGGAGCAGCAAAAAAAGTGGGGGAGGAAGGGGCAGCAGCAGCAATGTCGCTGCCAGCCGAGTCACAGCTGAGTCCAATACTCAGATTAGAAAAAGCAAGCACCATTTTCTTCTGGAGCACCCTTCTCGAAGCTCCTCAAATGCCTGCTGAAAATAAATCTGGGACGAACTACAAGCTAATAGGGCTGTTGCAAAATTAGGGGTGGGCAGAGCGGGTGGAGGTGAGAAATAACCTATATTCAGGGGTTAGAAAAATCATGGCTTTTTTTTTTTTTTTTTTTTGCGCGGGGAAGGGGGGCGGAGGCAGGGATTTGGCATCATCTGTCAGGGAATCCAGGGATGGCGAAGGGTACGGACCACCTTCCCAACCTTCTGCATTGGACAGATGCAAATCATATTGTCCACTCCAACCCTCGTCACTCGGGCTATGTCAGGGTAAAATAAGCATCAGCGGGGGAGATGTGTGGGAGGGGGTTAGCATCCGCAAAGGTGGAAGAATTAAGGGTCACCGTCGGCAGCCAAGCCCCAAAGTTTGGGGTTGGAGCCAAGGGGTGGGACCTCCTGGCACCCCAGGATCTGTCCTGCACACACCCCTTAAGTTTCTCGGGTTGCGTCTCGCCTGTAGATTCTCAGGCGGGACACTGTGTCCAGCGTTCTCCTCACAGCGCATAGCTTAGAGCTGACTGCCGAGCCGGTTCCCAACAGCTGGGAGCAAAAGCTGCTTTTGAGGTTGGCGACGGCTGGGCACTGGTTTTATTTATGTTAGGGTGTGGCCCCTGTACCAACTGCCAGCAAATTTCTTCCGATCACCCTCTGTCTTCCACCTTCTGCCCAGGTGACATCGGGAAGCCCCGCAGGGCCGGCGAGGGGCTCAGCGGTTAAGCCGCGTCCTTCAAGTGTCAGTGTCGGTCCGCTGGTAAACCACAAACCCCAGAATCCCTTGTGCAGGGAGGTCAAGCCGCAAATAAGATGGCTCCAGAAGGGTGGAACATGCAGCAGGGTGGAAACCCTAGTCCCCGGCAGTTTCTTTACCGGATGTGTTTAAATAATCGAATCCCCACAAATGCACCACCCCGCTAACCACCTTAGAGGCGGAGAAGGCCACCGCCACCGCCTCGCTGGCTTCCCCCATAGACATCCTGGGAATTGTAGTCCAGCCTCTGGGCTACGCCGAACTACCTTTCCCATGGTGCCCCGCGGGTCGGGCGATATCAACGTTCTTTTCCAAAACTCTCTCCGCTCTGAGACCCCGGGTTTCTCCGCTCCTCTTCTTCCTTACGACCCCTTTCGGTTTGTCGCAACACAGCGGCTGCAGCAGGAGGGCCCCGGCCGCTCGCCGGGTAGCCGCGCCGCCGCGAGAGGCACTTCCGGCGGCGGTTCACTTCCTGGTTGGGTGGATGGAGCCGGGCGGGAGCGCGCGCGGGGGAGGGGCGGCGGGTCAGTCTCCGCCGGGCGCTCCGGGGATCAGCTGGCGGGCGGGCGGGTGCCCAACGCGGCCCCGGCTCTCGCTGCAGCGCCGCCTCCTTTCCCCGACGCAGGCCGCCCGGCGGCCGTGACAATGTTGCGGGGCTGGTAGCTGGGCGCCCGCCGTCGAGCCATCTCAAGTGGGTGCCGCCGGGATGCTGCCTCGCGGGGCGGCGGGGAGACCGGGGAGAAGGGGGGGCAGTGCCCGGCTGAGTCGGCGCTGCTGCTGCAGGCGGCCCGAATTCCTCCTTTTTCCGAGCCCCGGGCACAGGGTCTCGGGTTTGGGGGCCGGGGCCCCGTTTTCAGCCCCAGGGTTTTCCTCGTTCAGAAAATTCATGCAGCGTTTCCCCAGGATGATGGCTTTTGCTGCCCCTAGGACTCAGCAGTTGAATTTTTAAGTGTGTTACTGACTCATCCTCTCTCTTTTCCTCTGTCATCACAGGTTTAAACTTATACGAATCGCCCTTTTGAGGAGGAGGGGACCGCCGCACGACTGACACGCGTATTCCGATAGGCATCCTCCCTCAGCCCCCACCCCACGGCCGGATTCGGGTGGCTCCTCTCTGAGCTGAAATCCGAGAAGAAATCCTTGGATCTCTTGTTTTCTTTAAAAAAAAAAAAAAAAAAAAATCTAGAAGCTGTCGGTGTTTTGCTTTACTGCTTCCTATTCGCAAGATGAAGAAGTTTTTCGACTCCCGGCGAGAGCAGGGCGGCTCTGGCCTGGGCTCCGGCTCCAGCGGAGGAGGGGGCAGCACCTCGGGCCTGGGCAGTGGCTACATCGGAAGGGTCTTTGGCATTGGGCGACAGCAGGTCACTGTGGACGAGGTGTTGGCGGAAGGTACGGTGGGACTCAGTGCGCCGTAAATGAAAACCTGGGGCTGATGCAGCAGGATTCTGGTTTCTAGTTGTGGAATGTATGAATGGGTTTTAACCAGTCGACCCTCCCTTTTCCCCATTCCCTTGCCCTGTGAATCATTGTCCTTGAGAAATTTAAAACTGAGATTTGAACGTGGCAGGGTTTATGGGGCAGGAGGAGGTTGCCGGACATTGTTTACCTCCGTGGCCTTTTAGTATATTTCTTGAAAAATCGACAAACCAAATCTTGTGTGTCTCACTGAATTATGAGGATCGGACGAGAAAACCTATGTGTGAAAGTGTCAAGTTTCACATTAGATGCAGGGTGGTGGGCTTGTCATCCTACTAAAACTTGAAATCATTGACGTGGGGGCTGAAGAGAGGGGTTTCTCCTTTTTCTTCTACCCAACTTTCCCACTGCCCTGAGCAGGCACTGGAAGGAAGAGAGGATTTTTGGAGGATGGGAATATGTTTTTCTAAGAGCTAAGGCTCTTGGTAGATTTGACAAGGTTTCCCAACCCAACTGTAATCAGGTCCCCAGGATGTAGCTAGTTTTAACAGAAATTACATGAAATGAATGTGGTTATTTTGAAATAAGTCAGTAGGCCCCTCTTCCTTCTGTTTTAGTTAAAAAAATTTTTATTATTATTTTAATGCTGAAAGAATTACTTGAGAGTGGCATCTGATTTTTGCTTTTCTCTCTTGGAGATGTTACTTAGATCTGCTATGTTTGCTGTGTAAATTCCCTATTTATACCTAAATCTATATCTTTATTCCCCAGGCCTCTAAAAATCTTTGTATGTCTCTTTTGGTAACCTTAACCTCGACCTTCATGATTATGCCAGACTCATACTTTTACAGCCCATTGCCTGCCTAGTGTGATTTTATTTTTAATAAAAGCAGTAATTTCTTTGGCGTGAAGCTATTCAAACTAATTGGATAGGGCCAACCTGCTGTAGGTTGTGTTATCTGCTGAGAGGGGATAGGGGTAGATGGAGGCCTCTATTACTACAACATGGTGGTGGTGGGGGACCTGTTTAATAACTGGGGAAGGAGCCTTTTTGCAAGCTAAGCTTGAAGCAAGAGTTCCAACCCCGGGCCTGGGAAATGCCTGTCATGGTGAGTGTTGCAGGCGGGTGGATTGGGAGGAAGAAGAAGCTGTGTTTGGCTCTCAGCTTATCTAAGCAGTGGATTCAGCTGGGCCCAGTTTTCTGGAGTTAGGGTCGAAGCCTTTACTTTAAAAACACCGTTTTAAAAAAAGGTCTGACAATGTTGTTGTGAAATTGTTGCTCTCTTCCATTTTCAGTGCTGCTCTAGCTGGACTTAATCTGGGGCCTGAGTCACTGTCCCTCTGGATCTTTCCTTGTGGGCTTTGGTGCAGGATGGGAGATGCTTCTGTGCCTGCTGCCAGATCTGCACCCTTGAGTCTGATCTGTCTCTTTCATCCCTGTGCCAAAGTCCTTGACTGCAGTGGGATGGAGATGAGGAGTGTGTGAAAGAAATCATGGGGTACAGAGCTCTTTCCTTCTCTCAGAATGGCCCCTGCTGACCCAGGAGCATTTTGTTCAGCTCGGATATTGTCTCTCTGTAGATGGTGCTACCATAAGGGGTGCCTGTTCTCAGTCTGAGTGATGGGAAAGAGAAAAGGTAAAATTGGTCTTTGTTGTCTAGGCTGCCCTCCTCTTCCCCAGAATTCATCCCTGAGAACGGCACATCATGCAGTATATTTTTAAGTGGGACTTAGGGCTTGCAGTTCTGCATTCATTCATTCATTCGTTCATTTGGCAAACAGTTAAGGAGTGTCTGTGATGTGCCAGGCACTGTGCTAGGCTCTGGGGATAGGATATAGAAGTAGATGCTGGAATTTACAAACTACTTTGAGTGATGGAAACTAGCCAGTTAGAATGAGTAATATGTGTTATCATGGAAATAAACCTAGGGTGGCCCCCAATTTTAGAAAGCCAAGAATTGCTTTCTGCAGGAAGTAACTGACTGAAGAATGAGTAGGAGTTATCCAGGTGTGGTGACATCATGGTCAAAGACTCAGAGTAATAAGAGAGAGTCTCATGTAAAACCACGTCTGGCAGTGTTGCCCTCTTTATGTTCTTTGACTGGAATTTGAATTTGTGACTATTAGACCTATGTGGCTATGTAGGAGCCGGTATACAAAGTATTTGTATAGCACCTACCAAGTATAGGTTCAAATTCTAGATTTATTCTTTACTAGCCGTGAAACCTTAGATAAGACTTTTTTTAAAATCCTCACCCGAGGATAATTTTTCCATTGCTTTTCAGAGAGAGTGGGAGGGAGGGATGGGAAGAGAAAGAGAGAGAGAAAAAACAACAACGAGAGACACATTGACTGGTTGCCTCCTGCATGCGCCATGACGGGGTGGGGAGTGAACCCGCAACCCAGTTGTGTGCCCTTAACGGGGAATCGAACCTGAGACCCTTTGGTGCTTGGGCTGATGCTCTAATCACTGAGCCACACCAGCTAGAGCATAGATAAGACATTTTAAACCTCTCTTGAATCTCTGTTTTCCTATGGCCAGTTCTTAAAGTGTGGAGCCTGGATCAGGAACATTAGCATTACCTGGGAGCTTGTAAGAAATGCAAATTTTCAGGCCCATTCCATAAACCATGGGTGTAGGTCTTTAACAAGTTCCTGGAGTGATTCCTATGCAAGCTAAAGTTTGATAACCATTGTCCTATGGAGTGGTCTTGAAGATTATATGAGGCAATGTATGTAAATTATTTAACTTTTTTTTTTCAGGTGTTCAATAAATGATAGCCTCTATTTACCAGCAACATTACATCAGATATATAGTTAAAGGGGAGTGAGGGTGGCAATGTGAAAGCTAATTTGGCTACAGCAGTCATCAGGGATTTTTTTTCCCCCCCATTGTGGGTGGACAGAGCCATATGTTCTTTGCAGAGGTCTCACCAGCTCCATAAAGGGTCAACAAAGATGTTTTGGGTAGCCATGCTCCTTTCTGGACCCCTTTCTGTTTGAGGTGTCAGATGCTGACCTGGCCACCAGCCCCAGCCAGAATTGTCTGAGGTTGATGAGAGTTGTGCATCAAGTGTCCAGGGCGTGGCCAGGCAGTTCAAGGAGGAGTGGTGTGGTCGGCTTCAAACACAGACCTTGTTACCACCACATCCCACAGATCATCCCTTTTTCGCTGATGTGGGTGGGTACTGGTCTGTGCTTTATGGTGAGGAATTGCAAGCACTCCAAGGAGGAGGTGTTGGAGGAAGACAGGAGAATGTCTGGGCTGCCATCTCCATCAACAGCATCAGCCCTGCTTGCCTAGTTGCACTAACTAGTCTAGTGGGGGCTTGTTTGTCTTGGGGAAATAAAGGCTCTAAGTCATGAGTTCAGAGGGATTTGGCTGTGTCTAGGCTGGGTGCTGGGGAGGATATTTTTCTCTCTAGCTTCCTTAGCAAAGATGCCACAATGAGATGCTAGATCATGCCTGATGTAATGGGCATGTGATGTCAAGGGAAGATTTGGTTTAAGCCTCCAGAATGAGCTCAATGGGAAAACTGGAGCAGTGCTTAAAGAAGGACTGAGAAGCTGTGCTTTTATCAGACCTCCTTAGCTTTATGAGGCTTTATATGTAAGCTTTAAACCATAAATAAATGTTTGTTGAATACCTGCTGTGTCCAAGACAGCATTCCAGAACTGCTTCAGTTCTGTATAAGGTGGACAAGGTGGCCCTTCACTTTCTTACGTAAACTAAAAGAATCCAGGTCTAGGGCTAATGAAAACTACTGAGTAAATCTACAAATCAGTAAACTCTGACAATTTCTCCTACCTATAGCACAAGGGAGTGAGGTTTAAAAATGTGTGTGAAACCACCTGAAAAAAATCAAACATACATACATGACATATAATTATAACATGTTGGCAGTATTAGTATACGGCATACACGTATTCATTTAGTGCACGTTCATTAGTGCCTTCTTTGTGGGAGGCACGATTAGGTTCCAGAGCTACATGATGAATGGAACTTGGCCCAGCTCTTCAGGAGCTCATAGACCAAAAATAACCCTAAGATAAGTGTGCAGCACTTAGCATGGCCTATGGTGGATATTAGGTGGTAAAAAGATGTTAAGAGATGATAAAGAGAAATGGCCTGGGGGTGAGGGTTTATAGATGAAGTGTGCTTTGAACATGGAAATTGCCCAGCATATGTTCCAGATGAGGGTTACCTGAGGTCTTGCAAGCAGAGAGAATAGCATACGCAAAAGTGTGGAGTAGTGAAACGGTGTGAGTTCTGGGAATACTGACTAGTGTTATTTCTGTTAGTACAGGTTTCCCTTCAGAATCAAGGAGAGAAGAACATGAAATGGTAGAAGGAAATTTTTTTTTTACAATTCCCTGGTTGTGCTTGCTGCTTGCTTTCTTCAGTGGCCCTGGGCCTTTTGAGTAACTATTGAGTAGGTATCCTGTATGCACTGCTCCCCTTTGGGCCTCTCCTAATTGTGGGGCAAGGGAGTGGCTAGTGTCTGGGGAAGGAGTGGTCCTGAAGGTTCAAAGAAAAGCATGAGGTTGAAGCAGAAGCAGGTGGGGAGTGAGATGACCACTGTTTCAGAAGGGAGTTGTCAGGGGAGGTAATGAGGATGTTTGACCAGAGCAGAGGTATGCTGGAGAGAAAAGAAAAGGAAATAAGGTTATGGAGAGCTTTAGTGCCGGGCAGAGAGGTTAGTTGTAAGCACCTGAGGTCTTCTCTTGATGCAAACAACAATTTGATCCCTCCCACTTCAGATGCCTTTGCCTGCTGGGAAGTCTGTTTTTTCAGTGGCAACTGCAGATTTTCAGGGGGTGGTTTGTGAATGGTGTCTTCTTCCTGGCTTCGGGCATGGTGACAGTTATAGCTTTGCTAAATATAGTCAAATCTAGAATTCAGAAGTGAAACCCAGAATAAGCAATTGCATGGTCAGAGCCTTTCCTTTAGCCTTTCTAACAAAGTCATGCTCATTTAATGAGAGATAAGAGAGAAGCAGTTTCACATGGGTTTTGAGTTCGAGGGACTGGGAGAGGCATGTACTTGTATCTCAATAGCTGAAACTGCATGGAGAATACACAGGAAAAGCTTGATAGCTATTAATGTGCATATGAAAAAATATTACTGCATCAGAGCAATCTTTGTTTGTTTGTTTGTTAAATATATCTTTATTGATTTCAGAGAGAAAGGGAGAGAGAGAGAGACAGAAACATCAATGATGAGAGAGTGATTGATTGGCTGCAGCCTGCAACCCGGGCATGTGCCCCAACCAGGAATCGAACCCCGATCTCCTGGATCCTGGGTCGACGCTCAACTGCTGAGCCACTCCCGGCTGGGCAGAGCAGTCATTTTAACTTGCAGTATTTGAAAGTTGACACTTCAGAAAGGGGACTAACACCACTGTCTACCCTCATCTTCTACTTTCCCAAGGATAAGTGCTTTCTGAGCCTATTTTAAAAAATAACTGTGACATCACCTGAAAGAGCCAAACAATGATACTAATAGAAGTGGTATTGTCTATTAAAGTAGCATCTAGCACTTTGAAGTAGAGAAGAGTAGCTTTCAGTCTACTTTTCTGGAGCTATTTTTTGGTGCAGTGAAAGGAACACTGCAGTGTAAATTGGGAGATCAAGGTTTGTTGGTTCATTCATTGCCATATTTGGTAACTGTTGGTGAGCACTCTCTATGTGCTGGAATCATGCAGTGATAACTAAGACATTGCTCTGCCTTCAGCTCACAGTTATAGCACTTCAGACGCAAGAGCAAATAGCTCTAAGGAAGTAAAAGGCCTAGGGGAACAGACGTGAGGGAGCGATTAATTTTACAGGGTGAGGAGTAGTCAGGAAAGCTAAGGAAAGGTGATATTTGAGGTATGTCTTCAAAAATATTATTAGGTGGACAAGGTCAAGAGAACATTCTAGGCAGAGAGAATACCATGGCCAAAGACGCAAAAGCAGGAAGTGTGCTGCTTGCTGGACACTGTATGCTTTGCGATAGCAATAATCTGCTGGTCCAGGGCTGTGCTGTCCAGTGAAGTAGTCATGAGCCACCAATGGCTATTTAAATTTAAATTATCTTTCTCTTGCAAATAGAGGATAGAAGACTTGATTCCTGCCCTCCTAGTTGACATGATGACCAACACAAGAAATAAGTGCACCTTACAAGATAATAGCTATTGAAATGCAGTGTGTGGTGCAGTCTCAAATTCTGGAAGGGTTGAGGGAGAGGAGATCAGTGAGGACTGAAACCGTTAGGAAAGATTTCATGAAGATGGATTGTTCTTAACAATCTTAAGACTCCCTTCTTCGAGGAACCTTGTTTTAGGGAACATACTGAGTTCAGCATGTTTCCATAGGTTATATTCTTAGTAAAGTTGAAGTAAGTATTGCGACATCTTTGGTCTCTTTTGAGGAACAAAATTGCCTTCATAAATAAATCACATGTTCTGTGTTTATACCAAAGGAAAAAAGTCTTTTTATTCTATGTGATTTTGAATCACTTAGGAATAGTGAATATTAGCACATTAAGGCAACACTGGCTGCAGCATTTTGTGCCTACTTTCTCCCGCCATTATTATCTTTGTTATTATTAATCTGTTTATTATTATTTAGCCTATTATGTATACTTTAAACCACCTCAGTTATGTTGGGTTACAGACAATTGTTAGGAAAGAAGAGTCCTATAAATGAGATTTCCACCTTGGCAGAGGGTGGGTTCCTCAAGTTGGAATAAAGTTGAAAGAATAAAAATTTGGAATTTCATTTGAGGTCTGTGAGTGAATGAGCTTGAGCTCATCAGCTTTCTCCTTGGGCTAGAGTTGATCTTGGCAGACAGTGGATGGCAGTGCCAGTTGAAGCTTTGATATTTGTGATTTCTGAAGAGCCAAGAGATTATTGGATGAAAGAGTTCATGGCATCCCTATATTTTTATAATAGAAGGTCAAGCATAGCGTTGATGTTAAATTATCATTTGTAATTAAAATGATCTTCAATAATGATGCTTTTTATCTAGGACTTGAATCGTGAAGAAAGCAGTATAATGCCATGCAATTTGTTTGTTGCCTGTTTTTAAGGATGCTTACAGTTCTTGTGCTGGGACTTTTAGGATGAGAGAAAAAATATTTTGTCTCTGGTACTGAGCATGAATTTATTACCCTTTAGGGACAGGAAGAAAGAAGAGGCCTCAGGCCTCATCAGTTGGTCCCTTCCTGGAGGATTGGGGCCTGAACTACATTTACAGAGGTGGCAGGATTCCTCCTTGTACCCTTGATTCATCATTTTCCCTGGTCAGTGAATCTTGCTGGTTCAGGGAGTGCTGATTATCTTGTAGGTTTGTTAGACTTATGTAATTTCCCATGTTGGTAGCCTACTCTGTTCTTCAGACCTTTGTCTTCTACTATTTTTAGAAGTCTGGGAGTCTTGGTGGTGATGGCGTGGGCAGTATTGGAAGAAATAATTGTATCTGGCCTTTTGGCAATGGGAAAAGCCTTGGTTTGACCAGAAGGTGTAACTTGTGATTGGGGAAAACCTGATATCCAGTACTATCTTTCCTGCCCTGTACCCCAGGAATAAAGGGAGCACTATGATCTCCTTCGAAGAAGACTTTCAAAGTTAGCACCATGTGTGGAGTGGTTTAAAAGCATAAGAATTGGAGATAGGCAGCCCTTGGCTTGAATTCTGGACCTGTCCCTGTGATATTGGCAGCTTACTAAGATCCAGGCTTCTCATTTATAAAATGCAAGTAATACTGTGGGTGATTGTAAGGATTAGATGAAATCATGCAAAGCACTTAGCATAGTGCGTAGCATATATTTAGCAGTCTGTAAATGGTAACTTTTATTTGGGTACACAAATTTTGTTTTTATCAGGCAGTATTTGTTTTGCTGTGTGTATAAAATAGAGAAGCTAGAGTCTTGAAGGGAGATAGATGATAGATAGATAGATAGATATCTAAGGATGTCTATCTATCTATCTGAGTATCCACAAAATCCAGAATGAGGAATAAGGAGAAGAGAGAGAATCTCAGATATAGTGGTTTGATCTCTTTTTTCTGCTTGAAAGCCACCTGTGTTAGAAAAATTTCCCCAACCTGTCAAGTTGCTGTTAGTTATGATGAGTGTCTCTGCCCCGGAGGAATGCCTGACCCCAGCTGCCTATTTGTCTTTAAATCCTGGTGCTCTAACACAGGTCTTCTTAATTCAGGCCTGTGCCCTCCTCATCTTCCATGTACCATCGATTTAGTTCTTTCCAATGCTTTTACTTATATTGTTCCCCACTCCTGGGATACCCTCCCCTTCCCCACTCACCTATCTTAATCCCACCTAACCTTTGTCCTACCTAACCATAGTACTCACCACACCTGCCACAGTGGTCCATTTCTCCTCCTGTCCTCTGGATGCCTGTCATTCTTGCTGGCTATTTTGACTGTTTTGGGTCCATAATCTCAAATTTTTATTTTGCTATTTAGCTATTTCATTTGTATCTACTTTCTAGGGTTAGATAATTGTTTCTTAGGGGGTAGGGTGTAAACCTTAGGTTTATTTTGTATCCAATTCAGGACTCTTAAATTTGAACAATGTAACAGTGAGTACTGGAGAATAAATTAACTGAATGAATAATACAATAAATCAGTACTAATTCAGATTCATTGGCCAGGCACTAAGAGACCAGACAAATTTGAAATCTATAGACCTCTTTTATCCCTATTGCAATAATATAATAGATTTATGTTTGAGATCTTATTACAATGGTAAGAACTAACAATCTTCTAGGTTTTCAGTAAAGTTGAAAATGACACTATTCAAAGCTAAGCAGAACACTTTGCAGAAAACCATGTAAATTTCTTTTTATCGATTGGATTCAATTATGGGTACCTAATACTATTAATCTCAAAAGTAGAGGTACAGGGTATAAGTATCTTAACTATATAAAGGAATTCTAAAACTTTAAATGCTACGTTGTGATGATGAAGAAGATTATTAGGTCATGTATCAAAAATTCAGATATTTTCTAGCTTGTGATGGTTGTTGGCCCACAGTAAATTAGGGCAGTGATTCTCAACCTATATTTGGGGTAGTGAGCATGGGAGCTGGGGATATAGATAGGAGGGGAATATATAATTTGATAAGCACAGATAAACCCCAGGTCCAGCCAGAAAAGGAGGAAACCTCAAAGAGGATGAGGAATGGTAGTATGCCCTCTTAAGAGGCATATATTGTAGACTTAAGGGGATGGGGTAGGGAAAGGACATGAGACTTTTATATTTATCAAGGAGGATATGGTTTTTAAAAGGTTCATAAATATGGCTCTAGCAGCTCAGTTATAAATTGAATCTAGAGAAGTGGTGTCTAAAATTGATCACTGAATGTACCTCTTAGACTATAGATAGGCACCTGTTTCTCCCTGTTCTTGCTAATTTTGGAAAGGAGAAGTGAAATGAGGGATCAACAGTAAATTGTGCCTGGTGGTTGGCCCTGTGAGCTCTGTGACCTTGTTGGAAGGTCATCTCTCGGTGACTCTGACCAATGATGAGAATTCACTTGAAAAAAGTTACAGTTAGATAGTATAGAATTTCCCATAAGATGAAGTATTTCTTTTTCTTTTATAATCATAGTTTTAAAATATTCATGTTATATTAATATCAAAATGAGTTAAGTGGCTGGCTACCTGCTCAGCAATTTTGGAGTGTTGATTTTAAGGTGATATGATGGGATAAAGTCCAAGTTTATATATTCAAGTTCTGGTTCTTGGATTAGCTCATAGAATATGAACAAACAGCTATATGAGGTAAGGGAAGTAGATCATCTAGTCTTCTCAGTGATTTTGGACACATCACTTTCCTTCTCTGAGCATGAATTTCCTTATATAAATAAGGAGGTCACTGGGTCATCTCAAAGATCTCTTCTAACTCAGACATGATTTTTAAGTTGTGTAGTTTTTTCGGAGACTATTTGGGAGGGACTATCAGGGTGGGATTGATTAGGTTGAAGTGTTAGACTGTTTAGCTGGGACTAAGACAACATTCCTGAGATGGATTGTTAACCTTGGCCTATGTATGAGCCATAATGGGAAGTGACATTATTGGTCGAGGTGAAAGATTCCATTCCTTCTACTCAAATTCTTTCATATTTTTCCCTTAAACTGGAAAAACCAGTGTTAATAATTAGATGTTGGAGGTGAAAGGGATGTTAGACTTCTGGCTTCAGTGACTGGGTAGATAAAGATATCAATAAAAAGAAGAAAGAACAACGTATGAGGGAAAGAGAATGACTTTAGTTTGGGACTTTCTAGCATGAAGCACCACTGGAAATCCAATATAGATATAGTTCAGGACATTGTTGGATAGGACAGGCCTAGAGAGAAAAGCTTGGTGGGAGCTGTCTTATAACTGCATGATATTAATGAAAACTGAAAAGAGACCGTGTGGAAGAAGAATCGGCTGTGGGTAGATTCCTTGGGAGCATCAGTATGTGAGGAGGGGTAAAGGAGAGGAGCAGGCCTGGAATAAAACCCAGATTCCTCATTCTGACCTGCAGACCTTTACAAGAGCTTATCTCTCTCTTCACCTTAACCAATATGCTTATTGGCCACAATTATTCCTCTTTATTTTTTTTGAGCATTTTACATTGTTTCCTCTTCAGTGTCTTAGGCTTGGATGCTCCCTTTGTCTGGGGTGTTCTTCCTCATGCTCTTTTCATGGCTGGATTTTTCTTGCCATTCAGATCTCACTTAAATCTCACCTCAGAAAAGCCTTCCTTGACCATCCAATACAAGAAACCCATCGTGTTTTACTTTGCCAGGTCGCATGTGTCAACTGATTTTCTTGCTTATTGTTTCTCTTTCTCTACTAGAATTTCACCTCTCTGAAGGCAGAGACCTTGACTCACTTGTTTATTGCTGTATCCCCAGTGCCTCGTTGTAGTGCCTGGCACATCTGAGGAGCTCAGTGAAAGCCAGTTGAATGAGTGAGTGAGTGAGCACGGGAAGAAGGCAGACAGAATGACTGACAACCTACGTGTAGAATCAGGAGGGAGGGAGTGATGAAAATGAAGACTAAATAGGCTTGAGAGAAGGAGGATTGGATGGTCTTTGAGATGGGAGCCCACCATTCTCCCGGGTTGCGGCACCTGGGTAAAACCTCTTGCTTTTTGTGCTTGCTCGAAAAAAAAAAAAAAAAAGAATGGAGGGTGTGGATACTTTGGGAGGGTTAAAAATCGGAAAGGGTTACTGGATTTGGAAATACAGAGATCATTTGTGAGTTTTGTGAGAGCAGTGTAAATGAAGCGATGCAGTTAAGTCCAGGCGGCAGTGAGACGAGTGAACGGGCAGTGAGGTGGATGCTGAGTCAGGGAGGAATTTATTATTTTTAATGGTGGAAGACGGTTGAGTACATTAGGCAGCGAGGAGGAGGTTAGAGGTAGTGCAGGAGCAGTTCTTGATGGGATAGTGATGAGAAGGTGATGACAGGTACTGGGTGGAATCAGGACCTTAGGTGGAGATGTGACTTTGGACAGGAGAAAGAGCACTTTATTAGCTGACCTGGAAGGAAGAGGGGAGGAATGGGTATGGAAAAGAAATCAATGGGGCTTGGTAAGTTGAGGGAGTTCCTGGTTTTTGTCTTCTGTTTTTTATTGAATACTGCAGGCTGGGAGTCAAGATGGGGGGTTAAGGAGAGTAGGGAAGAATGTGGAGGAGTTCCTTAGGTTTAAGGAGAGAAGATAAAAATGGCTTGGTCATATGGAGAGCTCATTTGAGATGACTCATTGTGGAAAGACAGGTTTTTCTGACCCCTGAGAGTTGATCAGTTTTGGAAAATATACTATTTTGGATAGGACTTTTTCTGACATACGGTATATATTTCCTGTCTTCTGGATTATATGCCACAGAAGCTGCATAATATAGGAAAGTACTCCTGATCTGAGCCTGTCGTTGACCACCATGCCCTGTCCTCTGAACAGATTGCTTCCCGACTTTGTCCATCAGGTTCCTTGTCTGTAAAATGAGGACAAGATGATGGTGAAGTTGCTTTCCACGCTAACATCTTACTGTTCTTTTATTTCTCAAATGCATTGTTATTAGGATGTTATTTTGTTATAGATTGAATAGGATCTTTGCTTGATATGGGTAAGACAGTTTTCTTCTGAATAAAATGGCCCTGCGTTACTATGCTTTTTGAATTTCGTGTTTGTGTTTTATAGTGTCTTCTGGTTCCTTTCTTATGAGACTGTCACCTGTCACTTCTTGCTGCTATCCATGTGCCTTCCTGAATTAGTGCCTCTCTAATTTGCCACTTTTAATCTGTGGGTTTGAAACTAGATGACTAATCTTGTTAGAACTGAGTGTAATAATAAAGAGGCTCTTACTGAGAGTTTGAGGGTCTCATCTATGATTAAAGTACATGGGCATGGGCTTTATGTCTCTTGTTGGCACAGAAACCAGTTTTTTATACCTCATGTTTTAGAAAGGTTGAGTTCTGAGAGATAATGAGTTACCATTTGAGATTTATTATTAATTCAATGTTTGATAACCATTTTTGTGTGAAAAGTTAAGTATCAAGCCCAGCTGGTGTGGCTCAGTGGTTGAGTGGCAACCTATGCACCAGGAGGTCATGGTTCATTCCCATTCAGGGCACATGCCCTAGTTGCAGCTTCAATCCCCAATAGGGGGAGTGCAGGAGGCAGCCGATCAGTGACTCTCATCATTGATGTTTCTATCTCTCTCTCCCTCTACCCTCTCTGAAGTCAATTAAGAAAATTTTTTTTTTAAAGTTGAGTTCAGCCCGGCCGGGCATGGCTCAGTGGTTGAGCGTCGACCTAGGATCCAGGCGATCGGGGTTTGATTCCCGGTCAGGGCACATGCCCGGGTTGTGGGCTTGATCAATGACTCTCTCATCATTGATGTTTCTGTCTCTCTCTCTCCCTCTTCTTTCCTCTCTCTGAAATCAATAAAGATATATTTAAAAAAAAAAAAAAAAGTTGAGTTCAATGCCATAGGGACTTAACCTGTTTCCATTTTCCATTTTGCTAACTGTCCCTTCTCTTACTCTCCCAACTTGCCCTCCTCAGTCTTTTCTCCATACTTTCAATATAAGGCAGTGTTCTAGGAACCATTATAATATTATTTTAGTCATTTGATTTCTATTTATTCGAAACCACAGAGAAGTTTCCAGGATTATAATTCACTCTTTAATGCTGTATATGTTTATCTCTCGATAAGGGTCCTGCTGGAGACTGTCAAATGGTATTTGGGCTTGGGGACTGGAAGACTTGAAACATGAAATGAATGCTAGTTCCATATATAATGTTTGGTTGATATAGAAGAAAGCAATCAAGAAGTCTTAAAAAAGTTTTTAATTCAAATTAATCAATAGTGATAGTAGAATAAATTAGAAGATAAAGCCAGACCAAAAGAGAAAATTACCCATAATTCCATAGATTACCGTTTGTGAACATTTTGGTGTGTACCTTCAAGACTTGTGTATTTTTACAAAAATAAGAATATACTTTGCATCATCTTCTGTAATCTTCTTTCTTAGCAATATATTCGAACTATCTTTTTGTGTAAATGTCTGCATCATTAGTTTTAGTCCATTGAATGAATGTATTGTGATTTAACCAATCTCTTATTAGACATTTGGGTTATTGTTTTTTAATCCTCACCTGAGGATATGTTTTATTGATTTGAGAGAGAGAGAGAGTGAGGCAGAGAGAGACATCGATGTGAGAGAGAAACATCTTTTGGTTGCCTCCTGTATGCACCCTCACTCGGGATCGGACCCGCCACCCGGGAATCGAATACACAGTTTTTTTGGTGTATGGATGATGTTCCAACCAACTGAGCCACCCAGCGGGGGGCTAGACATTTGGGGTATTTATAGCTATTACAAAGCAATTGCTAGTATTTTTTAAGCCTTTGAGCACTTGTTATATTCCTTAGAATAAATTTCTGAATGTGAAATGTCCCTTCTCTTACTCTCCCAACCCACCTTCCTCAGTTCTCTTCTCCATATTGTCAATATAAGGCAGTGTTCTGGGAACCATTATAATATTATTTTAGCCATTTGATTTCTATTTTAGTCATTTGATTTTCCATATTTTAGCTTTTGATGCATGTTACAAAATAGCCTCCAGAAATATTAAACCAATATATACTTCCACCAGAAGTATATCTCATTTATGAGGTTGGATATGTTCCTTTGTTTGTTCTTGTGTTTGTTCTTTCTTTTCTTTCCTTTCTTCTCTCTCTCTCTATCTCTCCTCTCTCCTCTCTCTCTCTCTTTCATCTCTCTGTCTTTTATATTTCTTCTATGGTGAATTCTTTGTTTATGTTTCTTTGCTCATATCCCTGTTAGGGCATTCATCTTTCTTAATGATTTATAGACATTCTTTACATATTTAAGATATTAATCTATATACAGCAGATCCCTCCCCCCCCCATTTTGTCACTTACCTTATGTTAAGTTGGGGTTTTCCAGATATTTTTTAATTTTTATGCAATCAAATATGTCAGTCTTTTCCTTTATGATTTTTGTTCGCGTCATACTTGGTAAGGTCCTAGGAGAAGTCCAGGGCCTATATCACAGAGACCCTGTGAGGCCTGAAGTTTTTATTTGAGGAATAAGGAAGTCATTCAGTGTGTTAAGAGGGAGATGGCATGGTCAGATTTGCAGGTTAGTTAGATTTGTGGAGGATGACATGAGGGAGCTGAGTCTAGATCATTTAGGAGGCTGTTGCCATGATCTAGGTTAAAGGCAGTGAGGATCTGAGGGGCAGAGTGGTAATAGGAAGAGAGAAGAGTGCAGATGAATGTTTAGTAGGTCATATTGTCAGGACTTGGTCTCTGACTGGATTTTAGAGGTTGAAGGAGAGGTATGGCATCAAGAACGATTCCAGGTTTCTAGTTCGAGCACCAAGGTACCTGAGATAGAAGTGACACTAACTGAGCTGCATTATTCAAGAAGAGAGGAAAGACTGAAAGAGGGAAGACAGGTGGAATGAAGGAAGATACTGAGTTAATATGACCATTTTATAGTGTGTTTGGGTTATCTATTGCTGTGTAACAAACTGCCCTACAACTGAGTGGTTTTTAAAACAACAACAGTTTATTATTTCTCATGATTCGGTGGGTTGACAGCTGGGTCTCCGCTGTACTTCTGTTCATTTCATTTGAGGTCTGTTAAAATTGTCTTTACTCCCACCACCTTATTCTACTATATACCTGAATTCAGAACATTCCAACATGGACAAGTATAAGAACATTTCTGTGCTGAATCCTATAACACCATTCCCGTGGGTTTATACACAGAGAGTTTTTCACACTCTGGGGGTATGCACCACAGTGAGAATTGGGTGAAGGGTGTACCTTTTAAAAAATGTACTTATTTATGTATGGCAAAGTGGGATATGGGCTTTGAGGAACTTGGGCAGATTATTTTTAGGAAGGAGTACCTAGGGAAGTTGAATATTAATGAAATTGATTTATTTGGAGCTGTCCATGCAGAGATACTTGTATTCAAGTTTGAGATGTCAAGAGCAGTGGGCTGAGAGTGGAATTGAGGTTTATCAACATTTAAGGGATCACTTAGCAAGGAAAGCCCTGAAAAGACAGAGAAAGACTATCCAGAGAGGTGTGAGGATACTCTGCAGTGTCTTGCACACGTGGGACCCTAACAGAGTTAACAGGTTGGAGTGAGGAAGAAGATCGGCTGCTCCAGAGTAGTCATCTCACAAAGTAGGATAAAGACTGGAAAACATCTGGATTGGGCAGCGGGACGGCATCTGCCTCTGCCAGAGCCCTTTCAGAGGAATGGTGAGCTAATGAGTGGGAGCAGCAAGTCTAGACTATTCCTTCAAGAAGCGTGAATAAGAAAAGGAGGAAAGGGGAGAGAGTGTGGTAGCTAGATCAGGAGATGCTTGAGCATATTAATGGGCTGATTCCAAGGCACCAGGAGATAGAGAGAGAGAGAGATTAGAAGAGTGAGGTTCCAGAGGAGACGAGGGTGGTGGGGTGTGGGGGGTGTGTGGTGGTGGTGGGGTGTGTGGGGGGGTGGTGTTTGAATTGCAAGTTACTCAGGTCAAAAAACTTTCCCTCCAGTCATTCAGTTGAGTCCTTCCTTATTCCCAGGCCAATAACCACTTACCTCTCATCCAGTTTATCAGAAAATCCTGTTTGCTCTACATTTACAATACACCCAAATTCCAACCATTTCTAACTTTCTCTACCACTGTAGAGAGGACACCAGAATGATCTTTAAAGTGCACATCATTTCATGTTATTCCTTTGCTCAGAACCTTCCGGTGACTCGTCGCACTGAAAGTAAAACTGCAAATCCTACCTAATGTGGGCCTCGAACGCGCTGTGCTCTGGCCCACAGTTACTTCTTTTCTATTTCATTACCCTTCTCTTTGGTTATTGCACTCTTTCCATACTGGCCTCCTTGCAGTTCCTTAAAGCAGGGTGAGTTCATGCCTCCCCCTCAGGGTTTTGTACTTACTGTTCCCTTGCCTGCAATACTCTTCCTCTAGGTAGCCCAAAAGCTCGCTCCTCCTCACCTCTTTTGTTTAAATATCACCTTCTCAGAGAGTCTTTCTCTGACCATTCTATTAAAAATGACAACCCCTTCTTTCCCCCAGCTCCCCTTATTCTTCCCTGCTTTTTATATGCTCTATAATTTACTTATGTTTATTGTCTCCCTTTAGAAGGTAAGCTTTCTGAGCTTGCCAGTTTTGTTCACAAGCCTGGAACCATATCTGTCACAGAGTAGGCCCTTAGTAATTATTTGTAGATTAAATGGGTGAATGAATGGATGAATGGGATCAAGGCTGGTCCTTGGACACGGAGGAAATTTCACCCTTGAGACAGGAGGAGATAAATGGATCAGTGTGGATATAGGTGAGTTTGTAATGGGAAGGCTGGGGTTGTGTGGGGAGATAGGAATTTGAAAGTAGTCATGGCAGATGCCCTCAGTTTTCTGGAATAAGAAGGCAAGGTTGTCTGCTGAGTGTAATGGTGAGTATGGGGCTGAAGAGACTCTTGAGGGTTTGGGTTAGTTGTTGAGAGGTACGGGAGAGGGAGCTATCCAAGGACAAAAGACCCAGGCCAGGATGAAGGCCATGAATTGATGCGATGCAGTTTTGTAAGGCTGTGTGATTTTCTTCTGGTAGAACTTTTGGGTTAGGAGCAGAATAGGTGGATTTAGCATTGGTAGGTTTGGGTAAATGTGATGTGAGGCCACAGGTGCAAAGGAATCAAAGGAGCAGTCCAGATTGTCAACAGGGGGGCCAGAATGGGGAGCGAAGGTCCCCTAAGGAGCATGTTGATTGATTGGGAGGAAATGGAGATTCAGAGCCTGGAAGATAGATGAATCTGAAGAACAGTCAGGCCATAGTGAAGACATGAGAGTACTGAAGGCCTGGAGGTGTGTCAGAAAGTGGACGATTGACATTTAAGATTTGTGTTGACAAGGTCTAGGGTGTAGCCATGGATGTAGGTGGTTGAGAAGACCAAAGGTCATTGTAGTGAAGAAATTTAGAGGCTGAAGTACGGGAATAAATCATCCTTGGGGATCTTGAAACCACCTAGGATCATGGCAGGAGTTGTGGCAAGAGGACACGAGGATGCCAAAGGCTTCAGTGAATGTTGAGAAATGAGTAGGAAGGTGGAGGTGCAAAGGCGAGGAGTAATGATCTGAAATCAACTTAGGAGAACAGGGCACATTCTGACCTCCTACCCTGAGGTTCTTGAGGTGTAGGAAAATCTGGTGTTAGAGAGCTGGTGATGCAAAGTGTCTTGGCTGGTGCAGGAGCAGGTCAGAGCAATTCGGATGGTATTTTTTTTGGCCAGATTCTGGAGCTAAGTTGTTATTGTTATGTAAACATATTTATGGCAACTATTTGACAGCCTTGTGTTTCCTCTCGTTATTAAAAGGAATAAACTTTCCTTTTACTTACATTTATTTATATGTTTACATATTATATTTACTTGTATTTAAATATATATAAAACAATTAAAAAAATTTTCCCTTGGGTCTTGGCTTTATGAAGAAAGAGACCTCATATAGTCAGTCACTCTATAGACATCCTTAGTATGTGGTTTTGAATTTGTCTTTTGTATTTTGTAACGTTTAGACCCTCCTAGCCAGCTTTGTTGCCTCTTGGTTCTCTTTTGTCTCACTGGACTATAGATTCACTCTTAGGGAAGCAAGCCCTTTACCTTGGGTTGTTCAGTGATGAAGGACCACTTCTCTGAGTCTGCTCTTCAGCCTCTAGATAAAGGAAAAGGTCTGACTGTGTCAGCAAAAATTCTTAATCTGTAAGTTAGAAATGGTATCTTTCATATTTCCAAAGAGCCAAAATAGTTAGCGGGAAGTTTCAAGTAAATGCTGCCTCCTCCATACCACTAATACTTTAAACTCCTCTCTTCACCTTCCTCACAGATATAAGGCTTTGCTGGGAGTATTTGTTGACTTATTTTATATGTGATTAGTTGTTTTTGATGTTTGTTCTCTCAAACACTCAAGAGCGCCTGGGACATACCTTTCATTTTTGTTCCATCTTACTACATGTATGTATGTGTATGTATTTGTCTGCCTGCCTGGCTGGCTATCTCTTTGTCTTCTAAACTATTCTCCACCTACCTCTGACCCAACTTGATCTCCTTGAGGATGCCAGTGTAAGAATCATTCTAACCTGTGAAAAATTTTGGTGAGTTTATTTGAGCCAAACTGTTGACAATTGCTGAGAAGCAAAATCTCAACAGATTGAGATAATGCTCCAGAGAATGGCAGTTTTACACCATATTTAATACATTACAATCAAAAGAGGAGATGTAATTGGGTTACATGAAATTCATTGGTGATAGATTAGGGAGGCGGGAGAAAGCAAAGAGGGGAAACCTCTGGGATTGGATAAAATGTAAAATGATAGACACACTTCTTTTACATAGGTGGATGCAGGTTAGTTTGACAGTCAACAATGAACTCAATGATAATGAGGGGATTTGTAGTCTCTGCAGAGCAGTGCCTGTGCTTTGAGGGGCCTGGAAAAAGGAAAATTACTTTGACATTCCAACGATATGTTACTGTAGATGCAAAAAGACAATAGACAGGCTCAGTTAAGGTAATAAAGATTGACCTTTGTCAGGGAAGATACTGGACTAGGACATGACTGCCCACCATAAACTGCTTTTAGTTAAAAAGTTCTAATTTCAGACCATCATTTGTGGTTAGTTTAGTTCTCTTGAGTTTGTAAGGCTACCACGCAGGCTTCCCCTGAGCTTGTCAGGTTTGGTATGTGGCCCCTTTTCGTCCACAAGGGTATGGTTAGGTTTCTATTTCTCTTTTATATGGTCTTAATAAGTAGATACATACTTAGGAAATAGGTATGAATTAATGCATTAAACTTAGAGTTCAAACAGCCTTATTTACATATCTTGCAAAGGAGAAAACTGCCCAGATGATTAAATGTCTATCCAAGGCTACATAGGTTCAAATGGGATTATAATCCGTTTCGTCTCCCAAGGTTTTGGGGCTTTCTGAAAGATTAAAGTCAAAACAAGTAGGCCTGGATTGATTGTGTTCCCCAAAGTTAGAGATAATTGAATTTCTTGAAAATTTAATTATATCCTCTAGGAATAGGGGCTTTCAGCCTCTCATTTGACTTGTCACCCTGTTGGGGGAAGGGTTGATAGGTGAGACTGTTGTTGTTCTTTTACTACTGAGATTGGGGAATGAGGACCTAGGCATAGGAAGGCTCTGTCCTACTTGCAAAACTGGTAGATTTGCTTTTTCCTTGACCTGTACCTTCAGGCCATCCTCTGTCTCATGAGTGCTCATGGAGACATGGAGCTTTGCACTGGGGACAGGGTGAAGGGTACTGGATAATCTCTGTCTTGGCAGGCAGAAACAGCATGTCTGGGGCACTTGTGAGTGGTTTGGGGGAATTGGGGGCTAGAAGAAAGAATATTATAATCAGGTGCCAGAAGTTCATAGATAGGTCATTTGTGGCAGGAAATAGTGAGTCACACTGACAGGTTGCCGGGATTGAAAAAGAACAAATTCTTAGTAATTGCTGGGAGAGTCCTTTTTCCATTTAAACCAGTGGTTCTTAATCCAGGACTATTTTGTCTGCCAAGGGACATTTGGCAATGGCTAGAGATGTTTTTGGTTCTCACAATTTGGTGAGGTAGAGGGGTGTGTGTGTATATATATGTGTGTGTTTGTATGTGTGTGTTACTGCCATCAAATGGGTAGACACCAAGGATGCTGCTGAACATTGTACAGTGCATACAACAGCCCCTCGTAACAGGGAATGAATTATCTAGCCCAAAGTCAATTTTACTCAGGTTGGGAAACCCTAATTTAGACCCTGACAATTAGTTAAGTCATTAAAACAAATGTTTTATGTGTATTCTTGACTTTATATTCCATGGTTAACTTGCAAAATTTGATTTATTTCACCTTTTTATTTTCATTCTTTTTTAATTGAGGTGAAATTTGTACAACACAATTAGTCATTTTAAAGCGAGCAGTTCAGTTGCATTTAGTACATTCACGATGTTGTGCAACCAGCACCTCTGTCTAGTTCCAAAACATTTTCATCACGGCAAAAGGAAACCTGTACCCTTTAAGCAGTTACTTACCATTGGCTCCTTCCCCAGCTCCTGAAAACCACCAGTTTGCTTTCTGTTTCTGGATTTACCTATTCTGGATATTTCATATAAATGGAATGAATCATGATTGTCTTTTTTGTTTTGTTTTGTTAATCCTCGCCTGAGGATATTTTTTCCATTGCTTTTTCAGAGAGAGTGGAAGGGAGGGGAGGGAGGCAGGCAGAGAGAGAGAGATCGATCGATGTAAGAGAGAAATATTGATCAGCTGCCTCCTGTTTGCGCCCCTGACCGGGGATGGAATCCGCAATCTAGGTATGTGCCCTGACTGGGAATCGAACCCACCACATTTTGCTGTACAGGACGATGCTCCAACCAACTGAGCCACCCAGCCAGGGTCCCAAGCTGGTTCTTAAAACATCTTCCATTGTGGTCTGTCTTAATCTTTTGCACCATACAGATGGGACAGTTGTATTTCCTTTTGAATTGGTTAAAAAGCAAAATTGCATATGCTGCCGCCCATCAGTGTGTTCTTTAAGAATCAGAGCCCAAGGGAGATGAGGTGGGCCAGGTATTGGGCAGGACTGAACTGTTCTGGCCTGCAGTACCCCTTTCTCTGTGAAGTCCCTGAGAAGTGGGCTAAGCTGAGGTCCAAGTCCACATGGAGAGCACAGTAACAGTCAGTGGACACAAAGTTTCCTTGGCAAACTATGTAAGTGAAGATTCCCGAGAAGGAAGGATTTTGGTAATAGTTCCCACAAAGAAGGAATACAGAGAAGTATTTGTTTATTTTTCTCCCATGGTTGGGGGTGTAGGACTGCTGTGACTAATGACCACAAACTGAGTGGCTTACAACAGGAGATTTATCTTCCCACAGTTAGGGAGGCCAGGAATCTGAAATCGAGGTGTCGACAGGACCAAACTCCCTCTAAAGGCTCTAGGGGAGAATTCTACCTTGCTTCTTCCAGCTTCTGGTGACTCCAGGGAATCCTTGGCTTGTGGCTGCATCACTCTAAACTCTGCATCCATCTTCAGTGACCCTCTCCTTTTCTCTGTGTGTCTCTCCTCTGAATGCCTTGGTTTAAGGACACTTGTGTTTGGACGTAGGGCCTACCAGAATTAATTCAGGATGATCTCATTTAGAGATCCTTAACTTAATTACACCTGCAAATACCCTTTTTCCAAGTAAAGGTCACATTTACAGGTTTCTGGAGTTAGGACATGGACCACCACTCAGCGCACTACAGGGGTGAAGGAGACAAGGTGCTGGGAGTACAGGAAAACCTTTTCCCCCTGATTTGGAGAGGAGACAAGGTGCCATGGACAGTGGCACAGCTGAAACCCTCACTGGGCACCCACAATATTGTGGTCACCCTCCCTGGAAGCTGTTAGCTTGAAATGCGAGCTCCACAGGGAAAGGTCTGCAGTGACCTGACCAGACCTAGCTTTACCAGAGACAATTTACTAGACCTCAGGTCACACCTGTTGAACCTGTCTCCACGTGACCCACATCTGTCTTTCATGAGCCCTTCCTCTTCCCTCTGTCCTTCCTTGTCAGATGTTTTCTCTCTGGTACTTTGCTTTCCTTTGGTATTTTTTTTTCTGCATCATGGATAGTAAATCAAACAGAAGTATGTATTTTAGTAATTTTAATGTTTATTAAGTAATTCTTTGTTGGTTGTCTTCTGAGCTGACTCAACAAATGGTGGTGCTGGATCCTTACAGTGACCTTCTCCCTTCCCAGATTCTTGCTTGATTTTTGGTCACATGATTTGGGATTGTGAGTCTAGGAGCTGATGGGACTGCACCAAGCATGTGCCTTGAAATGCTTACATCTCATTTTCTTTGACAATGTACCTGTATAATAGGGGGCCATTAGATAAGGGGAGAGGATGGGTCTCCTGAGACCTTGAATCACCCACTTCCATTGAATATTCCTGGTCTCCCCCCAGATCTAGAGCTTGGGCCATCACCACTCTGTTAAAATGCAAATATCCCCTAAGGATAATAATACTTCTAAAGGTCCAGAGGCCTAGTCAGCCCTTCTCCAAATAACATTTTAAGATTGACAAAAATATTGGGGAATCTGTAAGTTGACAATATAGGTAGGCTGAATGACACAAAGGCTCTGAAATCTTTGCCTAGCTTGGAGATCATCATTGAGTTGTTTTTATATAAACTGGGTCATGTCTTTCACCTTGGTATGAATGTGCCAGTTTTTAATTTTTCCAAGGAATGTCCTGCGTCAGCTGTGCCATCCTCACAGTCATCGTCATAATAAATAAGAGCATACTTTTAGTGCTTTACTGGAATTATCTCATTTATCTCAACAACCCTATGAAGTAGATACTGTTATTACCTCATTTTACTTCTTAGGGAGGTTAAGCAATTTGCCTGAGGTTACAAAGTTATCTAATAGTGGGGTGGAGGGACTGATCCTAACCCAAGCCTTTTTTTTCCTATTGTGGTAAAAATACATACTATAAAATTAACCATTTTAACCATTTTTAAGTACAGTTCTGTGACATTAAATACATTCACATTGTTGTACAATCATCACCGTCCATCTCCATAATTCTTTCATTTTCTCCAAATGATACTCTGTACCCATTAAATACTAACTTTCTATTCCCCTCCCCAGTCCCAGGCAACCACCATTCTACCTTCTGTCTCTCTGAGTTTAACTACTCTAGGTACCGCGTATAAGTGGAGTTATACAATATTTGTTTTTTGTGTGTGACTGGCTTATTTCATTTAGTATAATGTCTTCCAGGTTCCTCCTTGTAGTAGGTGTCAGAATTTCCTTTTTGAGGCTGAACATGTTTCATTGTATTTATACACCACGTTTTGTTTATTCATTCATCTGTTGATGGACACTCAGCTTGCTTCTACCTTTTGACTGTTGTGAACAATGCTGCCCTGAACATGGATATTCAAATATTCTGTTTAAGTCCCTGCTTTCACTTCTTTTGGGTACATACCTATAAGTGGGATTGTTGGATCAAATGAAAATTCTGTGTTTAATTTTTTGAGGAATGACCATATGCTTTTCACAACAGCTTCACTATTTTATATTCCTACCAGCAATACATGGGAGTTCCAGTTTTTCCATATCTTTGCCAATACTTGTTATTCTCCCTCTCCCTCTCTTTCTCTCTCTCTCTCTCCCCCACCCACCCTCTGTGTGTGTGTGTGTGTGTGTGTTTTATAATGGCCATCCTATTGGGTGTGAAGTGGTATCTCATTGTGGTATTATCTTTCCCAAATGACTAGTGATGTTGACCATCTTCTCAAGTGCTTGTTAGCCATTTGTATATTATCTCCTTTGGAGATATTTCTATTCAAGTCTTTTGTCCATTTTTTTAAAAGATTGTGGTTTTTGTTGTTGAGTTGTAGGATTACTTTATATATTCTAGATATTAACTCCTTATCAGATACATGATTTACAAATATTTTCTCCCATTCTGTGGGTTGTCTTTTCATTCTGTTGATAATGTACTTTGATACAAAAAGAGTCTTTAATTTTGATGTCGTCCCATTTGTCTCTTTTTCCTTTTGTGCCTTGGGTGTCATATCTAAGAAACAGTTGTCAAATCCACTGTCATGAACCTTTCCTCTATGATTTCTTCTAAGAGTTTTATATTTTTAGCTCTTACATTTAGATCTTTGTTCCCTTTTGCATTAATATGTTGTAAGGTAAGGGTCCTCATTTTTTTTTGCATATGGATACCAGATTTCCAAACACCATTTGCTGAAAAAACTGTCCTTTCCCCCTTGAATTGTCTTGACACCCTTGTTGAAAAATTATTTGATCCTATATGTAAGGGTTCTCTATTCCATTGATCTATATGCCTGTTTTTGTGCCAGTACCACACTGTTTTGATTACCATAGTTTTGTAGTAAGTTTGAAATCAGAAAGTGTGAGATCTCCAACTGTGTTCATTTTGAAGATTGTTCAGGGTCTCTTGAGATGAATTTTAGGATAATTTTTCTATTTTATTGGGATTTTGATAGGGATTGCATTGAATCTGTAGATTGCTTTGGGTAGTATTGATATCTTAACAATATTAAGCCTTGGAATCCAAGTACATGAGAAGTCTTCCCATTTATTTGTCTTCTCTAATTTCAGAATTTTTTTTGTAATTTTCATCGTACTAGTGTTTCACCTTATTGGTTTAGTTTACTCCGAAGTATTTTATTTTATTTTGGATACTATCATAAATGGGATTCTTTTCCTTTCTTTTTAATTCTTACCTGAGGATATGTTTATTGATTTGAGGGAGAGGGGGAAGGAGAGACAGAGAAACAATGATGTGAGAGAGAAACATGTATTGGTAGCCTCCCCATATGTGCCCCGACCAGGGATGAAATCCACAACCTAAGTATGTTCCCTGACCAGGAATCGAACCCACAACCTTTCAGTGCATGGGACAGTGCTCCAACCAACTGAGCCACACTGGCCATGACTGGGATTGTATTCTTGATACACTTTTTGGATTGTTCATTATTAGTGTATAGAAATGCAATTGATTTTTGTGTGTTGATTTTGTATCCTACAACTTTGCTGAATTTGCTTATTAGTTCTAACAATTTTTTGTTAAGCCCAAGCTTTTAACTTGCTGTGCTCTTTCTCTATTCTGTACTTTAAAAATTATTCACTACCTTATTTTTATCTTCTTTAACTTCTCCTTTAAGTTCTTGAGGAATTTAAGTTTTATTTTACTAAGTTGATTTTCTATAGCCCACAATTTGCTGTTCCTTTCTTCCATTACTATTTAAATTGGCATTCAAAGTTTTAATTTTCATTCTGTCTTCTCTGGTTTAGAAATCTCTTTTTAAATAACAGCTTACTTTAGTATCACAGTTACATTGATTCCTTAAATCTTATTCTGAACACAGTTTTGCAACTGTCACCATAATCTCATGAGAGATAGATTCTTACAGAGATAGCTGTGTCTGTCTGACTTCTTCATATCCAAGTGAAGGAACAAGGGAAATTTTTAGGTTGACTAAATTTACATTGGGGCTGCTCATGCCAGGGCTTAGCTCTGTAGTGCCACTCCCTCTGCCAGGGTTGGGTGGGATAATGCCTGCCCAGGGCTCTGAGGGAGGCCCTTTGGTGTGGGCTTTGATCTATACAGTTCTATGTGTGCTGCCACTGCCCTGCCCTCTTGCAAATTCTGGTGCTATCTACATTTGTTGGTGGCAGTGAGAACGGCATCAGGTGTTGAACCTCGGTTCAGCAACCTCGGTACTTGAGTTTTGAGTTCTGGCTAAGAAAGAATTCAGAGTCAAGACTCAAACTATAAGAGAAAGTTTGTTTAGAAAGTCACAGAGGTAGAAGAAATAGGTTCAGGAAACAAACTACAGAGGCAAAAGAAGGGCCCTTGGAGCTTCGGAGAAAGAAGAGTAAAAACACACCTGGGGGTAAGAGGAGAGGGACAGGAAAGGTGTGGGCATGCTCCCAAGAGGGAGAATGCTCTGGATCCTCCATCTTAAGGGCTTTTAAGAGTGAGGAATTTAGAGGGGAGTCCCAGGGGAGGATTTCAATAGAATATTCATCAGCTCTTCAGGTGTGTCCTTTCAGGATCTTGGTTTTCACTGATTGGTTGGTGCCAGGATAGAGGGTTTTGTTCAGTGCAGCTGGTCCTGATGTCATCCGTGGCATTCTTTGTCTGGTTTTGCTGCTTTTTCTGGGCCTGGAGCCGAAACACAACTGAGGCCTAGATGTGATCCCTAGGGGTTAATGCTTAAGGGAGTGGTCGTGCAAGGGCTTGTATGGGGGTCCTATGAGGCTCTTCTGCCCCTTGTTCCTCCTCTGAAGAGTCTACCACATGACTAGCGACATGCCAGAGGAAGGAAGGTCAGGGGAGGGTCTGAACTGCATGACCAGCAGTATGAACCACATAACCAACAATATGCTGGGGGCAAGGTCCTTGTTTTCCCAGTTTTGCCCATTGCTAGGCACCTGGGGCTTTCCACCTGGTAACTTTCTGTACCTGGCTTATCATCCTTGCTCTGCTGTTGTCTAACTGCCTACCACACATTTATTGCCAGAACGCATTGCTTCTCTATAGAAAGTTTACTAGGCCTCCTATGGTCCTGCTCCATCTTGACTATATCTAGCAGAAATTCCTCAAAGTTCTGGGCAGGTGAATGGCGTCCTTCCTGGTTTCTTTCTAGCTCAGATGCAGGTTTCTCTCTATTTTTATGTTTCTTTAGCATCAGGATCATGGATGATGTATGTCTACTTTAGGTCATTGAGTCCTGAAAATGTTTTAAAGTGATTGGCAGATTTTCAGGATTCATTCATTCATTCAAGAAGTTTTTTTGTATCCTCAGTGAGCCAGGCACTGAGGTACTAGTTCATATGTCCCTTATGAGCTTGTTTATTTTTGTATCTCCAGCACTAAGTGCAACAAGTGACAGCACAGAAAGGGATTTGTGAAAGTCTGTTGAACTAAACCAATGGGTCTTGTGAAGACATAAGTGAGTAGTACATATCCCTGTGTTCAGTTGGATTGTAGTAAAGTGGGGAAGACATGGACACACAACAATTCTGTGATCTTAGTGCTATAAGAGAGGGATCACAGAGAAGGGAAAAAACAATTGCTTGGGGATGTTGGTGGTCAGGAAGAGCCTTTCTATAAATATGACATTAGAGCTGAGCTTTTAAAGATGGTTTTTCGGAGTGGAAAAACCATGGAGGGAATGTAGTAGGCATAAAAGCATCACAAGCAAAGATACAAAGTCAGGAAAGTACAAAGCATGTTCCTAGAGAAGTAAGTTGTCTTGTATTACTGGAATTGTGAGGTTATGGGAGTAGAGGTAAAGAATACGCTGGAACTGTAGATCTGGACCTCATCAGGAAGACTTGAATGCCACCCTGAGACTTGTAACTTTATTCTGTAGGCAGTGGAACACTGTTAAAAGTGTCTGTTATAGAGATGGAGAACATGCTAGTTGTTGCCAGGAATTAGGGATGGTGGGGAGTGAGGAAGAGATAGGGAAGACGATGAGTGGACTATAAAGGGGCAGTGCACAGGATCTTTGTGGCGATGGAACAATTTTCTGTCTTGATTGTGGTGATGGTTACATGAATCTATACATGTGATATGTTTGCATAAAACCATACATACAAGTGCATGTAAAATAGACAAAATCTGAATAAGATCTGAAGATTGTGCCAATGTCAATTTTATGTAAGATGTTACTATTGGGAGAAATGGTTGAAGGGAACATGGGTCCTCTCTGTACTATTTTTCCAACTTCCTATGAATCTATAATTACTTCAACATAACAAGTTGGGGGGGAAGTCGTAAGAAGGAAAACTTGATGGAGAATCTGGAGCAGAGAGACTGACTAGAGTTTTCATTTATTTAACAGTATTTTATTGTTGAAATGCTGTATTCATATTCTGTGTAAGATGCTTGGGAAGTTATAAAACATGGTGCCTAGCCTTGAGGAATTGTCGAATGGAGGAGACAGACATGTTTTACATATTGCTCAGACTGTGTGTGGGTTTTGTACTGATGAAGGCAGGTGCAAAGTACTCTGAGATCAGGGAAAAGGACAGCAAACTGCTGGGGTGGGGAGGCTTCCCAGTGACACAGTGACCGAGCTGACTCTGGGGGCGGAGCGGAAGTCTGGGTGGTGCACACTGGGGTTCTGTATTAGTGCAGGTGAAAGATACAGCAAAAATGAGTGGTAGTAGAAATTGACAGCGAGGAATGGAGTCAAGACCATTTTGGAATAGTATTGATGCAAATTGTTGATATACAATGTGCTTGGACAGAGTTTTTGAGCTTGACTGAATGTATGGTGGTGGATACCATAGTAGGGCAAGAAGAGAAGGTCAGTTAGCAACCTACATTTGGAAGTGGAGAGCCCAGGGGAAGGAGAGATGAGCAGTTGGAGAGCAGAAGAACCAAGAAAGTAGTGAGGCCAAATGGAATTTTGGTTGCCCAGTCACAGCAGACCTGACCAACCAGAACTAGACATACTAGGAGAAGAAACAGGCCATGATCTACCTAAATTGTAGAGTTCATGACAACAAAAGATCAGCATTTGGTCTAAGTCCACCCAGAGCTCCATCTCATACGTATAGCTGTCCAACATTGAATAGCGCCTTGCCAGCCTGATTAATTTTTAAGATCTGATTCTCTGGTGAAGTGGCTGGGCATTGAAGTGCATCAAAGGCAGCTTTTGTTTTTCTCAAGTTGGTCAAAATAATACTGGAGAGTCGGGTTACGGTAACCTTGAGCTCTGGTTGTTCTGAAGGGATGAGATCAGACTCTTTAACTTCCCTGGTTTCAGAATGCTCTTTACCTTTCGCAGGGCAGGGTATTTGGAATTGGGAGTGGGCATGCTTCCTGTTGGATTTTGTGCCCTTTATTGGAAAATGCATAATTTTCTGGTCCCAGATAGAGAATAGCATCACCAAAAGGAGCTTCCACTTCCCTGCTTACTTCCTCTTCTGTCCGTTACTTGCATGATGTGGTCTGTTGTCTGAGTTCTGAAAAACTACTGTCAATTCCTGAAATATCAGAATTTAAACACAAATGTACTCTGAATAATGAGCTTTTTATACTGTGTAGTCCCGAAGCAGATGGTAGTGATGATTATGATTTTAGCCTGGATTCTTCTACACAAGGTCTCCCTAATTCTTTTATTTTTAAAAAATGTTTTTATTGATTTGAGAGAGAGAGAGAGGAAGAGGGGGAGAGAGGGGGAGGAGAGAGAGAGAAACATCGATCAGTTGCCTCCTACACACAGCGCAACTGAGGATCAAACCCACAACCTGGGCATGTGCCCTGGACCTGGAATCAAACTGGTGACTTTTCCGTGCACTGGACGATGACCAACCAACCAACTGAGCCACACCAGCCAGTGCTCCTTAATGTTTTTAATTTCCCCATCTTTGCTTAAAATTTTTTTTTTAAATTAAAAAATATATATATATCTTTATTGATTTCAGAGAGAGGAAAGGAGAGGGAGAGAGAGAGATAGAAACATCAATGATGAGCGAGTCATTGATCAGCTGCCTCCTGCATGTGCCCTGACCAGGAATCGAACCCTGATTGCCTGGTTCCTAGGTTGATGCTCAACCGCTGAGCCATGCCCGGCCGGGCTGCTTAAAAATTTTATACCTAGCCCTGGCTGGTGTGGCTCAATTGGTTGGCTATTGTCTCGTGCAGTGGAGGATTGCTGGTTCAATTCCCAGTTGGGGTACATGCCTGGGTTGCAGGCTCCATCCCCAGTAGGGGGTACGCAAGAGGCAATTGATGTTTCGCTCTCGCATTGATATTTCTCTCTCTCCCCCTCTTCCTTCCTCTCCCTCTAAAAATTAATTTAAAAACTTAAAAAAAAATTTTTTATTCCTAAATATTCTGCCTTTTAAAGTCTTTTATTTTTTATCCTCCTGCCTTTCTACACAGAACCCACTGATAACTGAGGATGGATAGTGCCTGAGTGGGGACACCTGTAGGTGATGAGAGCCTTTCTGAAGTGGCTCACAGGCGGGCTCGTGGCGACTGGCTAGGCAGGAAGGGGTACGATAATAGAAAGGGAGACTCTGTACAGGTTGTAGGGCTATACACTTCTTGCTCTGTAAAATTTTTTACTTGCTCCTGTGAGATGAATGTGGAGTCCTTCCATGTTTCTGGTTTTTAAAAATTTGAAATAATAAATATGATCATTTAGTGTGAGCTTAGTTTATGTGAGACACAGTGATAAGAACCCAGATCTGCATAGCTCCAAAGTTCGGGCTCATCTAGTTCTTCATTACAGCCCACATCAAAGGAGAAAGTCCAGTCTTGGAACCCTGGGTCTCTGTAGTTAGAAGGCCCAGTCTTTAAACCATCTTGCCTTAAAAATAAATAAATAAATAAATAAATAAATAAATAAATAAATAAATAAATAAATAAACTTTAAATTTTGAAATAATTCCAAGTTATAGAAATTTCAAAAGTAGCACAAAAATTCCCATATACCCCTTACCCAAATTCACCAAAGGCTAACATTTTGCTGTATTAGGTTTTCATTCTATCTGTATACACATATTTTTTTCTGAGCCATCTGAGAGTTACAGATACTTTCCCCTAAGTACTTTAGTGTGTATTTCCTTAAAAAAGAACAAAATCACTGAACAGTTGTCAAAATCAGGGGATTAATTTTGATATTCTACTGTTATGAAATTATTCAAATTTTATCAGTTATCCCATCAATGTCCTTTATAGCAAAAGAAGAATATTTTTCCCCAGTCCAGAATCTAATCCAGGATCAAACTTGTATTTAGTTGTCATGTCTTAAATCTCCTTTAATCTGGAACAGCTCCTTAATTGCGCTTTGTCTTTCATGACCTTGACATTTTTCATGAGTACATACCAGTTCTTTTTTGTAGATTGTCCCTTAATTTGGTGAGTTTGATGTTTCCTGTGATTAAATACAGGTTTTCTATGATTAAATACAGGTTCTGGACTATCATAGTGATGTTGTGTTCTCAGTACATCACAAGAGGCACGTGATGTATATTTGTCCTGTCACTGGTGATTAACTTTAACCATCTGGTTAAATGGTATCTGCTTCTTCACTGTAAAGTTACTAGGTTTTACTTTGTAATTAATAAGTATTTTGTGGCATAATCCTTTGAGACTATAAAATCCTGTTTCCCATCAGACTTTCACTCACTAATTTTGAGTCAGCAACAAGCAAGGATGCTCAAAGTGAATAAATTCTTCTGCTTCCCTCGGTACTAAAATGAAGCCAAGAGAAAGTGAGGCATTCAGCCTATGGGCAGATCAGCCACGTATTATTTTTAACCATTGCCTGTGGTCTTTGAGTTTTGTCTTTACACATGTTAATTTAACTTTAGTCACACTCTGAGAATAGTGATTGGCTGAAGCCTTATAACCTTTGCGCTCCTAGTTTGGTCACTCCAGGCCCAAGATCCATCCAACCTGCTTATTCTGGTCACAAGTGCCCTTTGGGTCTTTGGCCTTTTGACCCCTTATCTTTGCTTCTGATTAATATGCTAGAGTCCAGAATAAACTACCACTGTGTTGAATCACTTGTGAACAAGCATTGCTCTGGTTACCAGGCCCATCTAATCAGACAGCTGTCAGTATACTGAGTCACAGTTACATATCCTGTGCTTTGCTAAGGCTGCAATCATATGAGTCACAAAAGCCAGTTTTTAATATGTGAGAGTTCAGAACTGTGCATAATATGAAGAAATTTTTAAAATACCAATGGCATATTGCTAATTGCCATTTCTTATAATTATATGCTATAGAAGTTAAAGGAAAGAGAGATGAGAGAGGCAAAAAATAAAAATAAAAATCAAGGAAGACTTTTTGAGGAAAATGAGCCTTGAATGATAGATTGGTAGGGATGTTGTGAGAAGAGGCACACAAGTAAGAATGTGCATACTCTACACAAGGGTAAGAATACATCCTTTCTAGTAAATGTCTCAGCCTGAAGCTGATAATAGTAAGGTGTTGAAACAGTGGTGGGACTTCCCTTTGGTTGATTCAAGTGCCTGGAACATTAGATAACCTACATGCTAGCTGTTTCTATGCTAATTTGCAGGCATTCATAATAGTCATGAATTTGCTTCTGGTCTCTGATTACAGTGTCTTCCAGCTTTTAATTTTTATTTATTTTAAAAGATTTCTGAGTTGCTATGAAGGTAATCTTTTCTTAAAATATATTTTTATTGATTTCAGAGAGAGGAAGGGAGAGGGAGAGTTAGAAACATCAATGATGAGAGAGAATCATTGATTGGCTGCCTCCTGCACACCCCCTGCTGGTGATTGAGCCTGTAGCCCGGCACATGCCCTGACTGGGAACTGTGACCTCCTGGATCATGGGTCAACGTTCAACCCTGGTTCCACACTGGCCAGGCTCTTCCAGCTTTTTAGTTGAACTAGAGGTTAGATGGCAAGTTGAAACAAGGAAAGTTGGTCTCTTTGGGTCAATATTGGTATAAGGAAGCTGCTCCCTCACTTCCTCCTTATTCAACAGTTATATTGTCTTTTTTAAAAGACACAGTTTTGCAGCATTTCTAAGTTTCTGACCATACTAGGCTCCTTTTGGGGAAAGCTGATGACTTGTATTTGTGAGACTTCAGTGAGGTGAGATATGATAGTAATTGGACGTGGTAATGTCCCCCTTATTCATCAATCGCATTCCCAAAAGCTGTAACCCTGAAAACAATGAATTTTAATCATTTATTTTGAAATACATTCATATGTAAACACATGAAGAAATTCAAGGTTATTTCCATAATAACCTGATTCTCCCTCAAATTTTGACTTTTTTTGAGTGCCAAAGGATGGTGTAGAAGCACAGCTCTTACCCTGAGTAGTTACACACAGCCTATGGGATGTTCCCACTTGAAACAGCTCTTCTGTGAGTCCCTGAATGTCCAGGGATATGTGTTTTATTTGTGAATGTCATTGGGTGTGTGTGTCGTAGTAGAAGACAGTTGAGTATGTTAAACTAAATTCAAATTTTAGAAACATACCACTGTCCCACTTCTCTTTCCCAAACAAAAATTTTTGGGTGGCAGAAATCTCTTACAAAAGCCTACTCTGATTTATACTTCAGGTGAGACTCTATGCCCTCCCTCAGTCTTTTTATTCTTTCTCTTTTTTATTAATGAATTTTTACACTTTTGGCTTACTACTAAATTAAGAGCAATAAATTAAAATGGAGAGAGACACCATCCTGACAGTAGTGAGAAATGACAGGAGCCATTGAGTAAAAGACAAAAGCATAAAAGCTGCCAGAAAATTTAAAAGCATTGCCATCTGGAGCTATTTAATGAGTGAGGGAAGTAACATTACACACTCCAGTAGCTTCTGAGAGCATCCCAGTGTTGAGTACAGAATAGGTAATTAATATTTCTAATGATTTCTCAAAATAGGTAATTAATATTTCTAAAGTTGATGATAAAGGGTGGAATTTTATCCAGGATACAATTTGGGAACATTAGGATGTGAATAATAGCTTATCTTGAAAACTTTTCCTGTAACTAATTCACATGAATTGTAAATATCTAGAAAAATAAAGGAAAAAATATAAAAAGCAGCTTATATCTTATTACCCATAGATTTAACTAATCTTAGCATGTCCATATTTAGCTCTCTATGTATAAATATGTATTTCTATATTATATAGGAAATAGATATTGTATGATACATATTTATGTCAAATGTGTGTTTCAGAACTTGAAGCTTGCATTTAAAAGAATTTTAAATACAGGGGGAGGGGATCAATGGCTGTAAAAAGGGGACATCTGTAATATTTTCAACAGTAAAGATAAAAAAATTAAATAAAAAATAAAAAATGTTTAAAGCCCTAGATGGTTTGGCTCAGTGGTTAGAGTCCTGGGTTCGATTCAGGCCAAGGGCACGTACCTCGGTTGCAGGCTCAATCCCAGTCCTGGTCGGGGCTCATGCAGGAGGCAACCAATCAATGTGTCTCTCTCACATTGATGTTTCTCTCTATCTGCCTCTTTCCCTTTCTCTTTCTGAAAAGCAATGGAAAAAATATCCTTGGGTGAGAATTTAAAAAAAATAAGATTTTAAAAAAATTGTGGTAAACACATACACAGTTTACCCTCTTAACTGTTTTTAAGTGCATTGTTCAGTGGTATTAACTATACCCACATTGTGAGGACTGCTTTTTTTTAAACACAGTAATAGAGTGGGACCATTTTCCCATATATGAGTATAGATGCTCATTTTTGAGGGTGTGTAGATATACCATAATCTAGTTAATCAATTCCCGATTTTTGGATATGTTGATTTCCAATTTTGGTTATTAACACTGCATAAAGCATCTAAAAGTTAGACTGGGAATTTGGAGAAGTAGTCTTCTTTTTGTTGCAGTTTGTGGATTCCACAAGGCACTTGGTTTCTCTGCCTCACTTCCCCATATTCTTACTGCCCCTCTGTGGAATAGGAGAACCAGGAGAAGGTAACTCGAAGTTATTAATAAAACGTTAGGAAAATTGTCAGCCGATCTCTTGATGACATCATGCCCCAACTTTCCTATTTAAGCTCCATTAGATTGTGGTCATTGTGGTTTGAAATATAGAACCAACTCTGATCCTCTTGGTTCCAGAATAAAGTGATTTATAAGTCATTTACAGATACTTCTTCCTTAAACCTGTTCTTATTTCTCCTGCCCTGGTTCACTGTGAGTTGTAAGAATGACACTTTCTATACCTTGATGACAAATGGCAAAATCTCTTGTGGCATTGTGGACGATCAGTAGTAGACCTTACTAGTTTTGATTGATTTCCAATTATTTCATATTCTAATAGAGCCAGGTAACATAGGGTATTGAAACAGACTTCATTTTTTGCTTTGTTGCTGCGATCTTTTGAATTAATTCCTTTATTCACTTTATACTTTAAATCTACCTATTTCTCAAAAATCAATGAGAATAATAAAAGTGCAGTGATACTTATAATATTAACTTCTTAATGATAAATATTCTAACTACAGCTTAAAAGTAAATTCTGTATAAAACTGGACATATAAAATGGGTTTGCCTTTCTAAATCTTACCATTCCTCCATAATTCATTCAAAATTTCCTATGTCCCAAGAAACCTTTTCTACCAATTCCAGCTAACATTTGTCTTTCCTTAGGCTTATCTTTTTTCCCCTCTTGTTTTTTCATGTCTTTATTTTGCCAACAAATTGTGTTTTTTTGGGAGGGGAGTGGGGATTGGATGGGACATCACATATTTATACAATATTAAGTCCTTTTTATGTTTTATTTCATTTGATCTTCCTACTAACTTTAAGATTATTAGGACAGATAGAATTATTTCCATATTACAACTGAAAATGGAACGTTGAAAAAGTATTTCCAGCATTATCCAGTTGATAGGTGCTTAAGCCAATGATAGTACCTGTTAGGTATTGGAATTCCTAACTAGAGAAGGCTTACAAACCTAAAAATTGTTTTTAATTTGCCATTATATTTGCAGTGTGCAGAATCTTAGTGTTGCCTATTAAAGCACTGAGACATCTAAGCCTGCTATGCCAAGTAGGCTGTGTACACTTTTAGTGGGATGGCTTATGCTGAATCACTCCTGCCCCGTCTCTGTCCTCCAGGAAGGACAGGCACTGCGGAACAGCAATCTGGGAGTAGGTATAAAGACTCTGATCATTCAGCAGTATCTCTATAGCCTTCTTGGAATGTGGGCTCTTTCCTGTTCTCAGGCCCCTTTGCTGACCAAAGTCCCCAGTGTCCTCTGCTGTAATCCTTAGCATCTCTGTTACTACTGATAGAGCTTTGTGATAATACCAGCTAAAACTGGGTGTTTAGGGACAGGCTCCAGTATGACTAAAGGGACCAGGAAGTTAGTATGCCTCGTTCAGCATGGAAACTGCAGATATTCTCTGCTGGTATATATTAAGGTCATAGAATGGGGAATGACGCTCCCAGCTTGTCTGCACGCCTGTCCTCCATTGTTGGTTGTCCCGTGCATCGAGCACAGTGATGTAGAGGTTTTGACTTACTCCCCTGGCCTGACAGAGTTGGCTTCTGTAGATTATTTTATCACAACCAGTTGAACCATGTTTTCTTTTAATCATAGGCTTGGGTTTCTTCTGTAGAGAAAAAAATGGAAGCTACCTTGAAACAAACTAGGAGCTGCAAACTTCCCTGTGCCTGAACTACCTACTCCAGGTGCTCTGTATCTATACCAGAACGCGTGAGACAGGTCGTGCCTAGGGATTACTCTGCTTTGAAGGACATTTGTGTCAGCTTTTCAGACCTAGCACTCCTTTACCTTTACCTTCACCTTCTTTTAGTTGGAATATTGCATCTATTCTGCTCACGTCCCCTAGGTCTTCTTTTCCTGCTGATTTTCTTTCTAGGTCTTGACTCTGCACCTCAGTGCTTGACCACTAGCCAGTTTCAGAGTCCAATAATTGTATTCTTCACTCTGTGCAGCATACAGCCTGCTTCTGCTGCTCATTTTGGCCCTACTTGATTTATTTCCTGACTTTGACATGTCTCTGCCTAGTGTTAACTTGTTGCCTGGTCTAAGGACTATTCAACCTCTGTCCACCCTGACACATCAGTACCCCCACCCCCTACCCCAAGGCATTCAGTCAGAACCCTGGTTTCTCATCTGTACTGTGATCCTTAACCTCAGATGACTTTGTGATTAGGCTATGAAAGAAGACTGACTTCATGCGTACTATATGCATACTACATGAGCATATTGTTTATGTGTCTCTCAACACCGATTGCACCTTTTCTAAAAGATAGCTAAAAAGCAACACAAGTGCTTTGGAAAATCAGGCTGCCTTTTTGGTAGCGGTTCTTTCATTTATTGTTGGAGGATCCAGATTGATATCTTATAAAATATTGTCCCACATTACGTATTGGGATATTACTAACAATAGGAAACCTTGATCCACAGATCAGATGTACCATTTGATAAAAATAAACAAGGTAGGAGAACTCAATAAAATCAGCCTGTTCAATGGAAGCATCATAAAAACCTGCATGGGAAAAAAACATGTAGCTGCAGTAGCAAGTATAAAACAAATGTTAGAATTGAGGAGTCACAAAATGACCAGGGATGGTATATATATATGCTCCGATGCCACAGACACCCAGGACTAGGTCTCGTTCTTCGGGTAGGATTTCTGGATACTTGCGTCATCTGAAGCCATCTGTTGCTGACAGCAAACCGTTATAATACATAAGAGAGTCATTAGTTAAGAAGAGGATGGGTTTAGTCTTCCTCCTTAATATAAAGGATGGAGAAACTCATGACAAATACTGAAAATGGAGCAAATTTTATATCATCAAAAGTTCCTGGAACAAGTTTAGTTTTACAAGGCTGCAGGTGATGTCAGATACCACCTAGTGGATGTTACTTAGGAAGGAAGGGGTAGGAGAGATAGGGATGAATGTGTGTTGACTGCTTCTGTGGTTAAACATGTGCCAGGTGCTTTATGTTGCTATCTCATGTAATCTTCATAACACCTTGGTGGAGTAGCTGATGATTCCTCATTTTATAAATGAGCTGGGCTCACATTACTACAGAGTGTTTGCATTGGGATTTGAATCCAGACCTAACGCCAAAGCCTTGCTCCTTAGAATGAGGCAGGCTTGCTTTAGAAAATGGAAGCTGCTGATTTTGGCAGAAAGGCAGGAGATTTGGAAGGACAGCCCCGATTCCCTTGTTTCATAAAGATTGCCACTTTTGAAAGCCTCGTGCATTAATCTCAACACCAGCTGTCTATTAGGATCACCTGTGAAGATTTTTAAAAAGGAAAAACAAACTCACCAGCCCAGGGATTCTGAATCTAGGTGGGTTCCCAATGCAGGGCTAGGACTTCCAGGATGATTCTGGTATGCAGTTGGGATTGAGAAACTGTGTATAGAGAACAATGGAACAGATGTGAGCCATGGAGTGACCCTAGAAATATTTCTAAATCTCTTGTGAGAGGAAACTAAGGTCCAGAGAGCTCAAAAGCCAGATATTCCTTCTTTATTCAGCCCAGCTCTTACCCAGCATTATTTATTATTCTAGGTGATTCAGAAAATGCAAAGAAAAAATGCTTTCCCTGCCTTTGAAGAGTTTATAGCTACAGGCCACTTAGTCAATTAATGCAAAGAACAATTGGAACCCAGGTTTCCCTTCCTCATTGGGGTTAAAAAGCCCTTTGAATATTATCGTTGCCAGGCCCTCTTTGAGAATCCCCCAAGCTGTGTAAATGGTTCTTGTTAACACTGTGGTAAGTGGCCTCCAAAGCCCCTGGCTTCCCCGTTCCAGAAGTCTCCTGCCTGTCTTTCTGCCTCATTACCAGCCTGGTATTCAACCACCCATTTTGCTTTACGTTCACAGGCACACAGCTTTTCAGTTCACTGCTTTGTTCTCAGCTCATTTTTAAGCATCTCACCTGGAAAAGGCCTGAAAAGTTACACAGTAATTATTTTAGTAATGCAGTGCTTGGACAAAACCTGCCCTACTGGTGGTCATCCCGAACTCTTTGCTGTGCTTTCTAATTAGCTCACAGTCTTCTGACTCATCCTACAGTGTTTTTGTGGACTGCATATTTTTTGGAGTTTTTATCAGACTTCTCAGTGAATGCAGTGGAGGGCAGGGAGCGCTTGCCTCCAGTCACCGGGGAGGGAAGGAGGAGGGCACTGTGTTTCCATCACTCTGCTAGGTAGGCCCTTTTTTGTATATTTTTCCTTTAATGCTTCGCAGTAGCCTTGGAGGAGAGAGTTTCAATATCTGCAGAATATGGACGATAACTGAGGCTTACAGACGTTAAATAACTTTTTGAGGTTACATAAACAAGTAGATTTTGTTGCTAGAAACCTAGCCATAGAACCTTCTGACCTAAAAGTCATGTTCTTTCCCTTGTACGGTCATGCACCACTTCAGGACTGGGATATGTTCTGAGAAATGCGTCATTATGTGATTTCATTATTGTGCAAACCTCATAGAGTGCACCTACACAAACCTAGTGGTATAGCATACTATTGCAATTGTATGTGCTATACTTTTATGTGACTGGCAGCCCAGTAGGTTTGTTTACATCTGCATCACCCTAAATTTGCTTGAGTAATGCCTTATGCTCTGACTTTACAATGGCTATGACATTACTAGGCAGTAGGTATTTTTCAGCTCCATTATAATTTCATGGAACCATGATCATTACGTGGTCAATCTTTCACTGAAGTGTATTTATTCAGCCCATGACTGTACCACATGCCATGTAAATGTGTAAAGCTTTTGATCTAGTTCAAACCTACTTTTTGGATAAGCGACTCTTAAATTTGATTTTTTATATCCTCAGTAACTTTTAGAAATCAAGGCTTTGATTTAAGAATCCAGGAGAGATAAAGGACTTGGGACAGGACTCTAGAGAGGGTAGCAGTAGGTATCACAGCCTGAGATTTGTGATGAAAGTAGGTGCTGAACCCCTAGGCCCACCCATTGGAACCAGGGGCCAACATAGCCAGTGTCACTGGCCAGTGTCAGAACTTGGAAAACTCAGAGTGACAAAAGCATAAATACTAAGCCAAGGTCCTTGGGGCGTATAGAGAGATGGACTTCCAGCTCAGAAATATTTCCCATTACACATTATGCCAATTGGAGACCACTAACCCCTCCTTTTAATGTAATAGTCTTCTCTATAGTATAGCTTGCATTTTTATGTACCTTCCTTTTTTTTTCCTTTTTTTTTGTAACACTTATCTGGGCCTCAGTTTTTGAATCTACAAAGTGATAATTAAGGCTTATTGTAATGAGGAAATGAGAACATATATGTGAATGAATTTTGCAAACTGTAGACTGTCCATATAAATACTAGGAATGAGACCCCAACTTCCCTAAAAACTAACAGATCGGTAAGAATAGCAGTTTTGTTTTTTAATCCTTACCCCAGGATATGTTATCCATTTTTAGAGAGAAGAAGGGAGAGAGAGAGAGAGAAACATCGATGTGAGAGAAATATCTATTGGTTGCCTCCCATACTTGCCCCAACTGGGGATGATGGAACCCACAACCCAGGTATGTGCCCTGACCGGGAGTCAAACCCACAACCCTTTGGTGTACAGGAAAACACTCCAACCAACTGAGCCACCCTGGCCAGGGCAAGGATGGCAGTTTTGATGTTGGGTGAAGGGTGCAGGATTTTTGGAGCATGAATAACTCCAGAAGATGCAAGACCAGAATGGGGAAGCTGCATTGGGAGTGGGTTGAAAGGTTTTAGCTTTCTTAAGAGTGCAGGGGATGTATATGAGATCTCTGATTGCTTAAAGTTGGAATTTGAAGGAGATCAAAGACTAAACCTGATTTGATGCTGAACTGAGGTCTTACCAAGGGCAGAAGTTGCTGTGTGCATGTGGACACAACCTTGTGCAGTCTTTAGCTCAATGATAAGTTGTTGAGAGCCTGACATGACACCTAAATGTGATGGAGTATCACAAATAACGTGATACAACATTTATATGTGAATCCTGTAATGGAAACAATGCAACTGGGGTTGGCATGAATCTATGTGACAGTCTGGGAAACCAAGGCACCAACAGAAAGTTACCTGTATAAGTCCAGACTACTCAAAACTGAAGCTAAAAGCAACCTCCATCTTTTACTTCTCCCACACTCTCTCACCCCTTTCCTTTTTTTGCCCCAATCAAAACACGGTATTATTTTGTTCTCAAGAGTGAATTATATAATTAAAGTAACCAGAGTGTAAAGCTCATCAATGCAGGGTCTCTGAGTGAAGTGCAGAGAAGCTGGTTAGAGAGAGGTATTATGTAATGACCTAATTATGAGGCCTGCCATCTGCTTAGGAGTCACGCCTGCCTGGTTAGGATTCCCTGATTTTGACTTTCAAGAAGGATGCTAGATTGTTAAGGGAGAAGTGTGTGTGTGTGTGGTAGGGAAGGAGGTTGATAGGTTGTGGGGGGAGGGAGATGAAGCAGCCTTGGAGGGCTCCTAAACAGATGGGACCCATCCATTAGCAGGAGAGCAGTGATAGAAGGTTAATTATCCTGTAGAAGAGACTCCATGTATCTATCAGGAGGGGCCATTAGGTAAAGGTGGCTGTCAGAATGGGAAGCTCCAAGGCAACCTGGAGAACCAACTGAGACATTTGTCTTCATTCATAGAAAGAGTGAAAAATTCACTTTGTTTTTTTAGTAGGTGGTTTGTACTGTGGATAAAAACATTAAATCCGGGATCCTGAAAAATGGGCCTGAGTAGAATTGAAATAGAAACCGTGGCACCTGATGAGTTGCCTCTGATTTGGTATGTTTCAATCAGATGTAAAAATCATATGGCTATCAGGAAAGTGGCAGGTGAGGGAGTGTGTCTTTGGACCTGCTGTGGGTATTTTGCTTAGCTTGAAAGGAGTCTTGGGACTGTGAGCCATGAGGCGGAGACTCAGGAGGATACTGACAGACTGCTTGTACATTAGACATATTGGGACTGACTTTCAAGGAAAATATCAAACTTTCTAAACACTCTTTAGGGGAATCTGTAGCAGGAAGTCTCTGTTTTCAGGTTTTGAAAATGTGCCTATACAGGCTCACCTTGCTTTATTGCACTTTGTTTTATTGTGCTTCACAGATGTTGAGTTTATTACAAATTGAAGGCAGAACCTTCCACCAGCAAAAAGATTACAATTCACTTTATTGAAGGCAAGAACCTCCACCAGCAAAAAGATTATGACTTGCTTTATTGCCTTGGTGGTCTGGAACCAAACCTGCAGTATCTCTGAGGTATGACTGGATCAGGAAAATCAGCGAGTGATTGCTGTAGGAAACAGTGAACATCCCAAAGGAAGTAATGTTCTGCCAATTCCTTCCCCTGTTCCCACCTATCAGAGAGCTTCTTTTAATTTATTTCCTCCTTCTAATCCCCCCCACCCACCCTCTGTATGAAAGCAATGTTGTCTTTTAAAGAACTGATCATTCAAATTCCTGTATAGAATTTAGGAGGTTGTTTGGTATGTTTCATATCTCTAAAGAGTTACCAAAATATGGCAAATACCCAGCTCCAAAGGTCAGAGATCTTTCTGTCCCTTTAATTCAGTACCACACTTTTATTTTACAGATAAGGAAATGGAGACCTAAAGAAGTGTAGTGACTTGTTCAAGGTCATAGTTTGTCATTTGTGGAACTTGGACCAGAACTAGGTCTCCTGACTCTTGGCTCGTTTTTTCTGCTACCCCTTGATGTCTCACGTGGAGATTTATTTGAAATGTTGCCAGGAGCCCTGTGTCAGTGACAGTGACACAACTGCACAGTACATGGACATAACCTTTTGGGCATTATGTCTGTCTTTCACTGGTGTCTTAACTTCCAGCAGAGTCCTCACAGCAGCAGGGAATAGTTTTAAGGTGCTAGACATCAGCATTCTATTGGATGATCTTGCAAAGACGTTAGAGCAGGAAGATTTTTTTCCTCACTGAGCCTGCCTCGTCTCTTCGCTTTGACCACCATTTCTTGTTGGACCCCATTTCTTTAATAACCTTGGGATAGCCTTTTTCTTTTTCCTAACTTTCCTAGCATTCACACTTGAGCTTGAGCAGATATCTGGCGAAGAGGTATCTCTGTTGGATCTTGAATAGCCATTTAAAATGTGGGTTATTGCCCTGGCTGGTGTGGCTCAGTAGTTAGAGTGTCAGCCTGCGCTCCAGAGAGTCAGGGGTTCCATTTCGGGTCAAAGGAACGTACCTGGGTTGCAGGATCATCCCTGGCCCCAGTCGGGGTGCATGCAGGAGGCAACCAATCATTGTGTGTCTCTCGCACATCGATGTTTCTCTCTCTCTCCTCTCCCTCCCCCTTCCTTCCATTCTCTTTTTAAAAAATCAACGGAAAAAATGTCCTTGGGTAAGGATTAACAACAGCAACAACAACAAAATGTGGATTATTGTATGTATTTTGTTTTCCCCAGTGGCAGATCTTTTCAGGAGAAGAAGAATTTGTAAAATCATTAGATCCCTTCCTTAGACTAAGACAGAATCTTGGTCAAACTTCCTTATCACCTCTCTCACCTCGAACCCACTGGTAGGGCTTATTTAATTTAGTCATACACACACAAGTTTTTAATATAAAGAGATACTCTGATTTTATTGTAGATGTTCTCAGTATTCTGCAGTTTTAATTTTTTCTTTCAAAAAGATCTGAAATGCCCCTTATTCTGGAGCAGTGGTTCCCCAAACTGGATCTATATTGTTTGGGAGGCTTTTAAAAAATAGATCCCAGGGCCCTACCTAGGCCTACTGAATTAGACTCTTTATCAGCAGTTAGCTATTTACCAAGTACTTTATCAGTGATGTAATATGTACTTTGTATATTGGATACTTAATCAGTGGCTTATTAATTTGTCTAGAGCCTGTTGAGAGGACAAAACCTTCTTTTACAAAAAATATTTAGTGCACTACAATCAGTGTGGCATTGTAAAGTGAACCTATTTTTTTCTGCAATAATATAAGAATGAATAGTCAAAAGCATTCTCTAAATATATTCGGAAATGGCCCACTTGAAAATAAACTGGCCCACCTGCCGAGTGCCAAATGAGATATACTAAATTTCAGAGAAATGTTTTAATCCAGGGCTTTAAAAAATGAAGTAATTAAAAAAATGTACATTTATGGTAAATGGGTTGAAAATTTATGTAGGTAAAACACTTTTTGAGTTAAAATTAGATTCTTTTTATTAATTTGTTTTTGAACTCAGCATCTTTTAAAAACTTGATTATTAAAAACATGATCCTAAAATATACATTTGGCTGTCCTTGGGCAGGTGGTGACTGCCCTTTTTTGCACATAGACTGAATGTAGAAATAACACAGACTCAGCCTGAAACTATAGTGCATCAGTACTTACTGCCTTCATAGAGTTCATCTCATTCAGTCTTCTAGTTTCACAGATGGGGAGGCTGAGACCCAGTGAGAAGGGAGTTGATCCAAATGTATTGATCAAGACTTTCCATAGGCACATAATGGTTAGCTACTTAAATTAGCTGAAATACAAAAAGGAAAACATTAAAAAGATAAGGTGTGTGTGCATGTGATGGGGAGTCTCTCATGGAACCTGGGAGCAGGAGGGCTGCTAACCCTTGGCAGGGGTGTGAGATTAGGAACAAGAAGGCTCTCAGGAGTCTGTATCTCTGTCCTCTTATGTCTCTGTGGGTTTTCTTCTGCACCTGCTTTGGTCTTCTCTTTGAAGATGGACTTTCTCTGCTCATTCATTCATGTAATTCAATATGATTACTGTAAAGTCCTCACATTCACTTGTTGTAGTTTAGGTTGCCTGCACAGACTTATACCAAATTCCACTTTCCAGGGAGAGAAAATCTGATTGACCCAAGCTTGAGTCAGATAACCTTACCGGTCCCATCAACTCTGGCAAGGGTGGGGTGAGGGTATTATTTAGTCTGACATGACTAGTGGGGGAAAGGGAATGTTCAGAGAAAGGTGAATCATTGAGTTGGGCAGACAACCCAAAGCTTTCTATTCTGAGAGTGCACTAAGAAATTGTAGTCCCAGGAGAAAAATGAGGACCTGAAATAAGGCAATGGCAATGAGTATGGGTGGGAAGAGTAAGCAGATTTGATGGAGATGGAGAAAAATCAGTAAGCTCTGGTGATTAGTTGGATATTGGGGAGAGGGAATTGTTGAAGATAGGAAATGGGGTGGATGGTGGTCACATTCATGATGATAGGGAACACAGGAAAGGAGGCTTGGAAAGTGGGGGGGCACTTAAGGGCTTGATTTTAGTTTTAAATATGTTGAGTTTAGAGTGCCTATGAAAATTATAAGTAGAAATGTCTATCGGGTTAATTGAGAAAGTTGAATATATGGATTTGGATCTACGGGGAGAGCTGTCAATATTATGAATGTAATTAAAGGACACTTAACTGTTTAATGAATGAACTCACCTACAGAGCATTTATGGAGTGAACACAGATGACTCAAGACTGAATCTTGAAAAAACGTTAGTATTTAAGGAAGAGAAGAAGAACTTTAAAGGAGATCAAGAAATGGACAGAAATGTAGGAGAAAAACTGAACATATAATGTCCTTTCCTTTGGAAACCCAGTGGAAAGAGTGCTTGATTCCAGAGTGCCACCAGTGAACAGTGCTGCGTGCCTGCCACATGAGATAACATCTGGAAAGTAGTATACTAAGTTGAGCCACAGAGAGGGCATTGGAGAGGGCAGAAAACCACATTTCAAGAGGTTCTGAATGACTAGGAGGTAGGGGGAGAGAGAGAAGAGTATAGGCAATTAAAAATGTCTGGTTGTGAGAGGAAAGGGGCGGTAACTAGTTGGATCAAGAAAGGCATGAAGATCAGAGAGACTTGGAGCATGTTTCAATACTGATGGAAGAGAGACGGTAGAGAGGAACAGATGAAAATACAAGAGAGGAGGGATAATTTCTAGAATGAAATCCTTAAAGGGGGAGTGATGGGCTCCAGAGACAGGAAGAGGGAGGGAGACAAGGAAGAGGCCAATGTATAGGGAACTTAGAAGAGTGAGGGATGCCAAAGTTAAGGGCACTGGGGTGGATTTTGGACTTTTTAGGACTTGAGAACTGTTGGTAGGTTGGGATGGTAGAAAGGGAAGAGTTGAGACCCATTTCAGTGTTGAGATTTTTAAAATGATGCTTTTGATCCTGAGAATAATTTTAGAAATAAAATTGGTTAGCTGTGCTGTATAGATCAGTGGGAGTTGGGGGGAAGGTGGTGCACCCGGGAACAGGATCTTGTTGCATTTGAACTCTTGTCTGAGCCAGGTTGTCGATATGCTCAGCATTGGACTCTCAGGTTTCCTTAGGATTGAATCACTAATTGCGATGAAGCAGACTCAGTCAGCATCTCTTAATATTCAGCATTCAGAGGAAGCCTAAAGGCATTTTTCTGTTCAAAATTTCACTGAAAATGGTTCCCAAACCCTATCACATACTCTTACTAACATAGTCCTGTTGGGATGCGTGTGTGGTTTGATTTTGTCTGATGCTATCTATTTTTTGCTTCATCCAAAACCCTTGAATTGAATTGCCATAATTAATTACTGCTTGAAAGCTGAGAGGTAAGGTCCTGTGTCCCTTTTTTATAGCCCTGGGAGTGTAAGGAAAGTGCAGGCCTTCTCAACACAGGCCTTCCCCTCCCACTGAGACCATGGTTGCCCATTGCCCTGGGAGTTTGAATTCCCCAGGGTACCTGAGTGAAAATGAAGGAGACAGAGATACCCAAGGATGGTGAAAATAATTTGAATTTAGGAATAAGAATACTATCTCCACAATCACCATTGCCTCTTTAACCTCAACTGCTAGTCCCCATTGAAATGTGCTGCTGCTTTAGTCGGGTCCCTATGTCTCCTGTGGAAACTAATGTGGTAGAGGTAAGGAGAGGCTCCTTTCCTCTGACACAGTGTAGATTGTACCCTGTCTCCTGCTGTTAGGGCAGATACAAAGGACCAGAGAAGAGGGGTTTAGGGCCAGGAAGGAAGGGCTGTAACTTAAACCTTGTAGCTAGCCGAAATCCCTCCCACAGTCTGGTTCTGCAGGCAGGCCTGGGAAATGATCTCCACTGTCTTGGAAGGTAGAAGATATCCTGAAAGCAGAGGCACTGGTAGTTACCTGGCACTCTCCTATATTGTCAGTCAGCTCTCCTTGTCATGGAGTTTTTACCTAGAATGGAATTCAATAAGAGTGTTAGGGTACCATTCCTTCCTCACAGTGGGGGAGTAAAGTCTACAGAATAGCCTGGTGCCTCAGGACCTCACAGTGGCCCACTCTTAAGTGCATGGTGCCTGAGGTCAGATAATGGAAAGTTCAGTGAATTCTTTGCTGTGTCTCACTTTCCTTATTGGTAAAGTGGGACTTGAGTCTCTGAATGGGTGATGGGTATTTTGATGAGAAGATCACAGTAGAATATACTGGAGGAGTCTTTTGAAGCATGTTTTGTAGGTAGACCTTAGGGAATGTGCCTGCCAGGCACAGATCCAGGGCACTGGGCACATGCCCAGGTTATTGGGGTTCTGCTGCTTACAGAGTGAACCTGTGGTTCCCTATCAGGCAGACGGATATAATAATACTTGTCTCACAGGATTGTCATGAGGATGCAATTAGATGATGCATGTGAAAGTGCTTGGCGCAAAGCTGAATCTCAGTAGTGCTATTTTTGGATGTGTCCTAAACAGATGCTATAAGCGAGCTGGAAGATGTGAAGATCTGATTGAGAATAGGTCATGTAGTCAGTGCTATGGAGCATTATATTGTGTGTATGCTTCTTTCTCTTTATATTCAGATTATATTTGTGTTATTACCAGAGCAAATTTTCAGACTGCTGTCCAGGGACTGATGCCAGGCATATGTGCCTTTGCCTGTTCCCTGGTAGACACAGGCCTTGATAAACTTCTCATAAACATTATTAATTGAGCTAATTATTATAATCACTTTCCTTCCCTTGTTTTTTGAATGTGTATCTGCATCATACTTAAACTGCTGTTAAACTGAAGCGTAATTGTTAACATATTTTACAATAGTATTCTATTAAGAACTAATGCTCCTTTTAACGGATGGTGGGGATGTCAGTCATTATATATTGTATGTTTTCTGAATGGAAAGAATTTTTCTATTTTAATCCCAGTAAGTCACCAGAGAAAGAGGTTGGGCTAGAGTTGTGAGCCTGGGGGAACCTGGGAGAGCACGAGGCCTCCCTGCACCAGATTACTCCCTCTCAGGGCCATTGTCATTCTTGTTTTTTCTCTTTGGTTCTGACATCAGACCAAACAGTAACTGTTCCACTTCACTGCCCTGACCATGATCGCACAACTGGAAAAATTTCCTAGGAAATTAGCCAGTCAGGAAGGATTACAGTAAGCATAGAAATAGATTAATGCAAAAAATCCACAAGGAACAACACATTAGAATTTTAAGTAAAGATATATCAGTGACAGTCTGTGCCCAGCTAGATTGGAGCCTGAGGCAAAGGGAAAAATCAATGCTCATCCTGACTGGACTTAAAAATTTGAAATCTGTTATCATGGATTTTTTGCATTAATTTTCATTTAAAATATGTTAAAATATTATTTATCTTTATTACTGAGGTTTTTTTTGCTAATCTCTCAGATTTTGAGCTCCCGGCACGTGCTTCATGGCCCTCGCCCTGGTTCCAGCCCTGATTTCACGCCAGAGGCAGAGGAAGTTTTCCCTGCACAGAACTTACTTCCCCGGTTGGTGCTGGTGTGCTTCTGGGTCCTTTCTGGAGACTCGCTTTCTTAACACCCCTCCCCAGGTTTGGAGGGCAGGTTTTTATTTAAAAACAACTAAAAGAATTTTTTTTTAATTTAGGGAAGATAAGATATGGTCATTGTAGAGAACTTGGGAAACAGAGAAAAGGGTAAGGAAGGAGCCGTCCGTGACCCGCCACCACAGGCCACTCGGCCCTGGAGGAGTTGGGTGGTTCCAGCCACAGCACTTTGTTGTACTTCCTTCTGGTCGAGTTGCTGCACACACGCACTGTTACACAGCTGTGTTCTTAATAAGTTTAGAGTTTTGTGTCTTGTCATTTCATATATTCTACGATTTTAACATTAAAATGTTAAATGTTTAATGGCTACATAATGTCCTGTTGTGTGAACAAACTTTAATATTTTTAACCAAATCTCTCTTTTTAAAAAATGTTTCTATTGATTTTTTAGAGAGTGAGGAAGGGAGAGGGGGAGAGAGATAGAAACATCAGCGAGCGACTGGCTGCCTCCTGCAGGCCCCCCTGCTGGGGATTGGGCTGCAACCCAGGCATATTCCCTGACCGGGAATCAACCCAGAAACTTCTGGTGCATGGGATGATGCCATGGCCAAGGCCAAATCTTTTCTTGTTGGACATTACAACTAATTTCCATTTTTCATGCCTACAGTTTTTTTATCTTGAGCACTTTTGTGCACATTTTGTGAATATTTCAGATTATTTCCTTAAGATAGATTCCCAGAAGTGAAATTTTTGCGTCAAAGTTCTTTTGGGCTTTTTATACATGTTTCCATGTTGCTTTCCAGGCACGTGCCAGCTGACATTCCTACCAGAGGTATGACTACCTACTGGGACTGCTTGCTGATATAGCTTAGAGAATACTCAGCTCTCATTCCTTTCCCTCCTCAGCTTTATTTGAGGTACAGCCTTACCACTAGTACTGGATACTTGGGTGGAATGTCCTCCTCTTACTTCCAGGTAGGGGGTGGTCCTCGGTTTTTCACATCTACTTCCCTTCCTTGTTTGGCATAAATCTTTTAGAACCATGTGACATCCTGGTTTCTCTTGGTGCCTGGCCTTGGCTCCTGAGTGAGGGAGCACTTTCCTGATCAAGCTTTAGATACTTTTCCCTAGGATTCTGGCTGTTCTGCACTGACCCTGTAGCCTCTTTCTTCAGCGCTTTGTTGAGCCCCCTCAAGACTCTGATCGGAAGACCCACCTTTTTGCCTAACCCATAATTCTTTGTTCTCTTTTGGTTACTCATTTATTAGAAAGCTAGTTGATGAGCTTGTACTCATTTGGTGTCTAGGCTGTTAATGCTTGGTCTCTGCTTCAGTGAAGCTTGCTTCCTTTATGCTTGTTTGGCACCTGAGTCAAGTCTGATCTCATCTGTGCTCAAGAGGGTTTGGGAGTAGGCCATCCTTGGAACTTGACTACATCACTGTAATTCCTACTGAGAGCCAGAAACTGACTCCACAATTCTGTTTCTCTTCCTGTTTCCCAGCCCCCACTGTTTTGGAGTCACTCACTGAGTTTCTGTTCCTCCCCTGAGGAACAGAAGACCTGACCAATTGGTCAGGTCATGGAAGATCTGACCAATCAGGTCTTCCATGGAGCAGAGTGGAGGGACAACATAGACACTGATGCCTGAGCAGATTTCTCTACTGTGTACACAAGTTTCACATGGGGCTGGGACTAGACACTCACTTCAAGTACAGAATTTAAGGGAGCTCAAAAAACTCAGCAATCAACATACATAATATTTTTATGCAATATTTAAAAAATAAAAATGAGTGCAAGAAACCATGATGAACAAAATATCAGAATTTCAAATAGAGACAGGCTCACTTTAATAGTGCTGTGCCCAGCCAGAGTCAAAAGGAAAAATCAGTACTACTGACTTTGTCTTTTTGTGCTTGTGGCAAGCCCCTCTCTGCTCACCCTAGTCCTGATCCTGGTTTTACACCAAAGACAGGAAGTTTTCCATGCATGTAATTCAGTGCATTGGTCATTGGTGGTATGCTTCTGGTCCTTTTGGAGACTTAACTTCTTGACAGGCCTCTCCAAGAAGTTTGTCCCTGGCTGAGTTCTTTTTTTACTTGATATGAAAGACTTCACCCTGTTTGTTCCCTCCCATTTGAGGACTAAAACCTCTTCTCTATGATTACTTTCTGATAATCCCAGGTAAAACCATCTTCAGGACATCCCCAGGTAATGAGTGCTCTAAGTGCTGGGGACTCCCCCACTCCCTAATCCTGATCTGTGAGCCCAAGAAAGGTTACAATGCAGACTTTGTCCCCCTGTTCAAGTTTCTTGTGACTGTCCTTTACCAAATAGATTTTTGACCACTTTCTTCCTTAGATCTTTGTATAATGATGCAGGTTCTATTTTAATGTAAATCTAGTCCTTAATTTAAAAATTCTCCATCTTCAAGTGCAATTTTTAGTATTCTATTTTAACACCCTGTTCTGGATACTTTCTGTTAAAAGAGCCTATAATTGTTAAAATTATTAAAACGTAGATTGTTTCAAAGCTTGTATATTCTATAAAAATATTGGTGCAAAGTGTCTTAGGGTCATTGGGTGCAAAGAACAAAAATTTAATTCAAATTGGAGTAAGTAAAATGGAATTTGTTGGATGAATACAGGGGAACCTTCCAGAACCTAGCAACAGGAAGTGAAGCTGGATTTTGTGAGTATTGGAACGTTATCAGGTGGCTCTTCTATCTGTCTCCCCTTGGAGGTTTATAGTCTTGGATTACAGCTTCTTCCAGTGTCTGCCACATTCTCTTGCCTTTTTTTGTAGAACACTCTTCTCTGCTTATTTGTGAGCATACATGTGACTGACAGCACCCACCGGCCTGGTCTACGTGGTTGTATAGCACCATCTGATTATATAGCTCCTGAGGTGGTCACTGATTCTCAGTGGAGAATGTGTGCCAGCTGCCCATTCCTGGTCTAGTTAGCTATGGCTAGGAGAAGGGGGGGATCACTTGATAACATATCTAATCATTATTTCAGCATGGGGGTGAAGGATATGCTAAGTTAGATCAATGTGTTTCCTACAATACATAAAAATAAAGTAGAATCTTTGCCCTCTGAGAGAACATAGTTCCAGTGAGGAAGACTGGTATTCAGACAAGTGAGCTATAAGCAGGGTAAGAAATTAACATGGAGATGATGGGTATTCTGTTAGGTGGAAGTTCACATAGGAGTCCTGGTTTGAACTGCCCTTGGACTTAACAGTTACAGGTTTACTAATTAAAGAAATGGTAGGCATTCCAGATAGAGAATACAAGCAAAATGCACTGAGGCATTGGTGGGTGCTGTCCTGGCACTCAGTTCAGTGTGGGCTTCAGGTTATGATGCGCCTTGTATGTCAAATTAGGTTGGGATTTTATATTGTAGGTGGTTGAGAGCTAGAGAATTATAGGCAAGGAAACAACATTATTAGATTTGCTATTAATTACCTACCATGTACCAAGTACTGTGCTAGCCCTGAGGATTCCAAGAGAAATAAGAAGCTTTTCTTGACATTTTAATTTTTTTTGGTGACTCATTTTTCAAGTACCCCACTTAGAAAACAGTGTAGAATATTGTCCTTAAGGTTTCATAGTTTTCAAAGACTTTAAACTGGTAGTTAATAACATTAAAGTATCATAAAGTATATGTGATATACTTTAAGTAAAAAGTACTTTTTAAAGTATCACATAGTATATTACAAAGTATTATGATAACGTAACAATTATCATTTCAACCAGGGCAGAAAAGAGTGGCTTCCCCTTTGCCTTAGCCTATTAAGTGGGGAGATTAGCATATCACAGATAATCATAATACATTGAGATAAGTGTAATAGTAGAGGACCTGGCTAAATATGTGTACCATACTATGAAAGCCTGGGGTGATTGTCAGGGGAAGGGAAGACTTCACAGAAGAGGTATTATTTTAACAATCTTAAAGTCCTTTTATCAAGCGGAAGACTGGGACAAGAAATTGCAGTCAGAGGGAATAGTGTGCTTAAACACCCTGAATGTAAAGCACCAAAAAGGTTCAAGTTCTAAAAGCTTGGTGATAGAAGAAGAAGAGAGCATTAGGAGATGGAGTTGGGCCAGATAGGGCAGTATTCAGGTTATAAAGGGTCTAGAACTGTCATAGATTGTTGGCGGGAGTATAAAATGATATAACCACTTTGGAGAAACATCTGGCAGTTTCTTATAAAATTAAATATACACCTACCCAGTAGCCCAGCACTTATACTATAGGGTATTAGTTATTTACCCAAGAGAAATAAGAACATGATACAAAAAGACTTCCATAAGAATGCATATAGAACTGTTTTCATAATAGCTCCAAGTTTGAAATAACCCAAATGTCTATCTGTAAGAGAAACGATAAACAGGTTTATTCAAATAGTGAAATATTAGTCAGCAATAAAAGTAACAAAGTACTCTATACACTCAACAATGTAAACTGTTATGACGAGTAAAAGAGCCATACACAAAAAAAGTACATGTTGTATGATTCTATTTATATGAAGTTCTAAAGCTGGCAAAACTAGTAATAAATGAAAAAACTCAAAACAGTGGTTGCCTCTAGTAGGGATATGAGGGTGGAATTGTCTGGAAAGGAGTATGAGGGAACTTTCTGTGTGATGGAAAGTCTTTATATCTTGATAGGCATTTGGGTTACTTGAGCGTGTACATTTATCAAAACTCATCCATGGGCCCAGCCAGTGTGGCTCGGTGCTTGAGCATTGACCTGTGATCCAGGAGATCTCGGTTTGATTCCCAGCCAGAGCATTTGCCTGGGTTGCGGGCTCTACCCCAGTAGGGGACATGCAGGAGGCAGCCGATCAGTGACTCTCTCATCATTGATGTTTCTATTTCTCTCTTCCTCTCCCTCTCTCTGAAATCAATTATCTATCTATCTATCTATCTATCTACCAACACACAATACAATATACAGTTGATGTATTAGAGAGTTGTACACCTGAAACCTATATAATTTTATTAACCAGTGTCACCTCAGTGAATTCAGTAAAAAAAAAACCTCATCCAGTAATACACTTAAGACTTGTACATTTCACTATAAATAGAACCATGAACTCTGAACACTAAAGATAATGCGTGCTGAAGTATTTAGGGTGAAGTACACTGAGGTCTGTAACTTCCTTGGAAATGCATAAAAAAATGTGAATTGATGTTTGTATAGACGGATGATAAATATGTGACAGAACAAGTATGACAGATATTAACAATTGTAAACTCTAGATGTGGGTATGTGGATGTTTGCAGTATGATCTTTTCAGTGTTACTGTGTGTTTGAAATTTTTCATAACAAAGTGGGGGAAAATATAAAGGTTCTTACACACTGCTGTGTTAAGGAATTTAAAAAGGTGATTTAAAAAAAAAAATTGATATCAGAGAGAGGAAGGGAGAGGGAGAGAGAGATAGAAACATCAATGATGAGAAAGAGTCATTGACTGACTGTCTTCTGCACGCCCCGTACTGAGGATTGAGCCCGAAACCCAGGCATGTGCCCTGACGGAATGGAATTGTGACCTCCTGGTTCATGGGTACACACTCAACCACTGAGCCACGCCAGGCTGGCAAGGAATTTGTTTTTTTCCCCTGGCTTTGGGGAACTAATGAATGCTTTTAAGAGGAGTTACTAGATATGAATTTTAGAAGAGAAAGGATCCAAGGCGTGAAAAGTTAGGACTCTATTTTAGTTCTTCTGGTAAGAAAAGAGGAGAGTTTGAAAGAGCATCAGGGGTGGAATAGAGGGGATGGATTCTGGAGAGGTTTAGGGGATAGAATTGTTAAGATTCAGTGAAATCACCGTGGGTGATGGCAGGAGTTGGGATGGGGAGGAGACTGAGCTGGTGCAGTAGTCCTGGGGGAGGCACCATGACCTAGGGGTTGGTCGATGATGGTGATGGGTGGTAGGGTCAGATGTCCTGAACCTCAGAGGAAAGGCTTTAGCGTGAAGTTAAATTGAAATGCTCTGGAATTAACAGTTAGGAGCTGAAAAAATGTCATTCTGCATCCCAGGATGAAAACTCATCTCCTCTGACAACTAGGGGGCTGAGGCAGATTAGGATGACCTGTGTGAAGCAGTTGTGTCCAGAGGCCAATTCTAATGAAACCTAAACACTTGAAAACTTCTATGTTGTATACCTTTGAAATCAATGCATATCTCAGTAGGACAGAAGACAGCTTTTAACCTGGCTGCTAAGCTCAAATCACCACACTAGTAAATGTTCTTTTTGGAACAGGATTCTCTTTCTGGAACACAGCTGGTTAACCTGATCTTAATACAAAAGCAGTAAGAGCAGAAAACTAAGTAAGCTTTGAAGCATGAAGTTAAGATGGAATGTCCTGGAATTAAAAGTTGAGAGCTGAGAGAATGCTAGCCAAGCTTTGACTTTCTTAAAATCCCAATTCTCTTTTGGAGAATGTGGACCAGTAACACACATCAAGTCTTGGAAATGATCAGAGCCAGAGCTTGGGTGTCTGTGGTAGGGGGCTGACGGATCTGGGCATGGATGCCGCGCCCTCTGGCTGACCTCAGATGCTATATTTGTGCGCGCACCACTTATTAGAAGATTGCTGGCACCAATTGCTTAGGGGGCTGAGACAGTTCATGTCCAAGAGACTCTCGACTCCTTCAGGTGAGGGATTGAGCATGGCCGTGTTTGATTTCTTTCCCTTCTCAACTAAAGAGTGTTTTTATTTCCTGCTCAAGTGTTATTTTTAAAAGAAGGGATTGCACATAGAACAAGTGTCACTCTGTGACAGCACAGAGATTTCTGTAAAGCTCTCCATAAATCTGCACCTTGCACATATTGTCCCAGGATATCGTCCGGTGGGCTCCAGTTTCATGCAGCTCTGAGTTGCGCTGGGTTCTTCTCTGGAGGGTAGCCTGCCTTATCACAGAGGGGCTTTCTCGCACCGTATTTCCCTTCTGTCCCAGACTAGATTCTAACCTTATAAAAGGCTGGGACTGTATAGTGTTTTTTTATTGTTTTTTTTGGGGGGGTGGGGGAGGTATTTTTCATAGTACTAGGCAAACACACTGTGTAACAAACACTTGAGTACCTTTAATGTAGTAGGCACTGTGCTGGATGACAGAGGCCACAGTGAGCCAGTCATTGTCCTTGTCCTTGTGCAATTTATAGGGTTCAGGGAAATAAGGCATCAAACCAGGAATTACCCACCTAAGTATTTAGTATACTCCTGGCACGCCTCAAACGAAAAGTATAGGGTGCTGTGTGTAACAAGGGACATGACCTAATCAGAAGAAGAGGGTGGGGGTAGGGATCATAAGGGAAGGCTCGTGTATGGAAATAACAGTAAGCGTGGGACCTGAAGGAATAAGGAGACGGTCTGGCCAAGAATGAGGTGAACAGGGCAAAGGGAGAAGCATACACAGAAATCTTTAGGAAGGGTGGAGTACAAGCAACATTGAGGATGAAGGAAGGCGGTGGCTGGAGCGGGGAGAGCACTGAAAGGCTGTTGTGTTTGAATGGCGCTGGAGAGATCACACCCTGTCACATAGGGCCTTGCTTGCCATCATCAGCATTTGGAGTTTGAGAGGGGCAAGAAGCCACAAAGGGGTTTCAAACAGGCGAATGATACTCAATTTCTGTTTTTAAAAGATCACCTTAGCTAGAGTATAGAGAATAGCAAATGGCTTAGTCTGGCGAGGGGAAGCTACTCAGTGGATTTCAGTGAACAAAGACTATCGCCTTACTGATGTGTGTGACCATTTCTCTCAACATTTGCCAGATAGTTAGCCCCATGGTAACAGTACAGGGACGGTGAGCCAGGCAGCTCTGGGAAAGGCCCTCTTTTGGTGGGTCTTAGCTGTTGACAGGCCAGGCCCAATATGCAGTGGTTCTATGGGCAGTAATTCACAAGCCTCTGGTGAATGTGAGCCAGCTAGATTCCTTAAAACTAACCTTTTGTTCCAGGCAGGGAGGTGACTTCTCTGGAAATGCCTTTTTAAAAATATATATACTCTTGCCAAATACCTTGAACTGGAGATGTTCCCCACTTGTTGCAGTCCTGGAAAGGAAGAATCAGTTGCCACCTACCCCGTGTTCAGTCTGGGCTGTGGCCTTGATTGGGTTCCATTGGTGTTTCTGTACCACTGGCAGGGTTTGCTGGTCTCTGACTTGTGCCCACGGCTCCTGTTAGGGAGAGAGCAAGTTTAATACCTCAAGTCATCCCCCATCTGGGTGTTCTTTCTGCCTGGGCAGAGGACTGCTTTGACATGTTCCCCAGAAGGAGCTGGCACATAGTGATTTTTAATTTGAGGCAAGTGAGGAGAGATGAATGTTAAAAAAACAAACCCCAAGTTCCCACTGTGACGAACGCTTCAGATTGACCTTTTCTCCTGTGAAATCTTTGCTTTGCTCCCTGCCGTCTGTTCTGAAGTTTTGAAAATTTTTGTTTTTTCTGGAACTTTTGGAAAAGTGTCTTCAATATGAATATATTGTAGGTGGGTGTTTGTAAGCCTCTTGGTTGTCACTCCCTATGGGAGTTCACAGACAGTGCACCCAAGTTCTCACTGTCAGCTAGAGAGGTAAAGCTTTGGTCAGCCTCCCTTGCCTTTTACTATGTCTTAGCTCTTATCTTCCCTGATAGTGGAGGTGTTCCTGCATGGTGCACTGCTGAAGGGAGGGGACGGCAGCAGGAGAGAGTGGAGCAGGTGAGGGCCAGGTATGAGGGACCGCTTAGACTTTTCTCTGTGCCTCAGTTTCCCAGTACAGTGGGGGTTATAACACATGCCCTGCTTACTTCTGAAGTTTCCCATAAAAATTGGAGCAGGGCTGTCTAGTATAGCCCTAGTATAGAAATGGGTTTTCCTTAACGTGCACAGGGTATAACAGATTTTTAAAAAGTTTGTTGCCTAGATTTAAAAATTAGGAGATTTTACCCAAAAATCCAGCTTCTCCTGGAAATAAAAAAAAAACTTGGCAACCCTTGGCCCACAGTCTGCCATGACCACAATTGACTGAAGTTGAAAAACAGTTCCCCATAAGCTGGGGCGTGCACTTCTTGGTTTGTGTGGTCCCCACCGCTCCCAGACAGTGAATGTGTATCACCAGACTCCCTGCATACGTTTTGTTATACCTGGATTGTTTCCCTCCTTTAGATGATCTGTCTGGCCCCTATAGTCCTTTGGGTATGTGCCCTTCATCTCAAGAAGATATTCCAGATTGAGAACTTTGTGATAAGTCAGGTGTCATAATACAAAGGCTTTTTTGGGGGGTAGGAGTGGAGGTAAGAAGGGAACATCTGTACTCATTACATGTCTCCTATGTGCTAAGTGCTTTGCTTGTCATGTAACCCTCCACAAAGCTGTGCGATAGATCTCGGTGGCCCTTTATTGTGAGAGGACAGGGCCTCAGAGGTATCTGAGCCAGGGTATGAACCTATCCTGCTGGACTCTAAAGAAATGCTACATGGTCTCACTGTAAAACAGATGTAGTGCCACAGCCCTCCCTTCCCAGAAGCTACCGGTACACATATATCTGAAGGAGGCACGTAGGTAAGGGCTGTTTGCATGACTTGCAGTAGTGTAGTCCTTTTTTCTTTAAAATACTTTTCATATAGAGCTACAGAATATTCTTTGCATACTTTTTTCTTCTCCTTTAGAGCAGAGTTGTCTCCCCTTTTTTTTCCCTGGCATCTTTTTCAGAATTAATATTAAATAGATAAAAGGAAGCTGTGTGCAGAGCACTACCCTTAAGTGGAGTCATTTTTTCATCATGGGGCCACTGAAGTATGTACCTCCTGTAATCCTAGGGCCCTGAGGAACTGAGTTTTAAAACCACTAATTTAGTCTTAATTTCTGCAGTCCAGAAAATAGAGGCTTAAGGGATCCAGTAACTTGTCCAGTGTTTCCCTTTCTTTTTAATCTTCCAGATAAATTTCACTTTAACTGGACTTCCCATCTGATTCTTTAGAAGAACCTCAGAATACTATTTTATTTTATACTCATTTCTCCTCAGATAATTCAAAGAGAAGCTGCTTTAAGTAAACAGTATTTACTGGGTTAAACCTTATTTTAAAAGAGAAGCAAAGTTTGTAGGGTGGAAAAGTGGAAGACAGGAACAGAATATGGGTCTGAGTGTTGTCTCTCATTTTAGTATCCTCTGGCTTCTTTGGTTTGTGTTTCCTTTAATCTCAGATAAGTGGAAGCCATTTCTAAAGATATAGATGGGGCTGATGTTTGCAAATGAAGTTTTCTTTAACCTGCAGGAAATAAACAGACAGCAGATTTTAGTGTCTAGAATATAGGCCCAATTTTAAAATATCCACAAAACTTCTTTGACAGCAAATGCAGAAACCCTGCCTCAGCACTGTGAGGGACTTCTTTGTCTCACGGTCTAATCGTTCTCATTGTCTGCCCAGCTGTTTCCCATCTCTGTGCACATTACTACTCAGATCATCAGTTTGGTGTTTTTCTTTCCTTCCTGCTCACCTTACTTTCCCCATCCCTCACTTTTCCTTGCTAAGTGGAAGTCACTAATATCTTGATACATTCGGAACGCCCCTGGGGTCTGGTACCATCTAGCATGATTCGGTATTTGAGACCAAGCCAGGAAAGGTACTACACGTAGTCCTTCAAAGGCCCCATTGCTGATATGGTATTGAATATCATGATCAGACTCCTGAGGAGGTTTTGTTTTAAAAGTCTTAGTCATGTTAATGATGTTGATGACCATGATCTCTTGTTGATGTCAGAGTTGAAAGAGATTTTAGAGATTATGTAATCCCCCCCCATCTGTGTATTACAAATTCTCACTTGCTTTCTTCTCTCAGGAGAGAAAGGGGCACTTCTGTCATCTTTGCTTGAGAGGGAGAAGTCCAAATTATCTCAGTACTTTCATTGGTGACTCCATGACCCTCTGCTTATTAAAGCCTTTTATCACAAAAGTGGTGGGAGCAGCTAATCCTAGGAGTTTAAATGATGAAAGATCTATAAGGAAATCCAATTAAAACCACAAAGAAATATCACTACACACTCACTAGAATGGCTAAAATAAAAAGACCTACAGTGCCAAGTGTTGGTGAGAATATGGAACAACCGGAACTCTCACGTGTGGCAGTTGGGAGTGTGATGGTGCAACCACTGGGGAGGACTGGTAAGCAGTTTCTTATAAAGGTGAATATACACTTACTTTATGACCCAGCCATTCCATTCTTAAGTATTTACCTAAGAGAAATAAATACCTATGTGCACAAAAAGGACTTCTATATGAACATTTTATTTATAATAATAGCCAAAAGCTAGAAATAATTCAGTGTCCTTGAATGGATAAACTAATGGTGGAAAATCTATACAATGGAATACTAATCTGCAGTTTAAAAAACTGAACTACTGATTCATGTAACAACGAAGATGAATCTCAGAAGTATTATGCTGAATGAAAGAAGTCAGGCACAGGGTACATACTGTATGGTTCCATTTATTCTGGAGCAAGCAAAATTAATCTATAGGACAGAAAGCAGGCCAGAAGTTATATGAAATGGTGTGAGAAGGAGGGATGGATGCCTACAAAGAGGCATGAGGTACTCTTCGCAGTGATGGGTTGATTGTGGTGATGGTTGCAAGAGTATATATAGTTGTGAAAATGCATCAAACTGTACGCTTAAAAGGGTGCAGTGTATTACATATGAGTTGATTTTAAAAGATGAGGGATCTAGTCTGAGCTCTACCACTAACTAACTAGCTCTATGTGTTCTTGTGAAAGGAGCTTAATTTTTTCTACATCTCTTTCCTATTGGGAAAATGGGGACAATAGGTAGTTCACCTACCCCATTTAGTTATTGTGGAAATATAAATGAAATAATTTATTTTGAAATACCTTTAAGAAAGTGTAAAGTCATATGCAAATGCTGGTTGGGGGTTGGGAGGAATATTTCCGTAAACTCCTCTTAAGGGAAGAAATGCAAGAACTGTGATAATCAATATATGAGCTAGTTACGTATATTTTTGGATTGTATTTGCAAGTCATCTTTTAACTTTGTGTAACACTGGCTGTGTCAGTTTCCCCTCTACCCATCAGTAAAATGATGGGGTAGACTACATCAGAGGTAGAAAACTGTAGGCTCAGAGACTCTTTAAAGCCTTCCAGATGTGTTTTCTTTAACCTCTACAGTGTCAAGCTTCCCAGCATTAATTTAAAATGTGACTAGTTGCCAGTGTTTAAATCTGGAGATTTCACATAAAGTTCTGGGTTTCCAGTTTATCTTTAGAAGTGAGCAGATCTGACAAAGCTGTATCCATATTCCTACATGGCAACAAATACCTGGAGTTGTGTAGTAGCTATTCCTTTACATGGGCCATACCCTTTAGTTTCCCGCAGTCTCTACCACTCTCTGTAGCCTTTACTATTCTCTATAGTAACATTAAGAGGAAAGTTAATTCATTTTTTAGTGCCCTTGATGTGTTAGACACTATTCTAGGAGATGATTATACAGAGGGGAACTAAACAGACAAAAATCTCTATCATAGTAAGTATTAAGTACCCATCCACATAATCAAAAATTAGGAGAAAGACCAGGAGAGTACTTTATGTTTTAGGGAAAGGGGGAGAAAACATGTTTCTTTGTGGAACTAAAAAACTATTCCTACATGTTTAATAGGCACAAGTGTGTATGTGCCACAGTTCTCTTGCCTGTTTTACTTGCTTACCTCATATAATGGATCAGATCCTTTTTCCTTTTGTGATTCAATAAATTCATGGAGATTATTTTAGCATTGCAAAAAATGCTGGTAGGCAGAGAGACTGGCACAGGCTCTACTGAATGTTAGCTTTTCTTACCTCTGTTCAAACCATCCCCACCTCAGCTTTAAGTTTTTCAATTTAATCAAGCTGTTGGGCTGCAACTCAATCTGAAATGACCATCTCTGTTGACAGTCTTATAGCTGCCTTCTTCTCTAATGGCCTGAACCCTGATCTGTGGTTGGACGTGTACTGGAGAAGTATCTTGAGTGGTGCTATCTCCCCTCTACCTTCTAGTAATTTACATCTCTATTTGGTCAACTACACAGTTAATTGGCCAACATTTTTATATTGACAGTCCTATAAGGCTTCAATTTTTATTTCATGGTCAGGAAACCCTGATTTAAATGCTTCTCACCTGCAGATATGCCCTTGTATGGGCGTAGATGCTTAATAACATGCTTCTGCCTGTATTAAGTATAGTGGTTCATTGCTCTGCCTTTAGATTTATGATGGTCAGGGGTTTGAGAATCTGGGCTGGCTCTTCTCAACCAGTTGAGCTTGCCTAGATCACGTGATAGGTATCTGACTTATTTCTTCAGTCCTAGCTGGAAAGGTCATCTTGCTACCTGGTAAAGAAAACTACACTACTCCCATCTGGTGGCAGTTATCTCAAACTGCTGCATCATCAACTTGCTTCTGAAAGGACAGCCTTGTCCTTTAGTGGTGCCATGCATCACTGAACTGCAGGAAATTGCCATTCCCAACTTCTGTTCTCCTGACGTTTGTTCTACAGCACTCTCAGCACTGTAAGGGGGGTTGCACAGTTTCCTCTAAGATAAATGAAGTAGAAAGAACATTTTTTGGACAATCAGGAGATTGACACTGTTCCAGGTTCTGCCCAGTACTAACCATGGGACTCCTAAGCCTTACTAGGTTCCTCTACCCCTAAAGCAAAATGCTTGGACTTAATGTTCTCTAGAAGTACTACTGTACAAAGTCAGTAATCCTATGATTTTTTTTTCAAAATTTAAAATATATATAAAATGAAAACCCACTTGGACTGTTCACAAAACAGGTATGAATATTGAAATTTTGTAAGTTATATTATCGTTTTCCCTAGTTCTACTTGATTATAAGAGACAACATGAATTTTAATAGCTTTTTTTGGGGAAAAAAGAAAGACATAGCACTTCATTAAATGTACATATTTATTACAAGAAAATTTCAGATATCCTAAAAATTAAAATATAAAAAAATCGAGATTTTGTGTGTGTGTGTGTGTGTGTGTGTGTGTGTATGATAAGATCTCTCAGTGAGTGTATGCAAGGGTTAAAAAATTTTTTTTAGTAAATAACTCAAAATTCTAGAATTACAATTGACAATTAAGCAGTATAAGTGTACTTTAAAGTATTAGGAGAAAATGTTAAATGTTACTGAGGTACAAAGATTAAAGAGTTCACAGTTGAAATTAAAAATTTATTTGGGTGATCGCTTCATAAATTACATAAATGTCTCATCATGGGTTTACACCTGAACTAATATGATATTGTATGCCAACTGTAATTGATAAATAAAAAAATATTTAGAAATAAAATTTAAAAAAGATTATATGGTAAATTTTAGTGTTTATCTGAATACTGAAGAAGAACATAGTGACAGGAAATATACAAACATGCAGTCTCCAGTAAATCATTATCAAAATACACATTGGGACATTTGAATCCATTAAAAAATTTTTAACAGTGAATTATGTGTGTATTTTAACATGCAGCAGTGCTTTATGATTAAAGCTCTCTTTGGTTATAAGGAACAGAAACTTACTCAAGCTGACTTAAAAAGGAATAATTATTGTAAAGATGCAGCAGGAAATGCCATGAACATCAACAGACAGGTACTGAAGTGCCGCTGGACCTCAGAGGATCTAGTTTGTCAGTCAGGACCCAAGTCCTATCTCAGGCCTGAGACCTCTATAATCACTGATTATTGATCTTGTAATTTTGCATGTGGCTGTTAGCCCCAAATCAATGCCATAACCTCAACCCAAGTTCCCTTAATGATGACTTCTCTCTGCATTCACCTTCATCCAATTAGTGATCACCTCTGTGCAAAATACAAACCATTGATTTTTTTTCTTTTTTTGCTACACAGGCTCAATACACAGGATAGTTCAAGCTAACTTATGAAGGTACACGAGCAGGCAGGTGGATGAAGTGCCCGATGTAAGTGCTGCTTATCCCAAAGCCTTCAACTTTGACAGCTTTGCAGCACCTTATCTATCTATAACTTCTATTAACAATTGCACTGAACACCTCATAACTGTTTGGGGAGTGAGGTCAAGGTTAGGAGTTCTAAGGATTTGTGGAACACTAAGGTGTAACAACTTCAAAGTATGTAAGAATGCTTCAGCTAGTAATTATTGCCTTAAAGGGAAAAAACACTAAGCCTCACGGGATTGCACTTAGAATTAAACGAGAGCTCAAAGTGCCTAGGACAGTAGGAATGTAGGTAGTTTTCCTCTTTCATCTGTTTGTTCATGTTTATTTGTAGGTTCTTTTGAAGATAATTACTGTTGTTCCTTTTTCCTGAGATTGTGTTTAGGAACAATTTCTCTGATTTCTGCCACCCTCTTGCCTCTGAGTCCCGAAAACCTACGAATGCCTTCTAAGCTAGGCCAGCCCTAGGGCTAGCCGACAGTGGCATCAGCACCATCAACAGTGACAGGAGCTGCCATAGTCGTCTGATTGACTTTTGGAACATGACTCAGAAGAGCTTGTATGTTTGTTTCTCTCGCAGGTGGATTTGCTATCGTGTTTCTGGTGAGGACAAGCAACGGAGTGAAATGTGCCTTGAAACGCATGTTTGTCAACAATGAATATGATCTCCAGGTGTGCAAGAGAGAAATCCAGATCATGGTAAGGCTGCCCCTCAGAGTTGAGTCTGCTTATTTAAAAGTGGGGGGGACTGTGCCCTCTCACAAGAAAGGCGAGGGGGGTTGTTCCCTTTTGTGAGATGGCAGAGAGGCCTCTGCACAAGACGGGAGTGAACAGCATTGGGGTGTAGGATGCTGCTCCTGCCTTGGTCACCCTCAGTTGGAGGGTTGAAGAAAAAGGAGCTTATTGAGAAAACATATATTTTTAGGTCAGAGAAATAGTTTTGGGCATTGGGAAAGTTTATTTCACAACATGGTTCCCAGAATTAACTATGGAGTTCAGTCTAGAAACCCTAGGTTTCCAACAAGCCTCTGTTTCTAGTCTCCTATTAGTCACCAGTCCCAGTTTTCAACCTCTTGAGCTCTGTGGCGTTCCGTGACACATCTTCACACACGCTTTTATTTTGTGTGTGGTTGTTTTCACCTGGAATGCTTTCCCCCTTTTTTGGCCTAGAAACATCTTACTCTGTGATTTCATTTATAAAAGTCTAAGAACAGGCAAAAGTGATCCTTGGTAATAGAAATTAGAAAGTGGTTATCTGAGTGTGTAGGACATTGACTAGAAAAGGGCATGTGGGAACTTTCTGGGCCATAGAAATGTATATTTTGTTTTGGGTAGTGGTTACACAGGCCTATACAATTGTCAGAACTCAGTTGAGCACCTTAAGATCTGTGCATTTTATTATATGTTAATTATATCTTACATCTTAACAACTTCAGTTTTCAAGATACAGATTCATAATATGTTGAAAGGAAAAATTCCTATCAGTTAGAGGTATATGACAACATATTTATGGATAAAATAATATGATGTCTTGAAGTTAATGAGTGGATTTAGAAGAGAAACAAGATTGGCAATGAATTGATTATGATCAAGGCAGAGTGATGGGTATATGAAGTTTGTTGGAGTTGTTTCCTACTTCCACCTATGTTTAACATTATACATAAAATATTTAAATAGTCTTTTAATCCATCATGTTTCCACAGTACTTTTGTTAATGCCAATTATAGTGTTTATCTTGTTATTTTATAAATAATTCTGCAATCAGAAATTAAGTTATTTAAAATCAGAAACTTTATATTCCAACACACTACTTGACATAGAGTAAATACTTAAACTTTGGATAAAACGAATGTATGAGTAATTGTAATAGCAGATGCATATGTTCATCAAGAGATGATGATTCATTTGTACTCTGGATCTTCATGCTTTTGTAAAGAGGTCCAAAAAATGGTTGAGGGTGGCATTGTAGGGATTCCATCAGGCTTTGCTTGCCCCTGCTTACCCCTTGTGGGGGATTCCCCTTTCTGTGGCTACTTAGAGTAACTTGTTGTATTGTAGTTGAGCTATTGAAAGAACTCAGAATTTTAGAGAGCCTGGTACTACTTTGGATTCCAGAAAGCTGAAACTGTTTGGGGGGAACTGTTGATGGAAGTAAGTGTTGCTGTCATCATTGCAAAACAAACAGAAAACCCTAAGGTTCGCATACATACTGTCAGGGCCATGTGGGTCTGTCCAAAAGGCACCAAAGCCCTTCCTCTTCCCTGCCACACAGCTCAAAATGACTATGCTCGTTGGATTTCCCTTTATCCACCAATGGATTTTCCGGATGCTTCTTATTACTCCTCCTCGCCCCTTGCCCCTTCCTTGCTCAGCTCTAACACTTCATTTTCTGTCTTTGCTTCTGCTGTTTCTGCTCTCTGCCTGGAATGCCCTTCTCATTCATTTTCTGGTGTTTGAAAAGTAATTCCATTCTTGAACTTTCTCCCACTCATTCATAAACAGGTTTGAGGGCTTATTTTGTGCTAGGCAAGTGTCGGAGTAGAGGAACTAAGAAGACACAGGCCCCTCTGGAGCTCACATATTAATGGACCTGATTAGGAATTAAATTATGTGGGGTCAGGTTCTAGTCCAGCCATGTATTAGCTGTGAGAGTTTTGTTCTTGATTTTGTTTATATTTTTAAAAAACTTAAGTACTCAAGTAGGCGAACTAAACTTGTTACAAAAAACGTCAAATAATTCCCCAAGTGATTCTCCTATGCCATTTCAAGGTCCCAAGGCAACCACTTTTGATTCGTTTGATATATTTCTAACTAACATGCTGATATTGCTAATTCTTGATTCTCCCCTCCCCCATTTTGGGCATTAGATACTATGGAAAGTAAAAATTTAGCTTTTTCATCCCCTGCATGTCATTTTCTCCAAATACTTGCATATTCTCATCTTTTATTCTTCCAAAATAGCAGGAAATTTTGGCAGTGTATTAGTTATATTAGTATTAGTCTTTACATTATTATGTAAGAAAACATTATTTCTGCTGAATCTCCTAGTGGACTATAATTAATAGTTCAGAATTCTTCCGAAAAAGAGATTTTTATTTGTTTGTTTGTTTATTTATTTGTATCACTATGGACTCATGCATGTTTATTTTGTTTTTTTTTTAATCGATTTGCTGTCTTTTGGTTCTATTGGATAAGAGTAATATTTCAGTTCTCTGTTTCTTTTCTCTGACCCTTCCATGCTGTTGTTGAGCCTGTCCACCATGTTTTTTGCTTTAGTTATTGTATTTTTCAGTTCTGAAATTTCCATTTGGTTCTTCTTTAGGTTTTTAGTATGAGTCAGACCAGGCCTGGAGTATTTCATTCATTTCCTAGGGCCATTCTTTTTTTTCTTTTTTTTGCCTTTTAAAAAAAATTTATCTTTATTGTTGAAAGTATGACAGATGTCTCCTTTTTCCTAGGGCCATTCTTATAAAAAGGATATAGACAAAGCAAAGTGTTTAAACATGGGAGCAGCCAAAATGGTGATGTGACTACAGTCATGTCAAACAAAGTGGGGATGTTTAACAGAGGGAAGAATAAAACTTAGAGTCTAGGTAACAATATTTCAATTGTTTAGAAAGTGAAAAAATAATCAACTTGTTCTTTTTGCTCTGAGGAGGTGTCAGGAAGTAGGTGTTTCTAGCTAGATGTAGGGACTGGTCAACAGTGAGGGGTGTCTGCAGATTGGCTGATATCCCAAGGAAATAACATTATTCTAAGAAAACTGCTTGTCAACAGGCTATAGCAGGGATTCAGATATGCCTGGTTGGTCTAGATCAGCTTTACTCAAAGGATCTTGTTTTGTTTTTTCTTTCATTCCTTGTGTGTTTGTTTTATTTTATTCCAACACCCCTCCTCCAGTTTATCATACTACTTTTCTTTGTAAATTGAGATAAAATTCACCCTTTTAAATATGATTGAGTTTTAGTATATTTATAAGATCATTCACCTATCACCATTTATCTAATTCCAGAACATTTTTCATCACTCCAAAAGGAAACCCCTTACCCATTAGCAGTAACTTTCCTAGCAACCATTAATCTTTCTGTTGCCTATTCTGGACATTTCTTATAAATGGGCTCATACAATATATGGTGGCCTCTTGTGTCTGAGATCTTTCAGTTATCAGGTGTTAAATATTTGTCCATGTTGTAGCATGCATAAGTACTTTATTAATTTTCATGGCTGCATAGTATTCCTTTGAATGGATATACCAAATTTTTGCTTATCTTTATGGACATTTGTGTACAAGTTTTTGTGGACATAATGTTTCATTTTTCTTGGATATATACATAGGGTTTAAATTGCTGGGTCATGTGGCACTCTACTTTTTGTGAAAATGCCAAACCGTTTTCCATAGGAGCTGTACAATTTTACATTGCTACCGGCATATGTGAAGGTTCCAATTTTCGTATCCTTGTTGATATTTTTTATTGTTTCTGGTTTTGATTATAGCCATTCTAGTGGTTCTGAAGTCATATCTCATTATGGTTTTGATTTGTGTTTTCCTAATGATTAATGGTGTTATACATTCAACATTATGAAGATTTGCATTTATGTTTTCTTTGAGGAGTTTTTAGATCTTTGTTCCACTTTGAGTTAATTTTTGTATATGTTGTGAGGTAGGGGTCCAACTCCATTCCTTTCATGTTGATATCCAGCTGTCTCAGCGCCATTTTTTGAAAAGATTATTCTTTCCCCCCATTCTGTTGTTTTGGCACCCTTATAAAAAATTAGTTGTCTATATAAAATGTATGGGTACTGCTACTCAAAGGACTTTGTGCCAGAATGAAAATCAATGAACTGTTTTTCTCATAGGTTAAAGTCTCACTAGGAAAAGAAAAAAGTTAGCTTAGTGACTTGATTGATTTATATCCTGGAACAAGATTTATGTCCTTACGGTCTGGTAATAGTTTACTAACCAGCAGATGTTTGTGGACCACATTTTGAACAGCACTGCTCTGAATCTTGGCTATGTTAAGTGCCACTGACAAGGAGCATCCCAGGCCCTATCCCAAAACCACTGGATTAGAATCTGTTTTTAAACAGAATTCTCAGCTGATTCATATGCATATTAAAGTTTTACCACACTACTTAGAATCAGACTCTAAAGGACTTTAAAGATCTATTTAGAAAGTACAGGATTAATTAATGAATAAGACTTGGGAAAGGGAGTGTACATTTGAGTATAGACAGGAGAATATCTAGGACTTATTATGTAGCAAAACCCACAAGGGCCCCATACCTTGGCCTTCAATAGAACTCCAGGACCACCCCAGATATCAGAGTTGTTTTTTTACTACTACTCTGGACTTGATAGTTTTTGTTTGCCTGTGAATAACTCCCTGAAGAGAGTTATAAAGGAAATTTAGAATTATAGAGAAAAAAGGGGGAAGGAAGAGTAAGGCAGAAGACTCTTTAACAAAGCAACTTTGAGAGAGAGAAACTAATTTCTGGCCTTAGAACTGCTTTTCTTCATGTTTTAAATTAAGAAAAAGCTGAAATTTGGTTAAGAGGGCCTGTGCAACCATGATGTGATTCTAGAAGTAGGCAGCAGTAATGGTGACTCATAAAATCAGAAAAAGTTGAATATTTGAATGGAGGACCAAAGGGGTTAATATACCTCTTTGGAAACTTACTATATACAAATGCAAGCACTATGAGAATCAGGAATTTGCAGGTATCATGCTGACATTGCAAGGAAAGGTGGCTTAAGCAAATGATATATAGGGGAATTAGTTATATGCAATACTCATTTTTACTATTTTGAGGTGAGTGATATTATTGATATGGTATTTAGAATGCTATTTTCTTTGTTTGCTTGAACATCAAGGTTTTTAGAGATGAATTTAGGAATTGAATCCTTTGTTTTCTTATAAGGCCTTAAGGTTCTTAAGTAGGAATTCTGCTACAGAATTGTGAAGCCAGGGACAGAACACTGTTCTGTGCTATAAGCATCATTAATTAGGATCCCAGATAAACTTGAAATCTGTAATAATCTATAGGATCTAGGTTGAAGGGCTGAATTTCAAATGCTAGCTTTTGTGTGTTTATGAAAAAGTTTTTCAGCACTTCAAGCTGTTAAATATGAAAGTTAATGAGCTAACTATAAGCCACGTTAGATATATATTTAATAAAGTAGGTTTTCTAATGACATATTTGTCAGTGCTTTATTACTCTTATTTAATGTTAATTTAAAAATAAAGTTTGAAATGACAACACAATCTCTTTAGACTTATCACCATTTAAATCATGTAATATAAACTGATCTATAGTTAACTGAATATTCCCCACTCCCCTAAAACTCAGGTTTTGACTTACCTTCACCATATAGACTTTTATTTCAATACTCCAAATGCTAGTTGTAGCCAAAGGCATCAACAAATCTTCCCCACATCCTGCTTTTTCCTGTGTAAACAGGTGGTAACTGAGATTGCCCGACTCACCAAATGTGGATTCCATCCCATACCTCTACATCCAATCTGTTCTGTAAGCCTGGGGCTGGTCTTTTAACTAAAGGCAGGGAAAGCTGGGACATCTTCTGGCCTGTGGCTGCTGGGAACTGATGCCACTGTACTGTAAATGCAAGTCAGTCTCAATTTGCAGTAAGATTTTTCTCTTGACCTTTTCTACATTTCACAACTATTCAGACAAGTCTTCATCACTCATAAACCAGTGATGTTTTACTCTAAAATCTGAGATGTTGCTGCATCATCAAGTCATTAAGAGTCATGGTTTCCTTCCAACGAGGTGGTCTTTTCTGGTGGATATATCTCAGAATCTCTGCAGAAGACAAAATGAACAGGAATTGGGGCTTGAACTTATCAGCAAACATCTTGGCAAGCTGTTCTAGGATGCCATCTGCAGATGTTAATTATCTAGTTTGGGTCCTGCAGTAGCTCTTAACCTCCTCTTGGCTCTACCACATGCTTTTAATCTTCCTTGTAGATTCTTTATTATTCCTCTTGGGGTGATACAAAGTCACAGGCAACATTGCTGATTCTTTTTCAAACAGTTAAATGTAGAAATATTAAGTCTTTCATTCTTTCTTGTGGACATTTGGAGGACATGATTTTCTGCCCAGTTTTTTCTATTTCCAGGACTGCATAAATGGAAGCAAGTTCTACAAGAGTTGATAATACTGAAAAGCAGAGGGAATTATGGTCCTGTGAAACAGGAGTCCTGAAATCACTTTCTGTTTGGAGAAACTTGAACTCTAGAGACTGCTTTTCTGCCTCATTATCTCCCTTGTTGGTTATATCCAAAGTAGTTGTTCTAAGACTTTTCTCTCATCAAGCTTCTTTCTCATTCCCTCACACTTGAAGATAATTTTGCTTTCTACTGAAAACAGTAGATATGAGCTCACTCAAATTTTCTTTTTCCCCAGCCTTCAACCAATATTCATATCCATTCTTATTTCCTTCCCACTTGCCAGGAAAGAAATGTCTTCCTAAGACAGTCCCTGTAACAGTGCTCTGAATCCCCACCTCTTCTACCTTTGGGACTTTGTTCCATCAATTATTGCAGCCTTAGAGCTTTCTTTCCCTGGCTCCTTCCACTCTTCATTGTTCAATTCTCTTCCTCCCTAAAAATTCTTTTCCTCAATACTGCTTCTCTCTTCAGCACAAAATGTTCTGAAAGAGTAATCTATAATTGCTGGCTCTACATATTCAATTCCCATTCTTTGCAAGTCCCATTTCATTCTCACCTCCATTTCATCCCCTCCCTGAAACTGTTCTTGCATGGATCTCCAGCAACTTCCCTATTGCCGATTGCAGTGGTCACATTTCTACCTTTGATCTACCTTCTGAGGCAATAGAAGGTAGATCACTCAGAGGCAATCTTTCACTCAGAGGAAAGTTCTAATGAGTTTTAACTTTGATACTCAGGGTTTAGTTGTGTTCATTTGATATTGTGAGGCTGCTTCTTATTAGGGTATGTGGTTCCAGATTGAAAGAGACTTTATTACTTTAAACAGTGGAATCTCCAGTTAGTGTGATGATAGTTACTATTCTGTGGTCCAAACTACCAAATTTGTATGGTGATTCTTACAGAATCACATATTTTCCACATCCTCCCTTTCACTTTTTATTAAACCAAAGTAAACTAATTTATTAAAATTAGTTAATAATGTATCTGTGCAAAAATCCTATCACCCAGCTGGCTCACTTTTTGCTCATTAATGACCTTGGATTGTGAACATCATCGTTACACAGATTTATTTGCCTTTATGGATATTAAAATAACCGTACCAGGGTGAGAGGCACCTTCTAGTGCCTCACTGGGTCCTGACACAAAATTAATTCCACAAGCAGCCCTGGGAGGTCATATGCAGTTCCAGCCAGAGAGGTGGAAACATGACCCATCTTATTTATATCCCAGCTGGTTGGCTTGAAAGGCTTAATTACAAGCAAAATGCTTAGGTCTGGATGCCACTCTAGTCTCTGCAGAACTTTGTAAAACAGTTGTTCTTATACAGTTTCTAAAGGGAGAAAAACAGTATGACCAGTTTAAAAGTCAAGGTGAATTCACTTGTGTCCCTACAATGAGGAAAAAAAACATCAGTTTTACTTTTCTGAATTAAAAATTCACATGTTTAAATAGTTCATACCGTTTCTCTCCTCTTAGCCCCTCTGCAGTGTTTCTGGAGATGTGAGTCTTTGCTTCTGGTTTCCATGGATCACTAATGCAGTGAGCAAGTAGTCACCCTGTGTCCATTTGGTTCTAGAATTTAGTTCAGGAGAATGCTATGGTTTAGCAGGCTTTTAGAATTGCTGTTCAAGATCTGGCCATGAATCTCAGAGACCACTGGGAATCTTGACCCTGCTCCCTAGTCTCTGTGTATTTAAATGATCTGGGCTAAGAGAACTGATTGGCTCATTGCGTCTCTGTCGGTGTCTGTAACTGATAATATTTCAACTTTTCTTTACAGAGGGACTTGTCAGGACACAAGAACATTGTGGGTTACATTGATTCTAGTATCAACAATGTGAGTAGTGGTGATGTATGGGAAGTGCTCATTCTGATGGACTTCTGTAGGGGTGAGTATACGAACCATACCTTAAGCTTTCATTTCACTAGCACTTGTATTGTCAGGTGGTTGCTTCAGTAATTACACTGTACCCTAATGTATATGTTGTTCTGGTTTTAAAGATTGGAAAACTCAGAGGTTAAAAGATACAGAGTCTGCTGTTGCCTCTTGGTTATTCTGATAATGGCAACGGTCAGTGGTACAAACAGTTCAAAGCGGTGGATAATACAAAACTCCATTTTTTTAGGTTTAGGAAGGTTTGGTGCTTGTATATGAATGAGAATGTATCAGAATGAGAATGAATGTGTTCTTTGTGATGCTTTAAAACAAATGATGAAGGCACATAATAAAGGCCCAACTCCAGATGGACTAAAGAAACAATTCAGCTTCCTCACTCCCTCATTCATGTGTTCTGTTCTCCACTCACACCACCATCCTTGTTATGGGGTAAAAGAATCCTTTTTGTGTAATGCAAATGACCCTCCTCCCCTTGCTCCAGAGCTATAATTGCCAGGAATGTTACATTTTAACTATGCTGGAGTTAAGTAGTAGAAAGCATGGAGTTTCAAGCAATATTTATATTGGGAATTCCAGACTGTAGCATGAATTTATTCAGAGTCAACTGCATTTCCTACAACCATTGTTTGGAAGTTTGACTTTTTTTGGCCTAAGCAGCTGCCACTTAGAAGCTTGGGTCACTGTCTCACTCTTTTGTAATCACCCTTACTTCCACTAACATTTTCCTTGCCTTAAGATACTGTCCATAAACTAAATATGTTGCTAATCCCAAAAATGTGATGTTAACCATTAATTTCAGCCTTTACTATGATACCTGTTCACCTGATTTTTAAAATACTACCAAATTTGAACTTGATAGTTTGTTTCCTCCTGCCCGTTCCTTTTTGAACAGTAAAATGTTTAGAGATGAGGCAGTAGGAGCGCCCAGGGATCCGGCTAATTTTATAAATGAAGCCATTAGGGTTTTGGTCCTGGAGAATAAATGTTGGTGTAGCATTTCTATAGACCAGGCAGCAAGTAGTGAAGCCAGGGAGACCAGGCTGTTCCGAAGTACAGACTATAAAGCTGTCTTCTTCCTTCTCCTGAGGGCCGTTGTGCAATTGGATTCTTACTAAAAAATATGGCAAGTTGAACCTGTGGCCTTGTCTCGTACACAGCAGGGACAGTATAACTAGGCAACTAGAGCAGGACCATATTGCCAGTTCTACTACTAATCTTGAAGACATAATGAGGGCAGCTCATGTCTGGGGTGCTTTATAAAATAAGAAAACTTTTTGATACATTACAGAAAGCACTAGATTCTACAAAAACAAATCCTATGCTGGGAATCAAGACAGCTGGGTTTTAGTCCCAGCTCAACAAGTGATCAGCTCTGTTACCTTTACATCCAGACTGCTGCTTTGTGGAGAGCTATTCATTCTCTTAGGTAAGTGACGAGTCTGAATGTTTATAATCTTTCCTTTGCTCTGCACCCATCTTAGGAGGCCAGGTGGTCAACCTGATGAACCAGCGCCTGCAAACAGGTTTTACAGAGAACGAAGTGCTTCAGATATTTTGTGACACCTGTGAAGCTGTTGCCCGACTCCATCAGTGCAAAACTCCTATTATTCACCGTGACCTGAAGGTAACAGGTCGCACTCTTTCTTTCTTTGTTCGTACAGAGTATTCTCTGTCTGCCCCAAGGATGCGGTACATACTAGGGGGATGTGAGAGAAGTTTAAGACATGGTCCCAAATTCTGAGCTTGCGTTCTGTTTGGGGAGAGAAAATGCAAAAGAAGAAAAGATATAACTGTACACTATCAGTTCTATTACTTAAGTAGTTTTCAGAAATTCTTCATAATCATCAAATGCTTGGACACATATTGTTTTTGTTTTCCCCGATACACTCCCAAATTCACTTTTCCAGGGTCATGAAAAGTAATATCTAATTTAAATAGTTTATAAACAATGATACTTGGTCTTTAAAGTCTATTTCCTATTTTGCAAAAATCTATTGATTGATTACTTTTAAAATTTGTCCTACTAATTACCATCCCCTTGCACCAGGCCTTTCATATTGTAGTCGCTTGACAATGTTTGTTGAATGGAATTGGCACCCGGTTAGGATTCACTAGCATTTATGGAGCATCAGCTGTGTGCCATGTACTCTACTTGACACTTTTTGTACACTGTCTGTTTGGAGGGAGACATTCTTTTTTACTCTTTATTGTTGAGGAAACTCAGGAGCAGAGAGGTTATGTGACTTGCCTAAGGCCATATAACTAGGAAGGAATAGTATCAGAATTTGAATTCAACTCTTTTGATTCTAAATTGCAGTTTCTTTTTATTATACCTGTGTTTTGAGAAATGTGCTTCAGGGCTAATAACTTACATCAGCATCCCCTAGTGTGCTTGTTAAATGCAGGTTGCTGGGTTCCACGTGAATCTATTGGGCAGTAATTTTGGTGGTAGTTTCAGGGAGGCCCAGGAATTCATATCTAATTAAGCACCTCAAGTGGTTATTGTATATTCTAAAGTATATTCTTTTGTATATTCAGCAGTATACCGGCATTTCTGTTTGGGCTTTTTTATTTAAGCTTTTTAAAAAATTGACACATAGTTCACATACCATAAAATCCACTCTTTTAAAGTGTACAATTCAATGGCTTTTAGTATATTTACAAGGCTGTGCAACCATCCCTCTGTCTAATTTCAGAACATTTCATTACCACAAAAAGAAATCCTGTATCCATTAGCAATCATTCTTCATTCCCCAGTGCTCTAGCCCTGGGCAACCACTAATCTACTTTCTATTGCCTGTTCTGGACATTTCATGTAAATGGGCTCATACAATATATGACCTCTTGTATCTGACTTCTTTTACCTAGAATAATGTTTTCAAGGTTCATCTGTGTTGTAGCATGTATTCGTACTTCTTTCCTTTTCATGGCAGAATATTCCATTGTGTGGCGATATCACATTTTACTTACCCATTCATTAGCTGACAGACAGTTGAATTGTTTCTACTTTGGCTACTATGAATAAAGCTGTGATGAATAATACCATGTACTAGTGTTTATGTAGGCGTATGTTTTTAGTTCTGTTGTGTGTATACCTAGGTGTGGAATTGCCTAGTCATACGGTAACTATGCTTAACTTTTTGACTAATTGCCAAACTGTTTTCTAAAGTGGCTGCACCATTTTACATCTTCTCACAATATACGAGGGCTCCAAATCCTCCACATCCCCACCAATATTTGTTACTGTCTTTTATTTTAGCCATTTGTGGTGGGTGTGAAGTGGTCCATACATACTAGCATTTCTGTACTAAAGCAATTAGCTTTCAAGAATACAGGTATATACCTCCAAATTCTCCAGTGTATCTCTGCCTGCAGTCAGCCCTTTTTCTGAGTAGAAAAAGGAGGTTACATCTCAGTAAATATTATGAGCATAACATAGTATGAGTACATAATTCTGTACAAATATAATATGGCTCCTGCTCTCAAGATGTTTAAAGTATTGGTGAGAGGACATAATTTAAATATTTAGACTTGAAATAGATATAGGTGAAATACAAAACTTCATAGAACGAAGTGATGAATAGATGAAAATCAGGTGGCTCAACATATGATCAGATAGTGAGATCAAGGAAGTAGTGCTTGGAATCTTCTAGAAAAGTGGGATTTTGAAGTACTAGTGGGAAATGGGTGGTCACAGAGAGCATGAAGGACATTTCAGGCAGAGAACGGAACCTGAGAGCTGCCTAGAAAAGGGAACCGCAAGGCATTTGAGGATGGAGAGTTAGTTAAGGGCCCAGTACATAGCAGGTTGCAGACCAGGCTAGAGGCCACTGCTCTGAGTATATATTGACATTTTACTCAATTGTTGCCTTTAATGATGAGTGAAATCCTTAGGCCCATTGGCATATCTTTCAAAATAGCAGTGGTACCAACATTTTAGGAGCTGACCTCTGTCCCTGTTGCCTGCCTTGGAGAAGAGTTTATGAGGGGCAAAAAAATGGGAGAGAAGCGTAGCTGGACAACACCAGTGCTGGCTTGTGAGTGTGGGAACTTTTTTCTGTGGCCTCTATGCGCTCCGGCCTCTCTGGAGCCCCATTCTCTCCTCATGTCAGATGGAGTTCAATTTCATATTGGAACTTGGATTCTGTAGCACTCACAGTGTGACTTGTACCCATGGAATTGTAAGTGCTGTGAGAGATGAACATGTCAGTGTCCTTCATCTTGCCCGATGCAGGTGGCCAGTAGTGGTTCAGGGGACTTCGTTTCCCTTTCTCCTCTACCTTGGAACAGGGAATGTAAATAGGGGCCCCTAGGAGGAGGTCTCTGTTGTGATTGATTGTGATTGTGATTGTGATTGTGATTGTTCTAGAGGAATCCTGTTGCTGTTGCTTTTAGTCGTTGACTCCTGGTTGTTCTGATTGAAGCTTTTCACAACTCCCCAAATCTTACAGTTGGTGCCATCTAAATGCTTTTTCATTAGCATGTTAGATTTTGTTGATTCCTACTAGTATGTGCACAGTGGGCAGTCACATTTGCCAGCCACGCTGCCAACTTCCTGATGCATGAGTAGTGTCCCCGTATACCTCTTGTTGGCCTTGGCTGTGTCTTGTTTGCCCTGGCTGTGTCATTTATCACATTCCCTGGGCCACTCTGAGCTCATCACTGCTAGAACCAGCCACTGCGGTCCTAGTAGTAGCCAGAGCCAAGAAGTTCATTATTCTCCTGCTGCCCAGAGAAGGCGCTGGTTGCTGGTCTTCTGATTGCTTCTCTGCAAGCAGGAGTTCCATTTGGTGAGGAGGTACCACTGTGAATAAAAGGGGGACACCGGAAAGAGCACAGGCCAGGCCAGCTGTGGACCCCCCTGTTGAGTCAGTGCCCCCCTGAGTGGGCACTGCTTGTTCACCTGCAGAACCAAGAAAAACCCCTCTTGTTCTGCCGGGTCTTTCTTCCAAATTACATAAAGGAGATGCACTGAATGGTCCTGGTCCTTAAGCAGCTTATGTTCTAAAAATAACCGTAACAGAAGTTCTGTTCTTTATTGAAGATCCTTCCTCAAATACATTATTTTAACATATTAATTATATCCCCCATTTTAAAGTTTTTATTTCTCTGAGGAAAAATAAAGATTATTACAGATAATGGGGTCGTAGACCTGGGAAGGACACCTAGACCAGCCCTTTCCTTTGCCCAATCAGGTGACCTCTGTCCAGAAAGACTGTGACCTGTACAGCTAATTCAGTGATCAAACCAGAACAGAGGCTGAGGTTTTTTACTCCCATTTTGGTTTGTGTGTGTTTGCTTTTGCTGTATTGTACCATGCTGTTTTCCCCGGCACTTAAGGATTAAGACTTAAGTGCATTCAGATTGAAAAAGTCACGAATGTCTTATCAGAAAAGAGATTTAGATCTCATGAAGTACAATAGGCTGAAGATTTTTGTCCTATTTCTAGAATCACAGGTTTGAAAACCCACATTAATCTAATCCTCCAGAATTTCTAGTGGTAATAAATCCTGTGACTGAAATGTCTGAAGGCCTTATCTGTTTGAAATAATGTCAAGATGAAGAGGTCAGTAGGAGGTGGCTTTCGAGACCTTTTAGCTCAAGTTATAAGCAGAGTTTGAGAGTGACAACTTTAATAACACTCTTAAGCCAATGGGTTGGGAAGTAAGGTCAGCAGTAGTCATCTCTCAGAGCTGAAGGACTTGAGGATTGTAAGCAATGGTAACCAACGTTAGGCTTACAGCCTAAAAGGGGCATTGCCAAAAACAAAGTCACTACACAAATCCTCCGAAGTTTTCAGAAGATGGTGTCAATATCCAGTCGGTTCTCTTCCTTCCTAACTCATTTAATTTGCCCTGGCCCTAGTGTAGACCTGGCTCTGTTCACCTCACACCTGGACAATTGCACCTGCCCTCGTTGTCTCCTTTCTTTTTCCCCCCTCATCTGTCACCATGCTAACCTTCCTAAAACACTTTTCATCTGCTGCTGACTGCTAAAAATGTTGAGTGGCTCCCCAGTGTCCTTCTTCAGTTTGCCCTCTGTCTGCTTCTCTGGTCTTCTCTCCTTCTGCTCCCATCTCTTTCTCCAGTCTGAACTGCCCGAGTTCCTTAATTGCATAATGCACACCAGTGCAGTGGGTGATGGTGTAATCCCAGCAGTCAGGCAGCCTGAGCCCACGTCCTGCTCTTCCAGTCTTGTGACCTCAGGTATGTTAGAAATGGACTCTGTTTTCTCATCTGTTAAGTGACTTTGTAAGAATTTCATGAAATATTAGAAGTGAAAGTGCACGGGGCAGTGTCTAGTACATAGTAAGTGCTATTAGTTGCTGATGCCATTTTGTTATCTCTCCTGCCTGTGTGCCTTTGTTCCTGTTACTAGTTTCACTATCTAAGGCCTTCACTCCTCCAGGGCCCAGCCTTATCTCATCTCCCCACTATTGGAGCGCTGGCCCATAATGTGTCCAGCCCCATGTTTCCAGTTTTCTTTGCACTGCCAATGACCAGCACAGTGCTGTTCTAGCCTCCATGGTCTCCTCTGTGCCTCAGGCACCTCAAGCCTGCTCCCCTCTCAGGACCTTCGTGCTGGCTGCTCTCTGCTTGGAGTGCGCCTCCCTCGGGTGGCCCACGGCCGCTCCCTTCTTCATTTTCGTCTCTGCTTCCCTCATCAGAGTGACCTTCCCTGACTGCTAGTTACAGTAGCATCCCTCTTCACCTGATGTATACTGGACCTGCTGGGGGTTTTCCTGACATTTGTCACCACCACGCACTTATTTCCTTATTGTCCTCAGTTGGACACTAAGCTCCACGAGAGGATGTACTTTGGTTTTCCCAGCCTTATTCCCACAACCTAGAAAAGTCCTCGGCACGTAGTACGAGTTCAAATATGTTTCTCTAATAGATGAATGGCAATAACAAGGTGCATTTATGTAGGGAGACTGAGTTTGCCTTCATGTACATTCTCTTACGTGCTTCGTAACAACAGTGATGAAATATCAGCTTTCCTTTGCAGATGAGAAACAAGCCCAAAGAGCCTTAAAGATTTGTCCAAGGTCAGACATCTAAAATAGCCCCCGAGGTCTGCTCAACCCCACGTCCAGGGTGATGCCACACACTGTGCTCTGTGTTAAGCATTTGGGTGCTGATGGCGGTGCTGATGATGGAGAGTAGCAGGCGGCCTGAGCTTGGAGGTTGTCACAGGTGTGACAAGGCACGGGGACAGACCGCTGCCCAATGAGTTCACCTTCCTAATCTCATTTGATTCTCCTTGCAAAGTAGCAGAGCAGGGATTATTGTTTTTGCCTGCATTGATATTTCTGTGGTATTGATAAGCTTTCTCTGCATTGATATTTCTGGCTGTCTTGTCTACTTCTGTACACATCCTTATTATTTAACTGGTTTCCCTAAAATATAGTTTTATACAATGTTATCTGTGCAAGGGAGGGAGGCAAGCTGAGGTGAGTCAGATTGGATATAGTGTAACTCCTGAGTGCTGCCACTTTGCAGCTAACTAGATATATCAACCTAGTTTTTAAGGGGGCCGGGGGAACACCCCAATGTGCCTTTATTTTGTCCTTTGTCTACTTAGTTCTCCCCCTACCCAGCAGTGATTTTGATCCTTCGAACTACCTTGTTTGCATTTTGATGTGAATTAACTTTTCAGTTTTCTAAATTATACATTCCAGCATTAGAAGTATGGAAACTGATTTGGGAAGGGACTGCACACATCTAGTAGGAGAGGTATGGTTTCACATGAGCCCTGTAAAATACATGAGGCCAGGAAAGAAGATCTTTTACAGAATGATGCTGTATAAGGGATCTCCAGGTACCTATGTGTGAAAAATACTAGACCAGATATAATTATAGACCAGTGGTTGGCAAACTTTTCTGCAAGGGCCAGATAGTAAAATTTTAGGCTTGTCAGCCAAATAGTCTCTATTTCAACTGCTCAGCTCTGTTACTGGAGCTTGAGAACAGCCATAGACTAGAGGATGGGAAACAGGTTGGCTTGGCATAAAGGTCTTACTTTGTTGACCCCTCCTAGAGACAGTAAGTTCTGTAGATTTTGTAGGGTAGCCTGGAAGGTTTTACTGAGGAATTAGGACTTGAGCAAAGATCTGAAGAATGGCTGGGATTTGACTGGTGGAGAGGGAGCAATTGAATAAAAGGACAAACTAGGCAATAATGGCATGCTTAAGAGACATTGAGCAAATCATCCTGACCAGAATTTGTATACTTGGTTCTCATTGACTAGATTCCTGTTATAGGGGCATTTCTCAACCTAAAGAACTAAGATAGCCCTGTTCTTTAGAGGGTATTCAGTACATCGGGTGAGTGTAGTCATCTCCCCTACCACGGTTGGAGGGTGGAGCGGGATCCTTGAGTAATTGCTGTGCTTCTAACATGCTTTCTGCCTATCCCTTGGGGATTTAGATTGCCTAGTTTCACCTCCTGGCTTTATCACTGTGAGTCTCACTTTCCCATCTGTAAATGGGGATATTACTATATTGTTATTGTGAGGATTGAGCAAGATAATCTATGTAAAATGCTGAGTACAGTGGTACTCATAATAGTAAAGGTCAGTAAATGGTAGCTGTTGTTTTTATAATCTCTAAATTAGATTGGAAATATTAGTGTTGCTTTGTTGGAATTATTTTAGATTCTTAAAGTGTGTATATGTTCAGGACGGTTTGACTGTTACATTTTGTATAACTAGATTAAACTGATGAACTTTATAAAAAAGCTATAGATGGTGGAAATATTTGCCTATCTAGCCTTGTCTGTGGGGAACTAGTCTCCCCTAAGAATTCTTAATCACAAGAGCAGAGCATATCCACTCAAGTTGATGGCCATAGTTCACACTGCCTGTGTGGCTAAAAATCTCAAAGTCAAAGTTCTAGATTAAAGTGATTATAGGTTATTAGTGCCCCACACGCACAAGTTATCCTTTATGGAAGAATAATAGACTTTATACTCAGGCCTCAAAGGCTTCCCACAGATGAATCCAGGGAGGATGAGTCAAAAAACAATGACAAGACCCTGTACAACATCACCATGAGTGAGACTCAGTAGGAATAAGAAACAATAGACTATATATAAATCAGTTTGCAGCAAAAACTTTAGGTATTGGATTTGCAGATACAGACTATAAAATAAACATTTTTATAATATATAATTTTTATAAGAATTAAAGTGTAGAAACAAGAGACTATCATAACTGACCAAATATTTTTAAAATAACTAGTAGTAATAGTAGGGATTGGACATTTGTTGGCTCCTGTCTTGCTTCTGACAGACACAGACACACAGACACAGTATTGTGTGTTTCTGTTTTTTAGTTAATTCTATTCAGCCAAGATTTTCTGTACCAAGCCCTATGTTAGGCACTGGTAGAAAAGATTACAGATACCTGTGTTTGTCTTTAAGGAGCTTATAGTCTACTCTTGCCTTTGTTTTCCAAAGGTAATCAGTCTTCAAAAGGCTGAAGACAAAAGACAATGGAGACTACAGACTTACTGGTTTAACAAGATTTTTTTGGCTGCCATTTTACTGCCCACACATAGCCAGATCTGTCCTCTAGCATACCAGTCAACTAAATTTGTTACTGGTATTGGGGTTCTTGGGCTCCTCAAGATAGAAATTGAGAGGGAGCCCCAGAACAATTTCTAGTCAGATTTTATTCAGTTTATGCTCAAGCCCAAGGGAGATAGTCCCGAGAGAAACACTGTTTCAGGCTGCTCCTCCAACAGCTTGAGGGAGAGGCTTTAATTGGCGAGAGGGAATGGCTCATGTAAACCTTGAGCAGAGAGTGGAATTTTCTACGTGAGGATTGGAAAAACAAGGGGTTAGAAGAAAGATAAAATTCTGCAGTTTTTTTCAAGCAGGGAGTGGAGGGGTTGTTGACATTCTTTTCTGGGGCCAGGTGACATTCTTGTGGTGGGCTTATCTGGCTATCTGACATCCTTGGGATCCTGTTGAGGGGCAGCAGGGTGGCTCCAGCTCTGCTGTTTTTCTTCTTCTGGCCATCTGGTGTTCTTGGGATCCTGGCTCAGGTCCCTATGCGCTCTCAAATTCACCTATACCAAAAATTATGTCTTGAGTACAGTAGTGCTCACTGTTTTGGAGTTGTTATTTCACTGGCAGAATCCTTTGATACTAGGTTCTGGCCTTTGTAAGTCCCCTTCTACCCAGAACTGCCCAGAGAATTCATTTATAAAAAAACAAGGATGATAATTTAACAGGAGCACTGCACATTTGCCCATAGCCCTTTAATCACTTTGAGAAGCAACTAAAATATAGCAAATATTTATTAATTCTGAAAATCCTAGTCTCTTGTAGTAAAGAAATTAATGTATGTATTTACAAGGCCCAAGTGAAAGAATTGATATCAGGAAGAACAAAGTACTGAAGGAACAGAGGAAAGGAGTGATATTTGTCTGGGTGGGGCCCTAAGTAAGGCTTCAAAGAAGAGGTGACATTTAAACTGGAGTTTGAAAGAGGAGTGGGATTTTGATAGTTGGGTAAAGATGGGGATCATAGAGAGCATTCTAGACTGAAAGGAGAACAGAACAAAAGATGTAAAGGCTTGAAAGTATAAGGACTGTTTCTGCAGAGGTGAGAAATGTGGCTGGAAATAGAAAAATGAGACTCTTGTTTCTCCATGTGGAGTCGCCCCTTTTTGCCCCCTCCACTGTCATTTTCCCGTTACTGTGCATCTTGTTTTATTCCACTTGGGGTGACCCCTGTTGATATACTTGGAGGAGAATAGCTTTCCTGTGCACATTGATGGGATTATGAGAACTAAAATAATTTTATTTATGTGAATGAGAACCAGAATTTCATACACATTACTAAATGACATCGTGGAATGGATGGTTGGGAAATGTTTTTCAGGTTGAAAATATCCTCTTGCATGACCGAGGCCACTACGTCTTGTGTGACTTTGGAAGCGCCACCAACAAATTCCAGAATCCACAAACTGAAGGAGTGAATGCAGTAGAGGATGAGATTAAGAAGTAAGCTTTTTCTTCTTTCTTGGAGAACCAGCAGCTTGCAGCTTATGGATGAGAAGGTCAGGGTGGGAAGACAATGATGCTGGTCAGTTGCTCCTCTTCTTAGATAATCATGTTGGCAGTTGAGTTGTTTGATTTTTAGTGGAGGATGTGGAGGGGTTTACAATTATTGATCAGTAGAGTAAAATGAAGGACTCTTATAGCACTATATCAATGGGCCTATGGTCATTATACGTAGATATTTTGATTTATGTCACATAACCCTTAAAAAGCAGAATGGTGCACCATAGAAATATTGTGATGTTTTTAAGTGGGATCACAACACCCATGACATTATTAGTCAGTTGGCTGTGCTTTTACTGAATCCTAAATTGCTTTGTATTCCTTTCTTCTCGTAAGGAGCTTACCTGCAGTATAGGAGAGGGCTGAGTAGGGCTATTGAAGTCTCTACAGCTATTGAGTAACTGACTTTCAAGAGGACAAACTTCTTCGGTTATGTGACTCCAGTAAGAACCTGACCCATTTTTCCTGTTGTCCAGAGTGTTGGATTTTCACAGGCAACCACACTCACTATTACTACTACTGATAAGTCAGCAGTCTAGCATACCACTCGTATCCTGATCCTTTCTTTCCTTTCCTGCATCACTACCCTGGCAACCAAGCCTGGGGCAGGAAAACTCTTGGTCCAAGGCCCTAATGGACACCTAAACCACAGTACCCTCAGGGCTCTAGAAACTCAAGCAGCACAAGTCACATGCTTGGTAACATCGAGATACTCACTTTGAAGATTAGCTTCTGTTCCTTTTTTCTTGAGCCTGAGATAAGAGGAAAACTATTGTTTTAGCCCTAATCCAGCAGTGAAGATCCATCTACCTCCCACCCAAGCTGAGGCCCATTTTCTGCTATTCTCTAGCGTCCCAGCCAGTATTCTATCTCTGGCAAGCCACATTAAAAGGGATTACTATTTTTTAAAACATATCAGCAAAATATAGTATCAAACAACAGGGATTTATAGGAGAACATTTTGTTATTGAGGACCCAAGAAAAGTTGCTTTTAGAATTTATCTAATGCCATAGTGTCTGAGTCCCCACATGCTCTTAGATTAGGACTGCTGCTAGAGGGCCATAGGTGTGTACCATAGACAGCTTTTTATTTTATTTGCACTAATATTTCATACTCTCTTCTGCAGATTGCTCTTAGGGAACTCCAGTATACAGGGTATCCCCCCCAAAATACACACTTTTTTCTGGTAGCTCAATTGATGTTTCTTTCTTTTTAGGTTAATAGTTATTCAAAGTGTGTATACATTTTTGGGGGGACACCCTGTATATATTTAAAGTATTTCTGCTAACAATGGTCTTTAATTATATCATTGTTATATTTAACAGAAATTGAATCTCTTGATTGTAGATATACAACCCTGTCCTATCGAGCACCAGAAATGGTCAACCTGTACAGTGGCAAAATCATCACTACGAAGGCAGACATTTGGGTAGGTGTCAACTAATCTATCCACATCTCAAATACCAGCAGCGCTGACTATAATCTCCCAAGTTTAATCCAGACAGTGCCATAGCAAGAGTGGCCACTGTGCCATATCATTGTCTACTTTCCTCTCGGGGTTATTCTTAACTCGAGGTGATCAACCACTGCTTCTTTAAGCATGTGAAAGAAATTTACTTTAGAGCTCTGTGAGAATTATTCAAGTGACCTGCCCATTTTTATATGGTTGTCACATATGTATTACTAGTTCTTAAGAGCAAAACAGCTGAAATAATTGTTCTTTATTGGAGCTCAATTTGGTAATGATAGTAGAAATAATGTAACTCAGCAGCTTAAAAGTGGTCTTGGGTTCTAAATTCAAATTATTAACAGGTTAATAGTACATACTTTTGATATTTGCTGGTTAATGTGGATGGTGCCAATCTCTCTCAGTAGACCCATTTGCAGTTATGGTAAATGAACCACTAGTGGCAACCTGCTTTCTTTATTCTTTTAGGCTCTTGGATGTTTATTGTATAAATTATGCTACTTCACTTTGCCATTTGGGGAGAGTCAGGTGGCGATTTGTGATGGAAACTTCACAATTCCAGATAACTCTCGATATTCCCAAGACATGCACTGCTTAATTAGTAAGTATTTCAAGTTTCTAGTTTTCTATTTTTATCTCTTATCTTTAAGAGTGAATTGGAGGGTAAAGGGAGTGGTGGGTTGGATGCAAAGATAAAGAAGCCAGTCGATGATGGTCGATACTCAAATGTAATATAACAGTATCTAGTGAGAGTGGTGAGTTTGAGTTTTTGTGTGTTTTTTTGCTAGAAATCTAAACTCTCTTTTACACCTGAGCCAGCCACCTGAGCAGAAATGCTAACTATGCTTTGAGTGAAATAGTACTGCTCTGCTCTCTTGCAGTCTGTATGAAAGCGCTGGTACCAGAGGAGTCCAGCTGACTCATATCAAGTGATAAGAAATTCATCTTTGCGAAACTGAAAGCGGCTCAAATTAAAATGATTGCAGTGCATTGGATAGAGTGAATACATACTTAAGACTGTATAACTCTATGGAACTAGGTTTTTCCTCTCATTTAGGTTAATCACTGGATTTTGATAACAAGTATTTAAACTCAATGCTTTGTTTAAAATGTTGTTGTTTTTTGAATTCCCCACTTTTTTGCATCTCCATAGTAAGCATATGTATCAATGTTCATTAACCAGATGGTAGATCAAGTGATCTTTTATAAGCCCCTGTACTAATATACTAAAGAAACAGATTATTTTGTTATCTTTTTACATCAGTGAACACATGTAGCATCTAAATTTTAATCATTATGGTTTATAAACCCTGAGCAACACAGTTTGGGTCCTGGGTGGGGATGCTCTGGAGAAAAATAGAAGGCAATGTGGGCAGAGCATCTGACATTTTTTGAAGGCCTACTTGTACATCATTTATACCTCATTTAATTCTTAAAATCTCATACAATAAATGTAATTATCCCCATTATGCAAATGAGGGAACCAAAGCTGTGAAAGTATAGGTAACTTACCCAAGTTAACATAGTTAGTTTTTAAGTGACTGCCTGCCCCATTGTGCCAATTTTATCAATCAACCTCTTCCATTTGTTAACAAAAAAGTGAGGGAGGGTGTTCAAAGGAATGGAATGTAGCACTTAATGGTTATTGGGTTGTTTTCAAAGGTAAAGTGTTATGTCTATTCTAGAATTGCAGCTATTTAAATGGATTGGAAGGGAATGTGAAAAATGGCCCAATTTGATTGCAGAATGACTGCATTATTTTGGTAATAAATTTTTTCTTTTTAACATTTGTGCAGCAAATTCATATTAGGAAAAAAACCTCTTTATGAATGTCTATAACATGACATGTTTACTAAACTCTGATCTATTTTAGTTTACAAACTCTTTGAAGATTCTTTAGTCTCTAGTCCCCCTAAATTCACAGGTCTAAAATTAAATTTATTGCCATCTCCTCCCCGCTTTTACTCCCAATTCCCCTCTTCAATTTCTATTAATGGTGTCACCATTAAAGCCTGGATGACTGAAATTTAAGGTTTTCTTTGGATTTGCCTAGCAAGATAGGGGGAAAGAATATTTCCTAAGTGACATTAGTTCTTCTTTGGCGTTTCCTATTATCATTATATTCTCTCCATTCTCATCGTTGTCATGATAGTATATACAGACTCTGTTGGCTCATGCCTGTAGTAGTGGATTGCCCATAGCCTCTCCCTTCTTTCTTCAATCTATCAACACACCTTCACCACAAGATTAATCTTGTAAAATGCCACCCTATCGTGTGCCTGTTCAGTAAACTTCATGGCCACAGTAGGGTCCAGATTCTCAGTATGGCATTTAAGATTCTTTGTATTCTGGTTCCATGCCACCCACCCAGCCTTATTTCCCTGTGCTCTCTGACAAGGAAATCTGTGCCTTGGCCTCTGGCTTCTCTGTTTCCTTGTAACAAGGCATTTTTTGCTTTTCTCCAAGTCTGTCTTTGCTCAGAGTATTCTCTCACCTGGAATGTCTTTTTCTCTGCTTTCCCCTGACTGACTAAATTTTTTCCTGCCTTCACAGACGAGCTCAAGTCCTGCCTCTTCTGCAAGGCCTTCAGAAGACTGCAGCCTCATCATTTTTTTCTGAACTTAGTGTCTAAATCATTCACTTGATTTCTTAAGCAATATTTGCCTTGCATTGTTGTTTGTATATGTATGTGTGTATGTTTGTGTGTCTTCTTAAAGACTTTTCCCTCGGGATTTTTCCAGTTTCAGAAAGGGCAACTGGAAACAGACAAGTGATCTATAGATCATGGTAAAAGTAGAGATGTATTTGTTATTTTGTGATTTCTTTTAGACTTGAAACTAGCTTAGATCTCCAACAAAAAAATAGTAAGTAAATTCATGAACTCTAAGTTTTGGTTATAATTATCAAGAATAATCATTTGTTTAGCAAGATCATATGAACTTAGGAGGCCAGAAGCAAGACCATGTAACTTCCTATGTACCAGAACATGAATATAGTAACTTTCATATTGAGAACTTGAGCCCCTGTTGTGCAGAGCACAGAGTGTGAACTTCAGATATCTTTGTTACAATTCAAAAACTTTGTTATTTTCCTGTGGATATTAAAATTTTTAGGAAAGTGAGAGCTTCCCTTTCTGAGAGGGGAGGAAAAAGACAATTGCACTGACTTTAATGAGAAGATAAAATAAAAACAACAAATTTTGGTAATAGAGAAATTATGCTTCCTGGCTAATGCACCAACTGTTAGGATATTATTAAACGAGTTCACATATGTTTGTCTTAGGGTATATGTTGGAACCAGACCCTGACAAAAGGCCGGATATTTACCAGGTCTCTTACTTCTCATTTAAACTGCTCAAGAAAGAATGCCCAATCCCGAATGTACAGGTATGTAAAGGTGCTTTTTAGGGAAAGTAAACATTATTGAATTGTCATTTAGAATTACTGGGGTGTTAATCAGCTGCTTAATGACTGTAGATTCCCTTGCTTTATGTAGTAGGGCTCATCCAAGCAAAACTAACTAGGAAGTAGTTTCTGTAAACAGAATCCAATTTTCCCATAGAATTTAATTATAAAACTGGGTAATTACACTGGGGGGAAAAAAGCCCTAGGGATTGAATTGAACACCTTGGGTAAAGATTGACCAAACTATTATCTTGCTGATTTTCACAGTTCACTAAGAGCCCTGTGATTATTGTATTTACCTAGAGGTTGTTAGGCAGGTCCTGAGACCAGGCTCTGGACTTGCCGGCATACCAACTGGAATGGAAGCCCCTTGTCCCTTTTCTCCTTCATTGCAGCAGAGCTTTCTGGATTGTTGCTTCTGCTGTTGGCCATCTGTGACTCACACTCCTTTTCCTCTACCCTCTTCACACACATCAGGCCATAGGAATGTTTTCTACACTTAGTAATCCTAAACTCTGCACTCACAGTCTCAGAGTACAGTTCTTGCAAACACCCTTTTTCCAGTCTTGGCATATTTTTCGTGTCATAGTGTGATCCAGCTCTCTTGAATATTGTACTCATGGATGCCATTATTAAGTTCTAATCTGAAATTTTCTTGCCTGTTTCTCCAGTAATGAACTTCTGATGTCATTTTTGGGGCTGATAAATAACACTCCACTTTCATTCCCACATTTGGATCAGATGTGGGAATCATTCAGATGGAGCTCAGAATATTGGCCTTATTTCTCAAGTCAGAGAACGTAGCTTGACCAGTCAGGCTCCCTAACGTTAGAGCCTCATGACTGAGCAGCGATCACCTGATTCCTGAGAGCCAGGCTTTTCCCTAAAGGAAGGAGAGCAAGGGGAACCAGACAAGCTCACCTTTTTCTCCCAGTCTTAACGGTCAAATAAGTTGCATCTTCTTCCGTAGGCAAGAAACACTGGGAGGGTGAAAGAGAAGCTGGGAGACATTTTCTGTAGAAATTCCCCCTACCTGGAAAACGTGAAGGAAATGAAACATCATGTTTCCCAGAATAAACGGATACTGTACAGTAACCTAACACGACCGTGTTTTCTGTTACTATCCCACTTTCCCAGTCATAAAGTTAAATAACATGAAATATAATTGGAAGCGTTCAGGTTGGTAACCAGTTTTTACTAAGTCAGCTTCACAAGTCTCAAGTCATTTGATGCTTGCTCAGCAGTGTAAACAGTGGTCTTGTGGTTAGGGACAGCTAGTGCTCCCTGGAGAGATGGTGTTGGACGGATGGTGCAAAATCCAAGCTAGAGGAGCTCTACTTGGCTAGTGAACTAGGTAGTGCCTCATGTGCTGGAAAGAGGTGCTGGCTCAGCAACCAGACACTGTGGCTGTGGTTTTCTTCCCACATTCAAACTAGAAGACTGTACCCTGGTTGGGCACACTAGTCAGCTCTGACTTCTCTAATATCTAGTTGAGAGCTTAAATAGTAATATAGGTTACAGACATCTCTTTCCATTCCTTTCATAACCTCACTTCTAAGATGTACTTTAGGGAGAGAAGGGTGCTGACATCAGGCCCCAGTGGCCTTAGCCATACACTGAGAATGACGGTGGAGGAGTATGCTACGTGTGCCCTGCTCTGTCCGCTTCTCAGATACTTTACCTTCCTGCCTGGGGCTGAGTCCAGTGGGATCTGCTTTTGGTTAACTTCCCTTCCCTCTACCAGAGATCAGGGTCTGGAAGTCACTCTGGAAGAACCCCAACAGATATTTTCATCAGCCCAATCATGCTGATTATTCTTTTACAAATATATCTGTGATGTCCTTTTTAAATATTTTCTTTGAATTCTGTAGAACTCTCCTATTCCTGCAAAGCTTCCTGAGCCAGTGAAAGCCAGTGAGGCAGCTGCAAAGAAGACCCAGCCAAAGGCCAGGTAAGAAATGCCTTAGTGAGCACCTGTTATGCTCTGTTGCCTCAGTAGCAGGGGAGGGTGCCTTGTATTTCTTGATTCTTCTGCTGTGGCCATAGGCTGCACAGCACGAAAAAGCAAGCTCTGTCTCCTCTAGGCAGAAGCTATCCTTCAGGAGCGCAAGGAGCGCAAGGAGAATATAATGAAATACAGTAATCTACATTTGAAAGTGAATAAAAAACTCCACAGCTGTTTCCCTTGCTTGGGAATAGGCACAGGGGCATTCAGAGATGAGGCAACAGCAGGCTTAAATATTGCTAGCTCGGGAGTGTCCTAAACGGGTGTCCTGGCCTTTGTTTAGCCTCCTTCAGCACCCTAATCCTCCACCTCCCTTTCCTTTTTACTCGCTGTGGCCCTGGCCACGTTAGGAAAGTAATGTGGTCAGAGCAACAAGGTAATAATTTCTTATATAGTGCTTAGCCCTTTCTCATGTCTCAGAATTAAAGTTGGCTTATTTGAATCAGGATCCAAAGTCCACATATCGTATTTAGTTTATTTTAAACATATTCATTTTATAACAATTAATATAACTTTTATCTTTTAAGTCCCCTTTTAAACATAGGTGCCCTCTTCCTCTTTTCCCCTCTTTTTGTCTTTTTTTTTTTTTTAAGAACCTGGGTCACTACTTCTTTATTTCATATACTTCTCTTTGCCTTTAAAGACCAAGACACACCTCTTTTTGGCAGGAACCTGGGTCACTACTTCTTTATTTCATATACTTCTCTTTGCCTTTAAAGACCAAGACACACCTCTTTTTAGAGGAATTGTTTCTTCAATGCTGTCTCTTGAAATATCTGTCCTCCCCATATTTTTTTGGGTTAGATTTAACTGAGTTACAGAAAGTCCAAAATTACAGTGGCTTATGTAAGATAGATGTTTATTTTTTTCTCTTAAGTAAACAAAGTCCGGGGGTAAGTCATTCAGGGCTGGTCTTGCAGTTCTGCTTCACAAAGCCCTCAGGTCCCCAGACTTCGTCATGCTCACCACTCCACCATCCCTCAGGCTGGGCCATGACCTCATGGACCAATATGGCAGCATCCCTGTTCCAAGCAGCAGGAGCAAGGAATGACCAAAGAAGAAGAAAGATGAAGGGCATGTACCAGTTATTTCTTAAGGTTTCTAGAAACTGCCATGTAACAGTCTGCTTACATCCCATGTAAGGCCAGAACTTAGACACATGGCCACACCTGATTACAAGAGAGGCTGCGCAATTTGATTTGTACTCTGGGTGGCTCTGTGCCCAGGTGAATATTGTATTACTGTGGGAAAAAACAAATATGTATATTGGAGGAAATGGAGTTTCTGTCACACTCCCCAAATCCTTCATCTTGAATTATTTACTTATTTCCTTTAGTCGCCTTATTGGATTAATTTATATGCATACTTTTTATGGTAGAGAGACCACTTTGACAGCTAGTTCTAATCAACTTTGAGTTTCCCTTACATCTGAAGCTACCTCCTTCAAAGCCCTCTTTACATCATCACCCAGAGTGTATTCTGGGAAATTTAGGAAGGATTAGCTAAAAGGATCCCAAGGTAAAATAAATTTGAGAAACACTGCATTCTATACAGTGTTTTCTTTGAGGTTCTCTATACATAGTCACACATGAAAGGTTCTGCTGAAATATTAAAATTTATTTACCCATGAAACCTTTACTTATAACATATAGTAACACATAACACCTGCTGGTAAATGTTGATTAAGCAGATCTAGAAGGTTTGGATGAGTGTGGAGGGTAAAGCTAATCCATCATGTACTCTGCCCCTCCCCCATTTCCTCACACATGAATGTGAATCTTTGTTTTTTCTTTTCCTTTTCTAGATTGACAGACCCCATTCCCCCCACAGAGACTTCTATTGCACCTCGCCAGCGGCCTAAAGCTGGGCAGACTCAGCCGAACCCAGGAATCCTCCCCATCCAGCCAGCCCTGACACCTCGAAAGCGGGCCACTGTTCAGCCCCCGCCTCAGGCTGCAGGTTAGCTCCTAGGGTGGTTTGAAACTTGGTACCCCTCTTTGTTACCCTGGATAATAGGGAAGTCTTGGAAAGCCTGATTTTGCTTCAGGAGTGGAGTGCAGAGGCACATGAAGAATAATGGTCTTCCGCCCTGGCTGGGCGGCTCAGTTGGGCGGAGCGTTGTCCCATACACCAAAGGCTGCAGGTTCGACCCCTAGTTGGGGCTCATACAGGAGGCAACAGATCAATGTTTCTCACATCGATGTTTCTCTCTCTTTCTCTCTCCCCCCTTCCTCTCTCTCTAAAAATCAATAAAAAAAATATCCTCAGGTGAGGATTAAAACAGAAAAGAATAATAATGGTTTTCCTTGAGGCACAAGAGGTGAGCTGCCACCGAAACTATACGGCAGGAGTCTGGCCAAAGGGGAGGTCTGCTATTGAATTCTGCAGGGGACCACCAGGACCCACTGAAGCCTGTTGTCTGTTTTTTCTAGTCTTGGCCCTGATTTTGTGGCTTGGTCCATTCATCCCATACCTGCCTCTTTATTTCATATACTTCTCTTTGCCTTTAAAGACCAGGACACACCTCTTTTTGCCTAGAGGAACTGTTTCTTCAGTGCTGCCTCTTGAAGTGTCTGTTGCTGCTCTGTGTTTTGCTATTCTCTTTCTATTGAGGTGACTGAGTTTAGTTTCATAAAGAGGATTGATCCAAATTATCAAATAACTGAACTTAGCCATCACTTCCCTTACCAGGAAGCTGTTTTTGGTGACCATCTGCTTACAAGGCATCCAGACTGAAATTGTGTAACCTACATATAAAACATCAAAGAATGCTTTTATTCTGCAGCATGCCAACAAGTGCAAAAGATTGTGTTTATATACAGTAGCATCAAAGGCTAATTGAATTTGTAGATACTTGGGATGCTGACTGAAGGAGTAATTGACTAAATGGGATGGTGAATAAAGGAAGGCTTTCTGAAGGAGGCAAGTATAGAACCTTGTTATTGAACCTTGTTTTGAAAAATATGAAGCACACGGTTTAGCAAGAACTAAGGAACTTCGAAGTGCAGAGACAGTGAGGAGCATGTGGATTTTGGGATTATCTGTACTTATCACCTCCTCTTTCTTTCTTTGGCAAGAAGGGAAGTCGTTTTTGTCTGGAACAGTTTTGAGCCCTTACATGGAGTTTCTTCTCATTGCAGGATCCAGCAATCAGCCTGGTCTTTTAGCCAGTGTCTCCCAACCAAAAACCCAGCCCCCTCCCAGCCAACCTCTACCACAATCCCAGCCTAAGCAGCCACAGGCTCCACCCACCCCACAGCAGCCACCTTCCACTCCCGCCCAGGGTCTGCCCACCCAGGCCCAGGCCACACCCCAGCACCAGCAGCAACTGTTCCTCAAGCAGCAGCAGCAGCAGCAACAACAGCAACAGCAACAGCAACAACAACAGCCCCCACCACCATCACAGCAGCCAGCAGGCACATTTTACCAGCAGCAGCAGCAGCCGCAGACCCAGGCTCAACAGGTAAGGTGGTTAGAGTCTGACTTTTGCTTTGCATATCCAAGTCATCACTGTGAAAAGGCCCACCAGGTACAGAAATCTGCCTTGGGAAGCCAGAGCCATTAATGATCACATCACTGCTTCTCCCAGATGGAGATACTACAAAGTGTTGCGTAGCAGAGCAATCACAGGATCACTCTCCCCTTTCACCCTTCTTCTTAGGCCCTGGGAATTCTTCACCTGACTGAGGAACCTCAGGAAGGGAGCTGATTTTTAAGGACTTTTTTTTCTCACGTAACTACAACACCATTATCATACTGAAACAAGATAATTTCTTATCCAATATCCAATAGTGCTTAGCCCTTTCTCATGTCTCAGAATTAAAATTGGCTTATTTGAATCAGTACCCAAAGTCCACATATTGTATTTAGTTGCGATATATTTTTTCTTTCATTATCTTCTCTTATTGTTTTCACTTTTTTTTTTACTTTGAACGTATTCATTTTATAACAATTAATATAACTTTTATCTTTTAAGTTCCTTTTTAAACACAGGTGCCCTCTTCCTCTTTTTCCCTCCTTTTGTCTTTTTTTTTTTTTAAGAAACTGGGTCACTTGTCCTGTAGAATTTTCCACATTCTGGATTTGGCTGATGGCATCCCTGTGGTGATGTTTAATATGTTTCTCCATCCCCTGTGTAAACTGGTAATTTCCTGAGGTTTGCTTAACATTCCATTCAGTTTGATTGTTCTTTGTTTTTCTGTTATATGACATCAGGGGCATATAATGTCTGGTTGTTCTCTCTCTTAATAATATTAAGATCAATCAGTGGGTTTGGTGTTGTCCATCTGATCCATTTATTTGATGTTCCCTATCAGCAGTCATTGCTGATTATTTCCTAAGTCCATTAATTCATTAGGGATGGCAAAATGGTGATATTCTGGCATTTCCTCTTCATTTAAGGGCTGGAATTTATCTATGAATAATTTTCTTCATCAACTATTTGATTACCCTGAGGTATTGTTTGTGCAGAAAAGGCAGGAAAATGCATGGTTCTTTTCCTGTTTTTACCAGTTTCAGAATGAGTTTGTTCTTAGTATCATCCAAAGGTGAACAATGAGGTTTTTGTTTAGTATCATCATGAACTCATGGAACTTAACACATTTGACATGTTTCCATACATTGTAGTTTGTAAAATTTTGTTTATTTTGATGCTCAAATTGTCCCAACTTTGTCCAGTGGAAGTCTCCTCAGATTGTCTCCTGGTCCTTCAGCTCCAACTCCATTGGTCTTTATGGTTCCCTTGCTCTTCAGTGTAACAAGCTGTTACAGGTTCATTCTGTCCTTAACCTGAAATCAGCCATTTCATTTCCTTTTCATGGAAATGGTCTTTAGAGACCACAGTCTTGATGCTAGTGATACTCACTTGCTAATGGGTTGGTTATTGTTTTTAGACCATTTCAGTGGACAGTAGTTAGGAAATATATTTTATTTTCTTAATAGAATATATACCATGAATTCAAATTTATATTCCTAATTCAGATGTGTAATCATAAGATTTTTGTTTTATCTTCTTGGATTTTATATTTGTATTTTTCTAATCTGTAAATCTTCATTCCTAATAACATTAACATAATTACTTAATTGATTTATAGTTTCAAGCTAACAATACCAATAGGATTACTGAAAATAGTTTTAAGATTTCTTTGCCTTCTTTACCCTTAGAATGTTTGGCACATTATTTTCTGGGGAGTTTGGCTCTTACTTTGATACGAGTTTCTTTGCTTCATTTTGCTTCTGATGATTAGTTATTGATTTTTAAATTTTGTTTTGTGGAAACGTAAAATATTTACATAGTTTCAAAGTTAAATCTGCAAAATTCTGTCCCCTCCATCCTATATATAGAGGTAGCCTCATTCCTGTTTACAACTAGTGTTCCCTTTTAAGGATATATAGGATAGTTTATTCAGTCAGTCCCCTGTTGATAGACATTTGGTTGTTTCCAGCATTTTACTATTATAAATAGGCAGCTGTTTACTGACATCTGCTTCTTTGCTAACCCTTTAACTTTGCCTCATTAGGCAAACACTATCCTCTCAGTTAGCTCTATAGTGAAGTAACACTATTTAGGATGTTAAAAGACAAGATCTTGAGTTTTGTTCATCAGTAGACCCCTGTTTGAGCTCTATTTGTGTGCCTAGCACATAGTCCTTAGTGGGGAGTAGAAAGACATAAAAGAAGTTTCCCTATTTTTAGCAAGTTTACAAGAGAATGTAATGACGCAGTTCATTACCAATATAAAGTAAAATGTCATTAAGTGTAGTAATCTGAATATTTTGAATGTTTAAAGATAGAGAATTAATAAGGATAGAGCTATTGGGAAATAATTTTCAGAAAGAGAATTAATAGCTGGGTTAACGTATTTTCAAGGTTTTCATTGCTTCATCCTGTTCACCCAGGGAAGAATTTTAATCATAGCTACTTCCAAATCCCTTTATAAGAGGGACATTACTTCTGTGATAGGGACATTATTTGTCAGCTTCTGTTACACTCCAGCGTGTGGAGTCACAGATGTGTAGTGAGATGGACACCCTCAGGTGAGGCATAGAAACCCACCTGGGAGCCAGTCTGCAGTGAAGGAGGCCGCATAGTGCAGTGGATGGTACCTGGGAGTGCAAGGTGCTGCAGTGTTTGTCTTAATGCCCTCCGATTCCCCTCATGAGTTTTAGGGCCAAGTTACAAGACTTCTGCCTTCCTTTGCCTTTGGCTTCAGCACTGGTCTTAGTTGTTACTGAGACATTCAGAATATCATTCTAAGACAGGCTTCTATTCACCTTCTCATTTCTTGCCCCTTTCTCCTACTCAGTTTCAGGCAGTACACCCAGCAACCCAGCAACCACCAGTCGCCCAGTTCCCTGTGGTGTCCCAAGGAAGTTCTCAACAGCAGCTGATACAGAACTTCTACCAGCAGCAGCAGCAGCAGCAGCAGCAGCAGCAGCAGCTGGCCACAACCCTGCATCAACAACAGCTGCTGACTCAGCAGGCCGCCTTGCAGCAGAAGCCCACTGTGGCAGCAGGGCAGCAGGCCCAGGCACAGCCGGCCGCAGCCCCGCAGCCGGCCCCTGCCCAGGAGCCGGCGGTAAGAGTCAGCCAAGGCTCAGAGCACAAAAGAAGAGGAGCTCGCAGTGAGGGCTTGGGATGGAGGCTGTAGCAGCTGGTGTGGTGGCCTCAGGACTAGGGCTAGGCTGATTCCCTACCCTCGAGGTTAAAAAGTTTGATTTTTCTTGATATATTCAAGAATGGGATGAGGTATTTGGTAGGTTTTTGTTTTATTTTTTTAATTTATCTTTATTGTTGAAAGTATAATAGATGTCCCTATTTTCCCCTCATTGTCCCCCTCCACCACACTCCCACCCCCTCCCTAGGCCCCACTATTGTCTGTGTGCATGAGTTATGCATATATGCATATAAGTTTTTTAGAGGTTTTAAAAAAGTTATTCTAGGCTACTGATGAAGGTGAACATTTTATTTTACTTTGAAATTAGGCTGGCAGAAAGAGCTGCTCATTGCCTCTGGTGTTGAGCAGTCAAGGGTCTAGGTAGGATTAGAAGTAGTCCCTTTCCCTTCTTCAGGGGGCAGTTTGACCATTGTGGCCTTTTCTGTCTTTGGAAGTTCATGTGAGCCCCAACATTTACCCTGAGGCCTGACGGCGTTGTGTTTATTCTTTGTGTTGGACAACATTACTGATCACCTCAATTAAGTGTACCGTACAGCACCCTTCAAGGGGGGCTGCTTGCCTGGGACCGTTTGCCATGGTCTGATCCCTCTGGACACCAGAGTATCTCAGTGTTGTTCTAGCCACCTTGTCAGTTTAGAACTTGGGCATGTCCACTTTTAGCTAATGGCTGAGTACAGCGTCAGACTCCCTGTGTGTTCTCCTAATTGGCCCCGCTGTTTCGGCACTCTCTGTCATGCTGTGCGCTGGTCTTTAATAAGTGCCCTTAATTCTGTACTCAGAGTTTTCCGAGTGAGAGTGATAGATAATTTTATAGTGATAGAAAAAGGCATTTTACGTATCCAGCCTATAGAGTATCACAGCTACTCTCTTATTCCCGGGGAAGTCCAACTACTAGACAAACAAAGGAAAAGTAGGAAACCATCTTTATGAGGATTGATTTCTAATAGAGTTTTGTCACCCATCTTAAGCCAGAAAACATACATTCCTTGCACAGGAAGTGCTATAAATAGATTGTCTTCTGTAAGTTTCAGTTAAGTGTGTGTTCAAAGTTTCAGTTAAGTGTGTGTTCAGTGTCTTTATATATTGGTTTCTGAAACAACTCTGTCTTCCTGCAGGCATAAGGTAGATAGCTAGTTCTCAGTATTTTTAACAAGAGATGAAGTTCCTCCTATTAAGTGAAAAGGGACTTTTAAAAAATTATTGTATGATGTAGTTAGTTGAGATCTTAATTATCTAGTCCAGTTCCCTCATTTAATGGACTTGGAAACTGAGGCCCAGCCTAGAAAATCATTACCCAAGACACACAGCTGCAGAGCTGGGACCAGAACAGAGTCCTGATCTGTGTTCAGGGTGATAATAATAACAGATGCTCATCCAGGGGGATGAGATGATCAACTGCCTCTGAGGACACTTCTTATGAGGTTTTCTCTGCTTTCCCTGGACCAAACTATCTCTCTCTTGGGAATGAATTATGAACCTTCTTCATGTTCCTTGGATGAAAAAATGCTTTGCTCAGTGGTAGTTAGTTAAGGGGATGGAGAGGGCACAGGAGCAGAACATGCTTATGCCAGGAGCCACAGAGCTTCCCAGCTTTGACCATCTCTTTCTCCAATGACCCTTGGCAGGACTTACGTAGAGAAGCAAGTGAGTGAATGTAAAGTATACACTACAGCCATCTTAAAGCAGTAATCTGCAAAGGAAAATGGCCCTGTGCCATAGATGTCTATGGCTGTCTTATTAATAATAGCCAAAAGAATGGAAGCAGCCTAACTCGTTCAAGAACCCAACTGCAGCCGTTAAAAATCATGGTTATAAAGTTGTACAACAGTATGAAAACGCTCATGAGATAATGTTAAAGAGATGTGAAATTATGGGAACAGTATGTACTTGAAAAGAGATTTAAATATAAGATACCAAAAAGGTAAGAACAGCAGTATTAGAGTGATGGAATGGCAGTATGGGTGGTTTCCCCCCTTCTTATCTATATTCTTACATTTCTTGATGTGATTGTACTACTTTTAATTCTGTGTTTTGTTTTTTAAAACAAATCTTTAGTAAAATGGATATCTGAATCTGCTTTGCTTCTCCTTCCCCTGTGGTCTGTGTCTCTCTCCTCCCCCTTCCTACTTCTATCTTTGGATGAGGAGGCATCATAATGCAGAAAAAAGAGTTCTGAATTGCAATAAAAAAACATGGATTCTGCCCTGCGGGGCGTGGCTCAGCAGTTGAGCATTGACCTAGGATCCAGGAGGTTGCGGTTCGATTCCTGGTCAGGGCACATGCCTGGGTTGCGGGCTCGATCCCCAGTCAGAGGCTTGCAGGAGGCAGCTGATCGATGATGACTCTCTCATCATTGATGTTTCTGTCTCTCTGTCCCTCTCCCTTCTTCTCTCTGAAATCAATAAAGATATATTTTTAAAAAACCTAAAAAACAAAAAACATGGATTCTCTCCTCAATTGACCCTGTGACCATGGGTGAGCACTTAGCCTCAGGGGGCCTTGGTCTCATCTCTAAAGTGAGGGAGTTGGAATCTGTGTTCCCTTAGGTCCCTTTCAAGTCTCACATTTTTAGATTTGAAATGGAAATAAAACTGTCTGCCTGACAGGGTCATAGTGAGGAATAGTGAACAGATTGGAGCTGGTTTGTATTAGTAGATTACTATGTTAGGGTAAGGTGTCCTCACGGTGGAAGCATCAGTTCTTCATTGTGCTGAATATAGGTACCTCTTGTGTGTAAGAGGAGGGGAAATGTTCTCCAGGTAGTCTAGACTCTTCAAATTAAAAGGACTCAACAGTTAAGTACCCTTTTCAGAGTAATGAATGGCAAACTCCAAGAAATAAGCAAATCTAGTTCTGTCCTTAAAGCTTTCCTGGTGCCTTTGGATACTGGCTTTCAGCTGGCTCTTGTAGCCCTGGACCCCTGAAGGAGGTTGTGAAGCTGGAGCTCTGGTCTTCTTCACAGAGCACTCTGCTCCTCCCTCAGAGGTGCAGTCAGCCTCTTGACCCTCTAAGCATAGTTTGATTGATACTACAGCCTTATATTGTATCATTCAGCCTATTGGTGAAGTGACTGTGTACTCACACATGCATATAGCCTGTCTCAGCAAAATTCAAAGTCTGAGTCAATGTAAGGACAGAAAATTCCAGATTGTCAGCATCCTGACCCAAGTAGCTATACACTCTAGTTTCCCTAACCTTTCTCAGGACCTACCCTTGAAGATACAGAATTTGGGGACTGAGCTGCAGGATGGAGAAGCAGCTTTAAGCAGAGATGAGAAACTGGAGGGAAGGGATAAATATCTGAGGCATTTAATGTTTAAGTAATTTTATCTCTGGATTGGTAGAATTAAGGAAACGTGTTAGATGGCCTTCTTAACATTTTTCGTTCATTTTCTTGACATAGCACTTTGCAGATTATGACTTATGCTTAAAGATTAACCATGTGACCACAAGGATGTTCCCACCTGTTTGTTTTTTTGTGGTGACAGTTTGTCCTCCGTCCTGAAAATGGCTCACATCTCAAGGGTTCTGTGTTATTAACTCAATTATCATCAAGGGCATTTTTTTTACATTTATTTTATTTAAAACTTTTTTTAATTTTTCAGTTACAGTTGACATTCAATAATCATCAAGGGCTTTAATTTTTTTTTTCTTTATTATATTCTCTATCTAGTTCTTTAATGCCATTTCCAAACTGACAGTTAAAACAAGTTAATCCCACTGCCCCAGTACTGTACATTTTCTCAGGCTGCCACAGACAGAATCTTGTAGACCCATCCTTTCAGTGAAATAGTGTTAACAACGAAACAAAAAAATCTCTCCCATTTATTAATCACAATGGAATTCTACCTAACTTATTCCTAATAGTCTGAGCTATGTCAGAGAGTCAGTTTTCTCTTAGTGGAAATCATTCCGCTCTAATTTTAGCTGAAGGTTTGGCTTCTGATGGTGGTTGTAGAGTTCTCAAGCCTGCCATTTGGAGATGTGATCCCAGAGGCAGAAAGTGGTCCTTTAGGATATGTTCTAGATCTTTAGAGCTAGAAATAGCTTCTGTAGTCTTATGCTCTGGGCTAACTTGCATGTAGTTACCCTGTATATTGTTGCTGATGAACATTGAAATTTCTGTATAAGTACCAGATAAATTTGTGTTGGTATCAGCCCCAAAGTTGCAGTTCAGGTTGTGAAAGCCTAGTTTTTCTTTCTTTCTGAGTGTTATTGATAAACTCGGCCATTTAAGTTCTATGTTAGCTCTCTTTTGGCATTTTTGGTTATGCTTATCTGTTTGTTTTTCCTTTTTCCTTTGTTGTGGGACATTTTTTATCTCTCTTCCTAGCAGATTCAAGCCCCAGTAAGACAACAGCCAACAGTTCAGACAACCCCTCCTCCTGCTGTCCAGGGACAGAAACTCGGATCTCTCACTCCTCCATCATCCCCCAAGACCCAACGTGCTGGACACAGGCGGATTCTCAGTGACGTCACCCACAGCGCAGTCTTTGGGGTCCCTGCCAGCAAATCAACCCAGCTGCTCCAGGCAGCTGCAGCCGAGGCCAGTCTCAATAAGTCCAAGTATGTGATGCTTCTCCTTTATTCTTCTTACTTTGTGGGCAAGGTATGCCGAGGGCTGTTACTGTGTGATTCTTTGCATATGTATGTAGATGTGTGTAGATGTATATGTAGGGGTGTGCATCTGTGTTTAATAAGAAACTGAGTTTGCCTGTAGTACATAAACCATACTGATCTTAAGAAATAATTTCCTGCTTGCCTCACTGTTTCCATTCTCTCATCTATTCCATGCTTTACAGAGTATTTTCTAAACTCTTGATCTGACCATATTTTCATGCTGAAAATCTTTCATTGGTTTCCCATTGCCTGTGAGATAATATCTGAACTCATTGGTTAACAGACCAAGGCCTATTGTATCACATTGGTGGACTTGTCATTCTCTGTCTTCATAAGTGCTTTGTTCATCCTGTGCCCTCTCCCTTAACTATACTGTCCTCCTTGTCCACCAAGGAAATGCTTATTTATTCATCAAGATCCATGTCAGAGGTTACCTTTCCTTTGACCCTTCCTCTGGTGTCATTTATAATTTGTTGTGCATGTATCACATTGTATTATCTTTATTTATGTGTATGTCTATATGAGTATGTCTAGCTGACCTAGCCTGAGAGTTCCTCCAAAACAAGGATTATGTCTTAATCAACCTTTGTAAATCCAGTGACTGCCTTTGGGCCTGAACTAGATTGCAGTGAGTGTGGAGTAAATGCAATTTCAGGTCCTCAGCTTTCTTGGAACCATGCACTCTAAAGTTAAAAAGCTTTAAATCATTAGCTAAATGTAAAGGGCATCAAGAGAAACTTAGAATAAAATTAAGCAATGATAACTAGAAGCACAAGATAGTGCGAACTATCTTTATTTCTCTTTAACTGTGGTGGTGACCACATTTCCATGCATCCTAGATCCAACAGATGGGAGGCAGCTTGAACAGGCATCAGTCCCTGCTCTCCGGGGTCCATTATTGTGGGTTACTGTGGGCACCATAAGATGCACAAGCCTAAGAATAAGTTGTTTTGGGATTTTGAATTGAAAGGGCTTGCAGACAATACCAAAAATCTAAGCAAGAAATTAAAGTAGTGGGAGATAGTGAATCATGAAGGAAATGGAGGCATTTATTTTACACAGCAGAAAAGGGGTCTGTGGAAACTGTCCAGTTGCCGTGGAAAGCCCTTTTAGAAACCACTGTGGGAAATAATGGTTTGACTCTGAATGGAATTTGATCTTGAAACAAAGAGAAAATAAGTTGACCCTTTTCAACTTTTATATATCTTTTTATTTCGTGGGGGATGGAACCTACCTAGGTCTGCAACTACCACTCCATCAGGCTCTCCTCGAACCTCCCAGCAAAACGTTTATAATCCTTCAGAAGGTTCTACATGGAATCCCTTCGATGATGACAATTTCTCCAAACTCACAGCTGAAGAACTGCTAAACAAGGACTTTGCCAAACTGGGGGAAGGTGAGTAATTGGTGTCTTTGTGATTCTTGGCTCTAGAGGCGTATGCATGTAAAATTATAGGCTTGGGTCCCTCAAAGGTTTTATTTATTTATTTATTTATTTATTGTATTCAAATATAGGTGGTATACTATAATCTTGTATTGGTTATATTAGTTTCAGGCATACAGTATAGTGATTTGTCATTTTTATACCTTGCAATGTGATTTTGAAGTTTGAATGCACATCAATTTGTATTTTTATCAGAGCACTGAAGTCTTCATCCTCAAGAAATCCTGGTCTGTTGTAGGTGGCAGCAAGGAGAAGGGTAAACTTTTAGGAAACATTGGGTACCATAGATAGGGATGAGAGTGTCACACATGGTCACTTCTTGTAGGAATGCTATGGTTCCCTAGTCCTAAGTGGGTTTATTGTCTCAGGAAGTTATAACTGCCTACCCATGAGAGTGTGCCCTCATAGAGAAACTGAATCTTTGACTATAATTAGAGTTCTGTATTACTGTTGAGATCAAATAAATAGAAGATGCCATTTCTACTTGCAAACCCACAGTCTAATTTGTAAGGCAGGAAACACACAGACTCACACTTTGGAAAACAGCAACACAAACTCTAGGAAAATTCTACAATATGATACAGTCCAAATAAGAGTATCTCAGTGTAGACAAGAACACAGGGTAAGGGCATGATCAGAACCAAGAGTATTTTGACCAAACATTATAGCTTTACCTAGTATTTTGTAAATATCTTTTAAAAATTTGTATTGCTTTTTTGCCTTTTCAAACATAAGAGAGGGCATAGGGTTTAACTTTTTTGATGACTCATTTTCAAATTATTTCATTGTTATGTGTGCCAATCCTGGCCAGGTGGCTCGGTTGGAGCATTGTTCCATACACCAAAAGGTTTTGGGTTTGATTCCTGGTCAGGGCACGTACCAGAGGTGACCAATTGATGTTCCTCTCTTCCCCTCCCTCCCCTCCCCCTCCCCCTCCCCTTCTCCCTCTCCCTCTCCCTCCCTCCCTTTCTCTCTCTTTAAATCGATAAAAGCATATCCTAAGGTGAGGATTAAAAAAAAAGTTATGTGTGACAATTATTGTTCTAGACTATAAAATAAATACCTTTAGGACTATTGAAAACTAGTATTTTTACACTCAATTAAGTGACTTGCCCAAATATTTTTAATTCTTGTGTCTATTTTTAATACTTTCGTGCCTTTCTTGTTCAGCTGTTGGCTTTCACATTTAAGCTGCTGTCATTGTGCCTGTCCCTCACAGCCTCTCACTACTGGCATCTCCACCACTCCCTCTTCTCAATTGCTTTTCTAAACTGCTTCCAACATGGAACACAGACAGTCAAACTCATTATAATTATTTAAAAATAAATAGGTTGAGTGAGGGCTAGAGGCATTCTACTCAGAGTAATGTGCTTCAGCTTTGGGGCTTCACCTCTAACTATCTCTTTTATTTATTAATTTTAATTGTGGTAAAATGTACAAACAGAAATTACCATCTTAACCATTCTTAAGTGTACAGTTCAGTAGTGTTAACATTTACATTGTGGTTGGTGCAGCCAATCTTCAGAACTCTTTTCCTCTTGCAAAACTGATATGCTCTCTCTTTTGATTCTTACCTCCTTCCATTTCTCAGCGATTCTCTCAGTTATTGCAGTGACTACACAAGGGCCTCTGAATGGCTGAGGTGTCAGCATAATGCAGTAAAAAAGGAGTCAAGTCTAGAAGTCAGTTCAGAGAGTGCCCTGGGGATGGGTCCTGGGATTCTGCTGGAGTGAACTGAGTGGTGGTTTGTCCCTCCAGGCAAACATCCTGAGAAACTTGGAGGCTCAGCTGAGAGTTTGATCCCAGGTTTTCAATCAACCCAAAGTGATGCTTTTGCCACTTCTTCGTTTTCCGCTGGAACCGGTTAGTATGTGAAACACCTAACAAGAGTGAAACCCAGACTCACTCTCGTCACCTTACACTGTTTTCCACTTCACTGGTAACTAGCAGGCCAACGAGCCCCAGATCCTGGTGGTAACTTATATTTTCCTTTATTCAAAATATTTCCAATAAAAAAGATAGAAAGATCTAGAATCACTTTCAATTAAAATGACAATGACTTGGCAGTAAAATACAGGATCTGTTCTATCTAGTCCATGGACATGTTTTAAGCAAATGTTTCTAAATTTGAGGAACATCACACTGTTAATCTCTTGTAATTGCTTAGGTTCTTGGGAATAACTTGAAAAATTTTAAGAATTAGATGTTCTGTCCTATATCTGAGACTCTGCTAAGCTGTATTTGTGTGTGTGTGTGTGCACGCTTACAGGGAAGGAGGTATCTTTTTAAGTGAGACTTTTTTAAAGTTATGGAAGCAATAATAAGTGAACTTTCCTCTTTAGTAGTAAAAATTATACATATTTTTAAATATATATATTTAGAAAAAATTTTTTTTGTTAATCCTCACCAAGAATATTTCTTCCATTGCTTTTTAGAGAGAGTGGAAGGAAGGGGGGAGAAGGGGAGAGAGAGACACAGACACACGAAGAGGAAGAGAGAGAGAGAGAAACGTTGATGTGAGAGAGACACATAGACTGGTTGCCCCTCCCACATGGCCTAACTGGGGCTGGGGATTGAACCTGCAACCCAGGTATGCACCCTGACTGGGAACTGAACCCACAACCCTTCAGTGTGAGGGCCAATGCTCCAACCACTGAGCCACACTGGCCATGCCAAAGTTATACATATTTTTAATATAAAAGTTAGTAATTTATAGAAAAGCGTAGGGAAGAATGTTAAAATCCCCATGATCTCACCACTGAGAAATTAGCAGAGATATTATTTTGAAGTGTGTTAGTGACATTTAACCTTTTTAGGAACACAGAGAGATATCTTTGTGAATCTAATGAATCTTACAGATCTCCCTCATGAAAATACAAGTGACCATAATTTTGTACACAGTTTTAGACCTTAGCTTAAAACTCTAATGTATGTCTTTATAGTCATATTTTAAAACCTGTTTATTTTACCTAATAAATCTGGCATGTTTCCTCCATATTATTAAAGAAGCTCCTAAAATATAACTTTAAAAATATCTGCATTAGCCAGGCTGGGCGTCGCTCAGCAGTTGAGCTTCGACCCAGGATCCAGGCGATTGGGGTTCAATTCCCGGTCAGGGCACATGCCCGGGTTGAGGACTCGATCCCCAGTCGGGGGCGTGCAGGAGGCAGCTGGTCAGTGACTCTCTCATCATTGATGTTTCTCTCTCTCTATCCCTCTCCTTTCCTCTCTATGAAATCAATAAAGATATATTTTAAAATAATAATAATAATAATAAATAAAACTAAAACTTAAAAAAAACCACCTGCATTAAATTCCTTTATATGGATATATCTTAATGTATTTAACTAAGTATCTCTTTTTTAAACATTAATTTGATGTTAGTGTTTTACTATTATAAATTCCTCAGCAATGGGCATGAGTGAGATTTTGAATATATTTGTAGGAAATGGAATTTGATATACTTCTAAAATTGATCTTTTTAATTATATTGATTAATTTCTGCTTTTAACCTTATATATTCTTTATTCTTGCTCTCTTTAGGTGTGTTACTAGTTTTTCTAACCTCATAAATTTATTTCTGATTAGAACTTTGGCTGTCATTCCATAATATTTGATATGTAATGCTCTCTTAGTCTCATTTTATGGATGTTTTTAAATTACAGTTTTGATTTCTTCTTTAACCAAGAGTTACTTTGCATATATTTTAATTGCATTGTTATAATATGTCCAGCCTCTGCAGTTTTTGTTTTGGGCTATTATCGTCCAGTTTGTTATTCATTTTATAAACATTCTATGGGAATTAGTAGTTTTCTGTGTCAATAAATAGTAATCTACAACATGATTCTTAATAGGATAGTAACATTATATTTAATATCTCCTTTGATGAATATTTAGGTTATCAGTAATTTTTTACCATGTAAACATTCTTGAAGCTAAATTTTTGTTTATATCTTTTACAGTTTCTTTAAGACAACTTCTAGGAGATTATTAGCTTAATCAAAAGATATATTTTAAGGCTTTGGGTACATATTTCCAAATTGCACTTCAAGAATGCTCTACAAATTTTATTTCCATCAACAGTAAGTGATAGTAATTTTCTTCCCATTTCCCCACCCAGCTCAGCTCAGAGATTGTAGGCAGAGGACATTGTTTACTGGCCATTTTTCTTTCTTTTGGGATTTGTATTATTTGTGTCCTTTGCATTTTTTTAATGTTCTACGCTCATTTTGTTCTTATTTATTAGTAGGAGCTCATCATATATCATATATTGTAAACATTTTCCCCAATTTGTCATTTGTCCTATAAGAGTATTATCTCCTCTGACCCTCTCAACCCACTAAGGTCGGTACATCGTCCCCTCATCAGTTACAGTTGTGGTGAGGAGCAGATTGGTCTCTTTTCCAGGATCCCATAGCTAGTGAGTGGCAAAGCTGGGGCAGCAACCCTTGGCTCCAGAACTTCCTTCCTTGGGTTTTCTGTCAATTAATGAGGCACATTTAGTAATATCTTCCTAGAAAATTATCTGCAGTTTTAAAATAAAATAGAATTATACTATTTTCTTTATTGTATCAATTTTAATTGTATGTATTTGGATGTCTCTTTTTCTTAGTAATTCTAGGTAGAGATTTGCTTTTTTAATATCTTTCAAAGACATCTAGATCTGTAAAATCCACTGTTCTTCTGTCTTCTAATTCGTTAACTTTTGCTTTTATCTTCTAGACTACAATTCCCTGTTTTTCTCAGGTTTGCTTTGTCAATATCAGGAGGAACACATAGTAAAAAATTTTTTGAATTCTTTAAAAAAGTTAATGAAAGTATTTAGAAATTTCCTCCCAATGTAACAGTGATTTTCAACCAGCCTGAGTGTGGAGAGGGAGGTTAATTATAATCTCCAGGAATAAATGTTCCACATATATTCCAGTATTCTCTTTGCTCCTTCCCCCTTCACTTGCCCACCCTACCCCAACCTTTGAGGATCACACTGTTTACTGAGAGTGCTTTCTAACAGGTGTGTGTTTGCCTCTAAGAAAAAAACTGAAATTTTAATTATATTCCATAAATCTTCATATGATGTTCTCGTTATTATTTCGGAGTTATTTAGGAGGTATACTTTTTAAAATTAAGTAGTTAAATATTTTGTGTGTTATTTTTTATTTTTAGCTTTCTTGTCTGGTTTATATAATTTTTAAATTCATTGATATTTTGGTCTGGTTTAAAATGCTTAAAGTTTGATATACAAAATAGTTGACTAAATATACCAAATGTATAAAGCATTGACCATTGCCCTTGAGATAGCGCATCACAATGATGACCAACTGTGCTTCTGAGTAGGATAGTTTCCCAAGAAAGGGGGGGGGGGGGTCATAGAATAAGCTCTAGAAAAGACTTCTTTGCTGCTGAATCCCAGAATTTAGTACAGTGTTTGGCTCAGCACAGACTTGTTGAATGAGTGAAAAGGGTTGCTTTTTGCCAAAGGATAGGAGCATGGATTCACCAATGTTAATGACAGGTCCCCAGTCATTTTCCATCCACTCCCAGTTTTCCTGCCTAACCCTTGTCACACATGGTTATGTTTTGTTTATTTATTTGTATCAACACTGTTATGTTTAAAGTTGTTTTTTGTTTTTGCTTTTGCCTCTTCTCCTCCTTTATGCTTACTTTGGAATCTGTAAATGGCATTATTTTTTTTTAAAGGGACTTAAAAGTCCAGCCAAAAAGACATATTTGAGTAAAGTTATGACAGTAATACAGCAAGCATATATTGGGTGCATACTGTATGCTAAGCCCACTGGGTAAGTACTTTTTTACACGTTATCTCAGGTGATTCTCACAGCAGCCCACAAGGGGTGAAGTGTCTCAAAGCCACAGTTGCAGAATGACAGAATAAAAATTTATACCTGGGCAGTCCAGCTCAGAAACGTGGTAATGACCACATCTCAAGAATCTTATAAATCAGTGACACTAAACATGATAAAGCACCTTCATATCTTCTTCATTTTATTCAGCCTTTTTAATGAATATTTAGTATGTTCCCTTCTTTCTTGTTTGTGCAGTGAACTTTTTTTATGTAACACCTTCTTTCCAAATGAAAGAAAATTATATCTAAATCCTAGAAATTAATGTCGTCATTTGTATGAAGTATACCATTTCCTATAAGTTTTCTAATCAAACTCAGACTGTTCCCTGATTTTAAACCTTCTGACTGACCAAGGGAGGAAATAACCAGGAAATTTGGTAATAAGTTGGGAAGGATGGCACAAAGGTTGTTTTAAACATTTTTATGGTAAAAGCTACAAAAATGTTCATGAACTGTATCCATACATTGGAGACAGAAGTTTAAAAGTTGACATTGTGCCTCTTTATTTAAAATGCTTTTCTGTTGCTAAGTTATTATACACATTCATTTGTGAAATTTTGGAAAAATTGCTAAAAGCCCGAAAAAGCAGGATAAAAAACTTGTGACCCTACTTTGAGAGGAAAGCATTGCTGACATTTACAGTATTATGTCCATAATTTTATTTCTGCATATATACTCTTTTCAAAAATGAACTATACTATATATTTAGTTTTATAATTCTCTTTTTAAAATACATTTCATTGCGTCTCATTTAAAATATTTCAGACACTTAGGAGCAGGTTTTTACCTTTCTCTTCCTTCGTCTGCCTTTAAAGAAGTTTAGTAAAAAACTCACTTTAATAACATTTTTTTGATAGAATGGTTCTGTATCATTGTTGTGGTGCTTGTACTAGTCCTGTGTAGGATCCAATCGCAAGGAACTGTATATACACACAAACAAGCACGTGCATAGGAAAAGTGAATAAAGTAAAGTTAACGGCAATATGCCAGTGTCAATGCTACTGTACTATATATAGTGGTAGATCTCACCACGGAGAGAAGCTATTTGAAGGTTCACAGGATTCAATGTATAGCAACTTCCTATGATTCCATAATTATTTGAAAATAAAAAGCTTTTTAAAAATCCATTAAAATGAGATTTTAATTTATGAACAAACTGAATATTAAAGTGCATCGTAAAAATTGGTAAAGTAGAAGCAGAGAGACCTGCGTTCTGACCCTGGGTCTACTGGTGGACCTCTGGCTAATTTCTTAACTTCTGGGTTTTATTTTCTTTTCTGAAAAGTAAGAAAATTATACTAGAAAATCCTAAGATCCTTTAAACTCTGATATCCCGTAGGGTGCATAAATTTCTGTAAACCTAAAAGTTTGCCAAATATAGAATGAGCACTAGTATGTTAGAGATAGTTCAGAGGTTAGGGGTTGTTTGACCTTGCAGGAGGCAAGAAGTCTATTTCTGTCTCTTCTTGTCTGTCTGCCTAGCATTGTTTTAGACATTTGATGATACAACATCCTCAAGAAGGTAATGGGTACATAGGAAATACCTATAATGTGTGCTAGATTACATAATAGACAGCGTTTGCTTGTGTGCCAAAATGTGCAATGTGAACAGTGGTTGTTATAGGAATTCTGAAACAGATCACCGTGGACTTCCACATAAGGAAGAAGTGGAATTTCAGATGTATGAATATCCTAGTTTTATCATTAATTTCATTTTAGAATATGTTGCAAGGACCATATTATATCTTATTCATACTTTGCTGTTATACTGTATTATATCCACTCATCCCTCTTTATCCTACCTCTGCCTTTAGACTTGTTCTATAACTTGAGTTGTTGGGTTAATAGGTGGTAAATTCATCTAGATTTACTTGATATTTTCTGCTTTTCTCTTTTTTTCTCTCCTTGATCCTTCCTTCTCCTCCAACCAACTCCAGCTGAAAAAAAGAAGGGTGGGCAGACTGTGGATTCTAACCTTCCACTTCTAAGTGTATCTGATCCTTTCATTCCTCTTCAAGTACCTGATGCACCAGGTAGGTAAATAGAACTGAGCTGAGGTTGACCAGCTTGATAATTATGTCCCAGAGCCTCTTGAGAGTTACTTTAAAGACTCCATGAAAAGGATCTGAATTCCATATTAGTTTAATATGATTATAACAATATGGAGGGGAAACTTATAAGCATGTAATAAAAGAACAAAATGGGAATAATGGTTATGGTATGACGATTAGATAAATGAGTGACTTTCTATCATTTCTATTTTCCTCTAATATACTTTTATAATATAAAAATGCATAATGGAGTTGATAGGAAATGTGAGTCAAGAGACCTGGCCTCCCTCCCTGGCTCTTCCACTACCTGAAAACCTTCTGAACTTGGCTCTTCATCATGGGAGTAAAGCAGACTGCATGAATTCGAATATCCCCTTACATTCACCGTATCCTACTTTTTAAGTGAGCAATCCAAAGAAGTAAGAAATGGTTAGTGTGCTCTGATCGAAACCACTTTTGAAACATAATTTGCAGTTTCTGAATGCCAAAGATTTCTTTTCCTGCTCTCCTCCCCATCCTTTCGGGGGAGGAAGAGGGTAATGTGAGGAACAGAAGCCACTTTTTCTCACCTCTCTCAGTCTCTCTGAAAAAGCAAATAGATCCAGCTCCTTGGAAGCATCTGGTGGTCATTTTGCTTCTGCTAGTTTTCCTTTTCTCCCATTTTTACCTCTGCTGATTCCTGTTCTTAAACTGATAAGATCTGCTTGGTTTTTTCTTTTTCCCCAAAATGCTAAAGGCATTTGATTGATTGCCTCAAGATTGGAAGTGATTGTGATATTCATACCCTCTCCCTACCAAGTCAGACTGTAGCTAGAGTACCAAGACAGTTTTTATTTCTGTAGGCAATTTGTTGACCCTTCTAAAGAGGAAGCAAAAACTTGTCTTGATCAGGTCGTATCATGTAACATAGCTTGCTGGACCTGGAGGGTGAATGTAGGTCAAAAATATCTAAAACCACTGAAGAATGATTCAGTAAAGTGTAGTTAAAGAAAAGAGAAGAAAGTAATCAAATCTGTCAGTACCTAGACAGGCCAGTTTCAAGCAAAGGCTGGAAAGGGACGGGTTGCAAACTCAAGCTGGATCCTACTGACCTCTTTTTCCTCCCCGATGTGGCAGTCATGGGATCAGACAAGAAAAAGGGATTATTGAGGCGTTCTTCCTTTGACACCACTTCAGGGTCTTGCACTGCTCTTACCTAGATAGCCCATGGGCTGTGGAAGCTGGAAGGGTGGCCTTTTAGCACAGGCCAGAGGATGAAGCTAAGCAAGTTGCTGTGCTCTGCAGCTGTCACAGGAGCCCTCTGGATTAAGGATGAGGGGCCAGGTACATGCACCAGGTGGTTCAGGATGTCCACTCCAGGTTGTAGAGATAAATTTTGAAGGGTTATGGAGGTGAGCCTGGGAGCCACTAGAGCAAGCTGGCTGCCATCCTTACCTTCCTTATTGTTATCTCTCCTGTCTCCTGATCTTCCATATTAAAAAGTCCAAGGTTGCTCATAGTATATGTCTTTACTCTGTAAAGTTTATCTTCCTGCAAATTCAGTTCTCTAGAATAAACTGGCTGTTGACTTTTGCTTCTAACTTGCAGCTGTTACAGATTTTAGTGTCTGGTTTCTCAGTGATAGGAACTATTTAGAGTGACTAGATGTTAAAAACAGCATCTCTCATCACAAGACTGCAGGGCTTACACCCAAGTTAGAGAAGATGTCAATTTCCAAAGCCACCAAGGTGTGGCAGCCAAATCATTCCTTTTCATAGGGCTCACATCAAGCCCTTCCATGTTGGTTGGTTCAGCCTGCTTTGTTCCTCATGGCTGTGTTGCTAATTAGGATTGGAATGGGCCTTGAGCAAGCCCTTAGTCTTATAGCCTATATAAACAGATAGACTTATCCTCTATTTGATACATTTTTAAAATTTATTTATTGATGTTAGAGAAAGAGGAGAATTGATTTGTTGTTCCATTTATTTATGCATTCATTGGGGTTTTTTTGTATGTGCCTGACCCAATATTGAACCCGCATATCGGGTTAGTATATCAGGACTACACTAACTAACTGAACTATCTGGCCAGGGCCTCTTTCAATATTTTAAAAGAAAGAAAACTCACAACTTGCAGTACATCCCAGTCTCATGATGGGAAATGGTTTTGATTATCTAGCTTCGACTGGTTTATGAAGGATTTATTACCTTCTTGCCTTGTAGTTGATATTTTTAATAGCTAAGTCTTGAGAGGAGAGGTATAAGAGAAGAATCTGATGCCCTGGCCAGTGTGGCTCAGTTGGTTGAGTGTCGTCCCATGCGCCTAGAGGTCGCTGGTCAGAGTACATACCCAGGTTGTGGGCTTGATGCTAGTTTCTTTCTCATCAGTTTTTCTCTCTCTCCCTCCCCCCTCCTCTCTTTCCAAAATCAATAAAACATATTTTTTTAAAAAAAGAGAAGAATCTGAAATGGAATAATTCCTACCTCCAACTCTAGCAGTGATTTGCTTATCTCTTTCCCTAGTCACCAGTGCCACTATGTTTAAGAGAAGAGATGGAGGTGCTGTCTCGCCTCCTTCCTTAATTTGAAAGTACTAACAATCCTCTCCTTTCAAAGCACTCTCCATTTACATTGCCCAGGTTAACTAATTCTTCATGTACTGTTCTTCAAGGGTTCACCTTCTCAGTCTTTTAACCTTGATTTCAGTGCTTCTCCAGGCTCTTAACCTGACTTATTTTTAATTGGGAACCCTAGAAACTTGAGAAAGAACTGAGTATACTAAATGGGTATGCAATTGGAAAACACCACCAACAGAAAACCATGAGCAGACAATTCATAAAAGACCAAAAATAAATTACCAGTAAATATATTTTTAGAAAGCTTATCATCATGATGAATACAAGAAGACCCAATTTTAAAACAATGAGATGCTGCAGCTTCTGTTGTCAGATTGGTAAAGATGGAAAAACACCCTAGCACCTCAGGCTTGGTGAAGGTATAAGAAAACAGGCATGCTCAGATCCTGCTAGGGGGAACATCAGTCAGTTCAACTTTTAGGAGGACAGTTTGGCAGTTTATAACAAAAACCTTTAAGAGTTTATTTTCTCTTTGACTTCACAATTCTTTTCTAAAAAATTATTCTAAGAAGACATGAGTATGCTCAAATAGTTATCAAATGGTTAGAATTTATTTGAAGTGATTAGAAGCGTATTTATTTAAAGTTTTAAGAGTGTGTTTTTCTCTAGAAGTGAGATTATGCGTAGTTCTTACCTTTATCCTTTGACTTATCTGTATTTCCCAAGTTTTCCACAATAAACATGTATTGCTTTTGTAATAGGGATCAAACCGTTAAAGTTCTATTTCTCAAATGAGGAGCAAGCTTCGATAGTGCCCCCTTCTTATCCTGCTCTCTGGGCTGTGCCTGCCGGGGCTGTTTGCATGTTGAACAGCATGATTAGTCAGCCCTGCATTTTCCAAACCTGCTACCTTGGGGCCAGTCATTTTACCACCTGCCTGTATTACCAGTTCAGATCTCCAGTTTTATCTCTCAACAATCCGTCTTCTAAATAACCAGTTCCTACTTCCTACTTTTTTGTTCATGTTGGGTGATTGACATTTAGAGGTAGATAGGACCTTTACGTTTATCTTCATTTTATCAGTAGGAAAACTTAGATCCAGAGAAAGATAACGATTTGCCCAAAGTGTCATACAAACTTAGTACAGAGCTCAGGTCTCTTGTCTTATTACCTTTTCTTCCTCTCTGTTAGACCATGCTGCCTGCCTCCTCACATTTCACTTTATTCAGAGTTCTGCTTATTCTGATCTCATACCAGGGTTTGAGAGTGAGAATGGAGCTCCACCCATCTTCACTACTGTGACCTCAGGCCTGGGTGGTTTGCTGATCCCTCATCTAGTCCTAAAAGAAAGGTTAACCTCCTTTTATGTACCAAGCCCTTCAATTTATACACACACACATTAATTCTTATAAATACACCCATTAATTTCTGACAGCCCTTTAAAGTAGTTTTTAGCCTTTTTTTACAAGTGAGAAAACCAATGCTTAGGTAAACTAGGTAACTAACTTAAATGATCAGAGTCAGCCTCAGAACTGGACCATTTTCTTCTGTCCAGAATTGGAGAATGGAATATGACAGGGTCATGTACTTGTGAATCTAGCACAATGGAAATGGGAAACTCTTGTAAAATATTTCTTAGGAAGATTAAATCATTGCAAAATGCAGTTAATGAATTGTTTCTGGTCTCTCTGGGTTTTACTGGCCTCTCACCTTGTTTAATTGAGAATTAGGGTGTGAGTCTGTACATTTCAGTGTAAACTCTCTGAGAAAATGGGTTTTGCTTTTGTATCGAGAGAAGTCATTTTCCATGATTCATGTAAAATTTTAAAAAGTCTCTATTCGTTACATGTCAACAAGCCGTGATATGCCGATGTGGAGCTCGATCAAGGTTTTGGATCTTAAAGACCTCTTCCAGCACAGTTTCCTAAATTTGCCACCCTCTTCTCTGCACTGCTCTTCCCCATCCATCTTCCCATCCCCATCATGATACATGCCTCGTAGTGTTTTTATAAAACTGTAAGAGAGGACAGAATTCATAAAACAAAAGCTACCAAGGCCACCCTTGATGCACACGAGAAGCCTCCAGACTGTGATTTATAGACTACCAGCCTCCTATAGCCTTTCCTGTGCCTCCTTTTATATCCTGTCCTCAAGTTCTTCATTTATAGTGACCAAAAATAACCAATGATAACTTTAAATGTGACCTCTTCCAAGAATATTTACATTTTAAAGCAATCAAGGCCTTAGTTAAGCCAAAGGAGTGAATCTCTAGTGCATAGAAGATCTGGGTCCTAATCCAACTGGCTCTGTGGTGTTCATGCCAGAAGCTCTTAGGCAAGTTGTTTTACTTTTCTGAAGCTGATTTCTTCATCTGCAAATAACAAGGCTAATTGGATAGGATTCGAGGTTCCTTCCAGTGCCAACGTCTTTCATTTGTCCTGTGTTGATGGAGGTAGGCAGACCTGTAGGCAGCATGTGAAAGCCCAGTCCAGGCTCTACCACGTCCCATCTGTGACTGTGGGCAAGTCATACATTCTCATAGTCTCTGATCTCCATTCTCCTCAATTCTGTGTTATTCCCAAACCCAGGTTTTTTTGTGGATGATAAATGACAATGTTTTACATTGAACTCGCCAAATGTAAGTGATGAATGTTGTTATAATGTTGCCTGGGGACCAGCACTGAATAACTGAGTGCCTTTTCTTCCCACTTTGAGTACTGGGAGTGAAAGAAGCTGCTTTTACACATGCCTTCAGATGCTATAGCCTTATACTCTCACTTCTAGTTTTCTGCCTGGTATTAATTTGTCCCCTGCCCCTCCCTGCCACAGTTCCAGTATTTGAGCATTCCCAAGCAGCAGGGACCATACAGGTTACCTACGTGAGTAGCCTGTTACTATGAGGTTCGGTCAGAAAGCAAGCCTCCCTAAATTTGGCATCTCACTCCATTTCATCTCATCACACAACACATGTACACATGCATGCACACATGTACTTTTTAACCCTCTTACATACTTTTTGCTTATGGCTAATAAAATCGATTCTTGTTAAAGAACCTATTTCCAGCTGACCCTCTATCATCCCCACCTCCCTGGTGTAACAGTTAGCTAGAGGGAACTGAGAACTGGGGTACAGAGATTGATAAAACACCTTCCCTACCTTAAGTCAGACTGTAAGGACTACAAGAGCAGTGAGTGCAGAGTGCTCCAGAAGGTTTCAGTGAGTCCAGAGTGCTCCAGAATGTTGGCGGGGAGGGGGGGGTTGTGGACTTTGAGGAGATGATGGTATTTAAGTGACCAATGCAAAAAGGTGTGGGGAGGTTTCTGCATTTGACAGCTGAGGAGGTAGTGTCAGAAGTTTAAGGGACTACCCCATAGTCACACTGGGTCCCTGGAGAGGCTAGAATTCAGACTGGAAGAATGCTAGCCTGAGGTTTGGCACCAAGATAAACAGGCAAGTAATTTTGGGTCTTTACTTTTTATCCATTGCTTTACAAGATTGCAAATATGTGAGTGCTAAAAGTGAAAGAAACAATTACTTTTTTTTTTTTTAAGTGAGAGAAGCTTTTGGGAGGAATAAAACAGAAACCAATGTTCAGAATAAAAAATTAGACTTTTTGGGAAAACCATCTTATTTTTGCCAGGATGCTGAAAATTGTCAAAGATATTTTAACATATTTTCTTATAATAAAATATTACACATAGTTCTAGATTAATGCTGATGTGATTATTCTGTATACTTGGTTAGTGCCCTGGGGTTTTTTCCCTTCTGTTGAGAAGCTTCCTTTTCGATTCCTTTCTTTAATATAAATCAGGCATAAATGAGAAATGTAGCATGCTATTTAATTCAAAGATAGCTACACGCCATGTATTCCAAGGGTGGTAAATCGGTTTCACATAATAAAGTGTCTTTTTCTGCATTGTGTTAATAGTACCAAAGCAAATTATCTTGCCAAGACACTAAAATTCATTATTTTGTTCCATTTGTGTAGTTATAGATCACCTAACTTACAAATCACGTAAAATTTGGTTTCTATCCCTCAGTCAGTATCAATTTAGCCTGTACTTATCTCAATTCCTGATGGCCTAGAAGATCCATTAAAATGTTATGTACACATACATAATTAAAAGCGAATTTTAAGTCGATTCTTTTTTTCTAACACTTTTAGTTTTATCTTAATGGCATTTTATTTCAGTGATAGAAAAAACGTTGTTGATAGGCCTTTAACTGGGCAAGTTACAGAATTTATGTGACCTCAGTCTCCTTGTAAGTAAAGGGAAGTATGAGCTCTTAATTCCCTTTCTACACAATTCTGTGATTTATTTTGTTTCAAGATAGTCCTCTACCTTTAATAGGTTAAAGGTAAATGGATAGTGGTTGATGGATCAGGGTTAAAGGAATTATTTTGGAAGGAACCTTAATGTGTACAAATTATCACATATTAAGCTATCAGGTGTGACAAATCTGGTGGCTTCTGTTATCCTTTTGTTCCTTAGTTACAAGACATCAAAAGTAATACTTCTGCAGGCTTAAGTGACTTTTGTGAGATTCAGCCTTAAAATAATAAGTACCAGCATGTCACAGACTCTAGGTTGGCAAGCAGTAAATGATTGTTGAAGTTAACTTGGCCATGGTTTATTATATTCTCTTGGTGAGTTATAAACCATTTCTAAATGCAAGTAAAAAAAAAAAAAGATTCAAAACTAAGCCCTGGAAGGGATATGAATACACAAAGACATATGCATATGCTTGTGGCAGCTTTATTTTTAATAGCTAAAAACTGGAAACAACCAAATGTCCATCAACTAGTGAATGAGTCAACAAAATGTACATTCATACAGTGGAACACCTCCCAGCAATAGAATGGAACAAACTGCCAATACATGCCACAGTGTAGAGGAATCCCAAAAGCATTATGGTAAATGAGGACAACCAGACAGAAAAGACTACATACTGTATGGTTCCATTTATAGAAATCCTAGGAAAGGCAAACTCTCGGGACAAAAGCAGATCAGTTGTTGCCAGGGTCCAGGAGCAAGAAGGCATTGATTAGAAAGGGGCACAAAGGTACTTGCTGGGGTGATGGAAATGTTCTACATCATTATTTCAGTGGTGCTTATATGAATGTGGACATTTGTTAAAATTAATCAAATTATACACTTAAAGTTGATGACTTTTATTCAGTGAAAATTATACCTCAAATTTTAAAACTGTCAAACCTAGGGCAGCATCTTGAATGCCTCACAGAGTGACTGCTTCAATTAGGGAAATAATCAGTTCAAACTTCAAACTTTGAAAGCCTATTTTTAACAGGATACTAACATTATTTTTATGATGAATCCATACAAAATGTTGACCCCTAAAATGTATTTGCATAGAAAATGGAAAATGACAAGCTTGCTTTAATATCTAATTGCATGTTGCTTTCTCTTTACCTCTCTGCCCAACCTAGAAAAGCTAATTGAGGGACTCAAATCTCCTGACACTTCTCTTCTGCTCCCTGACCTCTTGCCTATGACAGATCCTTTTGGTAGCACTTCCGATGCTGTAATTGGTAAAGTCGCCATCTCTGTTTCTTCAGTACTGCATGATGTGTGTCTGTTTCAAGAATGTTAGCTAACTGGTTAACAGATCCCTTGTGAATAGCCCTGGTCAGGAGTGGAAATGCCACCAAGGAGCCAAGGTTATTTAATCTTGTTTGTTAGCACCTCAAATGAAGTGTTTTCTCTGTACCAGGTGCACATCACTGTTATTTTTTGCCTTTCTTGATAGCCTGAGGTTTCTAGAGTGATGTTTTATGAATGAGGAGGAATGTGGGAAAATCCACATTTAGTTACAAAAGCTTCTTGAAAAAAGTTGGTTTTGAGCTGGACCTTACCTTGAGCAGATTCTTCTTTAGAAGGCCTCTGTATGTGCCAGGTATTGGTAACTGAGAAAACACATGCCTGGTGGTGAAGCCTCAGGAGTAGAAACCAGGGCAGGGGCTTGGTCTGCTTGCCCTTACGTTTCTCTGTGCTCCAACCGTATGGTAGGCAAGACCTACAAAATGCCCAGGGCACCTGTACTTCAGGGGCACAAAGTCCTAGAACTCAGAGAGACCATGACCCTACAGAGAGATGGTCCTCTAGCTGGGGGATGTTGCACAGGGTAGAATACCTCCCAGCTGCATCTTGGGGTGGGATTTGAGATGGACTAGTGGCCTTTGCAAGGCACAGAGCATGTGAAAGGCTCCCAAGTTTATCCCTTAAGAAAAGCAAAATTACCAGAAGATATTAAGGTACCTTTCAATCTGTGTCTTCTAAGGTGGAAGAGATACATCTGGATGGCTCTCATTCTGCATTTATCTGTAAAAACAGAATCCCCGAGACTAGCCGGAGTGGTTAACTTTGCACAGACGTGCTTAATCAGTGAAGCCCAGATACTCAGAGCAGCTGAAATAAAGTAACTTAATGTGCTGTCCATCTCGCCCAAGCCTGGCACTTTAGAAACCTGTAGGGGAAGCCTTCACAGGATTGTCCAAAGACCTCTGACTCCCTTTCCCTTACCCTTTATTCTCCTTTTTTAATGCTCTGTTACAAAAGAAAAAGCTGATGTTGCTGTTGAGAGTCTCATACCAGGACTGGAGCCCCCGGTGCCCCAGCGCCTCCCATCTCAGACGGAGTCTGTGACCTCGAACCGCACAGGTCAGTCAGGAGTCCGCGGCGGCGGGGCCTGCTCCGTGTGGTGAGCCTCAGAGCCAGTCTTTCCACCCGCGACAGATGGTCCTGGGCTTATTTTGCAGCCTGGTTAGTTCTTCCCAGAAGGGATGCCCTGTATTGTTACAGCCCCAGCTTCTAGGTACTGAGTGATGTGTTTCCTCCTTGAAAAGCAGAGTATTTTTTTTGGAGCCATGTTCTTTGTAGAGTAATCGCTGGGCTTTCTCTGATTACAGTCTTTATTTAAGATTTTTTCACTGGTGGCAGATTCCTTCCACCTCCTTAATTAAAGCACTCTGCTGAGCAGTAAGGATGCCCTTAATTCCTCCAGGTTACTGAGCAGCCTTTCCCCTCTAACAGTGATGTCCATGGAGCTCATGTTCTGGATGTTAACATTTTGTTCCTAACACTGTGCTCTAATCAGCTAGAGGTGATTTGCTATTAACTGTAGGCAAAGTTGAAATCTTCCCTGGTTCCAGCATTACTTTCATCCTAATTTCAAAGTTCACTCTTAGTGGACTTCCTTATTAACTGCCCATAAATACAGGTGATAACCTTCATTTTTTTTTTGAGTTCATAATTACCTTGATAAAAGTGTCCGATTTCCTAAATTAGAACAGAAACCATTAGAAGTCTAGGAAGTATGAAAATTAACTCATCCAGGTTTAGAAAAATTAACACAGAAGACAATAGGGTTTCTCTTCTTTGTGCTTACTTGGCTATTTTCTTCTAGAAAACTTTCCAGAAAATAATTCATGTATTGAAATACCTGAACTCTGAATTTTGTCTTCCTTCTGTTCTTTAACTAAGAGCAATATTATGTATTCAAAGGAGCAATTCAGATTTTAAGAATACTACTAGTAAGAGGCAAGTAGTATTCATTCTATTTTGAATAGGAATCTGGTTGAGTTCTAGAAAGTACTGTTTAATCATGTAATATTCCACTAATAATAAGCCAGGTACAACCCCCTTCTAGTCATATTGGACACCTATTCTATAGCCACTTTTTTCTATCAATGTTTAGGGAAAGTGTAAGTGAAATTCTTTAGTTGCAAAGTTCTTTTTCCCAAATGACATTTGCTGAGAACTGAGCTGCTAAGCTTTTATTGGCATCCAAATCACATGCTTGCTTATCCAGCAACCTCTGAGCAAAAAATTCTTCAGTATTTACATATTAGGGTTAAGAGGATCTAGAAATACATGTTTCTGTAGATGAAATCCACAGTGCGTAACATGTTTCTTTTGCTTTTCTTTCCCCTGCCTCGGCTTATATGTATGACATGTAAATGCAGTAACTTAAAGGCTAAGGTCTAATCTCGTGATGTTGTTGTATGTGCCATTTAATGCCATCACTGACCTGGGATGCTGTTAATCTGGATTCAGATTCTCTCACCGGGGAAGATTCCCTGATCGATTGCTCTCTGCTTTCTAACCCTACTACTGACCTTCTGGAAGAGTTTGCCCCCATAGCGATCTCTGCTCCAGCCCATAAAGGTAAATGCTTTCTTCTTCTTGAGCTGACATGTATCCTTAGAGGAGAACTGAACAACTCCTGAAATTTTTCCTTACCAAAAGTCTTTGCTAGTGAAGTGTTTTAACCACCTTATGTGGAAAACCTGAGCTTGTATTCTCAGCCACTGTGTTATAGTCCCTCTCAGAAAGAGTATTTAATAAGGCTTAGACAGTAAGTTGGTAGAGGTATTGCTTCCTAACAGTCACCTGGAATACAGATATTCCATGTGATCTAGTGAAGACAGCTCATGTAGATGGTTGAGTTGATTTAGTCACTGACTGTATTAATATGATACTTGGCCTTAGAACTTAAAAATGTTTCATCAAATATGATGTAAAATTTTTGGCTACTAATAAATAGGTATCATTCCTCAAAAGTCAGCCCTCAAAAATTGAATTTGTAAAAGTTCTGAATTTTAGTTAACATTTGAGTCACAATTGATTACTGGATTTCTCTTTTTAATCTACCATTTTCACTTCTTAGTCTTAGGTTGATACTGGTTTGTCATTCTGCTGGACAGAAATAGTTTGCATTGAGTGAGTTCTTTTCAGTGAGTAGTTTGTGAAAGTGATAGGCACAGTGCATTCACTAACCTTCTTTCAGTGCTTGGGTAGTGAATGTGATTTTCTAGAAGGAGCAAATACATAGAAAAGGAAGAGTTTAAAAGTCCTCTCTGAAGGAAATTCAAAAAGGAAGCCTCCCCAAGATGACTGAAAAATAATTAGCTTGTGGTTTGCAGTGGTAATAGCTGAGCTTTTGTTTTTACCCTTCATAGCATTGAAATGATTATGTTTTTATAGAGCATTTAGAAAGAAGTTACCTCTTAACCAGATATGTCTGGCAGGAGTTTGTCAGCGGCAACGTGTAATTACAGAGGAGCAGTACTTGCAAAATAGGCGCTCAGCTAGCACTCGCTGGTAGGTTAGCTTTAATTAGAAGGGAGAAGAATATTCTAACAGGCTTCTGCTGGAAATCTCAGTGCATGTGATCTTGTGCCCCAACATCCCCCGAGGCATCAGTTATTTGAAAGTTTTTTTCCCAATCAAAGGGCAGTGAGTCCTTTCAGCAGCATTTGTTTGCCTTGTACATAGCAGTTGCTTTGTAAAGAGAAATTGCCCCATCCATGGTTTTCAGATATTATTAGTCAGGCCTCTGTTTTCTCAATAAAGAAGATAAATGACTAATTTATCTGCCTTTGTGAATTACTGGCATTGAAGAAATACCTCACAGTAACTACAATGAATGGTCTTACAATTTTAGAAAGAATTCATCCTATAACGCTTCTCCCTCATCGTGTATGAAAGTCTTCACGTGGCCAGCACTAAAGCATTTTTTCTATTTTCCTAAGTTTTCCAATTTTGCTACTTTTATTTCAACTCAGGAAAATAAGCATTTTCATCTTTAAAAATGGCATTGATTGTACAGTTGGGAACTTTGTGCCTCTTACATGTTCTCTCATTTGCTAATCTCTGCTTCTATTGTTTCTGCTTGTATACTTGCATTCTGTATTAAGCTGCAGAAGATAGTAATCTCATCTCAGGTTTTGATGTCCCTGAGGGCTCGGACAAGGTGGCAGAAGATGAGTTTGACCCTATTCCTGTATTGATAACCAAAAACCCACAAGGTAAGAAAGAAAGGATGGGGAAAAGAGCTCGACATCAGCTCTCTACAAAATAGTAGTGTACCTAATCTGCAAGGGGGGGAAAGGCAGCATTTAATTGGGGGTAATGACAGTCACTGTGCGCTGGACCAGTATAGCTAGATAGAGATACCACTATAGATAGAGGTACAGATAGTGGTATCTTAAAGCCTGACCATGGTGTTTCTTTAGAGAGAAGAAAAGTATTCAATAGTTTGACCAAAGGCTGTTTTTTTACAAAATATCAAGCCAAAACTAAAGTGATCTTTCAGTCACTGGAAACCTGAAGGCATATATCAAAAAAAGCACTGAACATGTTTTATCATGATTAGAACAATTTGTAATAAACATTCTTCCCAAAGAGATTAACAATGATGCTTTGATATAATTTGCATCTTTTGGATGTTTGTGGAGCAAACTTCTTCCTCTTTGATGTATTCAAATCATTTGAACATGCCACAAAACACCGAATTGCATAGGACCATCTATATATTTTTTTAAAGCTTGTTTTTAGTGCAGTGGTTTTAATAACAATTTTCTCCCCAAAGCAAAGATTACTGATTTTGACTCTTATCAGGGAGATGACTCTATGTTGTCAAGAAGTTAATATATAGCCAGCAGTTCTCAGGCAAAGTATATATTCATTTGAAAGGTGTCCTGCCTACAGGATGGTGTGCTCACAGTGCCTGAATCTTTTGTGGGAGGTGGTGGATACGTAATTTATATGTTTAAAAATCAACACGTAAGAGTTTGCAAATGTAAAATGTTGCTTCTCTAGGGTTTTGTTTTAGTCAGTTTTTTCTCCTTTGCTTGCTCTGCACATCTAACCCTTAACCCTCTGTGTTTTATACTGAATTCCTATCTCTCCACTTCCAGGTGGGCACTCTAGAAACAGCAGTGGGAGCTCTGAGTCCAGTCTTCCTAACCTAGCCAGGTCTTTACTGCTGGTGGATCAGCTCATAGACCTGTAGCCGTGACCCAGTATCAGATGCAGTTCTGTAACCTTCATACCGTAATATACATTTTCATTACGGAATTATAAGAAAAATGATTTTTTTAAAAATCTGCAAATAAGGGGCCCTCTAGCCCTTATCTTTCTCCCTTACCTTCTCCTATAGAAATGATAAGGAAAGAAAATCACTTTGGCCCTCCAGATATTCCTTGGCCAGTTCCTCCCTGTTCGTTTGCTGTGTTTTCTCATTACCCTTCTTCAATAGCATTATCTTAAATCAAGCACTAGACGCCATGAGCTTCACCTCAGATGGAATCAACTCCACCAAAAGCTTAGCTGTAACTGAAACTAGTGAATTGACACCTTTGCCTCATTCTTGCTAGGAATGGCCTCCCAAGTCAATCCTCCCGACCCGTCTCCTTTGGCCAGATGCTGATGAATGTTTCTCTGTTTTTGCTTTTTATCCTGCTGCGTTATTGTGAAGACACGGCTTCTTCAGTGGGTCTTAACTCTAGGCAGTAGCCTGGACACAGGGGTGTGGTTTTAGAAAGGGTGAAACTGACTGGCTGATGGTGTATGTTTAAAAGAGAAAGTGAGCCCAGCTCTAGTCAACCAACTTTGACCTCGCTTGGTCATAAACTTAGCCAAGGGATTTTATACCCCAAGCAGCCTGCCCAGCATTCGTCCAGCATTCTGGCTTCCATTGAAACGCGATTTTTCAGATCTGGAGACGTGACTGCAAGTACTTGAGATCCTTGGATAAAGTGTGTACATGATATAAATCCCAAGTGTTGCCATTCCTTTTCATGTTAACCATCCCAAGCCGGGATCTCAGAATTAGACCAAAACAAGACAATGGTGGTAATATGATACCTTTTATTAGAAGACTTTTCACTGGGGGGGTGGATGGGAAGGGGAAGGAATTGTAGCAGAAACAGATGTATTTTTCTTGTGATTTTTATTTTGAATCAAATATTGTAAATTGTGTATAAATGAAGACGCTGAATAGTTCTGTTTCCACTTGGCGTTTCAAGTCCGATATCAGGTGTCTGTACAGGGTTTTGATCTCTTTCCCTTGTATAACTTTACACTGCAATCCTACGGTGTAACATATGGAATCATTTTGAGTAGACTTGTGTGTTGCTATAAGCTTTCAGCAGGTCCTCTGTCTTTGTAGAATAAGCATGTTGTTTATTTTCAGATAAACAGAAATAAGTGTGCTGATAAGCTAGGCACAATTTGACTCTGGCTACTTACCTTTCTTTCTCTGATGTTTGAATTGAAGGATGCAGCCAATGAAATGTTAGTTGGTTTTCCTTGGCTTCCTAGATGGAAAAATAAAACAAAGCATAGTTCCTCACTAACCTTAGAATATTGTTCATAAAATAAATAAAGGACCTTGCACTGACATGACAACATGCCTCATGGTCACCCTCTGTATATGTCCTTACTCAGTTAAGTGTATTTTTTTTCCTTACATGGAAAGGAGTTTTCTAAACTCACCCTTTTGAAAAGGTGCGCACAGAGAATCCACTGTGGTTCTCTTCCTTGAGTGCCATTGTCCGTGATCAGAGGGAAACCCTTAGTTGGTCAGATTTGTACAAATAAAATTCCAAGTCCATTTGCTCGTTGCTCTATCTAGTACTTTTGTTTCTTTTTTCTCATGTTTGCACTTTAAGGGGCGGAGGGTGGGGTGGGAGGGAATTGAACGGCAACAACAGTCTGCAAAACGCTGCACTTTGGAGGTCAAGCTTTGACCTCAGCAATGTGAGAGCAGCCTTTGAAAGTCATCAGAGGAAAAGTCTGAATCTTTCAGTCTTCCTTCTGACTTGAAATACTTTCCATGCCAGCTGAAGCTACATGCGCTAAGTAAAGGCCTCTATGAGGATAATGGATCATTTCCAAAATTGAGGAAGGCACAAGCCTTCCTGCTGAGGATATAAAAAGACATCCTTGAAGAGCTCTTCGTGATTGAATAGCAATGAAAATGGGACTTGGTTTGCCCCTTTATGGAAAGGAATATTATTGAAGATCAAAATTGTATTCTTTTTCCTGGACGTAGAAAGAATGTATAAACTAATGAAGGAAATGTTTATTTTTTAAATAAGAATAATGTTTTATGCCTACTTTTTTCAGTTTGGTTTTTTTCATACATATGTGTTAGAAATATAATGAAATATTTAGTTTCTTGAAACCATGGAATGTACAGTTCAGAAATTAGGTGTCTCTAAATTGTTCCTTTCATGTATTACCCTAATTACATTGAGATATATTATCTAGTCATCTGGTTCAATAAAGCTTAATGGAGACTGTTAATGAAAGGAACAGACTAGAAGCCAGAGACTGGATGGAGGAAGCCTGAGGGAGATAATGACATGAAATTCTTTAGGAGTCGGGCCTCAAAGGGGAGAACTATTTTTCTGTTAAGGAATAAAGTGAGTGACCCAATAAATGGGGCCTTTTGATATATAGCATCATCCCTAAACTAAACGGGTATATTTGAGCTAAGTGTAATGTGTTGATAATTAATAGATCTATGGAACTAGAAACTGAGCTGTAAAAGGAACCTTAGAGATCATCCTCTAGTCCACCCGCTTCATTTTACAGGTAGAGGACCTGAGGCAGGGTAGTGGGAGAAGATGCCTGAGTAGGACAGACCCCCTGGGATCTCATCTTGACCTCTGCTAGACACTGAGTTACCTTCAGCAGGCACATCCTTCTTGGAGCTGCTGTTCTTGTTTATACAATGATGGGTTTGGAATAGATGGTCTCTTGAGATTATAGAATTCTAGAGTTCTAAGTATATATTATTATGCTTTGGGAGGACTGTGAAGGATTTCTACATCCTGATGTTCTTCAATTATCTAATGTAATTCTTACTGTAGCAGTGTATACACCTTAGAAAATTATAATGGGCTTTTACTAACCTGGGTTGCTCTTTCTTGGTTATCTGAATTAGAAGTCTAAATTATGACAGAGTTTTGGACATAGATGTTCCTTTTTTAATATTACATGCGCATGTGCACCACTCAGGGTACAACAAAACAGTATCCAATTTCAATTCTTTTAAAAATGTATAATCAGTGATCTGCTATATAAAAATGGACAAATACCGTAAGCATATGTGTTTCTTTGAATCGGATATATTATTTTTTAATTCTTTTTTATTTTTCAATTACAGTTTACATTCAATTATTCTGTATTAGTTTCAGATGTATAGCAAAGTGGTTAGAAAATCATGTAAGCATATGTTTCTGATTTGCTTTTATTCCAATTGTGCAAGAGTAGTGACTATACCAGAAAACATCTCAAATTGTTTTTTTATTCCCTTTAGAGCATTATGATAACTAGATTGCCAAATTCAAGTCCTAATGTTTTTAAAAACATTGGCCTCACAGGAGATAAAGTTTAAGTGGACACTTATAAATATAATTATAATTAATGATTACTTTAACATATCAGAATTTTGACACCTTGTTGAGTGTTGTTCCTTGGTTTTAGTTGGGAAGCTAATACTTACCCTAATGATGCTACCATCATTTAAGTTAATTTTGAAGCTGTTCTCCTTAGAAATAACATCAAGGAAGGTAATAGGTGTAAGAAAATCAGTTATTATTTTCTAATTGGTATTACTTTCAGCACCTGAAAATATGTTGTCTTTCTTGATCTACTTGTTCTACCACTCTTGGTTCTGAGTGACATTTAGCTGTTTCCAAAAGCAAAGTCACCACCCTAAAATGAAGAGTGGTTACTATTGAACATGGTAAAGAAAATAATCCACAGAAAACTCCCAGAGAGAACCTTATAATGGAAAGTAACAATGATCATTCTTAATTTCCTTAATATTCTGAATAAGGGAGTGTCTGATTTTGCCTGTCTTTAGAATGATTTAGAAAATTGGAAGGTATATATTTTAAAATACTTCCAAAACAGGTTGTCACCTTGTTTAGTGTCATTTGATAATGGACTCAGCTCTTCTTGAATTGGAATTATAAAACTTGGATTGCTAATAATTATAGGGGAACAAAGGGAAAAAACCTGTTTTTCTCAAGGTGAAATAATTTTTTTTATAATACTTTTTCCCACTCTCCTGGCCAATAAGTGATCATTTTTTATTCAAACCAACCAAGTCTTCCCCCAGGTCAGAAACAGCTTTGCCTTCAGCAGTGCTGTGGTAAGCAGGGAACCTTTGGGGTTGAGCTCATCTCAGAGGTATGGAGGGATCTGAATCCAGCTGAACCAAATCACATTATAGATACCTTGGGCCAAAATAAAGTTCCCATGATGAAGTTTGTCTGTGAGCTCCATGAGTCTTTAACTTTCTCAGTTTATAAGATTATTTGGATCCTGTAGCCACTAAGAATTTGGAGATAAAAATGACACGATAGCCTCATTTTAAAAAAAAAAGAAAGACAGGATTGCCCAAAATACTGAATTAAGGAAATTACAGGCTGCCAAGAGGAACAGAGAAACTATCACATGGATGTTTAAAATGCAGTCTTTACTGAAACACTCCAGATATTACAAAGCTATCTTTTATTCCTCTTTACAGACTGTACATTTATCAACGCAGAGTTAGCCTTTCCCTTATCTGTGCTAGTGATGTTCCTGGATGTGCGTGGGTTCTTTGAGTCAGAATGAATCCCCGATGGCTTCCATTTCAAATAATCTGTAACAAGATACCATTTTGTTTTTCCTTGGTGTCCTTTCACTGAGGTGGGGGAGGTGTTTGGGGTAATGCAGAGTTACCAGATGGTGGTAGTTGCTAGAATGGAGGACACTTTCTTGGTTCCCACTTTCATGTAGTGCCTGAATGTGCTCTTTTCCTGCCAGTGTTCTCCTCTGCCCTGTTGCACACCCCCTCCTCACGCGGATGTGTATTTACCACAGGTCTTTATCCTGCTCTCCCCAAGAAGACAGAGCAAACAGAGGTACATGAAGCCATCTTATGCAGTAAAAATGTGGAATTTGAACATTGCTACACAAGTATTTTATAAAAAACAAGTCTGTAAAGAAATTTCTTATGTAAACATACAGGGGAATAAAGACTTTTATCTGTTCAAACGGGAGCCCTGATGTTCAGAGATGTAAACAACTTAAAATAGCTGCTGTTTTCCTGAGCTGAAAACCCACTTTAGCAAAAAGGATTTAAGCGCACTGTTGAATGCTAATAAGTACCTGAGCACAGGGAAGTGTGGCCACGTGTCAGAGACATGCCGAGGACGTTTTAATGAGCTGTGGCTACCCTGGCTTCACCTTGTGGTCAGGGAGAATTAAACCTGTGTGCGCCTGCATTTGATATGACCAGACACCAGGTTGTAAAATAGAGCACGGATTTGCAGCTCTCCTCCTCTAATTTAATCTTTAATATACCCAGGCCAATTTAATTAAACATGTTATGTTGACAACAGCAGTTTTGGGCCTGGGGAGAAATCTCTCTCGTTTAATTGCTCCATTGGCTTGAGAGGCACAGCATCACTAGGCAGTGTTGGCTCCCAGCAAATCCCTTATTCCCTAGTCGTGGGTTTTAATGCAACTGCACAGCATATGGTAGAAGCAAATGCTTAATTTTATCATCTAAACCAAAAGGTCATGGAAATTATTATAAGGGAAAGTAAAATTCTGGTTGTGCATGATATATTGTATTAAGGAATATCCAGCCAGGAATTTTAAGTCTCCAGATTTTAATTTTTTAAAAGGATGCTGATGACCCTCACTATATCCATCTGATAAAATTTTCAGAGTAAAACTTTCCCAAATCATTCAACACTTTTCATTGCTTTGGAAGTTAATAGGGAGTTAGGATAGTTGCCAAGTCATCAAATACTTTTTAGGACTCCTTTCCTACTCTCTGAAGCATGTGAGCTCTTACTGAAATCTGTGTAATTTTGGAGCCTCAAAATAGACTAAAATGGAGTTTTGAAAAGTGTGCTTAACCTTAACCTGGCACACAATTCCACATCAGAACAAGAAAAAGAAATATTTTTAGTTGTTGCTTAATTGAATGTGCTAAACCAAAATAAAAAGGGACATGACCCAGTTTGGGGGAATTAGAACAAAATACCCTACCTTAAGCTTCATGATAAAGAAGACTGCAGCCAGGTCCTGGGCCTACACGTCCCACCCCACCCCTCCCCCAGAACAACTGTCTATCTTTATTGAGCTCTGTGGTCACAGGCATCTGCTGTATATGCCATTGATTACCAAAGAACTGGACCAAGGTGTGAGGTTAAATTAGTATAAACCCTTTATTGCTAAGCAGGCAGACTACTTCAGACATGTTTCCTGACGGTACAAGGCTGTCTTCATATACAAGTACTGTTCACCCTGAAAACACATGCTTTCCCTACAACACACTCATGTTCCGAAAATGACCTCTAACTCCCAACAAGACTTAATGTCCATCTTCTGTTTAGTTATTTGGAATCTTTACATCTTTACTTCCCTCTTCTCCTTTGTTTCTTGTGCGGCTTCCGCAGCCAGAATTCCCCGAGGGAGTGTGGTTGTCTGTGCTTTTTCATATCCACCAGCATTTCTTTGGTCTCCAGAGTGCCAGGCTTGGAGACTTGCAGAGGGTGATTGCTCTCTGCCTTGGTCACATTTGTCTAAAAAGAATGGGCAGGTTGAGAGACTTGGCCTTCTCAGGAGAAGCCTTTGCATGTATTTTTCCACTCTTGTAAGCAGATTCATGCTTGTTTTGAAGGATAGGAGACTGGTTTTCCCTTCAGATTTGATGCTATAGTATTTTTTGTGACTATGTGTGTGAATTTTAAAAATTGCTGGAACTTTAAGGATGATTTTCCCATTGCTCACCTTAAAGGTCATAGAATATACTCTGCGTTGTCAGACTTCCAGCTGACTTGACCAAGAGCCCACTTTTTAACAGAAGTAGTTGCTGAGTTGGGCATGTTCTTCCATCCCGTCCCATTCTGGATATGGGCACCCCTGATTGGTACTTAGAGTTCTCAGAATGTAATCTGACACTGCAGGCACCCAAAGGACCCCAGGACAATCTTGGCGCACAAATTGATTCCACTGAATTCAATTTAAATTTCCCCAAACCACTTAACTCCAGTCAAACTAATGTTCATTTTCATTATTATCTGTGTAATGTCAGAGTTGGTCATTGGCTTGACTAAATTTGCCATTTTTTTCCTAAGAGATATTTTGTTCGCCCATAGAACCAGCTTAATAACATCAACTTTCAGGGTAGTTTTGGAAGTTAAGAAATTGTGCCTTAGTTTTGGCAACTGAAAACTTTGTCCATCTGATGCTGTTAGAAAGTGTTTCAAGGAATTTGAGCGGCCCCTTCATACCACTTTGCTTGGCATATCTTAATTTTGGAAAACTTCTCTTCCCCCTTTCATTTGAATTTCCTCCCAGAAATCATCATTTGGGAATCACTGTGAGATCTAATATCAGTATACTTGCCTGAGAGGTTAGAATTATGTCTCTCCACATAAATTGCAAGGGAGAAGGCGTTTTATTTCCTGTCCCCTGACTAATGCTTTCGTATCACTATGCAAGTGCACATATTAAAGCTGTAATACAGGGAAACATTTATCCCCTTCAGAATCAACTTATTCTCCAAATACTATTCAGAAAGCCATTTGGCACCAGTATAGAATTTAACTTAAAGACTCTAATTTGGAATTCATCAAATGCATTTCAACTGTTAGAAAGGGAAATAAATAAGGTCAGAACTATTTAAAAAGCACTGCTCAAAAGTTACAGAATTCAGAAAAGCATAGTATTTTTGTACAGCATCTTCTAAAATGTTCAGGTCTCTCTCTGCGCCTCTTTACAATGTAATATCTCCAAGTGACTGGTTTCCCAATAAAGTGATTTTGATGCTGCTTCTGCTGTGTTCTGTGTGCTCAATTTAAGCAGAAACTTAAACGGGAATATTGTTAACAGAAGTTTCTACAAGCTAATGGTTTGGATAGAGGGGGAGAGGGTTATGTGGGGAGGGGATGATTGAATTACCTCTGTACAGAGGTTCCAAGTCATCTGTAAAATCCAAATCATTGTACCAAATGTTCTTATTCTGGTGGGTTGGGAAACCCATGATGAAATGACACCTTTACCCCCAACCACTCTTTCTCTGGATTCTTCTTGCTTAGTTACATATGCCTTTTTCCTGCCCTTTTGCTAACATGTGCCCAATGACATACTTCTAACCTGCTAATATTTCTTGGAAGGTAAGCTCTCTTGCATTCTGATAATTGTCTATTTGATGTTAAAAGCCAGAGCACCCTGAGACACTTCTACCTAGATAGAAATAGACTAGTACATTAGAATCTGCAAATACTTCTGTAATTTCCCATACATTTTACTCTGTTTAAAGAAATTTATGATGGATTCATTTAAGCAGAGGAGATCTTTGCTAACTTAGAAGACCGAAAACAAAATTCCAGGGCAAATCCAGCCGAAGTTGGAATTTAATATGCCTTAGCTTTTTCTCCTCCCCTGAAAAAGTGCCTTCAGCATTACTATTTGAGGCGCTTTTGTGCTCTCGGAGCAGTGCTCATGATGTCAATCATCAAGTAAACTCGCATTTATCAAGCAGGCATGTTTTGCTGCTTTTCGGGGGCAAAGGATGGGTGTGTCCTCAGGCATCAGCAGAGCATGACCACTTGGCAGATACTGAATTGAACCTGTTCCCGGACAGTATTTCTGCATACTCCAGAACCACCCCGGTATACGTGAGGTGAATGGCTGGTTCGTTTCCATTCCCCCTGGGCTAGTGCCAGCTAGAGCAGGTGTCAGTGCCCAGCCCGCGGGTCGGGGCATCACGTGGTTGCGCTGAGTGTCTGTGCCTAACGCCTTCATTTCCTCTCCTGCACCTCGTGCTTATCATGTTCCAAGGTGTGAGACCGTGGTTGGTTGTGTTCCAGTTTGTGTGCAGTGTCCTTGCCTGACTTTTGTTTTTCCGTTTTTCCTTTTCCATTTTCAACATCTATTATTTGGTCCCGCAATGTTACTGCCGCAGGTTGACCATTAAATGTTTCAAGGACAATGGAACTGACCTGTGCATTAATTCTGCATTTTGTGCTTTTCTAGGTCTCCAGAGAGAGCCCAATCCCTGTCCTGTAATAACTGTAGAGCACTTTAAAGAATCAGCAGGAGTTAAAGGCCTTCCCCTGTATCCAGATCCCTCCAGAGTACCTGACACGAAAACGCAAAACAATTTAGAATCCGACTACTTGGCCAGAGATGGCCCTTCAAGCAACAGCTCCTTCCACAGCAGCGAAGAGGAAGGGACTGACCTCGAGGGGGACATGCTGGACTGCAGTGGGTCTCGACCTCTCCTCATGGAATCTGAAGACGAAGACGAGAGTTGCAAACCCCCACCGGGGAAGCTGGGAGGAGCCACTCCCTTCCCTCAGCCAGAGCTCTCCTCTGAGCAAGCAAAGGCCGTGCAGAGTGGAAGAAAGAGCCAGTTCCAAGCCCTCACCCAGCCAACCACCGATGGTGTTGGTGAGCCAGATGTTTTTGCCACAGCCCCCTTCAGGAGCTCAAGGGTTCCAGCTGATGAAATGGACATTTTCTCCAAAGCCCCATTTGTCTCCAAGGGCAGCGTGGCTCCTTCCCAGCCAGAGGAGGCGGACGTGTTCCTGAGAGCTCCTTTTACCAAGAAGAAGAGTGTGGAGGAGTTAACGGTTGCCCAGAGTGCCCCCCAGGAGTCGCCCGCGCAGGCCGGTCTTCTCGGGCAGACAGATGAGGTCTCCCTGCTCCCAGGCCTCGACAGAGCAGCGTACGCCTCTGTTCGATCTCAGTATTCCGTGGCTGGTTTTGCCCCACAGTCCACCCTCCCCTCCCATTCTGTGCAAGCAGCAGACCATCCTGACAGCATCTCACCCAGGGGATCCTCCCTGGAATCGGGGGGCCATGCTAATGACAGAAACAAAGGACTTCAGCCTCAGAAAGAAGCTGTCTCAGGCCCCATGGCTGGCAAACCATTCCGCCCCCAGTCTTTATCCAAATACTCCCGTCACTATAGCCCAGAAGATGAGCCAAGTCCTGAAGCCCAGCCCATTGCTGCCTACAAAATTGTTTCGCAAACCAACAAGCAGTCCATAGCTGGCTCTGTTTCCATCACATCCCTTTCCTCCAGGACTACGGAGCTGCCAGCCGCTGATCCTTTTGCTTTAGCACCCTTTCCTTCCAAATCGGGCAAGCAGAAACCTTAGGAGCAATGCCTGAGCCTTAGGCCTCTGTCTCGACTCCACCCTCAATAACCCACCGCACCACTCCCAGCTGAGCCTTCGTAAGAAGAAATATATCAATTATCTTTCAGTTCCCTGGGTCAGAGCAGGTCGTCGGTCAGCAAACTCAGCTGCAGTGATACTTAGTCAAAACCCCTGTAAGTATGCTCATGTCCTTTTTTATATTGATTTCTGGACTTTCAGGCCTTTCCATCTCCACCTCTACCCAGAACTCGGCTCGCCCTCCTCCCCTGGAAACTGTTTAAATCCAGAAATCCTTCACCCTAACCCCAAAGGGGCCATGTTGTTGCTAGTCCTGTTCTGAGTCATGTACATTGAGGAGTCAAGATTAGTCCCTCCAGGACTTGATTTAATACTCTTGAAAAGGGGATATTTCTGGAAAGAAATGCAAGATGAAAATCCTGCACATCAAGAGGAAGTGTAAGCCTGCAGATATAATCATTCCTGTCAAGCCAGCAGCTCTAGGATTCTCCGCATCTGTTTCCGAGTCTGCGCCAGCCAGGCTGGCCCTCGTTCGTGCGTGTCTGTGGGTGTTAGTGTGTGTTAGATCTTTTCCGATGTAGAAATGCAAACATGAGCTATCTGGGCATACGTCTCAGTGTTGAGCCTTCCCCACATCCATGCCGGTTTGTAAATCAGTATATGAGTGCACAGGTGTGTGCGCGCGTGTGCATGCATGTGCACGGGTATGTGCACACAGGAAGCATTTTTTCTGTAGGATAATCCTGTCCCACCATGCCTACCTCCACAATCACTCATTTACTGGCATTTGTCTCCTGCACTAACTGACTTGAAACCCTATTTTTATTTCTTTTCTCGTGGCAAAATTGACTTCATTGGACGGTATAGGAAAATCCTGCTGAAACAGGTTTCAGAGTAGATTTCTTTTTCTCCCCAATTTGCTATTTGTGATTAACAAATTTCATTCACCTGGTCATGAAAAATTAATTATTTTTCCATATTTTCTCCTCAGAACAATACAAAAGAGCACCTGAGTACAGTTTCAATCACTGGGTGTGTGGTCTTAGTAATGTTTAAAAGGTACTTAAAAGCCTTAGGTCTGAACCCTCCATGCTGTGATCATGAGACTGGGCTACACACTAGGTTTGCTCGTTTGTTCCAGACCCTTGCCATTTTTCTCCACTGCCTCTTGCGGAAGTGTAAATCTGCAACTTGTGAATAAGTTTGTATGAGAGGATGGAAAAGAGCTGAATCTGTTAGCCGTGGAAACCTTTCTTCTTTCTCCTCTTTAGATGTTGAAGTAAGCCGGATAAATGACTGACTTGTGTTTTTGAAATGTGTTCTCTTTTTGGAATGATCTGACTCATTCCTAGCTGTTTTCGTACCTTTATTATTAGTGCCTTAAAATGAAATTTCTGTCTCGGGAAGACTTCTGCTGAGGATACTCAACTTAAAGGGAAGAGCTGCTATACCGTGTTTCAACGTGAAAGCTTCCTGTGACTTACGGTAAATGTTAGGGATTTTTTCCCCCATTAGCTGGAGAAATTGGGTGAGTTGCTTACCAAACAAGATGAATGATTTAAGAATTCCAGGAAAGTCATCCAAGAATCAAGCCTGAGTGTCAAATTCTATTGCACTTGATGAGGTGTGGTAGTCTTTATATTTAAAGTTCATGGATCTTGGCAGTAAAATATTAACAACTGCCTCTTAAGACTTTTTCTAGTTTTGTCTCCACCTATTTCAAATGTCCAGGTTAAAAGATAAATAATTGGCACTGGGTCAGGGCTACCAGCAATGGTTTTCCAACTGAGGTTTCTTTGTGCCAGAGACAAATGTCTTTCACTTTGTTAGATGCTCAGTGTTCATTGTAACAGTTTTCTTTCTCCCAATGATCATTTCTGATTTTTCTGTGTAACAGTGGATGCAAAATTATCTTTCCAGTTGAGTGAATTCCTTTTAGCTAATGCATATGGAACTTTGCACCCCAAACTCTTCCCTTTGATATTATCAATTAAAACCCTCACAGGCAGGAATCAAGAGGATAGGAATATTCAGGAGAGTTCTCACCCCAAATCAGAAGCTCTAAAAAAGTCAATCATTCTGATTCACTCTTCCAAATATTCAGGATTACTACCTCCATAAAAGACCTGCAAATGTTTTTCCTTTGATTATTTGATCATATCCTAATCAAGTAGCCATTTTAGTTCTCAAGATAAAGTCAATAAAATCATTGTGATTTTTATTATGTAGTTGAATCATTTGTCAAGTATGGACTGGTAGCCTGTTTTTATTCTCACTGGAGACCTATGATGGTTGGAGACTCTAAATACCTTCTTTGAATAGGAAATTAATATAAACACATACAAATTACTGTTATATTCTTACTGACACAGGAAACTTTTTTTTTACTATGGGATTACATTAATTATTAGCTTACATAACTGGTGAATTCTGCATGATCTTCTTTGGATCATATAGGATAAATGCATCATTGAAAGATAAAATGTTCTTGCCAGAAGCCATCCTGAATCTGGAAATCTGGAAAATTTAGTTTTAAGGGAATCAGGAGTGCTCAGGGTGCTTTGAATTAGTAGTAAATGCATGTTTCCAACAACTATGCTGCAGTAGGTTAACATTAAAACTAAAAAGGAAATATATAGTCAGCAAAAAACTGCACTTTTTTTTAGTTTGTTTCATGTGTTACTTGCTTTGCACATCTGATAGGAAATGCAGGAACTTGTGGCCTTTCAGTGGAGCACGCAGTGAGCCAGAATGTATTTAGAACAAAGCATTGAATCACAATATGTACTGATGAACTCATAAAGAATTCCCACTAATTGACTAACAGGCATTGTTGAAATAATGAATTATCTCATGTGTGGTGAAAATATTTAACATATCTGCTTCTTGGGCTCACATACAGCCCATAGTTCCAAACCCTTGTTAGACTGGGAAATTGAATGAACAAAATTTGATGCTAAAGCAGATGCTTGGCAGGACCCAAGGGAATCTAGGTCATAGACTCTATTTCATTTTGGGCCCATTCATTGTTGAGTTGAAAATTTCATATGTGTAGGTTAATGAGTATGTGTTTATATGCCCATTTTAGCTCTAAGTTTAACTTGGCAACCAAGATATTTCTTTCTAAACTTCCAGGAAAAATACCAGTATCTTATTGACCTATTATTTAAGTTTTAGAATACATGTATATCAGTGTTTTCAACATGTCTATATGATATTCAACAGACATTTCACAGACTCATAAAGTAGCAGATTTCAGTTTATTTAAAATAAGTGTAATCACCAGACTGATTTGACAATAGGAATTCAATCATGCAGTATTTGATTCCATAAAGAAAAGTCATCAAGGCCTAGATCTTATAATATGTATGAATTATATAAAATAGGAAACTATCATATAGGAAACTAAAGAAGGGTAGGAGCAAACTCTTTAACAGGAGGGATACAACTTAAAATAGAATCACTTAGGTCCCTTTAATAAATGTTATACTCTGTTATGTCTTTGGAATTGAAATTGGAGAACACTTGCCAGTCAACTGTGGAACGGCTGTTGTCCACACAGATGCAGTTTTTGAGAAAACTGAAAAATTTCTGAAAAATATGGAACCCAGGTTACGTTGATTAAAGGTACATAGGAGAGCTGCTACAAGGGCCACAGCTTCTAAGGAGGCAGGAGCACCTTGTAAGTGCCAGAGCCACCCCTGAGTCCTGATCCTCAAATCTTGCCTGATGGAGTAAACATGACGATTTTAAATGAAATTATGTAATATAAATTCTTAGTTTTTCCAATGCCTTTGTCAACTATTACTTGTAGTTTGTTTTGTTCTTTTTTTGTTTTAACCACCAGGACACTTGCAAACTTGTGACTTGTGAAGTTCACTTAAGGAGGAATTCAAAATGCTTGAAAATAAAAGGTAGTACCTAGTTTGGAATTGTTTTTGTGTTCTTTTGCTACAAAATAAACTTGCCAGGTTGCTGAGAGCACCAAGCTGGCTCAGTTTAGGTGTGGGAATTTACACCGGCAGTGTCTTGAGGCCCAGAACGCCACCTTGCTCTCTGACGTCCTGGTCCTACCAGCCTCAGTAGCAGCTTGATTTTTATTAGGAAACAGGCCTCCCACGTGTGGTGCCCAAGATCCCATCATCAAGACACTGGCAGACATAGATCTTTCCTGTTCTTTCTTTACCTCTGCAAGTCTTCTTGGCTCATGTTCCTTTTCCTGTTCCCACTTCATTTCCTCACATGACATTCTCCTATTATGACCACACCAGTAGGTAGATAAGAGGTATGAATGAATGATCATGTTAGTTTTAACTTGCCTTCCTTTTTACTGGAAGCAATATCTTAAGTTTCAGCCTAGCCTGTGCCAGTCTCACCACACTGGAATAATTCAACATAAGAACGAAGTGGCTCACCCTCCCTGTTCCTTACAGATAGAAGAAAGGATGAGGGAGGTTGGCAGAACTCCAGCCTTACTCCGTGAAAACACAACCCAAAAGTATCTCTTCACCTCGATCTAACATAGGCCCAGAGTGCCCTGGAATGCAGGGGCAAGTTTATGTGTGAAGGACTCTAGAACAGCTTGTAAGAAAGGCTAAATGTTAACCAACACACTGGTGGCTTGGTCCAGTGTTCCCATAACTTGTAATTACATAAGAAATTTAGTCTGAGCTACTTCCCAGCAATCTCAGTATGTACTGAGTTTATACTAACAGTGTTTGGTTCTTGAAATCAAGTCAATGTTATCTGTATTACATTGTAATATAACCATATATGCACGTTAAAGGGATCTGTGTGATTCCTTCGGGCAAGGAATTATAGAAATGGTTTTTACCAATGTCAGTTAAAGTGAGACTTTGAGAGTGAAAGAAGATGATGTAGCCTTTTCACTCTGAAATGGCAAGTCAGTTGTATTTTCTTGAGTCTACCAAAGACTCCTGTTTGGGGAGTGTGAATGGAGTGTGTGTGTGTGTGTGTGTGTGTGTGTGTGTGTGTGTGTGAGTGTGTGTGTTTACCCCATGCTTTCTGCCATGGTGTTAACTTAAGACCTCCTAATAAAGGCATCCAAAGAATCCCAAGAGGTGACAGTGGGTAGCCGGCATGAGTAAATTTGGTTCCATTGGTCAACAGCTCTCTGAGTAAGAACTAAAGTTGTTCTAGGTAAATCAGCCATTGCCTGAGCCTCATTTCCACAGTAAGCATGCTCTTCTCGTCCTCAAGAATGAAACTCAGTAGGGTTTATCCTGAATTCTTGGCTTATGTGTAGTGCTGGGAGGGAAACAGTGACCAGACCACCACAAGGCCTGCAAGATATTACTTTGAAAGAGAGAATGTTTCAGGTCATTTCTTAGGGACTGGAAACCAAATATGGGCCAGGGACCATGCTCATTCCATGGGGAAGAGGCGAACTCCCTTTGCTGACTGTATTTTGAATTGACCGAATGAGGAGGTTGACCCAGCTGAAAGGAGTATTGAGGCCCCCAAACCTCAGAAAATATGTGCATGCAATCTCAAGGGCTGTGAACATGCAAAAGGAAGGGAAAAGACAATTATAAAGTCAATCTTAGTTTTTGCAATACCTCTTATTTGCAGACTATTGGATTTATGTTATTGCACTCCGTGTGATCTATCTTATGTATCTGATAGTTTTTATGAATTGTTTGAGTTGTAAACTCCTATATACTTTATTAAAATGGACCTAATTAAAATAAGTGATGTACTTTGTATTATTTCTTATGTCAGCTTTTCCTAGGATTGAAGAGCTCCATAAGCATTTTAAGTTTCAAAGAACAACTTTTGGTTGGTTGGTTGGTTGGTTGCTTGCTTTCCAATGGAGTCATTGTTATTTCCTGAGACCTTTGTATTCCAGATGTTGTATGGAGAAATAATACAAGATAATTGGGCCATAAAGACTGAGCTGGGAAAACCACAGACCTCCCTACTATTTCAACTTTCCTGTGAGCTTCTAGTATGTCTGTTATCTGAATGTGAGCTGCATTAATCTAAAGAGAGGTATTAACATAACTAAAGACAGAAGTCTTGGGGGGGAGGGACGAGGGTAGATTTTACCTAAGATTTGTTAAAATCCCCACTGTGGAAAAGAACCTGCCTGCCTATTTCCTCTCCAAATTTGAGAAAATAGCAGTAATATTTGAACTTTAATGAGCTTGACATTCATGATTCAGGGAGAACTGGTGATGGGCTGAGTTCACAGAGATGATATTCAGAGAAGATCCAGGGATCCAAAAAGTTATGACATAATATGCATGAGTAATAACCAAAGTTTTCTACTTTCTGAAGATTTAAGATTTGATTCATCTATCTTTAAATATAGTTCTATACTGTTATGTTCTTACACTTTTTCTATTTCAAGTTAATGATTAACCAAAAGTACAGTTTTCCTTATCTGTGACTAGGGCTGCTCTTGTGGGAGCCCTTTCAGATACATCAGCCCCACTGAGATGCAGGAGTCGGAGCCTTCTGCAAAGGTGGGTAGAGCTCACCTGTCTTAGCCCTGCTTTTCTCGTAGGGAGAGCCAGAGTTAGACTCTCCAGCTCCCACGGGGTGGGCTCCTTTGCATTCACCGTTTTATGGCTCACTTTTGCCAACCCTGAGACTGGTTGAAAAGAGATCGACCAGGGAGGAGGTGCCCTTATAGTGCCTCCTAATTGAGAACCAAGTGAGAGGAACCAAGATGAGACCCAAGAAAAAGCCATGAACAGAAATCGGTTTTGACCAATTTCTCCAAATTTGGAGACAGATCTTTCCCCCTTCTGTCTTAAGTATTTTTCCTTGAGTTTATCTTTCCTTATATTGGAGTAGTAAGATCTAGAAGGCTTAAGTTAGCATGTTAGCTTACCTGGAAGGATACCAACTAATTCTTCTACCTGGTTTTATGTAAGCTTAACCCAGAGGCCGAAAAGGAATCCAAGTATTCCCTTCAGAAGGCAGCTAAGTTCTCCAGTGCTGAGGTTTTGGTACCAAGGTCATCACTAAATACGGAATTCCCAAAGTCATAGCTGGTGATGCTAGTAGTTCAATGAGATCTTCCAAGTCTCATCCTGTTTTGAGCAGGACCTTTGATCCCAAGGTCCTACTTTGTTTTTCACTCTTTAGAGAAGAAACCTTAGGTTACCTGAAGGAAATTCATCAGTTTTCTCATAGATTAACCAAAAAATATATATTACCTGTCAGCCTTTATTCAGTCAATTTATAATGAATATTACCAATGGAAATATTCAATTCAGCAAAATCCAAAACAGCTAAAACTGCACATGGTTGAAAATTAATTGAAGAATAAAATCTTTACAAAATTTAAGTCAAAATTTTGGCTTGAGAAATTTGAATTTAGCAGGTATAGCGGCCACAAGAGAACTCAGTAGCAGAAGATACCATTAGTAAAATTTTAAATGTACCAAAAATTGACTAATAAATTTCTATCATAAATGTATAAAAAGACTGGATCCCAATGAAAATAGTTACAATAAAATGGAAATGCATTGCCTAGTAAATTGATCCAAGAATGAAACTGGCTTAATGGAGTTGCTTAATAGAATTTATTGATGAAAATTCATCAATATTAGCCCAGTTAAAATATCACCATTCAAAAACATTGGGTGACACAGCCACAGTGGTTTAAAATGTGCCTATACCTGGGCTATCAAAGCGAAGTTGTCCAGATGGCCATTAGCTGTATGGGTCAGGAGAAGTGACTGCTAAGAGTGGTATTTGAATGTCCGGACGTATGTGAGAGCGACAGATGAGAACGTGGAGTGAAGAGAGGAGCACCTGCAGGGTCCCGTGGGAACACCAGCATTTAAAGGGCATGTGGAGAGGAAAAGCCACGAGAGAAACTAAGCCCCAAATAGAGGCAGAAAAATCGAAGGGTCACAGCAAAGCTAAGGGAGGAAACAATTCAAGAATGAGAGGTCATTAGTGTGCCACAGAGAAGTCAAATGAGACAGAGAAGTGTTCGTTGGATTTATCAATTCTGAGGCCACTGATGATCTCAGCAAGAGCAATTTTAGTAAAGTGCGGGGAGTGGCTCCATTTTATTTATTATTTTTAAATCCTCACCTGAGGATATTTTTTCCATTGCTTTTCAGAGAGAGTGGAAGGGAGAGAGAGAGAGACACACCGATGTGAGAGAGACACACTGATTGGCTGCCTCCCACACGCACCCTGACTAGGGCGGGGGATCGAGCCTGCAACCGAGGTATGAACTCTTGGCTGGAATCAAACCCGGGACCCTTCGGCCGGAGGCCGACACTCAACCACTGAGCCAAGCCGCTGGGGCGAGTGGTTCCATTTTATACAAGAACCTTGAATGATTCACAATTGAAGGGCACACCGCAGCTGCACTGATCCTTCCCCCAGAACACCAACCTGGTCCCCATTCTTTCTTTTTACATTGTATGGTGATTGTTTTCTTAAAAGATTTATATATTTTAAATAAACTGCCTAACCATATCTTATTATATCTAACTTGCATTCCAATATTACTGATTTGGATGTGTGTGTTTTTCCTCCAGTTCTTTTATTAATATCATTGAACGAATGTTTAGAAGACATTTTTAGGGTAGAAAAGGAGAATTATTACACTATAGTATCAGTGAATTAAAAAAAAAAAACACAATAGTCACTATGGTGACTATATTCACGTCCCAATCCCCAGGACCTGTGAATGATACTTTATATGGCAAAAGGGACTTCGCAGGGGCGATTAAGGATCTTGACCTGCGGAGATTATCCCGGGTCATCGGAGGTGCAACACAAGCACAGCATCGCTTAAGAAAAATGCAGAAGCCAGAGAAGGCAGTGTGATGGCAAAAGCAAGGACTAGGGTGACACTCTGAAGACGGAGGAAGCCAAGGGCCACGGGTAGCCGCTGGACCAGACCAGACGGTGGGAAAGACGAGGAAACATTGTCCTCAGCGCCTCCAGAAGGAGCCAGGCCTGCTGACACCTTAGCGTTAGCCCAGTGACCTTGACTTCAGACTTCTGGTCTCCAGACCATAAGAGGATAGATTTGCTGTTTGAAGCCACTAAGTTTCTGATACCTTGTTTAGCGGCAACTGGAAACTCATCCAGCCCCTAAAATTACCCTCCGAAGTGTAAGCAAATGAGCAGCCGCGTGGTTCTCACAATAGCGACAAAGGGCAGCGCACGCTTGGTGCTGAGGCTGGTGGCGCAGAACATTCCTCAGGTTTACAGCCCTTGTCCATCGCTTCCTGGCTGTGCAACCTTGAGCAAATCACCCGCTTTCTTCATCTGTAAAACAGGGGTGATATTACCCGCCTGGGCCGTAGGTGTAGGCGGCGTGCTCCGCAGGGTGGCCCAGGCGCAGCGCTCAGCGTCAGCCGCCTGTTCCAGTCGCCAAGTGCGGTGGCGCCACCGTGTGGTGAGGCGCAGTCCCTCACCCCGCCAGCTGCGAATCGCACTTTGCCTGACAATTTTTAGTATCTGCATTTATTTCACACTTTGCACTTGAGTGGAGACTTCTTGTGGCACTCGAAAATTCACATAAAATGAGACACGGCCGTGGGTGAGGAAGGATTAATGGGGGACTTGAGTGTGCTTGTCGGGCGGCAGGGAAGGGGGAACAGCCTGCAGAGGAGCAGGTGAAGATGAAGGGATACGAGAATGGAAAGTAGGGGCCACTTCGTACATTATATAAATGTGTAACCACTATGCTGTACATCTGAAATCAATATAAAATGACACTGAATGCCAACTGTAATTGAAAAATAAAATTTTAAAGAGAGAATGAAGAGTAAATGGACAACAAGGACACCCAGCACCCAGAGCTTGGTTTCTAAATAACATTCCCTGAGGAAAGAAATCCGGGCTTCGGGGAGAAATGGCTGATTCTGGGGCCGGAGCAGGAAATCTACAAGGTCTGCCAGTGGCAGAAAGTAAAAAAAAGAAAATGAAAGAAGAAAAGTCACAGGGACACAGAACCGACCTGAAAGAACTCCCAATAGTCAAAGATGGAACAATTTGAGCGACAAAGTATGAAGGAAATATCCCCGAGCCCAAACTGATATGAAAATGATTGAATAAAGAGGGAAGAAAAAGCTTACCTCACACACAGGAATTTCAGCTTGTGTAGAACCCCCCCCCACACACACACACACTCCCCCCCCCAGAAGCGGAGCCTGGTTCCACACGCTTTGCGGGCTGTGCTTCCAAAGACCAGTGCTTGGATAGGGGGGGAGTAGCTTCATGGGGGAAAACTGGACAAGCACCAGGGCAGCCAGTTCATTAATGTTAACATCAACAGTGCTAAGTTTTGTTGATAATCTGTACCCTTGATATGTGATGAGAAGGGCACTTCACTGCCCTGGCTGGTGTGGCTCAGTTGGTTGGAGCATCGTCCTGTAGCCCGAAAGGTCATGGGTTCAATTTCCAGTCAGGGCGCATACCTAGGTCCTGGGATTGGTCCGAGGATGGGAGGCAACAGATCAATATCTATGTCTCTCTCTCTCTCTCTCTCCCCTCCTTCTTCTCTCTAAAAGCTTATATGAGGAGCACTTTACCTCTGTGAACATCATAAACTGCAGATAATTTTTATGAGTTTATTTGAGCCAAACTGACAGCACATACCTAGGAGCACGATCTCAAACGTTCCAGAGAATAATAGTTTTGCAGCTTTTTTAATGCATTTGACAACAGGGTAGTTAACAAGATTTGTGCTCACTTGGGGGTTAATACCCACTTCAAGGGGTATGATTTCTGGTATTTCAAATGTGTGTTAACCTAGATGCACAAGAGCAATAGACAGGGCTGGCTTAAAACCTCTCACTGAAGAAGTTAGAAGCCTGGGGCGTGACTATGCACCATGACCTGCCCAGTTAGGAATTTATGATCAGATCGCCCTGTGAGGTTACTTTCCATAGAACCACACCTCTGTGGTCTTCCTCTCAAAAACCTATAACCCCCATCTAACCAAGTGAATAACATCAGACATTTAAATCCCCATTGAGGGACAGTCTACAAAATACATACCCAGCACTCCTCAAAATTGTCAAAGTCATCAAAAACAAGGAAAGTCTGAGAAACAAACTGTTACAGACCAGAAGACATTAGGAGATATAACAAGTGGATATAATATATCCCACATAGGATCCTGGAGCAGAAAAAGAACTCTGAGGGAAAAGTAGTGAAATGCAAACAAACTGGTTAATTTTGGTTCTTTAGTTGTGGCAAATGTATAATGATAACGAAAAATGCTATCAACGGGAAACTGGGTAAGGGATATACAGAAACAATCTACTATCTTTGCACCTTTTCTGTAAATCTAATAGTATTCTAGAACTAAAAAAGTTTACTTAAAAAATAATAAATTGGTCAAAGTTCCTAAGGAATGGCAGGAGGAGCAAGGAGGGGGTGGATCCAGAACAGAAAAGGTTACTGAGATGCTTCTTTTGTTGCGGTTGGGAGGAGGTAAGAGTAATGCCGTGTCAGGGGGAAAAAAATTCTCCTCTAAACTCTTAAGTTTAGTTCTTGGGGGCTGAGAATTAAACTGCCTCGGCCTGTGATGATCCAGAGGATCCTTCAGGTTCAGCAACATGGATGTTGCCAGAGCAGCCCCAGGGCAATGGTGGGACACAGCAGGCTGGTTTCAGCGGTTTGAGAAGTGGGAAGTGAAAAGCTAGAGACCAAAAGTGTAGGCAATTCTTCTATGCCATTTGATTTTGAAGGGAAGAAAGGAGAGAGAGAATGGTGGTTGGAAGGACATTTGGAGCAAGGCAGGATGTTTCTTGTGGGAAGGAACCCATAAGAGAGGGAGAAGTTTAAGACAGATTGTTCCCTAACTGGGGCCTGTCCTTGGGTAGAAGAGCCACGTTGATTCAGAGTCTAGAAGAGAGTAAGGGGACAAGCCTTGTATAGCACCGAGATCTAAAAGGGTTCATGGAAGAGAGCCAGTGGTTACAAGACTTGAGGATGTAAACTGCCCTCACCAGGAGCAGTGCCTGCTCAGTGTCCAGGTGCAGGCCAGCTGGAGGTCTGAAGACCCACCCACCCCCTTAGATGCCTCTCTGGGTCATAGAAACGCAGGGTTGTCTTGGGTGTGGCCTCAACCTGTCCAGCAACAGGTTTATTGTTTCTGTTCCAGAAACCAGTACTCTCTGTATATCTTCTGGAGCGGTGAGTGGCTCTCAAACTTTAGCCCGCATCAGAATCCCCTGGAGGGCTTGTTAAACAGATTACTGGACCAGGCCTCCAAGATTGTGGTTCAGTGTCTAAGGTGGTTGGTGCCTGGTAACTGCATTTCCAACAGGCTCCCACACCTTTGATGCACCCAGGCCACCCTTTGGGAACTGCTGCCCTAGAGAAAGCCAATAAATCTGGACGGTTCTGGAAGAATACCGAACAGGCTTTTGTACTTTGCTCTAGAAACTAGTCACTACTCAAGCTTACACAGCAAAGGGCTGCCCCGCTCTAGGTGAGCCCCTATGTGTGCTGGTCCGAGATGACCAAGTCAAGCCGCGCCTCACAGATGGGTGGGACACAGGTCCACACGCGCCCCGTGAGAAAAGGGCAGGCAGCTCGCTGGCCTCGTGGAGGGCGAGAACCTTCAGAGGCGCCGCTCCAGGGGGTCTTTTGGTAACTGAGCTGGACCTGGAGGCAAGCAGGATCCTACTGATGGCGATGCGGCAGGTTTAAGGTTCGAGAGCACTATTCTAACCGCAGGACCAGTCGATGCAAGAGCAGGACCCAGCGAGTAAGACAAGCGTGGAAGCCCCGCACAGGCGTGCAGAGTCCCGCGTGCTTTACTGTGGGATTTATCTTTTCCTCCCTTGTCCAGGCTTATGCAGTAGGTAGGCGGTGGCTGCAAACAAGCCGGGCGCGAGCCTGCCCCGCTCAGCCGCAGCAGCGCCGCCTACAACCGGTAGAGGGCGCTCTCCACGGTACCTGTCCCGCTTCCAGCCGGGCTGCGCCTGCGCCCGGGCTGCGCCTGCGCCCGCGCCCGCACCTGCTCCCGTGCCAGCGCATGCGTAGGCTTCCGCGGTTGGGCGTAGGGCGAGGTCCGTCCCACGCCTGCGCACTCGGACTAAGATGGCGGCTGCGGCGGCCCGCCTGGGCTGGGGAGCTGCGGCCGGTGCCGCAGGGTTACGCAGGCGGTAGGTGACAAATCCCGAGCTCTGTGTAGGGACGCCTCTGGACGTAACCTGCAGAGCGGAAACCTCCCTGCCCGCTCCCTCAAACCGGGTAGTGAAAGGTGCCTCTGGCCGAGCCTTTGGGTTCGCCCCCGTAGCCGCAGTGGGGGGTGATCCCTGGAGGTGGGCGTCTGTCGTTGAGGCAGCCCCGCGCCTCGTTCGGGTGGACTCTGCCCTGCCTGGCCGCGGGCGCTGAGACGCTGTATCCGAGGCCCTGCGGTGGGAGGTTCGCAGAGACTGGAGTGGAGAGACCCAACGCAAGAGCTGTTTTTAAATCGTGCGGCCCCTCTAGCCCTTCACGTGCATTCCCTCCTCTGCCTTTTAGACACAGAATCAGAAGGTCATAAAATGGGAGAGAATGCCTCTCTCATTTCTTCTTTTCCCCAGGGAGACCCAGACAGGGGACGTGACCTGTCTGAGGTCACACAGCATCTAAGTGACGGGACTGTGATGAGAATCCAGACCCCCGATCTCCTCCCCACCCCTTAAACCCGCTGCGCCCCCTTGTTTCCCCGCTTCCGGGCGCCCTGCCAGGGATACCCGCCCACCCGGGTTAGGGGAAGGGCGCCGAGGATTTAAGTAGGTGGTCTACCCCAGTTTCGCTTCTGGAACAAAAGGGGAAAAGGGCCCCAATTGTAGTTGATCTCGTTTTAGGGAGTTTTAGTGCTAATGATGCTCTTGAAGTTTAAATGCATCTCTTTAAAAAGGAATGAAGTTTGTCCAAGGATTTTTTGGTTAGTCACCCATCGTCCTCTCAAGTTTGACTCATGTCTATCACATAATAATAGTGGTAGCTGACATTTATTGAACACTAACTACATGGCCTAGCAGCAGTGTTTTAAGCACTTTACGTGGATTATTTCGATCCATCTTTATGAGATAGCTGTGAATATTAACTTCATTTTAGAGATGAAGAACTGAGGCCATTGCGCTAGCTGCTCCAGGGACATAGAAATGATGACAGTCCCGCCCCTTAATGAGTTTGCAGGTGAAAATAATCAGATGTTTAAAAAAAAAGAGTGATAATAAATATGTTTAAAATTCCTTGGTGATTCATGTGAAATGAAAATTGTAATATTTTAAAGTAAACTAGATTTCAAAAGAATTTGCATTAAATCTCTAAAATTTTCGTTACTACAGTCTCCTTTTATTTCCAGCAATACTAGTTTTTCCCTTTTCGCCTTGTTTTTAATTTGTCAGAGGCATGCGAAAATAGCCAAACACTTCCTCTATCATAATGGAATAACCAAAGTTACAATAATAATATGCTTCCAAATAAGAAGCATATATAGATTGTTGGCTTCTTTAGCAGTTTGGAGGAGAAAAGTATACTTTCTAGTAGACTTTTTGAAGTGTTGAAATACCTTTCAAGCCATATAGAATAGGCTATGCCTTTCCAGGGAAATGTTGTAGAAACAGAAAAGGAGGGAGACTTTTCACTATATTTTTATTTTGTTTATTTTTATTTTAAAATAATTTTTTTTCCTAATCCTCACCCAAGGATGTTTTTTCCATTGTTTTTCAGAGAGAGTGGAAGAGAGAGAAACATCGATGTGAGAGAGACACATTGATTGGTTACCTCCTCCACTCACCCAAATCAAACCTGGGACCCTGGTCCCAAGTTCTGACCACTGAGCCAAACCGGCCAGGGCTTCTTCTTTTAAATTTGGAACCATGTGATTTTTTTTATCTAGTTTAGTTTTAAAAATGTTTAAAAAGAAGGGAAAAACAGTTTGTAGTTCTTTGCCTCCTTCATGCATAACTAAGAGTCTGGGACTCCAGGTTATGAATTGCTAGTGTAGATACATTTCTGTTTCTTACAGATATTGCACTATTCTGTGTGTATTCAGTTATCAAGGATGTAAATTTCCCCTTGAGCTCTTGTTTTTAAATTGTAGCTATTCCTTGCCTGAAGAAGTGAAAATAATGTGGATAGAAAATGAAAATTTAGTTTTATTAATATTTTCATTATGGTTTTTTATGCATGAGAAGTAGAAACTGAGCTTAAAAGATTCTTAAAATGTCATTTTTATTTGTTTTTAAATGTAGGTTCTATGACATGATGAATCCATACACCATTAAGAAACAGCCTCTGCATCAGTTTGTACAAAGACCACTTATACCACTATCTGCAACCTTATGTAACACAGGTAAAATTCACTTCTTTTAGGGCAAATTGTGTTTCAGAAGCTAATGAAACTGCTTGAACGAAATTTTGTTGGGTCATAAAAGATGACAATTTGTAAATTCTTTTTTCAGGTGCCGCCTATAAAAGAACATAGCATTTTTTCCTTTCATAACATCACACTTTGCTGTAATTATTTGCTTACACATATCATTGATATTTAATTTCAAGAATCCTGAGCACAATGTCTAATAGGTCTATGAAGTTTCAGTATCTTGCATAACCTATTCTCTGAAACATAAGAGTTGCTTAATAAGTGATTTCTGAAATGAAAATATGGTAAAAAGAAGTTACAAATGAGTTTGTGTTTCAAAGAATCATGTATTTTAAGCCATTACCCTCCTTATTTTTATAAGAATACCTCTAAAATCAGTAAATTTCTAGCTTTCATCCACACCATGGAACATAGTATTTTGAATGTAATTTTTCCTTTTTTTGTCAAAATGGGTCACTATGGTTTTTGACAATCTGGTTGATGTTACATGCTTTTATTTTCTTTACTATTGGAAACAGGTATGAGGATAGGATTTGAAAGTTACTTGAATATGACCACTGTTGTGTTATAGTGGGAGGAACTGTTGTGTGGTTAGGGAACCTTGGGAGGAAAGGGTGTATGTCTGTGTGTAAATACCTATCTATATGTACTTATGGAGCTATAAGAGTTTAGATTCAGCTCCTGGCCTACCTCCATTTCAGCTCCATTTCCATTACTACCTTGAACACTTCCTGTGGCCATACTCTGGAAGTTGACTGACTGGCTAATGGCGTGAGTTGGATTAGGGTTGAGACCTTATCTATCCTGTGTACTGGGGCAAGAACAGGAGTACCTTGCCTATCTTCTTGAATCACAGAATAATTTAGCTATAAATATTGAGTACCTCAGCATGTTAAGCTACTTTAATTGGACTTTACATTTTTGTGGGACTGAATTATGTGGTCACATAGACTTTTCAAATTGGAAAGCTGCTGATTTCAGTCTTCGATACTGACTTTAAGCACCATTAATCTGTAGTTTTGGAGGAATTTATGCCTACCTATTTACCTATTAATACCAAGCATTATAGGAAAAATTATTTTCGATCAGTCTTTCTATCCTGGTGTAACCCTATGACACTTTCAGGGGCATCTTTCTGGATGATGGATCTGGGAGTCATTTTTTAAATACGTGATTAAACCCAATTTAGAAAATAATTGGAATGATTTTGTTAATACCTAGTCAAATCACTTTTATGAAATAGCTTTGTTTATTGTCAAAAGAAAATTTATGTACTGATGTCATATATTGTTTTCTACTTCAGTTTATGCCTCTTAAATATTTTTTTACAATTACAGTTCTTACCTTAAGTATTTCTAAAAAATTTTCTTTCTGTATATATAGTTTTACACAAATGGGTTGAGTAGAATAAAGCCAGATTTAATTCTTCAAATACTGAAGGAGTGCCTAATGTGTGTGGAACTTTTGGTTACCAATAAATTATTTAAAAAGGTTGCAAGAAATGATTGGTCAGAACCAGGGCTAAAAGAACTTTGTTGTCTATATTTACAGAAAGCCCTTTCTTTTTTTTTTTTTCTTTTAAATATGCTTTTATTGATTTCAGAGAGAGAGGAAGGGAGAGGGAGAGACAGAAAATCAATGATGAGAGTCATTGATTGGCTCCCTCCTGCACACTCCCTGCTGGGGATTGAGCCTGCAACCCAGGCATGTGCCCTGACCAGAATCGAACCCTAACCTCTTGGTTCATGGGTTGACGCTCAACCACTGAGCCGTGCCGACTGAGCGGAAAGCCCTTTCTTTAATGCTCCATCTGAAAAATTGTTTCCTTGTAACAGATTTTCAGAGGCATTTATTGATTAGTGATATAAGTATTTTAAACCAAACAGTTAGACATTGAGGTTATATAAAATTTTTTTCTTCTTAAGGATTTGCCTGGTCACCAAGTCACCAACTGATATCTTATAGGACAATGACTTAAATAAGCAAAATGTTGGGATTTTAGTTTCAATTTCTATTTCACCAAGGAAATGACAACATCAATTAGCTGAACCTGTATGGCAAGGTGCAAGAACAGTTTTCAGCTGTCAAGTTAGATCCTTTTCTTGTAAGAAAAGCACTTCCATAACAACCATATGTTTTGCTAGATTTAACCTCTAATTTAAAATAAAACTGTTGCTCTGATATTTTCCTATCTTCTAAGATGTGTGCTATGAGGATTATGACAAGATAGGAAGACTGATTTTAAATATATTTTCCTGTTATGCTTGGCACCAGTAAGTATGGAGTGGCATTATGCACAGTGGTTAAGCAAGTCAGTGCTGGAAAATTGGCAGCATTATCTCTTTAACTAGCTCAGTGACATTGAGCTTTAGTTTCTTCACTTATAAAATAGGATAAAAACAGTGCCTCCTTGGCAGGATGTAAGGATTAAGTGATGTAATTCATGTGGAGTGCTTAGCACCATGCCCAGTACATGTTTATTATTATTATTATTATTATTATTATTTATTTATTAATTAATTTATTTTGATTTCAGAGAGAGGAAGGGAGAGGGAGAGATAGAAACATCAATGATGAGAGGGAGTCTCATTGATCGGCTGCCTCCTGCACGCCCCCTACTGGGGACCGAGCCTGCAACCCCGGCATGTGCCCTGACCAGGAATTGAACCATGATCTCCTGGATCATAGGTCAATTCTCAACCCCTGAGGCACGCCAGCTGGTCTATTATTATTATTTTTTTAAATTTAATTTAGAGAGAGAGAGGAAGAGGAGACAGAAACATCGACTCACTATTCCACTTTTTCATGCACTTACTGGTTGGATTTTTATTGATTTTTGTATGTGCCATGACCAGGGATCAAACCCACAACCTTGGCATATTGGGACAATGCTCCAACCAACTGAGATACCTGGCCAGGGCCCAGAACATGTTAATGACTCAATGAATTAACTTATTTTAGTAAGATGAGAATTGGTGTTTTTTGGTCAGAAGGTTTATTTTCATAATAAATAATAAAGGCCTGTTTAGTAGTTTTAAAACTATTAAAACCCTAGTACTATCTATCCTTCTGTCTTACAAACTATTATTATATTGACAAGGCAGGAAATTAAACATTCTGTTCTTTCTTTAGTGCGTTAATTAATTCATTCTCAATCTAATCATGGCCTTAGAAAAAAGAAAGAAAAGAACCTGTAAAGATAAGTTTTAAATATTCCAGAAAGTAAGTCACATAGATTCCCACTTACATGATAATTTTTGGTGTCACTAACTCTATACCAGTGGGCAGTTACTTAACTCTTTGTAATTTAACAAGTTATTTATCTCTAAGCGTCAGTTTCTTCATTTGTAAAATGGGAATAATAGTACCTTCTTCATAGGTTGTTAAAAGCTTAAATACATTTAAAGCACTTGACCTGCCCTGGCCCGTGTGGCTCATTTGGTTGGGCATAGTCCCATGCACTGAAAGGTTGCCAGTTCATTCCCTGTCAGGGCATGTGCCTAGGCTGTAGACTGGATCCCTGGTAAGGGGCGTGCAGAAGGCAGCTGATCAGTGTTTCTCTCTCTCTCTCCCCCTCTCCCTTCCTCTCTCTCTCAAAATCAATAAAAATATTTAAAAAAAACCAAAAAGCACTCGACCCTGTCCTTGGCATGTAAATAATAAGCACACAATAAATATTAGTTGTTATTATAAATATATTTGTGTTTAAAAGGATGGTAGCACTTTGGAAAGAAGACAATGTAACATTTTACTCTATAATATCATAGTGTTGATGATTTATGATTATGATAGCCCTTGATATTAAGTCACCAAATAGAATGCATATATGATTCTTGAATTACAATATACCTTCCTACTTAAGTGTAGAATATTACTAGAATCTATTGAGTAACAAAACTATCTAATCAAAATTAATATAAAGTTCAATGGATTTATCCTATATTGATACATTGCTTTCTTGTCTTTAAAAATTCTTTTATTTTGTCAGTTTGGGGCAACAAAGTCGTATTTTCTTTTTACTAATTTTTCTTCTTTTGGGTCTCTGAAAATGATAGTCCATAAATTGTTAACTACTATTTCTAGAATAACATTCTTCTTTGTTTCTCTTTTAGTGAGACACATGTTTATTCAAACACAAGATACCCCAAATCCCAACAGTTTAAAGTTTATCCCAGGAAAACCAGTTCTTGAGACAAGGACCATGGATTTTCCCACACCAGCTACAGCATTTCGTTCCCCTCTGGCTAGGTATATTACAGTTTTCCACTTGCTTTTACCAAGAAACATAAATAACTGACTTTAGGGTTAAGGCAGCTTTATTTAGTTATTGCATTTTTATGTGCACTGCATTTTTTTTCCAGAGAATACTTTCTCTTCAGGTAAGGGATAGAGAAAACTAAGAGTTGATACTAGGAAACCTCCTGAAAAGTGATGTATTTGAGAGATCTATATCATGACTACATAACAATTTATATTTTTACTTAAGAAAAATCATCCATAAAAGTGATAATATGGTAAATTTCCATTCTAAATCTTTAAAACTGTTTTTTGTTTTTTTAAAAATATCTTTATTGATGTCAGAGAGAGGGAGAGAGAGCGATAGAAACATCAGTGATGAGAGAGTCATTGATTGGCTGCCTCCTGCACACCCCCCACTGGGGATTGAGCCCTTGCAACCCAGGCTTGTGTCCTGACTGGGAATTGAACTGTGATCTCCTGGATCCTAGGTTGATGCTCAACCGATGAGCCATGCCGGCTGAGCTAAAACTGGGTTTAATAAGCAATGAAAACTTACTCATTTAATTCTTAAGGATAGCTGAATTTCTAGATGTTTCAAAATAGAGTCATTTCTAAAATATTCCACTCATAACTATAAATGATAATAGTTATCAGATATGGAATGATTTTTTTTAAAACAAAACTACTCTGTTGAGCCTGGACCAGTATGGTTCAGTAGGTTGGAGCTTCTCCCATGCACCAAAAAGTGACAGGTTCGATTCCCGGTCAGGGCACATAGCCAGATTGCAGGTTTGATCCTGGGGAGGCAACCAATTGATGTTTCTTTCTCACATTGATGTTTCTCTCTCTCTCTGCCTTCCTTCTGAAATCAATTTAAAAAAAACAAAACAGCTACTCAGTTGAGACAGTTTTTAAATTCACTAGAGACAGGTTAAATATATGTTAGACAAAGCATAAACAATAACATTATTGAAATGAAACACTTTATAGCTGATAGCTAAAGAAATTATAGTAAGAAATATTAGCCCTAATATTTGGCTCAGTGGTTAGAGTGTTGGCCTGCAGACTGAGTTTGATTCTGGCCAATGGCACATACCTCAGTTGCAGGCTTGATTCCCAGCCCTGGTTGGGGCACATGCGGGAGGCAGCCAGTTGATATCTCTCTCTCACATCGATGTTTTTCTCTCTCCCTCCCTTCCACTCTCTGAAAAGCAATGGAAAAAATATCCTCAAGTGAGGATTAAAAAAAGGAAAAGAAATAGAGTCAGTATTAATAGAAATTTTTAGTAATCTGTGCCTGATACTGATTGCCCATGATATTTGGAAAATAAAACTTAAATAATTTTCAATATATACACTCTTTTTATATGTCTCATTTAGGGGTGTCAGAAAGATGCATATCTCAGAATGGTTTTTAAAATTTATATTAATCAAAATGCACATTTCTTTGACCTAAAAATGCACTTGTCAGAATATACCTTAGAGCATTTGTTTTTCACACTTTTTGATACAAGCCACAATAAGAAATGCTTTATATTCTGACCTAGTGCACACACCACATACACACATATACCCATATATATGTGTATTATACACACACATATATACGGATATATATGTGTGTATGTGTATGAAACGTGTTCGATGGGACAGTTTTCACCCTTACAATGTGCAATCCATTCTTATATTTTGTTTCTTGTTCGTTTTATTTTGTCCTTTTCTGTTTTGTTTTATTAGATAAAATTTTGGTCACTACATAATCTATTTCACAACTTGCTGGTGGGTTTGAAAAACACTACCTTAGAGAACACCAGCATATATACATAAGGCGTGTGCAAGGAGATTCATTGTAGCCTTGTTGGTAATGGTAACAAGTTAGAAACAACCCAAATATTCATCAGTAGGAAGAGTTACATAAACATTGTTCATCCATAGTCTGTAGATATTAAAAAGGATGAGGAGGACCCATATTAACTGTCATAGAATGGCCTCTAAGACATACTGTTAAGTGAAGAAAGCAAGTTTCAGAACAGTAAGTACAGTATGATTATTATGTGTATAAAAACAAAAAGCACAAAACATATGCTCCACAAAGACCAGCACATGAATCTTTATAGCAGATTCCAGATCTCTTTTTTTTTTTTTAATTTTTTTTTTTTTATATATCTTTATTGATTTCAGAGAGAGGAAAGGAGAAGGAGAGAGAGATAGAAACATCAATGATGAGAGAGTCATTGATCAAGCCCACAATGGGGCATGTGCCCTGACTGGGAATCGAACCCCGATCGCCTGGATCCTAGGTCGATGCTCAACCACTGAACCATGCCTGGCCAGGCCAGATCTCATTTTTTAAAAGAAAAAAACTTGAGCTGCAGAGGATTAAGTGCAGTGTTCAAGATTATATAGGTGGTTTACAGCAGGGCCAAGACTTAACCTTGGCAGGACTAGAATTTAGGCTTCCAAGTATTATTATCTGTAATAGCCTCCCCCCCAAAAAATCTGGGAATGTCCATCAACTGGAGAGTGACTAAACAAATTGTAAATGCCCATATAACATAATACTACTCGACAATAAATCAGAATAAACTATTAGTACACACAGAAACAAGGATCACTCTCAAAAGCATTATGGTAAAGGAAAGAAGCCAAACACAAAAGACTATATGGTTTCATTTATATGAAATTCTAGAAAAGGCAAAGCAGTAGTGACATAAAGATCAATAATTATGCCCAGACGGCGTGGCTCAGTGCTTGAGCATAGACCTATGATCCAGGAGATCAAGGTTTGCTTCCCAGTCAGGGTACATGGCCTGGTTGCTCAGTCCCCAGTAGGGGGCGCTGCAGGAGGCAGCCAATCAGTGACTCTCATCATTGATGTTTCTCTCTCTCTCTCTCCCCTTCCTCTCTGAAATCAGTAAAAATATACATATATATATATATTTTAAAAAGATCAATACTTACCAGGATGACAGATGTACTAACTAACCTTATTGTGGAAATCATTTCACAGTATATTTGTGTAGCAAGTCATCATGTTGTACCCCTTCAACTTACACAGTGTTTTATGTCAATTATATCTCAACAAAGCCGGAAACATTTTTAAAGCAAAAATAAAAATAAATAAAAAATCATTGCCATAAAGAAAAAGCTAGCAGAGTGTGGAGGTAAAGCAAGAGGGCTGAATTTAGAGGGAAATGAGGGATCTTCTGTAGTAAAAATGCTCTGTATTTTTACTGTGGGGTTGCTCAGTTGTAGGGAGGAGGATAATACACGGTTGGCTGTGATTTGAAACTGAGGTTGGATATATGGAAGTACTTTTATTTTTCTCTGTACTTTTGTTTATGTGTAAACTTTTCATGATTAAACATTTTATTATCTTTTTTTTTTTTTTTCCCCACAGGCAGTTATTTAGGATTGAAGGAGTGAAAAGTGTCTTCTTTGGACCAGATTTTATCACTGTCACAAAGGTAAACAAGCATAGGATGATGTGAAAGGAAATGCAAAGCACTTTCAGTTTTTCTGAGTCAAATGCCCCTCTCGAATTTCCATTCTTAATGTATTTTATACATAATGTTATTAAAAAGTCTCAAATTATGTTTACTTCTCACATTTCTTAAGTTAATTATTTTAATAGAATTCCAGATCTCTCATTTTTTAAGAGAAAAAAACTTGAGCTTCTGAGGATTAAATGCAGTGTTCAAGATTATATAGGTAGCCTACAGCAGGGCCAAGACAACATTGGCAGGACTAGAATTTAGGCTTCCAAGTATTATTTTTACTAATTTTTAGTTTAAATTGATAGAATAATAAGAGAAGCAAATAAGTAATCACACAATATATATATTTGACCAACAGAATGATTGAATATATATATCTGCTTTCAAAGTAGGCACATCATGGCATCTGACCCATTCTACCATCCTGCAATAACACTTCAGAGCTTCACACATAGAGCAGTGGACTGTGTAAGTTCTTCAGCACTTGGTCAACCTGTAAATGTCAAAAAAAGGCAAGCTAAATATGCTAACCATTGCAATAGCTAAGGTGGTATCTACTAAAAAAGGCTGTTTCATTTTTAAGTCTACTAGATTAATGAGAAATGAACTATTTAAATTTGAACTATGTATCCTTTTAAATCTGTTAATTGGTATGCATGCACTGTACTTAATCACTTGTCTAATTTCACATCAAAATAAAAAGTATTCATTCAACTCCTCTTAAGCAATTTGAAAGGATTACTCTGAGTTCTTAATGTACTGAAAAAGTGGACATACTGGGTTAGTAACATGTTACATCTAGTGCAGTATTCTGATGTAGCTATTTCTCAGAAAGCCCTTTCTTTTAAAAAAAAAAAAAAAGTATATTGATTTCAGAGAGAGAGAGGGAAACATCAATGATGAGAGATAGTCATTGACTTGCTGCCTCCTGCACGCCCCCTCACTGGGAGTGGAGCCCAAAATCCTGGCATGTGCCCTGACTGGGAATCAAACTGCTATCTCTTCGACCATAGGTCGATGTTCAACCGCTAAGCCACACGAGCCCGGCAGAAAGCCCTTTCTTTACCATATTTGTGAAAATGTCACTTCCCTCAGGAGCTCATTGCCCTGTTTATTTTCTTCATTGCACTTATCTTAATTGTATTTTTTATTTTTATTCCCTGTCTTTCCTGCACTAGAATATAAATTCTGTGAAGATAAAGGTGGTCCATCTTGTTAAGATTTTCTAGAACAATGCCTGGCATATAGTATGCACTCATAAATTTTTGTAGAAGGAAACAATGTTGTAAAATTTTCTAAATTGAATTTTCAGCCTTCAAGTAGCTTCCCACAAATGTAGAATCATGGCGAGCAAGTCTGTGTTAACTGATCCCTAGTCTTTATCAGTTTAGAGACATCTGGCCTCACCAAGTTTTCTTTCTTGGGTATTTTCTGAGGGAGAAAAAAGGACCAGCATTTATTTAATATCTCTAACATGTTTGATATGGCACGAGTGCTTTACATACATTATCTGGTTGAATTCTTACTAGTTATTCTTGTCTTTATTTTACAAAATGGAAATTATGCATTTATTTTAAGACATTTTTATTTAGTTCTTTTACATACAGCCTATGCTATTAAGTATTTTTAGATGAAAATATGTGATTATATCTTACAGGGTGTTTGTTTTTTTTCTTGATTTGATTTTGGTAAGTCATCTTTTATTTCTCTTTCTCTTCATAATTTAGTTACCCTTTTTGAAATTTCAGCTTCACTATTTTTTGCTTAAAGAAATGACATAGCTAATAAATAATATTCCAAATAAGGGCACACACTGATGTTAAATAGGTATAATAGCAGATTTCATTTGTTTTCTTTCAGTTAACCTTCCTCATCATGGACTATTCCATTTACCTGATATCTTCAGTGATTGCCTTCTGATCTGTAATTGATAATTCAGAGGCTTCTTTATGTATCATTTATGTGTTTTTTTTCTAAATGTGTAAGTGTATTTTCAGTTTATATGTTGCCTTTTTTCCTCATTCAAACTTTACGAAATTTTTGTTACCAAAATTTCCTTACTCAGTAGAGCCCACTGTTTACTGAAGATCTGAGGTAGCTTTCTGATCCTTCTTCCAAATAATTCATTAAAACATTACCTCGAACTAGTTCCCATTCCCAGTCACTAAGGCATCACACTAGTTTTGCTCTGGTATCCCTAGCAGTGCCCATTTAGCTCCTCTTCTGTGTACTGCCTCTAAATTGGTTCTAATGCATTGCAAAAATTGTTCTTAGGCATGTAGCCTCAAGTGTAGAAACCTTAGCCAACAGTTTCCTGAGAGTCTAAATAGACTGCATCTTATAGTTTTTTCTTCTACAGAGCTCTCCTTTTCTTTTAAAAAATTTCTTTTAAATCCTCATTTTTTGGGGGTGTCCCAAAAAATGTATACATGCACTTTGAATAATTATAAAGGCAGTGTTTATTAAAATACATTTTATTTTCAGAATTATCAGCTGTTAAAGTGCATATACATTTTTCGGGACACCCTGTATATGTATTTTTTAATTGATTTAGAGAGAGAGAAACATGAGTGTCCCAGAGAAATATTAATTGGTTGCCTCTCATACACACCTGAACTGGGGATCGAACCTGCAACCTAGTTATGTACCCTGACTGGGAATTGAACCTGTAACCTTTTTGGTGTATGCGATGATGCTCAACCAACTGAGCCACCTGGCTGGGCTAAAGAGCTCTCCTTTAAAAAACTAAAACAATATATCCTGCCTTTCTTCTTTTAGATGTTAGTACTATTTAGGTATTTAAGAATTATACCTTTTTTTTTTTTTTTTTGCAAGGCTGGGCTTCCTTTTTTTTTTTTAACGGAATCAACCACTTGGTCAGATTTTGGGGTGAAATAGTTGTTGATTCTTTCTTATCGATTCTTTCTTATTGCTCTTGTTGACAGTTTACAAGCTCTCTAGCACAGTAGCCATAGATAAAACATGTTACATGTTTTGGCTCTACAGTTTTGTCACTGGGTTTCTTCAATGCTCTTTAAGTAATATATGTAAATTGAATTTTTTAATAGTTGTCATATTCTATGTATTTGATTAAGCAGTTATATCCTGTTCTATTTAAAAGAATGGGAAATTTCTTCATCCTCTTTATTGATTTTTAGATTTTATTTCTTAGAGTGAGAGGAGGAAGAGGGGGGAGAGAGAGAAACATCAGTTTGTTTCACTTATTCATGCATTCATTCTTTGATTCTTTTTTTAAATTCAGCCTTTTAAAAATCTTTGTTTTTAAATTTTTTGTTTATTGATTTTTGGAGAGAGGAAGAGGGAGAAAGACATTGATTTGTTCCACTTATTTATGCATTCATTGGTTGATTCTTTTTAAGTTTCTTTATCTTTATTGTTGAAAATATTACAGATGTCCCCTTTTTACCCCCATTAACCCCCTCTACCCCACATCCACCCCACCCCCAGACCTTCCCCAGACCAGTGTCTATGTCCATGGGTTATGCTTATAAACATATAAGTTCTTTGATTAATCTCTCCCTGCCCAGTCCCCCCTCCCCACCTTCCCCCTGAGATCCCTCAGTCTGTTCCATGCTTCTATGTCTCTGGATCCATTTTCTTCATCCCTTTATTTTGTTTATTACATTCCACATATAAGTGAGATCATGTGGTACTTGTCTTTCTCTGACTGGCCTATTTCACTTAACATAATACTTTCTAGTTCCCTCCATGCTGTCCCAAAGGATAAAAGATCCTTCTTTTTTACAGCTGCATGGTATTCCATGGTGTAAATGTGCCACGGCTTTTTTATCCACTCATCTACTGATGGGCACTTGGGCTGTTTCCAGATCTTAGCTATTGTAAATTGCGCTGCTATGAACATAGGGATGCATAAGTTCTTTGTGATTGATGTTTTGGGTTTATTAGGATATATTCCTAGAAGTGGGATCATTGGATCAAATGGCAGGTCAATTTTTAATCTTTTGAGGAAACTCCATACTGCTTTCCATAGTGGCTGCACCAGTCTGCATTCCCACCAGCAATGTACTAGGGTTCCCTTTTCTCCACACCCTCACCAGCACTTGTAGTTCGTTGATTTGTTGATGGTAGCCATTCTGACAGTTGTGAAGTGATACCTCATTGTGGTTTTTATCTGCATCTCTCTGATGATTAGTGACGTTGTGCTTTTTTTCATATGTCTCTTAGCCATCTGTATGTCCTCTTTGGAGAAGTGTATATTTAGGTCCTTTGCCCATTTTTTAATTGGATTGTTTGTCTTCATTTTGTTAAGTTGTATGAGTTCCTTATATATTTTGGATATTAACCCTTTATCAGATGTGTCACTGGCAAATATGTTCTCCCATACAGTGGGCTCCCTTTTCATTTTGCTGATGGGTTCTTTGGCTATGCAGAAGCTTTTTATTTTTAATGCAGTCCCATTTGTTCATTTTCTCCTATGTTTCTCTTGCCCTAGGAGATGTATCAGCAAACATATTGCTATGAGAGATGTCTGAGGTTTTGCTCTCTATGTTTTCCTCTAGGATTTTTATGGTTTCATGTCTTACATTTAAGTCTTTTATCTATTTTGAAGTTACTTTTGTGTATGGTGTAAGTTGGTGGTCTAGTTTCATTTTTTTGCATATACCTGTCCAATTTTCCCGACACCATTTATTGAAGAGACTGTCTTTACTCCATTGCATGTTCTTGCCTCCTTTGTCAAGTATTAATTGTCCATAATGGCGTGAGTCAATTTCTGGGTTCTCTGTTCTGTTCCACTGATCTATGTGTCTGTTCTTGTGCCAATAACAGGCTGTTTTGATTACAGTGACTTTGTAGTATAACTTGATATTGGTATTGTGATCCCTCCAACTTTGTTCTTCTTTCTCAAGATTGCCATGGCTATTCGGGGTGTTTGTTCATTCCATATAAATTTTCGAAGCGTTTGTTCTGGATCTGTGAAATATGCTGTTGGTATTTTAATAGGGATTGCATTAAACTTATAGTTTGCTTTAGGTAGTATGGACATTTTAATGATCTTAATTCTTCCAATCCATGAACATGGCGTGTTTTTCCATTTGTTTATATCTTACTCTATTTCTTTCTTCAGTGTCTTGTAATTTTCTGAGTACAGGTCTCTTACCTGTATTCCTGGGTATCTTATATTTTTAGTTGCAATGATAAATGCGATTTTTTTTTTAGTTTCTCTTTCTGAGAGTTCATTATTGGTGTATAAAAATGCCATTGATTTCTGGGTGTTAATTTTGTATCCTGCTGCCTTGCTGAATTCATTTATTAAATCTAGCAGTTTCTTGGTGGAGTCTTTAGGGTTTTCTATGTACAATATCATGTCATCTGCAAATAATGACAGTTTTGTTTCCTCCTTTCCAATATGGATGCGTTTTATGTTTTTCTTCTTTTTGTCTGATTGCTGTGGCTAGGACTTCCAGTACTATTTGAATAAGAGTGGTGAAAGTGGACACCCCTGTCTTGTTCCTATTCTTAGGGGAAATGGTTTTAGTTTTTGCCCATTGAGTATGATGTTGGCTGTAGGTTTGTCATCTTTGTTGAGGTATGATTTCTCTATTCCCACTTTGCTGAGAGTTTTTATCAAAAATGGGTGTTGGATTTTATCGAATGCTTTTTCTGCATCTATTGTTATGATCATGTGATGTTTGTCTTTCAGTTTGTTTATGTGATGTATCACGTTTATTGATTTGCGAATATTGTACCAGCCTTGCATCCCTGGAATAAATCCCACTTGGTCATGGTGTATGATCTTTTTAATATTTTGCTGGATTTAATTTGCTAATATTTTGTTGAGGATTTTAGCGTCTATGTTCATCAAGGATATTGGCCTGTAATTCTTTCTTTGTAGTGTCTTTATCTGGTTTTGGAATTAGGCTAATGCTGGCCTCGTAAAAAGTGTTCCTTCCTCTTGGATTTTTTGAAATAGTTTGAGGAGGGTAGATATTAATTCTTCTTTGAATGTTTGGTAAAACTCTCCTGTGAAGCCCTGACCGGGAATCGAACCCTGATCTCCTTGATCCTAGGTCGATGCTCAACCGCTGAGCCATGCCCAGCCGGGCAAAAAATATTCTTAAAAGATATAAAGTACTGTTTTATATTTGTGCCCTTGGGTGGAAATTTTAGCATTTTCCTTCAAATATTTACAGGAAAGTGAAGAGTTAGACTGGAATTTACTGAAACCAGATATTTATGCAGCAATCATGGATTTCTTTGCAGCTGGCTTACCCTTAGTTACTGAGGAAACATCTTCAGGAGAAGCAGGTAATGTGTTGGGTAATTAATATTTGTCCTTTTAAAAAAAGCTTTTCTATTTCACATTTGTTTTGATTACATTTGTTTTAATTTCAGAAGTCATGGGAATACAGATTTTTATCATTGTACTATATTTATCTCTGGGACCAATTCTGAGGAAATGAAACTTCATATATGCTAGTTTTGCCCATCATTTTTGAAAATTTGTAAATAAATTGCATCTGTTATACAAAACTAAATTTTTCAATTATAAAAATTTTCAAACATACAGAAAATAGTATAAAGCTCACCAATTAGCCCTCCTCTCAGATTTAACAAATGTTAATTTTGGCTATAATTGCTTTAGGTCTATTTTCAAATAAAATATTAAAGACATAACCAAAGCCCTACAACCCCCATCCCTTTTCCCTTTCTACTTCCAGAGATGTATGTAAACTCAATTTTACTATTATTATTATATTTAAAATTTTATTTTATTGTTGAGAGTATTACAGATGTCCCCCATTTTTCCCTCTTTTCTCCCCTCCACCCATCTCCCACCCCACCCCACCCCACCCCAGGCCTTCACCTACCTATTGTCTGTGTCCATAGGTTATTCATTTCAACATTTACTACAAATACAAATCTTTGCAGTGAATATATAACATTGGTTTTTGTTTTTAACCTTTAAGTAACTTGCGTTATATGCAACCTTCCTTTTTTCACTGAGCAAAATATTTTGAAATACATTCATTTTGAAAAGCAATGTAGTTTTGTTTTATTTAGTTTAAGTGCTGGATATTCATTATATGAATAAACTACAGTTAATTATTTTGTTCCTTTACTTATGTTCAAGTGAATTGTTTGTGCTAATTTCTATTACAAATATTGCAGTGGGCATCTATGTACAGTCTCTATGCATATGTGGAGAGTTTCTTTAGCATATATTTCAAAAGTAGAATTGCTGTATTGTAAATTGTGCTAATTTATATGCAAATTAGCAGTGTATAAGAATTTTGACTTTCTTATGTCTTTCTTATCATTTAGTGTCTTTTACATTTTTTTAACCAATATGTTAAGTGTAGAATGATACCTTGTTTTAATTGCATTTCCTTGGTATTATAACACTGAACCTGAAGGTTTTCATATGTTTATTGGTCATTATTTTCCTTGTCAATATATTTCCTGTTCATAATCTTTGCCCATTTTTTAAAAATTGAGTTATATGCCTTTTTTGTATCAATTTTATCAGATTTTTAAGTTTTCTGAGTGTCAGTTTTTTGTTAGGTTTTTCATAGCAGATAACTTCTCCCTAACCATGCCTTATCTTTTCACTATGTTTAGGATAGCTTTTGTCATTCAGAAATGTCTTTTTAAATATGAAATGTTTCATGAATTTGTGTGTCATCTTTGCTCATGGGCCATGCTAATCTCTGTATCATTCCAGTTTTAGTTTTTGTGTTGCCAAAGCAAGCAGTTTTTCTTTTTAATGTAGTCACATGTATTCATCGTTTTCTTTGTGGTTTGTGGTTTTTGTGCTTTGTTGTAAATAACTTATTTTGTGTAAAGCATTTGGAAGAGGAACTGTACATGGAGCTCAAGTATTATATTTATTGTTGATGAAGTTTTTCCCTTTTCCATTATAAAGATATTGTTATGTGCGTGTGTGTATACACATACATTCATACCTACACACACACAAACATTTGTATAATGACCTTTAGATGGTATTGTTGCATTTCTAGGTATATACTCTAAATGAGTTTTACAAATGTACACAAGATAGCACATGGAAACATGCTCTTTGAAATGTTTAAAAAATATATCAGCAGTTAAAAGAAATGAACTAGAGTGGGAGATATCAATGTAAAAAGATATAAAAGAAAATATTAAGTGATAAAAGAAAAGTGAAGGGTATATTTACTTACTTTTTTTTTTTAATATATCTTTATTGATTTCAGAAAGAGGAAGGGAGAGGGGGAAAGAGAGAGAGAGGGAGAGAAACATCAGTGATGAGAGCGTTGCCATTGACTGGCTGCCTTCTGCACACTTTCTACTGGGCATCGAGCCCAAAACCCCAGCATGTGCCCTGACCGGGAATTGAACTTCGATCTTCTGGATCCTAGGTCGATGCTCAACCGCTGACCTATGTCCGGCTGGGCTACTTACACACTCTTACATATGTACCATTTATGCATGGCACAGTTCATGAAACAGTTATTTGTGTTCTTGATGGATATATACATAAAATTGATATAACATTTTGAGAGCCATGTGACTATGCCTACCAAATTAAAAAATACACAAGACTGTTGACCCAAATATCCTACCACTGGGAATTTATTTTGCAGATATATTTACAAAAGTATACTGATAAATACTTTACACAAACATGTATGCTGCAGGATTGTTAGAAATAGCAGTGAATTGGAAACAACTGAAATAATCAAGAAACTAGCTAAATGAAGACAAATGGGAAGACCTTTAAGGTATTAAATCGAGAAAGTCAAGGTATAGAACAGTGTGTATTGTGTGATCTCATCTGTGTAAATGTACATATGGAAATGGAAATGTACTAGAAGGTTATGCACTAAACTCATGATAGTGGTTGCCTATGGAAGTGACAACAGGGAATGGAACTTAGGTTTGCTGATGTAAGAAAATTTTAGCTTTATTACATTTTATTTTTTTAAAGATTCAAAGTTAATATAATTTAATATTGATAATTGTTACTTATGTTGTTGCTAGAACTCTAGTGTCTCTTATAGTGTGATTTGAATTGTCTGCACTTTTAGTTTTCTTGAAGGTAAACAAATTTCTCAAAAAAATTTAAAACCCATAAAATGGCGTTGGTGAAAATCAGTATATAACCTTACAAAGTAAAAGAAAAACAAAACTGAAACAAAATTTAAAAATAACTTTTTGCTCAGATTTATAGAACATTTTGGAAATTTCCATAAGGCTTACATCTATATTTAGTATGATCATCATTTTGAAAACCACGAAATTAAGAAATTGAAAATATAACTTAACTTACAAACTAGTTGTGCCTTTTCATCTCAAAGATTCCATCAAAATCCAGACAACCTCTTTTTCTGTTATGTTTCAATCCTTGAGAATTAGGAAAGTTTGCAGATTTATTGACCAAAAAATTGAAACCCTGCTATCATTAGTAGATTAAGTTATTTTAGTATATTCACCTTTGTCACCAGATATCAAATTGATCAGTGTTCCTTAATTTTTCTTTAGAGAACTGAAGGAATGATCTTTCCATTTCCCAAAAATCACTTTATCACCATACCGAGTTACCAGTTCTATGCTTTTACTTTTTTAATGAGACATTAAAATTAAGTTAATATTGTCCTGTTTTAATAGTACTTGTATTTGCATGGATATGAAATTTCTACTGTTGATATGCTTTATTTGTAATTGTTTCTAGGATCTGAAGAAGATGATGAAGTTGTGGCAATGATTAAAGAATTGTTAGATACTAGAATACGGTATGTGCTTATCCTTCTACTTGAGATCATATATACTGCAGAATCAATTTTCATTATATCAATTTGCTTTTGGTTGCCTGTGAGCTTATAGTAGAGTTTTAAAAGAAGTATAAGTTAATGTAAACCACTGTAGGTAGCCATAACAGTTGAATTTAAAGCCTGTATATTGTCTATATTCACTCCAAATTTTAAAACAATCTATCTAAACATAGTCAGTAAAGGACTTTATCTTTTACAGTCACCATTAAGTTTGACATTCATACAATACCAAATTTCTTAGAAAAAAATGATTTAACAGTGTTTGGGAAGATTGCGAGGGAAGGATTACCTATATTTTAGGCTATTGTTCATAAAGAGTAAATTTAAATAAGTGGAGAACTTCAGGCTTCTACTTTTTGCTTATAGCAGACCAGTGGTCTTGGTGAGAAGTCCCAGAAAAGCTAGGTAAAATACAATAAATAAAAAAATTGTGTGTGAAGGCATTAAATAGCTACCAAAGCAATCAAGATCCTGTAGGGAAGGAAAGCACATTGAGGCTTCCCTTGGGGCATTTGCTTATTTTTGGTGTGAGGCTAGAATATGAGAAGCTGGCCAGGGGCATTTGCTAAGAAGCAGAAAAGCCATTTAGCTTTTTGCAAATGGTTTGTTAAAAGAGAGGGGAGAGGGAAGGGGAGAGAAGAAAGAAGAGAGAAGAGAAACATCGATGTGAAAGAAACATCGATATGAGAGAAACATTGATTGGTTGCCTCCTGTATGCGCCCCTACTGGTGATTGAACCAGCAACCTAGGTATGTGCTGTGATCAGGAATGAAACCCCAAACCTTTTAGTGTATGGGATGATGCTCCAACCAACTGAGCCACCCAGCCAGGGTTATGCATATTATTGACCCAGCAATTCCACTCGACAATATGGATGAATCTCACAAAGAACAAAATAAGCCAGTTGCAAAAGAGTAAATACTATATGTTTCCTAAATGGAATTTATATTTAAAAATTTTTAAGTTTAAAAAAAAGGCAAAACTAATCAATGGTGATAAAAATTAGGAAATGGTTACCTTTGGTTGGGAGGAGTGATTAGAAAGAAGAATGAATAAGAGGGCTTCTGAGAGGCTAGTGTTCTGTTTCTTGGTCTGAGACAAGTGTATGTTCACTTTGTAAAAATTAATTGAATCGATTGTACATGATTTCTGCATTAATTTTACATTTCAATGAAAAGTTTACCTGAAAAAAAAAAAGCCAGCATGTGTCAATTTCTCTGTATTCACCCAAAAGAAATTAATGAGTATATCTTAGGTAGTTACTATAATTATTAGGAAACTTAAAATCTTAAAAAAGATGATTAATAAGTAAGATTAAAATATAGTAAGTAGAGCATATATTTGTATGAATGAATTTGACAAAATTAAAATTACAAATGAGACTAGCCACATTTATTGTTCTCTATTGTAAGAGTAGCTCTAACTTTGTGAATTTTACCAATATAAAATCTAAGCTCTGAGTATTAACGTTTTTTTGATGGAAATTTCTATTCTCTTAAATATATCACAAATATACTGTGACCACAGGCCAACTGTGCAGGAAGATGGAGGAGATGTAATCTATAAGGGGTTTGAAGATGGCATCGTACGGCTGAAACTCCAAGGTTCTTGTACCAGCTGCCCTAGTTCAATCATTACTCTGAAAAATGGAATTCAGAACATGCTGCAGTTTTATATTCCAGAAGTAGAAGGTGTAGAACAGGTATGCCAATATTATGTGATGGTTTAGATTTAATATTAAAATAAACATTTGCGAAGAAAAGAAATTCATGATCTGACATTTTCTTCAAGGGCTAGATCTTAGTGTTGCAATTTTTGTTAGACTTGACAACTGTTTTAGAATTAATTTTAGTGTTATGAATACCTACCTAGTGCCTGGCATTTTTACAAATATTACTTCATTTACTCTTCTAATAGCACAGTGTATTAAGATTCATTTCCATTTTGTGCACAGGAAATTGAGACTCACGGGGCATACTGCTGCTCAGCAGTTGAGCATAGACCTAGGATCCAGGAGATTGTGGTTCAATTCCCTGTCAGGGCACATGCCCAGGTTGCGGGCTCCAACCCCAGTAGGGGGCATGCAGGAGGCAGCTGATCAATGACTCTCTCATCATTGATGTTTCTATCTCTTTCCCTCTTTCTTCCACTCTCTGAAATCAATAAAGATATATTAAAAAAAAAAAACCTCTTGAGAGAATTGTTTTCCATTAATTGTCTCAGAATAGAACCCGATTAGTTTAGATTTTTTTAAAAAACTTACTTTGTTCCATTTCCTTCCGTATGCCTTTTAAAAAATTACATTTGTTGACACTGGTGGATTGACAAAGGACATTTTTATTTACTTGTCCAGGGTGGAGTGATTGGCAAGATTATAAACTTGAATTGACATTTAATTGTAGTAGGTGTGGTGAAGAGAAAAAAAATTCTTAGGTTTATGTAACTCTTTTCCTTACCAAAGGAATTGTTCTTTATTATTTGAGTAATATATTAACTCATGAAAAGATTTTAATCATTTCATTTTTTCTTCAAGTGTTCATTACTAGTTTTATTAACTTATTAGAAATGAAAGCCGTAACATTTTTCTAAGGTTTAAAATGAATTTTATCTGAGTAAGATCAAATGGTTGCCAATATATTTTGTTTCCTTATTTTTTTTAGGGATTCATTTTTCTTTTTTAAGTTTTTTATTTATTGATTTTGAGAGAAAGGGAGGGAGAGAGAGAAAGGGAAAGAGAGAAGAAAAAAAGCATCGTTTTGTTGTTCTGCTTGCTTATGCATTCATTGGTTGATTTTCGCATGTGCCCTGACCATGGATCGAACCTGAAACCTTGGTATATCGGGACAACACTCCAACCAATTGAACTACCCAGCCAGGCCTCTGGATTCATTTGTTAATATTCAGTTGGCTTTTATGTTGTTAGGATACCAGTTTACGATGCAAACCTTGGGCTTTGAAGCTGATAATAGATTTATTTTTTATTGACATGCATTGTTATAGAGTAGGGTATTTCAGGTAAGCAAGTAATGTTAAAACAGGAAAATAGCAATTTCTAATTATTTTCTTAATTATTAAATTCTCTTTGTTTTTTTGGTTCTAGGTTATGGAAGATGAATCAAATGAAAAAGAGGCAAACTCACCTTAAAATAAATTGAGTTTTCTTTGGACCCAGCAATCGGACTTGTTGATACTATATACCAAGCTTTTATTATTAATGGCTTAGGAACTTGCAGATTAATAAAATATTACCCTGAGAATGATATATAAATATTGCATGTTTACTTTACCTCATATGAGTTATTTATAACATCCTGAATCATCTTCTGTACACATGGATTTTTATCCAGGGTTATTTTAATTTTTGTTAGTCATTTCTCATGATTAATTCTTTGCATAACGTTTGAAACAGTTTAAAATACATTTTACCTCACCCTAGCCGGTTTTGCTCAGTGGTTAGAGCATCGTACTGTGCACTGAAAGGTCGCCAGTTCGATTCCTGGTCAGGGCACACGCCTAGGTTGCAGGTTTGGTCCCCGGTCAGGGTGGCAGCTGATAGATGTTTCTCTCTCCCTCCCTCTCTTTCTCTCTCTCCCCCTCCCTTCCTCTCCGTTCTCTAAAATCAATAAAAATATATTTTTAAAAATATCAGGCTAGTAGTTCCCAGTGTAGTAGCATATAATTTCTCCCTAAGAGACCAACCCCCCGCCAAAAAAAAACCCATAATGCTGAATACTGATTAAAAAGCAAAACAAAACCAGGTTCCAGAATGTAGAAAAAATTTCCATTAATTATAAGACATTGCAGGCTGAATTGCTCAGGCTTTATCCCATGAAGCAGAATCCCTCTGAAATGAAGATGAGAAGCTGCTTTGGTCCTACTGGCTTCTATAGTCTGTGCCATGCCAGAAATTTGGATAGTTATCTTTCTACCATAGCGGTACTGCCTTTTTAGAGAGCCCAGATCGCAAATTATCCTTCTCTCTCATTTTTCTATAGTAATTCAGAGACAGCAGTTCATAAACAATGTCAGGAAAAGAAAGATGGGTACATTGCATCTCTGGAATTCTGGTCCCCAAAACTACAGAGATTAAAATAGGGATGGAAACAAGAACTCCAGCAGTTATGAATGCCAAGAATTGAAGTTTTTATTTTTGTCCTTTGATTCACAGAACCAGATAGTGAGGTTGGAGAATTTGCTTTCTGAGCTATTATAGATGGATTCAGCTTAGACTCTGGGAATTGCTTTGAAAGCTAGGAATTGACTCGCGCAGTCATGGTGGCTAGCAAGTCCAAAATCTGCAAGGTGGGATATCAGGCGGCAGACACAGGGAAGAACTGATGTTGCTGTCCAAATCCAGTTCTGCTGGTGAATAATTCTGCTCTGGAGAGGTGAGTCTTTTGCTCAAGTCAGACCTTTAAATGATTGTATTAGGCCTACCCATATTATGGAGCGCAAGGTACTTTACTCAAAGTCACCAATTTAAATGTTAATCTCATCCAAAAGCACCCTTACAGACACATCCAGAATGTGTAACTAATATCTGGACACTGTGGCTAAGCCAAATTGACATATAAAACTAAGCATCACAGTGAATAAAGTTTGCTTTCATGGCCAACTTATTTCTTAAAAAATTTAAAAATTTTTTATTTTAGAGAGAGAGAGAAATCAACTTCTTGTTCCACCTATTTATGCATTCATTGGTTGGTTGCTGTATGTCCCCTGACTGGGGATTGGATCCCACAATCTTGTATCAGGACGATGCTCTAACCAACTGAGCTACCTGGCCAGGTTCCATGGCCAACTTATTTATGATTCCTTTTTCCATATCTTGCCCCTTCTCGACATTTCCATACTCAATTCCACAGGCCCTTATATTGTCCCTTTCTTGCCCAGAGTCATCAACCAAGGTAACCTGTCCAGGCCTGCCTTCCTTCTAATTTCAGGATTATCTTTATCCCCTTCAAAACTCAATGTTTCCTCAGTGAACTTTTCACACCTGGTATGAAAATGAAAAGTAATCCTATAAATAGTATTACTCTAAAGTGTTAATAGATGATAATGACTTAATGTAGATCTCCTAGGGGAGGGAGAGGTGTTCTATATTAAATATATAAGTACAGGTAGAGTTTAGGCATGTGATAGGCAAGGAATGGAGGTAATTTGGGACAAGGGAACTTTGTGGTCCCCTTGTAATCACATTTTGTGAAAGACTAGTCCTCTAGAGTCAAGCACTATTTAACATCTGGTCTTCCCCCCCCCCCCCCCTTTTAAAAAAATCCTCATAGAGGATATTTTTTTCTATTGCTTTTTAGAGAGAGTGAAGGAGGGGGGAGAGAGAGAGAAAAACATCAATGTGAGAGACATTGATTAGTTGCCTCCCACATGAACCCCGACCAGGGCCGGGGATTGAACCTGCAACCCAGGTATGTGCCCTTGAAGGGTAATTAAGTGACCCTAAGATACTTGGATTGGTTCTCTAACTGTTGAGTCACATCAGGGCTGGTTCCCTTTTTGATGCTTCCTTTCAAGAAGGACAGTGCAGCTCAGCCCGGTGTGGCTCAGCAGTTGAGTGGCTACCTATGATCCAGGAGATCTTGGTTTGATTTCTGGTCAGGGCACATGCCCGGGTTGCCGGCTCGATCCCCAGTGTGGGTCTTGCAGGAGGCGGCCCATCAGTGACTCTCTCATCCTTGATGTTTCTCTCTCTCCCTCTCCCTTCCTCTCTCTCTGAAATGAATAAAAGATATTAAAAACAACAACAAACAAACACAAAAAGGACAATGCATATCTGCGAAAGTTCGCAGTGGTATTCTTTTTTAGGGCACGGGCCGTATTTATATAGCTAGACCATAGATGTCTGAACAGAGTGGTGGGAGATGGTACTGATAAACCTGTCAGGAATGAGATACGTGCATGGGAGTCTGGACTTAGTCCTACAGGTGAAGGGTACCCACTGAATGGGGAACAGGAAGAAACAGGATCAGATTTGTGCTTTTGGAAGGTCACACTGGTGTGAAGATGTATAGGATGAATTGGGGTAATGGTGGAACCAAAGGGGTTCACTTAAGGAGGCCTTTCTGGGGCCCTTACCTGTGCCTTTTTCTTCTCCTAGGTCTTAGTGGCTCAGCCTGCTTTTTTTCTCTCTGATGCTTGCTACCACCTTCCCTGACTACTGGGGTACATTTCTTCACAAAACTGCCTAAAAAGTAGAACATAGGTGTGTGCCCCTGCTCCCCATATTATTGTTATTCAAAAAGAATACAAAACTGAGATACAGTTTTCATATAACATTATATTAGTTTTAGGGTTATAAGATGATGATTCACTCTATGTTTATATTGCAAAATGATCTGCACAGTAAGTTCACATTTATAACCACACGTTATAATTTTTTTTCTTGTGATGAGAACTTTCAAAATCTATACTCTTAGCAACTTCCAAATATACAACACAGCTATTGTCACCATCCTGTATAGTTTATCTCCAGGACTTATAACTAGAAGTTTGTGCCTAGGCCTTTTTTATTTTAATAATTTGATTGCTATTTATATTGGGATTCCGATCAGGGATAACAAAAATCACAAACTTGGGGACATTTAAAAATCTTATAAAGCTGTTTCAATTATGGTTCTTCCTTTCTTTAGCAATGACAACTGGAAGCCCTGATGCAGGGCAAGGAGGAGGCTGAGAACCACTAGATTTCACAGGACTAATCTGGGAAATGGGGTAGCATAAAGAGGCAATAAATGACACACCTTAACATCATCACTTTTTTTTTTAGTTCAGTTCACAGCTTTTGATCAGGAGAGGAAATCCTTCCCATTTTCTCAGATGTTTGAATTAGACCCAGATGTCCCCATTCCTTCATAGATAATTTATTTTCTTCTCCAGCCCTTATTCCCAAAGGTCCAGCTCAGGCAAAGCTCTGAGTAGATGGAGTTCAGACAAACAAAATTCTTCCATGTCAGTCTCTTGACTGGGACATGGTTACAAAGGGTTCTTTGTTGTAGTAGGTTGGTGTGGAGGAAAAACTGTTTTGTGACGTGACCGCTGTCTGTCCTGTGAGCTAGAGCTGTACCAGAACAGAGGTTGCTTTCTGTAAATCCCACTTACAGACTGCCTGATCTTAATTGATGTTCATTATGACATAAATGAGCACCCTTCCCTTGCCTCCTGCTTTGTGCAGGTACCTGGAACAGGTGGTTGTCCTATACCTGGTCAAGCATGTAAAGGAATTCCCAGTACCTGGTAGCACTCACTTACTAGTACCCATGACTATCTCTCACCCCCCCCCTTTACCCTATATAATTCTTTGGTGTCTGCCAAGAGGCTCCAGAATCTGTTTAATCTTGCAGTCACCCAAGACATTCCTTGTACGTAAGTTTCTCTTAATAACCCCTACTAATTACCAGATTGGAGTAGCTAGCCTCTTTCTTTGATCTTTCCCTACCTTCAACTAACAGAGGCAGATTTTTAGTCTTGGGGCATTTTTCTGGGTCTGTATGTACTAACAATAGATGAAAAACTGCTCAGTCTCTGGTGGGATCCTGTCATCCTAATGCAGTCAGGACCTATGGAGGCACACTATTTGTGTTTACCCGTACATGCACCATTGAAAGAGGGGAGAAGGTAGGAGACCTAGTCTGGCACATTCCCACTCCAATTCACCTCTTTAGGCCAGAAAGCACCACTTCCCCCTGGCCAATATGTTTGGTTTACACAGCCTGGCCAGGCTCCAAAGACTGCGGCCACATTAACACCTAAAGATCAGGCTACAAATATAATTCTCACAGGAGAAGTTCTTTTAATTCAAGGCCCTATGAAATATTTGTCTTTCTGATCTTAGAATTCTGCTGTTCCTGTGACATCCAGTTACAGGGTGGGCACCTGTACCATTATCCAAACTAAATGTTGTTTTACACCAGGTGAATCTGTTAATATTTTTTCTTTGTTAGCACATGTGAAAACTCAAGTTAAATGATCTGGCCCCAAGTCCAAGTAACCTACTAACCCATGAGTTGGGTCTGGGGGGACAGCGGGGGGCATGATGGAAAAAATTGTTACTAATACTTGGACTGCTTCGTCTTTTTTCTTTCTTTCTGTACTGCTGCTGCTGTATCTCCAATGCAGTCAACTGGCAGCTAAGCAAGCTCCATGCCTGCTACTGAAGCTGCTCACTGACACTCAGGGAGCCTCATGGAAGAGGTGGCTAGGCAAGATTGTAAGAGCCGGCAACAAGGGGTGGAGTGTGGAGAGCCTGTTCCATGACGTGGCCTCTGTCTGTCCCACAAGCTTGGATCCGGACCAGAACAGAGTTGCTTTCTGCAAACACCTCCTTACAAAGACTATCTGATCTTAATTGATGTTCATTCTGACATAAATCAGCACCCCTCCCTTGCTTCCTGCTATGTGCTGGTTCCTGGAATAGGTTGTTGTCTTGACCTGGTCAAGTATATAATTTCTAGCATTCACGTACTTGTACCTGTGACTATTCCCCACTTTTACCCTAAATAACTGTCATCTGCCAGCAGCACGGAGATCCATTTTGCCTTGCAGCCACCCAAGACATGCCTTGTAAGTTTTCCTTTATAAACTCTATCAATTACCAGGCTGGAGTGGCCAACCTCTCTTGGGTCTTTCCCTGCCTTCCACTTATGGAGGCAGATTTTCATTCTTGGGGCTTTCCTTGGGTCTGCCTGTACTAAACAGGTGGGAAAATATTGGCCTTCAAAGTTTCTTCTTAACTGGTGCATAAGCACCTTCCAAAATAGCTGTACAATGGAGATAAACAAGACAGATTGATAGTCATGATGGAGTAACAAGCAGAAGAGGAAAGCAGGGGGTTCAATAATTACAGTTTGAGCATGAGAACTTTGGTGGTATGCTGGCATTTTCTTTGGTGCATTCACAGGTTTTCTGGCAGTGTACAAAGGTGCTGTTCAAACATTGCAACAATGCCCTGGCTGGCGTGGCTCAGTTGGTTGGAGCATTGTCCTGTGCATTGAAGGGTCGTGGGTTTGATTCCCAGTCAAGGAACATATCCAGGTAGCAGGTTTGATCCCCAGTCAGGGAGTGTATGGGGATCAATCTTTCTCTCTTACATTGATGTTTCTCTCTCTCCCTCTCTCTCTAAAATCAATTAAAAACACACACACACATTGTAATCATACCTTGACTTCTTGGCAATATCACTGAGGTTTTACCAGAACTTCTTAGATGAGAGTTCTGAGGCTAAGATGTATATCCACTGTAACTTTGCCTCTTGAATTAATAAATATGTTGCCTATTTTCAAACAGCTCATTGTTGTTGTTTTTAACCTTGTTCTGGGTGATTTAGGAGGCTGTTTAAGGGCCTGAAAGATTAAAGGACTTTTCTGGCCTCTCTTTGAGGCCAATGATAAAAAGGCATTTTTTTCCCCCCTCTATGAAAATCTGAAAAGCCCTTTGCTCACTTCATCATATAACTAGTTAGAGAAAGTCAGTTCCCCTAAGAACATCTGACTTTTTCTCACTCATTCAAAAGCATTTTTGATCCCTTTGTGCTAGGGTTTATACTAGGTGCTGGGGTACGCAAACTCTTGTTTTAGCTTCAGAAACTTAGCCTAGTAGGTAAATATGCAAAGTAAAATAAAATAAAATATCAAAGTATATTGCTTTAAAGGGGGCAGCTCATAGAATGAGAGGTTAACGCATGTCCTTACATCCATCTGGGGGAGACAAAAAAGGTTTTCCCTAAGAGGTAGCATTTAAATACAGATGGGGTGTGGATTCCATGAAGAGTAACCAATGTATGCAAAAGACTGGAGAATTTTGGCCAAACAGAAATGACCAGTTCAGCGTTGTTGGAATGTAAAGGGCTGGAAGGTGGGGTAGGAAGGCAGCTGTAGTGTGAGGTAAGATGAGACATCTCTGGTCTGAAGTCCATGCCATGTTCTGTATGCCATAAAAGTTTTTATTTGATGCTACTCTAGAGCCATTAATAGTGTTATCATAACCATCTATATTTGACTAAATACACTATTTAAATCTTCCTAAAGCAATAAATTCTCAGAAACATCATCTCTCTTTGATTAAGTTTCTCTTGGCAGGAATGGTGCATTAATTCATAGAATAATTGTTCATGAGTCAAAAGTAAGGCTGTAAAATCTAGGCAATTCCTAGTCCTCTCAGTTGGGCCAGCAGAAGTTTCCCCCTGCTCTTCTGCAAAATACTCGGGGTTAGGGAGGCAAGGGCTGGGGTTGGGGTGCGGAGGGCGTTTGGAGGCCAAGGTTATTACATGGAGCCTACATATTACATGGAACCGAATTGCCGGCCACCAGAGAGGCTGGCAGAACCTGCACGGCGCTTTGCAGCCAGGAATTTTGGTATCTCTTTCCTCTCAATTCTTTGCAATTTTTTCTTAGGTCTATGTTCCCACCCTGACTTATTTGTGCGTCAGGCCTCCTGCTTTCTTCGTCCTGTTTCCCCGCTTCGTGGGATGCTGGAGCTTGGAGCCGTGGACTGCGCTAGGGGCGCGCCCCAATGTTATTTGCTTCGCTAACAGTCCCATCCTCCCCTTTCCTTATCTTTTCCTCATTCCCAGCCTGCCGCCGAGTTTCCTCCTCCCCCGCGTCATCGTCCCTCCCGCTACTCGCCCTGGGGCAGGGCGTCTTCAGGAACCCCAAGCGGATGCGCGACAAACCGCTGCCACGTTCTCGAGTCCAGCAGGCCAGTGCTTGCGTGGGCTCCTGGGCGGGGCGGCTCGGGGCGGGATCTGTGCGTGAGCGGCGCGGGCGTGGCCCAATGGGACCTGCGGATGGCGAAGGCGGCGGCGGCGTGGTGCGTGCCGAGGGGCGGGGCCAAGAGGCAGTTACTGGCGAGTCCGGGAGGCCGAGAACGCAGTCGGCTGTTGCATCCTCGAGGGAGTGGTATTGACGCCCCCCTGCTCCTAAGCCCGCCGGTAGCGCCGAGGCTCCTGTGTGCTCTCGCCCTCGCCAGCCGCTCCCCACGCACCTTGCCCACCGGGCCTCCAGCATCATGTGCGGTAAGGGGCCGCGGGCAGGGGGCGTGTTGCCGGGCGCTGCTGAGGCCTGAGGCGCCGGCGGAGCGGGAGTGTGGAGGGTGCGAAACCCGAGTGCCGGGCGGGGGGCGTCCCCCGAGGCCCCCGGGTTCGGGGCCGGCGCCGACCCCGGCGAGCGGGAGGGGTGTGGTGGACTTAGGAGGGTACCTGATGGGGGGGCGGGCCCTAGAGAGGATGTGGGGGAGCGAAAGCGGCGGCTTGGCGCGGAGAAGGGATCCAAGAAGGAAGGGAAATGTTTGTGTTGGAAAAGGGGAGAGGGCCGAGGGAACTGAGGTGCGGACGGGGGTGTCTTCACAAGAAGCCACCAGGCAACCTGTGGAACATGAGGTGAGGTCTCTTGAACTTATCTTGTATTCGTCTAGGATTTACCTCTTAAACAATATTTATTTTTAGTTTCTGTCTTTCGGTCAGGCCCAATAGAAAACAGAACTGTAACTGGAGCTATGACAATGGCATTACACATGATCTTCCTGCCACCTCCTGTCTCAACAGTTATTGCTGATCAATAACTTGGTGAATGGGCTTAGACCCGATCTCGTGGAAGAGGCCCAGAAGTGACCATGGCGATAGATCATACGTCATTCATCACTTGCGTGTGCACCCATTTAAAACATCTATGAAAAATAGTGGGCTACCTTTAGCGAATGTTTTACCTGAACAGGCAAAACAGAAAGTTAGGCCCTTGTATTCCATGTTTGGAGACTTAGTTGTTTTAATATTACCTTAAAGTGTTAGCTAAAAGGAATGGTCTGAATTATATCTGAACTGATTGATATGCACTAAAATTGGTATTAACTTGGCCATTGTCAGTATAAAGAATTGTATCCTTACCTTTCTTATTGAAATTTACAACTGACCTTATCCCTGAAAGGAAAAAACACTTTTTAAAGGGAGGCTTGATTGTAATAGAATTGAAACTATCTGGGGAAACTTATTCTTTTTTTTTTTTTAATCCTCACCAGAGGAGTGAGGATATTTTTCCTCCATTGATTTGAGGGAGTGGAAGGGAGGAGGGAGGGGGAGAGAGGAGAGAGAGAGAGACATCCAGATGACTGAGACACATCCATTAGTTGCCTCCCACACCCCCTCCAAGGAGGGTTGAGGGGGAAGGCTGGGATCTGACTTGCAACCCAGGTTCAGGACATTGACTGGGGATCTAACCCTACACCCTCTAGTGCGCAGGCCAACACTCTAACCACTGAGCGGGCTGGAAAATTTATTCTTTGTAGCCTTTTGCAAGAACTCAGCAGGAGGTGACATGTTCTCATTAGTGTACATTTTTCCTGTATTTAACTTTATGCTAATTTCAGCTTCTGAAAAAGAGGAGCAGGTTTAAATTTAGAGTAGGTTAAAAAAACAAAAAAACCTATAAATAGCTTTACTGAAATTATTAGAGTTGAACTGACTTTCACATCAGAAATACTTTTGCTCTGTCTAGTTGGTAGAGTGGCTTTGCAAGAACACGTAATTTAGTATGGAGCTGTTAAGTAGTGAATGTGCAAACTGGTTAATTCCCATTGTACTTCATTTGGTAATTAACTGCACCTGAATGATGAGGTGTGCACCTAGGTAAGTACCTGCGTTTCTGGTTTCAGGTCGTTTCTTCTTGTTCCAGGAGAAAAAGTCAAAGTATGTACTATAAAAGAAAAAAATCTGAACTGGTTTAGAAAAGGTGCACAGTGAGGCTTTTAGGGTGGAGACTAGATGTTTTTTCACTTAGGCAACATTCCCATTCCACAGAGTTTTATTGCTGAGGAAACAGACAGGTTATAAAGAATAAAGAACTAGTGTTTGACTCAGTTTTGAGGTCCTGCTTTTAACCCTGTTCAGACCACAGTTTTGCATGATTTAGAATAAGGGTCTAGAATTTATTTCCTTTGATGTAAATTCTGAAGGTTAATTAAGACAAAAGTTTGTCTTTATTTTTCTCTTATTTCTTAATCATTGAAATAGAATTTCTAGACAGAGAAATTGAGTGGGGAATGAGATCAGATGGGAAAATTTAGAGATTTACCTTCTGACTACCTCTTGCCTATTCAGATTTTTCTAAAGGATTATTTCAACATTGCAAAATGTTGAAGCAGAAAAATGAGGGCTAATGACCCTCTGCTATGCTTTTTTTTTTTTTTTAATGATAAAACTGTTATAATGTTTACCAGCTTGAATTGGGATGTTAATAAGTGTTAACCAGAAAAAAAATTTTATGGTCAAGTAAATTTGGGGGGCAACAGATTAAATTATGTCGAACTGGCTTGTTTGTTTGTTTTTTTTTTTAAATTGGAGGACTTGGAACTTTTAGTGTTCTGATAAATGTTGTGAATCTCCTAGAGAAGAATAGCATGTCTATGTACCAAATTTATTTTATCTTCCTTTTATTTTTAGTTCTTTGGATACACTTTGTTCTTTTTAGTTTTTTTTACTTTTGGCTTTGGTGAGAGATTGTCAAGTCAGTAAAGCTACCCACATCTTTTAAAAGTTTTTGCTGTTTTTTTTAAAAAAATAAATAATGATGTATATAAATAGAATTTTTGTGAGGTTATAGTTAAAAGCAGCAGTAAGGAAGCTGCAAGTCAAAAGTATCCTGAAATGAATCCTTAAAAAGTTTTTTTGTAATTATACTGTCTAATGACTTTGGGGGTAATACTTAATAAGCATTTCCTCAGTTGTGTTCCCTGGAACATTGGTTACGATCTGACAGTCTGTAAGGGTCGGTTTCCAGAGAGCAACCTGGGTGCAGTTTGCAGGACAGATGGCAGTCACCTCATAGAATAGTCTCTCCTCCACACTTATCAACAGTTATGAGTAGGAGAGGCTGGTTTAGGTATGTAGAATATGTTTCTCTGTTTTGCGCTTATAAGGAAATATAAGAGTATATTGGGTATAATACTGTTAAGACGAAGATGAAGACTTCAATTCTATAAAGTGAGAATCTACCAAAAATGAGAAGAAAGAAGTGGGGAAGAGAGAAATGGGGATTGAAGAGTAGTCTAGATTATGGACTTTAGAAAAATATCTGGGGGAATGTTGGAAAGTTAGACCAACTATGAATGAACAAGATTGGTCAGCAGTTTGGAGGGCCATTTTGCAAGTGGACCTGAAATGGGTGGATCGACCTCACTGGTAAGGGTGTCAGGGACACGGGAGTCAGAGCTGGCGTTGAGAGGATAATGAAAAGCCGGTTTGATGTGATTGATCTGAAAAGTGGGAGAGATGAAACGTTTAAACATTTGTGAGCAAGAAGTGCATGCTTTTTCTCAGGAAAGGTGATGACATAGGTGGACAGTGAGGGATAGTATAACTAGAGATCTCAGGGTTTAAACAGTGCTTTGAATTGCAGAATGTTAAATGTGCAAAAGTGTTATGGAGCTCCTTCTAGTGGCAACATCTGTTTATAACAAAGTAGGGGACACTTGAACCAGCATTTTGTAAACAGGAAAAATATTTTAAACAATTAGAAAACAAATAATTGATATTTCTCATTGTGTCGCTCCATATGATTTTCACTTTGTGTTTTTAGGAATGTAATATTTCATCTCCTAAGGGGATCTTAACTGTTGAATGTGCCTCCACAATTATAGTTGTATTGACTGTTTTATGACAAATATTTAGTTGATGTGTATAACTTAAATTGCAGTATTGTTTATAATTTCAAAGAGGTAGGAATACCTCAGTAGGGAAATGGTTAGGTAAAATATGACTATTTATGGATTGGTATGCAGCCATTAAATAGAATAAGCTAGATGTGTTGTACTAACATAGAATACTCTCAATAGCTTAAGAGAAAAAAGTACAGAACATTATATATAGTGTCATCAAATTTATGTGTTTTAAAAAAGTCCTTTAAAGCCATATACATCTAGGTCCATTTAGTAGAAACATTCATAGCTGAAGGATTGGGACATTGTGTATTGAATTAATGTTGGTTATCTTCCCTGTGTGTATGTAGAAAGAGGAGATTTTCACAATTCATTCTGTAGCTTTTGTGTAATTTGAATCTTTAGTAATGATAAATTAATTTGTAAACTTGCATTATAAGAAAAACTAAACAAATATATATCTTTATTGATTTCAGAGAGAGAGGAAGGGAGAGGAAGAGAGAGAGAGAAACATCAATGATGAAAGAATCATTGATTAGCTGCCTCCTGCACGCCCTACACGGGGGATTGAGCCCGCAACCCTGGCATGTGCCCTGACTGGGAATTGAACCACGATCTCCTGGATCATAGGTCGATGCTCAACTGCTGAGCCACGTCCAGCCAGGCATAAGAAAATTAAAAAAAAATGAAACTTAATTGGCATTGTAGATGGATTTTGATTCAAAAAGTATGAAATTTAGAGGATGAATTTGAACACTTAACACTGATGAGTTCTGTTGTCTAGGGTCTCAAAATACTGAAGTTGCCAAGTGAAAAATATGTAGAAGTAAAATTTCTTATTCATAAGGACATAAATTCAACCAGGTATAGGAACTTTAATAATTTGATTAGTCAGCTAAATTGCATTCAGTTTTCATTTTAATAAGGTTTAATCATCTTTACTTACAACTAAATTGCTTTCAACCAGGTGTGTCAAGGCTATGATCCAGGTCGTGTCTGAATATTTGTTAAGCAAGGTACTCATTCGTGCTTTCGTGTCATTGAATTTAAGTTGCCATTTTCTGAGAATGATGCTTGTTAGGTGCACGCATCTGCTTCAGTTAGGGAGATATTTATTCCAAGTGTATTCCGTTAATAAGAAAAATTAAACTTTGGAAGCACATGTTGGTTTGAGAGTAGAAAATCTCCTATGCTCCATACAAGTACTTTGTGTGGTATTGGAGCAGTTACGAAAGAGTGGTGGAGAGCTGATTTTTTAGACTTTTGTAGTTATCCTAAGCAGAACTGTTTAGTGGCAGGTTTGGTAACACAAGTCAAAGACCTGGAAACGGGATCAATCTAGTGATTTCTACTCGAATAAGCACTATTTTGAGTTATGAATGCCTTCCTTGTACATGCCCTGCATGCCTGATAGGCTGGTCATTTGCTATTATATTTTCCCAGCTACCCCAAGATTACAGATAATCCACTAATCCCAACAGGTGAACTGTCTTGGGCCACCGGCACTGTCAAGGAGCTGGTGTGTAAAATTGTCAGATTTAATCTCTTTATCTTTCATTTTCCTAACCAGGGATGACTTAGGTTAATCCCCTTTCTTTCTTCTTCCTTCTCTATTACTTTGATCTTAGAAAATTTCTCTATGTGTGTCATTCTTTTCTTCTAGTTCCTGCCCAGTTATGTGAGGAGAAATATTGCTCCTGCTTCTTCCTCCATTTCTCCTCTTTTCTTTATTTCAACAGTGAACCAAAAAAATGGCAGTAATGATTATTGGTAATAGTAGTGCTTCCTGTCTCAAAAAAGGGGAAGATTTTGAATTGGAATTTGATATGTGGTATTTAACATGCCACTGATTGGGAAATGCATCATTATTATATAGACTACAAAGAAAGAAAATAAAATCAATGCTATCAGCAAAATCTAAAATCCTAGAAAGTATTTTGCAGGTGCTTTCAAAATATCATAGGCAAAGTGACTGTCTTTGTCTTTACTTACACCAGTGATGAATAGCATCACTAATAGGGAACTACAGACAATATAAAATACATACCTACTTGTGAATAATTCTTGCCTCAAATTTTTAACCTAACTCAATCTAGCCTTTAGATATCTTTTCCATTTTATAGGAAATATAAGGAATAGAGTAATTGGTTATACCACCATATGTAGAAACAGACACAGAATGTGAGATGTTCAACGAGAAAATCAGCCCCAGCTGGTCAGTAAGTCAATGTCTTAGGGAAAACAGGACTGTAGGAGAAACCATTCTGGATTCAGAGAGACTTACGAGACAATCAGATGTGAGGCAAATCAGCTATAAATGGTATTTTTTGATAATATGGAAAATTTGAATATGAACATTGTATTAGGTTATATTAGAGCATTATCTTCTTAGGTCCAATAATATGGTTTTGTAGAACAATGTCCTCATATTTTGTATGTTACTTTGCTTTTAATTCTTTACAATATACAGTAAATTCTCAATGTCATCGATGGGTTCTTGGAAACTGCGACCTTAAGTGAAACAACAGATATCGAAACCAGTTTCACCATAGGCTAATTGATATAAACAAGAGTTAAGTTCCTGTGTCATATTTCCGGTCACAAAAACATCACCAAATTTCTAAATAAAGACTCAAAATACGTAGAATATTAAACTTTGAAATAAATGTGAGCTATACATACACTTGAGGAAGATGAATATAAACAAGATAATTATTTTCCAAACCTGCTTAATTCCATTTCAGGGTCATGGGTGGCTAGAGCCTTTACCCACAGCTTATACCCACAGCTCAGGGCACAAGGTGGGACCCCATCTTAGACAGGACACCCTTCCATCAGAAGTTTCACTCATACCCACACTCAAACTGGGACAGTTTAGACATGCCAGTTTACCTCACGTGCACATCTCAGAGTATCTGGAGAAAACCCATGCAGACATGGGGAAAATGTACAAACTCCACACAGACAGTGGCCCCACTGGAAATTGACTTTTTTCCTTTATTTTTATTGTTGGCCTTATTACAGACCTTCCCATTCCCCACCTCCCACTCTCGTTTATTTATCTGATTTCTGTTATAGCAGTTATAGCAAAAGCATGTTGAACGAAATGATGATATTTGATATTTGAGGACCTGCTTTATTCTGAAAATAAGGCCCTTTACCAGGTTTCCAGTTTTAATTTGGTAGATACAGTGTACATGGAACAAAATCATATAAATGTTGTAACAAAGAAATAAGGACAGAAGAGAAGTGCAGCCTGTAGAGGTATTAAAAAATGTCAAAATCTGCCCCTCTTTTCCTCTTTCCACCATTTCTCTGTGCCGCCTAATGGTGCACACGAATGTCCTGGCTGATGCTCTCAAGAGTATAAACAATGCTGAAAAGAGAGACAAACACTGTGTTGTTTTTAGGCTGTGCTCCTAAGTCATTGCCCAGTTTCTAACTGTGATGATGAGGAATGGTTACATTGGCAAATTTAAAATTATTGATGATCACAGAGCTGGGAAAAATTGTTGTAAACCTTATGGGCAGGTTAAACAAGTGTGGAGTAGTCAGCCCCAGATTTGATGTGCAACTCCAAGATCTATAGAAATGGCAGAACAACCTGCTCCTACTGGCAGTTTGGTTTCATTGTACTGACAGCCTCAGCTGGCATCATGGACATGAAGAAGCAAGACGAAAACACACACGAAGGAAAATCCTGGGATTCCCTTTCTAGGGTTATAATACACACGTTCAAATAAAATGTCTTAATAAGAATAAAAAATGTTGAAATCATCAGAAAAGTCTCTAAAGCAATCAGAGAAGAATTCTCAGAAATCATCAACATCTAGTTGGAAGGGACTGTAAATGTTCTCAGGTGTCAGAGGTAGGAAATATGTGGCCCTTATGCTGTCACTCCCCAGATAATAGATGTTGCTAGTCAGTCATGGCTTTCCTTGATTGAATCCTTTTTGGTGGTGGTTTTTACAGCCAGCCACTACCAGTTAATAATTTGTTGGCAATTGATGTAAAAACTATTTTACCATTTCTTAGTCAAACTTATTCATATAATTGTATAGGGGAAGCTGAGGCAGGGTGGTACAGTGGAAAGCTTTGGGGACACACATGAGTTAAAAGAATTCTAAGGGTTTCTTCAACAAAAGGGTACTTTTTTGGGCAAGAGTACTTGTTTTTGAGCTAACAAATGCTTAGTTGAATTTTATTAGTTTATCATTCACAGTTTTGTAAGTTTGTTTGGAGATGGGTATTGGTTAAAAGATTCCTTTTTTTATAATATTCTACTCAAGATCTCAAGATCTCAAGAGTCACATAATGAGCGAATGTAAATCAATGTAAAATCTAATTTGATACTAAAATTAATATCAAATTTGAACAATGTTAAGTTACATGTATTGAAAACAGTGAATTTAATATTACATCTGAATTTTTTAAAAAAATGTAGTCTGTGTCAGTAGTATTTAAAAAATTTAAATTGATATTTGGTTATTATATTCAATGTTTAATTTTCCATATATATTTTATCATCATAATTACATTTCTTAAAGAAAAAGATGATTTAGTAGTGAATTTTTCTGATTTTGCTGAATTACTGGCATTTGGCAGCTCTTCCTCTTCAAGGCTGTCCATAGTGCCTCAGACTGCAAACAGGTCCTGACAGGGTAATATGTTTTATTAGTTAATGACCTGCAAATGAGTTAGGTTATATTCTCCTTTAGCAGATTGTTTAGCTGAAGCTAGTCACAGTGGTGGAGAGTGGACTAGTTGAGAATAAGCATTTTTTAGCATATGTATAGTAAAGTAATATTTGGGGAAATATTTATATTCTATGCATTGTCCTTCAGTGATCTAATAAAAATACTTATTTGGGACTGATAGTTTTCTGCATTTAATCTTTATCTAAGGTCAGTGACCCATAGGGGAAATAAGTGTAGAACACAGAAAGGTTTGATTTACAGTTGGTAATTGGTTTAGATTGTTCATATTATAGATACTTTATGAAGGAATAGCAGTAACAATAAAAACCCCAGAGCTCATGCAAGGTTGTGGTGCTGCGAAAATAATATGCTTGTATAGCATATGATAACTCTAAAAAATCTTTACAACTGTAAGGTGTTCTTTTGTTTGTTTGTTTTTTGAATATGAATGAAATACAGGATTTCTCTAAGTTCTTGGCCTTATACTTCCATTTTTGGGGAAAGTTTAAACAGTAGTTTCAGGTTATTTTGGATTTAGGTGTTTTTTTTTATGTTTTTTTTCCCCCTGTGCCTTTGAGTTGCATAGCAACAGTTTCTGAGCATGAGCTGTCAGGGCAAGATGGCAGTGTTGGATTTAGTTTTAAAACCTGGATTTCCTTTTTTTTTTAAAGGGAATGATAATTTATTTGAAAAATTGTACTGATCATGGTGCTCAGCATACCCATATTATGACTTCTTTGTTGGATCTTAACAATTTGGTATTTTTGTATGCTGAAATGCTTCAATAGGACCAAGCTATTTATAGAAATAAAGAGATCTTTTCAAATGGAAATAAAGACTAGTTATTTTGGTATTCTACTCCACAGAATTCATTTTATCCCCTCATGATTCAGTGGCATTATAGTGTAATATAAGAAAAACGAAACTCTTTTAAAAATAAGCAACTTGAACTTTTATTTCCTCATATTTTGGTCTTCACCGCTCTCCACCTTGGCCAAAGCACAATCATGGAAGGCCTCAGATAATTTCCATCCTGCTATTCTTAAAATGTGGATATTTTTTGCCTGTGTTCTGTTTACTACCTCTTTGCTTGCCTGACTCAGTTCACATATACTAGTTCTTTTATTGCTAGTTTCGCTTTTCCAAATTATTCCTTTTTTTTCTTATGAATTCTCAAGAGTTGTAAACATTGCAGTTATTTGTTGTTAACTAGTATCTAGTGAGTAAGTGATTCAAGTCATTTTCTTTGTACATGATTACATATATATTTTAATATTTCCCCTATTATTAGATTATTTAGGTAGTATTTTTCACATCATTGATATTTATAAATTATTTATTCCTACATGTTATTGATAACATAGTCATTGGAAATAAGAAAAATTATTTCATCTGTATAGTTTTGTAGGGCCCTTATGTAGCTTAAAATACTCCAGGAAATGCTTTTCTTGAAACATAATGCTCAGTATTTAGAACATAAACGACAAATTTGTTGATTGGTTAGTTTTTTAAAATTAGATTTCTCTTGACAAAATGGCAGTGATGGAATAAGTGACCACACTTATAAGCTGCTTTGAAAAAAAGAAACATTTATTTTCACATATTTGCTTTAGTCTTTTATAAATGAGAAATCCCCCTTTGGAAAAGTTTTACTGCCATAGACAATTCGAAGTGAGGATTTATTTCTGTTTTATTGATGGACTCTAGCTTCACATTTGTGCACATCTTATATATAATTATGCAAATGAAGATTTTGTCATAATTATGTTAATTTTTATTCTTTATACAGAATTTTTTATTAAATATTTGTTTATTTGCAGGTATATTTGCTTACTTAAACTACCATGTCCCTCGCACAAGACGAGAAATCTTGGAGACCCTAATCAAAGGCCTTCAGAGACTGGAGTACAGAGGATATGATTCTGCTGGTATTTCTTTTAAAAAAAATATTATGGGTTTTGTGTGATTCTTGAATCTAAATGGAAGAGTTTTTGTTCTATGTGACTGAATTATCTAGTAATGTTTGTTTTGTGCAAATCTAAAATCTGAAGAATTTTTGTCTTTTATCATGTTTAAAAAGGGTCTGTTCATGTAATTTCAACGGTATTATAATTTATGTAGAGTATTGCTTCTTATAGGTATCTTCTTTTGTTAAGAATGTTACTGTAAAAACATAAATCATCTGGGGCATTTTCATGGTTGGTAGAACAAAGATCTTGAAGGCCTTAGTGTATAAATTATCTTTTTTCTTTTCTATAAATTTGATTTATTTTTCTCCAGGTATTCCAGGCTTTTGGCATATAAACTTGCTTAAGAGTCTTTTACTTTAAATAAATGACAAAGCAAATAAAAATAACTTTTTGTCAACTTTATGTTCTATTCTAGCTTCTTCCCTTAACTGTATTGGGGGTCCTCAAGACCACCCTCAGATTTGATGATTTCCTGGAAGAATTCAGCATGTAGTTGTACTCATGGCTATGATTTATTAAAACAAAGGAGTACAAAGCAAACAGCAAAGAGAAAAGACACCTGGGGTGAAGTGTGGAGGAAACCTGGTACAAGCTTCTAAGGGTTCTCTTCCAGTGGAGTTTCACTAGGGGCTCTTGATTCTCCCAGCAAATTATGGCAGCTTGTGTGAAATGTTGTCTACCAGGGAAACTCATTAGCATCTGAATGTCCAAGGTCTTCATTGGGGGCTGGTCACATAGACACCCTCTGTCTAACATGTACCAAATTGCAGACTCCTAGAAGTGATGCAGATGTTCAGCATAAGCCATGTGATGCACCTACAGTTTAGGTGCAGTGAGCCATTTTTCATCAGTTAGGGTGGTGGGAACCCTCCTGAAATCCAAGAGCCAACTTTGCAAGTGGCATTTCTAAGGGTAGCATGTCAGGCCTGCTCTGGTAACTCCTTTCTGTCCATTTAACATTGACAGCTGTAATGGGCATTTATCTTCCATGACTTTCCTCAGTTAATGGAAAGTCAATTCCTCAACTACTTTGTTGTTAAAATTCTTCTTCCTTAGCTTCTCTGACAACACATCTCATTATCTTCCTTACATGCTGATTATTTCTTTTCTGACTGCTTTGGGGGCTCCTGTTCTTCCACCTATTGCTTAATTATTACTGTTCTTCAAGGTACTTCCTTGGACCACTTTTCTTATTTTGTATCTTCATGGGTGAGCTCTGACTTCACTAGCTTCCTCTATGTTGGTGACTTAAAATTCAGATATTTTCTCCAAGCTGCACATTTATATTTCCAACTTCCTCCAAGAGATTTCTCCCTTTATAAACCAAGATATTAAAATTTTTGTTTTTATTCAGAATTGATCTGAATACACTCCAGTTTTCATCCCACTCTCCAATCAATTCTTTCTGTGTGCCTTTTATCACTGGGTCCTTTGAGCCTAGGAGGTATACCAGACTTCTCCCGCTTTCTCATATTACATCCAGTCATTTCTACTCAATATCACCCATATCAATCTTCATTACCACTGTTTAGTTCAGACCCTCTTCCTTTATGATTTGCTATAGCTGTAACTTTTGAGAGCTGGTTTCTTCTTTTTGTTTTCCCTGTCTATCGTCTTATACTGTTTCCAAAGAGATTTTTCTAAACCTTTTTGCCATGTGATTTCTCTACTTTGAAACTACTCTGCTTTTCCAGTACCTTCAGAGTAACTTTGTCACACTCCTTAGGATCTTAAGTAGAATTTCAAGAGAGTATTTTCTGACATTTCCTCTTTATCCCACTTCTGAGGTGGGTGCCCATCTTCTCTTTTTCTCTACTATACTCCAGTTACAACCTGTAATACTTTTATTATAACCTGAAACCACACTGTATATAATTATTTTTTCTTTGTCTTCTCAATACACTATTAGAAATTTGTGGGCAGGAACTGGGTTGTTTTCATTTTTGTCTATAGCAGATATCCTGTTTCTTCACATATAATATATATGTTGAATTGATAAGTAAATGAATTAATTAGATGGAAAATATTGTAATTAAAATTTTTTCTCACACTGATAATCTAGGTAATAGCCAGTTTTTAAATTTTGCTATTCTGCCTCTTGATGATTTAGGTGTGGGATTTGATGGAGGCAATGACAAAGACTGGGAAGCCAATGCCTGCAAAATCCAGCTCATTAAGAAGAAAGGGAAAGTAAAAGCACTGGATGAAGAAGTTCAGAGTAATGTACTTAGTTTGATTTCTGTCCCCCTTCCCCTTCTCTTCCTTCTCCTTTCCTTATCAATTACCTTTCTTCCCATATTTTGGGCCCCATTTAGTGGTTCTTAATGTTGAAGGGAGAGAAGAAAAAGTAGTTTTGTTATTGGTTTTAAAATATACCTGAGCTTCAAAAATGATCATATTAATTAGGAAAGGAAATTGGTTAGGTCCACTGTGTTTAGAGCAAGATCAGTATTCTAAAATGAAGTAGCCACAATTCGTGAGGACGGCCTTTCCAAAAGTAGGGAAGGCAAGTTTGTTGATGGAATGAAAGATAGTCCTTAAAAAATTTTTTTTATTGAGTTTATTGGGGTGACATTGGTTAATAAAATTATATAGGTTTCAAGTTAGATAGTCCTTTTTATCTGCATTATTAGTAGATGAGTGTGGGAGGCTAGAAAGGCAGGTTGTGACCAGAATTACCATCTTTGAATGTCAACACTGAAACATTCCTCCTTTTCTGTAGAAAAGTCAGGAAGTAGTGGAGAAATGGGAAATTGCAGACATTGTTGGTGAAATCTTAATTAATAAATCACTTTGAAGAGCAATCTGACAATGTCTGTATGGGAGATGCCTATACCCTGTGACCAGGCACTTCCACTCTTGGGCATATACTTGAAAAAGACACTGTCGACGAGGAGCCATGACAAGAAGATTCATTGCAGCAAAATTTAGAAACAACCTCTGTCTACCAGTAATGGAATGGAATAATAAGTTTTAATGATAGTGAATACCATATGTAGCTTTTGAAAGGAGTGTACTGGATCTAGTTCACTCCTTTCATGTGGGGACCTGAGGATTACTGACCTAATGTTAAGTGAAAAAAGCAGCCTACAATAGGATATGTGAGGAATAGGACCATTTAAAAAACAAACTGTATTGACAAAAAAGTTGAATGTCGTACAAGATAAAAAGTCTTTATCATTTTAGTGTTTACAACATTGCTGTCAGTAAATATTTGCTGCCTAAAAAAAAACAACCACAAAAAATACTATAAATTATGAACACGTATTAAGCCTAATAGAAGTTTGAAGGCACAGTGGAGAAGGTTCTCCATCAACTTGAGAATCCTATGGGGAGGAATGGGATGGGCAGGGTACAAAGGAGGTATCAACTGCATTATTTACATTTTAGATCTTAGAAAAGATGTAAAGCACAAATGGTTAGATGTTTACTTTTGTTAACTCTGGGTGTGGATATTTGGATGTTTGTGATGTTTATATTATTCCCAGCAAGTTTCAATATGTTTGACTTATTAAGTCAAAAGGGAAGGAAGACGAAGTGTTTTGAATATCAGTCTTTTTAGACAAATTTATAATGAAAAAAGAAATGACTTTTTGAAGACTTCTTGTTCCACAAAATTAGTCTGTAGTTTAGCAAGGAAAGTTCAGAATAGCTTTTCTAGTTGTTGTAATTTTTGTTTCTCTATGTAGAAAAAAGAATGTTATAATAAAAGATCAGACCTGTATAAAGAAAATAAAGTCATTGTCCACCACTTAATATTAAAGAGCAATTCACAAGGCGGGAAAAAAGGGGGAAGGAAGATTTCTCAGAAAAGGCCTTTGGATTTGTGGAGTAAGAAGTTATTGGTAGCTTCTGACTTTGATTAGAATTGCTAACTTTTATTGATTGCTTTTTGTGTTCCAGGTACTCTTGTGTTTTATGTGTTAACTCATTTATTCCTTATTATAACCCATGAAGTAGGTAAAATTATCATCCTCATTTTGCAGATAAGGAAATTGACAGAGGAGTAGGTAGTATCATTAGATGGTGTTGACAATAAAGGCAGTGAAGTTTGGGGCAAAAGCAGGGCTGCTGTTTTAGGGAGTGACACAAATGAAAGATGTTTTACATTTTATGTCTTTAATAAGATGTAAAGCACAAATGACTATATGTTGACATTTGTTCTCTCTGGATGAAGGTATTTGAGTCTTTATCATTGCTAGCAAATTTAAATGTTTGAACTATTAAAATAAAAAAGAGAAGGGTGAGATCTGAGAAAAGGTATGAAGAGGGCAAAAAGCCTTGGGCATGAAGGTGGTGGGAAGATAGAAGATGCAAATAAGGAAATTATTGGGGGATTATAGCTCAGATAGGTGAAGCCACAAGTAGGGAGTTAGCCTTCATAGGAGTCAAAGGTAGAAGAAAAGCTAAGTCAGACAGTTATGAGGTGAGGGGGAAAAAGCTGAGTAAAGTGGCAATTGAGGGAATATAGGTAGGATTGAGGCTTAAGGAGAATGGAAAAGATGTCATGAACTGTTGGGGAATTGAGTGAGCTATCAATTTAATGAATAAGGAACATAGGTACATGTTTCTTAAATGGTGACAGTGAAATAAATAGGTTTGGTTAACACCATGAACTTGACATGGACTCAATTTACAGACTCTTCTTAAGGATTCTCCAGTGTTGCTTGTCAGCATGTGGAGGGAGATACTGCTTTAATTATAGGTAGCTTAAAAAACTAGTCATATGCTTTTATTGCTTCCACTAGCTTGTGACTATTGTTAACTAGTGATAAACAGTATCCTTTACTTTTCTGGGGTTCACTTATTTATTAGGTCATCATAATTATTCAGAACACAGGTAAGCTAGGAAAGAACACATCGATGATTGTATCCATTCATTGATAGAGCCAGCCAATAAGGATTTGAGTATCTTCCCTATTTAGCTCTTAATGCTTACGGTTCAAGGATAAATAAGACAAGCGGCTGCTTTTGTAGAACTCAAATTCTAATGGAAGCCAGGTTGACAACATGTCATATGTGTAATAAATAGTGCAGCAAAGTTTACCATTGGGGTTTTAATCTTAGGCTGAGGAGTCAACCAGATTTGGGTTGAATTCCTCTCTCTATTTACTATTCTCTGTGACCTATGGCAGGCAGATTCTGTGATCTCTGAACCTCAGTTTCTTTATCTGTAAAATGGAGACAACAGGACCCCTCCTCACAGAGTATTATGAGGATTCAATATAAAAATGAATATTTATTGAGTACCCATTATTTATCAGCCATCATTGTAGGCCCTGAGGACAAACCATAACAAGATAGGCATGATGGAACTTACTGTTTAATGAGACAGCTAGATAACAAATATATAATATTAGGTAGTGAGTAGTGCTATGAAGAAAAAATATAGTAGAGGTGACATTTGAGCAGAGACCATGCGATTGTCTGAAAGAGGGAATTCTAGGCAGAGGGAACACAAGTGCAAAGACCCTCTGTGGGCTTAGCCTACTTACTGATGAAAGTCAGTGAGGCTAGGGCACAGTAAATGAGGGGAAGAGTGGCGGGAGATGCAGCTAGAGAGGTGGCTGAGGGCTAGGTCATATAGGGCCCTAAGGATGATGAATTTTACTGTGTGTGTCATGCAAAGCCATTAGAAGATTTTATGTAGGAGAGTGACATGATCTAAATTCCGTTTTGAAAGGATCACTTTGATTGGTGTGCAGAACTAGATTGTTAATGGAAGATTAGTTACAGGGAAACTAGTTAGAATTCTGTTGAACTAGTTCAGGTGAGAGATGGTGGTGGCTTGGGTCACAGTGATAAGGGCTCGGAGATGAGGATGGCAAGGTAGATGGGGAACAGATGTGCAGTACCTTGTATGCCATGAAAAGTATTGGGGCTTTATCATGAAAAAATGCTTCTCTGGTTGTGTATTAGAATTTGAGGATCTTTTTGCAAATCTTTGTGACTAGGTTTAAGATGACTCATATGTGCAAACCACTTCTTAAAACAATGGAAGTCTATTCAAGGATTTTAAACCTTATTTCTTTATCAGATTTGTATTTTAGAATGACCTTTTATTAGCCAGTATAAAAACTACAAAGACTGTGCTGAAGTGCATGGACTTTCAGACTTCTGAGCACTTTGTTGTTCTTCTTTTTTAAAACATGTCTTTATTGATTTCAGAGGGAGGAAGGGAGAGAGGTAGAAACATCAATGATGAGAGTTGTCATTGATCGGCTGCCTCCTGCACACCCCCAACTGGGTATCGAGCCCGAAACCCCGACATGTGCCCTGATTGAGAATCGAACCTCGATCTCCTGGATCCTAGGTGGATGTTCAACCACTGAGCCATGCCTTGCAGGGCTGAGCAGTTTGTTCTTAATTTAGACTTAATTCTGATAAGCTTTGTTGTCTGTTAAGTTTAAATGAATTTTGTATTTAGGAAATTAGAAGGAGGGCTTTACTAGTAAGTAACTAGAACTGTCTTTTTTTTTTTTTCTGGAAGAAGCAAGAAGAGATAGCTTCTGGTATCTAACAACTGGTAAAACTAGATGAAATATGTGAGTGTTTAATGTACTATTCTTTCAACTTTTCTGGAGGCTTAAAAATTTTCACACTCTAGTTAGACATGTAAAAATAATTTATTTTCTCAGTGTCAAAAGAATTAGAATAGCTGCTTTTCAAGATCAAGAAGCATCAGTCTGTAACCCCATATTTTCAAAGCGTTGTTCTGTTCACAAGGACCTATTCTTTGATTTTGGAAGCTCTCCATAATTGCAGTTTATATTATGAGATATGTTTTGGGACCAAAGAAATTATATTCATAAGGTTGTGTGACACTGAGAAAATAAATTATTTTTACATGTCTAACTAGAGTGTGAAAATTTTTAAGCCTCTAGAAAAGTTGAAAGAATAGTACATTAAACACTCACATATTTCATCTAGTTTTACCAGTTGTTAGCATTGTCACATGCTCTTTATCTTCTTTTTAAAAATATTTTAGAGAGAAGAAGGGAGAACGAGAGAAAAAAACATTGCTGTGAGAAACATTGATTGGTTGCTTCCCACATGCGCCCCGACCGGGAATGGAACCTGCCACCTTTTTGGTGCATGGAATGATGTTTCACCAACTAAGCCACATTGGCCAGGGCACTTTATCTCTGTTAAAACATTTTTTTTTTTTTGGTTGTTATTGGAACCATATTTCAGCTGTATTCTGCATTAGTTCCTCTAAATCTTTCAGTTACTATTTTGAGTGTGCCTGATCTTCAGTTTTAATAATTATATATTGCAGGTGAGCAGCACTGTAATAAATTATATTTAGACATAGCATTATCTCTATTGCATGATTTAATATTGGAATTTTTCATTTTATCTTCAGAACAACAGGATATTGATTTGGATATAGAATTTGATGTACACCTTGGAATAGCTCATACCCGTTGGGCAACACACGGCGAACCCAATCCTGTCAATAGCCATCCCCAGCGCTCTGATAAAAATAATGGTATGGACATACTATACATGCTTTGAAATGATTGTAGAGGACCAATAATGGGAAAAGAATGGAAGCTCTTATGTTTTCATTATTTTAATTTGGAAAATTTCAAACACATTCATATATAGAGAGTGTACAGAACCTGATGCATCCATTACTCAGCCTTAGCATTTATTAATACATGATCAGCTATGTTTATCTATACCCCCCACCCATATTATTTTGGAAGCTAATAGATACCATATAGATAGATATATCAGAGATAGCTAGATATTCATAGCATTTAATTTGTAAATATTTAAGTGTGTATCTCTAAAAGGTAAGGACTTAGTAGATTGATATGTCTCTTAAGAGACTTCTCCCTTTCTTTCCTTTTTCCTTGCAGTTTACTCTGTTGTTTGTCCTATAGCATTTTCTACAGTTTAGATTATGTTAATTGCATGCATACAGTGGGTCATTTAACATGTTTCTCTGTCTGTTCTATTATAAATTGGTATAGTGTTTATTTACAACTGGAGGTATATAATTGTTAAACAGTAACCTTTGAGGTTGAAAGTTTTTCTGAAAGAAAGGGTTTATTGAGCCATATGCTAGCCAGAAAAAGGACCAGTTTCTGGGACATACAATTTAAACTACCAGCAGCAGGGCTAGTTGGTAAGACAAACATGCTCACCATCCTGAGATTCATGGGGGCTCTTTTATGCAATGAGTTCAGAGAAAAAAACTGTAAGTTGTTTTGAAAGAATTTACATTGGCTATGGGTAAGGGGGGTGGGAATAGTTGAAGTGGGGCTAGTTCTGGGATAGATGATATAGTAAGGAAGAAGTGTTTGTTGCTTTTGTGTTATGGGCAATAGCTGGGAAAGTTCATGGGTAAGCAGGATGCGGTGGTATCTGGTGGTAGGCTCTTCTCTCTAGATAAGAGCTGAAATAGCGGCCTAAAAGTTGATTCAAAGTTTCAACATACATTAAGGAAGGAATGTGAACAGTCTTTTGTTTGTTTCTGCTCTTCTCTCTGTTACTGATTAACTCTCCCTACCTCCTCTTCCCACCCCCTGGCCTGCTGTAATTTAATTTAGGACACCTCAGAATATTTTTTCTTGTCATAATGTTGGATTTTTTTTGGTGTTGTTAGCAGTCATTGATGATCATTGCCAAGATTAATTATTTATTTAGGGGTTTTAAATTGGTAATAGTTTAATACTGTTATTCCTTCTTCATTTATTATCTCAGATACTTCCCTATAAAGAGAAAATTTTCCATATCAACTGCTTTGGTACTTTGAGGTGCAGAGTATATAGGAAAGGCAGGATTAATGTTTGATTTTTCCCCCTCCTTTATTTACCAGTTTTCAAAAATGAAGTGGTTGATGTGTTCTAAAATAAACAATGAGTTCTTTTTAAAATTATAAACTCATGGATTTAAAATATTTCATTTGTTTCAAAACACTGAAGTAATTGTCTATATTGATACACAAAAATCTTTGGCCATTGGAAGTTTATTCAGGTTGGCTTCTGAGTCCTTTTGATGTGGCCCCAGTAGGCTCAGTGGTCTTTGTTATTTTCTGGTAGGCCAAGATGTTCCATGTTCCTCTACTCCTGCCCCATGCTTAGAATCAACCATTTCTCTATGGAAGCCCCAGTTCTTTTTAGTGGAAATGATACTTAAAGACTATAAGCCAGGTCCTAGAAGTGCTCATCACGTCTAGGCCTTTTCAGTGGGCAGAGCTAGGAGATATATGTACTTCTGTGTGTGCACTTGCATACATATAAATTTAAAGATAAAGCACAACATAATTTTACACTAACACTTCTAATTCAGATTCAGGGCTGTAAGGTTTTTACTTTACCTCATTGATCTATGCATTTTCTTTTGTTCACACCTAAAACTTAGTTCTTAACATCAGTAACTTATCTGCTACATGATATACATAAAACAGAATCATAGTACCAACACTACCATAGGAATATATTTACTGTTGTTTGTTAATTTTTCTTTAGAATATATCTCTTTAGTTATGTATAATCAAATTTCTGTGTTTTAGAATTACTTGGAATAATCCTTCTGTATGTGGTTATTCTACCAGCTGGGTACAGCATTCTGTTAATACATTTTATTTTATTTTGAGTTTTAGGGATTAATTTTCTTTAAAAAAATCAATTTTATTTAAATTGAAAATATTTTCATAGTTCTTGAGGTCACACCTATAAAAAAAGACATGTTAAAATAAGTCTAGTTTCTATCTTATTTTTCTTATTCCATCTTTCTCTGGAGATAACCATTTAACAATTTTGTTTAGAGTTTATTCTTTTGTTTTTAAAAATAAGCATATACAGCCCTGGCCAGGTAGCTCAGTTGGTGGGAGTGTCATCCCTGTACACCAAGATTGCAGGTTTGATTTCCAGTCAGGGCACATATAAGAATCAACCAGTGAATGCATAAATAAGTGGAACAACAAAACAGATGTTTCTCTCTCTCTCTTTTTTTCTTCTTCTTCCTTCCTCTCTCTAAAATTAATAAGTAAAAATTAAAAAAATAAGCAAATATATACAAAAAGTATATGTGTGTGTATATACATGTATGTGTGTGTGTATACATCCCTTTTGAAATAAGATTTTATAATTTAATTCAGAAGCTGCCTTTTTAGGTTTCTGTGCTTCACATAATTATTATTGAATCAGATTAGAATGCTAACAATCTTTCAAACGTTTAATTCTGACAAAGCCTTTATAAAAGATTCCTAAAAACATCTAGATTACGTTTTGAGAATTTGGCTTTTAATTAAGGCATTATATCAGCTATCAGCTATTTATGATTCTCTGTGGTCTAGCATTAAAAAGTTTTATTTAGATTTTTTTGTTAGTAGTATTTTGTGGTATCACCTTTTCTTTCCTAAAAATCTAGTGAAAATGCTTATTTTATTTTTTGGTTTGTAATGTATTCAGTCCAAACTCATTTAATGTCAGGCCAAAATGTCAGATTGTTAAGTAAAAACATTTTTGTGATTTAATATAAAATTGAATTTAGTGGTAATTTCTTTCCTCACATGAACTTTAAATAATAAATTCATATTAGTAGTCTTTATGTACACTTTCAGGAGCTACAAATAATAATATTGTCAACTCTCAATTATCCATTCTTATATTTTTCAAAGTTAATTAATAAAAGAAAGATGAAAATTATCCCACTATCACTTGTACTTGATGTCGGAATTTTGTTTTAACATTATTTTAGGAATTGTCTGGACCTCAATAAATAAATTTAATTATAGAACTGAATAATGTCTAGTTTTTCTTATTAACTTTAGTTCTTAAATTCATTTAGTGTAAATCAGATAATTGTATTAGTTTGAAAGCCTTCTCTTTAAACTTAGGAATGTTTTATGCATAAAAATGGATAAACAAAGAAGTGAGAATAATAGTTACTTAGTTCAATTTGCAAATGAGGGCATAGACCCAGGAACTTGCTCCTTTCACCTGGTGACTTTTGGTTAGTAGTTTAGCCCTGAATTTGATGACTCTAGACCCCAGTTCATTGTATTTCCCCACTGTACCCACCTCCTCAGCCCTGTGTGCTTCCACTAAGCCACATAAACTGTGCTCTTGATCTACCTGAGGATAATATGGTAACAAAAAGTAGGTAATACTTGATTACACCTTGAAGTTAGTATAGCATGTAACACATTTTTTGACTTGAGAAAAATCTGTTGACAGTTATGGCTTTTTATAATGTTAACTAGACCTATAATATTTGGTCATTAATATCTTTATCTCTTTTAGAATTTATTGTTATTCACAATGGAATCATCACCAACTACAAAGACTTGAAAAAGTTCTTGGTAAGTAAAGTGACCTAAAAAAGCACCAGTCGTTGACAATACTTCTAATGAGAGCAGTGAGCTTATTTGTTGAGATGTGCAATAATTACTGTCTAGGTGTGATCAAGTAATTCCTAAGGCATTTACAAGGTTATGGTGGTTTATTCGACTTTTCTTTGTTGACAGTGGGACATTTTTGTTTCTTATATGAAAAGGAAACAGTTATTTGGCTTTTTATGAATGACACAGAAACTCAGATAAAATTGGAATTTTGGGGGTATGTCTTTCGCGTTGTGAGAGACCTTGTTTGTCATTTTTAAAAGATTCTCGGATATGTAAGAAGAATCACAACAGATTAAATGAAGGTTCTATGCCCTACATAGCTATGTATGTATATAGTAGTGACCATGATGATGACCTTCATAGTGCCTTCTCAGGTCTGTTCAACTGAACTTTTTGTAGTGATGGAAACCTTCCAGTATAGTAGCCACTGTTCACATGTGGCTATTGAGCTACTATGACCGAGGAACTAAATTTGAAATTATTTCACTTTAATCAATTTAAATTTAAATAGCCACATACATCTAATGACTATTTAGTATTGTATAGTATATCATTCTTAAAGAATTATCATATTCATTATGGAATTAGTGTTTTGTATTATATATTCCATTATATTTTAATTATTTAAAATTTATTTAATTCATATGTGGCATATATAGATTTATGTAATTATAAGTGTATGCAGTTTCCCAGAATACCTCACTATTTTTGGTTCACTGTAATTAGATGGTGACCTTAATTTTGAACAGTGGGTGATGAGGTGTTCAAAAAAAGATTAGAAATTGGTTAGTGAGATTTTTGAGGAAAAAAATCCTTTAGAAAAGATTTGGATGTGATGAATCCTTCCTTAAATGTGTCAATTTTTTTTCTTTTCTAATTACAGGAAAGCAAAGGCTATGACTTTGAATCTGAAACAGACACAGAAACAATTGCCAAGCTTGTTAAGTACATGTATGACAATCGGGAAAGTCAAGATACCAGTTTTACTACCTTGGTGGAGAGAGTTATCCAACAACTGGTATTAAACCACACTTTAAAAAGTTTTTTTATTTTTCAATTACAGTTTACACTCAATATTATTTTGTATTAGTATCAGGTGTACAGCATAGTGATTAGATAATCATATACTTTACAAAGTGTTTCCCCTGATATATCTAGTACCCACCTGGCACCATACATGGTTATTATAATATTATTTGACTGTATTCCCTGTGCTGTATTTTACATCCCCAGGACTGTTGTGTAACCACGAATTTGTACTTTTAATCCCTTGACCTATTTCACTCTGTCCCCCAGCCTTCCTCCCCTCTGGCAACCAACAGTCTTTAAACCGCACTTTTAAAGATAATTATTGCCAACATTAATCATAATAAACCCTTAAAATTAAGTTTGAGAAAAAGGAACAATGCTAATTTAAAAATATTTTTGGCTTTTATTTTTCATGTATATAACTTTTTAACTTGAATAATTTTGAGAGCTTGTTTGACTGATGACTCCCCTTTCCTACATACTCTTAAAATTCTACTTCTTTCACTATAGCGTAGTGACATGGGAATTAAAGGTAATCTAAAATAGTTTGTCCAAAAACTATGCATGCCCACACACATAAATCCATACTTACCACACCCAAACATGCATATGGTACACACAGTCAGGGACTCAATACTTTCTTGCTTCCTGCTCAGGGTAGCTTCAATGAAATGTATACTCGCTATTCTGGGATAATGTCTGCATGTTTTTGAGCCATTTTAGTCAGCTTCTTATTTTTCCTTATGGGGACTTTTCCTTGGCTCTGTGCCTCTATAGAAAAGTATTTCCCAGCCCAAGAAAAAAGTGCTATTCTTTTTGATCCCGTCCCAGTTGCCATAATTAAAGATTAAAAATCCATAAAAGTCCAAATGCATAATGATTTCTACCCCCTTTCCTCACTCATAACTCTAGCTTTCCCATTTAAAAGCCCTTTACTTCTCAATGAAATTCCAATATTCACCTTCCACCTCCACCCAATCTTAGGATGTGTACAATAAAGGAGGAACAGGAAGATGGAGAAAATAGAGGCCCATTCCTTCCCTTTACTCAAAGCAGAATACTCTGTCTTCCCAGCCTTTTCTTGTTTCTGTGCATTGTATAAATACAGTTTTGTGTTCTGTGGTGTCGTCTTCCCTCTCCTACCTCATGTTCCTTCTTTATTCCTTCTTGATTTCTTTAGGCCCTGACCCTGAGGTGGTTGGGTAGAGGGGGTGGTATGGTGTGCATGTTAGTGATTGTGATTGTGTAATATTTATCTTTAATATCAAGATCAAAAAGAGTAAAAGTTAACAGGTATAAAATTACTGGGCCAGAGAAAGGGTTTTGGATATTGAACTTGGGACCTCTCCTAGTTAGTTCTATCCTCCCTTTACTGATGTATAGTATGGGAGATACGATGTATTTATTGAGAATTGTTGCCAGTATGTACAAAGGTGACTTTTAAAATGGTCTGTTTTAGAGCTATTATCTTTTGAGCCTATTTCAAGAATGGGCTTGGTTAAAAAGTAGGTCTTGGATACACCAAAGCTCAGGAGGAAGTGTCTACCTAAAATTTAGACTTGTTGATAAACTAGTGCAAAAGAGCAGTTATGTATGTAAACAAAAATTTCTGTGATAAAGCCAGTATGTTTTAGACATTTCACATTTGATAATTAATTATCATATGTATTGCTAATCCATTTTTTTCTCTCCATAGGAAGGTGCTTTTGCACTTGTATTTAAAAGTGTTCATTTTCCTGGCGAAGCAGTTGGCACAAGGTATATATAAATTTAATAATGCCTAATAAGTATATGTATTTTGAAACTTTGGTATTGTAAGTTTATTCTCTGTACACTATAAATGACCCTTCACTATAAAGGCCTCGGTAGCAACTACTCAGTTTTGCTCTTGTAGTGTGAAAGCCACCATAGAAAATATATAAAAGATTGGCTGTGTTCCAGTAAAAATAGACAAACCTGCCCTTGTGTCATAGTTTGCCTAACTCTGTTATTGAATATTTTTAAAAAATTCTGTTTATATCTTTCTTTTGTTATATCTAAAGTTGAGCTTGGAGGGAAGATTTAAACTTTATTTGAAGAGTATTCTGTCATCACATTTAAATTTATATCATTAATGTGTTATTTAAAAAAATGGTTTAATTATGTTTAATTTTGTACTGACAGACGAGGTAGCCCTCTGCTGATTGGTGTACGAAGTGAACATAAACTCTCTACTGATCACATTCCAATACTCTACAGAACAGGTAAAAACTATTCCTACATCATGCCATGGGGAGAATGTATAAATTGAATGCAGTAGATATAAAGAATTGTTTTCCTTAAATTGAAATAAATGCCTCTTTGGTCAGGTCCACCCATATGTAGTTCTGTCTGGACATGAAAAGTATTTGTTTTGTGATTTCTCTGACAAGTAGAATTTTTTTCTGTTGTATATCCATAGCTAGGACTCAGATTGGATCAAAATTCACACGGTGGGGATCACAGGGAGAAAGAGGTGGGAAATGCACTGCATGGATGGGGAGGAATCTTATCCTCTTTTGTTCATTCTTTACTAATTCTTTGTACTTGGAATGAATGAATGTGCTGGGCCTCTAAAAACTTGCTTATTTTATGGGGAAACATATTTTGACATTTTTCTAATTTGCAAAGTATATTTTGTCTGTCTGCTTTTGGCATTTAGAAAACTGCTTTTAGTAATTTGTTTCTTTAAAGTCCCTGAGATTTGAAAAAATAGTTTTTTTTCTTTGTTTTAAATTCAAATCATCTAGGATAGATTATTATAACTAAGATGCTAAGATGAGGAAAAGAGTGTCATGTGCTATTCAGTGGTAGTTTGAATAATTCAGCCTAATTTTTAACTGACGTAGTTGGTTTTAGTGGTTTTTATTTTATGCATGACATTTTACTTTTAGATTTACATTCAGTATCTTGATTGGCTTTGTTTGAATTTGGAATTGTCCTTTATTTAAATTTATGTTTGAAATTTTTAAAAAATATCTTTGTTGATTTCAGAGAGAGAAAGGGAGAGGGAGAGAGAGATAGAAGCATCAAAGGTGAGAGAGTCGTCATTGATCAGCTGCCTCCTGCATGCCCCCTGACTGGGGATCAAGCACGCAACCCAGGCATGTGCTCTTACTGGCAATCAAACTGTGATCTCCTGGATCCGAGGTTGATGCTCAGTGACTGAGCCACACCTGGCCGGGCTAAATTTTTTTAGGACTTTGAGCTGTACAAACTCTGGAACATTTTGTTGGTACAGTTAGACCAAAGCAAATGTGCTCTTTCCATTTATTTATTACTAAAAGCAAATTTAGGAAATTGGAACCCATACTATTAATGTATAGTTCTTGGTTTCTTGAAAAAAATTTAGCAAAGTACTCTAAACCTATTCATCTTTAGATCGTGACTGCTTTCACTATTTGATCTGTAGCAGAAAGTTATTTTCTTAAATAACCTTCAATTCTGAGATGTTGGATTTCTTATCTTCCTCATCCCCCTCCTTCCTTTTTCAGAAGAAAAACTAGCCTACCAGTGAGAATACAGATTTTGGACCCAGAGTTCCAGATTTCTGTTAATAATTCTGCTTTGTAATCAACCCTTGTCCCCATTCCTAGCCCCTGGCAAACACTGATCTGTTTTATCTTTCTCAAGTGTTATCTTTTCTGGGATGTGACCTAATATTTATTTTTTAAAGTGTGCTAACTTTTCTATTGTTGAATTTGGATAGGAAAAGCATTTTGTTTTCATGCCTAAACCTCACCAAATAATCATGGATTGTTGAGAACTTTGGATGTGTGTTTCTAAGAATAATTATTTCCAAGTCTTTGTAGACATGCATTTTGGAGGATTAACACAATATGAGTTTTTACAAGTATATATTTATGATATTCTCTGGCTGTTGTGTCCATAGGTTATAAGGTCTACCATGTCCTGAACTTGGAGAAAGGTGCTCTTTTGCCTCTATGACATTTATATGGTCTTCAGTGGATAGATTTAAAAAAATATATTTGGCTAATTTGTTAAATTTCAGTATGCTTTCCAGTTTTGACGTTAGTTGTGAATGAGCAAAAAGGGGGGAAAAAACCTTCATCAATGACTCGATGAATTAAGTAGAGATGCCAGAATCTAAAGTACTAGAATTAAGAGGATATTATTATTGCGAAACGACTGTATTTACAGTGACTTAAAAGAAATGTTACAAAACTCAGTTTTAAGAAAGAAAAGGTTCTGGGTTTATATTTTCATTTCTTATTAGTAGGTGCCACATATATATCATGGTTAGAGAATTTTAAATATCTTTTTAAATTACAGTTAGTGGAGACTACATCTTGATTTGTTATGCCAATTTACTGTTAAAATCTAGAGAAATTTTGTTCTGAGATAATAAAAATTACTATATCACTAATCTTCATTTTATTTTTTGCACAATTTTGATATTTTAAATTTTTTGATGTCTAGGCATACAAACTTAAATGTATTAATTCCATTAAGATTAGGCTATACATATATTTTATTTAAAAAGAGTGATATTAATGAATTAACTTGCTTTTTACCTGGAAAAGAAATACTATATTAAAAATATTTTGAATGTAGCACTATTATCTGCCACGTTCTCTTTGATAGTTGCTATTCACTCTACACGTTTTGTCTTGTTGTTCTTGGCTTTTTGCATGGAAATAAGGTGATCTCCCTTTTTTTCAGCATTTGAAAGTTGCTGAAATTATTTTGTGTTGCCATGGTTTTTTGTTGATTTTATAGAAGATTATATATATTTATATATTGGCCATGGTTTTGTACATGTTTGCTGATTCTGTTAACTCTGTGCTCTAGGCAAGGATAAGAAAGGAAGCTGCAATCTCTCTCGTGTGGATAGCACAACTTGCCTTTTCCCTGTTGAAGAAAAAGCTGTGGAGTATTACTTTGCTTCTGATGCAAGGTGAGCTTCCTTAGTTGATTCAAAGAGAATTTTTCTTAAAACTTGTCATGCTACAGAAAACCAGAAACTCATTTTGTATAAATCTGGTCATGCTGTATAGGAGAACTTTGTTAATTAAGAAAGTGAAGGTGACCTCTTTTTGGAGATGGGGCTCTAAGAACACCTTTTCTCTCAATTCAAAGCACATAGGTCAGTAAAGAACAGATAATAGTCCTTGAGACTTGTTCTAGTGTATTTACTCTGATCTCTTGTATTTTTTCCCCCTCTCCTTTTAGGAGCCTTACCTAAGTTTTGGAGGGAGAAGAGATTGTTTTTTTTTTGTTTTTAATTTTTATTTAAAAAAATTTTTTTTGTATTGATTTGAGAGAGAGAAAAGCATCAATTTGTCATTCTTTGTCTCTTGTATGTGTCTTTACCAGGGATTGAACCCGCAATCTTGGCATCTCAGGATGAAGCTCTGACCACCTGAGCTACCTGGCCAGGGCAGGAGGAAAGATTTTAGATTGGAGAGTAGAATTGTTTAGTATCTCACCAATTATAGGAAAGTTGCTAAACCGTTGTACTTTTAGTCTAATGTAGACGCTTACCTTTTCATTTCAGAAGTAATTGGCAACATACTTTTACATAGGAAATGGTACTAGACTCAGAGATTTTGAGAGAAAATGTAGTGGGGTGCTTAGATGCATTTATAAATGAGACACTGATAATAATGGGATGAAATGGAATCATCCAAATTGCTAACAAGTACTTGAGTCATTCGTTGTGCCTGAAAGTAAGGGGATCCAAAATGAAAAATGATGCAGGTTAGGACTGCAGGGAAAGTATTATCTCAGTAGGAAACAAGCTTTAGTGTGTTTTTACAGGTGTGTAGTCTGTGCTAAGATGTGTCATTGCTGTCATCAAGTAGATTTGTTACAGAGTTGACAGTTCTAGCTTAAATAAACTGGAAGTTGCAGAAACATCTCAGCCTTTTTTGTTCATTCACTTACATGTTTTTACTGAACACTAGCAAAGCATGTACTGGGCTTAGGAAATAATGGTGAGTAAAAATAAAAATACTACTTTTCATTAAGGAGCTCTTTCTTAATGGAGGAGACAAATTTTAATAAATAGTTACACAAGTGTAGAATTCTTGTTGTGATGAGAGCTACAGAATGCTTTTAACAGGGTGACTTACTCTTCTATGGGTACATTTCTTTTTTAAAAAAAATATTTTTCGTTTTTTAGTCCTCACCTGAGGACATTTTTTCCATTGCTATTCAGAGAGAGTGGAAGGGAGAGAGAGAGAAACACTGATGTGAGAGAGATACATTGCTTGGTTGCCTCCTACACACACCCCAACCAGGGCCGGGGACGAGCCTGCAGTGGAGGTACATGCCCTTGGCTGGAATCGAACCCCACGAGTCAGCGCTCTAACCACTAAGCCAAACCAGCTAGGGCTGGGTACATTTATTTAAGGGAATGATGCTTAAAATGAGAGTTAAGGAGATACTAGGAGTTAGTTAGGTGAAGAGGTGAAGGAAAGAGCATTGATTCTCTGCAGATTGATCAGCCTGTGAGAGTTTGGGATGGGTGGGAGTGTGGCTTGAATAGAGAGAGGAAGGTTGGTGGGAGATGAGGCTAGAGGAGGAGAGTAGGGGTCACAGTTACGCATTTTGTTGTTTTCTTAGGAGCCAAAGGGAAGCTGTCACGTGGTTTGCTGGGGTTTGCTGAATGAGGGAGAAGTCCTGGTTAGAGTTGCCTTTTGATATCCATTTTAGCAGAAATGGAGAATGGATGGAGGGAGATCATAGGGAATGTGGGTGGACAAATTAGGAGGTTGCTGTAGTAGTTTAGCAAGGAACTGATGATAGCTTGAATGGGTTTGTGGTGGTGGACATAGAAGCTTTGAGAAACATTTAGGAGTTAAAACTGGAATACTTTGTGAAGGCTGGAATGATGAAGAAACAACCAGGCTTTCTTTCAGATCTAATCTAATTTGATTTAGGTTGTTGCATAGAGATCTTTTTATTCATTGTCTACAGTGACCACCTCTCACCTTTACTCCCCTGTGAGGAATGACACTGATAACCAGAAAGCTATCAGAGACATTATGCAGGATGATAGTTTGTATTTAAATTTAGTTTCTGTGTCCTAATCATAGTTTTATTTGTATAATCATCCTTGATTATTGATTGTAAGATCTCCTTGAATATTTTATAGTGCTGTCATAGAACACACCAATCGCGTCATTTTTCTTGAAGATGATGATGTAGCAGCGGTGGTAGAGGGCCGTCTTTCTATCCATCGAATTAAACGAACTGCAGGTGATCACCCTGGAAGAGCTGTGCAAACCCTCCAGATGGAACTCCAGCAGATCATGAAGGGTAAAAGTTTTTGTTATCTTATAGCTTGGTGTCGTAGTGTAGGAATCTGATAACACAGTGCTGAGCAAAATTGTCCACATGATTAGTGAAGGGATAGCCCTGGGAAAAGGGATAATTCTTTGAAGAAATTATCTGCTAGTTTTATAATAGTTCTCTTTCTTTCCTTTTTTAATTTTTAAAATATATCTTTATTGATTTAAGAGAGAGGAAAGGAGAGGGAGAGAGAGATAGAAACACCAATGATGAGAGTCATTGGAGATCGAGCCCTCAACCTGGGCATGTGCCCTGACTGGTAATCGAACCTTGATCTCGTGGATCCTAGGTTGATGCTTAATCGCTGAGCCACGCCCAGCTGGGCAATAGTTCTCTTTCGAACTAATTCATGTTTTGTTTTGTTTTTCTAACATTAAGAAGAGATTATTTAAATAGTTTTTAAGATGTTTTATAAATATAGTTTGTGTTCTTTGTTCTTCCCTTATTGTCTCTGTGCTTCAGTTTTCTCATATATAAAATGGGGATAATAGGATCTACCTCATTCAGGTTGTTTTGAAGATTAAGAGAGCTAATATATGTAAAACCCTTAGAACAGCACCTGACACAGTGAACTCTACGTAACGTTTGCTGCCCTTATTTATTATAATTATTGTGATTGTGGTTTTTATTCTCCTTTCTGGTGTGGTTGTGGTGGGAATAAAAGCTAACACTTATTATGTATCTGCTATATGTCAAGTCCATACTATATGGGTTCACACTGTAATGCTATGATGTAGCTGCTGTTCTTATTTTACAGATTGAGGTATTTCCCCAGAGCAACTTAGTTAATGAGGATAGAGCCTTTATTTGAACCTAGATCTGAATCCAAAACTTGAGCTTGTCCCACTCCCCGGTTTATCTGTAACTGCATTTTTAAAAAGTATGTTTTTATTGATTTCAGAGAGAGGAAGGGAGAGGGAGAGAGAGATAGGAACATCAATTATGAGAGAGGATCATTGATCGGCTGCCTCCTGCATGCCCCCTTATTGGGGATTGAGTCCGCAACCCAGGCATGTGCCCTGACCAGGAATAGAACCGTGACCTCCAGGTTGACGCTCAACCATTGAGCCACACCGGCCAGGCTGTAACTGCATATTTTATGTAATTTTTGCTCCTTACTCATTTTTCTTCACATAAGGTAAACTGTCATATATGAACATTGTCCTCTAATGCATGACCTTTTGTTTCCTTTCATTTACTAAGATGATGTTACAGGAGATAGACTTTCAGTTTTGTACAAATTTGTTATTCTTGGCTTGTTAATTTTTGTTTTAATGATTTAATTTATATTCCTTTAGGCAACTTCAGTTCATTTATGCAGAAGGAAATTTTTGAGCAGCCAGAGTCAGTTGTGAACACAATGAGAGGAAGAGTCAACTTTGATGACTATACTGGTAATTATATATGAATTATTTTATTATTTCAGAGGCTTCTGTGGGGGTTGGCATCGACAGCCTGAAGTGCATTGTTCTTGATAGCCTCATAGAACATATGGCTACCTTTAGTGTATTTTTAAAAAAAAATTTAAATTGATTTTAGAGAGAGGGGAGGAAGAGAAGGAAAGAGAGAGAGAGAAACATCGATTTGTTGTTCCACTATTTATGTATTCATTGGTTGCTTCTAGTATGTGCCCCGACTGGAGATTGAACCTACAACCTTGGCATATTGCGATGACCCTCTAACCAACTAAGCTACCCAGCGAGGGTGAAAATGTCCTTCAGTGTATTATTCCACTTATGTGAGGTGTACCTAAAATAGTCATATTCATAGAGACAGAAGGTAGATCAGTGGTTACCAGGTGTTAGGGAGAAGGGAGGAATGGGGAGTACAGAGATTCAGTTTGGGATGATGAAAAGTTTTGGAGGTGGATGGTGGTGATAGTTGCACAACAGTGTGAATGTGCTTAATGTCACTGAACTGTACGCTTAAAAATAGTTAAAATGGTAAATTTTCTGTATATTTTACCATGATTAAGAAAAAGTGAATAATAGCTAATGGTTATTGGGAGCTGAGGGGAGGAGGAATGGAGAATGACTACTACTGTTTTTTTGGGGGGGAGGATGATGAAAATGTTCTAAAATTAGATATACTAAAAACCACTGATTTATACTTCTAAAGCGTGAATTTTATGGCATGTCATGTATCTCAATAAAGTGGTTATAAAAATATTAAAAAATGGCTAGAAAGTCACATTTGAAAATTACTGTCAGTTATGGGGGTATTAGGGAGATTTTCCTGGGGCTAAAAACCATTAAAAACATTTAACTTCTTTTCAATTCAACAAACCTTTGTTGCGTACCTACTGTGTACTAGGGACTGCACTGGGCACTGAGAATTCTGAGACCTGGTCCCCTTGCTGGAAAACTTACCTATATGTGCTTAGCCAGGGTTTCTCTCTCAATTTATAAGTGAGTAAAGGTCTGAACTTCCCCAGAGGTTTTTCCAGGTGTTTGTCTGACCTTATGAGATAATCTATACTTTCCTGCATGTTTCAGGTAGAGGTGAAAGTGCAACCCTGCTCTTATTTCTGGAAATTCTCTCTAGATCTTGTGTTGCAGGACTTTGTGCACCTGGTGAGATGAGTTTAAGGTTCAGTCTGTGGTCATAAGATGTCCGTATACTGTTTATTGCTAAGTTAAGTTTTTGGAACACTTATTCAACACTTATTCATTTAATAAAACAGTTTAACAAACAAGCTTTGAGCTAAGCTTCTCAGCGTTCGGAATTCATTTTTGAGAAATATAATAGCAGGTGTGCAAAGATCTTTTTCTAAATCTGTGTGTCATATTTACAGTATTAACTGTCTCTATATCAAGTCCTGCTAATTGATGGGGAATGAGTTCTTTGAATAAATGCTGTCTTTGCGTCTTTTTCTTTTCTGAGCAGCACTGGAGTCTTTCTTAGTAGGAGAGATTTGAAGGCTGAATTATGAACTGAACATCTGAACATAGCAGGGACTATAGGAGTTATCTTTGATACAGTCTTCTTGAGATTCATATAATCTAGAAGGGGGATGAATATACAGCTAACTAGAGCAAGGTCAAATGTGATAAATGGCATTAAAAACAGTTTAATGTTGAAATGTTTAAAGATTGTGTTGAATTTAGAGAAAGTAGAGAATGAATCTGTTTGTGGGCAGGGGCTTTGGGGCCAGGAAGGCTTTATGAAGTAGACAGGTGTGGGTTTAAGAGATTTGGAAGATTTAACCTTTAAGAGACGGCATTTAAAAGACAGCATCATACAAACTCCATATATTTTCCAGGATCAGCTGTACAAATAATGGTTTTTTTCCTTTTGCCTGTAAAAAAGAATGTATATGCTTAGGTTTCTGAGTATTTAAATTGGTGAAGATAAGATGGAGTCATTGCAATTGGATAGAACAGTATTAGCTAAGGGGATATAGTGGACACCATCAGAAAGCTCTTTGTGGAATAATACGTATCCTAGTTTCTCTGCCCCATATCTAGTGCTTAAAGAGAGGTAAGTCTAGGAAAGAAGGTGAGAGGAACTGTCAAGGAGGGCCTAGAATGCATTCTAACATGGTGTGTGTGTGTGGTGGTGTATGTGTGGGGTACCTCCTTTTATAGAGATTGCAGAGCTTTTAGGAGACTGAGGAGCCAGGGGTGATCATAGTGTTACTAAGGTGAACTAGCTACTAGTCTCCACTGCGCATTGGAGGAGCAAGGGGCTGAGATGCAGTTCCCACTTGGGATGTTGTCCTACCTGAGGTGAAGTGATGGGGAAGGGGAGGGAAATGGGGACTAGGAGAGAAGCAGGAACAGTTTAAACCAGGACCTGCACCTGCCTGTCTGGGGAGAGGGAGTTGTTTAAGATGGTTGAGCTGGAAGTACTGGGAGAGTAGCAGTAAATACCATTATGGTCTTTATGGAAATAAGATCAGGAAAAAGATTTGTTTTATAAGGGAAGAGAATGAGACAAACTTTGAGAAGTCATGATTTTGCAAATCACTTTTTATCAGTTATGTCTGTCTCAAAAATTCTGTAATAGAAACAAGATAGCTGTTTTCTTTTTTTGTTGTTAAGATAGGGAAATAGAGGCTCTGTCAATTTGAGTGTCTTGCCAAAGGTCATATCACTAGTCATTTATGGAACTAGACCAGCCTCCAACGTTCAGTAGTGTTCCCCAGAATGCTCCATCCGCATCCCTGCCCTCTAGGCACTCTTGCTGCTTCCCGTAGTTGTGGTCTACCTTACCATAATTAGGCTTCTCTCCAAAGCATCATCAATTCTGACCTTTGGTGACTCCTTCAGAACTACCTCAAACGTCCCTCAGCCAGCAGGGAATTTGCTAGGACTAATTTTAGGGAAACACTTGTGATGAGTTAATCTCACCATTTTACCTCCCTGTCATTCTTGATCACCATCTGAAATAGAAGTCTCTTTGACCGTCTGTCTGCTTTTATGAGTTGTCTCCAAATTGATTTGCCTTAGCACAACCCTGGCCCAACCTCATGCTGTTGTTTCCTATCTTCCCAAAACTTTTTCCTAAGTGCCAAGACCTGTAGAACATTGTAGGCAGAAGTACACGAACAGGCTTGGCCTGGTGCAGGAATAACCAGAAGGCCAGTTTGGCTGGCATGGCCTGGGTGAGAGGGGGAGTCAGATTAGGTCACAGTTAAGCAGGAGACAGGGCATGCGAAGACCTGAAGGCCATAATAAGGGGTTTGGATTCTGTTTTAAGTTATTTGGGAAGCCACAGAAGCTTTGAGTTGTTTTATTTTCCACTTTACTAATTTTTTAAAATAAAGAAATAGATGTGTAAAGGAAGAACATAAAATTATTCAAAAAGATAAGAAGCAAAAATGTCCCTTGGTTCCATATTTTAGCCAATTAAGGAAGAAAAAAGGGTGGGGAGATGAAAAACAGGGACAAAACAGGCAGATTGATGGTGAGTCCGATGCAGGAGGGTGCTGCCCAGGTGTGCACATCTGTCTCAGCCAGGCTCTGAACTGAGTAGAGAGCTCTGGTAGGCACACAGTGCCTTGGACAGTATATTCACTTGGTGGGTGCTCAATAAATATTAGTTCAATAATTGAATGAATCTTGAATGAAAATTTCTCACAGGTAGAAAACTAGCCTTGTTGTAGAAGGGTTCATAGACAGGGTACTCTTAAAAGAAAATATACATAGCTGTAGAGACAGAAGGAGGCGGACAGACTCAAGAGGGTTTTGCTAATCAGATTTATGGTTTTAAAGAATCACTCTAAAGATTATTTTGGCTGTGTGTGGGGAACAGGCTGTAGCAGATGGAAAACAGAAGAGAGAATAGTTAGAATGTTGGTTTCAGCCAGGGGAGAGATGTTGCACCGTGGTGATGGTATTAGAGGTAGGATTTGAAGGTGGAGCTCCCAGGACTTGCTGGTGGGGAGTGGGTGTGGCGGAGTGATAGGAGCAATGAGGATGACTGTGATGTTAAGTGAATGGGACGGGAAAGACTGAGACGAGAGTGGGTTTTATATTGTGTTCAGAGCACTGTTATACATACCATAGGGGAAATGAACATAACTAAGACAATTTTTTTGCCATGCAGGCTTATTGAGATATAATTAGATATAATAAAATTGATTGTTCTTAATGTTTAATTCAGTGAGTTTCAACAAACTTCCATAACATGGCCATAATGCTGACCTCTACAGCAATGAGGACATAGCACAGTTCCATCACCCTAAATGCTCTTTATGCCCCTTTGTAGTCGGCCCTTTCCTCACCTCCAGACATCACCATCTACTGACCTATTGTCTGTGTCCCTGTAGTTTTGCTTTTAAGATAACTTTTAATCTAAAGAAAGGAATGTAAAAATGACTAAACAAGTTAAAGAATGATAAATACTGTTGTTGAGTTGGCATGTGGGAGGGGAGTGAGTAAGGTTAGTTACAAGTCTGGGGAGACCAGTTAAGTTCAAACTATGGAAAACTATGCTCCTAAGAGGAATATGAATTCTTCAAAATTCTGTTACTTCTAGGGTTGGTAGTGGACGCTTATGAAAAGTGATTGCTTGTTTCATATTCCTAAATATTTATATACATCAACTTTTATTTCAGTGAACTTGGGTGGCTTGAAGGATCACATTAAGGAGATCCAGAGGTGCCGGCGTCTGATTCTTATTGCTTGTGGAACAAGTTATCATGCTGGTGTAGCAGTAAGTGGCTTCTTAAAATCTTAATTATGTTCTGTTGGGTATCAGAAGATATCTGCAGACAAATAGTACCTCCAGTAACACACCGTGTATAACTCCTTTGTTAAAACATCATGTTATCTTTTTATGTTGCATGACAAAAATAAAAAAGATTGGGGGAGAAGTTTCAATAAATGCTTAGAATAATTTATTGATGGAAGACCTGCTTTAGAAAGATCCTCAGATATACAGGTAGAATGCCTACAACTGACTTCGTTCGTGAAAGGCAAAGAGAGGGAAAGGTTTTGCACCATCTTGGCCCTGTGGTCTAGTGCACATGCCTGCTTCTACAAGAGCAGTCTTTGGGGTTTGCTTCGCGTTGTTCTCTTGCCCCAAACAGATGCTGGTACCATGTGTGAACCTCAACAAGATTTTACTTGGCAGGCACATTTCTGCAGGGAAAGGAAGTCTGCCTTTTGTCAGACTTTGTTCTTTAAATTTTTATTTTGGAAGATGAAATTTTGTATCAAATAAGTGTGTTGTCGTCAGTGTAGAAACATAGGAATATAATGGTCTTTTAGTCCAATAAATGAGACCCATGTGTAGTTTATGTGCTGCTGATGTCAACTCCCATAAGTACAGAAGACCCTTACATACTCAGCTGTTTCTTTCAGGATGATTCTCAAAGTTCATGACATAGTAATTTTTTATTTGCTGGGGCATAGAGATTTATTATCTGTGCCTGTGGGAGCCAGTTATTTAGTGGGTAAAACTAGCTGGTCACCCAGCCCATGAATTTCAACAGGCTTTACTCTTTTCTAAAGCACTCCCCCCCCCAAAAAAAAAATTACATGGTCCAAAAAAGGAAAGTCTGTAGTATCAAAGGAAAGAGTTATAAAAAAAAAAAAAGTGATAGTTTTGAGCATGGAAAAAAAGAATGAATTAAAGACTGTAAATTAAGGGATTGGCTAATTTAGTGGTGGTTTAGATCTATTACTGAATGAGCCCTTTATTCAGAAATTAAAATTTTAATTAAATGTTGTATCTAGTGCTAAGCCTGAATTTTGGGGCAGAAGTTATATGCTCTGTTAGACTTTTCTAATTCAGAAATTTGAGAAGATGTAAGGTATTTTTGTTTTTGTTTTTGTTTTTGTGGATACTGAGACTACTATAGTTAAGAAACAGAAATCTCATTGTATTTTGTACAATGGTTCATTGTACAAAACAGTGTCATTAATTCTATGTAGGTTTTTTGTTTATTTTTAGTGGGGTCAAACATGAATGGCACATTTGCATAACTGCTTTTTTAGTATATATACACGATGTTATAACATTTTTAAGAAGTGCCAAACCAAAGTTGTAGAACAAAATGAGTTAGTTCACATTTATGGCAAGAAAGTGAAAAGGATATGAAGTAAGGGAACTTTCGTAGCTCTTCACTGCTGTGGAGGAGGAGGGATGCAGAGAAGGGGCAAAAGGTGGGTGGGGCCGCTTACTAAAGAAGCTGGTGGTTTACACAGTTGTTATTAAAGCAACTAAATGTATGCAGCTAAAGGGCCTAAAATTTTTGCTGCCTAAAATTTTATTTTTCTATTGTTTTTAATTTTCTGATGTTTAGAGTAAAAAGAATTTAATTAAAAGGGAAATTTAGTGAAATGAATGTTAAGGTGCTATTTGCGCAGAAGCATACTACCTCTTACTTTATCATCCATACTACAAAATTTGAAAATAGTGAGCTTTTTAAAACGAGATTTCTGAAGTGTATTGACTTTTTTGGGAATGGTACTATTATGAATACATAGTATTTTTGAAGTGTTTAATTTTTCACTGGGTGTTTTATCTTTTTTGAAATCTCTCTGATTTGGTATTATATGAATTTCCATTTAAAGATTAGGAATTGGGAAGTTAGAAATAACACACAAGCTAATTCAGAACAGTGCTTTTTCTATTTCTCAAAACATATATGTGGATGTATTTGCTTAGTAAATAAAATACGTGGATTGATAATTGTCTAAAGAGTCTGGTACCAAATTTTAACAGTACTTACCTCCGGGTGGTGAGATTTTGATTATTTTTTGTGCTTTAATCTATATTGTTTATATTTTCTAGCAATTTGCATGTTTCATTTTTATAATCAGAAAAAGTGAAAACTATACATTGAGTCCAAAGAAGGCCTATGAAAAAGAATATTTGAAGTAAAGTTGTTTGACCAAATAATTTTTTCTTTACAGACTCGTCAAGTTCTTGAAGAGCTGACTGAGTTGCCTGTTATGGTGGAGCTAGCCAGTGATTTCCTGGATAGAAACACGCCAGTTTTTCGAGATGATGTTTGCTTTTTTATTAGTCAGTCAGGTATGCTAATTTTAAAGACTTGAAGAAAAGGAAAGTCATTCTTTCTAATAATGATCTTGGCAAAAATTGATATTTAAAGATAAAATGGTATTGCAGATGACAAATAGAGATTTATTTTGATATTATGTAATTCTTAATGAATTAGTAAAATGAATACATTTTATACTCAAAGAGCTGAATTTTTAAAGACAGAGAAGGAAAGGAGATCCTAAAAAGTGGGATCCTATTATTAAAATTTTGCTAATTTATTTTAAGTGCATGTTTTAAATTTTATTTAAAACAAATGATTTTGTTGCAAGTGTAGTCAGTTTTTTGTTTTTATATCTAAGGAACAGCATGTATTAACTGCTGTATGTGTTACTTTTGTCTTCCTTTATGCACAGGTGAGACAGCAGATACCCTGATGGCTCTTCGGTATTGCAAGGAGAGAGGAGCTTTAACTGTGGGGATCACAAACACTGTCGGCAGTTCCATATCAAGGGAGACAGACTGTGGAGTTCACATTAATGCTGGGCCTGAAGTTGGTGTGGCCAGCACAAAGGTAAATTGTTGACTTAGTTCTAATGTGATTATTTAATCATAGTGTTGGTGAAACAAAGGAATCCGTATCTTGTATTTCACTTGCTAGCACTTACAGAACTCCATTTTCTAATTACTGTAAGACTTAAGAGTCAACAATAAATAATATACTTGTCCCCTCCCTTACCCCCATTTTGAGAAATTAAATTATAACATAAGTACATTTTGAAAAGGTCTCTGCTGGCTTTCCCCATTCATTACTTATATTCCTCCTGCCAGGTACAGTGGTAAGTATAATGTTCTCTTCTTTTATTATGTATAGCAGGGAGTTAGAAAAATAACAGATTAGAAACATTCAGTTTAATTCTAATAATTTTTGACATTTTTATTTACATACTTATAGTTTCTAATAAATATGCCAAAATATACATACTACCTTTGAAAGTTTGTAAAGAGGAGTACACTTTCGGTATAGAATTTGGAAATTAAAAAAATATAAGTGGCTTAGCCAGGATTGGCTCAGTGGTTGAGCATTGACCTCGGATCCAGGAAATCGCAGTTCAATTCCTGGTCAGGGCATATGCCCAGGTTGCGGGCTTGATCTCCGGTCGGGGACATGCAGGAGGCAGCCGATCAATGACAACGCTCTCATCATTGATGTTTCTCCCTCTCTCCCTCTCCCTTCCTATCTCTGAAATCAATAAAGATATATTTTAAATAAATAAATAAATAAAAGTGAATATTATATAACTATTTCTCTTTAGATATTACATTTGTGAAGATTTAAAAGCACTTTTTTTTTTAAGGCTAGTGAGACTACTTTGCTCTTCAAAATTGGGATATGCATAAATGTAGTAATAAAAATAGGAATCTTAGGAAGTATATAAGTGCAAAGATGTTCTCTTTCCACAAACGTATTACTTTTATGATAACAAAATTTCAATTGGCTGTTTTTCTGCATAAGTTCAATATTTCTTGTTGACTGTCTGATAAGATTCTTATGTATTGGTGGATTTGATTCTAATTAAAGGCATGCGGAAGATGATAACGTACCTAACTACATTTAAATATTTTTTCCTTTTAAGAACCTTATGGAGAATTTTTATGTGGAAAATTTGTGATTCTTATGTAAAAACTCTGATGAGGTTTTTGTTCTTGGTTACTTTGATACTGCCAAAACTATAATTTACAGAAAGCTGAAACCTGAATTTTCTCTATGTGGTAATTAAAACATGTAAGATGTTTGTGCTTAGGTTTCCAGTCTGTGCCTGAATAAATAACCAACTGCTCTAACAGGAGCGTGTGGATTTTTGGACAGCTTTGACTGGGGATAGAAATTCCAGGGCCCCTTTGTTCACAACACATTGTGAAACAAGGGCTTCAATGTGGTATATGTACACCCATCAACTGAATGGATGCTGTTGACTTCCTTTTTTATTAAATCTTTCTGGAACTGTGAGTTGCCACCGGAAATACAACTTTTTTTATTTTTAATTGTATAGCTTATGAAAACTTGAATTTTGCTTAACATTTTGTTACGATAATTTTCAAACATACAGCAGAATTAAAAGAATTTTACATTAACGCTCGTATACCATCACCTAGATTTTACTGTTAACCTTTTCTCTGTAGCTTTATTGAAGTATAATTTTCATACTATAAATAACATTCACCAATTTTTAAATGTATAGTTTTAGTAAATCTGAGTCTGTAACTATCATCACAGTCCAGTTTTAGAAGACTTGAGAAGGTTTCTCTGTGCCCCATTATAGTCAATCCTCACTTCTACTCCTCAGCCAACTACTGTTGCTTTCTCCTGTTGTATTATATCATTTTCTAGAAAGTTCTTATAAAGGGAATTACATAATACATGTCTTTTGTGTCTGGCTTCTTCCATTTAACATGAGGTTTTTGAGATTTACTCATGTTTGTATCAGTGGTTCTTTTTTTGTAAGTTCTTTTTTAAAAAAAAACTTTTTATTTTGAAATCACCAGCTTTATAGGAAGTTGTAAAGGTAATACAGAGAACTCCATGTACTCTTCACCCAGTTTTCCCCAGTGGTTACATTTTGCATAAGAAATAAGTATCTTTTTATAGTACAATAAAACCTCAGTTCTCAAACATCTCCCATCTCGAACAATTTGATTGTCAACCAAGTTGTTCATGGAAAAATGCCTCAGTTGTTGAACAACCCTTTCATGTTGATACATCAGCAGCACAAAAAGCATCTCTCGTGCCACAAAGGAGAGAATGCGCCAGCATGAGTCAGTTTACCGCTAAACTTCGCATTGTTAACATCTCAGGAAATTGTGCTGTGAATATTTTTGTGGGCTTTTTTGCTTTGGTTGCTGGAGAAATGAATGATTAGCACAATTTTAAAACATAAAGAGGCCATCAAGAGTGCTACTGTTGCTAAGGGTGTGAAAGACAATGATCACAGGCAAATGAAGAGGTAGAAAAACTGTTATTGATTTGGATAAACAAAAAATAGCTGGTGACAGCATTTTGAAGGCAATATGTGAAAAAGCAAAGATGCTGCATGCTGATTTCCTGAAAGACACCCCTGGAACCAGGGCTGAAAGTGATTCATTTAAGGCTAGTAGGGGGTGGTTTGATAAATTTAAGAAGTGTTTGTTTATAGATTAAACAGTACAGTACACATATACTGTCTAATGGAATTATTTGGGGGTCTGGAACGAATCCAATTAACATTTTTTTTTTTAAGTATATCTTTATTGATTTCAGAGAGAGGAAAGGAAAGGAGAGGAAGAGAGAGAGAGAAACGTCAATGATGAGAGTCATTGATCGAGCCCGCAACCCGGGCATGTGCCCTGACTGGGCACTGAACCCCGATTGCCTGGATCCTAGGTCGACGCTCAACCGCTGAGCCACTCCTGGCCGGGCGCAATTAACATTTCTAATGGGAAAAAATGATTTGTTTTTTTGAACAAATCACCTCTTGAACAGCCTTCTGAAACAAATTAACTTCGGGAACCAAGGTTCCACTATACATACTTTAATTTCTTTAAAAATTGACTCACTTAAAAATTTTAGTAAGAATGGTAATTTAGTCTTACTTTAATTTTTCTTGGATTCTAAACTAATTTTGTTTTCTTCAGCAGTCATAGACAGTCTTGAAAAGTTTTGGGATGTTTAGTCATAGACCATTTCTGAATTGCAAATATGTTAATGGGTGATCAAAGAAGCTCATCACTGATCCTGATCTCTGGGCCCCGTGATGGAGCTAGCACAAGAATCCTGTAATCTTGATTATGAATTCCCAACTTTGCCTGAAAAACTCTCAGGGTTAGAGAGATATTACTAACTTTCTCATAATATCAGACTATAGGCAATTTGATATATCTGTAGGAATTGATGGGTATAAATGTACAGATTCAGCAGTTTTTGTATGTTATTGCAGGTGTTTAGAATTTCACCACAGTACTCACTTTTGATGATTTTAAAAAGTAAACCAATATAGCTTTATTTTTGGCTGAATAAAAAGTAAAAACAAGTTTAAAAATTCAGAGTCAGCGTTTTCTTGGTGAATTCTTTCAAACCTTAGTAAATTAAAAATGTGAGGTATAACTTATTTTTCTCCTGATTGGTTTCCTGGTATTTATTGAGGAAATGAAAAACGGGAAATTGAAATTAAACTGTGATAGGAATGCAATAGAAAAATGTGTGCATGAAAGTTATTCTGTTTAATATTTGTACTTGAAAACCAGTGTTGAGATGTTTCAAGTCCAAGCAAAGAAACATTACTCTCTAGAATAACATTTTTAGTTATGGTATAGAGAAACTGGAATACTCATTATCTGATCAGTTTGGATAGGAAACAGTTTAGGTGTCCCAGGCGTCCAGGACACTGGGTCTCTCCTTCTGTCCTGATAGTATATTTTGCGACTAATTGGTTTATTGAAAAGTAGACTTCAGTAGGAAGAGGTAGACTGGGAGGGACTGGAATTTAGAATACAGATGTGCTCGTTAGACTGGAGGCAAAGAACTAACTGTAAATCCACTTCAGTGCTATGGGTGAAAAATGCCTGTGGAACTCCTAGGAGCTCAGGGACAGGTAGCTGTCTTTGGAGGAGTATCTGAGCAGCTGATAGCTGGGAGATCCAGTAAGAGGAAATAGGGAGTCTCACTTAATTATTGGGAAGGTAAGGAGCATTAGTGGACTGATTTTGTTATACAGGAGGCTCATTATCCACATTATGACAAGAAAATATTCACTAATGAAGTGATTCCTTATCCAGAGAGGAGTAACAGTCAGCATATAATCTATACACATACAAAAACACCAAAAATAAACTTCTTAAAGTTTAAGTTAGACATTATAGCTGACCACACCACAGCAATCCTAGTGATTTAATAATAAATGTGTGAGTAAAAACCTCAAATACCTGAAACAAAAACGTTCCTCTAAATAACTGTTGAGTTAAAAATGATATCAGAACTACTATTAAAAAAGGCTTAGCAAAAATAATGACAATGAACTATATGGGTAAAAATTTAGAGTGTGTGGCCAAATTGATAGAGATAAATTCATAGCATTAAGTACTTATCTTTAAAAAAATGAATTAAGCATTTAACTCAAAAACTAAGAAAAAGGAAACTCAATAAAGCAACGGAGTCAAATAACAGAGAAAAATGAATGCACTGCAAAACAGAAAGCTTCAGGACCTTCATCTTAGAGGGCCTTAGCTGTTCTTCTGGAATCTTCCTAGGATTTTATCTGTATTACTGTGAAGTAAAAAAGATGGCCTTAGAATCTTTTTCAACATGATGTTTCACTGTGACTGCAATGAGTTAGGATTGCCTCTCTGTGAAACATACTTGCTATCCTTGTTCTAAGAGTTCTATCCAGTTTAATAGGAAAATAATGGGAATGGAGGAAACAAAATTCTCCTTAGTTGCAGTTAATATGATTGGGTCCCTGTAGAGTTCAAGAATATGAAGTAGGAGACTTCCTAGTGTTTTATATAAAACATACACAAAAATATTTTCTCTATAAACTGATAGTAGCTCCTTAGAAAAGATATGGATGTGTGAGTTTGGAGGGGGATTCTCTTTTCAATAGCTATAACAATTACCTTAAAATAATTTTACCAAGAAATGTGTAAGGTGCTCCATAAATATTTGTTGAATATAGATAACTATATAAATTTATGAACTTTTAAATTCCTAACACAAATTGATGGAATACCATATTTCTGGATGGGAAGATTGTTTTGTAAAAAAATGACAGATCTGTGGGACAGAATCAATAGTCCTGCAACATAACGCTAGTATACCAAAGAAATGTCACAAACTAGTAGAAAAAGCGTGGGGTGAAATTGAAATGGAGGGAAAATTGGGTATTTACAAAAATAGAAAAATATAAGTTAACACCTTATACTAAAATAAATTTCAGATGGGCTAAAAAGGAAAATATAAAGAAAAAGCCAAATAAAATGGGACAATGAAAACAACAGAATTAGGAAAATTTAAAATACTTAACTGATGTTAGGATGGAAGGACTGTCTAAATTTAAAAGTTATTACAGAAAAGTTAAAATAAAACTTCTGTGTCAGTAAACATCATTATAAAAAGTTAAACCAAACTGGGAACAAGTATTTGAAACATAACAGTAAAAACCTTCTTATGACCAACTTAAAAAAAAAAAAAGCCTAAGTTAAAAATAAGTGAACAGTGAAGTCAATGCTTAAAAGAGAAAACATAAATGGCTAACAAACATGAATAAAAATCTTAATATTTTAGATTCAAGATATATATGGTAAAGTAGTAGTAAGAGTCCATTGTCCATCAGTCAATGGTAAAAATTTGTCAAAAGGATAATTCTTAATATTATAAAGAATGTGACAAAAGTCATATCCTACATTCACATACAGCTAATGGGAATAAAAATAGTCTTGACAGCAAGTTTTAAAATATTTACAAGTTTATAGGAAAAATCTTTTTTTGAACTAGCCCTAGCTGGTTTGGCTCAGTGGTTGAAGCATCGACCCTCATACTAAAGGTTCCTGGGTTCAATTCCAGCCAGGGGCTCATACCTTGGTTGCAAACTCTATCCCTAGTCAGGGCTGGTGCGGGAGGCAACCAATTGATGTGTCCCTTTCACTTCAATGCCTATCTATCTATCTCTCTCCCCCACTCTCTCTGAAACCAATGGAAAAAATATCCTCAGGTGAGGGTTAAAAAGAAAATCTTTTTGAACTAAGTCTTTTAGTTCAAGCTTTCATCAATAAAAAGTTTGTTTTTAGCCTATATGTCAGGCATTATGTTGAATGATTTATACTTGTCTCATTTAATTCTCATGATTTTCTTATAAGTATCGTGTACCTTTAACAGATGGGCCATCTGAGTCCTAAAGAGATGGAAAAGGCTGGTAAAGGTTATTACACACTAGTAAACAAGAAAGAAAGTATTCTGTCTTGGGAAAGTGTTTGTTATGTTAATTAAGAATAAAAGCAAGTTATAAAATTATACCTACTAATTAATTTTCTAAACAATATAAAAAGTGAAAACAGATTAGAAGGCAGTATTCACAAATGTTATTAATAGCATGTTATTAATGTAATTATTTCTATAGTAAGATTGAGGATTATTTTTATTTACTTATTTTGTTAATCCTCACCCGAGGATATTTTTTCCATGACTTTTTTTAGAGAGAGTGCAGGGGTGGGAGGGAGGTGGAGAGAGAGAGATAAACATCAACGTGGGAAGACACATCAATTGGTTGCCTCCCATACGTATCCCATGTGGGGCCGGGGATTGACCCTGCAATCCAGGTACCTGCCCTTGACCAGGAATCGAACTTGCGACCCTGCAGTGCACAGGCGGAGGCTCTAACCGCTGAGCCATGCTGGCTGGGGACTTATTTTTATTTACTTTTATACTTACTTTTATTTACTTTTAAAGTTGAACTTTAAAAAAATTTTAGTGAAACTTAAAAAAAAAAAAGGTGGGAATGAGGAATAGACAATAGGCTAAGGTGAAAATCAAAGACCAATTTTAAAAAACATTCAACCAAACCTGTGCAGGTATGTCAGGGAGATTCCTTCAAACCCTTGCTTTTGACCTATATCAAAACTTAATTTGATTACACATATGCAGATTCTCTCTCTACTCACTTCCCTCCCCCCCTCCCTCCCCCCCTCCCTTTTTTTCTCTGTAAAATTAGTAAAGATATCCTCGGGTGAGGATTAAAAAATAAATAAATAAAACGGGACAATATATGCTTATAAAACCAATGGGAATTTGTTTACATATTTTATAAATGAAAAATTCCAAGTTCTTAAAATGCAACTGCTTTTTTTGGTATTTCAGGCTTATACCAGCCAGTTTGTATCCCTTGTGATGTTTGCCCTTATGATGTGTGATGACAGGATCTCCATTCAGGAGAGACGAAAAGAGATCATGCTTGGACTGAAGCGGCTGCCTGGTACGAAGATGCTCTCATGCTACATACACTCTTGTTGTCTAAGGGAGTCAGTAATGGGTGAAATTCTCTTCTTATCTTTGAAGCTGTGGCTTGTAGCTGTTTTATCAAGAAATCTTTCTAACCTTTGTATTTAAAAATCCCTCACTGATATCACAAAGGAATAGAAACACTGGTCTTTGTCAGTTGCTACCAATATATTATTGTTTTTATATTGGTTCTGTTCATTGTCCTTTTTCATAGATGTTACTAATGTTACTTCTTGACAGATTTGATTAAGGAAGTACTGAGCATGGATGATGAAATTCAGAAACTGGCAACAGAACTTTATCATCAGAAGTCGGTTTTGATAATGGGCCGTGGCTATCATTATGCTACTTGTCTTGAAGGGGCACTGGTAAGCCTTCTCACTTACAATTTTACTCTATTGACTTGTGGACCTGGCACAAAATCATACTTTTAGTTTGAATGAAATAGGTGAAACTTTTACAAGTGTTTTTGTTTTTATGCATTCTGATTTGTTTGCCTTGAGAAGGTGTAACAATTGATAGTTCATGATAATCTAAAATCTTGAAAAAGTCCTTGTGGAGTTTTATAACTTCCAGTCACTTGTTGATGTTACAGAAACAATGATCTGTTAACCTGTTGGCTATATTTACAGATTGGTGGTCCTTTAATGCTTTTGGATAGACAGCAAGTTCAGACATCGAATGTTTTGTGTAATATTTACTTAGAAATAGGTTTTTGAAAAAGGGACTGAAGACTAATCTAGTTCTTTCTTATTAGAAAATCAAAGAAATCACTTACATGCACTCTGAAGGCATCCTTGCTGGTGAATTGAAACATGGCCCTCTGGCTTTGGTGGATAAGTTGATGCCTGTCATCATGATCATCATGAGAGATAATACTTATGCCAAGTGTCAGAATGCTTTTCAGCAGGTGATTGCTAGGCAGGTAAGTTGGGCTGCTGTGAGGACACCTTGGGGGCCTAAGAGTTGGGCCACTAAAGCTTATTTGAATTTTATGACATTTAAAGTGATAGACCGGGGCCCAATAGATAGCTTGCAAAAATATGTTTAGGTTTACATGTGAGGAATTTGAGATTCTCAAGAGTTTTGACAAGACCCAGCTCATAGATCTCAAAATAGGCAGAATCAAGACCAAAACCGAAATCTTGCTCTTCAAATCCTGTCCTCTTCAATTAGCTTATGCTGCTCCCTTTTAATTTAATATTCTTAAATGTATATTTTAGGAGGAACTAGATTTTCACCTTAAAACTATAGATGCTGTGCTTAGCTGAGTTTTCTTCATATCATTTGGCTTTATTTATAAATCCCAAAAGATAATCTCTACTCACAGTGTAGTTGTTATGAACTTGGGCTTTGAAGGCAGGCAAACCTAGATTCAAGTACAGATGGTCTCTAGCTTACAATGGTTTGACTCAAGATTTTTCGACTTTACGATGGTGTGAAAATAATATGCATAATAAATTACATGAGATATTCAATACTTTGTTTTAAAGTAGGCTTTGTGTTAGATGATTTTGTTCAACTGTAGGTTAATAAGTGTTCTGAGCATGTTAAAGGTAGGCTAGGTTAAGCTTTGATGTTTGGTAGGTTAGGTGTATTAAATGCATTTTTGGCTTATATTTTCAATTTATGATGGGGTTTATAAGTAGAGGAGCATCTGTATTGAGCCTGGTGTTTCTTAGTTGTGTGAGTTTAAATAAATGACTGACTCCTACAAAGCTTCCGTTTCCTTGACTGTGAGATCAATCTGACTTACCACATAGGATTGTGAGTTTAAATAAGTCTATGTTAGGTCACATGTGAATTGTTGAGTGCAAAATTTGCACATTCAAGTGAAGTACTGCAGCTCTTACTTTGCTTACCAGTAATTGTGTGTGTGGCTTTCTTTCCTAGGGACGTCCAGTGGTGATTTGTGATAAGGAAGATACCGAGACCATTAAGAACACAAAAAGAACAATTAAGGTCCCTCACACAGTGGACTGCTTGCAGGGCATTCTCAGCGTGATCCCCTTACAGTTGCTGGCTTTCCACCTTGCTGTGCTGAGAGGCTATGATGTAAGTGATGGAAGTCACGGACCACTGCAGAAATCTTGGGCTGGCTTTTTAGCCGAGTATATTCCGAAAGTATTTCTTCTAAATATTTAACAATAGCATTTGAGAAATCCATCAGATATATATCTGTCACCTGTTACATTTGTATGGCCCAATTTATATCTTACATCCTAACATTTTCTTACCATAGAATTTAAAGGGATCTTGGAGATTATTGCCACCGTTGGAGATTACCTTTTTGGGGAATCTCTACTTGTTTTTATTCTGTGTTTCCTAACTCTTTGTTTAGGACTATCACACACATTGCAGGACTTTTTTAATTTTTGGTCCCCCAGTCATTGTGACAACCAAAACATCCTGCTCTTACACTTTTACTGTCCCCTCAGAGGGCTGCCACCTCGATAGTGAACCACTAGAACTCTTTGTGTGCTGAACCTGGCTCCTTTAGAATTCTTTTTCCTAACTGATATCAAGCCTTTTAAAGATACATTTTGTGACTATATTTTCTAATCTGGTTCTTTGTAGTCTATAATAAAGATGGTTAGTAAACAAGTTTTCTATTTTTACAAACAAATAATTTGCTTATAGAACCCCCTGGCCCCCAACATCTGTATAATCTTTTTAATCTTGCTCTTTTTTTTTTGCAGGTTGATTTCCCCCGGAATCTTGCCAAATCTGTAACAGTAGAATAAGAAACATCTGAAACTCTGGGCGATTAAGCAACACAAGACACCTTTTGTATTTAAAATATCACTCCTTTAAGCTTTTTTTTTTTTTTTTAAGTAAATCCTTATTTATATATCAGTTATAATTGTTCTACTCAATTTGTGATTTTTGTGAAATTACCTCTTATTTTTCCAGAGGGGGAGTTTGAAAAATGGAATCTATATTCAAATCAGTATCAGAAACAGATTTAGCTCTCATTTTCTTTAAAAGATGCTGGGAGTTGGATTTCTGGACCCTCTACTTCAATCTGAGAGGATTGTGTGTTTTAAAAGTAATTGGCATTTGTTTTACCATGCAGCTGTTCATGCAGACCAGTGAAAGAGTAGTGCATTTATTTGGAGATCTAAAGCCAGTGGCAATTACTTGGACATTGGATTAGGTTTTGCTAAATTATATATAAAGATAAGATGCTATGATTTACTTTGAAATTTGTGTACTTAAAAACAGAAAACTTTTCTTGGTGGGATTTCTACTTAAGTTAGGTTAACCTTAGTGTCTTAAATTTGTTGTTTGTTATCAAGGTAGTTTAGGAAGCTAAATAGTGTAGTAGTGCGTTGGCTTTCTCCAGCCCTTAACAGAAAATATTTGTACAGTTTCATAGCACAAACTTTAAATTTGAGCTGCTTTGGACAACTGACAATATGATTTTAAATTTGAAGGTGGAATAGATATATGTTGTATATCCAACTGTTTTTTTGTTTCCTAAAAGTGTTTTTTATTTCCTTGTATCTGTAGTTTTTGTTTAATCACTCCTGAATGACATATTTTATCTTCATCTTTGAAATCACCACACAGAGTTGTTATCAAATGTCTCAAATTAAATCTGTATTGATAAATTCAAAATTCTCTTCAATTTTGTCCCAAAGAATTTCCTGCAGCTAATTTAACTTCCCTTCACTTCCTTGTATAAAACTAGTACCTTCCTGCGAATTCGGAAGCTCTTTGCAATTGAAAGATTTGCAAGTCTTTTGACTAATCATTTGACTCTATATGGTGGTCTAGGTTTAGAAAAAGTGATATGCTTTACACTGAAATTAATGAAGGATTCCATCAAATTTAGTATAGGCATACCTTGGGAATATTGCGGGTTTGGTTCCAGATCACCATAATAAAGCTAATATTGCAATAAACGAGTCATAATCTTTTTGCTGGTGGAGGGTCTTGCCTTCAGTTTGTAAAAAACACGACATCTGTGAAGCACAATAAAGTGAAGCACAATAAAGCGAGGATTGCCTATACCACTACCTAGGTATTTTTCTCTCTGGATTTTTTGTGTTCTACCCCTTAAATTTATTTAGGAATGAAGAAGATATAAATAAAATGATATTGAGGTGACTTTAGCTGGTTAGTGTCAGAAGTGGAACTTAACAATTAAGATTAAAATATTTAGATTACAAGTTTGATACTCAAAAAGTTGTAATTCCCTCATGGAGCTTTTTTGGCCAAATCTTCAGGGTTATAGCGCAGTGTGTTTATGTTTTGATCAACTCCTTCTCTTTCAAAAGTTTTCATTTTAAAATTGTGAAGGTAAGATATTTAGCATAATTATCTAAGCTTAGTCTTTTCCTTTTTCTGTTTGAACTTCTTGATGAGGTTAAGATTTTCTGACAGCTATTGCTGCAAGGGAAGCATAGAATCCTGCTTATGTAATTAGAGAAAGAATTGGCACATTTTGAGATAATTTGGGAAGGCTCTCATTGATGGAGACTAGAAGCCTGCTGGTTTTTAAAAATAGAATTACTGTTTGCATCATATGTATAGCTTCTATAGCTATATTTATCTATTTTAATTGTTTCTAAGATTATTTTGTGTAGGCCTGCTAGTTTTAATGTGTATATTGTGTCATTTCTTATGTTTGTTATATTAGCATTTTACACACATGATTTGTATGGGTTTGTAGCATTTCTTGATTTTAATATCTAGCCTATCAAATTCATCTTCTAAAGAGCAGTCACAGTTTCCAAGTTCTTGAGTCTAAAGAGCCAGAATTGAGAGATTCCCAACATAGACTTCACAGTGTTAAAAAGCAAAATTTAACCAGTAAATTTGAAGATCTAACTGGCTTTATTTAAGCAGTTACTGTATCAGGCAGCATCCCATCTAGCAGCTAGAAGGGTGTGCCCTGTAGCATTTCTTACAGATCTAAAGTTTGAGTCAACATTTTAAGTGAAACTAATATGTGAAATTAATCATTAGTTGTCACAGTCTGCACCCCCCCCCTTCTCCCTCTTCCTAACAGACACACTTCAAAATAGGGTAAGTTCTAAACCAAGTATCAGAAGCTAATAGTAAGGAAAAAGAGGTGATATTTTCCAAATATGGTTTCTCCTCCCTCCCTTCTTGTTTCCTACCCTATTTAATGTACTGATTTTTAAATTGTTTTATGAGTTATGAACACAAAAAGGACACTGTAGTGAGGCAAACCACTAGTAAGTGTGACTGCCCACTTAAAGCCAATGCAATGCGGGATAAGAAAATCTGATGTTCAAGAAAGATACTCTACAAGAGAAGTCCTTTGTGTAAAATGTCCTCTCTTGTAGTGCATGTAAAGTTTACATTCACTCACATACAGTGTAGAGTTCTTATCCCAGGTCATGAGCCCTTTTTAGGCTGGGCTCGTGTAGCGTTTAACACAGGGCCCAGGAAATGATTGTTACTGGGGAGTCAGTTTTCGGTCTTTCTTTAATCATCTATGCCATAGGAATACATGATAAGAGAGAAATTAATGTTAACTGATTTTAGTTTGTTATATCTAACTGTGCTGACAACCTATTATGGGCAAGTCACTGCCCTAGGAGCTGAAAAGTGCATCTTGTTTAAAGCAAAGCCCGTTTGTCTGCAGGTAGACTCATCACCAGTGAAGACTGGGGTTGTTGAAGGGGATGGGGTGAGAGAGTGGGTTGTTAAATGCGAGTGGATTTGTTTAATTCAACCATGGTCCAAGTTTTCGGGTGTGTCATGTTCATAGGAGGTGTGATAAGCTATTATCATAGGCTATAGACCCCTGTCTCTGCTGTACTCTAAGAAATAGCGCTCATTACATGCAAAGGGGAAAAACAAGCACCGGTACTACTCAGAGGGAACTGGCACAAGGTGATGTGCCCAAGGGGCTGTTGGGGAAGGGAGCTAATACAGATTTTCTTCAGTTTTTTTAGAAAATTGTTTCTGAGATGGTATCGTCTTCTTTTTAATACAGGTCCCTTGGCCTGAATCAATTGTGCAGATGGGAGGAAAGGAACCTTTTTTTTAGTTTCTTGGCAATGTACCTTTGACACTTATGTTCTATTAACTCTTCAGGGGAGGGAAAAACAGCTGAAAAGTTTAACAAACATTTTTAAAGTTTTAATCTTCATCCAAGGATATTTTTTCCATTGATTATTTTAGAGAGAGTGGAGGTGAAGGGGGCATGGGAGATAGAAGCATTGATGCAAGGGAGAGACATCAATCGGTTGCCTCCCCGCCCTGGGATTAGGCCTGCAACCGACATATGTGCCTTTGACTGGGAATCGAACCTGTGACCCTTGGATCCATGCGCTGATGCTCTAACCACTGAGCAAAACCAGGGCTTTAACAAACATTTTTTTGATTTTGGAGAGAGGAAAAGAGAGGGGGAGAGAGAAACATCAATGATGAGAGAGTCATTGATCGAGCCCGCAACCCGGGCATGTGCCCTGACCGGGAATCAAACCCCTATCGCCTGGATCCCAGGTTGACACTCAACCGCTGAGCCACACCCGGCCAGGCCATAACAAACATTTTAAGAAGTCCTTTGAGGTCAGTTCTTTTTTTCTTTCTCTCTCTTTTTTTTTTTTTTAGTTAGAATATACTCTAACGATAAAAGGGAAACATTAATGTTAACTAAGGAACGATACAACTTAAGTAATTTTTACAAAAAAGCACATTGTCATTGAAAAGTTTATTGAAAAAATTAATAGTTTTCTTTGAATTTGTGAAGGCCAAAGAAATTGAAGGGAATGGTAGGTAAAGAAAAATACTGTAGTCTTATATCCACATATTTTGTAGATTTTTTTTGTACCAGAGTACCAGATAGACTGTTTTATCCATGAAAGCATATTTCAGATTGCTTACTTTGTTTTTCATGCTAGAATCAAGTTTAGAAGTTTTAACCCTTAAATCAGTTTTCTCCCACAATATTTAAAGGTTGATAATATATCGGTATTTCCTTAGCTTCATTAATTAAACACATCTTCAGATCTGTGACATGACAACCAATAGGACTGATATTAGGTTCCAGCCAATAATACCCAGGGTTAAAATAAAAATCATAGTTAATTAGCAAGATGGTAAAGTTATAGCATATTAACTTGTAGGTCTATAATAGGCTGATATCAGTGTTAGGGAAGCTACCATAAATAATGGCGAGTGAGAACATTTTAGAAAATTCTTTCTTACTATACTAGTTTTCAGAATGAATATAGAAATGATCCTGTTAGCTTTTTAGATGTTCTACGCTTGAAATTTTTTGAAGTAAAACTTTGTTATTTGTATTTCTTAAGAGCTGGGCATTTTAGAATTGTTCTTGTTTTGTTTATAGTTTTCTGTTCTTTAAAATGAATGTTTAGTTAACTGAGGCAATTGGTCATTTTTTCCTCATGCCTTGTAAGTCCAGTGATTCTAATCCTGAACTGTGAATAAATTACCAAAGTTTTCTGAGAGTTGCATTTTGAAGCAATTTGCCAATATTTGAAATACATACATGTTTGTAATTGTGTCAAAGATTGTATTGTACTAAGAATATAGTGAATGTTTAGTTTTTAGTAAACATTTCTGATGTTAAAAGTTTATTCATTATTGTTGCTTTTAAAGAGAAGAAATGATTGTATTTAATATAATCAAAAGCTGCATGTCTCCACTCCAACCTCTGTTCTAGAAAGGATTAAACAAGGGTATGCTCTTATGATGTCATACTGCATGCATGTACTTTCTCAAATGTTAAAAAAAGTTTTTCAATAATGTGTTGCTTCTAGCACATTTCCAGGGTACACAGTGATCAATAACTGATATTTAAGGTGGGTGAGTAGTAAGATAGCATGTACAGTTGACTTTTGAACAACAGGAGTTTGAACTGAATGGGTCCATTTATATGCAGGTTCTTTTCCAATAGATACTGTAAATGTGTTTTCCTTATGATTGTCTTCATAACATTTTCTTTTCCCTAGTTTCCTTTATTGTAATAATACAGAATATAATACATAAAACATACAAAACTTGTGTTAATCAGCTTTATGTTAGCAGTAAGTCTTCTCTGGTCAACAGTAGGTATTAGTAGTTAAATTTGGGAGGGAATCATATGTGGATTTTTGACTGGGGTGGGGGGTATTAGCACTCCTAACCCCCATGTTGTTACAAGGGTCAACTGTACTCCAAATTTAAAGTTTCTGTAGATCTGGCAATTTGTTAATTATAGAACAAAGATTCCTTTTACGGGATCCTTTTATAAACAGCAAGCTAGAATCTCTGTCCTTAGTGCTCACAGCACTGGCTGTGTTTTGCAGGAGGCCGAGTTATACCAGGGTGGTTTGAATGAATAGATGTGCTGTTTTGCCTGCCCAGAGAATTGAGCCCAGACTCTTGTCTCTTTCACTCTGTGTTGCTCTGCAGCAAAGCCTAGAGCTGCAACCCAGCAGGGATCATTTTCTCCACAGGCCACATTTTTTACATAAAACTCAGCTTTACTCTTAGTGAATAATTTTCTTTAAATTCTTCTCAATTGACTATCAGTAAGCTGTGTGCTTATTAAAGACCAAGAAACAATTTCCCTAAGAGTTAAGAGGCCACTTTTCATTGGAGTGGCATTTAGGGGAACAATTTTTTTTCATGTTTTTTGGATGAGTGAAAAAAGTCCTTGTTAAGTTTCATTAATCCAAAGGTAAATAGCTTTGCCTCACTTTAAAAATGATGTAGGAACTTTATTAGCTTAGCAAGTATCCTGGAGCTGTAGGTCATTTAACTAGACCTCTTCTTAGGAAATATATAAGTAATGAGATAAATTCATTTTCTCTTTTTGGTTAGCATGTATGCAAGAGATTTTTCCAAGATTGAGAAGACATATTTGTGAATTTCATATTAACATGATTCATTGACTCCCATTCCAAGGCTCACTTATATATTTTCCCATAGAGGATGCTGTTATGTAGCTATACTTTTTATATTTCAAGAGGTTTTAAAATAGAAGTATGGATGTGTAATTAAAAAATATGGAATTGAAAATGGAGCTTGTAAGCGATGGGAGAAATGCTCTATGGATAGAATTACAGTTATTTCCTTTCCATTCATTTATCAGTTTGCCTGTCTATATGTTTATATAAAATTAAAAAGACTTTATACTTGTTAGGATGAAGGCAATTGGCATGTTTCCATATGCTTTTAATTTCTGCAATATAACGAGTGATTTAAAAGCATCCAACAATTCAAACACCAGAGCCACCAAAAAAGGGGCATCATGGAACTCACAGACACTGCACATCCTGGGGATCGTTAGGGGTCAATTTTTGTCTCTGTCACTCAGCTTTGTATGTTTAAAATGGAGATAAATATGGTGAGGGCTTAGAAGGAAAATTGCCAGAATTTTCGAAAGTGTGTAATATAAGTAAATACTCATTGAGAATTCTAGATCCATTATACTTAAAGGGCCAGTGACCCCTTGTTTCTTTACTACATTCTTAATTTGTGAAATCCAAAGGCTTATGTCCATTAATTTTAGGTTGTCATTCAACATCCAAGCTGCAAAGGTCTAGTTGTATCACTATAGATTGTTTCTGCCAACAGCCCTTTTCAGGTGACACTGCTGTCCTCAGTGTTGCCATGGCTGTTTCGCTATGGCAAGTTCAGTGTGAGATGCACTCATTAGGAAGTTTTGTCTTAAATAATGCCCCGAATGGGATGGAAAACATCTGAGACAATGAAGGTTTTTAGTTTCTGGGCAGGTAAAATTGCATTAAATTCATGTTTTTCTGTTAGACTTGAATATATCTAGCCAGTTTGATTTATGGGGCTTGTGGGTTTTTTTGTTTGTTTTTACCTATTTACATGTAGAGATGTTTTGAATGTTGAGCATATTTGCTTTGAATTTTATCTTTTTAAATTTTATATTTATCCTTTAAATAAAATGTAAACCGATTATTAAATTTACTTTTACTGCTGCTATGTAGAAACTAAGGAACTGTCGGAGATATTTGTAGGATTTCTATCTTATGTTCTTGGTTAGAAACTTGGACCCATGTGTAGTTACTAAAGTCTAAAGCATTTTGTTGTTTTAAAGAGAATTAATTTTGAAACTTCTTCATATATGTAGTCTTTTGTTTTTGTTTTTTGATGCTTTAAGTGCAGTGGGAAAATATTCTGGCCTCAGAATGCAGAATTGACTTTACTGACATGTTAGAAACTTGAGTGCTTGGAGTTGTTTTCTTAGCAGAGTCGGATTTGTAGAAGTTTGTTTGCAAACTCCTGGTTCTTCCTGTGACCTACACAGGGGTGAAGGACAATGCCTAGAGTTCTCCAGAACAGAGAAAAGCTAGCTGATTTGCAGGTAAGGTCTCTTCAACTTGATCTTCCCAAAGTGTAACCTTCCAAAGTTAATGGTTCTCAAGGGTTTTTTTTGGCTCAGTGTGCTAAAACTAAGCAGGGGCAGCACTGGGAATGTTGACAATCAGCCCATCAGAAGATAAGGCTGGTTTTGAATGTTATTATTTTTAAAATTAAAGAATCTGTCATGGCTTGGCTTATGCCAAACAGGATGCCTCAAAACTTGGATTATTGTTTAGATGGATAATCCCGCTCGGCCGGTGTGGCTCAGCAGTTCAGCGTCTACCTAGGATCCAGGAGGTCACAGTTCGATTCCCGGTCAAGGCACATGCCCGGGTTGTGGGCTCGATCCCCAGTCAGGGGCATGCAGGAGGCAGCCGATCGATGACTCTCTGCAACATAGATTGATGTTTCTATCTATCTATCTTTCTATCTATCTATCTATCTATCTATCTATCTATCTATCTATCTATCTATCTATCTATCTATCTATCTATCTATCATCTATCTATCTCTATCTATCTATCATCTATCTATCTATCTATCTATCTATCTATCTATCTATCTATCTATCTATCTATCTATCTATCTATCTATCTATCATCTATCTATCTCTATCTATCATCTATCTATCTATCTATCTATCTATCTATCTATCTATCTATCTATCTATCTATCTATCTATCATCTATCTATCTATCTATCTATCTATCTATCTATCTATCTATCTATCTATATCATCATCTATCTATCATCTATCTATCATCTATCTATCTATCTATCTATCTATCTGTCTGTCTATCTATCTATCTATCTATCTATCTATCTATCTATCTATCTATCATCTATCTATCATCTATCTCTATCATCATCTATCATCTATCTATCTCCCTTCCTCTCTCTGAAATCAATAAAGACATATTTTTTAAAAAAAGGATAATCCCTTCACAAAATTGGATAGTCAACTCTCATTTTTCCACACTCCTTGTGCTGTTCAGGTACACAGCTCACATGAGAAAGACCTGTGGACGAATGGGCTCTGCTGAGAGAACACGTATTTTCAGTGGCTAAGCACAATGACTTTGCCATAGTAGTATCTTAATAAAAAATACTTGCCGACCTAAGTTATACTCCAAGTAGCTTTTTTCTCCCTTATTATTTTTTCTTTCAGTGCCTTTATTTGCGAGTTAGAGTTTGGTGAAGAAATCAGGAATGACTACTGGCATTTTCAGCAGAAAAGGGTTTGACATGGGGAACTGGGCCTACACAGGCGTTAGAAGGCCCAGGGAAGTGGGTCAGCGAGGCCACTGAAATCTCTCTGCAGGAACTGCAGGGCGCTACTGTTGGGGATCTCAGCTGCCGGTAGCACCTGGGAGGGTGCTTGCCAAAGATGCCTGGAAGCTACTGGCAGATCCCACAGTAGCTGCTCTTACCCCTGGGGAATACTTATTTTTACGTCTCTTTTCAAATTGTATACAAAACGGCTCTCTTTGGTGAACTCTATTTGGATCTCTGTGGGTAAGTGCCCAGTAGAAGGGAGAACTCAGAAGGGTGTGGAGAGTACAGGATATTCAACAGACATTGCTCAGCACAGTCCACCCTTTGGGAATATATGGCATCTATACTGACCCTTGTATCCGTATTTAAATTTCCAAAGCAGAACAAAAAGAATATGATTCTGGCTGACACACAGCAACTATCCCTGTTGAAGTGAAGATGTAACTCACCCTCTTCCCAATAGAGGAGATAAGTTTCACAGATTTATCCATTTCTTCCTCAATCACCATCCCCCTTGATATAAAAGTCTTATGTAATCTTGTGTTATTAACATTTTAATGATATTTTATAAGAGATTATTGTTTTATACAATGTTCACTTAAATTTATTCTCATTTGTCTTGATTACATATCATGCCTTGTGTCTGGGATTGCTTCCTTTGGAATTCCTTTGATGTTAGGCTGCTGGAGGCAAACTCTTTCTGATTTTAATTGTCTGAATATGTTTTTATTTTGCTGAATATAGAATTCTAGGTTGGCAGTTATATTCTTTCAGCATATCATATTCTGGCTTCCACTGTGGCAGTTTGAGATGTCAGACTATTGCTCTTACAGTAGTGTTATTTCTCTGTGGTGCTTTTTAGGATTCCCTCCTTGGTTTTGGTGTGTGGTCTGTAGCTTTGCTCTGTTGTTTCTGAATGTGGATTTCTTTTTATTTATCCTACTTAGGATTCATGGAACTTGACTTTATGGATTTTGCATTGCAAAGTTCTCATTTAGTAACTCTTTGAATGTTGTCACTTTCCCATGTAGTCGCTCCTCTCCTGATACCCTGATTAGGCATATGGTAGACCATCTCACCCCATCCTCCATGCCTTTTAGCTCCCATGCATATTTTCCATCTTTTTATCTTTCCGTGAATCATTCCTGATAATTTCTTCTAATCTAACTTCAGTTCACTAGTCTACTATTAGCTGTGTCTAATTTGTTGTTAAAACAGTTCTTTGGGGGTTTTAAAAACAGTAACTATTGAGGAATACTGTATGTGCCATAAGCTTTATCCATTTTCACTGTACAGTTAAATACATTTTAGTGAATTTATAGAGTTGTGCAGTAATCACCACAATCCAGTTGTAGAACATTTCCATCTCCTCAGAAAGTTCTTTTGCACTGACTTTTAATTTCAATTATATATATTTTTTGTTTTGTTTTTGCTTGGAAGTTCTTTTTTGGTTATTTCTCAATCTTGGCCACTGTTTTCTCTTCCTTGAAGCTATTTTCAGCCTTGTCTTTTACTTCTTTGAACTTGATATTGAGTTATTTTGGGGTCTATGTCTGATATTTCCAATATCTATTTTGTCTGCTGGTTCTGTCTACAATCACACCTGGTGCCTTGTTTCCTTGTATGCTTTGTTCATTTTGGCTGTTTCTTGAATTACTTTTGGGATTCTTTGAGGCCTAGGTTGGAGGTGGCTTCCTTCAGAGAATTTGAATTTATTTCTGTGAGGTGCGTAAAGCTCTACCGGTTCAGAGATGCTTTCTACATTCATGGTTTGAGATTTTGTGTCATTAGGTGATGTGAATTTGTGGCTTAAGTTTGTACAACTCTAGCTCCTAAAGGACCAGATTGGTATCTTGGTCATCACTGTTCCCAGCAGAGCAGAATTTTACAAAACCAGACTACCATGTCTTTCTTAGAGACCTGTCTCCTTTTAGGCCTTGGGGAAGTAGCTCTCAAATTTCAATGTGCCTGAGTAGCCTGTTAAAAAGTGCAGATTCTCTGGTCAATGGCAGAGGCTATGATTCAGTGGGTGGAGTAGCAGCCCAGTAATTTGCATTTATTAACCACCGACAGTGGTCTGGATATGGATGATGGAGGCCCACATTTTGAGAAACAGCATCTTTAGATATCATAGCCTCATTGGGTTTATTGTACAACCTCAGGCAAGACTGTGTGTGAGCCCTGGCTTTCTCTCTCCCAGATGGGGAGAATGTTCATTACAATGTTCAGTAATCATTTATCTCTTTATATTTATGGGCCGACCTACTTAAGTCTATTGTATAGACCACGTTATGGGAGGGTGCACCCTATAGATCCAAATCTGAATGAAATAAGAGCAAAAGTACCTTTTATAATAATTATAGATTTGTTTTTTGTCCAGTTTCTGGCACAGAGCTCCTCAAACCCTTGGAATTTCCTAAGTGATGATCATCATAAAGATGTTTTTTAAAGAGGCAACTTTTGGAAAGCCCTAAGGTCACTGAAGGATGGATGAGTCAGAAATGGTGAATGAGAAGTAGGTAAATGAGATAGAAGGTATTCTTTATTCTCTATTAAATTAAGAATTTAAAAAACTTAAAAAAATAAAACTATAGCAAGCCAAGTTTAAAAAGAGAGAGAGAGAAAGAAAAATCCAAAATTTGATCAAACTTAACTTGAACTTGATTTGTTGCAATAGCACTGTATCTCTGCAGGTCTGGTTTCCCTGGTGTATCAAGAACATTCCAGGTAAAGGCCATACTTCACGCTCAGCCATGAATCTCATGCTTTATACACTTGGAAATAAAGTTCTCGACTGCAGTTAAGTTTTCTTCTTTTTAAAAATATTATGAATGCTCCTGTCCTTTTGAAAATTGGAATGTGGACTGCAGTGTGGCAAATGGTAAGAAGTGGGAGAAACTGTAGGAAAATAATCTGATGTCAATTGACTTTTCTCTTGGAGTAGAGAAGTTCCCCGCCCCTGTGCTTGGGCCCAGGTCATCTGCTTCAGGCTAGAGGGCGGCTTCCCTGCTGTTACGGATGGGTCAGGGATCCCCCTTAGGTATTAGTGGAGCCAGACGTGTTTGGAGATGGCTGATGGGTGGCCTGGGGTCCCCAGAAGCCTACTTGGATGAGAGCATGAGCAGCCTCTTGCTGATTAACAGGATGACTCTGACTTTAACTCCTGCAGGGGATGGTGATCCTGAGGAGAGCCTGGTGCCACCACTTGGACCAGCCCTTGGGTAGGTGGCTGGTTTCTTCGGATGGCAGGGGATCTTTCACTAAAAATGTCAATAAGATAAGATGGGGCACAGCAGCCTGTTTTGGTATGTGTTTTATTGAGAAGCAAAGGGAGGCGAGGGGTTCTCAGCTTCACCACCCCACCAGGTGCCCTGACTTCTGCAGGGGTTTGGGGGGGAACCTGTGTCCACTGCTGCAGAGATAGGACTTATTCAGGGGCACATCTAAGTACACCCCCTGCACTGCTCAGGAGCACTTCCTAGGAGGCCAAAGGCCTCTGTGAACAGGTGGGAGGACCCAGATGAAATCCGGGTTACTGCTGGTCATATGTTAATGTGATCTCATTGGCCCTGCAGGCTTGTGGGGCCCAAGGAAACTTGGGTTACATAAAAAAGGAAACCATACTGTAGTTGGCAAACAAACTGCATCTTTGTGTATGAGTGTGTATGTGAGAGAAATGAGCTTTCATTTAGAACCTTTGGCAGTGGCTTCAGCTAGTTCCCCAGCACTTTTAAAATGACATTTTCTGAGCCTGGAAACCAAGCGGGCAGATCATGGAATTTTGGCTGGAGATCTTTTTAAAAAAAATGTAGGCTAGCAGTGAAAAAGGAGGCGGGAATTTGGCTGGGAGGCCTTTCTGGACTGCAGAGCAAACCAAGCAGGGTTACCATGGCGGCGCTTCTCCTGTTTATATAAACAAAGGTTTTTCCTGACAAACATACTTCATATTTAATAATCCTCAATCCACAAGGGCCTCTTCTCTTTGTGTGTAGCTAGTTCATGCCAGTTGGACTTGGGTAGAATTTTATTACTGTGTGTGGTTGTTTTCAGGCACCCAGTGCACTTCAAAATTAAGTGTTAAGTACTGATATCTTGAAGTGCAAGGCTGAGGGGTGTTTAGTGATGGGAAGCGAGATTAACCTGCAGTATGGAAACGTAAAACAGGCTTTTCCCAGACCTGAAGTCTGCTGGGCCAGGCCACACGGAGCGTTCAGACGTGGAGTGCCATTTTAGCTCAGTTCACACGCCTACTTAACTCCAACTCCACCGACCCGACTTCTCGGTCTCTCTCAAGAGCCCTCCCAGTCACCACACCTCACACTGCGGTGGCTGAGACGTCGCCCTCCTCTTAGCCTGCATTCAGTCATCTGTGAAGTCTTAACAAGCTCCTGTACTGTAAGAGGACGCGTGTGGGTATGAGTAATGGAAAACCCTGCTCTCTTCAACTGACGCACTAAAGGGGACTTACTGGATCATGTAAACTGGGAAAGCGGGTAGATCTAGCCCGAGGAATCGCTGGATCCAGCTCCCATGCCCGTATCTCCAGAGGGTCCCAGGTCCTGGCACATTAAGGAACTGACTGAAGGAGTGCTTTTAGGACTCCTTTTCCTAGGAACGTGGAGTGATCGGGAATGTCACAAGCTTGGGTACAGCTCTCTGCAGTTCCTCTCTTCTGGATATGTGGACACACCTCTAGACCTGCCCAGAGGCTCGGAGCAGTCTCGGGGGAGTCTCTGCAGTTGTCTCATCTCTGCCCTCTGCGGTCTCCAAAGGGAGCACTGAGAGGGTCCGTATCAGCTGTGAGCAGACTTCTCTGCTGATGCCCTTCCAGGGTTTCCCCAGTGAACAAACTGGTTCTCTTCCAAGGAGCCGAAAGTGTGTGATGCGCGTATGCATGGCACCAGGGGAGCAGGACTCCAGTGATCCAGGCTAACCTGTATTACGTCCCCAGGTATCTCCAGGAGCAGTCAATCTGCGGTTCATCCACTGGCTCCATTACCCCAACTTCAGGGCCCCTCACGACTCCAGTACCTTGGTGTCTGCCACCACCCAGAATGCCATAGGCATTTCTGAAAGTCCTCAGGAGTTTTGCTCTGTGTTTTGGGAACAAATCCATGTCTTCTGCCAGGTCCGGGTTGGGCTTCCGTCAGCTCTTCTCTGGTCACCTCTAAGTTGCAGATGCTTGAGATACTACAGGGCTCAGTTCCTGGAGCGGGTGAGGCTGTGACATGCCATGATGTCCACTCCTTCACCCTCTGCTCCACTGTCTCCTTTTCAAGTTTCGTTTCCTCCCAGACCCCCTGCTCCCCTCTCCTCCATGAACACCGCAGGTCCCACCCTTCCAGGCTTCTCTACTCATCGCTTCCTATTTTAACAGGTACAACAAGACCTCCGGGTCAAGCTGGATGGTGACCGCTAGGGCTGGGATCCAGATGTCTTCATTCTCTGCTTTTTAAAATTTTTTTTATAACCAATTAAAATTTTCAGTATCTGGGAGATATTTGAGGGAACTGTTTGTTTAAAATGCTAGATGGCGCCCGGCTGGGCGTGGCTCAGTGGTTAAGCGTCGACCTAGGATCCAGGAGATCGGGGTTCGATTCCTGGTCAGGGCACATGCCCGGGTTGCGGGCTGCAGCCGATCAATGACTCTCTCGTCATTGATGTTTCTCTCTCTCTCCCTAACCCTTCCTCTCTCTGAAATCAATAAAGATATTAAAAAAAAAAAAAGAAACCATCCTCTTTAAAAAATAAATAAATAAAAAAATAAAATGCTAGATGGCCAACAGACATGAAAGGATGCTCATCATCACTAATCATCAGAGAGATGCAAATTAAAACCACGAAGAGATAACACCTCACGCCTGTCAGAATGGCTCCATCAGTAAATCAACAAACAAGTGCTGGCGAGGGTGTGGAGAAAGGGAACCTCGTGCACTGCTGGTGGGAATGCAGTTGGTGCAGCCACTGTGGAAACAGTATGGAGGGTCCTCAAAAAAATTAAAAATGGAACTGCCTCATGATCCAGCGATTCCACTTCTGAGAATATATCTGAAGAAACCAAAAACATTAATTTGAAAGAATACATGCCCCCCTATGTTCATTGTAATGTTATTTACAATAGCCAAGATCTGGAAGCAGCCCAAGTGCCCATCAGTAGATGAGTGGGTAAAAAAGCCGCGGCACATTTACACCATGAAATACTACGCAGCTGTAAAAAAGGAAGGAAATCTTACTTTTTGTGACAGCATGGATGGGCCTGGAGAGTATTATGCTAAGTGAAAAAGATAAATGCCATATGATTTCACTTATATGTGGAATCTAATAAAATGAACTAACAAAGTGGAGACAGACTCATGGATACATGGGACAGACTGACAGCTGTCAGAGGGGAAGGGGGCATGGGAGACTGAATGAAAGAAGGTGAAGACATTAGCCAAAGAACATATCTGCATAACCCATAGAAACACAACAGTGTGGCGATGGCCATAGGGAAGGGGAGGGCGGGGGCTGGGTGGAGGTGAGCAAAGGGTGGGGGGCATGGGGACATCTATAATGTCAACAATAAACATAAAGTAAAAAAATTCCTTGAATAATAAAAAAATCAAATTAAATAATTAAAAAATAAAAATAAAAAAATGTTAAAAGTGGCACCTTGCAAACAGGGGTTTTAGTTTTGAGAGTGTAATTCGAGAACCTTGGGGAAGGCAGTGGAATGATTCAGCAGCTGTTTGCACCAGGGCCCTAAGGAAGGAGGGCGTCTGAAGGCAGCACCCACTTGCTCTAAGAAGTGGTTATGGTCAGAGGCAAGGGCCAGCTCTGAGTGAGGCAGAGCTCATGGGGTCAGAGGAGCGGAGCCTCATTCACCAGGGCTCAGACGGGGGCCATGCTGCAGCTCAGAACCGAGAGTCCTGGGGAAAGAGGGAGAGCAAAGGGCCAAGAAGGGGTCACCTTAGCAAGAGACAATGGTGACTGTCACAGAGTTGGCCCAGGCTCCCTGGGATATGTTGAATTAATTGGTTGGAACTTGTGGGAGTTCACAGTTCCCACAATTCTGCAGGTGGGACTGAACCATGAAAGTGACATTTTGTGTTGTTATTGTGACCCTCTTGCACCCACCCCAAGGTGGGATGACCTGGAGGAAGTAACGGCTCACTCAGTGGACAGAGCAGCCAAGTTGTTTGTCAGCAGAATAAAAATCTCTTGGGGAAAACTGAGGGGCGTCCGGGATTAAAACACAGGCTGTGACGCGAAGCGGCCACCAGGGGGCAGTGCCGCCCCGGCCTGTCTGAGTCCAAACGGGCGGAGTCCCCAGGGAGTCGGGGGGCACGGCGACCGCGGGGCAGGGCCTTCACCGTTTCTTTCCCTTTTCCTCTGCGGGGCGTGACTGCCCCGGGAGGCTGGGGGGCGGGGTGGGGTGGGGTGGGGTGGTCTGTCCCGAGCCGCGTGCAGAGCGGGACCTAAGAGCCACCCTGGGGAGCGCGTCGCGCTGCAGACCCGGGGCACGGGGCGGGCGGCCTCTGAGCCCTTCTCGCCGCCCCTGCTCTGCGGCCCCTCGGCCCCCGCCCTCTCCCCCCGAAACCCGCGGTGAGCAGCCTCCGTGCCTCGGGCACCTTTCTAGGCGCTGGGGCACCGGCCGTCCTGGAACTTGGGTTCTGGAGGGGAGGGACCGAAGTCCCCCGCAGCCTCTCCCACCTGGCCGCCTCCTCCACCTGTTCCTGGGGCCCTCAGGCGCAACCGGCCGGGCGGAAGAGTCTGCCTTTGGAAGGACAGGTGACAGAGGGGCTCACAGCCTTTTGCCTCCCGCACCCCCGAGCGTGGCTGGGATAACTGGGAGCGGTGCCCCGACGGAAGCCGCAATGGCGCGTAGTGACCACAAGGGGGCGCCTGGAGACACCAAAGGGGCGGTGATGCAAGGACCAAACTGTATTTCTCTGGGGCCACAATAAGTCACAGCGACCGGGCAAGCCCGGCTGCTCTTTGAACCAGCTGCCTCCCCCCACTGGCTCAGGAAATTCTCAGGAGTCCTCTGAACACAGAGGTAAACGTTCACCTGCAAGATGCGGCCGCCTGCCTTCCACCTGGGGTCAAGGCGCCTGCAGGGCAATTTACACTGAAAATCGAGTTTCCTTTAGATTTTGGTGGCCTCTTTCTGCCTCCTTAGCTGGATCCAAGAAATGGGCTGTAGCCTGGGGGAGCCGGGCCCTGGAGTCCTGGCTTCTTGTGTAAGGAGGAGCAGCCGAGAAATGGGTTCCTGGCTGATGGATGACCCCCCTAAAGCGCTGAATTAGGTGCTGGGCTTGCACAACACGGAAAGCCCTCCTACAGTTGTGCAAACCCTCATGCTCTCTCTTTCCTATTTTTTGGTGGCTAAAGCCCATCTCCTGCCCGCCGTTTGAGAGCGCCACCAGGCTGTTTTTGAGAATACAATTCAGGAAGTTGACACAATTATGCTCCTCAGCCAGGAGTCTGCATGTCTGACATTTGATTGCAAATTGCAACTTTCCAGGCTTCATAGCTCTGGTGTTGCAAGCGAGAAGGTGAATCTATCTGTAAATATCTTTTTCCTTAAACTTTGTTCTCTCATGCCTCTTTTCTTTTTTGGCTCCTACCCCTTTTTGGCACAAGTAATACAGCTGAGGTCAGCAGGGTTGGGACATTTCTCAGTCCACAGCAGAGAGAGGACCAGGAATGAATGTTTGTGTCCAAAGGTGTGTTGTCTGCCTTAGGGTCCAGGCTGGGGGGTGGCCAGGGCACCTTTGTCTCTGGCTGTAGCTAAAATGAGGGCCCAAGGTGAGAATTTATTTATTTATTTAATTTTTTTGATTTGGAAGTTAAATCTGGTTATTCAAAACAAAGCTGAATTCCTGGGTGTTGAGGTAGCTTTGGAACTCTAGGTCCCACTTAACGTCTGCTTCTTGCTCCATGAACAACAGCTCTGGTGGAGAATGGCCTAGGTTGACCGGCTCGTCATTGGGTTTGGAGGGAACAGCTTACTTGAGATCTGGTGGAGAGCTCATCTGAAAAGATCGGGGCTAGGAGATGGGGGCCCGGAGCACCAGCCACACCCCACTGTAGGTACAAATGGGTCCACCGTGCCTCAGCCTTGCTCCCCGAGATGCCTGAGTGGCTTGCCATTGTTTGAATAGTGCCCGTGATTCTCAGCAGTTACCTGCTGGGATAGAGCCACATTCGGTTAACTTCACAGCCGGTGCCGTGCGGGACCCCCCCTGCCCCGCGCCTCAGCTCTCTGGGGCCTCGCTCAGTGTGCGGTCCTGTACGGGCCAGTCATGTGCGGTCCTGGCTCCGACCTCTGTGTCCCGTCAGCACGAGACTGCCCTGGCCTGGGTAGTCGTGTTTTAGGCCAAGCTTTAACTTTGAAATTGTCTATTGCCTTTATGCATCTAAGATAACATACCTTTGAAACGCCAGAGTGATATTTTCCCAGCCCCCTGGAAGGCACAGCTCCCCCACCAGGGCAGGAGACCTCATTGTTACCTTGCCGCCCCTTCATGCTCTAAATGGCAACTGTCCTGTACACACAGGAGTCTTCCAGTCTCAGAGATTTCTGGCTTTGCTCTCTCCTGCCTCCCTAACCCACCACCAAGGAATTTCATGTAACCCTCCTACATCTCCTCCTTTGATTCTGAAATATAAAACAAGGTGCAAATCTGCCTTTCTCTGGAGCAATGTTTCAATCCGTTGAGATTTTCCTTCCCAGAAACTGTCAGTTTGGCTCAAATAAACCCTTGTAAGGCTTTTTTCTTAGGCTGGACATTCTTTTGTCAACAGATAGGAGAGTTTTTGCTCCCTTCCATCCTGGCCCAAAGGAAGGTGGGCAGTTTGGACAGGTAGAGGGCTCTACTCTACAAGGTCACCCAGGAACCCAGGCCGGTGAGCTGGTTCTGTCAGCCTCTGTAGATGGCATCTCTCTCTGGGTCCAAAGTAACTGCCATACATTTCCCAGCAGGAAGGGAGAGAATGTGTCCATAGCAAGTGCATTTCAGGAAATAATCTGGAAATTTCAAACCTAACTTTTGCTGATACAGCTTTGGCTCAAATAAGTCATGTGACTAAATCTAACTGTAGGGGGTGCTGGGAAACAGACTATATTGATGTCCTCTCTTCTAAATTGTCAACCTCTTCCTCTCTTCTGGTCCCAACCATCAGCATTTCAAGTGTTTCTCACCTTTAGGGTTCCACTCTCCTTGTTAGTGGTGAGCCTCCGCCCCTTCCTCACGCTCCCGCCTTCCTCCGGCCTATTCACCGCTCAGCCCAGGCAATGTGGCTCTTCCCCAACACCGCCCTGAGACCTGTGGCCTCAGTTTTGTTGAATTCATGCTTCCCAGAGCTTCCTGTTATGGGAATAAAGGGGTGTATTTGTCTGCGTGCATCAAAGCCCAATCAAACACCAACAGGACTTTGTAGCCGAGAAAGCAGGGGTTAATTAGTTGAGGAAATGAGGCAGAGCCAGAATCACAGGTAAGCTAGTGGTGCTCAAATATCTGGCTCCCCCAATGACTTCCAGGGGAAAAATCATTAATTATGGTGGCTAAAGGAGTTGGGGTCATGGGCTGTACTGATTGGTGGGGGCCAGGGTAAGGAGTAGAATCACTGTATCGGGTCCTGAAGTCAGCGTGGCTTTGTTCTGCTGGGTTCATGAGCGTGTGATCCGTAGAGCTGGTCAGCTTTCACGGGCCTGGAGCTGAAACACAAAGTCCAGGGGTTATCTTTAGCTTGACCCAAACTCTCTCTCTGCAGTCAACAGACCTGAGGCTTTATTCTTAAGAGAGTTTGACCCTGACTGGAATCTGATGTCCTAAGCGATCAGACAGAAAGGTGAAACGGGTCATGTGAAAGAAGTGGAGTTTCTATGGGGTTGCATCCCCTTACTGGATGATTCTTCAGCTTCCGGTGCATTGACATTCTCTCTTGAATGCTGTCTGTCTGTCCTTCATTCATTTGCTATCACACCTTCATGTTCCCCTCCCTTTGGTCATTCCTAGTCCATCCCTGCCTGAATGGCTCCTCTGCCCTCTGTTCTCTCAGCATTTCCCAGGGCTGGACTCCTTTTTGTTCTTTTGTCTGAACACCCACTTGAGCAGACCCACTCCGAGGATAAGTCAGTTAGGCTGCATGTAACTGATACCCACAGATGGTGGCTGATCTAAGCAGGAGGCTCGTCTTTCTCATGTAACAGAGTTTGGGGCCAGGCTGTCAGTCTGAGGTTGACTGGGCTCCTTTGAAAAGCCTGCCTTGCCAGCATTAGTGCGCGGCTCTTTTCCCCAGGGTGCAAGAAGGCTGCCACATCTTCAGGCATCACGTCTGCATTCCCCCAGGCAGGAGGAAGGGGGGCAAAGCAAAGCCAAAAGGGGGATGCCAACTAAGTCTGTTGCATTTTATAAAAGCTTTCTCAGGAGACCGCCCCCCCCCCCCCAGCACTCCTGTTTCAGAGCAAGGTCCCACGTCCCCTCCTGGCTACCAGAATGTCATGGGAAGTGAGTGACCTAGCTGGGCACAAGCAAACCTGAATAAAACTGGGAGCATAAATAAGAAAGGAGAAGATGAATACTGGATGGGAAAGCAGCAGCGCAATCACCCGTGACTTTAGCACCCATCTGCTGACAATTCAAAAACCCGTATCTTCTATACAAATGACCCATCAGCACATGAAACAATCCTAAACATCACGAAGCATCAGGGAAATGCCAATCAAACCTCAGTGAGATGCCACCTCACGTCCACGAGGATGGCTATGACAAAAAACAAGCCAACACACGAACAACACTTGTTTTTGTTCTCTTGGAACCACAGCTTGGTTTGCTAATTTTTTGCCACAAACTACGCATGTGGAATGTGGTGGATTTTCTTTGCTGGAGATAAAGCCGAATGACAAATAATCTTTGTCGTAATGGCATACAATAGTTTTGAACTTAGCTTTAGAAGAACCAGTGGCAATTCAGGTACTGGACGAGGTATCAGCTGCTGATGTGCTGGGCAAGGCAGCACTCGACGTACCGGCACCCCCTTCGTCACTGTCTTGTAAGTTTCATGTTAAATGGGGTGCTATGGCCTAAAAAAAAAATAATAACCCTTACAAGTCAGAAGAAAATACGGTGTTACTTGAAATTATTTGTGAACACACTTGTCAAAAGTTCAAAACTAAATGGTTGAAATGAAATAAATCTTACACAGTTTAAACCATTTCACTATCCATAAGTTTCTACGCATATAAACTGAAAACTCTGGATATGAAATAAATCTCAGCACTGATAACGATGCAATGTTTTGAAAAACTCACCTCTCTTCTTAGGAAGCAATGCATGCAAATCATGCATGTTGCCCAAGGATGCACCAGGCCTGCCTGGGCCCATTCGCTTTGCCTCCAAAGGCCCTTGCGCACGGTGGGGCCGGCCCTGCGCTGTGCTCTCCAGGGCCCTGGCCTTGTGTTCAAGCTGCTGCTGCAACGTGTTGAGCCCCACCAGGCGGCTGTCTTTTAGATGGAGAATAGAGCAGAGCCATAAAATGTGTCATTTCTAATGGAATTTTTTTTTTCTAGTGGTACACTGGTTGAAAAACACTGATCTAGAGGGGGAGGAAGCGTAGGCCAGGCAGAAATCAGTCTTACAATCTCAGAAGTGACATCCCATCACTTTTTGACTATATTCTTCCAATTCAAAGTATGCCACTAGGTCTAGGCCACACTCCAGAGGAGGGGGCACCAGAGCATGCATCCCAGGAGGTGGGGTCACTGGGAGCCATTTTCGAAACTACCCACCCCAGCGTTCTCTTTGGGCTCAGGATATTTCATCTTGCAGGGAACTTGGATCAATCAGTCAAATCCATCAAAGGTTAAGAGATGGGTAAATTTGCTGACAAATCTCTGAGTAGTTCCCCCCCTTCTCTGCAGCTCTCTTTCCCACTAGCGTCAGTTTCGGTGTTTTCAAGCACAGATGGTGAGATGCTGAAGTTGCAAACAGATTGAAGGGCCAGGCTTCCTCCTGGGACTTTAAAGAGGGAGCGAGCACTGGTTCTCAAGGCTGCTCCTTCTCTCCTGGTCTGACCAGCTCCCTGTGGCTTGGCTTTGCTCTGTGGTTTGTTTACATGGCTGGGCAAGAAAGATGACTTAGCCCAACCAGGCTCCTGGGCCACATGGAGCCCTGGCAGGACTGATTTCAAAGTGAATCGTTAGTCAAAATAAGCCATAACTAGTTAATGATCAGAAATCTTTGCCTTCGCTACAGATACACCACAAGAAACCACGCTCTGGGTCTTGGCATGCGCTCTTCCCCATCTGCAATGCCCTCCCTGCCTCACCAACCCAGCCTTCCAGGTGACCCTTCCTGAACCTTCCTATTTCTGTCCACACCACTCTTTCCCTTTCTTCTCTGAAGTTTTAGAGCAGCTAACATCTGTGCCACCCAGTTTAGCTTCTGGCCACATCCTGCCTCGTGGGATTCTTTATTCCCCACGTGTGGGCCTTAAGCCCTCCGGCCAATAAGATGTAAGTTTCTCCAGAGCAAGAACTGCTTGCTGTCCAATTCCTGTCAACCCACCGTGGTGCCCGGCCCAGGGTAGAGCTCATTGGGATTTGAAGGTGGAGGCTTAGGGGGTTCTTATATGTTGAGCCGCCGCAATCTCCCTGCACAGTGCCTGTCCCTGGCAGGCCTTCCCTAAATCCGTGTGAATTTGATGTTGGTGTCCGTGGCATTTGCATAGATGGAGCCTGGGATTCAGAGGACGGTGATGGAGAGGACTGTGGCCTCTTTCTGCAGGCGGCAGTTGTGGGGACAAAGCTCGTTTTCTTTTTAATCTTCACCTGAGGATATGTTGAGAGAGAGAGGGAGGGGGAGGGAGGGAGAGAAACATTGATTGGTTGCCTCCCGTAAGCACCCTGACCAGGATCAAACTTGAAACCCAGGTATGTGTCCTGACCGGGAATTGAACCTGCCACCCTTTGGTGTACAGGACGATGCCCAGCCAACTGGGCCACCCAGCCAGGGCCACCACTCGTTTTCACTCACATCCCCCCGGGCTCATTCACGCGTCCTCGTGTATTTCCCTCACGGGTCTCTGCGACGCTGGCACTCAGGGCATCTCCTGGGGCGGCCGGGGTGTGCTACCTGCATGGTGATGATCAGTCTAGAGAACTCTCTCTGGCTGGGGAAAGGGAAGCCGGATCTTTATTTCTGGGCAAGCAAGCTCCTCCTCCCCGACATTCCTGCCTTTGGGAAAGCAGTTGCTTGTCTGCTTTGAAGGGCGTGGAAGGGGAATGGGTGTGAGAACTGCAGGGGGGCTTGGCCATGGCTTGGACGCGTCCCTGCACAGGTGCCACCCAGGGGCTGGGCAAGGCGGCGCGGGTGGGTGGTGCAGACAGGCGCCGACCTCTTGCAAGGATCATACTGTGGATTTTGTCCTTGGCTTTGCAGTTCCGACTCAAAGGACAAGGCCTGAAGCGTCCTGGTGCCTCAGTTTGCCACTGGGAACAGGAGGTGGTGTGGGCCTTCTGGTGGGACAGGTGTTTCCTGGGAGCGCTGGGGATCCTTTGACTGCAGCTGATTCTGGGGGGTAAGCTGGGGCGGGGGAGCAGTGTTCCTCACGTTGTCCCATAACCAGCATTTATAACCAGCGTTACTGGGCACCCTTTGGGCTCTACGCTTTGGGGGGGATGGACCCTGAAAACACAAAAATGGCAGGTCCTGGTCCTGGAGGAGCTCTCGCAGCCTCAGGGGAGGAGAACAGGATGACGACAGAGCTCTGCCTCCCTGGCAGGGGCCGCCTGGAGCCTCGAGGAGGAGCCACCTCAGGTGGGAGGCATCTGAGAGCCAGAGGTGGCCATGCTGCAGCTGAGTCTTGACAAATAAGAATTGGTCACTTGAGGAGAGGATTTTCGATTCCTATATCGAAGGGCCCAGGTGCTGAGAGTGTACAGTGTGTTCAGGGGTGTAGTGAGTTGGCCTGGCTACAGTGCGAGGCTTCCAGGCAGGAGTAACAATCAGGCCTGCACTTTAGAAGGATCACTGAGCCTGGTGTGGAGGGGCTGGGGCCCGAGGGTCGTGGTGGGTAGGCTGGCAGAGGCTCTGCAGTCGCCCAGCTGAGTGCATCTGGAGGCCAGCAGGCCATGTAAGAGGCACCGAATCAGGAAAAGCTGGCATCCGTGCTGCCGGTCACTACCAGAACCAATGAGTAGTAGGTCGAGGGTTGAATCAATATGGGCTCTTTATTCAGATGGCGGGCGATCCGAGAAGACGGTGGGTTATGTGCCCTAAAGACCACCGTCTTCCATGTCATCTCAAGCTGGCCTTTTCATAAGGAGAAGAAAAGTATAGTGAAGGGTTTAGAATTCAGTAGAAGGTAGGTAAAGGGCTTGGAATTCAGGGAAAAAGTTTAATTGGATAAAAGCTGCAGCCCGGTGATTTTCTGAGCATCCCTTCATCTGCTGACTGGTGGTTCTTTATCTGCATCCTGGACAGCGGTCGTTCTCTCCCTGGAGCTCAATGGCTGAGATGCCATCTTGGTGGCTTGCAGTCCTTCTGAGGCACGGAGGTTGAATTGCTTGTGGGTCTCCTGAAGTCAGGGGAGGTCCAGTCACACATTCCAGTCCCTGGAATAATAGCTTTCTACATGCAGTAATTACCAAGCCTATTAGCTATGTATCTAAAGCCAAAATAGTTTTAACTTCTTGAGTTCCCCATCAACATCAGGGGAAGGTGGCCAGAGTTCCTGAGGCTGTTCGGTGTGTGTGCAGGTGTATATGCACGCATGCGAGTGTATGGGAGTTCATATGTGCGTGGGTGCATGTGTGTGAATGCAGGAGCCTGTGTGCGCGTGTGGATGTGGATGTGTGCATGCATGTGGAAGTGCATGTTAGTGCGCGTGTGTGAGTGTGGTGGGGACTGTGGGAGGGAATGATAGAGATGAGCTGGGGAGCCTATGTTTAGTGGACCTAGGACCCTATTATTCCTCATTGTACATCAGGTAAACTGAGTCTCTAGTATGTTAAATAACTTCCTCTCTTCATTCAATGAATATTTGACCACCACCCATTTGGAAAGGTGGTATTTCACTACTTTTGATCCTTACAGAGACATTATAAAGCAGTTACTATTATTTCCCCATTTTATAGATGAGGAAACAGGCTCAGAGGGATAAAAACCCTGATGAGATTGAACTGGGTGTCATGTATCCTATGTGGTGTCTGTGACAAATGTCAGCTGGGACTTTTTTGAACAGATGGGTTTCTCATTTTAAATATCCCAAATTGTCTCTCTCTCTTTTTAATCTCAGTGCTTTTCAGAGTCCTCCAAGTATATACGCATGAAGAAAGGTAAGGAGCCTGGCTGGTGTGGCTCAGTTGGTTGAGCTCCATCCGGTACACGGAGAGGCCACCAGTTGGACTCCTGGTAGGGGCACATGCTTGGGTTTCCGGCTTGATCCCCAGTAAGGGGCATGCAGGAGGTAGCCAATCCATGTTTCTATCTCTCTTTCTTTCCTTCTCTGTCCCTCTCTCTCTCTAAAAAAAAAAAAAAAAAAAAAAAATCAATAAAAACATTTAACATTTTAAAAAAAAGAAGAAAGGTAAGGATTTCTTAAAACAATAGGAGTGTATAAGCACACACTCCTCCTAAGGCAGCTCTACGAAGACAAAGTGCGTGGGAGGTAGAGGGGATTCCACAAGGGTCCTGTTTGCAGCACAGTTGACTTCTCTCTGTTTTAATTTAAGCCTCTAAGTCTGGTGCACATTAACACCATGTTAAACGGAAAGAGGAGAGGTTGAGATATATGCTGTAAACCAGCACTCCCATATTTCCCCGCTTGTCTGGGCCACCTGGGGATGCTGTCGAAATGCAGATTGGGACTCAGGGGGACTAGGTGGGGCCTGAGCCCTAGGCTGCAGGTTTGGACCACCCTCTGAGTAGCAAGACTGAATAAAGGAGTCAAAGGCGCCTGCGGTGAATGAAGAGGGGGCAGGGACAAGAGCCTGAGGGAGAAGAGGACGAGTTCTGTTTGGATATGTTGCGTTTGAGGCCCTTGCATTTTTCTTGTGGGAAATTGTGTGGTGATGACTAGTGGGGTTAGAGTTCAATGAGAGGTCAGCAAAAGGTCAGTGAGAGGTCGGAGTTGAAGATGCATACCGGGATCTCACCACCTAGAAGGTTATAGTGGACACCTTGAGGGAAATGAAATTGCTAAAGAAAAGGAGGGAGAGAGGGAGAGAGAGAAATTTGGAGAGAAAAAAGAATAGAGCAGCGGGACTAGAGTGGTGAAGAGACCGACAAGGCGTGGTTCGAACATCAGGGGAGCAGCCAGCAGAGTGGGAGCGACAGAAACCAAGCGAGAGGAAAGGCAGGAGGAGGTGGGGGAGCGTTGGGTCCTCCTGGGTCCAGACCTCCACCCCCACTCTTCTCCCTGTGCCCCGAGTCCTGGGGGAAGCGTCTCACAAGTGCTGCAATGGACTTTCTTGCCTTCTGGACTTTGGTTGGGTTTAAGCCAACCGGGAGCGCTGGCTGGAGGCTGGAGGGTAGAGCAGAGTGAGTTGGGGTATTTCCCTGGCTCTTACCCTCCACCACAGAACCCCACTCCTGTCGAGTGACCCTCTCCACATAGCTCACTGTTTCTTGTAGCTCTCCTCTCTGCTGCTGGCTCCAGTCTACTGCAACATCCCCTGTGAATAAAGGGACTATTTATAGAGGTGTAAGATAGTTTGGGAAAAGCAACCAAGCTTGTGTGCACCATCTGTATCCTGTTTGGAGCCTGACCAATAGAGAGGGGATGGTCGGCTGTACCGTGTTGCAAGAAGAGCTTTGGAACCAGGACATAAAATTTTGCAAGTGAGAGCTCGCCTTGTTTGCCCAGAGCCATTTCCCGAGTAGGATGGGCACAGCGAGTTGAAGGCCATGTGAGACTTGAGGAAGTGCAGGCCACCCCTTCAAAAAGCTTGGCTCCGGAGAGAATGCGGGAGTAAGGCAGCAGCTGGAGGGAAATGCTGGGGCTGAGGAAGGGGGTGGTGCGCTGGGGGCCCTGAGCACATTTACAGGCAGACAGGAAGGTGCCACCAGAGGGGAGGGACTGAAGATGCGGGAGAGCAGGTGGGTGATGGATGGAGGGGTCCCAGGGGGCCGAGGCCTAAGGATCAACACGGGACGTGGAAGACTCAGCTCTGTAAAGGAGGAGGCGTGTGTCCTTTGTAACAGATAAGGGAGGGGATGGGTGGGTGATGGAGCGGGGAGTGTGTGGAAGAGTCAGGGGCCTTGACCGGCCTCCTCTTGGGTGCTTTGATCTTTTTCCTGACAGAGGAAGCAGATCTGCATCTGAAAGTGAAGGAGTGAGGGATAGAATAAAAAGTTTGGAAAAAGCTTCTGGAAGGAGAGACACTGGAGAAAACATGAGTCTTCATAAGTTTTTCTCCCTGTCTCTGGCTGACTTCAGGTTGAGGGTGCAGCCCCCCTTCAGGTCTATGGGCACCTGTCTGCATCCTGCCTGTGGCTCAGCTCATCACGGCACACCTCTGGCCTGATCTGGAATTACAGATCCAGTAGTTACCTCCATCTTACCCTCTGGGCCTCTCCTTTGAGAGGGAGAATCTGACTGACTCAACCCAACCAATGGGTTGGTTTCTCTTGGGCCAGGCCGTCACTTGTGTTTCAGTCAGCTCTGGCCAGGGCGTGGGGTCACCGTTACAAACATGGGCCCACAGGCCCACCCTCCATCAGAAATTGTGGCTCTTAATGAGAGTAACACCCTCAAAAGAGTTTAGTACATTGGGCTTTATTTATTTATTTAATTTTTTTGGTTAACCCTCACCTGAGGATATTTTTTCCCCATTGATTTTTAGAGAGAATGGAAGGGAGGGAGGGAGGGAAGAAGAGAGAGAGAAAGAGAGAGAGAGGGAGAGAAACATCGATGTGAGAGAGAAACATCGATTGGTAACCTACGACATGCATTGAATCTGCTACCCAAGTGTGTGCCCGTGACTGGGATTCGAAGCCGTCACCCTCTGGTACACAAGCCAGTGCTCTAACCACTGAGCAATACCAGCCAGGGCAGTACATTGAGCTTTAGATTGATGTGAATGAAATTGTTTTAGTAAAATTCGTTTGGTTATTTTGGGATGCTGAAATCTCCCTAAGGGATAGCACGGAATTAGCTAATGAGTCTCCAAGATACTTCACTATGAGGTGGAACTCCCTAAGAGAAAAGAAGTGAGTGTTCTCATCATTCCTATTTCCTTCAGGATCCCATCAAATAGATCTGACTGGTGGGGATGTGATTCAGAAGCTGAGGTGGTGGAAATAAAACCTGGGCATGCTCATTACCGATGCCTGCCCCAAACTGCTGATCACAGGCCTGGCTGGGCCTCATAGCCCAAAGTAGAGGCTCTTCTTAAGGCACATTGGTGAGGTTTGGAAAGAGCTAGGGGTTTGGAGTTGGGGAGTCTTGTTTGAGTTCCTTCTGCACCATGTAATTTCAGGCAAATGTTTATCTCACTGAGATTATAATTTTTAAGCGATAACATCTCTGGATGGATAATACATTGGGTTAAATTCACACTAAGGTGTGATAGCAGATTACTCAAACTTTTCCTTGGAGTCAGCTCTGACTCTAAGAAGGCTATTGAACTCTGAATAACAGGAGTAAAAGGAATATCATGGAAAGAAGACATCAATAGGTCTGTAGGCCAGGAATTCTATAAAGAGATTTCTACACATTCAGTCTTGGGCTGATTATTCTAAAGTCTAGGGGCATAGGTGTGGTGTCCACCGAACTTACTATGTAGAAGAAAGACGTCACCTGGCATGCTTGCAAGGGGTTGGTCTCTGTCATGAACTTTAAAACCTGGGCTGTTTTCCACGACTTTCCTTTTCTGAGATACTTGCTGACTTTCCTCTTGCCTTCCCACAACTCTCCTGTTGAAAGAGACAGTTTGGAGCATTGTCAGAGTGCTCAGCTGTGACCCTTCAGCCTGCTGACCCCTGAAAGTATGTTTTCTCTCAATAAAGGGCCAAGTTTCCAGGCTTATTGCTATTTTTCTTTAAAAAATAAAAAAAACAAAAACCTGGGAAACCTTCCCAAAGCAACACAAACACTAACATAGAGACCCCACTGGGTCTGTTTCTCAAAGAGACAATCCATCAAGGCTCACATGCCACATGCATTTCTTTTGTAGAAGATTCCCGACTTGATGTCTCCCCACGGACTTTGTGAGGATGATCTCACCCACTGAAACTGGCAGGGAGGACGCATTCCGATTTTGTCCCAGCACAAGAACAGAAAGGTGGTTGTTAAGCAGATATTATCCAGTTAGTAATCAGACAAGCCCAGTCCCTTCTCAGAAAGATTCGGACCAAATTCTGGAGCTACTTTCTGCAGTAGGATTTACCCTAGACAGCCCTGTCCCCCACCAGGCATCTGCTTCTGGCTTCTGTAGGAGGTGTTAAGGTCTCTGTGAAGGGAAAGGGGACCCCGAAGGAGTGGAATGATGTGGAACTCTTCCTATTGCAAATACATAGAAATGCAGGATAAAATGAAAACCAAATCAATCTATTGCTGGAACTGAAGAGGGAATGGAAAAACAGCAGGAAGTGGCGAGCAGCGCCGCAGCAAGCCAGGGGCGCGGGAGTGTCTGTCTGTGCTCCTATTAGGCTGGGATAGGGCCCATGCAGCTGTGAGAGTTAAGGCCTTGGGCAATGCTAGAGGGGCCTAAACAAGAAAGCAAAAAGATAGGCAATTGCAGGGCTGAGCTCTCCGGGAAAGGAGCACTGGAAAAAAAATTCAGTCTTCGAATCAAGAAGATGCAGAGAAAGTTTGCCTCCGCCTGGGTTCTGGGCAGGGAAAAAAAATTGCAAAAGTGAAAAGTGCTTTGAGAGGTTCTGGAGGCTGAATGTACGCTGTCCATCAGCTGTGGACACCCTACACTAGGAGGTATGCATGAAGAGCGGTCCTAGTTACGGTACTGCTAGGACACATGCAGAAGCAGATGGATAATCACTCTGGTCTTAGGAGCTTTCCATTGAAAAATCAAGCTCAGTTGAAGATGAGTTTTCAGTAAAAAATATAAAACACCTGCTGGAAAGATCCACCATGAACAAGAATTTGCAGACATAATAAGCAGGAGAGTCAATAACACTGAACTTGAGGTCACAGAAAAACAATCTGAGAAAGACTACAAATACAGGGATGTTTACGTGGTTAAAGAGATGAAAAGGAAAAGTGGGAGCCACAGTGAAAGAATAACACATTATAAAAAGATTGAGAGAACATTGATAATACAACGTATTTGCATTTATGTTTAAATTAAAAAATAAGTAGACAAACTGAGGAAAACATGTGGGCACCAACCATCCATATAACCAGCAAACAAAACAACAAAACCCAACAACATTCCCTCCTTCCGCTAAAAAGAACCCCAAAGTACAAAAAAACTCCAAAAGCCAGAGCTTGGAAAGAGAAAATGGGAAGCCTACCTTTGTCCTTGCTTCTTTCTTTCTTTCTTTCTTTCTTTCTTTCTTTCTTTCTTTCTTTCTTTCTTTCTTTCTTTCTTTCTTTCTTTCTTTCTTTCTTTCTTTCTTTCTTTCTTTCTTTCTTTCTTTCTTTCTTTCTTTCTTTCTTTCTTTCTTTCTTTCTTTCTTTCTTTCTTTCTTTCTTTCTTTCTCTCTTTCTCTCTTTCTCTCTTTCTCTCTTTCTCTCTTTCTCTCTTTCTCTCTTTCTTTCTCTCTCTCTTTCTCTCTCTCTTTCTCTCTCTCTTTCTCTCTCTCTCTCTTTCTCTCTCTCTTTCTCTCTCTCTCTCTCTCTCTCTCTCTCTCTCTCTCTCTCTCTCTCTCTCTCTCTCTCTCTCTCTCTCTCTCTCTTCTTTCTTTCTTTCTTTCTTTCTTTCTTTCTTTCTTTCTTTCTTTCTTTCTTTCTTTCCCTTACCCGAGGACATTTTTTTTCCATTGCTTTTCAGAGAGAGAGAGAGAGAGATGTGAGAGAGGCACCGATTGGTTGCCTCCCACAGGAGCCATGATCTGGGTCGGGGATCAAGCCTGCAATCGAGGTAGGAGCCCTTGGCTGGAATTGAACTCGAGACTCTTCAGTCAGCAGGCCAAAGCTTTAACCACTGAGCCAAAATGGCCAGGACTCTCCTTGCGTATTTTAACGCAACGAAGCTTAATATGGTTTATTCACTCTTGTAAAATATATGTTAGCATTAGGATTATCATGAGACTAAGAATGTAGGCACTAAACTTAGTTGCCTAGTATATCAAAATAATCTTTCCATCATAATGACATGATAATGGAAAGAACTGGAAATACTGGACCAGTAGGGCTCCTGTGAATAGTTCTGTAAAATCACATAGTTGGAGAGAATGAATGGGGAACTTGAGTGGAGTCTTGAGATGGAAAAGTAAGTTAAAAAATTGTATAATTGTATAATTCAAGCATACATGCTAGAGAACTTGGGTAGTGGACATGCCTGGTGACCAGCCACCGTCAATGTAATGAATCAGTGTTAGTTTTGTCTCGTCTACCTGCTCATGCTTGACTCCACGTATCTGTGAATTTCCCTCTTTTTCTCCTGTGGTACACATTTTGCCGTACATGAGTGTATCAAACCATCACATTTTACACCTTAAGTTTGTACAATGTTGTATGCCAATTATATCTCAGTAATGTAGGCTATGGGCTGGTCATACATGGCCTTTATTATGTTGAGATAGGTTCTTTCTATACCTAATTTGTTGAGAGGTTTTTTATCATGAAAGTATGTTATATTTTGACAGATGATTTTTCTGCATGTATTGAGAAGATCATACCCTTTTTGGCCTTCATTCTTTTAATCGGTGTATCACACTTACTGATTTGTGTATGTTAACCATCCGTGCATCCCAGGGTTACATCCCACTTGATCATGGTATTTAACCCTTTTAATGAACTTTTGGAGTCAGTATTCTACTTTTATAATTTTGTTAAGAATTTTGACATCATATCATCAGGCCTCATGGCCTGTAGTTTTCTTTTTCTGTACTGCCCTTATCTGGTGTCAGGGTAATGCTGACCTCATAAAATGAGTTTGGGAGTGTTTTCTTAAATTTTTTGGAAGAGTTGGAGAAGAATTGGCATTTATTTAAAAAAAGTGTTTAGTAGAATTCACAGGGCTGGGCTTTTTTTGGGGGGGAGTTTTTTGATTACTGATATAATCTCCTTAGTCACTATTGGTCTGTTCATATTTTCTATTTTTTCATAATTCAGCCTTGGTAGAATGTATGTTTCTAGGAATTTATCCACTTCTTATAGGTTGTCCAGTTGTCCAATTTGTTGGTGTATACTTGTTCATAGCAGTTCCTTATGATCCTTTGTATTTCTGTGTTATCAGTTATAATGTCTCCTCTTTCATTTCTGATTTTATTTGACTCTTCTCTCTTTTTTTCTTAGTCTAGCTAAAGGTTTGTCAATTTCGCTTATCTTCTAAAGAAATCAGCTCCTAATCCCACCATCTTTTCTATTGTTTTTCTAGTATTTATTCCACTTATTTCTACTCTGATCTTTATTTCCTTTTTTCTACTAACTTTGGGCTTAGTTTACTCTTATTTTTCTAGTTCTTTGAGGTGTAAAGTTAAATTGTTTACTTGATATCTTTCTTTTTTTTTTTTTAAATCCTCACCTGAGAATATTTTTTCCATTTATTTTTCAGAAAGAGTGAAAGGGAGAGTGAGAGAGGGAGAGAAACATCGATGTGAGAGAGACACATTAATAAATATTGATGTGAGAGAGACACATTGATTGGTTGCCTCCCACAGGAACCTTGAAACCTGGACCTGGGATTGAGCCTGCAACCAAGGTACATGCCCTTCACTGGAATCAAACCTGGGACCCTTTAGTCTGCAGGCCAACTCTCTAACCACCCAGCCAAACTGGCTAGGGCTCTTTTTTTCCCTCTTAATGTAGATATTTATTGCTATAAACTCTCTCTTAGAGCTACTTTTGTTGCATCTTATAAGTTTTTTTATGTTGTTTCCATTTGTTTCAAGATATTTTTCTATTTTCCTTTTGACCCATGGGTTGTTCAGGAGTCTATTGTTTAATTTCTACGTATCTGTGAATTTTCCACTTTTTCTCCTGTTATTGATATCTATTTTCATACTATAATAGTCAGACTTTTCCATCCACATACCAGCTTGGAACAATTTCAACCTTAAATTTGCAAACACTTGTTTTGTGTCCTATCATATGATCTGTCCTGGAGAATATTTTCATGTTACTAATTTGCATCCTTTCATTTCAACTTGAAGAACTCTTCCATTTCTTGTGATGATGAACGCCCTCAGCTTTTACTTGTCTGGGTAAATTTTCTCACTCCATTTCTAAAAGACAACTTTGCCAGTTGATTGGCAGTTTTTTTCTTTAGTATTTGAATATATTGTCCCACAGGGTTTCTGCTGAGAAATCTGCTGATAGCCTTATGGGGGTTCCCTTGTAAGTTACAAGCTTCTTTTTTTTTTTTCCTTTAAATTTTATTTTTGTTTAAAATATTACAGATGTCCCTTTTTCTCCCACAAGCTTCTTTTCTTTTGTTGCTTTTAAGATTTTCCCTGTCTTTGGTTTTTTCAGTTTTATTATAATAGGTCTTGGAGAATATATCTTTATGTTGAGCTTGTTTGGGGACTTATTAACTTCATGCACTTGAATGTCCAAATCTCTCCCCAGGTTTAGGAAGTGCTCAGTTATTATTTTTTAAAATAAGTTTTCCACTTCCTTCTCCTCTTCTTCTTCTGGAACCCCAATAATTTACAGATTGTTCCTTTTGATGGTGGCCCATAGATCATGTAGGTTTCTTTCCACCCGTTTTTATTCTTTTGTTGTTGTTGTTGTTCTCCTCTGGATAATTTCAAAGTTCCTATCTTCTAATTCACAGATGTTTTCTTCTGCTCGATCCATTCTGTTGTTAATGCTCTCTATTGCATTTTTAAAAATTTAATTTATTGTATTCATCAGCTCCAGACTTTCTGTTTGGTTCTTTTTTATGATTTCTCTTAGTTAAATTTCTCATTTTGCCTATTGTTCACCTGATTTTGTTGAATTTTATTTCTGTGTTTTCTTCTAGGTCATTGAGCTTTCTTAAAACAGATATTTAAAAACCTTTATTGAGGAAATTGCAGATTTCTTGGGTCCCTTGGCATATGATGCTGGTTCTCACATCTCCCTCAAAGGCACGTCTGTCTGTGGATGGATGTGAAATTGTTGTTGAGAGGGTTATACAAGCATGAGACTTATTTGCCCATCTGGATGCCTTTATTCCCCTAGGATTCTTATTAGAAAAATTTTCCCATTATATTTTTGTGAAATATATTAGACATACTAAAAGTTTAGAGAATAATTTAATGGACACCCATGTATGCATCATCTAGCTTAAGAAATAAAAAAAGTACATTTGAAACTCAGTGGCTCAGTGGTTGAGCGTAGACCTAGGATCCAGGTGATCAGAGTTTGATTCCCGGTCAGGGCGCATGCCCGGGTTGTGGGCTCGATCAATGACTCTCTCATCATTGATGTTTCTGTCTCTCTCTCTCTCCTTTCTTCTTTCTGAAATCAATAAAGATATATTTAAAAAATAAAAATATACATAAAAAACAAACAAAAAAAACCTCCCTGTGTCTTCCTCTGCATCTCATTATCCGCCTTTCTTTCTAGTTCTGAGGTTGGTGTTTATCATGCCCCTGCATATTTTTATAGATTTATTACCTACACTTTTAAACTCTAGACAACACATAGAATTATTTTGCATGTTTATAAATTTCACAGAAATGGCATAATGTCACATGTATCCTTCTACAATTTGTTTACCTCATTCAATATGTGTTATGAGATTTTCCACATTGATACTAGTAGCTCTAGTTCATTTTTATGAATATGCCACCATCTATTTATTTACCTAGCTTGCTTTCATTTTTTACTATTACAAATAATACTGCAGAAAACATTTTGGTTCATGTCTCCTGGGGCACACTTAAGAGCTTCTGTAGCTGAGTTGAAGGGTAGGCACACTCATCACTTGGGTAATGCCACACATTTCTTGGGTAGTAATTAAAATGTAAACCTTCCTGTATCTTATAGTCTTGGCAGAGACCTCAAAGTCTGGGCCCAGTTTTTTCCTGATAGACTGTTTATCTGTTTTTTAATTTTTAAAAAATTTTTTACTGATTTTTTAGAAGTTTTAAAAATGTTTTCTGGATACCAGTTTTTTGTTGGGTATACTCATTGCAAATGCATCTCTTAGGCTTTTCTCTTTGTTACTGTTTACTCTGCTTAAGTAGGTTTTACAATTTGAACTGAGTCAAATTTGTTAATCTTTCCCTTTATTCCTTACTGTTTGTGCCCCTTTGGGTCTTATTTAAGGACTTTTTCACCAACCCCTATAATGGAAGGATTTGTTTCTTACTCAGTTCTGGCAGTTTATTTTTAGTGGCATAATGGGTTTTAGTTTCTATCCTCTGGTAGGGTCCTCTGGCCAGCTCTGGTTCTCTTCTAAGCCATGTAAACTATTACTTAGACCTGCAGAGACTCAAGCAGCTTCAGGGACTGCCAGACCCATTTCATCTCAAGGGTGGAGCTATCTTAACCTGTCTCATCATAATTCTCTAAAAGAATTAACATGATTTAGTCAGTGAGCTTGACTGGAATTTTTCCAACAAAAGCTTATTAAAATTCTTTCCTGAAATAGAGTTAGATGGAGATTGGTAATTAGAAAATAGAAATTGTTTAGTATGGGTTTTGGAGCAAGACAGGACTGGTTTTGAAATCCTAGTCAAATCACTAATTATGGGTCTCAGTTTCTTTATAATATGGGGATAATGACATCTAAAGTGAAGAATTTATGATGAGTATTAAATGCTCTGACCACAGAGCAAGCATACTAAGAAAAAATAGCTAAATTTGTTGAGCACTTAATATGTGCTAGTCACAGAGCTAAATGTTTTACATGAATTATCTCACTCTGTCCTTACGACAATCCTCTGAAGTTAAGTACCACAACTATGATCATATAGAGGTTAAGGTAAAGGTTTTGATTAGGTTCAAATCCCAGCTCAGCTATTAACTGTGTGACCTTAGATCTTGCATTTTGGTTTTCTCATCTGTAAAGTGGAAACATAATAATAGTGTATAGTCATCAGGTTACTAGAGTTGCTGACACAAAGTGCCACAAACTGCGTGGCTTAAACAAAAATTCTGTTCCACAGTTCTGTAGGCTGGAAGTCTGAGATCAAGGTGTGGGCAGGGCCATGCTCCCCCTGAGAGTGCCAGGGAAGGAGCTGTTCCCGACCTCGCTCCTAGCTCCTGATAGCTCCTTGGCTCATGGAAACATAATGCCCACCTTTACACAACATTCTCCCTGTGTGTTTGTCTCTGTTACCAATTTTCTCCATTTTATAAGGACATCAACCATATTGAATTATGGGTCCCCCCTACTCCAGTATGACCTCATTTTAACGAATTATATTTACAATGACCTTATTTTCAGATAAGGTCACATTTGGGGGTACTGGGGCGGAGGGAGAGCATAAGACTCCAACATACAAATTTTAGGGGAAAACAATTCGACTCATAACATTGTATGTGAAAATTTGTCATGAAGATGAAGAGTTGATACATTTAGAGTGTAGAACATTGGTACATAGAAAATGATCAGTAAAGTGTTAGCTCTTGTTATACTACCATGAGTCAGACGGAGAAACTGATGCTCGGGGAGGTGGAGTGACTTCCCTAAGGTGATATAGTCAACGAGTGGCAGAACCAGGGCTTCAGCCCAGATACACTGATCCCCAAACTTCTGCACTTTCTTCATCACCTAAAGAAAACAGAAGAGAGATTCATATTTCAAGGCTCCTTTTAGAGGGAGATACTCACCCGGGTATAATTGAGTGCAAAGAAGGTTCTGAAAATTGTCCTCAGCACTTCAGTTGCATATTTGCATCGCATGTAACTTTTCTTATTTTCAAGTAACATATTAAGATAAAACAGCTATCAATGATTGAAATGGAGTAAATTAAAGAAAAAATAAGTTATAAGTCATATAATTTTACTTTTCCTCATTTTTCCTATCACTTATTTACTGCAACCCATCACTGAAGTTCAATTTTTCTTCTTGCTATTTGTTCCACTTAGTATTTCCCAAACCCGGGACCCACATCTCCTCACCAGGGCTTCCCTGCTAGTAACTTCTCCTACTTAGCTGCCCTATGTCCCATTCTTATAATAAGGCTCTCACCCAGGTGTACTGGTTAAAAAAATCAAAGAGGTAAGCTTTGCTGGGGCACATGTGTTGTAGCCCCAGTCGGTTCCCAAAGGCTGCGACTCTGACAGCCTGGGAACAGGGGATGGTAGGACTCACACTTAGGGACACTTAAGAGATGGTCATGACTGGGCAGGTCTGGTCAAGGTTTGGAAGTTGAGAACAGTTTGCCACCTCCAGTCTCAAGTTCACATCTTCCAATTCCTGTTTCCAGGATGATCAGTCCTCTCTCTCCACCAGGTCCTGCGACAAGAGGCCTCACCCATGACATTCATGTCTAAGGTCCCATTTAGGAAGCCCTCCCCCTGCGTGGCAACATCTTTGGGGTCCAGGGAGAGTGATTTCTCTGTAAATCAGGATGCCTGCAGGCCCTGAGGGATTATGACTCCATTTTTCTTTTTCTCTGGTGTGGTTTGTTGTGCAGCTAATTCTCATTGGTTACGCTGAGGCGAGGATTCTTTGGGGTTCTGGAAGGAAATTTCCTCACATTTTCCATTCCTTTCTTCCCAGAGACAGTTTGCTGGCAGAGTACCGGCCACTTCTCTCGGCAGCCAGATGAGAAACAGAGCTTAAGGCAGAGGCAAGATCGCTGCTTATGTGGCCAGCACCATTTTTCAGCATTAAAAAAAAAGTCAGTCCAACTTGGGGTCTTTTTTTTTTTTTTTTTGAAAAGTGAAGGAAAATGCAAAACTTAAAAAGGCCCTTTGCTCAAGAGGAGTGGAAGCTGCTGTTTGAGGAGAGAGGGTTGTGGCTGAGATGACAATGCCATGTTTCTTTTCCCTCCCTGGTCACCGGCGCTCACCTTTGCGCATCACAAGCCCTGGTCTGGGTCTCCGATGGTGGACACAAGCCCTTCATGTGCCTGGGGCCAGGGTCTTCCACCTCCTCCTCCCTGACGACTGACTAACCCAGGCCCTGTGCCCCAGGGATCTCCCAAAAGGGCCTATGTTGTGGGGACAGCCTCGTCTTCCAGTTTGAGGCCATCCCGCCCGCAGGTGTTGGGCTGCCCAACCGCAGCCCCCAAATCACTCCCTCCACGCTGTCCCTTCCTGCTCAAGTCAGCTGTGGTGCAGGAAGGACAAGTCCCACTTTCGAGGACTTCTGAAGGGTTTTACAAATGTTGCCTCAAGTTCTAACCTCTCGCTTTCCATGAAGTTTGTGCTTAAGGAATTGCTATAACTGTTAAAGAAAATGATAAAATCAATACTTGCATGTGGTTAAAATAAAAAAGCAGACAATGTTACAGAAATTCTGGCCAGCAGTGGAAAGCTCCTGTCTCTTATGTCTCACCCTTAGAAGAAAGGACTTTTAATTGTTGCTTTATTTCTTTTTCAAAATCATTGAGCATTGTCGGGCTGCTTTTATTTATTGATTTGAGAGAGAGAGAAAGAGAGAGAGAGATTGAGATTTGTTGCTCCTATTATTTATGAGTTCATTGGTTGATTCTTGAATGTGCCTTGACCAGGAATAGAACCTGCAACCCTGATGTATGGGAATGACACTAACCAACTGAGCTACCTGGCCAGGGCCTATGTTTACTGTTTTTATTGATTTATTGATTTTTATTATTATTATTTTTTAAATGTATCTTTATTGATTTCAGAGAGAGGAAAGAAGGAGGGGAGAGAGAGATAGAAACATCAATGATGAGAGTCATTGATCAGCTGCAACCTGCAACCCGGGCACGTGCCCTGACCAGGAATCGAACCCTGATCACCTGGATCCTAGGTCGATGCTCAACCGCTGCGCCACGCCCAGCCGGGCTGTTTACTGTTTTTAATGAGGTCTTGCTAGAGAGTGACAATTAGCAGTGCACTATGTTGAATTAGAAACTCTGTTAGTTTTGACAAGTGTAGTAGAAAGATCTCGGGATTGTTGACAGGTCTGGGTTCTAGCTGTATAGGTCACTGCATTTTTATGGCTACTCATCCCTTCTTGCTGTGGCACTGGCATTTTGTGGAAGATTGGAGAAGCACTGAGGAGAGCGGACTAAATAATTCATCATTCTGAGGCTCTGGTTCCTCATTTTTAAGTCATTCATGCAATTAATAAGTGCCTACCATGTACCTGGTTTTGCATTAAATGCTGGAGAAACAGAGATGAAACAGTCATAGTCCCTTTCTGTCAGGTGGTAGGAGTAGGGGTTGGATAGAAACAAAAGAGTGAGATTTTATGGCGAGTGCTATGATAGATACCTATGATAGATAGATATGTCACCTTCCAGAATAGAGGAAGGTAAAGTCATGGACGGTTTCCCAGAGGAAGTAATATTCAAGCTCAAATAAGGGTTCTCCAGACGGACAAGGGAGAGGGAAGCATCCAGGCAGAGGAGGGAGCAGTACCTAAGCACGGAGAGCTCGGTGCTTCCAGGGAACCTGTAACCTTTCTATTTACCTACATAGAACATAGGTGCTTGTGGGGGAAGATGAGAAGAGAGACTAGAAAGTTACCAATGGCAGCTAACATGCCTCATATGTACAACTACTCTGCATATTTACGGATGAGGAAACTGAGGCCCAGACTCACATGACCTGAAGGACTTTCAGTTAATACTTGGGGGAGCTGGGATTTGATCCCTGGCAGACTGGTTCTATAGCTCTTTTTTTTGTTTAATGGGTTAGATGACCGAGGAGTTTGGAATTGTTTCTATAAACAAACTTTAAGGTAGAGGAGTGACATGATCAGTGTTGTGTTTTAGAGACAACTCTCGAGCCACCATTTGGAAACCTGTTAGGCAAGAGGTCAGGGTGCCCGGAGAGCAAATTAGGGGAAGACTGCACCGTGTATCAGGCATTGGAGGATGGCCCCTGAATTTAAAAGGGAAATGGGGCTGCACTGGAAGAGGCTATTAGGAAAGTTATTTCAGAGGCAGAATCAACAGAACTTGGTCACTGACCAGATGTGGGAGTTAGGAGAGTATGGGGTCAAGATTGAGGGGCTGAGCCATGGTGATTTGTTTGTTATATTTGGGAGAGGGGGAAAAAGAATTAATCAGGGTTGAACATAGTGCAATCAAGGCAGCTGTACAGTGTTCAGGCAGCCCCTTCGGAAGTGGTTGGAAGACGGGTCTGGAATGCTGGGGAGACATCTGTGTTGAGGGTAGATTTGGGAGTCACTGGCTCGTAAGAAGAACTGAATCACAGAAGTGGATATGAAGACACTATGTGGTAGGAAGAAAGCCAAGGTAAGAGTTCTGGGAAGCATCAGAATTTACGAGGGTTGTGCCTGAAAAGTTGGTTGGGACATCCCTGAGAACAGGTGGAGGGGTGTGGGTGATGGGAGTAGTTAGGAAGATCCCAGTACTGCTCTGGGCTCTGTGATACCTGGAGCCCAGGGCTGTAAGTGAGAGTCAGGTCTATGAAGGACAGGAGGCCAGTGGTGAAGCAGTGATGGAGAGAGGAGGGTTCTCAGAAATGGGGACTCTAGGGGGGACAGAGGAGAGAGGTGGCAGGGAGCATAGAATCCAGAAGTGTTGGGGGGGAGAGAAGACGCTTGACTGTGAATTGAGAGACCGAGGGCACCACAGAGAGTGGATGGGGGAGGGGAGGGAACTCTTCCTAACTGGCCTCTTTTCTCTTAGCTAATTTCTGTGTCTAGTCTGCTCAGGTGGCTGCCTGCTGCTACAGGGGGTAGTCAGACCTTCAGATTTGCTGGGTTGCATCTGGGTTCCTGAAGTGCTCTTGTGCAGGAACCACCATGTATGTTTACATCCACATATTTGGCTTCCACTGACCTGAGGACAGATGTGGAAACAGTAAGCCTGGCCGGCCAGAGGAAGCAGAGAGGCTTACAAAGCCAAACCTCCCTCTGTTTTAACTGGAACATCAGGACCCAGCTTCATTCCTCCAACCCGTTCTAGTCCAAGAGAGAATGGGCGACTTCTGGCCTCTCATTTTAGAGCAGAGTGTGATGATGGCATGCCACATGTCCGATTGGCTAGTCTGGACCACAACACGTCCCGGTGCCTGGCCGTTCCTGAGGTCTCCTTCCAGACTCCACAAAGGTACTTTGGCTGGTTTCTGAGTGTCTCCTGACTTCTCTCAACAGCCCATCTAGTAGGCATTTTATTAGTCTTGTTTGCAACCAAAAAAAAGGAAGCTCAAGATGACACAAATACTAAGTGGGAGAAGCAGAATTTATTTTATTAAACTTCTCTTTTGTTATGAAATATTTCAAACAGAAATATTCCAAGAATAACATATCTGATACCTTCTAGACCCACTGATAGCTCTATGAGACTCTAATATTAAGCCATCCCTGCTTCCCATTTTTATTTTTTATTTATTTATTGAAGAAAAATCTTTATTGATTTCAGAGAGAGGAAGAGAGAGGGAGAGAGAGAGATAGAAACATCAATGATGAGAGAGTCATTGGTTGGCTACCTCCTGCATGCCCTCTATTGGGGATCGAGCCCGCAGCCCGGGCATGTGCCCTGACCAGGAATCAAAGCTCTATCTCCTGGATCGTAGGTGGATGCTCAACCACTGAGCCATACTGCTTCATATTTTTAAAAAGAAAATATTAATGTCATAGTTGAAGCTATCTGTGTTGCCCTTCTTGATGTTTACCCCTCCTTCTCTCTTTAGAAGTAACCATATTTGAAGTTGGTGGTTATTATTACCATGCACATATTTATATTTTTATTACACATACTATACTAAAAGATAATCTATGGTATAATTTTGCATGCTTTCAAGTGTTGCATAAATGGTATCAAACTCAACATTTTTTTCCTGGATGATTCCATTTGAGTGCATTTAAGACATGCATTGGAGATCACAGACAATGTTAACCTGAGCTTGCATTGAGCAATCAGCCTTCATCGGCTCTGACAGGAAGTAATCAGACTCTGAAAGTTCCGTGTCTCACAGAGCCCTTCCAGTTCTTATAACTCAGAGCGCTAACTCCTTACTCAGTTCCTAATGAGTAAGGATGTTCAGGTCAATTTCTTGACTTCCTTGAATAATATTATAGGCTTTATTATTGGAAGTTGGTTTTGGTCAAGCCTTTCTTGCCAAACCATTCTGTATAATGAATGAAACATGAACAATATTTTCCACAGTGCAGAGGTGGGGTGGAGGGTGGGGGGAATGTGGCTCAGCCAAGAAGTCAGAGGACATAGGAGTAGCAGCATCTTTTCGACAATGTTTACAATAGTCGCAAGGTTCTTTTTACTCCTATGTCTTCTCAATGAGCTTTTCCCATTTGGCACAAAGAACTCTCCTGGTATTGAATCCAACAGGAAGTGGAACATTTGAGTTTTACTGAAGGTTATTTCTCAAGTTTTGCCTGGGTAGAAGACAATGAAAAAAAAAAAAATCAAGGTTATCTTCATCAATGATGAGGCCTTCAGTTCTAGAACAGTGATGTACAACTTTTTCTGTAGAATTCTAGGATGTTCAGAATTTTTGGACTTGATGGAAACATTCTAGATCTATGCCACACATGGCTTTTGAGCACCTGAAATGTGACTAGTGTAACTAAGGAACTGAATTTTAAATTTTATTTAAAATTATTTTAAAAAATGTATCTTTATTGTTGAAAGTATTACAAATGTCTCCCCACCCATTGACCCCCTCCTCACTCTTGCCTCCTCCCCAGGCCTTCACCGCACTATTATCTATAGCCTCGCAGGGTTAATAACTACTGTATTGAACAACACAATTGTAGAAGATTTAGATCAATATCTGTTGGGAGAGTTTCAACAAATCTTAATAAATCAAATAAATTCACATTAAGTTGCAACGATTTATTTGTTCTTTCTTTTTCCAAATCTGAAGTTAGTATAAGAAACTGGATAGCTTGGAAACTGTTGCATAAGGTGTCGCTTCTCCAAGAGCTGCTGTTAATCTGTTGTTTGTAGTGAGCATATCTTGTGATTCTGTTGGTGTTGACGAGTGCCAGGTATTAGTGGTGTATCTGCTTGTACCCGCTGTCGTTGCCCTTGCTTCATAGCTCACTCAGCCTACAGCACCATCCCCCAGCCCATTGATTCTGGCTCCTTTAAGTTCAGGTCGTCCTTCGCCTCCCTGTCGTGTAGCACAGCCTCACTCTGGGAGATGGGCAAGAGTAGGGACCAGGACTTAGTCACCTCTTGATTTCAATCCTGCTTTGGACTCTGTCCAAATCAACTTTATTTCTTTAAGTTTTTATTTCAAAGTCATTTTAGACTTAGAAAAATGTTCCGAATAGTACAATGGTACAAAGAATTCTGCTGTATATTATTCGCCCAGGTTCCCGTATGTTCATGCGGTTAACATTTTCCTACCTTTGCTTTCTTCTCCCCTCCCCTTTTCCACTCCTATGTCTGTGTATGTATTAATATCTATTACCTATGTGTCTCTCTCTCTCCATTTATATATATTCTCCTAAAAAAAAAAAAGTTCTCTTGTATAACTACAGTACAATTATAAAAATCATAAAATCAACATAAATACAATACTATTATTTATTAGTATTGTAGACCTCATTCAAAAATTTCCAGTTTTCCCCTAATGTCTTTTATAACAAAAATCTTCTGATCCAGTATCCAGCCCAGGATCACAGGCTGCAATTGTTTTCTTGTCTCAGTCACCTTTAATCTAGAACAGTTCTATAGTCTTTCCATGGGCTGGACATTTCTGAAGAGCAGACAAAGGTCAGCTATTTTTTAAAAAATCCCTCAACTTGTGTTTTCCTGATGTTTCCTCATGGATTTAGCTTCTATATTTTATCAAGAACATTATGCAAGTGATGTTGTATCCTCAGTGCATATATATAGAAGCACATGATATCACTTTTTCATTTGTGATTAATTACTTGTTGAAGGTGGTATCTGCTAAGTTTCTCTATTATAAAGTCACTGTTTTTCCTTTTGGAATTAATAAGTATCTATAGTAAGATATTTTGAGAATATGTAAATATCCTATTTCTCGTCATACTTTTGCCCATTGGTTTCAATATCTACTTATCATTCTTGCTTGAAACAATTGTTACTATTGTGGTTGCCAAATGGAGATGATTTAATTATATCACTCTTTCTGTAGTCAGCATTTATTTGTGAACATTCTACTGTAAGAAAACATTTTTCCTTTTTAATATCTATTTATTTATCTATCATCTATCTATCTATCTATCTATCTATCTATCTATCTATCAATCAATCAATCAATCATCATCTATCATACATCTATTTCAATATGGACTCATGGGTTCTTATTTGTTTTCATGGGTTATATTCTATCACTATCATTATTCATGATGCTAAACTTTACCAGATGTGGGGAGTGGAAATCCCTCGTTTGCTCTTTGACATATTTCTATATTTTTCTGAGTAATTTCTTACTTCCTGATGTGACTACATGTTTCAGTCTCATCTTGCACTTTTTGTGTACCAATCCTGGAATCAGTCACTTATTGAAAGACTAGCTTTCATTGTGATGAGCACATGTTGAGAGAGTGAACAGGAGGCAAAAACCAAGGAGAGGACCTGGGACCCTAAAAGTCAACATAGTCAGGGTATGAATGAACTAGAAAAATACTCCACCTCACAGATAGAAATAGCAAGGAAGCTGGCTTGTCAATGTTAAGTTAAAGGAGAACATTTTCTCTTGAGAATTCTTAAGCATAGGCTGGCATTCATTCAAATTTGTAACCCAAATTTACACTACCTGCATGATTCTAAATTACTTTAGGTTAGAATTTATTTTAAAATAGCTCTGGGTTGGTAATGATTCCAGATATTTGTAAGAAGCAAACATAAGTTCTCTTCGGAGAAATGCAATCACAACACAAACCTCAAAGTTTTCCATGAATAAAGTTCTGAGGAATGTGAGCTCAGAGTCAAAATCAAAAAGCATTTAAGGAGACAAGGCACTATGAGCAGAAACCAGCAGGAACAATAAACCACAGAATCAGAAGCAAAGATTTTAAATGTGGGAATTATTGAATATAAATTAAGCATGTTTTATATATTTAAAGAAAGAAAAGTGGTGATTAATAACTTAAAGTACAAGTGATTATAAAAGGTGAACAGGCACATTTGAAAAACAACCAAATAAGATTTTTATAAAAGACAAATATAAAAATTCAAATAAAAATTCAAATGATGATTTAAAGAGAAAAATAGATATAGGTGATAAATCCATGAGCAGGAAAACAGATCTGAAGGAATTATCCAAATTGTATAATAGAGAGACAAAGAAGTAGAAAATATGAAAAACAGTTAAGAGGCATGGAAGACACAGTGAGAAGGTCTAACATATGTGTAATTGGAGTATAAGAAGACAAGGAGAGAGAATGGAGGAGAGGAAATATTTGAAGAGATAATGACAGAAAAATTTTTAGAATTGAAGAAACATACATGCATACTTCAGATTCAGGAGGCCAAATGAATTTATAGCAATATAAACAAATTTTTGCTTAGATCAATAGCAGTGAAAGTGAGGAATATCAAAGACTATGGGGAGCAGAGGCTATTCCCAGTAGCTGGGGTGGGAATGCCATTTGTCAGCCTTGAAGAGCGAATCAGGGCAGAGTATTATACTTTCCACTACAAGTTTTCATAATATTAAATAAAGACACACAAGATAAAAAATTGTGTTTGTAGTATGATTTCAATATTTTTAAGGGGCATACACAAACAAAAATGACCTAAAGAAAATAAACTAAAATATTTAAGAGGTTTTGTCTTGGTATTGGAATAATGGATAACTTTTATTTTCTCTCTAACTTGTATCTTATAAACACACACTAAAACCTTAGAATAGTTTATGGAAAACATAAAACCATCCCACTGATTCCTCTCTATGAACTGTTCAAATCACTCAGAAAGTTAACATCAGTGTCCCTCAACAGGTGAATGGATTAACAAGCTGTAGTACATTCATACAATGGAATATTACTCAGCAAAAAAAAAAAAAAAGAGCAATCAAGCAACAAAAAGACAGGGAGGATCCTTAAATGCATATTGCTAAGTGAAAGAAGACAACCTGAAAAGGGTATACACCATATGATTCCAGTTTTATAATATTCTGGAAAAGACAAGACTATGGGGATAGGAAAAATAGCAGAGGTTTCCAGGGGTTCAGGGGGAAAGAAGAGGAGGGATGAAGGATGGTGGAACTATTCTTCATGACACTGTATGACACAGGTGGATACATGTGCATTTGGCAAATTCTGTAGGACTGTATAATGCAAAGAGTGCATGCTAATGTAAATTGGACTTTACTATTGATTTATCAATTGTAACAAATGTACCACACCAATGCAAGATGTTAATAATAAGGAAAACTGTGCACAGGAGAGGGGATATTTAGGAATTCTCTACACTACCTGCTCAATTTTTCTGGAAATCTAAAACTTTCCTAAAAAATAAAGTCTATTAAAAAAAAGAAAAAAATGAGCATTTGTTTCATTAGTTGATACAGAATTTAACAGGCAATAGGCTCAGCAAACTGAGGTGAGGAGACCTCTTTACTGTGGACTGAACAAAGCCCTTTCAGGCAGCTGTGAAATATTAGAACACAAATCTACAAATAAACAGCTGCTTTGTTTATGGATGCATTAATAGGTATCACAACAGCTTGACTCCTGATTCTGGATTCTTGCTGTTTCCTCAATGAACCATGACACAACTGTTGAATCTTGCTTATGAATTCATGGAATGGCAGGGAATCTGGTTCTGTGACAGGATATTTGATAAACAAACGAGGCAAATTGGAGCTGATTCTTCTGAGGACTGCCAGTGCTGGCGCAGTTTTTTCCTTCTGGCACCTACCCTAAGTTCCTGGCACCTACTCTTATTTTTCCTCCCAGGCCAACTGCAGAAAGGACTTGACCTCAGTTGACACAGAATGTGGAAGAATGTGTATGCATTGAAAAGTAATCCAGTCAGCTGACAAAGTTAATCAATTTTCATAAGAATTCATTCAGTACCACCCAGTGAGAGCCCACACTTTGAATATTTGCTCAAAGGCAGTGGGAAAATGAGAACTTGTTTATTACCTCTGGTTCTTGAAAGAAAACATAGTCTCAGATAGAGGCTCCATTTCTATTGTTGATTTGCTTAAACATTCAAACATGTTGAAAATCTTCATGTATGTTTATTCATTCAACTAACATTGATGAACAACTATTATATGACAGGCACTGTATACATAGGTTTGTTAGTAGAGAGGCTGCACTAATACATGTTCTATTACGTTGTCAGAGAGTAGGGATGAGAGGAACCTTTTTTTTTCTATGCTTATTCTTGCCTTGACTATAGAGAAGACAACTCTTTCCTGCACTTCCATTCTTCTCTTCGCCCTTTTCTTGCTTTTGCCTGGGAGTTGCGACCTATCTGATTGGCGAGATTATAAGACTCATCCATTTATAGGACAGTGCTATCAGTGGACACAGTTACTATTAATTACAAGCAAGAAAACTTCTTTGCATTCTTTTTTTTTCTTTAATCCATGTGAAATCTATTTTTATGTTGCAGAGATGGAAATTTCATTTTATTTTCCCCCCAATTAGGTAGCCTTTTATTTTATTTATTTATTTTAAAAATTTATTTACTTTTAGGGAGAGAGAGGAAAGGAGAGACATCAATTTGTTGTTCCACTTATTTATGGATTTATTGGTTGATTCTTGTATGTGCCCTGAGCAGGGAACAAATCTGCAGTCTTGGCGTCTGGACTGAGCTTTAACCAACTGAACAACCAGGCCAGGGCTAGATAGCCCTTTATTAAAGAAGTAGCTCTTGGAAATGCCACCATTATCATAAACTAAACTTATATGTCAGTTTCTGAAAATTGTTCTGTTGTATTACCGTCTACTGGCTATCCTTGTCCATTTTCTTTTTAAGTTAAATTTGGAATCAGCATTTGAAGTTACGTAAAAATCTCGTGAGGTTTTTTTTAATGGCATTAATTTGAGTTTGTAGATTATGTATTTGTGAGAGAACTGACATCTTTTCAGTATTAAATCCCATTGAGGGATGTAGTACATACAGCTTTCCATTTATTAAGGATAGTTTATAAAAGTTCTTATAGTTGTCTCCCTATATATTTACAGGCATGCTTCACTTTATTGTGCTTCATAGATGTTGTGATTTTTACAAATTGAAGGCAAGGCCCTCCACCAATAAAAAGATTATGACTCTCTTTATTTTGATAGTAGCTTTATTGCAGTGGTCTGGAATTGAACCCACAAGATTTCTGAAGTATGCCTGTATATAAAATTTATATATAATTTTAAAATTTAAATATACACAATTAATTTTTTCTATTATGAATGGACAGTTTTCTAACTGGTCATGGTCCCTGATGGTGCTGATCATGTACCTGGCTAGCTCACTGGCCTCTTTTATTAATTCTAATAATTTTTAAGTTGATTCTTATGAGATCTTTAGGTAGTCAATTATATTGTCTGCAAATACTGATACTTTTTTCTTCCCGATATTTATAATTACTTTTAAATTTTGTTTGTGTTATCGTACTGGCTAGGACCAGAGGCAGACAATACTGGTGATGGTTCTAATTCTCTCTTTTTTATTATAGAGGAAATATTCTTAACATTTCAACTTTAAGTGTAATGTTTGTGTCATTTTTTGGTGGATACCTTTTATCTATTTAAAAGCTTTTTTTCTCTGTTCCTAACTTGCAAAGGAAATTAAAATTAAAAAAATTAATTAACAATTATTATTAATTAGAAGCAAGAAAACTATGTCTAGGACAGTGCTGGACTGGATCTCTTCTTGTGTTTACTAATGGCTCAAGATTAAATAAAAATGCCCGGCCTGGCGTGGCTCAGCGGTTGAGCATCGACCTAGGATCCAGGCGATCGGTTTCTATTCCTGGTCAGGGCACATGCCCGGGTTATGGGCTTGATCCCCAGTCAGGGGTGTGCAGGAGGCAGCCGATCAATGACTCTCTCATCATTGATGCTTCTATCTCTCTCCCTCTTCTTTCCTCTCTCTGAAACCAATAAAGTTATATTTTTAAAAAAAATTAAATAAAAATAATAATCTTTAAAGACCTCCTAAAAGGAAATATTGAAAAACTTATAAAAATGCTGATCTAAACATCAAAATCTCTTGAGAACCAACAATCTAACAAGTAACATGGGTAGAGGCCAGGGCGTGGGGAGAGTGAGCATTTAGTTTTGGAATTTTGATGGGGCAAATGGAAACGTCTGACAAGGGCTGGCCATGGCACCCTGTTCTCCTGGAGCTCTGCAGGTCTTATTCCTCATAGCAGCGATCATGCCATTGGAGCAGGTACAGACGTGAGTGAGTCTGAAAGTCGAGTCAGCCTTATTGAAACACAGGAAGCGAAGCCAGGGAAACGGAACATGTGTCACACAGACTCTGACTATGGGAGCTCATTACACCCAATTCTGCACAGAGTGGAGAAGGCAGTCGAATGTGATGTTAGAAAGGACTTATTTGTAGTAAAAACTTACATGCCTGTGTAATGCAGGCAAGAATGTTTCTTTTTGGAGAAATGACTGGGACTCACATTACTCCTGACAAGAAAAAAATTCGGAGACATCCTAAATTAAATTACAGCAGGCCAGAGGGTGGACAGAAGAAAACAAGAGAGGTTAATCAGTTAACAACTGGGGGCCAAAACCAACAAGACTGCCTACATTCCTGAATGTATGTTGAAACTTGGAATTAACTTCAGGTGGGTTTTCCACGATTATTTAGAGAGAAGAACTGAGCGGCCGACCACCAGACGCCACCACATCTTGCTTAGGCATGAACTTTGTGGACTCTTGCCCACAGCCGATCCAAAAGAGCCAACACTTCTTCCTTACGGACCGTGCACCTGTCCCAGAACTAGCCCCTTTTACTTATAGCAGCTGTAAATTCTTTCAAAACAACTTACATCTTTCTTCCCCGAACTTAATGTATGAAAGAGCCCGTCAGCTCTAGGATGGTGTTTGTTTTCTCCATCCAGCCCTGCCGCTGTGGTTCCAACTGCAGCCCCCGGGCCTGGTCCTTTCTCTGGCCAGCATGTGGCTCCATAAACCCTTTCCTTTTGAAAAGCTTTCGCTCGTAAAGGTTTTTGTTTAACACTCTCATGTGGATGGCTTTATCCACACGAGGTTTTGGGGTCTACCAACTTTGCCACCGTCCAGAACAAGAGGAACTGAGCATGGCCTGTCTGGACCTTCCCTCAGCCCAGCCCCATCTGCTGTCAGTCGGCTCTCAGTGAAGGCGTGCCCAACAGTACAGCTATTGCCAGCAGAAATTACTAGGCCCTTGGTTCTTTGCTACACCCTGGCAACTGTATTACCACGTCTGATGTCTTTAGCCAGCAGGAAGCTGAGCTAACCTCCCAGGCCCTAGTTTACGGGCGTCGTACTTCAGGCGTTGGGCTGCCTGAGCCTGTGCGGCCTGGTTTGCCACCTCTTGCTTTCCTGCCCCTCTGGCCTAGAATCGCTCCTCTCACCTTCCTGCCTGAGGATCTCCCGTTGTCTTCCCTTCCACCCTATGGAGCCTGTGGTTTGAACCCTTGGGCCACCTCTGCAGACAGAGGCTGCTTCCCACTCCCTTGGAACCCGCTCCAGCTGGGAGAAGCCTGTTTCTGCGATTTCAGATGCACGTAAATCCTTCTGCATCTCCTTACCTAGGAGCCACTCTGCATTCAAGTGGGATATTTATCTATCTCCACAAGAGTTTTGTTGGAAATGTCGCTTCTCATTGATTTTAAGCCAGTTTCTTACAGAATCTATAGGTGTCCTCTAAATAATTCTAAGAGTAAACTAAACCAAAAGACATGTGCTCTGTTTCCTACAAAGTCGGGGTGGGGCTCACAGGAAGGGGAATGTCAAAAGTGATTGTGTTTAAAACAATGAGAAGATAGAGGGCTGTAAGTCTACCACGGCAGCTCCTGGGGGGAGGGGGGAAGCACAACTTAGAAAGTCCTGCTTTAGGACTTCTCTTTTAGGAGAAAATAAAAAGTTTTCTGTACTCTTAGCACTCATACCCAACAATTCTTGTCCTTTTAAAATGTTTTTCAAGAATGCAAATCATTTCACTACACAAAGGAAAATGTCTTTTAGGAGTGGTGTCCGTGTTAATATTTACCAGAAACTCCCAGCTGAGGGTGTCAACTGAAGTACTGAGTGTGCAGTTAATCGAACATGTTTGAACAGAGCTTGGCTTTGACCTGTTCAGGGACTCAGGCATCTCAGGCATTTTGTTAACTGCTGCTGTTGCTTCATAAGTACACTGTGAAACGATATTTAAAACTCAGTAAAGGAGATGTTGCACAATTTGAACTCCAAAATTTAAAATTTTCCCAACTTAAGTAGAGCAGGAAGAATTTATATAACTAAGTGAACATCTGAATGTTGGGTAAAAAGGAGAAGAATCGAAGATTATACCTAGTGGAATTATGAGGCTTCTAAATTGTTATTGGATGATAACTTCAAGCCAACACAATACAACTGTAATCATAATAAAATCCATGTGTTTTGCCTATGCCAACTTTATAGGCTTCTACGAAATGTTTGATAATTATAAGCAATGTTGAACTTGTTTACCATATATTTAGATGGACAAAGTATTATACTGATTGCTATATGCCTGTGAGACTCCAGAGTGAAACATATTTTTCCGAAGACAGAAGGTTAGATTTAGTGATGAATAATTGTGGATCTTCCGCTCAAGTTCACGGGCAGCTCCTGATCAATGATCTTAGTCCCATCCCTAAGGCTTCCTTTGCTTAGCCAACTGGATACATCGGAGCACGACACAGGGTAGTTGAAGGGATTTCATCAGAAAGTTGGTCGGTAATGCAAACAATATGCAGGGTTTAAAAGTTCTTCACACCATCCAGTAAGCATTTTTTCCACTGCTAGTATGTTTCTGGTTTATTTATTACACTTAAATGCAGATGGAATTTATTTTGGTGTAAGGAGTGATGTAGGACTCCAGCTTATTTCCCCCCCTTCCAAATTGCTAGCCTGTTATCTCATTCAATTCAATGATTAAGAATGTTTATTTATTTTTTTAAAAATGTCTATGTGCCCCAAATGCTATGAAAATGGAATACTAATGAAATCTTGGAAAGAAATTGTGGCATGATTTTCTGTTTGCAGATGGTTTTATTCCAATTAAGATAAACTCAAGGCTTAATGAGGACTTGTAAAGAAACAAATTCAGGAACGGGTAAGAGACTCTTTTACTTACCAAAAAATGTAAGTGGAGGAGCTGAATTGAAGCTGCTATGAAGAACAGTGGTTTGTATCAGAAATGCAGAAATAATAGACATATTTTGAAGTGTGTGTAGACAGGATGGTATTTACTGCAGCACTATCTATGTGCCTGGTTTCCTGAGCAGCTGCAAACCTCCGGAATCCTCGCTCTGTAAGTCAAATCAGTAACAGCCACATTTCTTGTTGCAGGCAGCTAGACACAATCCTAAATGAGACGATCTCTTTCTTCTGTGGGCTTCTCCGTCTCCATTTTTCATTTTCATTTTTCATTTAGCATGGACTACTTTTTAAAATTTAAAACTGTTACTGGAAACAAAGAATATTTTGAGTGTCAGACAGCTAAAGAAGAAACGGGAGTAATCAAGACAGTAAGGAGTTTAGCGGAGGGCACAAATGAAATTAATTTGAGAAATGTCATTTCATTTGCAGAACGATGGCCATTTTATTATGACCAGGATGTTAAACACTGGAACAATCTATGTTTTATTTTTATAACAAAGAGACAACCAGTCAATCAAATCAAAAGAGTTGATTTTAGGAATTTATTATATATTTTTTTAAAAAAAGCAACTTCCAGGGTTTGTCATTGTACAGGTTTAGCCCGGCCTCCTATGGCATGGTACAGCGATAACTGATTTTCTTTATAACAATGACTCAGAGGTACTAGAATCCGTAACTGTCTTCTGAATTATCACAGAAAGAAGAGAGAATTAGAAGAAGAGTTTAATGTTAAGTGTATTTTAAAAAAATCATATTCTAGTTCTTTTAAATTGGTTATCCAAGTATGATAATATAGCAGAGCTCAGATAACTAGAAAAGGCAATTGACGATAACGCCCCGTCCCCATCTGGTGTGCATTAGCAGGCATTTTACTGCATATATCTTTATATAGTTGCAAGCTAATTCAACCCATTTTACACAGCATTAATTCTTTTTATTGAGCTAGCATTGGGCTGAAACTGTTGCTCCTTATCTCATAAGTATTACTTTTTCTGATTTTTTTTGATGGTTTTCCCTCATCTGACAGTGTTTGGACTTTAATGTATATGAGATTTTGAGGTCATCTCTGCCCATTCTCCTGATAGTTACAGTGAGGTTACCCATGGCCAAGTATCCTAGGCTAGTTGTTAATTTTTCCTCCAGCTCTGTTCTTGACCTTGGTAAAAGAGAGACCTTGTGCCTCCCTGGAATATGTGCCAAACTCCAGGCCAGAACTGTTTGTGGGCTGGTCATTAACAGAGAGGACCCTCGAGGTTCTTATTAATGCTGTGCAAACAAGGGTCTCGTCATTTCAGTAACTATTTGTACATTTATAGAAGCAATACGGTCATGGGAAAAACCAACAAGCACAGCTTGGTAGAATAACCTGCCATGAAATATCATTGGCTTCATAATAATTTACTACAACTGTTTTTATTCACACTGGATGGGAAGTGCTTCCATCTAACACATGGAATACGAATATATACAACAAAAAGTTGGGTTTTATTATAAAAAAGACTTCACGAAGGCAATAACCTGGGGATTTAAAAAATAATTCTGTGCAGTTTCCTGATCACAATCATATGTCTGCTGCCTTTTACAGGGAATGACACAAGTATTGATAGATTTTATAAACCAGTTAAAGAACTTTCCTGCCTGTAATAGCCTACTGTTAAAACATTGCCTTGTTCGTACAGCATAGGTGTTTTTCCTTCTCAACTGTAATTCTAAGTGATTACGGATGACATGATGAGTCAGTTTTAAGGACAAACCTTGCTAATCTTCAAAATCATCATATATTTGCAGTTCCCTATTTCATCAAAAAGTTCACCGAAACAACATCTCAGAAACTGCACAGGGCTTCTGATGGATGTGCTGTTGGGATCCCGAGTGTTGCATTCGCACCTGATGCCCACCGTCTTTTTTCACAACAATGTCAGCATCTTGGCTTGAACTTTCTCATGGCTGCAGTGAGTTATGTGGCAGTGGTGTGGGGTGGACTGTTTTGTACTGCCAGCAGTCAAAACAGTTGTCATGGGCTCAGCATCTCTACACGGTGAGCCTGGGGGACCCATTCTTCTATGGAATGGTTTTCTGGAGTCCAGCAACGTCACTGCAGGTGGCCGAGACATCCTGGCCCCCACTTCATGAAGGACCATACTAAAGAAGAAGCCTAGTATTCTAAAAATAGACAATACAGGCCAGCTTGGGGGTTAGGGGAGGGAGGATGCTTTCATAAGTCTTGGAAACCATCTCCGATTTTAGCTCTATGAGAAGCTAGGGGATCCTCTGGGAGTGGCAGGCTGGGAGAAGGGCTGAGTCTGAGGTACGCTTGGAGAAGTGTCAGTTTGGCATTGACACTGCACATTTAGTGCCTGTAGTCTAGGCACTGGGCCTAGATCTATTTCCCCTGACTGTACCTTTTATGCCTAAGGGTTTCCTCATTACCCCATGCAATCCCTGTTTGTTTTTGTTTTCTACGTAGGGATGGCAAAGAGGGCTCATCTCTCTCTCAATTCTGACTGATGAGTGGTGGCTCTTTGGAATTGTGATTTGAGGATTGTGAAGAAATCAGTAGGCTCTATGGGAAATAGTGCTGTGATTGATTAGCAATGTCTGTCGTGGCTATAAGAATTGGTGTTTATGGAATGCATGCCAGGCCTTAAGTCCCTGTTCTGAGTAAAGTGAAAGAATGAGTTTGGCTTGATGTGTTCTTAGAGGATCTTTGGAGACCAGAGCCCAAAGCACTAAGTTTATATTTATATTCTGCTTTGTTCCTGAAAATATTTAAGGAGTTTGGGAGAAGAATTTTAAGATCTGTAGAAAGCTGGAGGGGGAGATAATTTTGAACAGGCTGGTGCAGGAGGTCCTGGACAATGGGCTCCGTTTTCAACCCTGGGTGATGAGGCCCAATGTTTAGAAAGTGCGTATGGGGCTTACTGCTCAAAACAGATTCGGAAAGACTTGGAGCAATGGAGTGAGCCCAGGCATGGTGGGAATTTCAGGCAGAGCATTTCTGGTATATTTCATTTGGATCAACAGCTGAAAATAAGTCATATGTTGAAAAGCCAAGGAGGAATCTACTTGCATCCACATAAGTGCCTTTTTGGGGGTTAATCAAAGAACCTGGGGATAGTTTCCTTATTATGTCAGGACCATTGTCTCTCAGCTCTATCTAGAAGTCTCTGGTGCATAGCTTTACCAAGAAAGAAAAATAAAATCAGTGAAATTGTGTGGTAGGTGCTAGTGGTGCCATTTTGGGAAGATCAACTCACATTTGTCTATAGAAAACGGGATCAATTACTTCTTCATATTCAAGTGATTTAAACCAAAGCCAATCTTGAGTTTCATTAACAGGTTGCTCGTTGACAATGTGTTGTCTGTTGATTTAGGGGACCACATCGGGCCAAAGCCAGCCACCCCAAGCTGCTGATGGCCTGTGGGTTTTAGAAACTGATGCTCCCATCAGCATGCCCCTTGTCAATGCCCACACCTGATTTCACTTACACAGCAACATGGCAACGTACCTTTTTCCATCAGTAAACACCTGCTCTTTTCCTCACTTGGAAACTGGGAGAATTTGGAAGGAAACTACGGCGTGTTTTAACTCCTCTGAAAATCCCAGTAAGACATGCTTTTGGATATCTGTCAGATGTTGAGTTTCTTGCCACAACGGCTACTCTGAGCTTTCCCCCAAATTGTAGGCAAAGGGTTTCCACTTTCCTGGGTGGTGCACAGGGGTGAGGATTCCTTGGTTCCTAGGCCAAGGGTCCAAGGTTAAATGATGGAGTTGGAGTGGAGGAGGAAAGCAGCATTTAGAAACTCAGCAATGTTATTTCTTATCCGACTCTGCATTTCACCCTCAGAGAAATGATTTCTTATTGGTCTCCATGAGACACAATCCCGCTTGGAGCATCTCAGCAGTTTCACTCTCTCTGGAACCTTCTAGAGGTGATGGCTGGCTGGCTATAACTGTGACTATAGTTGCCTCATCATGTTTTCAGACAGGACAAAATTTCGATTTCTTTCTGCTGATCGCAATTGTTGGCATACTGGCATGCATGACAAACCAATTTTTAAAGTGTGCGAACACTAGTGGGCTTTGTCACCACTCGTTTCCAAAGCAGAAGCCTCCTTTAACTGGAAAGACTTGTTCTACCACCACAGAGGAGCCTCCTCCCTAACGTTTTTTGAGAGAGCCCAGAGCAGGAACTTTGGGTTCTAGACAGAAGGCCTAGGAGGAGGCCGGGAGGGGGGTGGCGCCCTGTTGGGAGGGGGGGCCTGAGGGGGAGGGGGCAGGGTGGAAGGCGGGCATGGGATGGGAGGAGTGGGAGCACTGGGGGGCGGGGGAGGGCAGTGGGGAGCAGGGGGCGGCGGGGTGTAGATGGGCGCGGGCGGCGGCGAGCTGGTGTGGTAGGCGTTGTTGAGGGGGTACTTGGCGGGCTGATGGTTCTTGACTCTGGTGAAGTTGATGCAGCGGCCCTGGAAGAGAAGTGGAGAAAGGGAGCGTGAGCTGAAGCTTGCTATGACCTCCTAGCAGGGCGTGGGAAGCCTGAAAGAAACATGCAGACAATAGATACAACGTCTGTGACAACACACTCCTGGCGCACAGGAGAACCTGACAACAAATAAGCTCCCTGCTTCCTTTTTCTAAGCTTACTGTGTTGCAAAATGATTGGTTAAAATGCATTTTTCCTGTGGTCTCTCTCTCAGGAAGGAGGAAAAGCAGGGGCCTGATCTTAACCGGAGGCCCAGGGTCAAGCCGAGTACAGAGGCCATCGATTTTAATCTCAACAGTCTTGCCAGCCAGGCGTTATTGTCAATTGTTACATTTCATGCATGAGGAAACTAAGGCTCAGAACAGTTAAGTCACTTTCCCAAGGCCACGCAGCTAGTAAGTCAGTCCCGTCTCCTCCACACATCTTTCCCTGATGCCTCCAGCCTCCACTGAGGCTTTGCTTCCCTCCCTAAATTCTTCTCTAGTTACAATCTGGGCCACACACTGAAGCCTGCATACTAAAATCGTTTGATCTGTAAATGCACTGCCTCCCTGACCAGATGAGAAACTTCCGGAAGGGAGCAGCCTTGTTGTATACTTTGCTGCTACCCCACTGGTTTAGGAACTGCAATGCCGTATTTCGATGCCGGCCATCTTCTCTGAGCTTGCATTTCATGAGGTTAAACCAGGGCCTAACTTTGTTAGGTTCTGATCGGGGGTCTACTACCTGCAGAAATAAGTCATCATCTTCTCACTGCATTGCCCAGAACTCTCAGCTCAAGGTCGAGCTTTCCATGACTTAAATGATGTTGTAACCCAGTACTGTACATTCCCAGTTGTCCAAGCAGCCGTCTTTTACAGATTTATAAATCTAAGCCTTGGTTACAGTTTATTTATGATTCTGGATAAAGCTCTTTCCTTCAACATGCTAAAGTCCTAATGGTTACCATCTGTGATAAATGCCTGCAATGGGCAACTCAGAGTTGGGATTTATTGTACTATGTATTCTGCCCTTCATTCCTAGACATGCTCAGTCAGATCCAGAGACAGGAGATCCATTTCCTTTAAAGGTGAAGGGAAATTCCAGTCCTGGGGAAGGAGCTGCTGGTGCCTGGGGCCGAGTCCCTGTGTGGCTTCAGATTTCCTTTAGGGCTGGCCATCCACTGCTCTCTCCCTCCCTCTAGGGATCAGTGATGGTGGGCTGGGGCAAGAGCGGAGGCCTATTAATCCAGAAACTGGGGAGTGGGGGTAAAGTGGGGAAAAAGACCTCCCTAGTCAGCCTCTCCAGCTGCCATCATTGCCTCTTGGCTATAGCTGCTGGGGGCTAGGGTGGGCTGAGGTGGGGAGAGGCAAGGAGCCCCCTTCCTGTGGTCAGTAACACCCCAGGACTGTACTCACTGTCTCAGGCTTCAGAGCTCTGGGCTGTGGTTCATTGTAGACCCCAGTGCCTTAGAGCTGACACCACAGCCCAGAGCAGCCGAGTGGAGGGGTAAGCTCACTGCCTCTGCCACGCCCTGCTGCATGACACCCCACTGTGGGACTCGATGGAGATAATAATGCCACCTGCCACTGACAGTCATTATGAGGCTTAACCTGATCAATGCTGGTGAAGGCCTTGGAATAGTGCCCAAAACATGGTGTTTGGAAAATGAAGTTGAGTCTAGATGGGGAAACATGCTCAGACACAATAATGACCTTATCTACTGCAGAAAGGCCAGCTGGAGGTCGTATCAGGTTTTCTAACTCCTAGTTTCGTGCCTTCTAAGTGAGCTGCCGGCTAGAGCCTCTACACGCCACACCTGGCTTCTTTAATAAAACTGGCATACAGGAGAAAAAATGCAGCCCCAGAGGCCTGCCCTCTCACGAATCCTCTCACGGCCACGTAACTCCTGTAACTTATTCGTATCAGACCTCCCATAGTGCTTTGTACCCCAGTTCACTGCTGATGCATTTGCACATACTTATCATCCTGTAAAAAGGTGCAGATTACGCAGAAACAAATCCCCAGGGTCAGTTACAGTAAGACGCAATTAGGGCTTCAGGGAGGGGTGTGGCTAAAATTAAGTTCTTAAAACCTGGAGCCTGAGGAGCCAACACAAACACTGTATCACTTAGACCATATAATTGGCCTGAAGATCAGTTTACACGACATCATTTCTTGCTTGCGAGAGGATAATAGAAAGGCCAGATGTTCTCAGTGTCATGTATGCCAGCAAATCTGCACCAGTGTTTGCTTTAAACGTTGCTAGGACGATTGGAGCGCTCATTTCCTACACTGGTCTGTAACCCAGTTTAATTCTCCGCAGTATTGTTTTTGAGTGGTTTGACTCAGCTCTAAGATTTAGCTTTGATCTCAGTTTACCTTGGGGGTTGCTCATTTATGAAGAATGAATGCCAATTATTTTCACACATTAGCAACAAAATGCTCTGGATAAATTCTAAGAAGAATATGCAAACAATATCTCCTGCTAAGGGGTAGCTCAGCAGGATGTTCGGCGGTGTTCCTCCTAGGCTAGAAAATCCCATTTTTATCCTACTGAATCTGATGGTGTTGGGAGGATTATTAGAAATGTCCAGGCACATCAGCTTCTCTATTATCAAAACTCTATGTACTAAGTATTATTATCTTCACTGTACAGAAAAAAAGACCGAGGGCTGAGCTTTATTTAAACAATGTGACTAAGATTATACAGCCGGGGAATGATAGAAGTTGGATTAAAACCAGTTCTGCTTGCTGTAGGCACTAATCCTCTTTTCATTGTATTATCTTGAAGAGACTAAAAGTACAAATAATTTCTTGAGGCACTTGTAGATGTTATCGCACAGTGTAGCACTTGGCCACCATCCGTCAGATCTTGACCTAGCTGTCTAGAGATCTTTCCAGAATATGAGTCAATTCACTGACCAGCTCAAAATTCTTCAAGGCTCCCCATCATCTTTAGAATAAAATCCAAACCCTCCGATGGCGTATCAGCCCTTTTGTGATCTGGTCCTGACTTACATCTTTTAATTAATTCCTTGCTCTTACATTGTGGGATGTCCAGGCTGGCCCATCCTAAGCCCTCTACAAATATTTGTTCAATGAAAGGATATACTATGCCACTTGGTACTCTTAGTATAGACATCGCTTCCTCGCTGAAGGGTGAGCATCTCTGAGGCAGCATCTGGGTCTTCTCTTCCTGAGATCTTTAAAGCAGCACTAGGTTCAAGTTCAAGTTGGCACTCAACACATACTGCTCATATCCCCCAGGGTTTCCGAGGTGGACTGAACCTTTGTTGAAAGCTCAGGTTTTCTCTGCAAGTTTAGGTTCTAAGACGATCAAAGTTCCATGAACTCAAGGCTGTGAGTTCAGGTCTCCTTGGTTACCTTCTCATGGTCTCTTTGGACATCTAAGGTCTTGGGGGAAGGGTGGCAAGCATCTTATGTGCTCTTCTTGATTTCCACACTAGACATGTTAACACGTTACCATCAAAAATAGTTTTTTGGTTACTTTTGATTGATTTACCAAAGAGAATTGTCCCTCAACAAAACCCTTTACCTAAATTGGAGGTGACACACTCTGAAACAATCATGGTGTAAACAGATTGTATTGACCAGGTTCTGGCTTTTTCCCAGTTTTGGAGGGCGGACACCGATGGTTCATGGAGAACAGAGACAGGAAACTGGAGGTGTGGGCTGCGGTCTGCCCTGTGGGGCAGGCCTGGGAGGCAGAGTTCTACCTCCAGTTCTGCCTCTAATGCACTGACACAGTAAGTCACTTTCTCTCTATGGGCCTCAACTTCCTCATCTGTAAAACCAAATTGTGCTAGCTAGATGAAATCCAAGGGTCTTTCAGCCCTAATATTTTATGATTCAATAAAAATTCTAGTTGTTTTGGAACCCTTTCCTCGAATACTTTAATCTGAATTCTTTTGGGACAGTCAATTTGCATGTCTTTTTATACTACTTAGTTTGGCTAACTCTTTGTATTGCATGTTTTCCAGTTGCTTATCAGATTTACAAAATATTAATAAATTGAATTTCAAAATTGGACTCTCCATCTTCTGCTCTTTTGTTACCATGGTAAAAACTCAAGCTTGCCTGTGAGTTCTGAATTTGAGTTTGTGGGATGACAGGGGGGATGTGAAAAGAACTGTGGGCTGATCGTGTGCAAATGACTTGCCAGTGGTGAGCTCATGTGTGCTGAGTGTTATAAAACATCTGTTTAGGTATCAGGCACGATCAGTGGAGAGGGAGCTGGCCTTCAGAGATGGTTAAAAATATGCCACGCTCCCACAGATTAAACAAAATAGTTCTCTATGAACAGAGGTCACTTAAGGAAATTGGATTTCACAGGAAGAATACAAAAATAATCAGATGGAAAACATTTAACATGTACGCCAAGTTTCTTCTGACAAATACCTTTTTTCTCTGGCCTAGTTCTCTCGTTAATTGTCTTGTTTGGAGGGCTGTAGGTATTTCTCAAGTTACAAATGGACTGGGTTTCTGAAGTTTGTTTTAAGTCATTTGTTTAGAATTAGGAGCATAATTTCTAACTTAAGTCACTCTTATAAATGGGGGTTGGTTCTCAGGCTAGACCACAAAAGCTCATTGACATATTGAAGGCAATTGATGTAATCCTCCTGAAGTTGGTGCTCTAACGATAAATGAGACACATGAGCAATGAATGGATGGAGGGCTGGATTGGATGACTTCACAGCACTTTCTATCCCATGATTCTCTTCATTTGTTAAGTCCTTTGTGTATTCACCCTTTTCACAAGTGGATTTTGAGTGCTCACTATGTCCTGGACACCCGAGGTGTTGCCGACAGTGTTGAGCAACCAAAAGCAGTCTCTGCCCTCATGAAGAATATTGGTCACAGGTGGAGAGAGAAAGCTGTCGAGTGATCCCACAGACAATCATATTTGTGCCCTATAACACTGGCCTTGGCCACAGTTGATTGGACCGGGGGTGGACACCTACCTTGATTCTCTCTTCTGGGAGTTTGGAATTACGACTGAGTTTACAGGCAGTCAGTCAGTCAGTCAGTCAGTCAGGGCCGATCCCTTGCATAGAGGGGGTGTAAGTGGGAACTGGGGCTGGCCCTCTTCTGGCACAGGGGGAAGCAGAGCTCTGATTCTATCTCTTAGAGATCCTTCACACCCATTCATTCCTCCCTGCCCTCACTATTGCTCATCCTCTGTAACTTGGGTCACTAAATAAACCGGGCTCCCTGCCTTCAGCCTTTCCCTTTTCCAGTGATATTTTGGTTCCATATAAAATTTATATATACACACATAAATAAATAAAAAGTGTATGTATGCACGTGTATATATAGAGGTATATATGCCTTTATACATATATGCAAGATGTATATATGCCTGTATACATAAAATTTTATATACTTGCACATATAAATATATACATATACATACACATAGCCACGCATTCAGCATTGTCTTCCTGCTTAAATTCTTCAGTGCCTCCCCACCTTCTAGGGGAAAATATCCAAGTTCCTGAGCAGGAACTGTCCCCTGTCCCCTTTGCATTTCTTTCTGCCATCCTACCCCTTTTCTTTCCTATACTTCAGCTTTGGTCCATCGCTTGAAATGAAGTCACCATACTCTGGCTTTTCGTTTAACAGCTTTCATTCACAGGCCTAATTCTATGACAGGGACAAAGTGGCGCAGAGACACCTGTCTTGCTTTTTCCTCTTTTCCAAAGCCTGAGCTTTTCTCCACCTTGAACTTACCCTGTCTATAAATCTCATATACTACACTGCCTTTTATGTGCTGTTCATGGAACAGGAGCCAAGGCGGGTTCTTTCAGTGATTTGATTCATTTTGCTGACACACGTGCTGGCACGCTCTGCTTAATAACTTCTTCGGATGCCAAACTGGGGTTAGATGAAAGCGTGAAGGAAATATTTGGTAACAAGAGGAAACTAGAAAAGTGGACGGGTAGAAATAAAAATGGTACATCTTTAGTGGGACACGTGCAAACTAGGCTTTGTTAAGAATTACTACTGAGAAAAGACTTATTTAACAATAAAATTCACTTTTTTCATCTGATTACAAAGTTTCACATTTTCTTTGTGGAAAATTTGTAAAATGCACAGAAGAAGAAAAGAAGATTAGAATTTGAAATTGTAACACTCAGAAAGTTAATAGTCTGACTTATCCTTTCAGATCTCTCTTTTACTCTCTTTCTCTCTCTCACGCACACATGCAGTGGTACATATGTTTACAAAAATGGAATTGTTCTATACAAATTGTTTTCAATAATATGGTGTGGCCATTTCCTCCCTGACATTTTCAATATTATTTTCAATGGTTGCATAATCTTCTATGACATGGGAACACTAAATGCAGTTATTAAATTCTTTATTGGAATTAAGAGTCTATCTAATTTTTAATTATCACAACGTTTCTAAATAAACTTCTGAAAAGTTCTAGAGTCAATTGTTAGTCTTTGATTTAGGATTTTTACATCCAATTTCATATGTGAGATTGGCCATTTTTCTTTTGTTGTTTACTGTTTCTGTCATCAAGGTTATGTTGACTTCACAAAAGAAATTGGGAAGATTTTCATCTTTTTATATGTTCTGTATTTCTGAAATAGAGTAAAATAAGTTGGTCATCAAAAGCATAGAAAGTTCTTTCAAAATATTTCTGAACATGCTATTTTTCTAGAGTGGAGATTTTTTGATGATTTTAAAAGTTTTCCAGAGGTATTGACCTGTTCTCGAGTCCATTCTTTTCTTGAGTCCATTTCCATAATTTATCCTTCCTTAGAAAATTATTCGTTTCATCAAGATTTTTTTAAAGCATTTGCACAGACGTGTGCTTAGTACACAGAAAATTCTTAGTTAAATAAATCTATTTGTGGAGATACCTTTTTTGATATTAATGTCATATTAATATTATTAATATTATACATATTTACATGTTCTGACTTGTTTTGTGACTTTCAAAATTTTGTCAATGAATTGGTATTTCCAAAGACATTTTTTTTATTGATTTCAGAGAGAGGGAGAGAGAAAAAGAGACAGAAACATCAATGATGATAGTCGTTGATCAGCTGCCTCCTGCATATGCCCTGACTGAAAATCAACTGCAATCTCCTGGATCCTAGGCCGACGCTCAACCGCTGAGCCACGCCCAGCTGGGCCAAAGACATTTTTTAATGATTTATTTTTCAGTCCTGCTGGTGTTGCTTTGTTTTCATTAATTTGTTCTCATATTCATAGAGTCTTTGTTTCTGTTGGTTTTTTTTTTTTGTAGATTTGTTTTCTATTCTTTTCTAAGTTTTAACTAAATGCTTAGCTCATTTGTTTTCATTGTTTAATAATAAAAATTTAAAGTTATGATTTTCCTAAACCCCACAAGTTTTTATTGTGGCATTCCAATTATCACCTTTCTAGGATCCCAGTAATTGTAGTTTTGTAGCATGTTTTAAAACTCCTAAGTGTCTTATGGCTAACTTCCAGGTTTTTTTTTTTTGTTTTTGTTTTTTGCGGTGGGAAAATGTGGCCTATAAAAATACTTTTTTTTTTTTTCTTTCAGATTTTCTTTGTTGCCCAAGTTATAGTTAACTTTTACAACTTTAAAAAATAATATGAAGCTTTCTACTTTATGGGTGCATTGTTAAATAAATATCCATTCATTGTTTTTGTTAGATTAAAGCCTCTATATCTTTGGTTTATTTTCTTTCAACTGCTTGATCTATTGAATTCTAAGGATGGTTTATTAACTCTCCCCCCAATATTTTAAATAATTATATTTCCTCAAATTTGACTTTGTTGCTTCAGTAATTGGGCCACCCAAGAGCAGTAAGGAGGGGGGGACTTTCCCAGCAGTCTGGGCGGAGAGAATCTCTCCTGTTCCAAACAGTTCTCTCTCCCTGTTTGGCGGTAGTTGGTTTGAATGATGGCAGCCATCCTTCTGTCCCTCCTGTCACCATAGGCCTGTCCCAACGGCGAGGAGGAGCCTGTGCCTCCACTCCCTTGAATCCGGGTGGGCTTGTGATAGTTCTGAATAATGGAATATGATGGAAGTGATGTTGTGTCAGCTTTGAGTCTGATAGTAAGGGTCCTGGACATTTCTGCTTCCCATTCCTGGTGCCCTGAGTTCCCATTCCTAGGCCCCTTCACTGTAGGGAGAGGCCGCGAGGGGAGGCTGAGCACACGCAGCATCTTGGATGAAGCAGCCCTCTTGGACCTTTGGCCCAATCAACTTTGCAGTGACTCCAGCTCTAGCCACTGTCTGATTGCGCCTTCACGAGGGACCCCAAGTGACAACTACACGGCCAAGCCAGGTCAACCCACGGAACTGAGAGCGAAAGGAGCCCACTGTTGCTGTAGGTCACCATACTGTTAGAGAACGATACTGAAACTAGTCAGGCCTTTTACTGATTTGCCTTGGGCTCCCTCTCCCCCTACTACAATTTAAATCTAACTCAGTAAGGCTGTAGTAGGCCTCCACATCCTTGGGTCCCACACCTGCAGATTCAACCAACTACAGATGGAAAATATTAGGAAAAAAGTTACGTGGTTGCCGATGTGTTCTGTGTAGGTAAGCCTGTGATGGTTGTGTCTGTACTAAATAAGTACACACTTATTTTGTCCTGATTCCCTACACAATGCGGTATGACAACTATTTATATAGCATTTACACGGTGTTGGGTATTATAAGGACTTCAGATGTTAGAGGTTTCCCCCGCCCATACTGGATCTCAGTGAGGTCCACCTGCTAAGCTCTTCATGGGTTCCTGCCCTTTTCCTTATCAAACTTTGCCTTAATTCTTGCTGTAACTGCCTGTCACTGTACAGCAAGCTCTTTGTTGGCCACTGTATCACCTTCACCACCCAGAGTTGGCACACAGAAGGGCTGCCAACTATTTGTAAAATAAAGGAATGAAGAAGCAGACCCTGCTTTCTAGGAAGAAGGTGAAATGAAACATTTGTCAAATACTACATTAAGCCCTGCGAACATTATGATCCTATTTGTATCTTGTGAATAAGCTTAAAAGCCCATCTAATGGGCATGGGTAGTCATCACTGTAGCTATAATAGCCATGATTTATCCAAGCCGTGCATACGCCATTCTAAAACCTCACCACAACCTTGTAAAGCAGGTATTACTATCTCCATCAAAAAGATAAAGAACTGAAGGCTCTTAAAGGCCAAGGCCCTTCTCCAGGGCCACACAAATAGTAAGTGGCAGGGTCACGATTCAAACCTAGTTTGGTCTGACTTTGAAGCTGATGTGCATTAGAGGCTATGAGGGTTGAGGATGCCTGGAGGGGGTCTCTCCCAGCTGGGTCCTGGGTTCTGGTCACAGAGAGGAACTCTGGAATGAACTCACCCAGAGAACTCAAATAAACCCCTTGAGTCCAGACAGCCCAGGGTACCGAAAGGCGACCTCATGCTTAGTAAGAGCAATCTTTGCTCTTTGTCTGAAGACCCTGCAGTGGGTGTGTGTGGGGGTTGCTAGTGGTTTGGCCCACTCCCCATCTGGTGCCGCATCCACCAACTCGCTCCCGGCTCACCGAGGAAGAGAATTCTTGAGGCCGGGAGATGTGGCTGGACGGAGGCCGAGGAATGCTGTGGCCAGGCAGTGTGAGGACACACCACAGTCTGAACGCCTCACTCAGGTTTTCTGGGAGCTTCTGCTGTGAAGCGGCATCATCATGAATAAAGAAGAAGCCCAATAGAAGTAGCCCAATAGAAGTCCTCCTTCTGGTCATCGCAGTTTCCACTGGGCCCTTCCATGCTTTCCAGCCTTCTTTCTTTGAGGGCAGGGACTTAGTCATATTTGGTCTGAAACAAGCTTCTGGAAGAGCATCAGACACTTGCTCATTCAATCAATAAGCTGCCGGAAGGGCTGAAGGGCCACACTGGCAGCCTGGAGAGGGAGCTGCAGAGCGGGCGCCGTCAGCCTCCTGCGGCCCATTCTTCAGAGCCCAGCTCGCCCCTCCGTCCAGCCTCCTTCGCTTCTTCCCTGTCGTGGTGTTAGTGCCTCGGGGTGAGCGGGGTGGAACTCCAAAACTACCCTGGCTTGAGGTACCCTCTTCCTAACCCCTTCACCCTGGGGCACGTCCAGCCTGCCACCACGTCTGCTACTCTCAGCATTAGGGGTCCTCTGTGGGGGGCACACAGCCATGGGTGGGTTTATCAGCATGCTTATCTACCTTTGGGGCCAGGGAAAGGGCAATCAGGATTGTTAAGTTTGGGATGCTGGTGGTCTGGAGAAAGGGACACAGGAAGGTCAAATTTTGGTGGGACTGGGGGAGGCAAAAGGTTAAAAGTGTGCAGAGCACTAAAGAGAAAGGATGCGAGGGGCTGGCCAGCATGTGAGCACGTGAGCTCATCCCCTCGGCTGGGAGAACCACAGAAAAGGGAGGGAAGGTGGCACCACAGTATGTCTGTGCGTCTCTGACCTAGGGCTTCCCTTCCCAGAGGTGAGCAAGGAGCCCTAGAGAGGTGGTTTAGTCTTCAAGGAGGTTTCTTTCATACGCTAGTCACATGGTATCATGTGGACTAGTCACAGGGTTTTACTGTTTTAGGACTATTCTCACAAAAGGGAGTGAGGTTGACCTCCTCTGCTCCTTGCATCATTTTCAGAGGAAAGTGACATTTTGGAAGCTGTCTGATTTACATGTTTTGGGAAGGAAGGGTAGGACCTGAACCAAGAGATGTATGTGTCTGAGGACTGCTATGCAGGACTGCGCCAGGACGTGGGACAATCTTTTACTTTCTTGCGGAAAGAGCACCTGAGCTAATGGTGGGGCTTGCTGGGCACTTCCTGAAGGAATGAAATGCCAGCCAAATTCCTGGAACTTTGAAGTTGGGCATTTACTGGCCTAGGTGGGGATCTGGGGGCAGGAGAGAGGGGACAGAAGGGAAAAGGTGGTGGAGCTAAAGTGAAGAGCTGCAAAGGGAGCCAGCACTTCATTCTTCACGTGAACAGAGCAATTCTAGGAGGAGCTGTAGCCTAAATCAGAGGCGTCACTCTCTGGATTACTTCAGCTCATTTTCAAAGTGTATTGACACAATCTTCAGTCAATAAAAACCAACAGTGATTTCAACCTACTGTTTGCAAGGAAGTTGTCAAGTCATGGAAACATTACCTCTTCTTTAAGCTTCTGACAAAGTGATCATACACAACCTGACCAAAAGGGTGGTTTCTTTTACAGGAATCAAAAGGAAAGTCCCCAAAGTTCATATGCCCTGAAAAAGATGATCTTATTTGTTTTTTCAACTTGCTCATGCCAAAGTTAATCTGGAATTTGTATTGATATAAGTTATCATTTGAAGGCTAATGACACAGATTTTTTTTATTTTATTACCTTAAATGCTCCTCCAGAGGCAGGGGCTCTGGTCATATTGTTATAGTAGATGGCATCCGACCTGGCTGTTGGCAGGACCAGGTGGAGATACGAACATAGTTTATGCACCAGAGTTTAAAACTCAAAAGGGAAGGGTCGAGGTTTATTTTTTGTTTATATTCAGTGGCCCAATGGTTAACTAAAATTGGGTCTACATCTACATTTGAGATTACACAAATTATCTCTAATACTGTAATTTTAAGCCATTTCCAACTTTAGGGAATTCATATATATTTCCCTAGGCTTGGTCTTGGTTGATTTTCAGATATTCTTTCTTTTAACACCTCCATGTGATTTCTCTGACTAATGAATCCAACACTTTCACTCTAGGCAAACCTAAAAAGTTAAAACTTTTTTGGTTATTTTAGTCATGATAACAGTGATGATGTTTCCCAAGTGTTGGCCCTTGTTTGAACTGAGTTTCAACGATGACCTGTGAGTTTGATTCAGTCTTATTGGAGCTGAAGGGGACGATCTTGAGTCATTTTGCTCACGCAGAATGCTGTCCTTCCAATGATAGCTCTCCTTATCGTTCCCTTGTGGGAGAAATCACAGAACTTTCATCTCTCTAGGTTGGCAAATTAGTAGGAGGGAAAATTAGAAACCAAAGACAGAAAACAATGGGAGGGAAAAGTGTAGGGGACTCAGAAAGGGAAATCAGCCAGATACCAGCTGAAGAGTCACAGACACTATTTGTGTGAGAGTGACATAGGAGGTTGCTTCGAATATCACCCAAGAAGAGGAGCTGGCTGAGTAAGGCTTGGCACTGCCTCTGGTCCCAGTGTCCAAGTTGTTGACCACTGAATCCTTGTCTGTACAACTTTTCTCCCTATTCATGCAGCCTTGAAGTGATCTCAGCTGTGGACCATTGTCCCATCAGTGTAGCCTCCGGGACCTTTTGAGTTGAGGTGACCTGATGTCTGCTCTGAGTGGCTCTGGGCTGGGAGAGAGCCTTTTCTTTCCTTGTTTCTCTATGACCTCCAGGGACCCCCAAAGTGTGGAACATAATGAGAGTGAAGAGGGTCTTTCTGGAGGCAAATCACAAATGGATGTATTCTTTAAATTTACATCTGAAAATGCCTTAAAGAGTTCAAAAAGGAATAGTTTTAGAAAGAGATTATAAAAGTATGATTTATGCAAGATAAACCTCAGAGAAGGTTCTGGGCCAGGTGTAAGTGGTTTATAGACCATAAATGTCAGTCTCACCGCTTCAGAACACAGCTTTTCTTGTGAATGAGGAGAATCCTTTGAAAAGTTTATTTTGATGTGTCGGTGTTCGGTCCCTGGTCCTGTCCTGCTTTAGTCTAAGGAACCCTAGATAAGGATGCCTCCTCCTCCAGCACCTTTCGATCTTCAGCTCCTTCTTCACTACCCAGTGACTCCAGGGCAATGCCCAACCCCTCTGGCCTGAAGTTGCTCTAACTGATATTTAGCCCACCAAGGAGTCTCTGGGGGAAAAGACAGTTATATGACTCATTATAATTTTGCAGCGGGGACAATGACAGTATTGTCACTCTGGAATTAACACTGGGAAAATGTCATTGTCCAGTTAAGACCACTGGAAGAATATCGAACACTGGCTTTTTAAGCTCTCAATATTTTTTACTTTTAAGGGTTCAAATCTTGGGCCAGACTGCCAGAAAACATTACCTCATCATATCCGTCATTGGGTAACAAGAAAACTGAACTAAATGAAGATTGAATTTCATACCAAAGCTCTGAGTTCAAAACCTTGGGGGATCATTAGACAAGCAGAATGACAAGCAGACCAGAGAAAGATCTTTAATGATGGTGACCTTGCCAATGAGCGTCTGGGAGACCTGGGCCGCAGAAGTGAAGGTCGTGCCGGATGGAACGTAAGCAGAGGTGGCCACGGCAGAGGACTGCTGTGTCCCAGTGTGATCAGCCACTCACACCTCCTCACCGGGGCTTTGAGGCAGTGGGCTGGGACATTTTTCTACCCACCAGGGAGTCTAGCTCAGACATCACAGATCTAGTTCTACAATCATCCCAGAAAGCTCACATCTGCTTCCTTCTCTCTCTTTTCTTAAACTACCACTTCTTTTGTTAAATAAAAGCAATTAAGGGCGTTACAAGCTACAGAAAAAAGAGGAAAAAACCACACCCCTGAGGCTTACTACCCCAACACGACCACTGTTAATATTCAGGACTATATGCTTACTTCCACATTTCATCATTTTACTTTTTGTTGTTGTTGTTAATCCTTACCTGAGGGTATTTTTTCTATTGATTTTTAGAGACAGTGAAAGGGAGGGAGGGAGGGGAAGAGAGAGAGAGAAAGATTGATGTGGAAGGGACACATCAATTGGTTGCCTCTCGCATGTGCCCCCACTGGGGCTGGGGATCAAACCTGCAACCCAGGTATGTGCCCTTTACCGGGAATTAAACTCAATACCCTTTGGTGCACCGGCTGACACTCCAACCACTGAGCCACACTGGGCAGGGCCACCATGTTACATTTTAACGGATCCCCTATTTTCAGGTGAAGCAATAAGAACCAGAGATTTCTTTTCTTTTCTTAGAGGGGAGAACAGTCTAGGCAAATTTTAATGGATTCACTGATAGTCTTTGATGCACTGCCCCATGATTAGAACTGAGACCCCACAAAACGCTTTTTACTTTACTTTTAGGTCCCCTGTTACTCTCACTCAATTTAAAGGTTGAATTATGATACAGGGATAAGATGGAGCTTTACCCAGAGAATTTAAAATAAATAATCTCTCATATTGATGTAAGGGCTAATAAAACCACCAAACTCTTAATATCGCATGTGTGATTTTAATGTATTTTAGGTGTATAAAGTTATATAGATCTTTTTTGAAAGGTGTCTTTAAGTAAGTCTCAATGGACGTGACTATTTTGGGGACTGGTGCCCATTGGCTTCCGGTCCTCTGTAATTGGAGGGTCTCTTTACAGCTCCTAGTCAACAAGCAGCTGCTATAAATGTATAGTGTCATTTAAAAGCCTCACACTATTGCAAAAAAAGAAAAAAAATCTCTTCCCGTAAGTTTCCACTTCTCAGTGTAGAAATGAATATTGCTTAAATGTTTCCATCTCTTCTATTCTGTAAATTATGTTTTATTTAACAGACCTTCATTTTATTATGCCAGTTCATATGGGACATATCAAATAAAATCCCCCTTTGTATTTGAGGTAATCATAATCTCTTTAAGAGTCTCAAAACAAATTTGATACAGGAAAGAAGAATCTTTGGAGTGTAGGGAACTCCAGGGGTCAAAGGCTCCATCCTTTAGCTTCCTAGTTAGTTAGGATCAACCCCCAACAATCTCTGCTCAGTGAGATCACAATGGACCCTGTCTTTACAATCCACCAGAGAGCCAACCCCTTGCTCCATATGTCCATTCTAAGTATATTCAGCTGAAGCAAAGACATGGAATATATGTTTTGAGAAGTTGTTTTTAAAGAAATAAAGAAAATACACACACCTGCTGTAAGAGCAATGATTAGAATTTATAATTATTCCATAGTACAAAGAGGCCTTTTACGTGATATACACAAGCTGTAATTTTCCTCGTGTCACAGACCCAGAGGTTGCAAAGCAAGGACTTGTTGCTTCATCAACAACACATGGGAAAACTCTCAGTTAATTGTCTATTTACCTACATTTAAAGATTCCTCATCATTCTAGGCACTAGTGGGAATACGTGGTGGATGAGGAAACCGAGTTTCAGAGAATGATATTTAACTGCAACTGTTTGATTTGCTCCGGAAATTAAAGTCCAGCTCAGCATTGTCTATGGGTCCCTTCAGTAGCTCTGTGTGGAGCAGGCAGCAGGAATCATCACTCCCTTTTATGGCTGGAAAAACTGAGCCACAAAGAGGAAGGTCAGGACACAGCTCCAAGGTTGCTCTGCAGCCATGAAACTATCTTGGCTTCCTATGTGGCTATTTCTACCTGTTCAATAGGGGGAACCATCAACAATATAAATGTTAAGCAAAACAGACTTTGAGTTAGTTGGCCTCCCATTTCTTTAAACCATGGCTCTAACTCTGAGAATTTAATAAATGCAAAAAAGGTACTGTCCTCAGAACAGAGAAACAGTTTCTCTCCAGTAAAAATCTCCATACAGTGTACTATTTTGGTTTTCATTAGCTAAAGCCTATTTAAAAACTACACAGGAAGCATAGAAAGGCTCTGGAAGGGCTCATCATAACCGGGCAGGGAACTTCCTGATGGTGGAGGCTGTGGCCAAGTTCAGAGCTGCTGATCTGGGGCAGATCCTGCCTCAGGTGAACAGGGTACATGGGCACTTTGCACTTTGTACTGATGACCCCGGCTGGGGAGGATGCCCGGGCATGGGAGAATGGAGACAGGACTCTCGAGAGAACTGGACAAGCTGGAAAAATAGGCTAAAGTAAATAAGACAGTATTTAAGATTAAAAGCCAGGTCTAGCACTTAAGCAGAGAAAATAGATTCTGGCACATGGAGCCCTTGGCCCGGTCGCAGTCTGGGTGAAGAGGATTTGGGGGTTTCAGACTGTCTGGTCAACACGAGGCAGCTGTGTGACTGCCCCAGGAAAGCGAATGGATTCTCGGGTCACATGAGGAGATCAGCACCCCTCCCTCAGGTGACCAGCCTACTCCGTTGTGCTCTGTGGTAAGGAGGTCACACCTACAGGGAAGACATTGGGCAAACTGGGAAGCCTCCCAGAACTACTTTATCCTAAGCATCAGCTGGACTCCTTGCTAAAAACTGGGATGCCAAAACCCTGCCCTAGATGTATTGCATCAGGATTACCAAGGGAGTCTGTCATTTTTGAAATACTCTGAAAGTTGTTATAATCTGAAAGTTTTGTGATACATGAAGATAATGAATTTGTTAAGCATGTAGCATAGTGCCTGCCTCATGGTGAAGAATCCAATGATTAGAAATAAAAAATATAGTATTATAATAAAAAAACAAGATCTGCTTTAGCCAGTTGGTTAAGTGAGGCTGACGCCCTAATTTTTATCAACGGTGTGTGTGTGCTAGTAGACACTGGTATATTAGTTAGGTTCAAGGTCCTTAAAGCAAAGAGATTAACCTTTCTCCTTTTGAAGAACTTCTGGTAGGTAGGTTGGGGAGATACATATGCACAGAGAAGTGTTCTAACCACAGCAGGGGCCTATAGCTCACTGTGCTCAAGCATGCTCTGACTAAGCCCCAAATATAATAATAAGGCCTCCAGAATCCTGATAAGGAACCTGAGGACTTATTCCCAGTAAGAGGCTGGCTCTGGGGAAAGTAGCCCATTTGTGCTGGCAGAGGAAGTTCTGGTCTTGTGTTTTATTGCTTTAATTTTTTCAAGCATTAAGCCTATGAAATGAAGAAAAAAAATCTGTATATTATAGTCATTAGCAGAACTAAGAATGGGTTTCCTAATGTCAAAACAAGGTAGCTATTAAGGCTTCTGGCTTGTTTTAATTGGACCTGGGCCTTTCAGACCACCTCTCTCCAACCTTTGGAACCATCTATATTTCTTCTGCCTTCAGGGCCCCCACCCCAATTAAGTGGCAAGTTTAGGTGGGGCTGAGATATTTAATAGGCCTTTGGCTTTTTGGTAGTCTTTTATTAATGCTGCAAGTAACAGTGGTCAGAGGCTCTCTGCTGGATTTCACATTCTGGTGCTGGGTGCCTGGCTGTTGTGGTTTTGTTCCCGCTATGATTTCTGACTCTGGACAAAAGTTGATCAAAGTTAAGGCCGGAATTATTACCCCTCCTAGAAGAGCTTTAGGCTCCCCCAGACAGCCTGGAGTAGGTGCTTTATGAAAAAGCAACCTGGCAGGCACCATCTCCTTCTTGGAGGATTTTGGAAGATGTCACTTTCCTTTCACCCAGTGGGGAGGGCTAAATTATCCTAAAGTTTCTAAGCAGTTTGAATCTATGACTAGGGCACATTGAACTGACAAACTATTAAATCTTCTTATTGACTTACCCTTAGTATGAAAATACAGAAGGACACCCAATCCCCTTATTTTTTTCAGAGCTGAAAATAAAAGTTAAAATTCCCAGTTGTCTTCTATTACTATTGCTTTTAGCTCAAGGACTTTTAAAATAAATTAGCTTTAGAAATGGACCCAGGACTTCTAAAATGCAATGTAGGCAAATCCTGTCAGCTTAATTTTAATCAACAAAGCCACGGGGTGACTTTTCTGCAATTTTCCCATGAGGGCTGGGAGCATAGACTGTAATAACCTTTGCTCCTGGGTGGACACTGTTTTTCTGAGGGGCCTCCCACCCGGTTCCTCTCGGTCTCCTTCAGAGAGCTTAAAGAGGCCGAGTCCCTCCTACTGAATTCTCTGAGGGTTTGGAAGTCACCTGAAGAACCTGCCCCTGAGATAACCTGTGTGCACCTTTGGAAAGTAGCTCTGGGAACTGGCCTGGGGTCAGTCCTCTCGACCTCAGTCTGATCCGAGACAGCAAATTCACAAAACATGTGACTAAAAGGGGATGGACATTTTCGCATGATTTCTTCTCTATAAGAAACCAAGCTTTATAAGGAAGAGGGTCTTTTCTGTATACCCCCTAATGCCTAGAAAACTAAGTAAATTGTGAACCTATAAGTATGCCCCTCACACAGGTCCTCCCTCTAGGCCAGTTCCTTGCCCTGTCCCTACTCCTGACCTGCAGCAACTGATCAATAAGGTCATTTTCTTGTAATAATAATAATGATGCTATGTGCCGGTCGCTGTGCTAAGTGCTTTTCATGTACAATGTTGCGTTGAAGCCTCACAACCTTCCCATGACCTCATGGTGCAGGTTCAGATTAACCAAGATTACACAGTGCATGGTGAGTTGAGTTTCAAACCTGCTCTGCTTCATTGTAAAGTCTCTGTTCTTACACTCGCAGCAAAGCAATCCTGAGCCCTGAATTGGTGTTGCTGATACAATAATAACTACACTATATTGATCTCTCCATACTTCACATAGTGCTCTCACAACATGCCAGTGGCCCATCCTCTCTGAAAAAACCTAGAGAGATTAGGGACAAAGGAGCATTTCTGTGACCTGAACACTGGCCAGCAGCAGGGGCGGGAGGCCCTGAGGTCCTAAGCACTTTTGGTGGGAACTGCTGACTCGTGCGATGGATGTCAGTCCTTGGCAGGAAGCTCGAACAGATTATTAAACAGATGGCTTGTAAGTTCCAAAGACAGGAAACAGTGGTCACCCCTGTGAGCAAAGGTTTGCAGAGAACGAATTGTGCCAAACCTCATTTTTTTCTTTTTGCAAGTCTTACTAGATTCATAGATGGGGGCTGACAAATGTAGTTTATCTGCATTTCAGCAAACCATTTCACTCAGTGTCTCATAGCACATTTAGAGAAAAGATGGGCAGATGTGGGTGTGGGTTGGATGTTCAGTTGCAATTTAGATGGTTCAGAGAAGGTTGAACAAATAGCATCCAAAGGATGCTGATTTATGTAGCAATGACAACAGGGTCAAGGATATAACAAGCACTTAGTAAATATTTGTTGATCGCCTTACACTCATGGGAAGTCTTTAGTGGCCCCATGAAAGGGCTCTTTCTTTGACTTAGCAAACATTTACAGAATAGATGAGGAGTTTGGGAAGTGGGGGGAACAAGGTCTGATCCCCGATGGAGGGAGGGACAGGAAGGGTCTAGTTCTGTCCATTTCCTTTTGACCTCTGGAGCCCAGCCCTCAGACATGGTGATGATTGAGGACAGCTACGGGTCTTTCCTGGCATTTGGGATACACTGTGGTTCCTCAGCACTTAGGAATTCTGAGGGGGCGGTTTAGAGACTACTGTGGGGAACTGTGTGTGTGTTTGGCCTCCTGGCCCACTGCCCATCTAGAAGCAGATCAACTTCACTCATCTGCTCTTCATATTGGGCTTCTGGTAAGACTTCATTTACAGAAGCAGTTCTCTTTTTAGCTCAAAATTGTTTGAAAACTGCAGACGCTGACGATATCTAAGATTCCTTGAAGCTCTAAAAATTAAGTGGTTCTTAAAAATTGTGTGGAGGAGGGAGTGCTAAGGCAAGTTCCACAGAATACTGGCTTTTTTCCCCCATTTCCCTTTCACCTCTTGGTCTGCTCGATCTCCCTGGCAAATCTCTGAACACGTACCCACCTGTAGTCACACCATCTATCTCCTTTCTTCTGAGTGCTCCCTCCTGACAACTCTCAGGTCCCCAACAACTAGTCTTCCTGTAAGTTCCTTGTATCAAACTGCCTTCTCAAGTGTAAGTGACTGATAGCTTCCATTGACCAGTATAGATATTTGCATTATTAAATGATTGGTAGAATTTTCAGCAGTGTGGCCAAGTGCAGAATTGTAGGAAGGGAGAGAGAGATGCTTTGGGCCTGTGGAGCCTTCATGATCTTGCCTAGAGAAACATGGCCTTTTACCTAGGCTCATTAGTTTATTCAGAACTACTTTTTAAAGCACCTACAATAAGCCAGCACTCTACTAGACAGTGGGGGTAAATATTGAGTAAAAGTAACTTCAGTTCCTACTCTCATAAATCTTACAGTTTGGGGAGAGGTGGCTACTTTGCTTAAAAATTAATTCATTAATTCAACAATTACTCATTGAGTGCCTATTGTATGCTAGGATACAGCAGTGAGTAAACCTGATGAAGTTCATGCCTCTTGGGGTTATATTTAAATGAGCACACAATTAAAAAGCCGAGATGTGTGCAACGGATGTTGAAATGGAAGTTTCGACTAGACTCCCAAGTACAAGAGATTCTGAGCAGGTTCCTAATCACCCAGTGCAGATTTCAAAGGAAACATCTGTAAACTGGACCCATGATGCTCAGACCCCTCGTCTGGATGAAAGATATAAAAAGGGCTCAGGGCAGGGAGAAGGCTTTGTAGGGGTGTTTCTTTGATGAGAACTGTGCTGTGCTGAGTCCCCAGTGGCCCTCCCAGCAAGGGGAGGTGGACGGTTCTGTGGGCTTCCCCTCAGCAGGGTAGAGACGGGATCGAGACGGCTGCAACAGGGCTGGCCTGGCACGTGCCATGTGAGTGCCTCCTGCTGAAGGGGCTCTAGCCATCCGGAAGGAGGCCCATGTGGGGTCAGGTGAGATCCTGTCCAAGGCCAGCTAGTGGGGCAGAGGGACTTCAGCAGCAAGAAGCTGGAGGTGACTGCTAGGCTTGGAGGTTGTGGAAGCAAACACAGAAAACACTAGGAATGAGGAGATGGTGTGCATGTCAAGGAAATGGCGGGAGAGAGGATCCAGAGGGAAGCTCCAAAGAATGGCCCACAGGAAAAAAGTCAGCGTCAAACCCAGGCCCGGCCCACAGAGCATAAAGCCAGCTTCACGGTCCCAGCTCAAGGGAGATCTACTTATTCGCCTACCTCTGTTTACTAGTCCCTGCCAAGGAGGCATAAGAAATGGGTTAACAAGCTGAAGGGGACGTGGGGAGAGAAGAGCGAAGTAGGGGAACAGAGGAGAGACCCTCCTTTCCACTGGGTCCAGCCCAGCTGGGGGAGGAGGGGAGATTACTGGATCGGGTTTGAGGTTTTATATCATCTCTTATATTGGACTTCCTAACTACTGAATTTTGAGTGTGATTTTGACTGCAAACCTTCCTGTAACCTAAGAGTGGGCCGAACATTTATGGGGCCTGACCAGTTTGTATCTGGTGGCAGGAGGAAAATCTCTCTCAGTGAACAGAGTTTATAAGGGTTGGAGGGAAATAGAAATCAACATTTTATTTTGATCATGTCACAGGTCATCTTGTTCCACATACCAGGTACCAGAGCTCAGAAGGGGAGAAGCTGGCTCCCCTGAGCGTGGGAACTCCAGCATCATTTTCTCTTCCTGCTCTCACAGGCCTCAGAAATGGACTTGGCTATCACGGATACTCAGTTCTGAACCCACACCCAGCTCTTTTTTTCCCATAGGGCTGGCTGTGAGTGTGCAGATGGCTCTCCCTCTGGCCTCAGTCCTGCTTGGACTGAGCCCTGCTTGACCATGAGTCCTCTGGGGCCCGGCGGGGAGACCAGAGAAGCAGGACCAACCTCTCTCCCACACCCACATCGGTCCATCATGATCGGTGTTCAGTGCCCCCACCCACGTCCCACGGCTGCTGGCACCTCGGGCATCGTCATCTGTTCTAACTTGTAAAAGTCCGAGGAGATGCTGACGGGAACCCAGGCCTCTTGGCATTCAGGCTCTTTCCATGAACCACATTTGGGAGCCTGAGTTAGGTGTTGCCCTGACACTCTGAAACGGAATTTATGCACAAGCATGAAAGAAATACATCTTGGCATTTAATAGAGTGTCAGAGATGGTGTCTGTGAACCTGCCAAGCTGGGCTTCCATAGGATGAGCTGTTCCAGGGTGGAACTCTGGCAGGGCCACTGGCCCTTGCTAAAGGTGACCGAGGCCGTGGAAATGGACTGACATTTACAAAGGATGAGCTCTTTGGGGAGATGTGTGTTTAACCTTGTTGACAACACCTGCTACTTTGTTTGGCATTTTTTAAATGCATAGGACAAAGAAAAAAGGTCTGGTCCCTTTAGGAAAACAGGTTTGTTAATGGGGTGCCCATTTTTTGTGTGAGTTGGAAGCATGAAGCAGACGTGGGAATGTCTCTTGTGTCTCCATCTTAGGCGGTTGGCCATTTGGCTGATAAAGCGATCACAGGCTGCCTAGCAGCATGAAGCAGAGCTCAAAACAGTCTAGCTAGTGAATAAACTGCGCTGCGAATTTGAGGTTTCAGCCCAGCTCAAGCTGCTCTGTGGTTTTTAGGCCCCTCCCTTGTAGAAGGCACCGGCTAGAGGAAAGCCTCTTACAGCAATAGCTTAGGGTTATTTAATTTGCACTTTTTATTTATTTTGTACTACAAACCAACAAAGACATGGATACATATGTTGTTTCCTAATAGTGTAATTATTATATTAATGATTATTGTTACTAAACCAGCATAGGTTAAGGGGTTGCGGTGGGTGCCTGTTCTCAGATATGGCATCTCCAGTTGGAGCTGATGCCCCACAAATGGGCACTGGCCTTCAGCAGTGGGCCTGGACCAGGTTCACCTCAGCGGGCTATTGAAGGAGAACCTCATGCACCAATTTCCACAAGGAAGTCAAGGTGCTTTCCCTGATATTTGCCACCCACCTACCCTCAACCAAAGCACCATGTCTCAGATCCTGGGGAGTTCTCTTTGCCTTTGTCACCTCAGTGCTTTCTCTCCTCTCCCTCTCCCTCCTTCTTACCATCTTCCTCCCCTGCCTCTTTCCTTGTGCTCTCCTCCTTCATCTCCTTCCTGCCTCTCCTCTTCTTTAATACCTGCCACGTGCGAGGCATTAGACAGAAAGGGGTGGAAACCAGCTATGAAATGCTCAGCGAGTGGGACAGAAAGCACATGATGATGGTTGAGAGGCAGAGGCATCTACAAAGCTTCTAGGAAAGACAGGACTTGGGTTGAATTACAGCGAGAGGAGAGGAAAGGCCAGGATAGTTTGGGCCAGGGCAGGGAGTGAGCGGAGGTCTAGAGGCGGGAATGCAAAAGGCACGGCTGCTGTAATAGTGCTTTGTGCGGGACTCGCAGAGAGCCAGGAGGAGTCTGACTGACTGTGCGGGGCGGTGGGAGCAATCCTGCTTAGCGCAGCATTTCCCAAGGAGCCTTTCCTAGGGTATCAGTACCAAGTGATGCTCTATAAACACAATCAGTCATTTACAGTCTTGGGAAATGCAGCATAACATATCCCCCTTTCTCTAAAGGCCCATCAGCTTATTAAAGCATCTGTGAAACCCCGCAGAGAGAAAAACCTGTTGAACATTGTTAAGAGTGGTATTTTCCAAATGTTCGATGCCTACGAGCAGCTGTGGAGTAAGTGTCCTGCAAAACACACCTTGTGTGGGCAGTGGGAGTCACTGATGGACTCAGAGAGGGCGGAGTTCATTGCTGTGGAGAAGTAAAAACTCCCTCCTGTCTGCGAGGTGGGTGTGGGGTGTGCGCTGAGACGTGCCAAACACCTGCTCCTCAGTTGAGCCCCCTCTATTTTCCTGGGAAGAGACTGGCTGTGCTGGTAGGTGCAGAGGGGCGCGTTCTCATTCCTGAGCACTGAGAGCATGTATTGCCCTTGGGTATTAACGAAGGCTCAGTGCACATGCCAAGAAAATGTTTTCACTGGCCAGAGAAGGAGCTGCGCATCCATATGTATGCGCATCTAAACTTTTGCTGACTGGCAACCCTTTGGGAACTTATACTCTCCCTCCTCCTCTTTGTTTAGACAAAACCTGAGCATCCTCTAAGGAAAAGCTTAAGTCATGCCTCCTCCGCAGTCTTTTTGGACCAACCCTGGCCTCCTGCTTGCCCCCTCCACCCATGATCTCTCTCTTCTTCATCTTACGGTCAGCAGCAAACAAGCACTTTATGACACACCATCTGGTTCTTAAATACAAATTTCCTTCCCCTTCTCCTCTGTCCCCTATTCAGGAGTGCCTGCCCCATGCTGTGCCCCAGGGTGCATGGTGCATATGCTGAGTTTTGGCATAAACGACATTACATTCTTCTGCTTTTCAGGGCAAATGAATGTGTAACGGACTCATCTTCCCGCCAGCCCCCAAATGAAGTAGAAAGATAGTCACTTCACTTTTATTTCCACTGCAGTGATTTTGGAGCATAGTGGGGCTCGAGGCCCGTTATTCATCCCGGATGCCTTTCTAAAGGTCAGCATGAACAATCAAGAGGCACAGCCAGGCAGGGCAATGACTTAACACAGCAAAACAATGGAGTGACAAACGACGGCCATCTGCCAGAGCTGCATTCTGCTTTCTGGGCATCATTGAGAGGGATTAGACTTTCCAGGGCAGTGTGTGCTGGGAGGGACCCTGTGGGAGGTGGATGCGGCTGGAAGGACAATCAGGCCAAAAGAGGTTGCAAAAGTGGTTGCAACAACCACCTCGCTGATCTCCACTCTGGCCTCCCTGCAAATGATTCTTCCCACAGCGTCAAGGGCAGTCTTTGTATAACATGAATTAGATTACATCCCTCCTTCTAAACCACCCCCACCATGAAACCTTCACGTTACACTGAGAGTGAAGTCCAATCCTTGGGTTAGAGCCCTGCCTGCCATGGCCCCTGCCTTTCTCTCTGGCCGTACGCTTGCCGGGCCCTGGCCTCTGACTTCCTCCACTATGCCAAGCTTTCTCCAGCCTTGCGAGTTTTGCACTAGTTGCTTGTCCTCTGATCTTGATGTGGCCAGTTCCTTCTAGTCACTCAGATCTCACCTTCAATGTCAACTCTTCAATGTCAACTCTTCAATGTCAACTCTTCAATGTCAACCTCTCCAAACAGACTAGCTGTCTATTCTCTTTCTATTCCACTACCCCAGCACTTAACATTTGGGGTGCAAATTTCATGAAAGGACCGTGGCCTCCTGCTTCACGAGTGCTTAGGACAACAAATATATGTCTTGAATGAATAAATGCTAGTTTTCCCACTTATTTTGAGTCCTCTGAAGATAACTTCCTTATCTATAAAATGGGATTGAGAACACCTACATCCAAGGGTTATTGGAGGAAATACAATAAAAAATAATTGCAAATTATAAGATTCTTGGCAAATACTAGTTATTATTGCTCAAGTCAGGTCAGTTTCCTTTTTGGTAAAATGGGGATTAATATATGTTTTCCAGGAATTTTTCAAAGATAGAGTAGATAATACAATAAATGTACAAAAATTTACAAAAACTTAGAGCAAAGTTTAAAGTCCTACAAGCCCATCCTTCCCTGTGATGATAGTGGAGGGAAGAAGTAGAGAGACTTCCTTAAATGCTTATTAGCTAAAAAATAAAGCCCCAAGAGGCCTGTGTTTTAAAAATCAGTTTCTCCAATTATTTCTCTTTAATTTACTGATCCATAATTCTAAAGTCTGGCAGCCTCCACTCTGCAATGTACTTCTGCTCTTTAAGTCCACATGAAATCAGAATTTCATTGATCTTGTATTATATTCTGAAAGATTCTGAATATATTTCCAATATGATGCTAAAGATTTCGCTATCTCCAAAGGCAGGCTTGTATATTTTAAATTGGTCATGGACTCAATCCAAATTCCCACCTTCCTTATTTTCCTTTGGCTTGCCTTTCTTCTTCTCACTAGACCATTGGTACTGTAGTGACCCTGAACATTGTTTTATATATTGTGATTTCTAAAACTCTGGCAGCGAGCATTATGTTTCAGTCTTGAGGCAGCTCCCAATCAGTAAATTAGCTTGAGCTCTGGTCGAGTCGCTCAGATGGTTGGAGCATTGTCCCATACACTAAAAAAGGTTGGCAGGGGAGGGTGGGGGTTTGATTCCTATTCAGGGCACATACCTAGGCTTTGGGTTTGATCTCTGGTTGGGGCGCATATGGAAGGCAAGCGATCGGTGTTTCTCTCTCACATCTATGTTTCTTTCTCTCGCTCCCTTTCCCTCTCTCTAAAAGTCAATAAAAAGATATCCTCAGATGAACATTGAAAAAAATGCAGCTTGAAATGCCAGCTAACATTTCAATACCTGCCCAAGACTACTGCACACAGCAGGTACTTAACAATTGATTTCAACTGCTTGTTCTTGAACTACCCCTCTTATGTTATAATATCAGAAACTCTGATAAAAATATCCTGTTTTTCAAATCACTATTCTCTCCTTTTTTTTTTTTTTTTAAAAAAAAAGCACACCAATTTAGCAGGATAGTCTTCCTAATTCGGGGCGAAGGGGAAGGGAATGGTAGACTAGAATCATTACACATTTGGAAAAGATTAATGGCAACAACAAAGCAGACAAAAAGCCATTAATAGACTTGTGTTACTAGATTGCAACCCAAAAAATGTTGAGCAATATGATTAAATTTAATAGAATTTTGAAACCTGCTTGAGTCAACCAAGTAAGTAACATTTGTGGGCTGGCTCTGGCCTCTGCCTTCTCCACTCTTGAATTGTTTACAACTTAAGCTGAGTCAACAAGAGTCATTTGACCTTCCTAGAGGCTTAGAAACAAGAAAGTGTACCACTGACTATTAAATGTTGGGCTATTTTGATTGATTTGGGATTTCTGAAAGTGACTAGGTCCATGAATAAAGGTGGCACAGCTCTTTGGTGAAGTAATTGTACTAAATTCCAAGCAACCTTTTATGAAGGGAGTGTCCCCTTGCCCCCTGGTGTATTTTACACTTAAACTAAGTGCCATTTCTAACCAGCCAAGTATCAAGTGCTCAAGACTCACATGTAGCTAGTGGCTGCTGTATTGGAAAGTGCAGACTTTACTTTTGAGGTGTTCAAGATCTAAAAACATCTTTTGTTACTTGTGGAGGTTAAAAAGGGGAGGCCACAAATAATTTTTAAAAATGTGACTCCATCTGTGATCCCACTGAGTTGCCTAGTGTTTGTTAGTCTATACATGGAGGGAAGACCTGGTCAACTCTTCTTTTGGCCACTGAAGAGCCTAAAAGAAAATTCTTGTAAGACTTTAAACTCCTGTCATGAAAATACTTTATCTTCTGATCTCACGGACTTTCAGGGACATGTAAAACTATTTGAAATTGCATCTATCTATATCTATCTATCTATCTATCTATCTATCTATCTATCTATCTATCTATCTATCTATCTATCTATCTACCTATCTATCATCTATCATCTATCTATCTATCATCTATCATCTATCTATTTCTATCACCTATCTATCTATTTTCTGGAAGTGATAGGAAGATTACTTATTTAAAATCAAATGATGTTTTGATTGGCAAGGTGAGGAGAAAGTAGGAACAGGAGGTAGGACCCTCTTCTCTAACCCTGCTGTTTCTGGGGAAGATTTATGAGAAGCTGCATTTCTTTAGGGAGAGACAGTTTGTTCCATGGTTTACAAAGCTAGAGAATTCCAATGATCAAATTGTTACCCCCCCCCAAAAAAAAAAAAATCAACTTGAGCCTGGCTGGCGTGGCTCAGTGGTTGAGCATCGACCTATGATCCAGGAAGATGGAGCTTCAATTCCTAGTCAGGGCACATACCCAGGCTGTGGGCTGGATCCCCAGTAGGGGGCGTGCAGGAGGCAGCCAGTCAATGACTCATCACTGATGTTACTATCTCTCTCCCCCTCTCCTTTCCTCTCTCTGAAGTCAACAAAGACATATACTAAAAAAAATCAACTTGAAAATGGGTTAGTAGAAAACACGTTATCCATAGAGAGCAGGAAAATTATTACAGAGTAAATTTACCCCCAAATTATTGTTCGCCTTTGACACATAAATATATTACCTAGTGTGAGATATTTTGAGCATGGATTGGGTGAGTTTTATAAAGGGCAGACATCAGGGCCTGGCTGTGGATGACATGCAAGGTCAGAACATTCATTCCAGAATCAGAGTCTAGAGCAATTTGAAGGCACAGCAAAACTGCTGGATGGCACTGGAGTTTTTGCGCAGGTAGGGAAGATCTTTTGGAAGTATCCCTCCATGTTGTTTATGAGTGGTCTAGAGTTGGCTTGATGCTAATTATTTGTAAGGTCCAGTTTTTGCCAGGAGATTCTATCTTGACCCATTAACAAGCATATTTGCAACTTTAGGCAGGGGATCTAGTGCAGAACAAGTTTTTGCAGCTGATGGGCTGCAGTGTGGGCCACGGGCTATGGGTAGTTCTCATGCACTTATTCCTGGTTTGGAGAGGTGCTTACTGTTTCCAAGCACAAGTTACCGTGGCCATATCTGGAGGACCACGTGGCATCTTGTAGTCCTATAGATGTGGTGGGACCTTGAGGTGATGGCCTCATGAACTCTAGTAAGCTTGCTCCCACCACCAAAGGAAAAACACTCTCCTTTCCATTTGTCTCACCTAAGAAACCCAACCTTGCTAAGTCAAAACTACTTCCCTTGCTAGAAAGAGAAAGAAGGGGGAACACTGTCTGTCTTGCACAGCCATAGGGATGCTTCCACAGTCTACTTTTATTAGTTATACCATTAAGGGGAATGGATGTCTGTTATGATGTACAATTTTCCAGGCTCTGTGACATTTAAGAGTTTCCCATTACAAATCACCTTTAGTGAGCAGTAAAGAATATGGAAAAACTTATGCAAGATTTACTCACATTTAGAGCTTGTATTCAAGTCAGAGCTACAGAGTCCTTGAAAAGTAGCTATGCCATGGGTGGAGGCCAATGCCTGGATGCCAGTTGCTAGGGTCACACCATGTAATGAGGCAACCCAACCCAGATGTTGGGGGGAAACAGGAATGCAAAGAGGTGCTGAAGGCTAGAGGAGAGAACATGCCCAAAGCTAACTCTGTCATCTCCATGGATTCTGAACACTTTGCTCTTGATGGTATTAGCCAAAAAGAAAAGATGGAAAAACTCTAAAATATTAAACAAATATCATAAGGATGAATTTGTAAAGTGCGGCCAGTAAAGTTTTAGACAGTTGTTTTTCTATTAAACATTCTACTTTCAAACTAATTTTTTAAAAATCAAAATTAATAATAAATGGCAAAGATAAAAGGTATAAAGAGCAATTGTTATAAAGTTTAGGGCTTTACTAATCCTCAATCAGCCTCATTTTATATAGAGATGCCCCTAAGAGACTTTGTGAGCATCCTCTCTTTATTAAAAGGCAGAAGGTTTATTGAGACATCTTTGGCCACTATTAACATGCGGTTGCCTATGAAGGGAACATTATAAAAGTGCACAAGCAGCCGTGACCACCTGGGGAGTTGCAGAAGAACTAATAATCCCTGGGACAAGGAAACAAATGAAGCCATGTCTTCAGTGCCCCGACTAAAAGTATGAGCTATGGACCCTTTCCTCAAGTTCACTTGAAGCTTACTCAGGGAGTGGTAAGTCAGTACTGATTTTAAATTACCATGGTGCTACACTTTGTGGCAGTAGCTGGGTGCAGAGAAAGAAGGAGGGGCTGGACAGTGAGCAGGGGTTAGGGGAGGGCCTTGGAAGAAGCGGGACTTCAGCTGAGTGCTGAGTGGGGGAAGGATGGGGGATGTGAGTAGACAAAAGGCTGGAGAAGGCAGAGTCGGAAGGTGGGGTGTGGATGCTCTCCTCTCCCTCTCTCCACTGTCAGCCTGTGCCTCCTGCTTCACTTCCTCTCCCATCTGGGTCTTCACACCTGCCATTCCTTCCAACCAGAAGGCCTTTCCCTCACTTCATCACCAGAGCTCATCCTTCAGGTCTCCACCAAATGGTCTCTTCTTTTCAGAAGTCTTCCCTGGTCCCCTAGTCTGGGTTAAATCTTCCTCTATGTTCCAGTGGAACCCCAAATTCTTCCCCCCCATGCCACTCATCACATCAAGTTGCAAGTTAGTGCCTTTCTGAGTGCTCCAATGTATGTCCACAACTGCAGGGACCTTGCCTCATTCATGTGAAACCCCCACTGCCTGCCTGGCTGGGTGCCTGCTGTAAAGTAGGAGCTCAAGACCTGTTTTCTGAAAGAGAGGGTGTACCCTGTCCTAGACACTGTGTTGGCAGTTAAGGGAAAGACAGAGAAAAGTAGAATCAGGGAGATCAAAAAACACATGAGGTAATGTGAGAGCACAGCACCCTGTGCAGGAGGCCCAGCCAGAGTGGGAGGGCATCAGTGGAGAGGTCACCTTGGGTATAAAAATGCAAAGGTGTTGGGAGGTGCAAGAAGGTAAGAGGACGGAAATGGAGGGGGTTGGATGGTAGAAACTAGCTCTGCCTTCCAAACTTGGGTCTGGTCCTACCTTCTCTAGAGATCAAGCCCTCCACAATGCCTGCCCTCTCCTCCTGGCTGGCGGGGAGGACTCAACGAGAGCCAAGCAGTTCAGGGATGGCAGGTTCTGGTCTTGCCATTTCCACTAATTTCCTACATAACTTTGGACAGAGCATGAACCTCTATTTGAGTCTCGTCTTCCCAACATGCGAAAAGGGTGTGAGGCAGTGATGGGGAGCAAAGGAGAAAATGTACTGGGAAGCGTTTACACGTCTCTCCATCACCTTTCCAGACCTCAATTTCCTCACCTCTAAAATTAAGGGACTGGGATTGTGTGGATCTCCAACCCATTCCTGACATTGAGAATCAGGTTGAGGGGGGATGGTCATGGAGATGCTGAGAGAAGATAGAGGTATGTATGGATGATCTATAGCAGACTGGCTCTTCTCCACACTGTGAATCCTGGAAGGCTATCTTCTAGGTCAGACTCTGCTATCTATGATTCAACAGAACACTTTCAGGCCAGAACACAGCTTCCCGCCAGCCTGGGGAGGGATGATTCTCATTTGAGGCCTATTGCAGAGTCATAGGCTGTCCCTAGAGATGACCGTTGCCAATGCCCTCAGCCGGGGAACAGGCCCGCTGCAGCCAAGTGGCTAGACATAAACATCACATTTGAACAAAGTAGCAAACTTCTTAAAATGTTATGCGCTTGGGTGAAATTTTACCCTAGAACCAAGTGCTACCTCCCTTAATCCTGATTCTGTTTGGAAGGAAAAACTGAGGTCTGAGGATTTGAACAGGGATGCCTTTATTACTTAACTTTGTCTCGTTCAGCCTCTGTATTTCTCCTCTGTTTGCTATTTGCAGCTTGATACCAGGATTTGACCTTCTGTTGCTGCAGCTGTTTGGGAGATGAGGCAATTCAAAGGTGAAAGTTCAAAGAGAAACTAAAATGATGATGATGATGATGAGTGTGTGAGTGTGTATGCATGTGAAGGATTGGAAGAGAGAGGGAGAGGGAGAGGAGGGAGAGAGAAGGGAGAGGGACAGCCCTCAACCACATCAATTGCCTCCACATTTATTTATTTAGAGAGACCTCCTACTGAGGGGGAAAGAAGTTAGTGCAATAAAAAATCTCAAGATGGTATATTTTGCATCATCAACTTTAGATTTTGCTTCTCTGATGAAAGTTAATTTGGCAGGTTTGGGGTATAGTTTGGTTTTTGCTGTGGACAGAGGATGCCTTGAACATTTTATTTTTTAAATTCAGGAAAGTGAGCCAAGAATTCTAAGTTCTCATGTCCCTCTCCAATGAGATAGTGGAGGAAAGGTTTCCAAGGGTGAGAACTGAATAAATTCTACTGGGAATTCAAACATCCAAGGAAGGTGCTGTGCCAAAATACATCACACCCTCTAGGAACATTTCCTATAATTTGCTTTTTTCCTCCTTTTTAAAAAAATGACCTACTCTGACAAAAATTTAAAAAAGGTCAGGAGACAGTGGCCAGCAAATTGGACTTTTTCTCTGGATTTGTTGGGGAATTACAGTCTGGTGTCAGATATGGACAGAAATTTTGAAGATCTCTGCTTCCTCAATGTAAAAAGTCAATATAAAGCTTATTGTCTGTTGTGCAAGAAAAGACTGATCTTCACATAAAGACTTCAATTATAGATACCTTGATTCTTTTAGTCAACACTGATTTAAACATGAAACTAATTCCAAGAAGTTTTTCATAAATGTTGAGATGTAACTAAACTTCTGTGGAATCAATTGCAGTGTTCAGGGGGAAGGAAGGGAAAAAAATGAACTCCCATCTATTTGAATTATTTACAACTTGTCATTTTATTTAATCCTGATAACACCTAAAGAAGTAGGGATTATGAGATCACTTTAAAAAAAATGTTTTTCTTGATTTTAGAGAGAGAGGAAAGAAGAGGGAGAGATAGAAACACTGATGAGAGAGAACATTGATCGGCTACCTCCTGCATGCTCCCTACTGGGGATCGGGCCTGAAACCCAGGCATGTACCCCAACCGGGAATCAAACCAGCGTCCTCTAAGGGCATGAGTTGACGCTCAACCACTGAGCCACACTGGCTGGTCTATGAGATCACTTTTATGCATGAGGAAATTGAAGCTCAGTGAGGCTGGTTAACTTAACTAAGGTCACAAGGCAGAGATTTAACTTTAACTGGGATTTAACTTGGGTACCCTGATGCTAAAACAATCTCTCTCTTTTCCCATGCCATGCTGCATGGAGATAATGCCACCTTCATCTATGTCTTTTTATTCCATTTATCACCATTTAAATTCAAGCCTCATGATCCATGCTTGGACATTGCAGTAGCCTATTAACTAGTTACCAGCACATCAGATCCATTGTTTCTGAGCTTTGGTAGGATGACTTTAATCTAGCTGTTTTGTAACACAAGACATCTGTGGCCAAATCATACATATAAATTAAAAACAACTAAAAACTCTATTAATATCTAGTCAACCAGAGCTTATGCAAAACTTTTGAGAAACTTTATAGTAGATTAAATTTCTTAACATACAATATAATTAGGTAGTATAATACTTATTCCAGATGAAGATTAGCTCACAGCGGTTGTAGAACTGAGTCCCAATGTTTAGTTGGACCATCAGGGTGGTAAACTCTCATCCATGTTCACCTTCCAGCCTTATGGGGCACTTCTGACTTCCCCCACTCCAGCCTGAGAGGTTTCCTCATTGCTCTGCAGGTTGGCCACAGGCACTTATGGGCTGCATCCTGGTTCTGGAGACCTGCTACCTTGGCCCTTCTATATCCTGCCTGCTTGACTGAGCCCCAACTTTCCTCCAAAGCCCAACTCAAGTCCAATCAGTCCCTGAGGAGGCCTCCTGTCTTCTTGAGCTGCCAGTGGTCATCTTTTCTCTGTTGCTCCCCTTTCCTTCAGCTTTCTCTTGGTGCATGGCTCTCTTTTGGTCTGCTCAGGGAAGCTACCTTGACCACCATCCATTCTGTCTCCTCAACCAGTAGTTCATTCTTTGACGTCAGGACCAAGTCTCATGCTGGTCTGTCTTTCCCAGAGAGCTCTTCACAGCACCTCTGGAATCACTGGATGATTATGATCTTACTCAGTGAAATGAGTGAGCACATCCTGCTCTTGGGTTTGCTCTGTTTACGCTCAACATTCAGTAAACAGAGTTACTAGAGATGCAATGAAGCAAATTCAGAGGAAAATGGAAGTTAGGAGTTTCAAATGCAGAAGGTTTCTCTGTGAAAAGGAAATGACTGATAAGAACTGTGGGACCTATGGGAAGTTCCTATGGAATGTCAACTAACTTCATGTATTCTGGATGCTCAAATGATCAATTCTCACCAAGTTGTTCGGGTGTTGTTGGAAATTTGACATGTTGGTACTTAGGCCAGGTGGATGTGTTGTTTCACTAACAAGCAGTTCAAATGAGAATGTTTCTTTACACAGGCACATCTGCTTTAAAATTGACAATATTCAGGAAACAATGTCTTATCAACACACATAAAACAGTGGTTTTAATTGCCTAGTAAACAAAATGACTTAAAAAGTGATTTCCTCCTTATATTTATAGAATTACATTAAGTGAAAGAATTATACATTAAGTTATGTACAGGATGATCAAAACTGAGTAAAGAAAGAAGATAATATAGGTAAAAACTCCAGTGACTAAGAAAATGCTTTTTTAGTGACTATAAAAAATGGTGAGAAAATGGTTACAGGGGATGATAAAATTGGGGGAACCCCTTGGACTGGCTGAGCAGTATTTTCAAGTGTATCTAAAGCAATCCTTGGGGGTAATTGCTTTTAGTTTTCAAGTGATGGGGCCATTGCTAGCCCATGCGGCACGTTTGTGTGACTCAGGAAAAGGCCCATCTGCGCGTGCATGACCCTGAGAGACAGCGCCTCCTCAAGTTTGTGCCTTAGATGCCCCACTTGCCTCACCCTAGTCCTGCTCCTGGCCATCTCTGCTCAGATGTCCCACAGGTACCTCAAACCTGATACGTTAAAAAGCTAAGTCCCCATCTTCCTTCCCAAAGCTGTCTTCTTCCTGTGCCCTCATCTTGGCGACCAGTGTCATAGCCAGGTCAGTCCCTTAGGCCAAACCCTGGAGGTCCTCCTCGACACCCCCATCTTGCTCAACCTCCACACCCAGTCATTCTGTCTCCTCAACAACTCTTGAATCCAGACTCTTTCTTCCTTGCCCATCGCTGCTGAAACCAGAGGAGAGTTGTGGGAGGACCTGCCACCATGTCTCGTTGCCACCATCTCCACACTGCAGTTACTGTGCCTTTTCTAAGGCACAAATCTGATCATGCTCTGCTTAAAGCACTTGCGGTAATTCTCCACTGTCCTAGAGTGGGCTCCCGTGACCAGCTCCCCACGAAGTCTCCTCTCCTCATCTCTCCACTCACTGTCCTCTTATTACACCTCAATGCTTGTGTAGCCCTGAAGGAGCCACAGGCCCACCTCTGGATCCTTGCTCAAGCTTCCCTCTCTCTAGAATATCCTCCCACAACTCTCCTTCTGGTCTCTGCGTTAAAGTCACTTCTAGAAGGCTGGTGAGATGCCCTTCCTGGGTGCATCCCCACATCTCGGGTAGTCAGCTCCATCGCAGCTTTTCACATGGGATGGTGTTTGGGGACCTGCCCGCTTCTTCCTGCCTCTCAAGGGCAGGGACACAGCTTATTCATCGGGAGCCCCCAGTATCAACACAGTGCCTGGCTCATAGAAAAATGCTCAACAAGTTATTTATTGAATACATGAAAGACTTAAGGAATCCCTAGTGTGGACTTTCAAGTCTGAGAGTCCTGAACTCAAGCGTTAGCTCTGCCCCTTACCAGCTGTGTGTCCTTGGGAATGTTGGTGACCTCTCCTGAGCCTCAGTTTCTGCTCTGTACAATGGAGATCACAGTTATCCTCAAAGTTATTGTGAATGGGTTTGTGCTTCGAAAAACATCTGCAGTTAGTACGATGCTTGACCCTCTTCCAAATCATACATTGAACTCCAGGAAGCCAAAATTAAGTCCTATTCTAATTGGTGTCTCCAGTGATGGGCTCTTAGTGGGAGCACAATAGATGTTTGCTGAAGGTCTGTTTAGGGAAGACAGCCAAGGTGAAGGGGGAAGGAAAAAGGGGTAATGCAGGGAATGCGAAGGAGGGAGAAAAGAGAAGGAGAGAAACAGAGGGCACTTTCTTGGGGCCTACTTATGTGACAGAAGTCTCATCTGCTTTCGAAGGACTGCTCTGAGGACGCTCTCTCCCCTGGAGATAACTTGCCCAGATCATTCTCGCTTCTGCTACAGTAGGAGGACCTGGTACCCATGTGACCGGAAGGTGTCTTATTGGAAGCAGCTGTGCACACAGCAGCAGCCTGGGGCTGAGCTCTGCGAGAGGATTTCACAACCTCTGTGCTTCAGATGAGCTTCAAACGTTGTTTATGTACATTTATGTGTGTGTTTCCTGGGTCTTTTCTGATTGCAAGGAGGCCCAGCCTTGCAAAACAAGCTCAGTGTGCCTTAGTATGTTGTTAGTGCTGATAGTGATGGAATGTACCAGCCTCCCAGCGCCAGATCTGGGAGAGACCAAGGAGCTGAAAACAGAGAAGACATCCAACTCCAGTGGCTTTCTCCCAGAGCTTGTGATGGGAGGTGGGGTTTGAGTTGGGGTAAAAATGACCAAAGAGGGTTTGGACTGGTTGATATATTGACTGAATTCCATCCAGAAAAGACATGTGAAGCAGAGTTATATGTTCTCTTTTCCACCATTTTACCCAAGGAGTAGCAATAATACAGAAGCCAGAAGCTATGTTAACTACCTTTTTTTTTAAAAAAAAAATGTTTTTATTGATTTTAGAGAGAGAGGAAGGGAGAGGGAAAGAGAGAGAGAGAGGCATCGATGTGAGAGAGAAAGATGAATTGGCTGGCTCCTGCGTGCCCCCTACTGGGGATTGAGCCCACAACTCAGGCATGTGCCCTGACCAGGGATCAAAGGGGAGAGTTTTGGTTCATGGGATGACACTCAACCAACTATTCCGGCTGGGATAACCACCTTCCTGATAGGAGAGGGACTTGAAAGTCCATGGAGATTGCAATCATCCATTTCCCTTATGTCTATGAGACATAGGCATAGGGTTTCTAAAGTGTATGGGGAGTTGCCTTCAAACTGTTTCCAGAAGGAAAGAGAAGATGATGCCCTGGATGAAAAATAAGGAATTTGACTAGATCATTGATTCTTAACCTTGGCTGCTCATTAGAATCACCTGGGGAGTTTTTAAAACCCCAATGTCCAGACCTCATCCCAGACAAATTAAATAGAACATTTGGGGTGGGGCCCTGGCATCAGTGCTTTAAAGCTCTCCAGGTGACCACACTGTGCAAGCAGGCTGCAAATCGCTGGATTCCACAAAATTCCATGGGTTGTGAAGTTCCTTATATTTCTGCTTTGAAATTAGTAATACAGGAACAGAATTATCTGCAGTTGGGAACGATGTCTCTGTAATTGGTTGGGGCTTAATATTTAGATTTAAGCTAGGCTAGTTATTCCTCTATTGTGTCAATAGATTTGACTATGAAATTATAGATAACATATATATATATAATTAATCCTCACCTGAGGATATTTTCGCCATTGCTTTTCAAAGAGAGTGGAAGAGAGAGAGACGTGTTGAGAGAAATAATGATGTGAGAGAGACACATTGACTGCCTCTCACACGTGTCCCGACTGGGGTTGGGAGTGAATCCACAAACCAGGTATGTGACCTTGATGGGGAATCAAACCTGAGACCCTTTGGTGTGTAGTCCAATGCACTAACCACTGAGCTATGGGCCAGGGCTTCAATATATTTTTTAAAAGTTAAAAGGTAAATGACAAACTAGGTAAAACTTCAGCTTTTTATATAATGTTAGACTTTAAGTTTCATAAGGTAAGCACCGTATACTTAATGCATAGCACAAGGTCTAATGCATAACAGTTTCTCAAAACATTTGATGAATAAAGGTATAAAGAAGGATTGAGCAAATGAACATATAAAAATTAATTCTAAAATATCTAATTAAAATTGGGCCAAGGGCACATAAGTGCAATTGACAAAAGAAAAATACACATTAAAAAAATTGTTTCACCTCAGTGATAAAAAATGCAAATTAAATTAGCACCTATCAAATAGCTAAATTAAATAATATTGGTGAACATCTGGGGAGAAGGGCTTTTGATAGGTGTGGACATAAGGGTTAACCCCTAAGTGTTTCAGGAGGGTAATTTGGCAATATGTATCAAAGCTTTAAAGTTCTGAATACTGTTTTGGACATTTATTCTAAGGAAACATACATGAATGTGCACACTAATTTGACAACGAGGATACTGATTAGGGCTTATTTATAACAATAACCATTTAGAAATAAATGTCCAAAAAGAGATGACATGAAGAAATATTATGTCACAGATAGACAACAGACTATGACATGATCATTAAAATGATATTATACTAGGATATGTGGTGACATGGAAAGATTATCCCTCAAGTTAAAAAGCTCTGAGGGTCCGTTTATGTCCTTCCCAGATGAACATTCTCAATCCCTTCCACAATTTGTCCTTGAAATGTGAGCAAACCTTCTAAATTCAAAGAGTGGCCCAGGTGTATAAGAAGTCTTGGGGGCCATCCTGGAAAATGCTCACGGGACACAGGTTCTAATTTCCACATTTTGCTTAGTCTCTGAATGCACCCTGTGTTGGCAATGCCCCTGGGCAGCAACTCTTTGTGTTTACAGGGAACAATGAACAATATTGCCAAGGTGATAGTTTAGTGGGTAGAGATGATGGGAAAAGCATTTCCAGCAAAGGAATCAGAATATGCAAAAGCAGAGAGACTCAAAAGCATGTTCAGGGGTTAGTGAGCAATTCCAGACGGCTAGGGCCGATATGGAGTGATTGAGTGAGTAGCAGATGGAAGGGAAAGGGAGGCCTTTCTAGATCAAGCTAAGGATTCTGGGCTTTTTCTTCATCTTTGCAAATCTGAAGCCTTGGAATAGCTAGTTGAGACTGTATTTTAGAAAGAGCACAGCGGTGACTATGTACTAGAAGCATGAAGGGGGATGGTTTAAGCAAAGGATACCATATGCTTAGTGAACCCTTTGAATTTTAGGATCAGATGTGTTGCTGGCTTGCTATTTAAGCGGTTGATTCTGGCACTTCCTCTTTTATGTTGGCCCAGGACTTCCTGGTGGGCCCTAAGGAAAAACAGGACTGTGAGCCCACCCCAGGCAGAAAGAAGAAGAGGTCTCCTGCTGTGGTCCCATTCATGTTTTCCCTGACTTGGGGCTTGGACAGCTCTGAGGAGGTGGGCACCCATCCCAGGGAAGGGTGTGGCTCTGGGCTCAGGCCTCCCCCAACCATCTGCTGTGTGGTGGGGCCTGTAGGTGCTCAGCCCTTCAAGCAGCCTCAAAAGCTTTGTTGGGCAGACTGACTCTGCATCTGTAGGGCTGGGGTGGGTTAACCATGGGGAGGATGGGGCAGGCAGGAACAGAGAAGGAAGAACTGCCAGATTTCTGTGAGGTCTATGCGATTTGAAAGAATTTGGAAATGAACTGAGAATGTAATTAGGTGATTTTTGTTTTTGTTTTTGTTTTAAATCCAGAACCTGTGACTCTGGTTCATGAGCACATGCCTGGATGCAGTCATTTTGAGTTTATGGAAAATGTGGTCAGCCCCATAAATCAGTGCTGAGGAATTCTCAAGAGTCATCACCGTGTAAGTAATGTAGGTTTGCTGAGAGTCTCTTAAGGTGATGCAAAACAAAGCAGAAAAGGCTCATGGACAGAGCTACAATTCAGTTTTCCCTTCCCTGGAATTCTCCTCTGAGCTGCCACAGGGCAGCTTTGAATTCCTCTTCCTAACTGATCTGTGACCTTCCTTGTGTAACTCTGCATGTACATCAAGATGTTTGCAGCCATCGTCATAACTACATGAGCACAATTCTCTGCATTTATTTCTCCCATGTGTCTTAAATTTTAGCAGGGTTTCTACAAAGAAAGCCCGCTGGAAAGGAAGCTGGACAACCATAATAATTTTGTGACAAACCTGGGTCAACTGTGTCTTAATTCTCAGTCCTCCTGGACTTCAAATAGATTATTTTATGTGATTGGAGAATGGAGACTCAAGGAGGTGTTGTGTTTCTTGAAAGCATACAGAAAATCTTCAGGTGTTAATACAGACTATCACTCAAAAGAAGTGAATAAGAGATGCAATTTAGGTGTAATTTATTAGAAGAAATTCTATGTTTTCATTCGTTGTTGCTGGATTTATTCCATCAGTCGGTTCTTCTATCTTATATATGATAATATTTCTTTCCATCCCTCCTGTTTCCAAGCCCCTCCCCCTTCTCAGGTTGACCCAGTTTATGAATCAGTTTGGGCCAGACTGGTCAGTGGAGAATGAAATATTAACTGATCTAGTGGAGATGTTTTTCAGTTGCTCTGAAATGGGCTTGTACCAGCATGTTCTGTCACAAAAAATAGTACTTCTGACCCTGAGTGTAGGTAGCTTACTATTTCTTTCTTAATCTGTTAGCTGAGTCTCATGCATGCTAAAAAAATTAATTTTCCACGGAAACCAGATGTATGGTTTATAAGGCCAAATACCACCCTGAGTGTAAAGTTTATGGCCTGGGCTCATTTCTCTTAACTGTAGAGTTTATACTTTAAAATTGGCTCTAACAGTGTGTTTTTGTTGACCTTCACAGACAAAAATACAAATTCCATATGTCATGAAGGTCAAGGTGGCCAAGCATTTCTATGACCTGGTTTCTTTCATGTCATACTTGCCTGCTCTCCCTGCGACAACCTGGAGCAGGAACAGCTCACTGGGCAGTAGCTTGCACAAACTATGACACTTTTGACCAAATCCCTTCAGCCACAAACCGTCCATTGTCAGCAAGTGCGAAGGAGAGAGGCCTGCCTAACAGGGTCTGCCCTCACGCTTATTAGTTGTGTTGTGTTGAAGAGTGAGTACAGTAAAGATATGGGCACATTCGGTACACGCTGGTTGCAATATGGTTTGAATTTTTGCATAAAACCTCCACAGGAAGTAGAAAAGCACAATGTAAATAATTATAATAATATTTGCCATTGACTGAGCATGACTATGTGTTCAATATTGGCCAGATGCTTTATAAGCATTACCTTCTCCAACCAGCCACACTATGAAGTAGTTAGTATCACCCACTTTATAGAGATGGCGTTCAGAAGGGTTCAGTGCCTTGCCTGGAGTTAACTTCCAGCCAGGGAGGAAGTGAGGTTCAAACCCAGCTACCTGCTTTGAAGGGAGCTTGAGATCAGACACCTTCATTCTGCTTTTGGGTGAATGTGCCTGATTCCTTGAGAAGCAGATGGAAGATGCAGCTGAAAGCTGAGAGAGAATTTGGCTCCAAGATTTGCTCTGTTAAACTTATGGAAGAGAGACTTGCTCTTATAAATTGTGGCAATGACGTGATCTGAGCAGAACTGAGGTTGTTTCCAGTGTTGATACGATCGGAATAGAACAAGTGATTCAGCACCTGTTTCCTCATTTACAGAATGAAGACACGGGCAGATGGCTTCTCAGGCCTGCTGGCTTCTCCCTTTCTAAGTCCTCTTCGTTGGAGATGCTGCAAGTTTGGTCTGGACAGTTTTGGGGAAAATCTTACCAGGATAGAAGGTCCTCCTATGATTTTGGACCATTTGGACCCAACAGCTGCTGGAAGATGGTGGAGTTTTCTGTGGTCCCATTCCCTTGCCCCATCTTGTGGCCCTGGCATCCTGTTTGTCACCACTGCCCAGTGTGGTGGGGAGCAGAGGGCCTTTCTCCTGGCCTGGTCCAAATTCAGAACCAGCCCCTCTTTACCAATAAATCAAGTTCAGGTCCTAGGGAGCTAAACCCAACCTATTTCTGTCAAAATCCTTTTCAGAAAGGCAAGTCAAAACTCAGCGTCTTATAAAAACACAGAATTTTGTAAACTAGTATCTATTTGTCACTGCATGAGATAATCGCTGGATTTGGTTCCCCAGAGTTATTCTAGCTCGACAGAGACAGAGGGAGACAGAAAAAGACTGTGTATGTGACACCGTTATGGAACCCTACCGTGTCTCCCGGCTGTGGACGCATCACTGACACGCGATCGTATCCTTTCCTCAGTAGGACCCACAAGGCATCGAGCTTTCCCTGAAATGAAAAAAAATGCACCAAGGTTACATATGAAAGCAGACCAGTGGCCAGCACAGACATGTGGAGCTTCTATGCTCCTTTGCTCATGTGAACAACACAGCACCGGCAGTGTAGCTGTGACGGGGTAAGTGACTCTCTAGTCCAGGGGTGGGGAGCCTCCCACCCTCGGTCCATATATGGCCCATTAAATCATCCCAGCCATCACATTAGGGGTGAGTTAAATGTTTGACCAAATATAGCAGGCTAATTTTTAAGTTGATAATTTTGTATGACCTTCGAACGACGTTTTAACTATCCAAGTGGCCCTTGGCAGAAAAAAGGCTCCCCACCCCTGCCTAGTCCCTGAGTTTAGAAACAAAGGAGAAGAGACACCTTATAGAGGACACCCGCTGCTCATGCAGTAGATACTGGGGACTTCAGTGCAGCTCAAGTTTACAAACACAGAGAAACTCAGTCAGGCTGTTGGCTTTTGCCCTTGTTGCATTTCTGGGCATATCCTAACACAAATCTATATTTTCAACTTTCATTAGAGTTTCTTTTTTCCCCACTTGGTGCCCAGAGTTCACAAATGAAAATGATGACAGATCCTGGAAAATTACTAAACAGAAGTGTCTAGAGGGTAAGACCAACGTAAGGCCCCTGGTGTGTAGATACCTGGCTATCCCCTAGGTTCACTCAGGAACAACGACTTGCTCAGGAACCCAAGGCTCAAGGGACATATTACCCAAAATCCCAGATTATCCCAGATCACAACCTCTTTGGAGTTGAGGTAACTGGTTGAATTTGAGAAGAGTGTCTTCCCAGTATAAGCTGAAGGCAGTCTCATGCCTCTGGCCATTCTAGTGCCCTAGGATGCTGAATGGAGGCTGGCTTCTGCCATTGCAAATACCGAACAAAAAGACATTTATTTACTTTTGTTCTTAATATTACCCTTGGCTGGTGACTCCATCAACAGGCAGGAGTCCCCTTTACTTTGCCTCATTTTTTGTCATCGTTCTTGCAGTAGGCAGAAAAATCCCCTCTCCCCAGCTTTCAAAGATGACACCTTATTCTCCGGCACCCGTGAACATGTTACCTTCCACAGCAAAAATAACTTTACAGGTGTGATTAAGCGAAGGATCTTGAGATGGGGAGATAATTCTGGGCTATCCGAGTGGACTCCATCTAACTACATGGGTCCTTAAAAGAAGGAGGCAGGAGTGTCAGAGTCAAAGAAGGAGACATGCCCACAGAAGCAGAGTGATCTAAGTGACAAGGACTCAACCCACTGCTGCTGGCTTTGGAGATGGGAGGGGGCTATAAGCCAGTGAATCTGCCTCTCAAATCTGCAAAAGACAAGGAGACAGATTTTCTTCTAAAGCTTCCAAAAAGAATGCAGCCCCGGCCTCACCTTGATTTTAGCTCAACGAGACCCATTTTAGGATTCTGACTTCCAGAACTGTAAGATACTAAATCTGTGTTGTGTTAAGTCACTAAGTTTATGGTGATTTGTTACAGCAGCAACAGGAAACAAATACAGCCCTTATCACTCCCTGACATATTCTATGTTTATTTACTTAGCATCTGCCTTTGCCAACTAGGATGCCAGCTCCATGAAAGCAGAGGTGTCATTGGTTTTGTGAACTGCTGTGTGCCCAGCCTTTAGGACAGCATCTAATGCTCAATAAATATTTGTTGGATGAATGAATGTACTCAGTGTCACTAAGTGCTGGGTTAAGTGTTTTGACATGTGTCTTCTCATTTCATTCTCCCAGCAGTTCCAGAGTTTTATGGAAAGGAAATGGAGATTCAGAGAGATCAACTAATCTACCCAAAGGCACACAGCTTGTTCACTTGAGAGGTGTGATTGGACCCCAAGTCTAATTCTAAAGCTCATATACTTCCTACTGTACTGATGGCAGATTCTTCCTTGTGCAATTTTTCTGGCTGGAGAGCCCAAATTTATTTATTTTATTTTAATTTTATTTTTAAAAAATGTATCTTTATTGATTTCAGAGAGAGGAAGAGAGAGAGATAGAAACATCAATGATGAGAGAGTCATTGATCGGCTGCCTCTTGCACCCTGGACTGGGGATCAAGCCTGCAACCCGGGCATGTGCCCTGACTGGGAATCGAATGGCGATCTCCTGGATCCTAGGTCGATACTCAACAGCTGAGCCACGCCCCACAGGGCTGGAGAGCCTGAATTTAGATCCTTTAGAATAGAGATTTTAAACTGTAGGTTGCAACTCTTCAAGCACTCATGAAACAATTTTGTGTGTTAAGAACAGAATTTTTAAGAAATTAAATAAGATAGAAAAGATCAGAGTAAATTGCACGTGGTGAGGATAAATATTATTTTGTGTGTGTATGAGTGTATGTGTGTACACGCACACAAGTACACTCAAAGGCAAATACTGGGCCAAAATGTGTTTCCCACCTGGGTCTCGGTCAGGCATGCTGGGGAGCACTGATCTGGAAGAGTCTTTGAAAGATAGCTCTGGAAAGGCTGGGGGTGTCTGGAGAGTTCAAGTTCCTTGACACAAAGCTTTCACAGTGGCAATGCTAATTTAAGAATATCCTCTCCAAGACTTCATGTTCTGAAATTATTTTCTAGTGGGTTATATTCAGATACCAAATACATGCTCTTGAACCTTTGTCAACTGTTGCTCAAGTTCTTGTGGGTTAAACTCTGCCTTGCTAAGCACAGTGTTTCTCATCTCCTTTGCAAAGTATTTACAAAAGCCTCTGAAAATATTGTGAAATGACTAGAATGCTGTGTTCAGCATGGTTTTCTGCACTCACCCGTCTCAATCATCAGTTACATGTTTTCCTTCAAGGTTCTTTGGGACAAGCATTTACATTTCAGCATATAACCAGGTGGATTTCCTGGAAGAATGCCTCTTTTTCTTTTTCTTGCCCTTTTTTTGGGGGACTAACAGTATTTGGTTTTGTAAATCAGCCCACCCACCCACAGCATTCTGGGAGCTACTTGCTCAACTTTTTGACAAATGAGGGTCAATGAGGTGAGGCTGAATGAAAATTTGGCTGTTGAAGCATATTAATTAACTCAGCAGAAATTTAAAGCTACATGCAGAGCAAAAGAGCAGAAGCCACCTGGATGTATAACACCAGGAAAATGGGTCGTAAATTATGTTTTCCTTTGTGTCAACAGTTTGTAGTGTAATATTTAAGCACAAAATGACTGAATTCAGACTGCCTGAGTTTGTACTCTGGGTCTACCCCTCACGAGCTCTGCTGCCTCAGACAAGTGGTTTCATCTCCCTAACGCTTACTTTTCTCATTTTTAAATGAAGATAATAACACTGTCTATCCTATAGACGTGGTATAAGGCTTACAATTAGATAGGTACTTGTCTCATAGGAAGTATTCATTAAATATTATCTATGATCATGGTACAGTCATTAAGATGATCATTTGGGAGCCTCTGTACAAAGAGGGAAAACTATGCAATGCAGAGTGTAAGAATCCAATAATTTGGACTTTATTAGCATATCTCTCCCTATCCTCTCTTCTGTGCTTTTCCAACCACATTTCCCCCTTTCCCTCGAGCCATACTTCTTTTTCAACAAGACAATGTCTGGCTTCCCTGGCAGTGTTCAGTGGCCCCAACACTCCGCCAAAGGTGCTCTCGCTAAGACCACCTATGGCATCCCGAGTGCCAAGTACTGCGGCCACCTTTGTGCCTCGTTTTACTTGATTCTTCTGAGGGATGTGATGTGCGGAGCTTCTCCCTTCTGCACACTGGCCCTGGGCTTTTGTGCCATCAGCCTCTGCCTTCTCCCTCCCTCCCTCCCTCCCTCCCTCCCTCCCTCCCTCCCTCCCTCCCTCCCTCCCTCCCTCCCTCCCCTCTCCTTCCCTCCCTCTCTCCTTCCCTCCCTCTCTGATGAGTCCTTTTCAGACCCTTTTGCTCCTCCCCTCTGCCTACCCTCGACACAGTGGGGCTCCCCTGGGCCCCCCTCTAGTCTCACCCCCAGGCTGAGGCTCGCCCTGCGTACTCTCATCTAGTCTCATGGCTCGAACTTCCCCCTTTTTGCTGATGCCTCACAAATTGTATCTTCAGCTTAGTCTGTTCTTCAGCTCTGGATCTGGGAATCCAATGACCTGCCAAATCTCACTTGCAATGTAGACGTAGCACAGGTATTGAAAACCAAACATCACAAATGGAACTTTCTTTCTCCAAACCCGCTCTTCCTTTTTAAACCCCGCCTTGGTTCATGGCACCACCACCCATCCACATGGGCAAGCTGGACCACCCTCCCCACCTCCTCACATCCACACGCCCACCACACCTCGTGGATGTTCTCTCCGCAACAGCTGTCCAGCTGCCTCTTCCTGCCCACCCCTGGCCCACCATCTCCATGGGTGCTGCCTCCGCCCAGGCCCTTATCTTGTCGCTCACTTGGTGAACAGTGTCCTGATTGGTCCTTTACCTTTAGGCTCTCTGCCCTCTCTCCTACTTGATTAATAACAGTTTTCATTGCTAGTCTAAATGAATGCCTTGCAGTTAATAAAATAAAGCAAGAAATATCTTAGTAGCAGTGTGAATTTGGACAAGTTGCCAAACCTCTCTGTGCCTTAGTCTTCCCATTTGTATAATGGGAGTAGTGTTCGATTTTACTTTTGAGGGCTGCTGTGAGGAGGAAAGGAGTGAGTGCACGGAAAGCCCTGGATCGGGCCTGACTTGTGGTATGTACTCCATCCAGGTAAGCTGCTGTCGCTGGACTCTCCTGGCCAAGGAGAGACTAGCTAGTTCTAGTTATATCCTCAGTATTCTGAGGTCTGACCATCCCACAAATGAAACTGCAGTCCCCACTCCATGGCATAGAAAACAGCCTGGGTAATGCACACATTCTATACCTCTATACCTCAGGGGGCTTTTTATTCGGGAGCCTAAGTAAGCTTTAGAATAAGTATGTTTATTCCAGAAGAGAATAAAAAATAACTCTCTAAAGCAAAGAGAAATGCATATCAAAGGCTCTAGGAGCCTTGATTTTTTGAATGTAGGCAAAAGCCTGTCATTTCAAGGCAGTGGCTAATGTGCTTATTAATAGCATCCGCTTGGGGCCAGAAAAGCCTTAGGGAATTCTTTCAACCGTCCCTGGGCTTCACCAGAAGTCTGGGGAGGAGCCTGCGAGTTGACTCTACCACTCATCTCAGCTTCGAGTGTCCACCACTTTCAGGCTTCTCCACCAGACACATTCAAGATGCTGGTCCTCACTCTCCAGGAGAAATGCCCAGCTGCTTCTGTGAACGAAAAGATCTCCCCAATCCCCTGGGGACCCTCTGCCAGACTGTATTAGCTGACGTTTAAAAATAGCCTCCTTTCATTTGAAGTTGAGACATTTTGACTATTAAGTGAGAAATTTACCAATTCTAGGCTCCCAATGCACCTCAGCCTCAGACAATAATTTCTAATCCACAAAGTCAGACAAACTGGAAGTCCTATGTCAACTCGAGCTTTTGTTTCTTCCTAAACAACAAGATTGTGCCAGGAAGGTTGATGCCACCGTCATTCGAAGCACGTGGTGCATGGCGTGTGTGGCTGGGTTTTTCTTTCCGTTTGCTTTCTTTTTTTTGGCGAGCAACAGCTGTGTCTTCTTTGCTGGCTCGTCTGCCTTAGCCAGGCGGAAGTTAGTCAGAGGCTGAGAATCTGGAGCGTGGTTCGACTTATAGGGCCCTTATAGACTAACACTGGAACCTTTCCATCTTAAAATATATGGTAAATATTGTGCTCCCTGTCTCCCTTCAAGTGAAATAAATTAATGCATGAAGTTGGAAACTTTCCTACACCTCCCCCCATACATACACACACGGTAATTTCTGTTTGTTCCTTCTTCTGTTGGTCTTTGTTTAAGAAACGTTGGGAACTTTTCTAAAAGGTAGTGACGAGGGACAAAAAATATCTGTTCAGCATCAACAGCACATCTGACAACATTTAAAGCTCCGTAGTGTCTTACTGGTCTACCTACAGCTTCATCCAGTACAGTTGCACGGTTACAAGGTCAAGGGGCTAAAAGGCCAAGGACAACAGGTGGGCCTAACAGAAAATGAGCAGGACACCGCCCCTCCCGGGCCCTGCAAGAAGCATGGGCCGGGCTGGCTTTTGCAGAGAACAGCCAGTCTGCCTGGCCAGCCAGGGTCTGGCTTTTGTCCTTCAGCTGTCATTTCTGTCATTTCCAGTCATGTGGAGGGGCTACTGGAAAATGAGAAAAATGGTTTCTCTGAAGGCTGCAAGCCTTCCAGCAAACCTGCAAACAGTCCTGGTTTTAATCTATCGGTGGCCATATATCTGGGCATTACTTAACTTGTCTGAAATGGTCAGTCCCAATTTAATGAGAAACATGGGGTGCTGTAAATCCAGGGGGTGGAAACCAAGCTAAGGCAAATTCAGGCCAAATAGTCATGAGCCTGGAATGAGGAAAGGGTGAAGTGTGGTCAGCGTGGTCAGTGCCTTAAATTAGACTGGGGGACGGTGGAGAGAAGCCCACTGCGGACTCCTTCGCTTGATGAGTTCCCGCTGGGTTTGCTTAGCAAATGTGCCCACCTGCTTCTCAAATCTAGTTCACGAAATGCGTGCAAAAAGTGAATCAAATGCAATACATTAAAAGATGTATTTGAGCCCTGGCCGGTGTGGCTCAGTGGTTGGAGTGTCGACCAAGCACAGAAGAGTTGTGGGTTCTATTCCCAGTCGAGGGCATGTACCTGGGTTGCAGGTTCGATCCCCGGCCCTGGTGGGCACGTACGGGGGGGCAACCAATTGATGTGCCTCTCTCACATCAATGTCTCTCTCCCTCTTCCCCCCCCTTCCCTTCCACTCTCTAAAAATCAATGGAAAAAATATCCTCAGGTGAGGATTAAAAAATATAAAGATGTATATGATTCTGACCACTTTCACTGGAGAACTAGGAGTCTTCCCAGTATCCCAAGTTTTGCCCAGGGTAGGGGTGTTCTCCCTGTTTACAGTAGGGGCAGAGTAGATCGGTTTGTCTCTGCGAGCTACCTGGCCCCATCCACTCCCTGTGTTTCTCTACCTTCCTGGCTCTGTGCCTTGGAAACCTGACCTCTTCAGATGTCATCGTCCGGTTTCCCTTTGGTTTGGCCAATAAGTGGCACCAGAAGGAGATGAGAGGGCAAGATTAGGGAGAGGCTGGGGTATTTATTCCTTCTACTCCCCCCTTGACCGCCTGCCTCCAACAGTGGGTGCTTTCTTACAAGGCCCCTGCAAACATTTTCTTTTCTTTTTCCCCCTTTTTTTCCATTTATCCCTTCTATGCCCTCTTCCACCTCCACTCCGCACTGCTCCCCGCCCCCCGCCACATTCATCACACCGTTGTCCACGTCCCTGAGTTCTCTCTCTTTTTCTCCCCTTTTTTGCTCAATCCCTCCCCCCACCAGAGCTGTCTGCCTGCTCTCTCTATCTGTCTGTCTCTATTTTGCTTAGCAGTTCAGTTTGTTTATTAAATTCCACATATGAGTGAAATCATATGGTACTTGTTGCAAACATTTTCGGTGATGGGCCAGAAAGTAAATATTTTAGGCTTTGTAGGTCAATAGGCAAACGAAAGGAAATCATGTAGGCACTTATACAGCCATTTAAAAACATAAAAACCATTCTTAGTTTGTGGGCCATATAAAAAGAGGTGGCAGGCCAGGTTTAGATTGCTGATCCCTCTCTATGGCCACAGCTCCCATTGGGAGACTTCAGCTCTAGGGCACTGGCTCCAGTGACCCCATCTCTCCTCCTTGCCCTTAGGCCTAGGGGTGTAACAGCTCCCACTGTCACTGGCCCTGGGCGCCTCACCACGGCTGTGGGTTCCCGTAGCCTTCCCTGACCACACCTATGTTAGTTTAACCCTTCTGAATGTGTCTTCTGTTTCTTGCCTGGATCATGACAAATCCAGTGAGATGGTTCAGGAAAGGGAAGCAGAGTTTACGGTACTTCATGAGGCTAATGTTTTGTCCAAGGCCTAGAGATGTCTGCAGGCACTGGGGCTAGAATGGGGTTCATCTTAGAGCATGCATCATGTTAAATAGTATAAACACTGACCTTCTGGTAGGAAGTCTGCCCTGCTTCTGGACAAACAGTATACAATTTGATTTTTGAGTTCCTTTCTGTGCTTCTACTTTCAAACCTCCTTGTTCGGGCCCTTTCCTTATCCCACTCAGCCCAGATACACATAAGATGACCTCAAAGAGATGGCAAGAAGAATGTCACCTTCCTGGGACCAGGAAACCTAAGCGATCCATGTGAGTCACAGGAGACAGTGTAACCGGCACGAAACTCTGGAAATGGTTTCATAATTACATCCTATGCCTCAGCTCTTTAACAACAGAAGGTGGAGTCCCTACTCTGTGCAGGTACAGTGCTGTTTACTGCTGGTTCAAAGATCAGTTAAGCATAACTGGTGCCTTCCAGGCGTCAAATCTGGTGGAAAGAATATTCATAAACATGAGCAGTCACACCAGGGCAACTGTACATCTCCCACCTACCAGTGTGAACTGAGCGAGCACTGGCATGAGCTGCTCTGCAAGCAAGAGGTGTTCACACTTTCTCAGGTCCTAACAAGGGAGTCCTGCTGAGGTGCTTAGTGAGCATCGCAGGTCTTTCCCACCTGGCTGTTTGAGTGATTCTTTGAGACTCAGATTCTCAGTCCCTTGGCATTAATCCAGTATGTGTTTGTGGTAAAACAGACTGTGAAATCCAATGTGGGTCTCCCTACTGAGACTCCTGACAAATCAACAAGTATAATCATGGACCCTTTGCCAGACACCACAGTTCCTGCCCTCTGGGAACCTCTGTTGAAAGGCTGGCTGGGACTTTCTGTGACAGTTTCTTAATGGGGCTTGCTAAAACCCAGATAGCTGGGCACCATCCCCAATGTTGTTGATTCAGCAGATCCGGGTTGGAGCCTGAGAATGTGCATTTCCAACAATTCCTGGGGGTTGCTGATGCTGCTGGTCCAGGGACCACACTACGAGAACCAATAATTTAACACAATGAAGGAAGCTCAAGAGCAAGGGCTGTGGAGGGAGTGGTAATTGGGGCAACAGAAGGGTATCACTTGGGGAATTTAGATGTGAAATTTGAAAAGGGAGGCATTGGGGGAAAATGGAATTTCACTTAATGAAAATAAGTGAGCAAGGTATGATGGATGGAATACTTTTGAAAGCCTTTTGTGAGACTCTGAGCCATTAGGTTTGAGACATTAGGCCTGGGAATCCATATTTTTAAAGCTTTCCCAGGTGCTGCTCATACTCGGCTAGATTTCAGAACCTCTGTAGACTCAGAATCCAGGGATGCCTGGCACGTAGTAGATGCACAATAAACACTCAGTGAATTGATACTAATTCCAAGTGGCTGGTTGGGAATGTTTTTAGATTCCGAAACCTAGTTGTCCATGTCCCTATTTATTTCATAAAACTCAGTCCTAAATCACCAGTTAATAGAGGAATAATGTGCCGTCAAGTACAAATTAGATTTTTCAGACAGGATTAATGTTCTCTCAACGTCCAAGAATGCAGAAATAAAGACCTGGTTATAACCAAATATGTTGTGTTAGTCACAAGGTACAGATGGCTGCAAACGGCACCATAGAAAAACCTCTCTTCTTCGTCTCTGAGATCCTCGTTGGCTCCTTGCTGTCTGTGCACCCATGCACGCCACTGCACGCTTCACATTAGAAAATAATTACAAGCAAACAGCTGTTAGTCAAGCAGCTACATTTCGCCCACATCTTTTCAGAGTTCAACCCATTGCCTCAGGGGTTTTATCTTAAAAAAGAATCTCACTGTTTTAAACACGGCAAACCAAAATGAAAATACATTGCAATTAGTGTGGGCATGAGCTGGCTTGGCTGGGAAGAGGCAACTACCAATGAAGTATCACTTGCTGTTTAAAATGGTTATTTCTTTTGATTTCATTGGAGATGGGATGTCCTAAAATGAACAAATAACTCAGAGAATAATGAATATTATTTTGGCTGTCATTGGAAGAGGGGTCAGGCTATGTGTGTGTGTGTGTGTGTGTGTGTGTGTGTATGTTTGTGTGTGATAAGAGCTGACTCATATACTAAGTCTTTCATTTGAGGTTTCGGAGTTCGTCCAGTTCTGTTTGGAGCACAGATCTAGAGGCTGTAGACCTGAGTTGGGGATCTTGGGTTCTAGACTTAGGCAGAGCAAGGGCTTTGCTGTTCTCAGTTTTCTGAAAGAGTTTTATGAAATGAAGGAGAGGGGACAGATTCTCTCAGAGTCTTTTCAGCTACGATTTTCTCATGTTCTTTGACAACTGGCATAGTGCAGATGTTAATGGGCAAACCTGAAGAGCAAGGGTACTGAATGAGTCACATATATTCAAAGCCATTTGTACCCCAGAGCAAGAGAAAGAGGCCTTCAGAAAGCATGAACTGCCTCCTATGGTTTAAACTTCCTAATAAGCCGAAGAGATTTTAAAGTTTGAAGCTGTGGCAGGAAGAGAGATGGTGGAGAAAAAAGAGGTTTTGCTCATAGTCAGAGAGAGTGAGTTCCAAATGGGTGGTCAGTGCAATCCACCAGTATATGCTGATACACTGGTGGGAGGGGAACGGGCTTATGTTATGGCAAGAGAACTAGAGATTAGGCTTTAAGGGGAATCATTCCATTTTTGTTAGTTAATGAAATTGCCTACCAATGAAGTGAGATGCTATAGAAATTTATGAAGATCCTCTGGAGTTACTACCCAAGTCTACTTTCATTCCACTACTTGCCACAAAGAATTTATATGCATAAATGCATAACCCATGGACACAGACAATAATATGGGGAAGGCCTGGGGATGGGGGCAGACGCAGGGTGGAGGGGGTCAATGGGGGGGGAAAAAGGGGACATCTGTATTACTTTCAACAATAAAGACAAATTAAAAAAATAAAAATAAAAAGCCTAGTTCTCAATCTTGATAATGTGGAAATGGAGAAAAAGTAAGTACCTGTATTTTTAAGTCCATGATTTGAGAAATTTGTTCCATTGTGATAATCTGGAATTTGGTTTGATATTTTACCACGTCAAAGAGTCAGATTCTTACTAGGTAAGTGTTTTATCAGGAGTGAGGGTGGATTTTTGAGTAGAAAGAAACACACCTTGATGGGAGAGTACCACTTGCGGGGGGAGGAGGGCCGGCGCATGTTGTTGTTGAGGTTCCGAGGCTCAGGGAATTCGTACTCCTGCTCTGGCATCTTGACTCTTGCATTCTTTGCCTTTTCCAATTTAGCCCCTTCTTCTGTGGAGCCCTTTTCTCCCCAACGAACCTATATGAAATAACATACAAAAAATCAAAATGACAAAATAAAATATGATGCCCCAGAGAATGGGGATCACAAATACATGTGTGATAAGCAATGCAGGTGCTCCCCAATCCTCATCTTTGGGCTTTGAGGGCCAAGGAAGAGAGAGGTGTGGAAAAGGGAAATGGGGAGGGCTGAAGAAGTAAAGAGAGCAAACCATGTGGATGGATATTTAGGGGTGAAATTGTCCAGGCTGTGGAGACAGCAGGTACAAATTTTTTGCAGGGCCAGGTAAAAACTTTGAATTTTACTCCAATGAGAGAAGAAGCCACTGGGGGGTTTGAGCAGATGAGCGATCTTCTCTGATTCATGGTGGGGAAGATATGGGGGTGCACAGTCAAAAGGCTGTACCTGCCATTTCTCCATCTGATGCCTCATAATTCACATCCCCACCAGACCTCAAGTATGAGTTTTCATCAATTGGCTTGGGTCTTCCATCACTGAGTAGTCAGCACATAGATATGAGTACAACAGTCCACCCTTATCCATGGGGGATACATTCCAAGACCCCCAGTGGATGCCTGAAACTGAATAGTAGCAGGCCCTGTATATACTATGTTTTTTCCTATATACACTTACCTATGATGAAGATTAATTTATAAATTAGGCACAGTAAGAGATTAACAGTGATAATTAATAATAAAATAGAACAGTTATAACAATATACCATTATAAAAGTTATGTGAATGTGGTTTCTCTCTCTTTCTCTCAGAAAACTAGCATGAACTTCTTTTTCCTTCTTGACAATTTCATGAATTGAAGATTCATTCTCATGATAGGTCTTAGCATCTTTAGCACATGATTTTTTTCTTTCTTAGTAAGTCAATAATTTTTACCTTTTCACTTAAAGGAAACATTTTATGGCTTCTCTTCGGCACATCCGAATGGCCAGCATCACCACTCCTAGGCTTTGGGGCCATTATGAAGTAAAATCCGTTACTTGAACACCAGCACTGCGATGCCTCCCCGGATGACCTGATAACCAGGATGGCTACAGTGACTAACCTGGGGGAGCCTGTGCAGTGTGGATACACGGAATGAAGGGGTGATTCACATCCAAGGAGGGTTGGAGGGGGACAGTTCGAGATTTCCTCATGCTACTCAGAACGGCGTGCAACTTAAAACTTATGAATTGTTTATTTTTGGAATTTTCCATTTAATATTTTTGGACCACGGTTGGCCGCAGGTAACTGAAACTGTGGAAAGTGCAACCGCAGATAAGGGGGGACTACTGTACATTCAGCTGTTCTCTTACCTCCATCCTTTTAATGCCTCCAACACCTCTTCCACCATAGTAAGAGGCATCCACCGTAGGCCACTTTTTCTTAGGCAGACCATCATCGTCTTCCTCCTGCAGAGAGATCGTGGACATGAAGGAAGCAAAGCACAATTGCCGTAGGTATGTGTCCACGGCGGCAACAAGGACAAGAGTAGATGACCTGGGTGACAGCCAGGGCTACCTCTTACTGGGGCCTTGGGTGAGTCACTTAACCTTTCTAAGCTTACTTTCCTTCTCCGTAAGTGGGAATAAAAGCAGTACTACCTGTAAGGTGTGGCACCATTCTGGGACTTGTTCTCAAAGCAGTTTCTACTGCTTTGTAGGTAACTCATCTCATCTACGTGCTGATGTCTTGTGAATTTATATCTTCATCCCTGACTCCTGTCAACTCCAACTGTTGACTTGACACTGGGACACTAATAGTCATCTCAACAATAGCACACCAGAGAGAAGTCCCGATTTCCCCACTTAAACCTGCTTTGTAGTCTTCCTTACTGCCTGGGAGTCATTCTTGAATTTTCTCTTTCTTTCACTGCCTCTCCCCAACCCCATCTCAATTTATCAGCAAATTCTCTTGACTCTACTTTTAAAAGATCCTAAATCTGTGACTTTTCCAACTCCAACTCCATCACCAAACCACCACACTGGGCCTAACTCCCAATAAGCTTTCTCCTGGATACTGTGGTAGCCTCCTAACTGGCCTCCCTGCTACCCTCTGATCGTTCTATGCTTCCTGTAACCCATTCTCCACAAAGCGGAACCAAATCCAAACCCTACTTTTGCCTTGTGAGCTCTGGCCTTTGCTCACCTCCCCAGCCTTTTTCCTCACCACCCTCCACTTCTCCCCCGCTCCAGCCTGCTTGTCCTCTCTCTGTCCCTCCAATGCTCTGAGCACTGTCCTGTCTCGAGACCTGGGTACAAGCTGTTCCCCTGTCTAGGAATGCTTTTTCCTTGGTCTGCTCATGGCTGGATCCTTCCTATCACTCCTCAGGGAGGACTTCCTGGACATCCTTCTAAAGTAGCCCCAGTCCTTTCACTCTATTGTTTTATTTTTAGTTATGGACCTTATTATGGCTTGGTATTTATTTACTGTCTGTCTCTCCATGCTGGAATGTAAGTCCCCTGGAAGCTTTTGTTTGTCGTGTTTACCATGGTGTCCTCAGCTTTTAGAACAGCACCCAGCGTGTGGTAGGTGCCCAAAGATTATCTGTTGAATTTGCAAATAAATTTAACAAGATGATTCAAATAAAGCAATTAACTCAGTGTCTGCAACTCAGCTCAGTGACAGAAAATTGGCATTTATTATATTTTTTTAGGATGAAGGAAGGAAACAAGAGGAACTTGTAACTGTATAAATGGGAAAGAGAAGACTAATTAGCAAAACTTCTCATAGCGCCACTGCAGTTATTCTTGTTGTGAGAAACAGATCACAGTCTACAGCCATGGATGGCTTATAGGGCGGTGGCATGGTTTCTTTGGGTAGAGAAAGAAAGCTAAAAAAATGGGTCTGCAAAACAGAGGAATGAGACAAAGAAGACGAAAGTGCTCAGAGCAAGCCTGCTTGTGTTGGTGGCATCTGGGGAGTCAGGCACTCAGGGTGGAGTCTTATGTAGGGCCACCACTATGTGCAAAGGGGAGTCCCATGCAGGAGGTAAGGTACAAAGCACAGGCAAGTGGTCCACAGAAAAGAGAGCAGAACCAGAGGTGACGACAAACAAAACAGTAACATCCTAAGGCACTGAGACTCCCTGGGTGACTTATAGTGCTTAGGTTGGGCAGGATCCTTTTGGAATTAAAAAAATTTTTTTTAACATGTCTTAAAGGACAGTGATAACAGCAGATCAGAGGACTTGCAACGTTCTGGCAACTGATACTTGGGCTGGTCTCTCTTTCTCTCTGTCTTTTTAAAACAGACCTGTCCTTCTTCACATGGGACTGTGAGTCCTGAAGGCAGAATGGATTCTGTTGACCCTCGTATTCTAGGTCTAGTACAAAGTCTGGTGCACAGTAGGTGCTCAATAAACACATATCGAATTTGTGATAACCATAGTTGAATATATGTAGTCTTTACCATGTATGTGCCAGTCACTCTTCTAAGTGGTTTATATGTATTAAGCCTTTAATATCACAATGGGCAGTGAGGTAGGTGGTGAGCTTATGCCCATTTTAGGACAAGGAATAGAGAGGGTAAGTGACTCAGGTCACCTAGCCTGTTTGTGGCAGAGTTGGGTTTGGGCCCAAGCAGCCTTACTCTCGTTTGACTGTTTCTCAGTGTTGGAATTTCTGGCTTTTGTCCCTTTGTGCTTTGCTTTCCAACCATTTGATGGTATCAAATAAATGTTAGTTTTCTACTTCTTAGCCCTTGTAGCTGCTAATTTTAAAGACTTATCATTGTAAAACATGACAAAATAATAAAATAAAAACAAAAAGCCTGAATAATAAAGTAGTTCACAGTATTTTGCCTAATGACAGAATTTCAGAAGGCTTGTAATGTCAAACCAGGAACCTTAGGCATCTTACCTATATAGTTAAACTTCACCACTGGAGGCGGATGTGTGTGTCTGTGTGTCATCTATGGAATATGGCTTCAAAAAGCCTGGGCACCCTGGCCTAGTGCCATTTTCTAAAGGAGGAAACTAAAACTATATCACCCAAAGATGAACATAGCAGCACCAAGGATGTAAGAGATTCCAAGAATAAAGCTGCTTTACTCAATAGGGGACTGAAATGGTTTGATGAGTCTCCTAATTTTTTAAATGACAAACATGAGAGCCCATCTAGTTGAGTCTTTCCATCGCCCAGAACTGGACAGTCAGATTCAGAGCAATGAAGAGACCAGTGGAGGTGAAGTTCTGGTTTCCACTTGCACACCCAGCTGCCCTTCCTCTCATCCCTTCCCTTGCCCAGGACTTGCTGCTGCCCCCGTTTCTGGGCTGAGCCTGAGTAAGGAGCCGGGGCCGGCCTCCTGCGCATGTGCAGGGCCCCTCTTCCCACAACAGGAAATGCCAGCACTTAAATCAGCTCCACGTGCTCCTGATCCATCAAGCCTGCCGTTTAATCCCCTGACCCAAGCTTGCCTGCCAAACTCAAACAACAGCAAAAGACAACACGGAGGCCCAGGGTTTGACCAACGAGAGAGTCAGAATTTCCCTGCAGTTACCATGGCTCTGTTTACATATTCTAGCGACGGGAGGGTTTTGCAATCTTCGGATGAGAAGGGAATCTTTGATGTGTCTTTGGCCAAAAATTGATGGAGTAAATTCACAGTCTCCAGCAATTCCACTAGGAAAATCGGCAGCACCCGAGGTGACCTTCTACATCTAATGAAGTACAAGCGCTCTTGGCAAGTTGCCCTCGCTGCCCTTCAAGGATGTAGCAGGGAGAGGAAAACTGCAATATAGAAATTCTCTATGATTATTGGAGAACAGATGGATAAGCTGAATTGCTTTGTGTGAGCAAAGCCACAGGAATCAGGGGTTGGTGGGCAGTTGACAGAAGATGGGCAGAAAATAGTGGAACTGGGTTACCACTAAAATGCTAGGGCCCACCTTGAGGAGATGGCCGCGAGACCCTCCCAACAGTGGAAACGACAGTGATGCTAAAGAAGAGGCTGTTTAACATTCTGCCAGAAGTTATTCATTGTAAGCACATCTTTTAAACCTTCAGCAAAAGTCCCTATGCAGATGGCCTTGTGCCAGCGGTGCCTTCGGGGGAGTGCAGGAATCGGGCTTTTTAGATGGTGTCTGGCAAAAGAAGAAGAGGAGATATCACAGGAGAAGCAAGAAGTAGGAGTTAGTGGTGCCTGGAGAAACCGCAGAGGTTGGGGAGGGTGCTGGTTTCCCATCAGGGGAAGTTATGTTTAATTCTTAAAAGGATGTGGTAGCCCCAGACATCCAGTTGACCGATGTTTGGGTCACACAAGCGGCAGCACATTTCTCAGATGGTAGAGGCCCATCTGACCTGCTTGTCCTCAGGCAGACCTGGGCATGTCCTCGGTCACAGTCCTGCGCTAGAAAGAAATAGCTGTAGACTCTGAAGTCGGATGCACACACTGGGTTCGCCCCCAAATGGGTTAGTCCTGTGCTGCCCTCAGACACTGAACTTTTCCGTCTTTCCAGTCATGCCAGGCTTTTGTACTGTGCTCCATGCTTCAACATTTACAGCTCCTTGTGCTTGTAACATCCCTGCCTACTTCTTCTACACATCTTTTAAGATATGGCTCAAATGTAACATGTTCTGTGAAGATCTCCCGGAGTCCCCAGAAAATTTAATGCTCCCTTCTTTTGTCCCCCACAGCTCCTTGTAGTGACCTCCCCTCACTCAACAAATGTTTAACTATTTGTTATTAAGCAAATCAGTGAGTAGAAGGGTGAGATCTCTGATCCCAGGGCTGCCTCACTCCTCTATATAGACTGTGCTCTGGACAATACCACAGACTTGATGTGGACAGTGCCCCCTGGCGTTGTGCATATGGTGCCCCACTTAGACTTAATCTACAAGTTCTTAATATTCCTGCTTCTATGATATCCAGATGGCCAGCTTGACCCAAATAGGCTTTCAAACCCCAGTTCACTGCAGGTACCAGAGAGAACTTAGGAGCATGTAACAGAAACAGAATCAAGCCCAAGGAAATAGTTTTAAATGAGCCTTTGAATTCATTTAACATTTCATTGAACTGTAACACATCTTAAATCCTTATAATAAGCCCTGATAGCCCCAAATGAAGTCATTCCTACCTTCTCTCACTCAAGCCACTGTAGCTGAGCCCCTCTAAGCTAGCACAGTGTTATATTTTGAGAAAAATAAAGAGAATGTAGCTGTCAATGAGATCATTTACATTTATAGAGGAGTAAGTTTTGTAAAGGTGATGACATGAAGTAAGTAAAGGACAAAGGCCACAGAAACTCCCAGACCCAAGAGGCTCTGAGGGGCTGAACCTAAAGTAGAACCGGCTGTCTGCGTCACCTGAAGTCTGTGGGGATAATCCATAGAGGTCACCCTGTCAGTCTTGGAGATTAATTCCTAGGAGTGATCCGAAAAATCCAGCAACACCTCTGTTTGTAAATACAAAAATTCCAAATGACCTAAGATTTCCCTGTTCTGAGCTGCAAAACATGTCGTGGCACCAACATACCTGTTCACATATCCACAGTGACTGAGGATGTCGCAACACCTATCCTGCATTCTTCAATAAAGAATAGTGTGTTTATTATTTTTTAGAAGCAATGTTCCTTTTTAAACTATTGAAATATTGAATACTGAATTCTGGGCCTGTTCTAGGACTTCTTTTTGATGTGTGTGCATGTGAGTGTGTATCAGTGTGCAGTTGATGCCCACTGGCTGTAGCGTGGCCCTTCACCCCTCCAGAGTGGGAGGTCACTCCTGCTGTCTGCGTAGACGTAGCCGTGAGGGGCACCAAGACTGTTGCTTGGTCCTAGACAATTTGTATACTTTTTTCATCACTCAGTTATTTTCATCTAAAAAATTCTTGTCTCAGAGAAATTGTGAGGGTCAGTGAGCATGATAATAAACCTAGAAATAAGTTCATCATTCAAAGGCAGGTGCTTATTGTTAATTGGATGGCCATCCAGTGTGAATGCCTTCAATATACATCTCTCTCCCTCTCAGAGTCAGAAAATCCATGGAAAGCGACTCTACTTAGAACTATGCCATCAGCTGAAGTACCCCATTATTGGATTCTCCCATAAACTGCCATCTATTTGGAATAACTAGAGACTTAGTGAGGAATCCTTATCCTGCTGCCAATTAGAGAAGAACTGCCCCTCTGAGTTGTTAAATTTAAGCTTCCTTGCTTTTGTTGAGATCTCGAAATTTCAAGTATTTTTTCTTTGTCTCTCTTTATACAGAAGTATCACTGTTGGTTGCATGGAATCTCAAAAAGTCATGACTTTTTATATTGTGCATATTGATAATCCCTATTAAAGAGGATCACTGTGAACACATTATAAAGTTGTGTTCATTCTTGAAGTTTAGTTATTTAAATAGTAGATATTCTTCCCTTGGGATATGATGCTAAAAGAGCTGATGGAAGTTGGGATAACTGATACTTAACTTGTTCATATATATGGATGGCAGAGAGTGTTTGACTTCATATAGGTAATAATTGAGTATTAGACAACGTGTTAAGCTCTTTGGGGATAAATAAAAGATGAATTACATATAGGACTTGATCTTTAAGTAGCTAATAGTCTTAAGCTTTAACGCAGAAGGAAGAGTCAACGAAACACCTTGGGAATGCAGAGAAGGGAGAAATAAGAGATTAGTTCCGATGACAGGAATTACAGTGTGGTTTGTAGAAATAGCAGCACATGAGCTGTGCTTGAAGGACTGATAGGATTTGAACACAGGGAGCTGGGGTGGAGAAGGCTGTCTAGATTCAGACTATGATTTTCAGGGCATTGTGTAAAATACTCTGTGTGGGCTAAGTTATATTATCTGTTTCTGTAAGATTTCTTTATTTTTTTCCTGCCAAAACACATTAGGTGGGAGATTAGGGCTTCTAAACTCCCAGGGCCAAGGGCCTCTCAGGGCCAAGGCACATGCTAAGGTAATCAGCGCCGCCTGCAGCCCGCCTGGCCAGCGCAAAGGCTTGTTTAGGTCTAACACACCCCTTGAAACCTCAAGTATCCCGAGGTTGTCATTCTGTTTCAGAAACCAGGTCTGTCTTTCTCAGGTGAAATTTCTCTAAGAATATTAGATGCAACTGGAAAAACTCAACTATTTCTTTTGCTTTCAGCTATTTCCTGGTATTTTTCTGGTTGGAGCTTTTACCCTCCACCAAAATTATGTTGTTGAGTATAAGAGCTCATTCTACACATACCCATAGAGCTGTCTGCGTGTGCCGTCCTATGCTAGATGCTGGGGTCTGGGGTAAGCCCCGCCCCACAGTCTTGTACCTAAGTCCCCCTGCATATTTTGGCCACAGTAGCTGCCACATCACCTTCCAAAGACTAATGCAGAGCCAGCACCAGAAGAAAGGGCAATGGCTCCTCTAACTGCACATAATGAGGGGAGGGAACCCTCCCCTTGAGGCAAACAGACCAACCTCATCAAGAGTTTCGTGACCTAGTTTTCTTTTGGAAGTATAAGAGACAGCTGCATAGAACAGAAGCACAGCCAAGCTGGAACCTGCTGAGCTAACCGCGGTGCTTTCTCCTGAAGGATTAGGAAAAGGCTTTCATGGATGTAAAGAGGGCTCCCCGCCCCCCCTTCTTTGCACAGCAATGTAATTTCCTCCCCTGATTTCTGGGCAGGAAGTTAGCATTCCAACAAGATGTGCTTTAATTGATGGCAGCTAGTAAATCCCTTGGCTTCCATGCATATGGTTCAGGATATAAGAGCCACATGGAATTTTAAATTTAATCATTCTTTCTGTATGTAGGAAACTTGACAAAGGCATTGGGAAGAGGAATGGTGACGGGGTGGCGCTTGGTTTGCACACAACAAACTGTAAGGATTGAGGACAATGAACTAGAAATCTCATCATTAGAGCCGTTGGTCCCACTGGGTTTTCAGACCTGGACCCTGGTTTCTAAATTGGTGAGTGTTGCTTCCCGGGAGGCCAGGTCTCCTGGGAGTGATCGGAGGACCAGGAGGGCCACTGGCCAGGCTCTCCTGCCCCCAGATGCTCCTTCTCCTCATCAGCCTTCAATGCCTCTGCTCTACTCTACCCCAAGCAAACTGCTCACTGGCCAATTTATGGTGGAGTCTAAGGTATTTTTCTTCCTTCAAATGATGAGAATTTGAGAGCAAAGCCAGGATATTAACGTATCCCCTTCCAATGTATTTTCATTGCTTCCTGGCAAATCTTTAGGTAACATTGTTTTAAATTAAAGAACAGGCTATTCCTAGAATCACTGATTTCCCCTGATTTACACACATAAAGCATAAGTCTCTGCAGGGAGAAAAGAACCCTAAAGTGTCTCTTTTAGAGGAAAAATCGGTACCCTGGAGCTCTGAATAATTGTATTGATAAAAATATCTATGTTTGCATCTCAAATTCTATCTTTGCAAGGAGAAAACCTTCCAAAACTATCTGTGACTGCCAGTTTAGTTCAGTTCTTATTCATCTTTGGTTAAGAAAGAGCCAAAGACCTCCCTCCCTGCAGCTTCATATGCACTGGGGGCCTGGGCTGGCTTAGCTCTGCTTTGCAAGGGGCCTGAGTCTCAGGCCAGCCCACCCAGCTCTCCGCCCCACTGCACCACCCTGTCCACTTGGTTACACCCTGCTCTGGTCACTCACCTCACTTTCCTCAGCAGGGGGTGGCGGCATCTCCTTGATAATCTGAAAGAAAAAAAAAAGAACAAGTCAGTGGAAATCTCCAGCCATCTGCTTTCCAAGAGGCCTGCTCTCAAGAGGTGCCTTTGTAGTGTGGCCATAATTACCATCATAAGAGGTCCAAGCAAGGCAGGCTTAATCAATGCCATGATGTCTCTTTCTGGACAGAATAGCTCAGTTAGTTAAAGCACGGTCCAGGCTGAGGGTTCCATTCTCAGTTGAGTCTGTTGTGGTTTTGTATAAAGAAAAAATGTTTCATAGGTAACAGTTTCATCTCTTACCCCAGGTAGCTATCTTGCAAATTTATTCACTCATTCATTCAGTCATTCAGGCCTGGAATCATTCACCCATCCATCCAAGCAGCTATGTATTTAACAAAGAATTATACACAACAGAGGTTAAGATGGTGCTGCATAGATAAGTCAGGAATGGACCACACTCAAACTGTCGGTAGCCCTGTTAACTGTCACTGGTCTCAAGTGGTACCCACCAAAGAAAGGTACAGGGTGTGACAGTCAGGCAGACCGATTCCCAGCAGTGGGCAGCAAAGAAGGGGTAGCCAGGATATTTTTTCTGGGCTCTGAACTTAAAGGGGTAGAAAGATTTACATAGCAACATTATAAGACTGTATTCTGCAATTGCCCTGTCATCGAGGCTGAAGAGACACATTTGGACACTCTGGGCAGGCAGCAATTGGGAGCCCTTTCCAATCAATGAGAGGATGAATGACACATGGCAGAAGGACCGGGAAGGAGGACAGCTGGATGGCAGTAAGCAACCTCTTCTTACTCTTGTGTTCAACTTGCACACCTCATTTATAAAAGGAGAGCCCCTGCAATTAATTGGAGTCTTTTGCAAGGCAGTTTAGCCCTGATCTACTGTGACTCTAGCATGTCCTTTGGTGGCTCCCTCCTCTCATCTCAAGCTTATTATTGGAATTTTGGGTCACCAACATACAGTCCTTTTCCTTGGGAATTCTGGTAAATACAAGCTCATTATGTATCTTTTGATGTCTTAGGGTCAGGGCTGTTGTGGACCGCTTGTGGATGGATGCTTGGGCACTGCCCACAGGACCAGTTCCTTAATCTTCTAGTTGGAGAGCTCTCCTGGCTGCAGGGCAGACCGCATACTAGGCACCAAGCTCTTCCCTACTAAGCTCATATCTCCTCTGACTTAATGATTATTCTGGGATCTCATTTGGGCTCTGATTTCCACTGTTATCATCCATGCTACCATTATCTGTAATGCCATCTCTGTATGTTGAGACAGGCTACTGCCTTGAGGCTCTATTAACAGCAGCCAGGGGACTGGGAGTCCAATCATCTAAAAGGACAGTATTCAATTAATTAAGAGGCAGAGGCTGAGGCCTCCAGGGGCTTCGAACTCTCATTTCATCTGCCTCCACTTCCTGGCCATTGTGGGAAGCCCGCTGAAGGTCTCCGGAAAGCACGAAGCCATGATTTTGCTCACCCACTCAACGCTGGCTCTGAATTCCTTCAGGAGATCTCTGGGGAGGGCCCTTACTGCCCAGTGCTGAGTTCTCATCATCCCAGGAGCCCTGATGACTTAAAAACAGGAAATGCCTGGGAACGGGAGGGAGAGGTGGGGGCTGGGGACAGCAATCTAGAATGTGCCTCCTCTCTTTGGACAGGGTTAGGGAGTGAGGTGGGATGGAGCAGAAAATTTGGGAAGACAGACAAATGATGACAAGGGCGCTGTGGGCATTACACAGGAAGGACCCTGGGATGTGGACGTTCGGTGCAAAGCAGCTAAGCTTTTGTCTTCACTGGGCTACCAGCTGCCTCCCTCACTGCCCGCAGCACAGGGGAGTTGTCAAAGCAACCCCAGACCTGCCTTTTCTTACAAGCACAACATGGTAGAACTAAATGGCAGTGCTGGGGGTGGATCTGGGGACACTTTTCGTATTTCTCCTCTCAAGGCCAGCCCCACTCCTCCACTTCCTGCCATCTTTAGGCTGGGTATTTGGATGGGGAGAGGTGACCATTTGCCTCCTTGGTATAGCTGCTCTGGAGTCTTTTGGGGATTAATGGGTGGACTGGTGAAGTAAAAGAGGGTAAGAAAAATGAGGTGGAATAAGGGACTTCTGAATTCTCTTAGTGTTTCTTTGCTACCCAAAAATTTCTTGAAACTGTCTCTGCTGTGCATTGGGAGATATGCCTCCTCTCCCCACTTAACAGTAATTTTAGCTCCGATTTTATCCATCTTTGTTAAGGTAGACATGAGATGGGGCCAGATTTGACAAAGAGTGTTGTAAGGGTAAAGGAAAGAAAGCCAGAAAAGATCAGGTAGGATATTATTCAACTGAAATCTTACTGGCAACAGTAAGTCAAAACAAAATCAAGTTTTTATGTGCACCTCTTAGTGTGGCTGATGGAAATGGTCACGAAGGAAGGTGCGGAAATACAGTTAGCATGGCATGAATACCATGGAAAGATCATACATGCCCAGGTCCCGTGTGACACCTGGGAACTTTGGTTTTAAGAGTCAGTTCAACTGTTTAGGTCTCCATAAAGCTGTTTCTTAAAATTTATTTTATAAAATGTTAAGGTGAAATAAAACACCTGGTGAGTTTATTTTGTTTGTTTCTATTTCTCCAGAAGTATTCAAGTTCAGCTCCTAGTTTGTATGTTTTGATACAAAAAGAACTGGTTTGTTCTTTTTTTTAAAATCCTCACCTGAGGCTATTTTTTCCATAGCTTTTCAGAGAGAGTGGAAGAGAGACAGAGAGAGAGAGATGTGAGAGAGACACATCAATTGGTTGCCTCCCATCCACGTGTACCCCAACTGTGGGTGGGAATTGAGCCTGCAACCGAGGTATGTGCCCATGACTGGAATCGAACCCAAGACCCTTTAGTCCATGGGCCGAAGCAGCTCTAAGCGCTGAGCCAAACCGGCTCGGGCATTGCTTCGTTCTTGCTAACCCAGCTGCGACGGGCCTTGCATGGAGTGCAGAAGGCGGCCTACCCGGTTTTAACGGGGCCTCTTCCTGGCCCAGGTGACAGCCACGCTGGCTGTCTAGACGCTGCCCCTGAGGTCGTGAGCGAGGGCAACCCGCTGCATCGGAGGCAGGCACCGGGGCTCAAGGAGAAGGCTCTGATGCTGACAACAGCAGAACAGCACTTTCGTGGCATTCGGTCTTATTTGGAACCACACGAATAGCTTTTTTTGTTATGAAAAGAGAAACTTGGCAAAACAACAAAAGCTGGATTTCTATTTTAAGCCGGTGCAGGGGAATAACAAGACGATGAGTCACAGCCATCCACCTCTGTTGTCGTGACACTTGGACCTAAGAATGTCCTTCCTTCCGTCCCGTCTCCGTAACTCAGAGCCACAGCGCTACACTGTATTCATGTCCACCAGGAAAATTCATGTGTTTATTTTTTTTAAATCAAGCAAAAGCGCTATATTTATTGTAGCATTACTTTAATTAAAAATTTAAGATGCTTTAAATGGTGGCGTTTTTGAGTTTAATTTTTAAAAGTGTATTGTTTTATAAGATTGCAGTTTTGAATGTTCTGCTCTGAACCTCTTCCCCCATTAGTCCGGTTATTTTCATGGGGCTGAAATTCCATATGCAGGGGTATTTTTAGGAACAGCCTTCATGTTATAGGAGAAGTGATGGTATTTAGAGAGTGTTCGGTGTGCTTGCTACTTTGGTGTATGGTTAACTTTGGAGACAGAGAAGGAGAGACCGTTGGCCCGGTCTGACTTCCTCATCTGATTTATGGTCTTTTGTGCTTTCCATGTATAGTAAAACCCCACGGGACCTGAGTAATCATAGCCCTTGGGGTTTTGGTAATTTTGGATTATGAGCTCATGTGTAGTTTGCATTTGCCTATGGGAATTCTATGAGGACTGGTTTGAGGGACCAACCTGCCAGAGAGGATTCACGTTTCCTTCTGCAGATTCCTAAACACTTCTAAACTGTGATGTTCTCAGCTTGTAACTAACAAAACCCCAAGTAGTATATATCTGAACTTTAAAAAAGAGAGGTTATGATTCTGAATTTTTAGGTACATGCGCACACACACACACACACACCCCAAACTCATAGCCCATTCTTTCACTCAAGGTCCCAGTTTTAGGCAGAAGACCCAGTTCCAACTCCCAAACTTTTGTGGGCCTATGTAAAGCTATTTAGACCAAATGCCTAGGTTATTTAGATCAGAAAATCCCTCCTAGGACCACCATTGCTTTGAGGTCAGCTAACCATAAGAGTTCCAGATCCATCTTTATTTTGGCCTTAGAAATGTCCCCTATTTTCTTGTGAGCCTGGCTATACATTTAAAACAACTTTTATTATATTTTTTCCAGGAGTTTTTACTGTTTGTCTTGATTTTGTTAAGCAGTCCACTGTATTACCAGTTAAGAGTACTTGATTTTCACAAATGGTTACCTCTTGCATGCTTAGAGGGGTTAGCTCAAATAAATGTATTTAGATGGCTAAAGATATTTTGAGCCTTTGATTTAAAACACTGCATATCCTGGACTTTTAGGCTGATCTCTTAACACCAACTCCTCTGCCACCTCCCTGGCCTCATGGGTTCTGTGGGAGGAGGAGCTACCAGGACAGAACTGTGTACAGAAGAAAGAAAGGCCAATTGAGATCTTAAAGGCCTTCTAAGGAGAGCTTTAATGTCTCAGATAGAAGGGGATGCTTGCTCTCACACTTTTACATTCTAGACTTCCATTCTGATTCCTAGTCTTTATAATAAATATACTTCTAGTTAAGATAAAGAAACTAAGGGAAAATAAGCAACTGGGTGTGGAAAATGCCTATGAAGTAGGAGATGCTAGCTGATGGCAGATAAATGAATCTTACTACTATACAAACAGTATAAATACAATAGAAACCTCATAGCTGATTAGAGTGGGTTAATGCTGGCCAAGTACTGCCTGAATCCAGTGATTGTACACTGCAAACGTTTATCAAAGGCTAATGCCAAGGGTGTTGATCTAGAATGTAGTACAATAAATTTTCAAAGAAATGAGCTTACGTTTTTTTGGCATTTGGAACTCAAACTTTAAATAATTTTTGGCCCCTCATCTCATCTTCCTTAAGACTGAGACTATTTAAAAGGCCAAATTCACCAACAACTAGAGTGAGCGTAATGGCAGGAATTTTCACATTAGTTGATAGTGCCTAAATGCTTCACACAGTAATTTAAAAGACTAGCTATGCATATTTCGTCAGAGTCACTGCAAAACAATGAGTGAGCCCAGTGAAACAAATCCATGAATTTAGATTCCCTGAGGCTTGGAGGAGCCTCTGGACTGCCTGGGTTATAGGCAAGGTGATGCCAGCCACTGGCAGTGCTTGTGGGATTCCAGCAGGGCACACAGGGAACAGGATGTGTTGGTACTGTTCACAGTATGTTCAAGCTTGTTGGCAATGACACAGCCTTCAATGAAAGCAGGAAAAAGGTCGCATTTCAGAACTCAGGAATCAACTACTTCAACATTCTCTAGGGTTATGTTTTCTACACAGTTTTTGGCAGAACAATAGTGCCCTTTTAGATGTCAGTATGTCAATGGGTAGGGGTAGGGATAGGCCAAGGAAGGGTTCCAGGGTCAAAATAAGTTTAGATATTCACAATGCAAATTATCTCACTAAAGGCTCTGAGAAGTCTTGCAGTGAAGACTGAGTTTAATGGTGTCTTTCAAACTTATTGTCCAAATACCCCTTGTTTGGAAGTGTACCTATTCACATTGTAGCTACTACTGTTCTGTGGACAGAGTTTGTCAGTGCTGCCCTTGATTACTTGTATCATATAATCCTTCGCTGGATTTGATGTGTAACTAGGTTTGAGAACCACAGGCCGGGAATCTTGAAGGGGAAGCGTAGATTCATTTACAGAAGGTACAAAAATAAGGGAGCAATCTTACAGACAATATGATCCCAATTTTCTAATTTTTCATGTGAAGAAATTAAGGTTCAAAGGATTTACCTTTAACTGATAGAGGAAGACCTCTATGGGAACCTGTTTGTCTTTAATGATAGCTCACCCCTTCCCAGTTCACCCAACAGGCTTGAGGATGTGGTGGGTGGGTTATAAAGCACCCACCACATCCAGCTGGGCAGGAATGAGGGAAGCCATGAGGCAAGGTAAAAGTGAGCACAGACTGTGTGTGTGGGGCGTGTGCTGCAGAACTCCAGGGTGAGGGCAGGCCATGGCCGAGCTCTGTGTGTTAGTGAGAAATAATCTTGTCCGCTGCAGGGTGAGGAGTGTCCATATGGGAATGGGTGGAGTCTGGAAAGAGAGCATGACAGGTCTAAGCTAGGGAGCTGCTTGTACTAGTCAGGTTTCTATTAAACAAACTGTCAGTAAATCCCTTTGGGGATGTTAGGCTTGGTTGTCAGCCCTGCAAATTAGATATTATGCTTAAAGGTGTGGAGAGCACTATCAAAGACTTTATTTTTATTCAATTTAAGGCATATTAACTTCTTGATCAATTTTTGTCCTTTGCAATTTGTCATTGGAGAGGTCTAAAGGCCTTATTTGTTGAACTATCCTTAAAATTCAATAGTGAGTTAAACATGATCTTCTACATAAATTCTTTAAAAACCACTGTTCATTAGAGATCAACAAGACCATTACAAACAAAACAAAGGAGAACAGACCTCTGTTTACGTGGGGAGAAGTGAGTGCACCCACATTACCCCATTCCAACAAAATAAATAAAAATATTTGCCACTATTTGAACAGAAATAAGTGTGCAGTTGCCCCATCAGCATGCTTGGGCAGTTCTCTTCTGAAGTGATCAGTATCTTGGCAGCAGGAAAGGAGACTACATACAATTGCTGGATCTAGGTGTAGGAGTGGGCAGGGCAAGTGAGGTGGGAATTAGGGAAGTGAAGATGTTCATAAGAGGATTCAGTAGATTAAGAGACCATGCAGGCATTTATTCTATCCCCCAGATCTTTGATTTGGAGGAGTCAGTCCCCATTGCCAGTCAGAATCTATCAGTGTCTTGCTATCTGCTGAAATTTACGCCGATGTGATGTGGCGGCCTTTGTTGTGCACATAAAAGCTGCCAGCCTCCCTGGGCTGCAGGCTCACATCGGGGCACCGGCTCTAACATCTCTCCTGCATATCCCTCTAGAAAACACATGACCGTGTCCTGCCCCCTTCAGAGAGTCATTACTCATGAAGGAAATGAGTGATAAATTTGGTTTGGGGGACACCAAGAATCAAAAATCTGGCCAACTTTCACAAAGAAGGGTGAAGACAGTTTTTTGTAGACATCATAAACAGGAAAATTAATCTCCAGAGTCTTTCTTTGTAAAGAAATTCTTCAGGACTTACAAAATCAGATCACATTAAGGCATTCTGGCTGCCTTCCAAAGCAACATGGACTTAATCAGATAAATTCATTGAAAAATAATTTGAATATTGCAAAATAATATGGCCTTGGGTGACACTGCTTCCAGTAATGAAAGACATTAATTAAGAGATGTTTCCCTGCAAATAAAAACCACAGTGAGATATCACCTCACTGCAAAGACCAGAGATAACAAATGCTGGCGAGGATGTGGAGGAAAGGGAACCCTTGTGCACTGTTGGTGGGAATGTAAATTGGCGCAGCCACTATGGATAACGGTATGGAGGTTCCTCATAAAATTAAAAATAGAACTACCATATGACCCAGCAATTCCACTTCTGGGTATTTATCCAAAGGAGAGCAAATCACTCTCCTAAAGAGATATCTGTATCCCCATGTTTACTGCAGCATTAGCCAAGACATGAAAACAACCTAAGTGTTGGACAGATGAATGGATAAAGGAAATGTGGTTTATATATAATATTATATATAAACAATGTGATACTACTTAGCCATAAAAACAAAAGAAATCCTGCCATTTCTGACAGCATGGATAGATCCTGAGGGCACTGTGTTAAGTGAAATAAGCTGGACAGAGGAAGACAAATACAAATACTATATGATCTCACTTATATGTGGAATCTAAACAAAAAATTAAGTAAAAGAAACAGAGATCAGATCAGTGGTTGTCAGAGGCAGAGGGGTGGAAGGTGGGGGAACTGGGTGAAGGTGATCAAAAGATATAAACTTCTAGTTATAAATAAGTTCTGGGGATGTAATGTGCAACATGATGACTTTAGTTAATATACTGTATTGTTTATTTGACAGTTGCTGAGAGTATATCTTAAAAGTTTTTATCACAAGGAAAAAAATTTGTAACTGTGAGGTGATGGGTGTTAACTAAACTGACTGTGGTGATCATTTTGCAATATATACATATATCATTACGTTATGTTGTACAACTTATACAATGTTGTATGTCAATTATATCTCAATAAAACTGGAAAAAAAATTTCCATCAATATAAATTGAATGACACACAATACAGTAATATATTCTTATTAGAGTAAATACTTTTAAATATTAATAATGATAATACACAGCACTTACTATGTGCGAGGTGCTGTTTTTAAGTAGTGTATATATCTGTAAACCCTTTGCCGTATACCTATGAGGTTGGTGCTCTTGTTGCCTTTACTATATGAATGAGGAAACTGGGGCACAGAGAGATTAAGTAACTTGCCCAAGAACACACAGCTAGTTAAGTAGTGAAGCCCTGCTTGGCTGTTTAATGTTTCTAGTTGCCCTTGCCCAGAGGTAACTGTTTTTAATAATCAAAGGGACAAGGTGAACACAAGTGACGCTTACTACAACAGTGCTTGCTACCAGCCTCACCAACCCTGGCCACTCACTTCTTTAAGAGCCCATTGCAAGGCCCCCTGCCCCCCTAAATTCCAGACTTGAAAATGTGCCTCTTTAGTTCTTTTTAAAAAATCACTGTAGAAAGCACTCTGGCTGACTCATGTTTTTTGTTGTTGTTTGTTTTTGTTTTGTTTTCCCACTCAAACTAAATAGCTGTGCAGCCTCAAGTATTTAAAACAACATCTAACTCTTGGGGCTGCTGTGGCAGGAGTCAGTTTGACATCTTGGTGAGATCAGCCAGTCTGGACTACACTAATTGACCCAAGACTTGCACCTCCCTGATCCCTCCCTGCACACACGCATTCTTGTCTGCTCTAAGTCATCTCTTTCCCTCAACACCCGGAGGCTTCTGCTGATGCAAGAGTCTCTCTCTTTCCAGAAGTTCTGCCACATGGATGCACCTTCTGGCTGAGTTTCTCATCTCCTTCATTTACCGCCTCTTTAAATGGTCACTTGAAGCCCCTTCCCTCCACTTGCCCATCCAGCACTCTTGAGTTCATGGTCTTGGCTCACTCAGTTCTACATACAGATGTGAGTCCCCCTGCACTGCGTGCTGAGTGGTGGAGTTTCAGAGAGAACATGTGACAGGCTCTTGGCTGGAGATCCCCCTGCCGTAGGACCCTCCCTGGGAGCACTAAGACACAGGAAACAGGAGATGCCATGGCAGCAGGGCAGCGCTCGCTTCCAGCTCCCCTGGGCTTACTGCGTTCTTTCAGGTGGGCTGACTAGTTGCTAAGACCAGGTGACCTTGGGAGAGTATCAGCTAGGGCAACTCAGTAAGTGTATGTGTGAGTGTGTGTGTGCACCATGCATACACATGTATATATACTTATTACATGTCAAGTAATACTTGTCATTTACAATCTTGTGTGGCTCCTTCCTAAGTACCAGAACTACAGCAGCCACCTCAACTGCCCCACCTAAAGGATGTGTCCACTGGCAATCCCACTTCCCTAACCCATATTGATTCCTCATGACTCTTGCCTGGTTCCATCAAGCAATGTTAGTTTACTCCAATTTGTATAAATGGTATAATTATTTGTCCTCGAATTTTGCACAGTTTTTTGTCACTCTATTCTACTCATGGTCCTGTTAACTTTGCATCACCCTTTGCTTTGAGTGGCCCGAGGCCTGAGGAAGGATGAGGAGCTTCGGGCACTTACCACGGTGCAGCAGAGGGGCCAGAACCACCAGAGGAGAGCCAGGGCCAGGAGCAGGAACAGGATCAGCAGGGCGATCGCCAGGATGGAGCCATCGGACTGCGGGGCCAAGAGAAAGGGTGGTAAGCCATGGGCAGGCCAAGTGTGCAACAAACCTGAGAGCTCAGAGTGAGGCAGGGCAATACCTGTGCTCTCCCTCTCCCATCACCAATATGCAGATTTAAGGCCCAGAGAAGAGCACAATTTGTCAAGCAAATTATTGAAACTGCCCATCATTCTGGGCAACCACTCCATGTAGCCAGTTCTCATGAGAATTAGATTTGTTTATTCAGTGAGGCCCTGCTCTTCTCTTTGAGCAACACTCTAAAGGACCAACTCTGAAAGAGCAAGCAGGTGGCTGCCTACACACCCGGGCATTGAGGTGGCCTACCACTGTCCATCTGCCTTTGGACCATCACCCTCTGCCCAGTGGCACCTCCCACATCCTGGATCTGCCACCACCTGGCTTGGACCCAGGGCACCTCTACTCAGGACTCAGCCTGTTCCCCAGAACCCGTTCACATAGGTGCATGCAACCAATTCCTGAGGCTGTGAATAGAAAGTTTAGATCTGCTGATAAGAAGCAATAAAGGGGAGAGGGATTGTAGGGAGTGAGGGTGGAGAAGCTGCTGCTGAACCTGGGAGGGGAAGGTGTGGTGGCTGAGTCAATGCTGTCAGGGTTATAGGAGGGCCCGGGAATGAGGCAGGGACCAAAGGCAAATTCCACCCACTTCAAAACATGCCTAGGCCAGCCCTGAAAATAGACATGATTGCTGTGGCCTGAGATAGTTGTTAACTTTTAGTAAACAGAGATCCTACTCAGTGTTGGTATTCTGGGGTTGCTGGTTCAAGCAGCAGGTGTAAGTCTCCTCCACCCCGCCTCCCTGGCTACTGGGAGTGGAGAAATGGGTACAAACTTATGGGAGAGGAGGTGGCAAGGGGCTTATTGTCGTAGGTATTAATTGTTATAGGTACTCCTAAGTAAAGCTGGCAATTCCACTTTTAGCCCAAGAAAATAGTCAGATAATAATAATAAAGGGGAAACCTAAATGTTTAACAATTAAGAATGGCTTAATAATACATTCTAGAACTACCATGCAATTACTATGCGGACACTGTTTTCAAATAACATTTAAATGACATGGGATAACATTCCTGATATAATCAGTGGAAAATGAGAGAGAAAGACTGAGGGATATTTACTAAAATATTAATGGTGGTTTTGCTGGTAGTATGTTTATTGTATTTTTCTTTTTTTAAAATTCATATTTTCTTTTAAACACATCATGAGGGAAAAAACTATTTATGTTGTACTTTAAGAGCCCGCATTTGGGTCTCCTCCTTTTGGTGTCAGGGCTCACCTGGCCCAGGGGTTCTTACCCAGAGCCAGTGGACCAATGTGGTACCCAAAAGAGCTCCAATGGATGGAAGGTTGTGACCCTCCTGAAATGACACCCACAATTTTTGGTACCTGTGTCTTCTGGGGAGACCACTCACAGTGCAATCAGATTCTCAAAGCTGCCCTTCTGGCTCTATTTATAGGGGAGGGAGGTGGGTGGCCTGTGCAGGGTAACAGTAGGTTAATGGCAGAGGCGGGACATGACTCACTCCCACTGAGTGCTCAGGGGGGGAGCAACTGGAAGCTGTTTAAAGGCAGCTCTTACTCCCTGGAATGTCTTTGACCAAGAGGCCAGGGAACTAAATACCCTAGCCCCCAGCAAGCCAAGGCTCGGGAATGCCAGATTGCCCCTGAGGGAACTGCAACCTCACAAGTGCAAGTGCAGGGCTGGGCAGTGGGTGGGGAGAGAGCACAGGGGCCTGCTATGGCCATGGTCATGGCCATGGCCAAGAGGATGCCTCTGGACCTACAACTTTTATGCATGAGCAACGGCAGAAGGCGATGCTCTCAGTGATGACAGAGACCATGTGTGTTTTCCAAACTTATTGTTAGTTAAGCACAACCCTCCTGATCTCTCAGTCTCTATATTCCACGCCCATACAATGGAAATGCAAAACCTCACCTGCCTCACTGCACTGGCGTGAGTATAAAATGAGCTGTGAGATGGAAGGAGGTATGGTCGGGCAATTGGGATGAAAGCTATCATGTCCAAACTTTGAGCTCGCCCTTGCTGTTTCCCCACGACAGAAAACATGGTAGGCATTAAGGGTCATAAATCTGTTTGTACTTGGAATAATAAGTGGTTTTGGTTACCGAGAGGCGTATAAAACAGTGGTCTTCTAGTATTGAGTTATAATTAAGTGAAGACTACAGACTACATTCATTCACAACCCTCCCTCCCCTGATTTTATATTTCACTGTAGACAGAGAAGCAGAAAGGCTGATGTGTTGTGGGGAAATATTTAATTTTCTTTCAGAAAAAAGGGGGTTTCTTGTGAAGTGGGGAGCGTGGAGGACCTGGCCCACAAGGGCAGAGAGGAGGCTGCTGCGCTGGGGGAAGACATACTGGGTTGGGACCAAGATACCTTTGGCCTTTCTCCTTCCAGGCTTGGCCTGCCCCTTATGAGCCACAGTTCTCTTTGGCTGTATGTGAGGAGGGCGTGTGGGACTCAGGAAGGGGCAGACGCAATGAGGGGCACTGGGGGAATGCAGTGTCCAGGGTCAGGAACTTCTGGAATAACTTTCTCCTGTTCTAGAGAAAGTCCTCCTTCCCTGAAAAAGCCCCCAAATGCACTGCCTGGCAGTCAAGACCTTCTAGCCGCCATTACTCACGCAGTGTGAAAGAGCACCAGCAAACAGAGGGCATACTTTTTAATAAACTTAAACCCGAAGCTAATGTTTTACTGGGAGATAATATACACACAGTCTCAGAGGTTTGCTCATGTATTCATTCAGCAAACATTTATTAAGGATCTATTCTGTGCCCACTGAGCAGACCTCTGGGCTACAGGATTGATTAGAAAGAACCGAGGTGCCCACAGTCTGCTGAGGGAGATATATAAACAAATAACCACAGGCAAGGGGCTGTGTGTTATTCAACATCTGTATACCCAGCACCTCTATGTGCCAGGCAGTGAACAAAATAGACAGTCTCTAGGCTTAAAGAGCTTCTGTTCCAGTGGAATAGTAATAATGATAATGATGATAATAATAACTGTTATTGGTACAGTTAATATTTATTGAGCACTTACTATGTGTCAGGGACTATTCTATTACTAACATGCTTTCTATATATTAGCTCATTTAATTCTCATTAATAACCTTATGAATTCGACAGTATTTTTTTTCAATTTACAGATAAAAAATATCGATGCAAAGACAGGTGAAGAAACTTGCTCAAGGTCACAGGGAGAAACTGGAATTTAAACCTCCGCAGTTTGGTTCCACAGCTCACAGGTTTAACCAGCCGACCATCACTCTTAGCAAGTGCTAAGAACCAAGTGCCTGGGAACTAACATTGGAGCTCTCCTGCAGGGCCAAGGAGAGCTTGGCATTCCTGCATAGAAAGGCAAAGGCAAAGTGCATGGCTTGGGGGTGAAAGGGAGGTGAGGTCCCCACTGTGAGAGGCCAGCAAGCCAAGTATGGATTCTATCCAGAGCCCAGGGGGATCCTTGATGGATTTAACTCAGGGCACTGTGATTAGATTTGTTTCTTGGGAAGCAGCTGTGGACACTGTAGAGTATGGACCTGAGGAGGGAAAGATTGGAGGGTCAAAGGCCCAGGTGGAAGGCTGAGGAAATTCTGCCAAGTTCTTTTAGGAGGACTTTTTATATGGTCACTCCTTCCAAAATTCTTGCATTTTCATGGATGTGTTCAGTACTGATTTTACTAACACTAGCTGACTGTTATTGTGTATTTATCCACCTTCCTGGGATTATGCAAAGTGCTGTACATGTATCATCTCATTTAATTAAATAAGCCTCATTAAAGCAGACTTGTTGTAGGGTCTGTTGTCCCCTTTTTGCAGGTAAGGAAAATGGAGACTCAGTGAAGGTATGTAACCACAAGCCACTTATGAACATATTTATACGCCCACAATTTTAATGTTGCAAAACTGGGAATCAAACCCTTATAGTTTGATTTTGGAACCTTACCCCTCTCTCACTTAATCGTTACACTATTTTGTCAGAATTATAAAAATCCACTTAAGAAATAATCTGTACTTGAAAGACTAAACTGTAAGTAGCCACATGAGAGATTGAGACTGAGTTTGTAACTCCTGCCTCCCCTCTGATGGAAGGAAGTTCACTCGCATGGCCCAGCGTGGATCACGTGTCGCATGGGAGGCCATGTACTTCAGAATGAAGCTGGAAAGAGCCTGCTTTCCCCTTAAACATAAGCTTGGCTTGAAGTGTCAATCAATAACCTTGTGAAGAGGGACTGACAACTCATGTAAGGGTGGCTGGATGTTACCTGTTGAGTACATAGCACTATGTAGAGACACAACACCTCTGCACGGCTTCGTAAACGGTATTTGCTTCATTCATGAAAATAGTGCAGTGATTCTAAGCCAGTCCCTTCACATCTTCACCAAGTCCCAAGGCACCCCTCTCCCCCACCTCAGGTTCTAAGAAATAGGCTCTGCCAGTCTCAGGGAGGCATGCGGAATGTTCCAGAGCCCACACAGCATAGCCTGGCGCCCCAGAACCTAGGTCCACTCTGGGCCCCGTTCACTGCTCTGGCTCCTTGGGCTCTGGCCTCTGACTGCCCTCCTGTGGCCCAGCTCGCTGTGTGCTGGCACGCCCTGCGCTAGCTGCCACCTGGTCCAGAAAGCTTCTACTTGGATCAGAGCCCAGGAGGGTCATGGGCTCACTGCTGCTCTCAGCCTGATTCAGGACCCATGTATGGCTCAGGGCAAAGGCGGGCCACGGCTGGAGAGAACCCCAGGCCCACATGGCCACCACCACAGGGCTGAGTGGAGCCATTGAGGTCAGTGGTCCCTCTTATGGAATTGTGCCTGCCCAGGCCTTATCTCCTCAGGTGTCTAGCGGACAGGGGACAAGGTGGCTTCTGAGAACTCACTTAGCCTGAGCCTGCCCACAGGCCTGGAAATAGACCCCTACTCCGGACTCTGGAGTTGCTTTAAGTGGGGACCTGCACAGACCGGATTTTAGGATACAGAAGCTGACTTGCCCAGCAAATTCTCAGTCTGACACCCGCAGGGCTGGGCAGTCCCTGCACGCAATTCACCAGAAACCTTGGAAAAAGATTTCTGAGGGGGAAAAAAGCTGCAGATAAATAGCCAAAGACTGATTCCTACCATTGTTATTCCCTGAACAGCCTAAATATCAACACAAGTTAAATTCTTATTTTATTTTAAAAACTAAAAACAAAGTTTAAAAAAATCAACATGGCACATTAATTTAAAAAAGTTTTTGACAAGAGGTGGGGGCTCTGGGCTGTGTTACCAGAGCTGAAAGGAGAGGTGTGGTGAAGCAAGCAGCCTAAGGCAGGGCGTCTTCCAGGCGGGGGAGGGGAATCGCCTCTTTTCTTCAATGAAGAGTTTCACCCCTTTTCCCCTGGTCAAACGCTGCAGGATAGAGTGCTCTCACAGAGGCCTCCCGTGGGGCACGCAAATGTGAGATATTCAATATTCAGCCAGCCCTGCTCCTCCTGGGCGTTTGTTGTTAGGATTGTCTTAACAGCAATCCTGGCTTGAAAGGCCAAATCTCTGCATATTGGCTTTCTTCAGTGCCTCTGCTCCCAGCCCACCAAACAAGGGCTTGTCTTCTAAGACAAGGAGGCATTGTGCTCGAGGGCACAGATTTGGAAACTTGAATAATGAAAGCATCCCTTAGTTGGTAGGTTTCTAGGTAATTTTGGATTTCTGACACATGGCTTGCAGGGAGAGATGTTGTCTGGGCCTGCCGGTGGTGGGACAGGAGAGAGGCAGGCCTCTGGACGATAGGGCGCCAAGCATTGCTGCTGCTTTCGGTTTGGTCTGTGGGGTGCCATGGTCCAGGGAGGAATTAATGGGAGGCTGGGGGAAGCTCACTCAACTTAAAGAAACTTTGAGAAATCCTCCATCTCAAAGTCTGGAGAGGGATTCTGCATGATGCCCGGCATGAGACCATCACAGAACCAACGAAGTACTTGGAGTTTGGCCTGGGTGACTGTCCCCACTCTTGTGTGTCCTTCATATCGAGGGCACCCTGTGGGTACATCCCAGACTTTCTCTTCCCCTTTACTCATTCAGTAAATAAGGCTGGAGTCAACCTAGCATGCTGCCCATAGGGAGCAGAGGTGGTCCTCTTCTGTACCATGCAGGCAGATTTTCTGGGGGGGACCTGACGCTTATACAATTTTGGGGGGCCCCTTTAAAAAAAAACCCCATAAAAATACAAATGTAAAATAATAAGGGCTCCTCTCAGGGCCTTAGAAGAGTCTCAAAGGGACCCTTTTAAATGGGGATCCCTGAAACTTAAGCTTCATCAGCTTCCTCTGCCCCGGGTTGTAAGTTTTCCCCAGACAGGCCCCATGCCCTCCATGAGGCTGGTAAATCTATTTAATTCTGGGCTTCAGTTTCCAGCCCGCTTGCTGCCACACTCAGCCATAGTCTCCAGCCCCAAATAATAAAGGCGATACTGAGGCTTTCATCTACCATTTTGGGGGGCTCATTTCTGTTTGTCACATGCTTTATTGCCCCCACTATAGTGGTCCCCAATATCTCTTATTTTAACTTACCTCTGGATAGGTCCTGGTAACAATTACCTTTGACAACAAGAATATACACAAATTATTAACAAAGGTGCTATGAGGGCCCTCACAGATGGGTGGTGGGTTTGCCATAGTTCTATGCTCTGTTTAGCAGATCTTGATATTAACACTGAATTACTGAAGAAGATGCTCAGAATCTTTCACATGATTAGACTATCTTTTAAATATTTAATGTGAAAGAATGAATTAGCAGGTTTATTCTGCCACATTGAAAGAATATTAGTCAAACTCTGCCACAAATATGACAGAAGATTAGCTGATGATCCATTAGAGCTTCTTAAAGCTGGCAATGCTTTCCTAAATTAAGCTCATAAATGGTGGTGGCACAGGCACCCCAGGATGACACAAGGAGGGTTTGCTATGGCCAGAGGTTCCCCAGGGGCCCCTCTGTCTCCATCCTGTGCCAGTCCTTCTCTCTCAGGTATTCAAAAAGTTGTCTTTGAAGCACTGTTGGGAAGTCCTCAAGGGAAAGAGATCCTTTAGCCAGAGGCAGCTCCCATCTATGACTTTATCATTTCATAGCAACCTGCTTTGTCTAAATACCAAAGAAGCCATCAGGTGAGAGGGAAATTTGCAGAGATAAAGGGACTAGGAATGCATTGACTTGTCATGCTTGGATGGGAGACCCTGTGAGCAGTCAGAGGAGTGTCAGCCCCAAGGGGAGGGAGGCTGGAGGGCTCCACTGTGCCTCTCTCTGCTCCAGGCTGCTTTCTTCTGCCCAGAGCAGAGGCTGGAACTTGGGAGGTGTCACATTCCAGTGCTCTGAAGTGGAATTTAGAACCATCCTCAGCAGCTGGTCTGAGCTCTGTTTCCTGCCCAGACAAAACTGGCAAAGCATGGCAAGTTTTATTTTGAAAGATGAAATTTAAGTCATTTTATTGCTGCTGAGACATTCTGGATGGGCAAGTCCAGAGACCAGAATTCTCTCTTGCTCCCAGAGCTCATATATTCTGACTGTTATTTCTGGAAGTAGCCTTAGCAATTCTAACTTCTCTGCCCACTCCGCCCTGTATTTTATTGGAACTCTATTCCCCTAGCATCTGTAACTACTCTCCTGAGCCTCTTTCCTCCTATCTCTGATTATTCCTTGCCCACCTTCCCCATGGGTTTCTCTTTGTATGCAGTCCTTCAAATGTCAGCATGCCCCATGGATCCATTCTTTTTGTAAGAAAAATATATACTTTTTATTTTGCTTAAAGTGCTTATCTATTTTCCCCCACTTTAAAACATTGTGGTGAGAAATATACATATATATATATTGAAGTGTGCAGTTCAGTGGCATTTAAGTGTGCAATTCAGTGGCATTTAGGGCATTGATGGTGTTGTACAAGTCATGGACACACTCTTGGTCCATCTTATCTTTCCTTTCTAAGACTTTCCAGGAGCTCTCATTTCCTCTTACAGTTTAAACTCTCATCTGGATATTGATGACTTAAGTCTTTCTCTCTAACCTAGATTTCTCCTCATGCTTCAGGGTCAGAGTGAGGGTCATTCAACTGCCTGATAAGTCCTACTGAGACTTCAAACTCAAGAGTTCAAACTGAGCTCATCACTTTTGCCTTCAAACCTGCCGGACCTCCTTCCCTCATTCAGTGGCCCCACTTATCAACCCAAGTGGGAAACCTGGAAGTCAACCTCAATTTTCTTTCGCTCCCTCTCTCCTCCCTGATGCCCATCAGTACATCTGATCCTTCGAATTCCTAAGTACATTTCCAATCGGCAGGTCACACCATCTCCAACACCTTTGATTGGGTTTAGAATCCTATAATTTCTTTCCTGAATAGTTGTAGCTGTCTCTTCACTGTTTTCTCCAGCACCGTTCTTGCAACCCTGACTTCCACCCTCTGTAAATCAAGACTTATCTATCTAAACTGTTATTCTGACAGCTCTGTCCACCCATGAACTCTTTAATAGCCCTTCCTTGTCTATAGTTCTTGGGAATTTGATTAAAGTGATACACTTCTTCCTCAGAGAGTACACATTTACATTTACACACAAGCCCACAAGCTTTGATAACAATTTCAAGGGGGGGGGGGGGAAGGGTGTCTATCAAATCCTCAGAATTCGCATCCCCTAGGCACAAGAGTCCTTAGACCACACAAGGTCCTTCACAACCAAGCCTCTATTTCTCCAACCTGCTCTCCTACCACCTCCCTCTTTACACTTTGTGCTTTGACAAAACTAAAGTGCATATAGTTCCCTGTTCATATCTTGCTGTTCTCATTTTCTTCTCCCTGAAACACCCCTTCTTCCTCTCACTGCTTGGTTAACTGTTTCTCATCTTTCAAGTCTTCCATAAAGCACTGCCTGATTCATTCATGCCTTACATATTTATTGAAAACCTACTATGGGCTAGGTCTCCTACAAGCACTGACATTAAAGATGGTCATGGTCTCTGTAGTCATAGACCTTGTAGTAGAGTGGGGAACACAGACAAGTAAATACTACCACTGAACTCTGAGTCCGTGCTCCCATTTTATATTATGTCTCTCTCTTAGCTTCTATTGTATATTATAGAAATATCATTATGTGCTTGTCTATCTCACTGAACTATAAGCCCCCCGAGGACATGTATCTGACTTTACTCATCTTTGTAACTTTGAGATGTAGTAAAGTGTTTCCAATGTAGAAGGACTTAATAATAGTCACTCAACTTATTTATTAAATTGAGGGAAATAAGAATTTAGTAGGCTAACACCTTATGCAGCCAATAGGTGGCAGAAATGGCACTGGAGCCAATGTTGTCCAAGGCTGCTCACCTTCCCCTTCAGGGCTCCATCACTAGAAACAGCTCACCACTCTCACTATAAAAGAGCTTGGGCTTTGGAATCAAGAATAGATGATCTAAATCTGAATTTTTCTACTTACTAATGTGTGGACTTTGGATAAGTTACCCAACCTCTCCTAACTTTCCTTATCTCTACATATATGAAATTGAGATATTTCTACTTCCAGGGTTGATTTGATACTTACATGAGATAAGGTATGTGTAGAGGTCCTGGCACATGGCCATCCTTCAATATATGTTACTTCCCTTTCCATTCCCTCCTTGTTCCCCTGCCCAGGCCATGTTTCTGATGATGAGCCAAGGCTTGGCCTAGGTAAATGAATTTGATTCTTGGGAACAGAATGCTAACTTTGGCTGGAGCTATGGTGTTGATGGGTGACCCCAGGTTACATATTTAGGAAACCACAGGCCCTCAGGTTGCCATCCTAGTGTCAAGGAAAGGGAAAACCAAGTGAGTTTTCCAATGCTGAATTTAATATCCCTCATTAAATCTGATCAGACATTAATGAGAGTGAAACATAATCAAACATGATTCACTCTTGCTACCTGAGAGGTAATCTGGGTGAGAAATGGGAATAAAATGGACAGATATTGAATTCCTTAACCCATAAAGTAGGCTGTACATAAAAACTATTAGGTGAGAATTACCTATGCCCTTGTGAAACTCTTTGAAAAGCATGGCTAACGTAATGAGGCTGTCCATGTAGTACACATGGCAGAACTCCCACATCCAAATTAACCTAATTCCAAGCTAGTGGCTTTGGATGCTGTAGCCATTGCTCAAAGCATTCTGAAGCACCTCCCTTGGAACTGTTTTTGAAACCACTTTATAGGCCACACAAAGAAAATCTTGCACCATCTGAGTCATGCTTTGTCAAGGAGGTTCCCAGATTGATAACCCACCATTCATTATTCATTATTCATCACAACTACAACTTTTGGGGTTGTTTTGAAGTCAGATGATGAGGATGTGCTCCTATTGCCTTAATGAGGATATTCAAATACTGTGCCTTCAAAGTCATAGCAATTTCAGAGCAGGAGTTCAGAAGATACTTGGAATAGTGACAGTGCTGTTGGAGAAAAGATATGACCTTCTAAGGTAAATATTTTGAAGGAGTAGCAATCAATTGAATATAAATTCCAGTTTGCTATGAACCTTATTACTTTATGCTTTATATGGATAATACCAGAAGGACTTAGATAAGCCAGCATTAAGATGTGATTAAGGGAAAGATCGATGTGATACTCCTACAGGTGCAAGCTTTGAGGTCCTCTATATCAGGGTTGTCCAGCATCATCTTGGTCCTGTTGCCACCCTGACCTATTAGAGACATTTCATGTCACTAGTAATGGCGAGAGTGGTAAAAAGTAAATCTTGGGTTCATTCAGTAGTTTCTTTCAGCTCCATAAAATGCATAGAGCTTGTTAATTAAAACCCATTTTTAGAGAATAGTGCAGACAAGATGTAGCTTGTTAGTGCTCGGAATGCCTTCGTTCCTGTGAGTGGGCTGTTGGAGTAGGGTTACAAAGAACAGTCACTTAGTAATTTAAAATACTAAGATCCTAGAAGAGAAAGGCTAATTTTTAATCTTCATTTTTCGTTCCATTAGATACAGGATTTTGCCTACTTGCCTTTAGTGTAGCTATTTATTTAATGCGTATGCTCAATTGGTATTATTATCAACCCTCACTCTTAGTCACCATCATTATTGCCTATTTTTAGTAAGTAAGCAGACCTGCTGCATGCTGTTGGTTGTTGCTTTAGATTATGAACTCAGGAAGGTGGAAGCCATGCCTATGATTTAGGTGGCACCTCATAGAGATAGATGATACCAGCAGTTACATGAAAACAAAGTCTCTAAACTGTATAATAGGGTATCAGGAAACCAACAAATCATTTTCTATTGCATTTCTAACACATGTTTAGCAGTAGGAGACACAGAAGGAAGAAAAAGTCAACCTCCAATCCTGGAAGATGTTATCACAGTCCAGTTAGGAAGTTAGGGCTGACTCACAGGGCTTGTTTAGAAGCAGCACAGGTTCTGTGTAGTTAAACTCTAAATGATGCTACAAACCACAGTGTTTGAGCTCAGAGCACAGGGAGGCCAGGAGGCTTGCCAAGGTCAGTGAGGCATCCTGGGACAGGTCCAGGCAGCACTTGGCAGGCCTTGCAGCCACAGTGACATTTAGGTAGGTGGAGAGAAGATGAGAGGGCATGCCAGAAGGAAAGTAAAATGTGATCAAAGGCACGGAACTAAGAATGAACATAATTTTATCTAGCGTGTAGAAATATAAAATAAAAATGTTTGATCATCAGTGAAGATTTTTATCTATTAGGGCTCAGTATATTCATAGCTTTTAAGGCCAGCAATTCAGGGTCAACTAAGGCTGCCAGGTTGGACTCAGCATTTGTTAGATATTTATTTTGGCTGCATTTGCACCTTTTACGTACAATCTCAACCTTTATAGATACCTTTGCTAAGACCATGAATTTCAGCTATGTAAGGAAAATAAAATTGTCTTTCATATTTCCTTGGCCTACAAATGAAGCAGTTTTCCTGATGCTTGGTTATGTGTAAAAGAGACCCAGAAATATTTTAGTTGTCACTTATGCAAGTGCTTTTTTATTAAAAAAGAACAAAACATTAAGCCCACTGCTTTGGGCACTGACTAAATTAATATCTGTTTCAGCAACCACAGTCATGGCAAAAGAGTGCTAGTTATGCAATGCTTGTGGCACAGAACCTTCTTTTGGAAAGATATAAATTTTATTACTGACCTTTGAATTTCCTTGGTGCCCTAATGAACAGGTGAGAAGCTGGCTGCTTTGCAAAAGAAAAAATGTTTATATACCTTCGTGTGACTTTGTAATTCTATAGGGAGCATAAGGAAGAGCTTGCCTCCTTTTTGGGAGTGCAAACAATACAAATTACGTTAGACCCAAATAATATCCTGATTACAAAATACATGTAAGGACCCTGGGGCTGGCTGTGATTTGGCGCACTGTGACTATGAAGTGCCAACCAGGACAATATGGTCTGGGGCAGGTTGCTGTCACCTCTGATTTTGCCAATTTTTGACCATTTAAAGAGTTGGCAATTATTCTAGTGTTGGCAGAAAGGAGATCTTCTCAGGCTCTCTGCTTTATGGTCCTGTTCCCCAAACTGTTCATTTCTCCTCTCTTCTCTCTCTCTCTTTCTCCCTCACACACAGTTTTTGGATCCTCTTTAAATTGTGCACTTCTTCCTACAATTGTTCTTTCAACTGAATGTTCTAATCCAGAATGCTCAACTCAAAAGATTCGGCTATTTGAAACAACCCCAATAACTCAGGAGCAGGCATAAATGGACACATTGTACTAAAGCTTATTTACTCAGCATATGCACTATACTCTCTCAAGTTCTTCAGAGATAAGAATTCCTATTTTATATACAAATTACATAAGCCTGCTTGTCTTGATATCTCGGCTCCCAGAAGCTTAAACTATCAAATTAGAAAGGGGGGAGGGCATCTCGAATGTAAGATACATGTATAATACTGAGAAACGAGAGGTCAGGAAAAGCAGAACCATAAACTTAAAAAACATAGTGATCAGATCAGAAGGCCACTCTAGAACAAACAGCCTCAGAAATTGAGGGTTTCATAGTATTCTGGCAAATTTTAGTTCATGATAGCAATGGTGGAGAATAAAATGTAAACATTATATAATATTTCATTACATGCATTTTGTGTGAAAAGGTTTCCTAGGAAGAAAGACCTAGGAGTAGGTGAGGAATGAACTCCATTTGCGTGTTTTTCTTGGTTCCCTAGGTTAATGATCTCACTCCAGTCGCTTTGAACCTGTGACAACGATGAATTGGTCCTCTCTCCCATCCAGAACTAACTAGTGAAAACGGTCCTTAAGATACATGTCTATTTCTCTTTTGCATCACCCCGTCCCCATTAATAGTTTTCTTTATCTATCTTGTTTTTTATTCTGTTTTTTTAAAATTTTATTATTTTTGTCTTATTTTTTGGAGGGGCTTACTCTGTTGTTCTCTACCTCTGTTGAGGCCTATACTCTGCTAGCTTTTCTTCTTTTCTAATATAAACATTTAAGGCTCCAAATTTCCCTCTCAGAACCACTTTAGCTGCATTGCACAAGTTTTATGTGGCATCTTCATAATTGACTAGTTTTCAGTATTTCACAATTTCCATTATAATGTTACTTTGACTTATAAAAGATTTAGATGGGTATTTGAAATTTCCAAACACATGAGATTTTCAAAATTGATTTGTAACATGATTTGCTATCAATTTTTAGTGGAGTTTTTTGATCACAGGATATGGTCCATATGACATGGATTTGTTGAAATTTGTTGAGACTTTCCTTAAAGTCTAATACATGGCTACATTTTATAAATGTTCAAAGTGTGCTTGAAAAGGAATAGGTATTCTCTCTAAGATGCAGGTTTCCTATATACAGTAAGTCCTGAAATAGCACTCCTGGCCATCTCACAAAGTTGGCTGTAATGCGGTTGGTGATCAGTTCCTGCCCTCTGCCTATCCCCCACTCTCCAAAGGAGAAAGGTCAGAGTTCTTATTTTCTACTGTGGACAGGGGTGGGAGGTACAGAAGAAGTGATTGATACATGAAATTCAGCATACATTTCATTACCTTTACCTTTGTATAGTACAGAGTGATGGGAAAGATTTCACTGAATTTAAGATGCATCCCTTGTAGGATGCCTCATTATTTTATGAGCCATTAGGGAAAAACATTGCCAATTAAATTATGCTACATTATTGATGATCTGAAACATCTTGATTTCAGTGATGTTAAATGTGAAAAAAAGTGTACCTCAGAATTATGAAATAATGGTATTTTTTCATTAACCATATAATTTCATAACCCTCATTTCATTCAACCAAAAATTTTTGGGGCCTACCTAGATCATTTTCCTATAGCCTTATTGTGTGGCCACTAGACCATGTGTAACTACATTATTCAAATAGTTTATATTTTATTAATTTTTTTGGCTGCTTGATCTATTAATTACAGAGAAAACTACTTAAATCTCTTCCTGTGAAGGTGGATTCATCAATTTCTCTTTACAGTTTTGTCAATGTTTGCTTCATATATGCTGAGGATATGCCATTAAGTGCCAACTAGAATTATACCGTCTAGGTTAACTGTTCCTTTGAACATGATATAATGGTCCCTTTTATACTAATAATGGTTTGGTTTTGCCATAAAGTACATTTTACCTGATATTAATATAGCTATACTAGTTTTATTTTGATATTTGCCTGATATAACTTTTCTCATACTTTTATTTTCAACCTTTCTATGTCTTTCTATTTTTGAATGTTTTATTGTAAATAGCATATAGTGTTTGTTTTTATTTAAACACAATCTGTGAATCTGTGTTTTTTAACTGCTGAGTTTGGTCCATTACATTTATCTTGGTAATGGATTGTTTCAATTTGACTTTTATTTCTAGAAGTAAATATTACCATCTCACTATGTGCTTATTACAGAGTTTTCTGCGGCATAGAGTCAGAAAAATATTTTTTTTATTTTATTTACTCTCAAAACAAGGAAATTTCAAACATAGGGCAAACATTCTTTAAAATACTTAGAGATTAAAATGCTGAAAGTCAATTGCTCAAAGATCCAAGAAAAACAAATCAGCACAAATCCTCCAAAACATATTTGAAGAGATATTTTTATGCATACAAAGGTTGTCAAAATAGAGATATTGGCAAACAACATCTGAAAGCTGAGTTTTGCATTTTGATATTCCTGTGGTCTTCTGCTTTTTCTAATGACAGTACAAGAAACCACAGGCCATCTTGTTAAAATAATAATAAGAAAATACTACGACATTGTAAAAAGACCTTGAATTTGTATGGTTCTACTGAGATTAGCTAATAAATAGGTGAGAATGATTTGTAACTAGTATAACAATTATTTGTAAACAGAAGGGTGTGTTTTGAGGTTACTCAACAACAGATTGTTCTCAGGAGAAGTTTTAAGCACCCTCTGGTCTGAAATATCATCTCATTTGTATTAGGTGGAGGTTGGCCAATCTGAATCTCTCTAAGAGAAGCTGTCTCCAGTGTCACCAACAAAAGGTTCTCATATTTATTTTCAAAATATCAAAGCCAAACTCATTTGTTACACTTTACAGGGCTGATCGTGTTTGCCTTACCCCTTCATTAGCACACTTTTTGTTCTAGAATTACAGACTCTCTGCATAGGAAGGAATCTGAAAGCTTTTCTAGTCCAATTGCCCATCTGATGCATGAATGGCACTTACATAATTCTGCCAAGTGTCAAGTTGCCTGTGCATGCAAACAACCATACCAGGGAACTCCCTCCCTCCTGAAGCAGTCAATTAGAAAGACTAAAAACGGAGCCACAAACTGTGTCCATCACCCTATTCTACTCTTTGGATCTCTGCAGTAAAAGCAGATATACCTGTTTCAGGACAGCCTTTCAAATATTGAAAACAGTTATCAGGTCTTTCTTCATGCCTCCAGACTAAAGAGGCCCACTTCTATAGATTATTCTATATAATCTACCACATTTGGTGTTATTTTTCATATATTCAGTTTCTCTAGGCTCTCCCTGATGTGTTTTTTGTATTTAATACAATACTCGAGTGGATACTTTACCTTCACCAAGTCAGAGGTTCCATGACCTCTTTAGTCTGAGACACCGTACTTCTGTTAATTCAACCAGAAGTCAGAGTCTCTTTGGGAAGCACATCAGTGTACTGATTCTTACAGAGCCCACAACATCCGCGCAAGGAGACTCATACTGAGTACCTACTGAGTACAGGCCCTGTTCCAGCTAGTTAAAGACCAGGATGTTAGCCACATTGATCTGATCCCAAAGCTCATCTTTATTCCCACTTTTCTTCTCCAACTAAGTCTTTCCCCTGTGTTTTGCTAAGCTATGTATTTCGAAGGACATATCCCCTATAATTACAGCAAAAATGAAGGCCGCCCTTTTTCAAGGGCTGGCTATGAAACATTGAGTCACTTGTAGCCCTAGGACTGTGGATTGGTCACTTTTGGTACAAAGCTCCCTCCAGCCCAAATAATGTAAAAGTACACTGGAGCCTATTCCCTTTCCAAATGACCAAATTTATAAATCAGTGGTATCAAAAGTAATAATATTTTGTTAGTATACTTGGAGCATACAAGTGCTGGAATCATCTTCCTAAAATTTTGCTTTGTGCTTCCTTTGAATGGCTTCCCATAGCCCAAACTCCACCTTCTGTCATTCAAATCCTCTGCAAGGTCAGCCTTCTATTTCCCCTCCAGTCCAGTCTCCCCTTACTCTTCCAGGTTGTGTGAAAGGGGGACAGGTGGGTGTGGGAGCTAGTTGGACAGGAAGCGGGATGATGTTAGGGTGAAGAAATCTATAGGGGAAAACCACGGTGTGGCCCCTGGTCCTGTCCTCCTGGATTGGTTGTTGGTAAAGGACTTGTCTTCTCCAGGGGTCTCTTCTTAGAATTGCAACAACAGTTTAGGGAGGGTCTTGTTGGGGAAGACATTTTGGGCTGAGCAAATCATGAGCTGCTCATGTTATTCCTGAATGTCTAGAATGATTAGTCCAGCTCCTTTGCGGGAAGGTGCACATCTTGAGTAACTGGGTCCATTAAGGGGACAGTCCTGAGTATGCACTTGCTTGTGTCAACTTACTTATCCAAAGGTCTGTGTGGAAGCTCATCAATCTTTGGAACAGATGGGGAATTTCTGGGTGCCTGCACGATATTTGCCTTTTATACTCCAAAGTGTATAATATTTCTCTCTTGGAGTATACATCCTGCCTTGGAAGCTATGCTGTAGGAATCTGGAAGTCAAAGACTGGCTATTCTTCTTTGAGGTCTAACACTTTGCCCACAGTACTATTTCAATACATGTTGGTCCTGCTCTTTGGCCCCATTCACTGTACTTCTTTTCTTAATGAAGATACGCACATGCTTATAGCTGTTGGTATGAATCATCCATCCCAGAGTAGCTACCTATTTTGATTGATGGACTGTTTTGCTGACCTTGGAAAAGAAATAGAAGAAAAATGTCTTCTCTATTTTCTACTTTTTCTGAAGAGCAATAATTTTTTATTATGTTGGAAGGCAAGATTGCCACCACTCAACACAGGCTACTGGATTCATTCCCTACCAGGCCGGTGAAATTCAAGAAATTTTGGCAAGGGCAGGCATGCCAACTCTCTGTTTACCTAGATAGCCTAATGACTACAAAACTGGGCTGGGTTTGTATTTTCCTAAGTTATTTCAAAACAATTAGTAAGAGAATTAAACTGACTTACAAGACAGACCCAGGAAGTTGCCTAGGACAGAAGTCTGCAGACAGTTCTGCGATGTGGTCCCTGCCCTCCCTTTGCAGCTTCTCTTAGCTGCAGCCACTATAGCCTCCATCTCTGGGCTCCAGATCACCCCCTTCTGAGCCAGCCCTGATCAAGGCAGTTCATGCACCCTCAGCTTTGGCTGGTGACATTAGTAGAACTTCCATAGCCTAAGTTTCTGGTATTTCAGGGTGAGCTCAGGCTATGCCAATGTTCCCCAAGTCACACACAGCTTTTCTGTAGTTACCGTGAGACCTATTCTTTTTTTTAAAGACAAAATATATTTATTTCCTGAATGAGGAGAAATTGGAAGTTAACATCAAAACTGCATCATGTATTAAGTTTAAATTAAATATTAAAGAAACTCCAAAACATGGCAGATAAAGACGGTTTTTCCAACTGGTCCCAATAGTGTTGTCTCTGACCTTCTCTGCTGTTGCCCAACCCAACCAGTTACAGTCAAACTGGCCCAAAACACACTTTTACCCAGGCTGCACCCTTAGCTAACCCCAGTGCTTTCTTTATGACCCAGTTCACTTATCATTTCTTCTGTGATTCCTTCTTTGATTCCCCAGACACTCCACTTCATGGTGTCACTGGCTTGAGCATAGTCCATTTCTCTTAATATTAAAGCACTTATCACATTAAATTACAAATCCTTGGAGTACTTGTTTGTTTCCTATGTATTATATCTTTGTGTTCCTTGGACTAAGCAAAATGAGTGACTTAGATTCTATATTAGTTTCTCTGGTTCTGCCTGGTATCCAGCCTTGTGCTGTAGATCTTCATAAACAAGGGGCGTGCCTTGAATCTTGATCCAGCTGAGTGGGTTATTTCCAGACCCCCTTCTCCAGGTCCGAATTCCTGACAAGGGTCTCCTGCTAGTGGAGCTGGTGTTATGCTGAAGAGGTTTTTGACTGTTGCCCTGCCTGGGATCACTGGTTGTTGTTTCCCAGCTGGCTGTTTTTTTTTCTTCTTAAATCATGCTCAAGCTCCCCATGCTCCTTGGATGCACATATTGGATTACTGGCCACCCTCTTTGGAAGTCTATCCTCCAGCCAGGGCTCAGTGTGTTCTAATCCTACTTCACGCTCGCTTTCTACTCTTCCTACCAGCAGGTGCCATCATGGTCTCAGTATGACCCTTGAATAAATCCATTCATTCACTCAGTCACCGGCTATCTACTACTATGGCCAGGCATTGTGCCAGGTGCTGGGTTGCAACGGTGAACACGACGTGGCCTTTGTTTTTCCTCAAGAAGCATATGGGCCACACTGTACAAGAGAGGCAATTGATCTTTTAGTGTCTGTGCTTTCTTTACTCCAAGTCCAGTTGTTTCCAAACTGATAACCTACCTCTGTAGGGCTGCTGGAGGCCACTTTCTTGGGAGATGTTGGGAGTGATGAAGTGTTAAAAACAATACAAATGATAACTGGGCTCTCTCTTCCTGAAACAATGAGCAACAAGTATGTAGCTCAGCAGGCCTCAGTGTGAGAGGAGGAAAACAAAGAACAACTTGGACCATGGAAATGGGGCATTTGGAGAGAAAGTTTTGCAGTCTTTGTCTGGCAACACAAAATGGGAAGGTCCCTAGACTGGATGTATGGGCCAAAATTATTCTTTTAGGCAAATTCCTATTTTTATAGCAGAAAATATGATCCAAAAGAAGGAACACAAAAGAGGTTTCTCATTTTAAAATCTTGGGATTCTTAAATGAATGGAATTGGGAGTAAATCAAGAGAAAAAAATCATTTTTCTTTAATAGATTAAAAAAAAAACTTTGGAGAACAATTAGTATCAGGTAAGTAGAATGATAAGAGACCTGGATATTTATGATTTACTTGGCAAACTTACTAAAGTGCAGAATCCTGGGCTCCCTGCTAAAAAAATTCTGATTCTTTTGGGTTTCACAACCTTGGTACTATTGACATTTTGGACTGGATAATTCTTTGTAGTGGGGCAGGTTCTTTCCTGTGAGTTGTCATGTTTCTCTCTCTTTCTCTCTCTAATACCTATAGAAAAACACCAATAGTTCAGGAAAAGAACAGTTTAAATTCTTAAAAACCTGAAGGATAATATGATTTAAAAATCCTTGGGAAACAGGTTGGCACCATGTTCATCCCCACAGAAATCAAATCAAATCAAATCACACTCCAAAACCACAGGGAGTCGCGGCTCTGTCAGGGGCCACTGGAGGGTCTAGCCTGTGGTGAAATTCTCTCCGGAGCTGCAGCTCTCATGTGTCTGAAATGGTCCCTCCTCTGAAAAAATGCCCACAAACATGCTGGGCATGATAGAATACTTTAAATAATAATAGAAATTTTCTATGTGGTAATAATGCATCAACTTTAGTGAATACTTGTTTTAATTCATTCTCCTATATAGTCTAAGTATTCTCTTTATGTTACTCTTAATTGATTTACTGAGAAAACCTTTTTTTCAAAATAGTGAACGAGGTGGGTTGGGGAGCTGGGTGAAAAAGGTGAAGGGATTAAGAAGTACAGACTGGTAGTTACAAAGTAGTCATGAGGATGTAAAGTTCAACATAGAGAATATAGTCAATAATATTGTATTAACTATGTATAGTGCCACATGGGTACTAGACTTATCAGGGGGATCATTTTGTAAGTTATATAAAAGTCTAATCTCTATGCTGTACACCTGAAACTAATATAATATTGAACTTCAACTGTAATGGAAAAAAACTAGTGAAGAAACTGCTACCTAATCCCACTTGGTTTCTCACCAGGCCTAATCCAGTGGTGGTGTTTTCCCTTGTTATCCTGCAGGCAACATCTTCAAAGTTTTCTCTAGTCTGTTCCTAGGCTCATCATGGACTCAAAAGAAAGCATACCCTCTTAATCAGGGACACGTTGCCTCTTTATAATCTGCAGAACATAAATAGCAAATCTTTTCATGAGACAGGCCATTGGACTTTTACTTGGCAAGGAAAGAGAATGTCAACAGGCTAGTGAAGAGCTGTGATTCTTTGACAGACTACCATGTACCTCCAGCCCCTTCTACACTTTACCTTTAATCTTCACAGCAACCATGCAAGACAGGCCCTGAGAGAGGCTCAGGTTAACGTGCCCAAGAACACCCTGAAAAGTGGAGGGGCTAGGATTTGAAATTGGGATTTTTGACTCAATATCCTAATTTCTTAATTTCTCCATTATGATGCAATTATAGGGCAGTTCTTAAAATGACAAACTTCTTTTTGATATTTCCCTTAAAATGGCACCGTATTAGTGGTTTTCTCATCTATTGCTAGAGGCTGGGCAGAACAGAAGGCCGATTAAGACTATGGAGATGGGATGCCTTTAAATATGCTGGTAAGAGCATTTCGGCAGTTTGACCATTTTCTATAGTCATGGAGCTCAACAAAGTTTACCATTTGTATAGGAATCTTTTAGCTCTTGGATGGAAAAATCATTTTCCTGTAAAACTTCATGGAATTTCTGCTCCTGGCAGGGGCAGCAGTTATTCGTTGTGAATCTTGAAAACTTGTGACACAGTTGTCCAAATGGGCACCAAATAAAGCGAGGAAAGAAAAGCCTCGACTACATATTTTAAAATTATCTTTGGTTCCAGTTGATGCAGCTGGCAGGCTGCAACTGGCATTGACAAGACTAACCCTTTACTCAGACCCAAGGGATCTTTTTTTTGATCTAAAAACCTTGTCATCTGAACCAGCTGCTGCCCAAGAAACGAACGAAGTCCAAGGCCTCAGTTCACATTCTGGATGACCACACATCCGCCTGCTTCTCTGTTTAGCCCAGCAGTGGCTTCAGTCTTCTTAATTTGAGCTTCTGTGTAGGGCCCTGCTGGGGACTGGAGTTTTATGTTTGAATATAGGTCCCTTTGTCTGGATGAATTTGGACACTGAGTCTGTCCCCGTTAGTCACCTGGGCTTGGCTGAGTGACAAACATGTACTTCTAAGGATACATCTTGTCTTAGAAGAGTCCCTGTGTTATAACAGGACTCTGAAGCGAGCAAATAACTTTTTGGGAAGAATCTGCAACTAGTTCAGTGATTTTGACCAAGCTTCTAATATAATAACAGCTAATATTTATTAAGCACTTACTACCTGCCAGGACTTCTGCCAAGCACTTTAAAAAAAATCTTTATTTGAGAATATGCTTTTATTGATATTTAGCGGGGGGAGCGGAGAGAGAAAGAATGGGACAACAGGCCAACCAACTGAGCCACCTGGCCAGAGCTTTTAAAAAAATTAATGAATTAAGTTTATTGGGGTGACATTGGTTAACAAGACCATACAGGTTTCAAGTGTACAACTCAACAAAACATCATCTGCACACTGCATCGTGCACTCACTGCCCAAAGTAAAGTCTCTTTCGGTCCCCATTTATTCCCCCTTTCCCTCTGGCTATCACCGCACCAGTGTATGTGTGTGTGTGTGTGTGTATTTTTTTTTGCTTAATCCCTTCACCTTTTTTCACCCAGCCCCGTCTAACCCCCTCCCCTCTGTTCCATGTATCTTTGCTTCTGTTTCTATTTTGTTTATTATTTTGTTCATTAGGTTCCACATATAAGTAAGATCACATTGTATTTGTCTTTCTCTGGCTTCTTTCACTTAGAATAACATCCTCCAGGTCCATCCATGCTGTCACAAAAGGCAGGATTTCCTTCTTTTTTATGGCCGAATAGTATTCCATTGTGTAAATGTACCATGTCTTTTTTTTATCCACTCATCTACTGATGGGCATCTGGGTTGTTTCTAGATCTTGGCTGTTGTAAATAATGCTTCAATGGACGTATGGGTGGATAAAGTCTTTCAAATTACTGTTTGCGGTTTCTTCAAATACAGTATATTGCTAGAAGTGGAATCACTGGGTCAAAAGGCAGCTCCATTTTTAATTTTTTTGAGGAACCTCCATACTGTTTTCCATAGTGGCTGCACCAGTCTGCATTCCCACTAACAGTGCACAAGGGTTCCCTTTCTCCACACCCTCACCAACACTTGTTTGTTGATTTATTGATGACAGCCATTCTGACAGGAGTAAAATGACATCTCATTGTGGTTTTAATTTGCATCTCTCTGATGATTAGTGATGTTGAGCATTTTTTCATATGTCTGTTGGCCATCTGTATGTCCCCCTTGGAGAAGTGTCTACTCAGGCCCTTTGCCCATTTTTAAATTGGATTGTTTGTTTTCTTGGTGTTGAGTCGTATATGTTCTTTATATATTTTGGATACTAACCCCTTATCAGCTGTATCATTGGCAAATATGTTTTCCCATACAGTGGGTTCCTTTTTCATTTTGTTGATGGTTTCTTTTGTTGTGCAAAGCTTTTTAGTTTGATGTAGTCTCATTTGTTTATTTTTTCTTTTGTTTCACTTGCCCTCGGAGACATATTAGGGAAAATATTGCTATAAGAAATGTCTAAGATTTTTACTGACTATGTTTTCTTCTAGAATCTTTATGGTTTTGAGACTTATATTTAAGTTTTTAATCCATTTTGAGTTTATTCTTGTATATAGTATAAGTTGGTAGTCTAGTTTCATTTTTTGTACATCTGCCCAATTTTCCCAACACAATTTATTGAAGAGACTATCTTTACCCCATTGTGTGTTCTTCCCTCCTTTGTCAAATATTAATTGACCATAAAGGTGTGGGTTTATTTCTGGCCTCTCTATTCTGTTCCATTGATTTGTATGCCTGTTTTTATGCCAGTATTATGCTGTTTTGATTACTATGGCCTTGTAGTATAGTTTTATATCAGGTAGTGTGATACCTCCAATGATGTTACTTCTTCCTATCCATGAACACGGTATATTATTCTATTTATTTGTATCTTCCTCAATTTCTTTCTTCAATGTCATATACTTCTCTGAGTACAGGTCTTTTACCTCCTTGGTTAAATTTATTCCTACGTACTTTATTTTTTTTGTTGCAATAGTAAATGAGATTGTTTTCTTAATGTCTCTTACTGATAGTTTGGTGTATAGAAATGCCACAGATTTCTAAATATTAATTTTGTATCCTGCTATTTTACCAAATTTATTTATCAGTTTTAGTAGATTTTTTTGGTGAAGTCTTTAGGGTTTTCTATATACAATATCATGTCTTCTGTAAATAATAACAGTTCTATTTCCTCCTTTCCAATTTGGATGCCTCTTAATTCTTCTTGTCTGATTGCTGTGGCTAGAACTTCTAGTACTATGTTGTATAGAGTGGTGAAGGCAGACATCCCTGTCTTGTTCCTGTTCTTAAGGAAAACACTTTTAGTTTTTGCCCACTGAGTATGATGTTTATCATATATGGCCTTTATTATGCTGAGGTATAATCCCTCTATTCCCACTTTGCTGAGAGTTTTTATTATAAATGGGTGCTGGATTTTATTAAATGCCTTTTCTGCATCTATTAATAAGATCATGTGATTTTTGTCTTGCAGTTTGTTTATGTGATGTATCACGTTTATTGATTTGTGAATATTGTACCAGCCTTGCATCCAGGAAATAAATCCCACGTGTTCATGGTGTATGACCTTTTTAATGTATTACTGGATCCAATTTGCTAATATTTTGTTGAGTATTTTAGCATCTGTGTTCATCAGGAATAGTGGCCTATAATTTTCTTTCTTTCTAGTGTCTTTATCTGGTTTTGGAATTAGGATAATGCTGGCCTTGTAAAATAAGCTTGGGTGTCTTCCCTCCTCTTGAATTTTTTGGAATAGTTTGAGAAGCATAGGTGTTAGTTTTTTGAATGTTTAGTAAAATTCATCTTGGGGCCATTCTTGATTCCTCTCCTTTCAAGCCCTACATCTAATGGTTCAGGGAAACCATTAGCTTTGTCTTCAAAATATATCAGATGCTGACCACTTCTCTCATCTCCATTGTTCCTTTCTGAGTCAAGCTGCCATCATTTCTGGCCTAAAATATTGCCATACCTTCCTAACTAGTGACTGTCCTTCCATCCTTGTCTTCCCACAGGCTGTTCCAGCAGCCAGAGTGATCTTTCAAATATAAATCTGATCATGCTGTGCTTCTGTGCAAAATCCAAAGTTCTCACCAGACCCTCCACTCTCCATCCCTTTTATCTCATTGTCATTGCTCTCTTCACTAGTGCTCTTCCAGTGACTGATCATCAGCCTTCCTGCTCTTCCTTGAACACACCAGCTGCCTGGTCTTGGGGGGATGTGTGTGTCTAAGCACTGGGGCTCTCTGTTTGGCATGTTCTTCCCCCAGTAGCCTCACAGTCAACTTCAAAGTCTCTACTGAAATGCCACCTTCTCAATGTATCTCTATCTACATTACACTCACTCAAGAAGTACCAAATCCCCTTACTCTGCTTTATTTTTAAAATAGAATATATTATCTTTTAATGTAGTGGGTGATTCATTTGTTATGTTTCTTGTTTACTATCTGCCTTCTTTTTCCTCCCCCTCTCTACTAGACAGAGATTTCTGTCTGTTGTGTTCTCTGATGTATCCCAAGCACCCAGGACAGTGCCCAGCACATTGTGCATGATCAATGAATATTTGTTGAATAAATGAATAAATGGACCTGTATCTCAAATCTTAGGGTGGTTGTAACTTTGTTGTAGACATACAGCATTCTCAAATGCAAAGGGGAATAATGCAGAAGATGTTATGAGGTGGTGTTGATCCAGGGTCAGTTTTCCAGAAAACTTAAGACATGCACTCAGATGAAGATGTAAGGTGTAAATGTAGGCTGGAGTGAGTTGGGAAAATGGCAGAGGGACTTTACTCAGTTTTTTTCATTTTGCAGTACATTAGTAATTAGTGTTAATTAGTAGTACATTAGCAGTTTTGCAGCACATTTTGCAGTACTTTCTTCTTGGCTTACAGGCTCAGGACTTAAATTTTTAGTCCTGTTTCTGCCATAACACAGGTTTGGTTCTGAGGTATTTCCCCTTCTCATTTCCCTGCCCTCGAGGCCTCAAGGTCATGGCTGTTTCTCTGGTATGATCAAACAAAATGAGAAATACAGGCCCAAATTGTTGGATCATTCAGAGCAGGGAGGAATCTGGAATGAAGTTGTTAGATTTGGGGTATTTTAATAATTTCCTGAAGGTTGGCAGGTTCCAAAGGGTCAATTTCTAAAGGAACCAGACAGGGTACATTTGAAGAAATTTCACTGCTTGTGCACACAGTTTTCGTATTTGGTCTCCAGATTTGATGTCCCACTGACAGATCCTTGAGATGCAGACATTTCTCAGACACTTGTTTGTGATAAACCTAATTGCTATGGTCAAATAAAACTTCCCTCTAGTCTGTATCCATTGCACTGGATGACACTGCTTTCAAGAAAACTGGTTTGCTCTTAACACAGGATGAAAAGTGTGTGGGAGGGGTGGAAAGGCCAGAGGTGGGAGGGAGTGTTGTCTGTCAAGAGGCCTGACTTCCTGCTCACTTATTTTGCCTGGTTTCAGTGCTGCCTGCCCTCTCTCCTCCAGCTGTGATGGTGTTAAGGACACAAACCCCAATTCCTGAGGGGTTCTAACAACATGTCCTCCAAAGGCCGGCCAAGAATTGATCATAGCATCTGCCTAAGCTGACCATCAGGTCAAACACATTTGTCTCTAGAATGATCTAAAGGAAAAAGTGCATTTGGCTGCAGAATCTGAATATTCAAACAAAAGTTATTTTGGAAATGCTCGTGTCAGGGGCTGGGGTCTCTATACAAGCTGACCAAGCCCTGACTGCCCTCTGATGAGCTAAACTCCTGAGATGCTGACAGTGGGCAGGAGCAAGTACACAGGCCAAGGTATTCTCAACCATAGCCTTGGAACTACCAATCTAGGGCCCAGCCCAGACTATTTCAATTGGTCTGGCACGAGGCCAGGGTGTCACTATTTTTTAAACGCTCTCCAGGTGATTTTATGTATAACCAGAAGCCAAAACTACTTGACAGCAGGATCTATAGAAGGGGCATCGGAGGAGCTGGCAAGGAGTACGCAGTCCCTACTGCTGCCTCCCAATCCCTATGGCATAGAGCCCCTTTCTCCCCTTTCCTGCTTCATCAATTTTCCATTTTCTCCTGGATTGTTTCCATACCGTACAAACAAGCTTCGGTTTCTTCCATTCTAAATAAAAGACTCTCTTTATACTCTTTATATATCTTTCTTCAGTTACTGCCCATTTTCCTGCTCCCCTTTAGAGAAAAACTCCCTCCGACGTGCTTTCTGTGTATACTGTCCAATTTCTTTCTGTGCATTTTCTCCTAAACCCGCTTCATCCAGACATCTCCCCTTACTGCTGCACAGACACGGGCCCAGAGCCTTGCTAACTGGTCATGCCAGTGCATTCAGGTCTCACCCACAGTCACAGGAATGGGGAACCTGGAGAAGCCGAACACAGGTATTCCTGATACACCGCAGGGCGCGGCACGCCCCTCACCCAGCCCATAGTTGGCCCAGCAGTGTCAGGATGAAAGCTCAGTGAACAGAATGCAAACCAGACAGCTTTCCAGGGAGATGAGAATGACAATGAAAACTTTGGTAAAAAGAAAGGTGATGACTTACACAATGTGTAGTGGTGATGATGACAGAACTGGAGATGAAAGACAGGCCATCGTTCATGCTGACCTGGAGTGCGGCTTTCCTGAAAAGACAACAAGGGAACCATGGGGTCCGTGGGGCTAAGAACCGGACACATTGGTCCCCTGTGTGCTCTGCTCAGAACTACCCTTCGGACTAGTCTCTTCCCCTGAGGGCCTTAGCTGTCTTCTTTGTAAAATGTGGAGCATGGACTCTAGGACCCCTCCTACCTCTAACATTCCAGGGAGATGTCAGGATACGCTTGGCTGGCATATCAAGGCAGTGCCTTCAGCCCTTCTTGCATTGCAGCAAATTGCACTGAATGTGCAAAGCCTGCTTCCACTTAATTTACTTGTCACATTGTAGTAAGGTGAAGGATTCTTTAAAAATGGTCCAAATCAGTGGGGCTAAATGGATCAAGCTATAAACCTAATGTTCTGTTGTCTTTATCTGGATTCTCAGAGATCTGATTCTGGTGGGGGTAGCTTTGTTACTACCCAGCAAACACAGAAGCATAGTAACAGATGAACTAATTTGCCTTCTACCTTTTATCTAGATGAGACTCACTGCAACAGGAGCTTAGCTTGCATTTTGCAGGAAGGACACTATTAATTTGTAGAATCAGTGGAATGAATGAATCACAGACTGATGTTAGGCAACCAGAGTTGGAGGCTTACAATTTGAACAAATGATTAAAGGCACAATTCAGAGGAAAGAGTTTAGCATTTTTTTCCTTAAAGCCACCATTCTATCTTCAGCCTGTTACAGACACATTCACAGAGTAGCTAGTTTCTTCTGGTGACTATTTTTGATGACATTTCACTAGCACTTATAATTGCACCATCATGACATTTCCCCCATAAGTTAGTGCAGGGAGCCTTGTGCACTCTGGGTGAACACTGTATGCTCTGCAGAGGAGCAGAGGAAGGAGCACTGAGCTTGGCTTCCAATGGTCTGAATCTGGGCCTTGAACCATTTGTGGACCCACTTAGCCTTTCCAAGCTTTCTTATCTCTACAGGGGTAATAATCATCTGGCAGGGCAATTATGATGACAGGGCAAAGTAATGTATGTGAGAGTGCTTTGGGAAGTGTGAGAGCTTTCTGGGACATAGTTGTGATTAAGCCAGACAGACCTTGGTTGGTGCCCAAATGCTTCCATTTACTGCTGTGTGACCTTGGGCAAGCTCCTTAAATTCTCAGCCACAGATTCCATCCACATCTGTAAAACTGGGAAGATGTGAGTATCTTGTTTGTCGGAAACTTGGGAGGGTGAAGTGGGACACCCTTTGTAAAACATTTATCCCTGTGCTTGGTTCACTGTAAGTATCGTTCATCATCATTACTTGGAGGAGTCTAGAGAAAGGCCCCATTATGACAATGAAGGGACACTGTTTTCTTTTCCCTTTGTCCCCTCTCCCTTCTCTCTTCTCCCCGAGGCTCAGTTGCTAGTGGAAACTTACATGCCAACTTCTTTTAAGACAGGTGCTGGACACAGCAAATACGTATCTTCCACAGCAAAGGGCTTTTCATCTGTAAAAAGGAAGTCACTGGATTAAGAGGAGTGAGGCAAGTTTATGACTTCAAATTCAGTGATTCCTAAAGACCATCAGCCAAGTCCTGGGAGACACTAGAAAAGTAATAACTGTTTGAAATAAAAACTCATTTTGAGCTGTAAAATCCACTCAAGGTCTCCTGCTTGAATATTAGTCTCTGATCCTGTATGTCCAGTTGAGTCCATCAGCAAACAGAGACCAAGTTCTTACCATAGACCAGGCATAATTGAGGAGAAATAAGAAAATATTAGGCTGGTCCTCAGGGAGCTTCAGGTCTAAGTCTAGTTTGAGAGAAAAGCCATATTCATGGGAAAAGTTCACTGACAAACACAAGAAGTGGCTAAGCCAAAATAGCATTTGGCTTCAGAAGTCAAAGAGCTCGCTTTAGGTGCATGACAAGGCAAGATCTCAGGGAACACAAAACTCGAGCTGTGCTTCAGGGGAGAGATGGGGAAGAAGCATTTCTCTTGGGAGGGATGGCATGGGCAAAGACAGAACCAATGAAAAATAGGTTCCAGGGTAGGACATAAATGGGATTTGAAAAGATCAGTATAGGAAGAAGTTAAGTTTAGTCCGAGTTATTTGAGTTAGACTGAGGGAAAAAATGTTGCTGGTTTTTGGGGAAAAACTCAAAGGGGTGAGTTTTAGAAGTTTTAGCTGTTGCAGCTATGAGAGATGGATTAGAGTGGGGGCACCCAGGAGGTGGTGAAATTCTTGCTCTTATCTTAGGAGAAAGAAGCTGAGAAAAGCTTAAGCAGCTTTAATCAAAAACTCGTTAAGAACTTCGCTGTGTTCCAGATTTTGGGGCCAGAAGCAGGGCTGAAGAGTTACTAAACTCAGTATATAGAAGTCACTCCTTCATATATTATATGGAGTATGTGAATGTTGAATTATAGTATATATACACAACATAGTATATACACAAACACACTATACTTCAGCATTTATTGGGTACATACTCTGTACAAAAGACAATGATAGGACCTGTAGGTGATACAAAGATGAATAATATGTGTCCCTTTAATTAAGCTGTTAATACAAATACCTACATTAGAAGATAGAAAGAATATATATATATTCTTTCCATAGCAAGACGATATTCTGCTGTTGGCATTTGCTGTGAAACTGATGTTTCTTAATGACATTTGAATGTGGCTGGCACTAAACACTTGCCCGCATGGAGATTAGAGAGCCCCATGCCTTCCATGCCTGGATTTAAGGATCAGAGACACCTGGGATGGGAGTTAAAGGACATATCTGAGTGCTAAGCACAATGTCCTCATGGAAGGAAGAGGAAGAGAATGGCCAGTTACAGTATTCCCCTGATGTCTAGGGAAATTATCAGTATGAAAAGTTAGGGAAGTAATTTCATGTCATGCCATGTCATTCATTCATTCATTCATTCATTCATTCATTCATCTATCCATCCAACAAATATTTATTGAAGGACTACTATGTGCTAGAAACACAGGCTCTGAGAAGAGAAACGTGGCCTCTGGATTTTATAGGAGTCACAGGGGAGATAGTTATTAAACACATTCATTTTTATTAAAAAAATTCTTTTGAATGTCTACCAGGTGCCAGACACTGTGCTAGGCCTCACACTGAACAAAAGAAATGAAGCACCTCACTCAAGGAGCTGACATGCTGGTAATTACACAAATTACTATGTAATTATAATTGTGGTGATAATAAAGAAGGGGAAGGAGGGGGCCTGCTCTCGTCTGGAAGGTCAGGAACGGCCTCCCTGAGGAAAGGCTGTGGAAGCTGAAGGCCGGATGAAAGGGAGATGGAGTGGGAGGGAGGCCGCCCTGCAGAGATCCTGGGGCAGGAAGGAGCCCAGACCACTGGAGAGCTAAAAGAGAGCCAACAGGCTGTTAGATTAGAGTGAGATGAGGGCTCAGCATGAGACTAGAAAAGGCAGCAGGGCCAGACGGCCAAGGCCTTGTAGACCATGGTGGGGTTCTGGGGATTTTTCCTAAAAGCAACCGGCAGCTAGCTAGTGGAGGTTCCCCTCCAATTTAGAATTAGCTTTGGCAGGTTATGGAATGTTGCCAGAATAGTGAGGGTGTGTTGAGTAAAATTATGAATCTTATGACGACAGTGGTCGATCACCCAGACCCTGAACTGAGTGTTATTATTTTCAAGATGCCTTTTTGTCTATGGTGACAATAATGACAGGGGCAGGCTGCATGTGGGTACTCTCTAAGGGCTCCGTGTACATCACATAACTGAAAGGGAAGCTTGGATTCATATCCAGGCAGTCTGCCTGCCATCTCTTGATAAGAACCACGCTTTATCTCCTTCACAGTGACCTTGAGAACTAAGACAGGGTTCATTAGGCTCACCTTCCAGGTGCAAAACGGAGGCTCAGCGAGGCAGCAGTGACCCATGGTGGCACAGCGAGTCAGAGGCAAAGCAGGGCCGGAACTGAGTTCTCCACCACTCTTTCCTCCTCAAAGCCCCTCCGTCCCAGGAAAGGCTTGTATTAGAGAATAAACTGAAATCGGGACAGGCGTGGCTGACTAGAACCTACACTGATTTTCTTTTGGCCATGGCTTATCCTACTGTACATGTACTAGTAATACCTGGGTGTGCGGATTGCTGCCCACGGAGCCTGCTCACAGAGCCACAGAGCAGCCACAGAGCAGCCACAGAGCAGCCACAGCAGGCCTCATGACTCCTGGCTGCATTCCGTGGGAAGAGCTGGGTCACCCCGAGGAGGGCCTCCAAGTCAGTGCACTGCAGTGACATGCCGGGGACACTCCAGGACCTGGCATGCCCCTGTGCTGTGTTAGTGCCCAGGCTCACTTCCTGGGCTTTCTCTGCACAGCTCCTGTCCCTTCCCTCTGTCCCAACCAGAAAGGAGGGAAAGGATGAGATTGGCCTAGTCAAGTAGACATTTCTCTTTCTCTCTCCTTTCATTTTCCTTTCCTGCCTGGGAGTCCAAATATTTCTGGAGCAAAGCAGAGGAAAGCCTGGCTGGGAGGGCTGAGGACTTTGCCGAGCCTGCAGGAGGGGCCTGACACAGCCTTCCATCAGTTTATCAGCTTCCGAGGCTGTGGGCCCGCTCTGGGGAGCTGGCATTTTCTGCTCGGAGAGGAATTGTTTAGTTTGGAGCCTGTTTTCACTTTACCACAAAAATGAGTGACTTTTTTCCCCTTCTCTCTAAACAAAGGAGGACCATTTGGTTTCCATAACTCAAATCATCTGACTCCTTCCTGGAAAGTCCACTTGGGAAGCAGGGCACAAAGCCTTCCTCCTGGGCTCGGCCACATTTGGTTCAGGTGCCAGGCCAACCTCGCTGCCACCTTTGTGGAGCTGTGATGTGTATGGGGCCATGATCCACTCTGAAGATGACTGAGGTCCGGGGTCCTCTGTCCACCAGGCAGCAGCCATTTCGCGGCGTGTAGCACTGAGTGGGGGCAGGGCCAACAAGGACCAGGATCTAGCACCAGCACGTGGCTTGTTTGCAACGGCAGAAAATTAGGGAGGGGCAGGAGTTGGAAACCAGAAGTTAGGGGAATTTTTAGATGATGTGTAAATATAAATTTGTTTGTCTTTTACCAAAAAAATTTAAAATTCAGTGCATACCCATGACAGGTTAATCTGATGCATTTGTCTACAAGACTCTGATAATCAAACAAACTTGATTTAAATACGGATTTGGGGAACAATGAATGTCATTATGCCAAACTGCCAAACACGCCAAGCTTGAGAGCTGGGCATCCCTGAGATGAGTGCAGAAAGCACAGCATGGGGCAGGGTAGCCTTCGGGGTCAAGCAGATCCAGGTTTAAATCCCTGGTCTTCTTTACCAGTGGGTGACTGGGGACAAGTTGCTCATCTGTAAACGGTGATGATGACATCATTGCACAGGGTTGTGTGGGGAGTAAATAAGAGTGCATGAAAGTATACACCGCGTTACTTGGCACTTAATAAATATTCAGTTAATATTATTCAACATTATCACATGAGCATCCACACCTTTAGAATAGTCTATGTGAATGTGTGCTTTAAAATCAGAGGAACTAAAGATTGAAATTTCCCAAATCTCTGATTGCTTAGTTTATTGTTTTATCAAACTAACATCTTTTTAGGCATTATAAATTCCTAGGAAATAAAAAGTTTTAGTGAATGTTTATGTGTACATATATATGTTTACACACACATATATATACACACATATACACATACATCTGTATCCACACATTATGTCTATATTTCTATATCTAATTTATATCTATATCATCATCTATATCAGTGATTTTCAACCAGTGTGTTGCAAGAATTTTTAAAATATACAATACTTGACTATTCAGTCAGGGGCACTGACCTCTTTTCCCTTAGACTGTCAAATAAAAAAATGACAACAGCCAACACAACAATAGTCATCTGATGTGCATGAATCAAAATTATACCTATTTTTCTGTCAGATCAGTAAAAATATATTTTTTGGTGTGCCACAGAATTTTAGTAATTAGTGTATGTGTGCCCTGAGATGAACAAGGTTGAAAATCGCTGATCTATAGCTATACCGATTTTGTCTAACACTATATACCCATGGTATCACTTGACATTATTGTTTTTTTTATTATTTACAATTTGGGAAACTCAGGCTCTGAGAGGTTAGGTAATTGAGTCAGTAGTAAATGTCAGAGCTGGAATTCAAACCCAGGTTTTGTTGAGACAACTTGCCCAAGGTCAACCCAACTAGTTTTTCTACAGATGTAATTTAAACCAGTTAGCATTTAATATTGTCACAGTCGCACAGCTTGTTTTATGATGTAGCCTGAAGCACCCTAAAGCTGAGTCTATTTACACCTGACCACTTTGGAGGCAAATGGCCAAGACTCCCCAAGGTTAAAGTGGGATAAGAGTAGGAAGCATGTTTCCTATGAGAGGGGACCAGGGTTGAAAAACTCTGTGATGAGGTTCAGGCCCTGATCTACTATAATGAACCCATGTTCCAGAGCCATACAGCCAAATGTGTACATTCCAGGGTTTGGACCTTGGATCAATGCAATTCTTTTCAGACTGGTAAAGAACTTCCCAAAATTCTTCACTGCATTTGGTGACTGTCTAATGGATTTGGGATAAAACCAGGATTAAAATTCATTAGCCAATTCAAACACCAATCACAGTGAATCCTTTTATAGGGCTGATTAAATAATTCAAATACTTTTCAGGTCTTGGCAATCTTTTCTTGATATAAATATTTATTTCTGACCAAAAGGAAAAGAAAAATAACCCTTAGTTTTATCTGGGGATGCTTGCTGAAAGTCTCCAAAAGCTGATGTAAGCTCCAAAGTAGAGTTTACATTCCTACTGTGAACAAAATAGTGGAGGCGAGGGACTAAATGAGCTCACCCTGCTCTTTCTCCCAATCTCCCCTGGGTCGAGGGAGCATTTTTATGGCATCCCTGAGCCAAGTATAACTGTTCAGCACCAAATTATCAGCTAGTTTGGGAATGTGTCTCTGAATGAGAACAGAAAGGCTAGAGTTAGGCTGGATGTTTCTACCCTTTCACTGCCTTCAAAAGTAGCCAGCTTTAAAAATAAGTTAGGCTTTTCAAATATTGTGCAAAAACCTGAAATAAAATCACATTCCTCAGGACTCCAGGTTGGTGAATTTCAAAGCATCTAGGTTGAGCTTTCTGGAGCCCCAAACAGAAAAAAGGTTGTGGATTTCCCCACTGGGGCTCCTGCAATGACAGTTCACAAACTTGGGAGTTCTGCAAAGCTAAAAGAGATCCATTGCTTAGAGTAGAAAGAAACTAACATTTATTGGACATGTACTATGTGTCAGGCCCTGGGCTGGAAGGTTTTCATAGGTGGTGAGATAATAAGCCTATGGATTTTTTTTGTTAGAAGACATTAAACTCTCCATCAGGGGACAAAGCAGAAATTATGGAAGTGGAGAGAGTAGCTTCTACTTGGAAAGGCTGAACAGTGGTTCTGAGTTTGGAGCAATGAGAACCAAGAGTCAAAATAGAATAGGGAGAGATGGTAGTGAAGTGCAGGTGGGTGGGGCCAAGTTGGGAACAGTCCTTAGAACATAAAATATCCATTGTAGTGTCCTCTCCTGCCCAGCCGAAGCCAGAAGGATGCCTATAACGTGGCAGAACCAAGCTGGCCACCATCCTTTCCCTCAGATATGACCCATACCTACCTACCCCTTTCCTGGCCTGGAGTTGTTGCAAGATTTCATTAGAAGCCCTCACTGTCTAGTGACTATGAGATTAGGCAATGAGCTTGGCCAACAGGTTCCAGGTAAGTTCCCTGGCTTATACCTAACTATTTCACCAGTTCCTATTTGTTATAGGTACCACGGACACATCTTTTGGTTTCCCTTCCTGTTCTCTAGGGCAGGTTGGAGAAAGATGAAGATTAATGGGCATATTAGGAGCCTGCGCTCTGGTGTCCCATCACAGCTCTGCCACCCACTGGCTACGTAGCCCTGTCTGTAACCCAGAGTTCTCACCTATAAGATGGGAACAATACTAATTTCATAGGTGGTTATACATTTTAATGAGGTGATGTGATTAAATGCTCAATACTTCATAAGCACTTGACATATGTCAACTGTTATTAGTAAAGTAGGGCACTTCTGGGCCCACTGTCTGAGGCACCTGTAAAACACAAGATGTGAATGTGTGTGCAAACTGAGTAGGTCTTGCAGCTTATCAACTGTGTTGTCTTAGGGCTATATGGTATAGGTGTGATAAGAAGAAAGTCCTCTACCCAGAAAGGATCTGTGGACATGTACATAGTGTAATGGTTCTCCAACAGGGGTGATTTTGTTCTTCAGGGGACAGTTGACAATGTCTGAGACATTTTTGGTTGTCAAACTGGGGGAGGAGTATTATTGGCATTTAGTAAGTAGAGACCAGGGATAGTGTTAAATACCTTTCAATGCACAGGGCATCCCTCTACCCTCACCAAAGAATTTTCTGGCCAAAAATGTTGAGAGTGCCAAGGTTAGAAATCCTGGTATGACTACCATGGCTTTATATCTTTCTTTGGCCCCTTGTAGAGAGTCCTACAGATATTATGGGTGGTTCACAGCCCCCACGGTACTGGTAGAATGCTCAGGAAAGTTCAGAGGTGTTATAGGATGATGGGTAGAGGAGGTAGAGAGCGTAACAGTTCAAGGGCCACTGGAAGCCACCTGGTTGGAGTAAGGAAGAGAGAGTTCCTTGGTAAATTCCTCCATGCAGGTTTCGATGGGTCCAGGTTTGCCTAGATAGCTGGCACAGCACCAGAGCCACTCTGCATGGTGGGGCTGTATAACTGAAATGGGGTGCTCCAGAAGTGGGGCTTAGATTGCTGCTGAGGTTCTGAGCTGCTGTGGGTGGGAAGGTTATAGAGTCAGAACACCTTACCTATAAATAGCAATATAGGACTTAGCTGAATGCAGTCTTAGAAGAAAATGAAGTGGGTTATCTGGGTCACTGTGTACATGAGGATCAAGATTACATGGTGGACCCAGGAGAGAAAGTATAAGGTGAGGGACCATGAGTCTATTCCCAACGGAGCTAAGGGACAGGAGGCAGCAGCCCTGCCAGTCTCTGGATTGTCTTTTTGGGGCTTACATTTTTCCTAGTTCCACACAAGGTTGTGATCCTCACAGTTATGGGCATACCAGCTTTTAGAATTGGTCTTCAGTCCAGCTAATCTGGTTTCTTACAGTTACTGTTATTTTTATTAATTATAAAAGTAACACATGTTTAGTGTGAGAAGTTGAGAAATACAGAGAGGTATACAAAAAGAAACAAAATCCTTGGCAGTCCTAATTTCCAGTGATAAACGTTGTTAATGTTTTGGGGTACACTATTCAGATTTTTTCCATGCATATTGTTTTTTTACATAATTGGAATCATATTGCACAAAATGTGATGGCATTTGGCATTCATCTCTATCTGAAGTTAACAGGGGCAGTTTTAGGTGTTGCATGGAAATGACATGAAGATAATGGGGCTCAGGGCTCTTGCAAAACACTTTATCCTTTCAATAAATCTACACCAAAAATTCTTGACTGTTGACATTTATAAAACTTACAAATTATTTTCTAAGCAAAACATCAACCTTTAAAAATTTTCTAAGCTTGAAGTCCGAATAAGTGGTGCACTCAAGACAGCTGCAATTGACTAAGGATAAATATACTTTTTAAAGCTTTGTTTTTCCTTGGTTGAAGACAATTCGGGATTCATGCACAAGGTATGTGTCTCCTGACACACAAGCTTCTGCAGCTGTGCACAATTAGGTTTGGAAGGGTTTTACCTTGGAACTGGGATTGAGGAGCAAGTCTACAAAGATGGCCAAAGCCTTCCACACAATCATGGCCATGAACTAGGCAAATACTGGCTGCTCTTAAAGAACACAAACCTACACAGAAACTAAGAAGAGGGGTGAGATGGAGGCTCCATGTACACACTGGAGTATCAGTGGATGTCACTAAGCTGCTGCTGTATACACATTAGGGGCCAGAGCTGAATTGCACAGAGGAGAAAGCCACAGGTAACACTCTTTGTCTTCCATTCCCTCAGCAGTACTCAACTTTTCTTCTAAATGAATGTTGAGCAAATATTTAAAGAATGTCAGTTATAAGGGGGCATGGATTATTAACCTGCCTGCGCTGGTGTTTCCACAAGTTTGGCCCATCTCTGTGTTAATCACTTTCTCCTTCATCATCCTATTGAAGTGATAAAGCACTATTACGTGAGGAAGGGAACAGTCCCTGCAAGTCCAGCTGTGTGGTGCAGAAGTAGAGGGGGTGCAGCTTTCCCTATCAGGGCAGCAGGGCTGGGCGAAAATAAGTTTCAGGGAAGTTCATAAGCAAATCTCTCCCCCAACCATGCCTCAAACAAGCACACTGCTTGCCAGAGTCCACATGCAGCTTACAGTGTTCGCTTGGAGGCAACTGCACACTTGATAGAGCAAGGGCGACACCAAGGGTGACTGTCGGCCAGGGACTGCTGTTGCAAACTTTGAACTGTGTAAACTCACCCCCTGGAAGAAGTTTTTTGCCCCCAAATGAAAATCTTCCCCACCTAATTATCTCTGGTGGCAACTCCTTTTTAAAATCCCTACTCCTTCCCAGATTACTGGGGCTTTTGTCTGACCAAACAAAACTACAACACATTTCCACTTATCTATATTTTTGTCTGGGCCTGAAGAATGGGAACATGCACTAACGCAATCTCATCAGGGGCCACTTCAGAAATGAATGGGCAAAGCCCGAGCTCCCTCTGAAAGCAGGAGCAAGGGGAAACACCACCAGATGCACGAGAAGCTCCTGACGTTCAAGGAAGAGGGGCCACGCAGAAGAGGAGCCGACCTGAGAGCACACAGTCAGCTGCATACACTGACACAAAGTCAGCGTGGGCTGGGGCTCTTCCTTCCCTGGTCCAGGGCCTTTTCCTTGAATCTGGGTTTAAGTCTTGACTCTAATATGCTCTGTGACCTTGGGCAAATAGCTAAATCTTTGTGAGCTGAGGTTTCTGTCTGCAAAACAAGGGGGGCCGGGGAGGGACCAGTGCTCAGAGTTACATGGATATTCAGAGTCAGGGGACCTAAGGATCTATGGGGATCTGTGTTTTGGAAGCAATGTTGAGAAGAGGTCAAACCCCTCAGGAGTAGGCCGCCTGGGGTCCAAATGGCTTCTACCTTCTGCCATCTGGGTGACCTTGGGCACTTCATCTCTCTGACTTTCAATTCCCTTGTCAGCAAAATGGGGATACGACGAACTCCTTCACTGGGCTGCTGCAAGGATGGAACGAGGTAGGTGGGGGAGGGCACAGGGCAGGTGCTCCTCAGTGGCTGCTCTCACTGGGATGAAGCTCCCTGATGACTCTGAGTTGCACAAAGTGACATCCCATCATCTTCATACAACATCAGACTCCCAGGTATGCATCCAAATTGCACTAAGTACCCTTGACCAACAGATGCAACACTCTAACCAGTGAGGCAGGAAACAATAGGCTTTTGTTTGGGAAGTTTTGTGCTCTCTTTCCCTCTCCCTCCCTCCCCATCTGCCACCATAGGTGCAGGTCAACACTCTCCTTAGGGTGCCCACAGCACCCCGGGGGGACCAGATGTTTTCTAAGATAAAGTATAGTTTCTGGATAATTGGACAGATTTTTAAAAACAAGCACACTGGGACTTCTACATTCCAGCGAGTGTTGTCTCTCTTTCTCCTGGGAAGCTGACCCGCTCTTTGGAACTCCTAGAATTGCCTTCATGATTAATGTTCAGTTTGAAAAACTCTGTTCAAAGGGGGCAAAGTTTTATCCTTTGGAGAGTGAACAGAAAGTAAACCAGAGCCATGTCTAGTGAATAATGTTGGAGATCAAGCTGGGAAATAACATTTTTTGCATCAAAAAAAAAAAAAAAAAGAAGTGTGTCTATAAATCCGGGAATCTGATTTCTCACATGGCTTATAAATGGAATTTTAGTGAGTTTGTTAAAAACAAATTTCTTTTGTTTATGGCCATACCTCATACATCTCCACACAACACCAGGGTAGTCTAGCATGTTTTTTATTATTGCATTAGTAAAAAAGTCAAATTTTAAAAATTTACTGTTCATTAAAATGGATCATTTCTCAGCTCATACCCCAGTGTCTCCTTTTTAGTGTTCTAATCTCTCTGTAAATGGATTTCCAATTGAAAGTGGATCTTTTCTTGGCACAAAACACTGAATACTGGAGTAGGAAAAGTGCAGCCAGAATAAATAAAGTTCGTGTGAAGATTTCCAAGATATTTTTTTGGCCAGGAGTGAGTTCAGCCTGGTCATTGGAGAGCCAACCAAATGCTAACTTAAGATGTGTGCTAGGCTTAAAAAATTAACAAAAATTTTAAAATTAAATTTTAAATAATGGTTGTACTTTTTTTCTTATTACACAAGGACCGGTGATTGTAGAAAGTTTAGAAAATACAGATAGAAAGAAGAAAGTAAAAATTAAGAGTGGTCTCATTCAGAAGTAACTACTGTTAACATTTCAACGGATGTCTTTTAGTCTCGTGCATCCGATACTCTTTGTAACTTATTTTTAACACACAAAGCTACATCATTAACATTTCCCCACATCAGTAATTCTTCTTTCCCACAACATTATTTAATTGTTTAGGAGTAAAGTGTAATTTATATAACAAATTATCTATTGTTAAACATTTGTTGTTACCCTTTAGATGTTTTGGCTCTTCCTCCCCTCCCCTCCCCTCCCCTCCCCTCCCCTCCCCTCCCCTCCCCTCCCCTCCCCTCCCCTCCCCTCCCCTCCCCTCCCCTCCCCTCCCCTCCCCTCCCCTCCCCTCCCCTCCCCTCCCCCTCCCTTCCCCCTCTCCCTCCCCTCCCCTTCCCTCTTTTGCTCTGCTCCTCTTTTGCTATCATTAGCAATATTACGATGAACATCTTGTAGCCAAGTCTTTGTAAACATTCCCAATCATTTCCTTTTGACGAAGTTGAAATTGAAATTCTGGGTCCAAAATGTATAAAAGCAATTGATTCATTTTAAGAATTGACTTACAAAAGACTTAGTGGTCTCTCACTAATGATGAATAAAAACACTGACTTCCCTTTATCTTTGCCTATATGGGGGGTTGTATTTCTGTTAATCTTTGTTAGTTTGATAGATTATTTCAATTTGACTTTCCTTGGTTATAGTAGCATTTTTCATATGCTTATTGACCATTGTTTTTCTTGTAAATTTCCTTTTCATATCTTTTACCCATTAATGTGGTCACTCCCCCCCCTCCCGCCCCCCGCCCGCTGATTTTTAAGAGCTGCCTGTGTGTACGAAGGTTATTGGCTCTTTGTTTGTTACATGTTTTATAAATAATTTTGCCAGTGTTCTGCTTCTCTTTAGATTTTGCAAGGAGTGTAAGAGGAAAATTAAAAAAATATGTACTCAAACTTTCAAATTTTTCTTTTATGGCATCTCCCTTCAGTGTTATGCTTAAAAAGTCTTTCTCCACTGGTAAATTATGTAAATATTTTTGTTTCCATCTAGAATTTTTATAGTTTCATGTTCACATTTAAATTCTTCATCTGGAATTTGTTTAGATTTAAGGTGTGAGATAAAAATGAACTTAATTGTTTTTCCAAGTGGTTAGCCAATTGTCTCAACACCATTTTTTGAATAATATACTCTTTCCCCTCAGCTAGAAAGGTTACTTTATTTTATACTAAACTAACTTAAGTGTTTGGCTTTGTTTATGGACTTTGCTTTTCCTGTTCCAATGCTCAGTTTGCCTTTTGTGGCATCAGCCATCCATTGTTTCAATTACTTTGTATACATCTTAAAATTGGCTAGGGCAAGTTTCCACATTTTTTCTTGGCTATTCTTATATGTTTACTCTTCCATATAAACTTTAGAATTATATTGTTAACTTAAAAAGTCCCATTAGATTGTATTAAAAGTAAATATTAACTTGAAGACAACTGTTTCTTTATGATACTTAGTTGCTGTTCCATTTAATAATAGTGATCATGATAATAATAAATTAATAGCAGCAGCCAACATTGATCCACAGTTTGTTGTGTGCCAGATACTGTTCGCTTCCCACGTTAAACCTCAAAACAATCCATGATAGAGGTGCTATTATTGTCATATTATTTTACGGATAGAGAAATTCAGGCATGAGGATGTTCAGTAACATGCCATGGTGACACAACTTTAAGAGAGAGCTAGGATTCTTTTCCTGGGTGGTTTGGTTCCAGTCCCTGTACTCATGTCTGGTAATTTTTGCCATAAGCATCTTTACTGTAGATATCTTTTGCTGCAAATGTGAATTGACCTATGGCAATTTCACTGGAAAAGATAAAATAATAAAAAATAAAAAAGGGAAATTTAAAAAGATAGACTGAAAAATAAAAAATTAATAACAAAGTTAAAAAAGACTTTACTGTGAAAAACAAAAATACATTGTTCACAATATTATACATTTTTGTTTGTTGTTTTGTCTTCTTGCTCGGCATAGCATTTTTCTGTTTTTGCCACAATTTCTTACTTCAATTAAAGAGATATGAGCTTCCAAATAAATAATTGATTATTAATGCTCTTGAAGACTGTGAGTTAGTAGCTGCTTCTCTTATATTTGCTATAGCTTGGCAAACGTTTGATTCTGATGGGTGGAAGAGATGATTGTGTTCACCTAAGGATTTGCAAACTGATATGTGATCATTTTCTAGAAGTGTGCAATCTGGCTTCACAGTTGTTGTTATTGTCCAGTATTTTAAGACCATTATGTCTACTTGTCACTGGATAGACCATTATGAGGGCTAATATTTAGACATAACATAAAAATGGGTATAACTGCACAAGAACTCCGCCAATGGACAAATGAAACTGACAACTAGCTTAAACACATTAAGTTTGCCAAAAGTACAGCAAACTGTCAACCAGTTGTTTTATCCTTTACAGAAAAATTGCCCTAGTGCCAATTAGTGTTCAGCAAATATGTTTGCAGTGAAATGCTTGTGGTAAAAATGTTTATGACAAAGATGTTTATGGCTAAAATACCTGGACCCATATCAGATACTGGCCATCTGTCCCTTAAAGTCTGGTAAAACTTGGGTGAAAAAAATCTGGGTCTGGTGCTTTGGGTGGGGAGGGAGGGGTAGGATTTCCTCGTATCTCTCTTCCAGTTCATGCATTTCATCTTCATCTGTGTCTAATCACACTGCTTAATTCATCTATTAAGTTGTATTTCAGTGAATAAACTTTTTCAGTTCTAGAATTTACACTATGTTCTTCTGAAAATCTGCCTTTGTTTAATGTTCTGCCCCTTTGGTATGTTTTATCTCTTTACACACTTTAAATGTGTTTATTATACATTCTCTTTCAAATTGTTCTCTATTCCCCTTTTCTTGCTTCTCCTCTTGTTTCTTTCGTCCATCTTTATATTGTTTGCCATTTGGTACTGTGAGCCCATCTTTGGAGGGGGTTGTTGACTGCAGGAATGCTGTAGGTTGGGCTGGACGTCCACTGCCTCTGCCAGGGCCACAGATCAGGATGGTCATAGACACATTTTGGGTGGTATAATATCTTACCTTTATTCTTCTGCCTTGAGTCATGAACAGCTTTTCCAGTCCTCCTTTACTGTGTGGTGCAGTCCTTTGTAGCTTAATTTCTGCAGGGCATTCTGTTCTTGCCCACTGCTTTGCACAAACTGGTGTCCTGTATTTGCATCAGTATAAGGATCCAGACCTGCAGGCCTGGAGTCCACAGAGCTTAGCTTTCTGCTTAGATAATGCATTCCCTATTTGCTTCCTGTACTTGAGGGTTTCCTCCTCATTCCTTTGAACAAAGTCACATGTTACAACTTTTAAAACCATATTTTACCTAGAATTTCTGGACCTATTATATCAACCACATGTCCAGAAATTGTTTTGGATTTCTAAGTGGTTGATTCATTGATGTTATTTTTAAGAAAAGGCAAAGAAAGTGGGTGTTAACCTATGTTTTTTATTTTCTGGTTATACTTATCATCTAAGAATATATTTAAATAATTTTTAATTTTTGGCATTCATATGTTGGCATTTTACTTGTGTCTTAGTATAATAAATGTTTAAGGATGTTCATAGCCATTTAAAAAGGTATATGTATCTTTCATTTTTTATTCAAAGACTCACAAAATCATGTTAATACCTCTCACTATAAATATTCATTTTCAATTTGTTCTTTTATGTTTAACAGTTTTGCTTCATATAATCTGCTACTGTATTATTTGTTGAAGACTCTGAGGCCTGTATTATGTTTGTACAGGCTAGAGAGCCACAACAGCCTTACCTTCATTATTAGGCTTTTAATTAGTCTTTTTCTAATTAATAACACTTATATTTTCTTGTTGTTATAAAACATAATGCAGCATTTAGGAAAAAAATCTTGAGAGAGGAAATATATACTATAAAAATGAAAGAACTCTGTAGGGGGAGCACACTCAACTTTCACACTGGGACTACTCAGGGATATTTCAAAATGTTTTCGAATAGCAAATACTTTTTGGAGACATGAGAGTCTTTCCAAGTATTAAGAAAACTAACCAAATGTTTCAAATGTTTGGAATTACTCCAAGGCCAGGAATTCCAGATGTTTGTAAGGAAGCCATTGCATATCTCTGTTTAAATACTCAAGTGGGTTTTAAGATGGCAAGGAGGGGGAAAAAGGCATACCCTTCAATTCTTCCTCTGTAAAAGCAGGGTATTACCTACTCCATAAGGCTATCAGGGGGGCAAAACTAGGGGTAAGAGGCAGGTCAATAAATGTGTGTGTCCTCCTGGTCCTCTGTTCTCTTTCTATCTCCCAGGGCTGTTGTGGCAAAAAGATGTGAAGCATTTAAAAGCACATAGCACTGTAGAAAATGCAGTATATTATTACTGTTCATCACTGCAGATAATGAATCAATAACTTTCTGTATGATGGATGCCAGATGCAAATAATAACCAGGCTTCTTGGACATCTGTCCTCCCGCAGTCAGTCTTCCCCTTGGCTCCTGGACAGCTGCACGAATCACACATGTCTTTAAATTAAGAACTTTCTTGCTACAAATGTCTTGTGAAATTGCCAAGGTTATGATAATTCATCTTTTGCATGAAATGCACTTAGTTTTACTTTCATATTCCTGTATTTCATGTCAGATATTCACTATGATGAGTTTCTTGGCAACTCCAAGCAAGAATCATCCAGGCTCAGAAGAATTCCAGCATCTACACATGCAAGCCTTACAGTGTGGCTTTTGGTTCATTCCGAACGAATAAGGTTAGACCATCTATTTTTCACTCCTGTGCTTGAGAGTCCCTAATACTTTGTTACGGAAAAGTCAAGCTTTATATCCCCTCACCAATCAGCACTGGCACTGCCACCTGGGAGGGGGTAACTCAGTACACATGCTGGCGGACTGGGAAACGAGGGCCCTGCTGCCTTTCCCGAGGAGAGCCGGCGTGTGGCAGGGGCTCGCTCTGTGCTTGCTGCGGGAAGACCCTTCCTTGCACGGTTGCCCGGGGGTGGCCCTGCTGGAGGATGGGGCTGGGCATTCCCTTCCCTGAGCAGGCTGAAGGAACCCACAAACTCCGCAAGGACTTACTGAGGGTGACCGACTCGTTGATCTTGAAGCTGCAAAGGACCCTGTCCACGTTGCGAGCGTGCCGAAAGCCATTCCCTCTCACGACTACTTGAAATGATTCTGAAATGAAGAGTAACGACACGACACGTTATTTGACTGCAGGTCATTAACCTTGGATTTCCCATCTTCTCTGATTTAGGGTGTTTGTCAGCTATTTCACCAGGCTTAAAATATTTGAAAGTTAGTTCCGGTCAGAAACCCAAAGTGACCATGTGAGTGCCTTTTGTCACTTACTAAGAGTCCACAAGGAAGACTTCTTACTTTGAATTCCCTTCTTGCCTTTGCTCTTGCTCTTCCTTCTCCCTGGAATGCTTTCCTCCCTGTCTTTGTCATTTAAATGTTACCCACCTCTCAAGTCACCCAAATTTTAAAAACTGTGATCTCTGCAGCCTGCGGGCCACAGGGGAAGGAAGGACTCTCCGTTTCTTCTATCAACTCAACTGCTCTTGTGTCTCTTTTACATATTGGATGCCCTTGAAAGAATTTCTCAGGTGCCTAACATGTCAGGGCATTGGCATTCCCAGTCTGTCCTGAACAGTGATTACATACTATCTGGTGTTATTCTTTTGTCTTTTCTTCCACAACTAGAAATACATTCCTTTAAGTCGAGAATTATTTGATACTGCTTTGGCCCCCCTGCTCTGCAGGGCACACAGTACTCATACCTTGTGTAATGTAGTGGTAATTGAAGTTTGCAAAATATCAGAGTCTTGCTTATCCATGACCAGTTGTCAAGGGTTACCTGTTTGAATTACAGGTGATCCCTTACTGTAGTTAGTACTCACTTCTCTCTGAATAGAATGGAGAATACATATCACAGGTCTCTGGCCTTGCATATTAATTTCATGTTGGCATAATGCATGTTGAGTCAATTCATGGTAATAAAATCCTTATGAAGTAGAAATAATGATAGTTTAAAAATAGTCCTACCAAGGGGGCAAAAAAACCCAGCCCTTGTTAATTAGTTAGCAAAATGTTTAGGAATTTTTGCTTAAGTTTGATGGTAGCTAATAGTCAATGTTCCACTTTCTTTTACTTTTGTCATCCTACTGTGTATAAAAATTGGGGCTTGGGATAATGCTGCATGGCATATTAAAAAAGAAATCAACTAAAATTCATAGGAAAAAATGCAATCTTTGTGAAAGTGGATCTTAAACTGTAAATTGCTATCCAAGTAGAAATTTTTGTTGGAGGAAGAATGCAATTAGAAGACTAGCATATGGGACTGTTCCAAACTTTAATAAATGTCATGAGTGTATGTCACTTTAATTCCCAGGAAACTAACTGAGAGGTCTTGTTTGCCAAGAGAATAATAACTGATGTTAATTGCTCCCTCATTTGGTGCCAGGCCCTGTGCTCAGCGCTGTATGTGTCTGATGTCATTTAAACCTCCCCACAGCCCAAGGAGGTGAAAATGAGAAAACGGAGGTTCGTGAGGTTAAGTCATCTGTCCAACATCATACAGCTAGTAGCTGTCAGAATCAGAGCTGGAATCCAGGTCTGTCAGGCATCAAACGCCATGTCCTCAGAGCTCGGCCACTGTGCTCTTTACCACAATGCTAAAATGGATCCTCATTGTCTTGTGACATATGACTAATCTAAGAGATTGATGTTGTGATTTTTTTTAAAGCTTATTTTATTTTTATTTTAAGCAGACTTGCCCATTTTGCAGAAAAGTGGAGCTGGCCTGGATGGACAGCAAGAAACTGAAACTGAAGCAAAAGAACCCAGAGGCACTGCATGTGCCACAAAGAGAACAATGAGAACAGAATGCTTTTTACAAGTATAATGAACCATAACAAGGAACTTGAGATTCTGACATTTTAAAGAACTTGCCCAAGGTCAAGAAATTAGTAAGCAGCAAAACTGGGACTTGTATCCAAGTGTTCACTGCCTTAGTTTAAAACTGTATTAATTAAGGTCATGGGCACATGGTCTTTCAGGACCATAAGTCCTATAAATATTAAGTATTTATATATCATATTAATGCATATACACAATTGCTAAGTTTAGAAGGATCTGTGACATGATACCACTGGTTCAACAACATTGTGGAAGAACCCTTTGTATCTTATTTACTCAAATTAAACCTATAGAAGCCTCTTTCTGGTTTTAGTTTGAATGCTAGGCTTCCAAAAATCTGCCACTGAACGCTTTTGTTGATTCAAGATGTTTTCTGCCTCATTTCTGTGCCTACTTCTGGTTTCCTCCAAGATCAGCGGAGAAGAAGAAGACCCTGGAAACGCAGGCTGCGTGCCGAGGTCTCTTCTCTAACAACATCGCATGTTCTAGCATTACCGGCTCGGCTGCTGAGTCCTCTATAAAAGAGGCTGCCCGCGCCTCTGGTTGGCCCGGCCTCCCGGTGTTTAGGAAGAAAGACAGCAGGAACCCATGACGTGGCAATGGTGGAAACCCAACAATTTAACCCCCGAGGCCTGAGAGGAAGATGGAGGAGGTAATGCTCTGGAAACACAGGGGAGGCGAGCTCCCACCCTGCGGGGTGCAGTTGCTGTGCTAGTGCGCACATGTGGTTTGCAGAAGAGCCCAAACATCTGACTCAGCAGCCCGACTAGAATGTCAGCTCATCACACACACAAGTTATGTAACAAAACCCTGTCAAGTGAATGCGCCAGCAAGTGAGAACCAGGACATAGCGATTTAACTCCCCTTATCCACAAAGCCCCAAACCTACCCTTCGAAATATGCTCAGCTAAGTGTTCTTAGGCAATTTGCACATTGGGTTAAAGCTTTTAAGAGGTGTCTGGGGATTATAGGGCTTTAGGAAGGAATTTCTACTTGAAAACCATATTTAATCTAATCTTTTAAGACACATATTTTTAAAGGTATCTTTAAGACATATGTTCATTATGATTCTCTTGTCACTCGTATTCTCAATTATAATTTTAGCTTCCTGATGGTAGAGGCCGTCATCTCTATTTCTTCAGAAGCTTTGACTGTATCTAACTCAGGGCTGAGTCAGTCTCAATATAAGCTTATTGAATGAATAAATAAATGACATCTTGGTTTAGAAAGGGAATAAAGGGGAAGGACAAGGTGGCCATTTATTCAGGTACCAGTTGGGTTTAATCCTGTTTGTTTTCTGAGGATTAATAAGGTCAATGAATGAAATGATGTTTAGCATCATTAGTCCTTAGGGAAATGCAAATCAAAACCACAACCAGATATCCCTCTACCCTCACTAGAATGGCTACAATATGAGGGACGGATAATAAGTGTTGGTGAAGAAATTGGAGCCCTCCTACACTGCTGGTGGGAATGTAACATGGTGTATGTGCTTTGTAAAATAGTTCAGTAGCTCCTGAAAAAAATTAAACACAGAGTTACCTTATGACCCAGAAATTCCACCCCTGTGTATACATCTGACAGAACTGAAAATGTAGGTCTACACAAAAGCTTGTACATGTATGTTCACATTCTTCATAATAGCCCAAAATGTCCATCAGCTGACGACTATGTTATTCTTAGAGGGGAATATTATTTACCCATGAAGTTCTAACACATGCTAAGACATGGACAAACCTTGAAAACATTATGCTAAATGAAAGAAGCCAGATACAAAAGGCCATATATTATATTCTTCCACTTATATGAAAAGTCCAGATTAGCAAACCAATAGAGACAGAAAATGAGTTGGCTGTTGCCAGGGCTGGAGGAAGGGGGAAATAAGGAGTGACTACTTTGGGTTTCTTTTTGGGTGATGAAAATATTCTGGAATTAGACAGTGGTTATGGCTGTATACCTTTGTCAATATATTAAAATCACTGAATTTACTTTTTACAGGGGTGAATTTTATGGTATGTGAATTTTAGCACAATTTAAAAAAGAAAAAATTAAGGTCAGTGACTTATTCCACTCTCTTCCCTCCTTTTGTATCTTATTTTTTTGAAATGTGGAACACATAATTTTGAAATGACTTTAATAAAGACTGAAAATGAGATACCTCTATAGTCTCCATTTTCTCTGGTTTTCTAAGACTTCCCTGGAAAACTATTAGTGATATTTCATCTTGTGAGTTTGCATTTGCTCTCCTATTAGATGCTTAATGTAACATCTACAATATAATACAGTGACTAATGTATGTTAAGTGCTTTCTGATGCTTAAATTATTCTAGAATTTTAAAATTGTATAGCTATTTATTTCTTTATAACAGCTTTAGTGAGGCATAACTGACATACAATCTTGCATATAAAGTATATAACGATAAATTTTGACATATGTATATAATCATGGGACAATACCACAATTGAAACAGTAACCACAACCATCACCCTCAAAAGTTTCCAGGTGCCCTTTGCAATCTCTGCCTCTGTCCTTCCCCACTGCCACTTCCAAGCAACCAGCAATTGGCTCTCTATTTTATACATGTTTGCATTTTCTAGAATTTTATGTAAATGAACTCATACAGTAAGTAATTTTTTGTATAACTTTTTTTACTCAGCATAATTACTTTAAGACTTATTCATAATTATTTTGATGTTTATGCAGTCTATCCCTATCTATTGCTGAGTATTATCCATTATGTGGATAAACAGTAATTTGTTTATCCATTTACCTGCTGATAAACATTTGTGTTGTTTAGTTGTTAAAACGGGATGGTTATAGGCACTTGTATGTAAGTATTTGTCTGGCTATACATTTCCTTTTCTCTTGGGTAAATGCCTAGGACTAGAATGGCCATGTCATATGATAGGTATGTGTTTAATTTTTTAATAAACTGTCAAAACTGTCTTCCAAAGTGATTTTGCCATTTTTACATTCCCCCAACAGTATATGAGAATCCCTCCTCCAAACAGAAATATCTTTAAATGAAGAGGAAGATGGAGCAGAGAATTAAACTATCCATCCAGAGAGGTGCCTAAGGGCGAGGCATGAGTGCTTTGAAAAATAACGAAAAGGGAAAGAAATGAAAAAGCTATTTGATGTTGTTTAAATGTGTCCGTTTTTAAGCATCTGATTTCCAAATGGTAAACGCAAAGCCTAAAACTACCTTCCTTTTCTGCTCCCTCGCTTAGTTTTATTACGAACAGTGGGAAACAACACAGCGGGAATAATACAACTGCTCCTGAAATGACAATGTGAGGAGCTAATTATAACCTCCTTCCATTTCTGGAGTACAAACACTTCAAATGTGGAGCAGTTGGCAGGTTGCACACTTGATTCCAATTAGTTCCTTCTTGGACTGCTTGCTTACACAGTGCGCTGTGAACCGTTCAAATTCACGGCCAACTGAGTGGGGCCCGAGGAAAACCGTGCTTAGGCGCTTAGGCAAAGGGGTGCATTTCCTACAAAAGGGCTAAACTAGGCTGGGCCAATTCTAATTATACAGAGACTCAGCTGCAAAAATATTTAATTAGGAACATTAAAAAAGAGTCTGTATTGGAAGGGAAGCAGAATTATTTAAACCCAGCTGATGTTAAAGGTGCTATAAGGCTCTCCATACAGCAGGTGACTTCCTACATGTTTTAGAAGAGGGACAGTAAATACAGTGACAGAAGAACCATGCTAAATGGTGACCACAGGGTTGGCCTGAGAATTAGGTGACAATAGGGACTGTTGAGGAGTATGGTCAACTGAAAAGAGTACATCTTTTAAAGGGAAGTATTCAGTCTCCAATAATTATTATCTTGCAATAAATACAGGCCCAGTGTTGCTAGATCTGATTTTTCAAGACAAGATGAAAATTTGAATTCTTAGGTGAAATCAGATTTTTAAACGTTAGCAATAAATTTAAGATATCTTAAAAAAAATACAGTGCGGACCAAAAAGAATGTATGTGTAGCCCAGACAGGATTTGTAGGCTGCCAGTTTATAACCTCTGGTGGTGGTTTCCAGATCATCTCTTCTCCTATGGACATGCCTTTGTCATGCCATTCTTAACATACGGGGCTTGGAACCATAGTCTGAACCGGGAATAGTAGGACGTGGAATTAGCTCTCTTGACCTGGACACTGGATGACTACATCAGCTTTTTTTTTTTTTTTTTGGTCAGAAGCAAACTTGTTAGAGATCAAGATAGCAATGATTCTTCTTGTTATTGCTTTTCCCTACACCTGCTTGGATGCGAAACTGGCTCTTTGAACCCAAGTTCAACATTTTATATATATTTGCCTATTAAATTCCACCCTGTTATTTGCAGCCCAACATATAAAGATCTGTGTTGGATCTTAGTTTTGCTGTCCACCCAGTGCATTATCTCTCTAAACTCTATCAATGTTCTCCCCAATATTTTTTCAGTAGAGAAACGCACAGGCATGTTTTTCTCATATAGGTATAATGGTATCAACATTAAGATTCTCACATTGACCTTTAATCCTCATTAAAATGATATTGATGATAATAATGTCCCCTTGTTTTGCATAACAGTCTATGCTTTTCAAAGCACTTTCATGTAACTGGAAGGAGCCTGGCAGGAGCCTGCAGAAAATCACAGAGGGGGTCTGCCTAGGTCTACTTGACAGGAGTTCATAGTCATGGACAACAAAATAGGCTCCAGTGCTTCATGAAAGCCATGTTTACTCCAGAGAATGATCAGCAATGGACCTTAAAGAAACCCATGGAAGAACTTTTGGTGTAAGGATTTCTTTAGAAAGCTTCATTTTCTTCTTAGTAAAGTTATTCTCTAATCAGTATGGTTTAGCCATTTTAATTCTAATTCAAGAGATATGGGAGCTTGGCTCTTCAAAACCTAGGGTAGCTTCCATCACTGTGTCTTATATTAATTTTTTCTTTATAAGAAATAAAGGAAATAGAATTGGATAGTTTACTCAAACACTGGAAATGATGGTTTGTCTACAAAATGTCATATTGCACATAAGCCAGAGATTTAAAAAAATATCTTAAGTAAGGTTCCTTGGATTGAATTTGCCAGAGATTTGTCTGTTCTATTGATTCTACCAAAGAAACAGCTCTTAAAAAATTTATCAATTGAATTGTTTTAACTTGTTTAAATTTATTAATGTATTTTAATATTTTCTTCTTGCATTTTCCTTGGCTTAAAAAAATCCTTTATTTATTTATTTTTCTTTTTCACCTCATAAGAAACATATTAAAACCAATGCATTTTCTGTGATCAGTTCTCGTGGACCCTGATATTTCTGTGACATCATTTTACATGTGCGGTCTTTTTCATTGTCTTGAATACCTCAATGGTATGTAAAGATTTCGGTTTACCAATCTTTGATTCAAGAATTATTTAGGAAGATACTTTTCTGCTGTCCAGGTTGAAATTTTGTTTTTATTTTTCCCTTGCTCTTTCTGTCTTTGGCTATTATTTTCTAATTTTTCTTCGTTTTAATTAGACAGTTCAAAGGTATGATAACTTCCTAAGGGGAATTGAAAGGAGTTAATAAGGGTGAAATTAGCAAAAACCAGGGCGTTGTCTGTTGAAGGAATATGGGAATCAGGGCCTTCAGTCAACAGGTATTGACTAATGGTTAAGCGCCACGTGGTCTATTCGGACGTGGAGAGAAATAAAGTTCCTCATCTGTCCTCAAGGGCCCTGAAGGAGGCGACTTGACTGTGCTAGAGAATGAACAGAAGTGCACGCATTGTTGAGAGTCTGATTCACTACAAGGCTGGAACACATTCAGCAGGATTGCTGGACTGCAAGCCTGGGTTTTCCTCATCAATGGGGTAATTGTACAATTAAGGAACTCCCCTGTTTTCCCGTTATTTTTAAATGAAGGAACTATAAAAATTGTGGGGGCAGGTTTACCTTGAAGCTTATGAACACTGGTTGAGGCTCCTCACTACACAGACCCCTTTCAAGGCTCTGGCACTGGGTTCACGTGGTCATATGCTTTTGTCAGATTTGCAAAGGTAAGATTTTTCAATTCCTTTTCTATATTTATTGATTTTTTTTTTCTTCTTTTTTTAGAGAGAGGGAGAGAGAGAGATACTTCGATTTGTTGTTCCACTTATTTATGCATTTACTGATTGATTCTTGTATATGCCTTGACCGGGGATTGAACCTGCAACCCTGACGTATCGGGAGTGATGCTTTAACCAACTGAGCTACCCGGAGAGGGTCTCAATTCCTGGGTCTGTCCCTGTAGCAATTGCAGCTGCCCCTGCCGTCTGTCTTACCAGGTAGCAATATTTAAAGGTCAGTAGATAATCTTGGTTAATTGCTTTTCTTTGGGAAATTTATACATCTCTCTGAATCGTCATCAAGTATTGTTAACAACTTTGTATGTTTACATATATACTTAATGTTTTGTTGTTGGCAAATATTATTCAGTTCCTCTAATTCCTTGAAAGTCTTTCAGTTATTCTAAAATGCAGTGTAGCCAACAAACTGGAATGAAATCATTAAGAAATTACTTCATTTATACCAAAACATGTCAAAGAATCAAAATGTATATTGTTTGAAAAAGACTGAAAGTTGTTCTTCAATGCTTATAGGGTTGTATAATATATTTTCTGTGATAAATTAGTAACTGGCACTGGTATTTTAGAGACTAGGAAGGTGATATTGACAGTAACCTCTCAATGGTGAAAGACTCGAGCTCCTGGAGCACAGGCACTCACAGGGAGCTTTGTGTCTCCAGCAGCCAGGACAGTGCTTGGCGTTCAGTAGGTGCTTATTAATACTTTTTAAATAAATAAGGGCAATGGGAAGCCTGTCAGGACTTATAAAAAAGCCCTGCGTGGTTGAAGTTTTAGGCAGTCTGTTACAATACAAGACAATAACAAGACCCCAATTTGGATCAGTTAAAGACAATATTGTGATTCAGAGAAGGCTGATTTTTGTCTAAGTGGAAACTTCCTGTATAAAGGACAATATTATAATGATCCTTTACTAGGGCAATTGGAGTTGCCTACACTATTTTGTGAGGACTGGTAGATTGAACAATTAAGATCAATATTGAATTATGGAGAGAGGCCAGCACCAATTAAATAATTAAATAGGTCAACATTCCAGGGGTGGCCTGTGATCACCATGATCATGAAGGGCTGCCATGAGCATGAAGGGTTAGACTCCACTTCTATTCAGATCAGGGTGTTGGTGATGTGTGGGAATCCAGTGGTATTTCTGCAATACTTTCATAATTAATCCCGTGAAAAGAGGGAGTTTGGGCAGACTTTTCCCAAGTTTCAAACAACTGACATGTTGCTTCCTTCTTTTCTTTTTTTCCTAAAAGCAAATATATTTAGCAATTTCTACTTCTCTCACCACCCCCTCTTCCGGTCTTGCTTCCCTTCTTTCCCACCAATGAAGTCAACATGTGATTTGAGCTTAAAATTTCATTTGTATGAAAGCAATTAGCACTTAATTTCAATTTACCTCCTGCACATATGGTGGATGGTTCAGCGGCTAGAATTTCGATGCAGGACTTCTTCAAAATCTAGAAGGAGAGGAAATAAGAAAGTCAAAGTACAGCTTATTTGTTAAAACAGAGAAGTAGGGTTTGCTTTTAGTTCCCAAGACAGTAAGAGTCGAGCACATTCTGTTGCAGTGGGTGGGTGGGGAGCACTTTACTAATGTCCTTAATGTCAAACACTCAGTGAGCCAACATTCTGTTAGATGCCGCCGTAAGAATCATTCATTCATTTGTTCTTTCGGCAGATATTTATTGAGTCTATGATATGCCAGACCTAGCTGTGGAGAGGTTTGACATCTTGTTGGGGAAATATACAAATGAAAAGACAAATAACAATGGCTGGTCATATGTGATAGGTGCCAGGAGAAGGGGCAGACAGAAGGAGCTGTGGAGCTCATGGGGCAGAGATCACTGAGGTCTGGTACATTGGGAAGGACTTCATGGAAGAGATGGGCGCTAAGGGTAGGACTCAGTCAAGTGAAGTGGGGTGAGTTAGGGGCAGTTGGGGTCCAGGCAGGGAATGGCATGAACAAAGGTGAGAAAGCAGAAACACACAAATCTCTTTAGCTGGAACAAAAGGAGCTTGAAAGGTAGAAAAGAGAAGAGTGACAATAAAGCTGGAGAGCAAGAGGCAGAAGGCCAACCCTCTAGAGGGTCATTTTCAGATTACTGTACTCAGTTCCTTTTTTGTTAGAAAATGTCTGGAAAGAAGTTGATGAAGAGGGTTTTGAAAGCTGCTTTGCTGTGTCCCACACTTCAGGAGGATTCCCTACTCTTTACTTAAGTGGGAAAGTAGTTTTCCCCCAAAGGAGAGTCTTGTAGGATTGGGTGGAGTATATGGGGGAATCTCATGACTCTTAGGGAGTCAATAAAGAAGGCTTCCTATGGCCAAAGCAGGGTATCTGGCTGGTAGGGTTTAAGCTTCTCTCCACAGTCTCTAAATCCTGTCTCTTATCTAATATTGATTATAAAATTTCAACCAAGCATTTTAAGCAAGTATAGGACACTGAGTTAATTTACTAAGCAAATGCAGTATCTTTATTTGGGCCTTAATTTGGAAATTGAGATGGTTCAGACGGCTGAAGGAAACCATTTTTTTATTTATGAAAGGGTTAATTGTTAGAGGAATTGATGATGAAATTATAAAACTTAAAGTCAGTAAAAGAAAAAGTATCTTCTTGCATTGGGAAACACTCTTATTTGTGTTGGTGTATTTATTTATATATGTTCCTCTGTTCCAGCTTAAGTGAAACATGCCGTGAGTTACAATCAAATAAAAGACACAATAAATTACAAAGAGGAGGAAATGGATTATAGGAAAGATAATGAGAAGATGAAAAAAGGGGTGAGAACATCACAGAAAAAATATACTGTGAGGAGTTTATTTCCTTGCTAGGAGGGGCTCATGGATTTAGTTCTCAGCTTTCTAGTAGCAAATGAGGATAGATAATATTTATGAGATTCTCAGTCTGTAGAATGAAAACAAGCCAGTTTCTCAGAAGAGAAAATATTTACCCATTCCAGAGAGAAATCTGGATGTCCTCGTAGAGAAGCATTGGGAAAGGAAATGAACAACATGCTTCAGAAAATCTTGATCTCATGTGCAGATGACAAAACATTCAAGTGTACCCACTGAAACACGTGCCCTCACAACCATGTATTTTAGGCAACTCTCTAATACCTGAAAGTCATAAAAAGCAGCTTTTCTTTTTTCGATAGTTCTAAAATTCAGATTTCCAGCCACATTCCTTTCCATTCTTGTATAATTTAAAGGTATTTTTGTACTTTGATCCTGCTATTTGTTTTCAGCTTCCCCCTGATTTCACAGTGGGAAGCAATTTGTGTCTTTCGGTCAGCACTTGCCTTCTTTCCTTGGCCTCTGGCTTGCTTACCCAGCCACCTCTGCCCCCACCCCAAACACAGGACAGTTTCCGCTAGTCCCCAAACCTGTTCCAGCTGTAGAACGATTCATGTGCCCCCAAATCCCAGCACCCAGAGCCCATCTCTGCTAGAGTCAGTGGTCCTCACATAGCTGTCTCTGGGGACCTGGCATCACCACTAGCTCTTGAGTTCCCTTCATTGTCACTGTGACTTGGGATCAGGGACCCCAAGGATAGATGCTGGGCTTCCGAATTTCCTTGCTGGCTTCTCCATTCTCTTCTTTCCCTGGGATGGTCTAGTCCTTTAGGTCTCTTATGTAAGCAGCAGCGTCCTAGGATTGGGGCTTACCAAGATCTTGATATGCAGGTAACAACTATCTAACTTGAATTGCGATGATAGTTCACAGTCTCCCCCCAATTTGCTGTCATTGGTCTTCCTGCCTGAGGGAACACCTCAGCCAAGGGTTGACATGACTGAGCCACCCCCTTCAACATGTCCTCAGGCAAGTCTTCACACAGGCCACACTGGAAGAAACAGAATTCACCCACATGGAGGAACTTACTAAACAGTGGCCTTAGAACAACCGCAAAGCTACTTTTTGATGTTTTAAATAAAATTCCTGAGGCATTTGACATCCCTTAATAAATCACTTTATCATCCACAACAAAAGATTTCAAAAACAGTTTAAGGATAAAAACTGAGCTATTGGATCTATCCTGTCCCCATCCCTAACTCCACCAAAACACATAAATGAAATTTTTCACCCATGTAAATTCTTGACTTTGAACCAATGTTTTTGATCCAACTCTAATACTTAACCAGGGGTCAATAAAGGCAACACCCGTGAATCTGGAACTGCAAAGACACACTCGCAGGGGCTGTCATCATAAACACATGCTGCATTATTCTCTCAGTGTCTGCAATTAGCTGATAAATCTAAGGAGTGTATGAAGGCCCAAAAAATGTCAGCCAAGCGCTGTGATTCAATCCAGTAAAAACATAACTTTCCCAATCTTAACTTAAAACATCTGGAAGGAATGCATTGCCGCCAATAGAGTAAAATTTATCAGTGAGGGGGATGGGCAGGATTCGTCTGGCACTGTGGCTTCTATTAGCTTGAAATGTCTGGTTTCAAAAGGTAGGAAGCCACAGTGACACTGAGTGGATTTGGGGGGTTCCCTTGGTTATTAGCAGCCCAGACTGTACGGTAATCAGTCTGTTTGAACTTCCCCACCGCAGATCAGCTTAGGGTCTGGAGACTAGATTGGGGGGGGGGTGGAGGCGAAGGGTGCGTTGCTCCATCAGAGCAGTGGTAGCCATGGAAGAGGTGTGGACATAGCACTGGGGAATCATCGCTGGAATGAAATCACTAGATGGAGTGGAAGGGACTCTGACATCAGGGTGATGTCAGAGCTGAGAGTACAATTGGCCTGTAATAGAGACTCGTTAGACCACGACTTGCCTCAAATATAATCCAATGTGAGGGGTTAGGTCCTGGCCCTGATCCTGTACTTACTTGAGCTAGGGTCCTTGACAAATCCTTTAATTTTTCTGAACCCCAATTTTGGGGACCAATTTAACATACTGAGTAACATTTTAGAATCTGGAATCCTATTGCTTGGGGCAGCTCATTCCTGAGCATGTGACCTTGGGCAAGTTGTGTAACCTCTCTGAGTCTCTGTTTCCTCAGCTGTAGAAGTGGGATAGGAACAGTACCTACCGAGTAAGGTTGCTGAGTTGGGAAGACTGAATGAGGTAACGTGATAAAGCCCACAGAGCAGTGCATGGAACCTGCTGAGTAAGTCCTCAGCTAATGGGAGCTGTTATTAAAGGTTAAGTACTTGGGCCCTGGGGGCAGATAGATTTGGGCTCTAAATAGATTTATGTTCAAAATCTAAACTCTACCCCTTACTGGCCATGTGGACTTGGACAAGTTATCAAAACTCTGAACCTCAGTTCCCCCTTCTGTAAAATGGGGTAAGAAAAGCACTGACCTGAAAGGGCTATAGGGCTATGTGATGGTAAAATGAGTAATGGATGTGAATGCAGAGACACTTAGTTTGTAAAGTGAATTGGACTTAGGTGGCAGCACTTGGATTGAAAGGCAAGGAAGAGAGAGAGATTCACGGAAATCTGACAAGGTTTCCGTTTATGGACAGGTCAAACAGATGTGATTGGTCAATAGACAGTTATTGACAATCCTTGGGCCACCAGCCAGAAAGTGCCTTTCATGAAAAAAAGTCACCAAGAAACGTGTTCAGAACAACCGTAGTAGTAAAGCACTTAGGAGAATGTCTGACATACAAAAGTAGGTTTACGGTGGCAAGTATGCGAAACACAGTTTATTCTTGTGTTGTTACTTATTAATTACTGTAATATTTTCCGTATGAACAACTGCAAAGCTTCTTTTGCCCATTCCTGTATATTCGGTCCTCAAACCATGGAGCTGTTACTATTAGTTTTGTTATGACCCCAACTGCTGCTCTTTCTACTGGGCCAAGATTGCAGCTCATAGATGCTTATAACCCATCAGCAGCACTGGCTTCATGCTTAATTTGCTGGAAAAAGAAAAAGATGGCTAATAATAGTATCCTGCCACCTCTTGGAAAGATTTCAAAAAGAAGATATATGGGGAAACATGTTTGAAATCCATAAAGAACTATATAAATGCGACGTGTTGCTACTGGTATACTTACTTTTGCACATCTCGTTAGATCGCTGGCAGAGGAAGAGAGGAAGCAGATGTGAAAGAACTTTGCCAAGTAATAAGAACTACTCAGTATATTTAAAGTGAAATCCATTGTGGACCATTTCAGGTTGTATATAAGAGTTTAGTTTTTTGGAATCTAAAAACCTCAGGTCCTCTTTCATAAAGTTCTCAGTTTATACAGAGATTTTGCAAGAACCCTTAAAGGATTATAAAAGTTTGCATAGAGTATTAGGAACACATTCTTTGCCACAGGCACACCTAATTTTTTTTCTAATTGCTCCGCCTCCCTCCCCAATAAATAACCAATCTTTATTCACTTGGCCATTTCCTGTTAGATAATTGTGCGTGTGTGTGTGTGTGTGTGTGTGTGTGTTAATAAAAAACCAGCCTCTTTTATTCATTCATTGAATGGTTAGTTTCACACTCAGGGAGAGTGTGGTGTGAAGGAGCATAGGACAAAGGAGATTCTGAAACTGAGGAAATCCTCCACCCCCCCAAAAAACCTCTTTCCTCTCCTGTTTTCAGAAGGAAAGCTCAGATAGCTGTGAATTTCAAAACGTGGTTTATTTCGTAAGATGAGCTTGCTGACCTGGATATTGGCGAAGCCAGTGGCCCTCCCTGGGCGCTGACCCCTGCAGCGAGCATTTCACTGGATTTCCTTCTAAATTCTGCCCTTGCTTTCACAATGGACCTTAACAGATTCCTAGATGTAGGAGGCGGAGCTGGGGGAGTGGAGGTGGGGGGCGTGTGTGTGCTGAGGATTAATTGAACGTGGCTTTCTGCAATCTTTGTAGCTTTTTCAAGCTATTATTTTTATTACATATGAACTTCTTAATAAGCCAAATAGAAATAATAGCTTAGTTGAAATGCCTGGCCTGAATGCCTGCAAAGTCTGAGTCTAATTAATGACTGCTGAGGCCATTAATTTTTTAAGAAATATTTTCTGCTCACTACGGAAACTACAATTGATTCTATTTCTGTTTCCCAGGCCTGCAAATGTGCATGGAGCCCCAGATGCCATCTTTTACAGATATAATCTTGGAAGAGAGGTTGGGGGAAGGACCAAGGGGGTTTTATAAGACACAGAGCTACAAACATACCCCCCTGTCATGCAGTGTATGTCGTGAAGGGCATGCTACCCCCTGGGCTGCTTTACAATGAATAAATGGCCACAGCATGGCCTTCGACACCATGGGAAATACGACAAATGGATCAATTTCTGTGATCACACAATTTAGCAGCTGGCCCAGAGGAATGGCACAGAGCATGAAAAAGATCCAAGAGCCAGGCAAATGGTTCCAACACTTGGTGCTGCTGGAGTTCAAGGCAGGGCAGGTTCGTGGTGGAGAAGTGACCAGGGCAGGCTCCCTGGAGAATAGACGACTGGATTAGGGCCTTGAGGCAGCATTCAGATGGCGCGAAGGAGGGGAAGGGGGGGTCAATTTGATTATCCCAGTCACATAAGCCTGACTGAAAAGAAGGGCGGCTGCAGCAGAAATGCAGAACTAATGAGCTCTGGAAAGAGGATTAGCTCTGTAAAGACAGGTACTTTCCAGGACTGTGGGGATGTGATGCAGACTGTGATTCGGGGGAAGCCCTGAGTAGCTCCTAGTGGGGTCTTGGAAGAGTAGGCGGGAGGCAGGGCCTGGAAGACTGGTGTTGCCTTTTGTCGTAGCTTTGCTAGGATCCGGGCCACATTAGGGACTACACTCCTTTCACCTTCCCATGAACAGAAGGGATAGGTCAGAACAGGATATGGTTTTCATAAATAAAATAAATACATATACACCGTGGGATAGATTTACTCCTCAGTTTTGCCGATCTTACAGCTTGCTCGTTAACAAGGACGTTCATGCCAAAACTTGCAAGAAATCCTTGCAAATATAGTTGTTTGCTCAATACTTGATGTTGATCAAACATGCGGAAAGCTCTGTGAGCTGACTCACCCTCCCATTAATAGGAAGGCCGACGCAAGCCCAAATATTTATTTCAGGGAAACGCTCCTAGATGGAGATGGCTGGGTGCTAGTAACTGAGCTTTTCTTCTCATAGACAGTGAGCCTGGTTCCAGGCACTGCCCTCAATTGCACACAAGGTGGGGACAGCTGGGAGGAGGAGCTGGCATTTCAAGTGCTGGGATTCAAAGCTGCAGACCCATCTCAGTGTCATCTGAACCCAGCTTCCAGGCAGGTTCCCGTTTCACTGCCGGCAGCACTTTTGATAAAGCAAACAAAGATCCGGAGCCTGGTTGGGCATATTTTCATTTGAGGGCTGGCACTGCCTTTCCCAGTTGTGGTCACTGGAAATTCCCCGAAGAAGCCACAGTAACAGAAGGCAAAGGAATAGCTTCTTCCTTTACAGTGTTACTGGTTTAAAGGGCTGCAATCTTCCACCCAACCAAAGTTTGTCTTATAATTTTATCAACCGGATATAATACTGTCCTCAGAGGTAGTGTCCTGATCAAGTGGAGGGAAAGATGTTCCTTCCAGCCTGTGTCAGGCGGCCAGCTTCTCATGATGACGGAAATCCATCCGCTGAGCAGAAGTTGGGATTTTCAGAGATGCTCTCCACCCAGCAGTAAAAGGCAAAGAGCCCTCCCGCCCACACACGGTGCACTCAGGTTGGACCACATGGGTTCGTCTGGCCTCTGCTGTAACTTGGTGAACTGCGTCAAGCCACTTCACAATTTTGGTTGTCAGTGTCTCCTTCTCTAAAATGGAGCTGCTTCCTGGCCTGGCCACATCATTCACTAGCGCCTTGTGGCCTTTCTCCTCATGGCCATTAGAGACAGACCTGGGTCTATTCTGGATGACAGCCCACTGATGTGTGGCCTTGGACAAGTTAGCTAACCTCTCTCTCCTTTAGAGTGTCTGCTTCTGCAGAGGGAGTAACATCTACATTAAATTATGGTCATGAGAATTTGATAATTATGTGAAATGATTTGCATGGTGTCTAGCACATGAGAACTCACTAAATGGTGGCATTTCTGATTTTTATCTTCCTAAGGAAATGAGGTGGGAGAAGAAGACTCTTGAGTCAAGGAACTGGCTTCTAGCCTCACTCTCCCCGTTAGACCTGTGTGCTCTTGAGTAGGTTATCTGAGCTTCAGTTCCTTCACCTGTAAAAATGGGAATAAGAGGACAGTGGCACCTTGGTTTTCGAACGTCTCTGTTGACGAACATTTCGGGTTACCAATGCTGTAAACCCCAAAGTAAGTGCTTGGATTTTTCAGCACGCCTCGGAAGTCAAACATGCCACACGGCTTCCACTGAGGGCAAGATCCTGAGGCCTCGCTGTTGGCTGTGGATCCCTCGGTTGTCTGTTTCAGAACTCGAACAGTCTTCTGGAAGGGATTACATTCGAAAACCGAGGTACCACTGTAATTCCTTCACAGGGTTGTTATGATTTTTAAATGGGATAATGCTAAATGGAATAAAGGAACAATGCTTGGCCCCTAAATCAGTTATCTGCAGCTGTTGATGTCTTTCTGCCTTTTCCCTATGTCCTACGGGTGGGAGACTAAAATGGAAAACAGATGAGAGCACTTTGAAAAATATGAGCAGGCAGACTTGGGGTGGTTTATTCAACCTTCCTGCACCTCAGTTTCCTCACCTGTAATCTGGGAATAATGAGTTCTTCTTCAGGGAGGGTTTTTGAAGTGCCTAGCAGAGGAGTTGGTGCAGAGAAGATGCTCAATAAATCATAGTGCTTTTTCTTCTTCTTTACAGACCTAATTATTATTGATCCTCAGTGTTTATTTATTTGTCATCTAGAGGGCATATGGGTAAAGTGCTACGATCTCTAGATTCCCCAAGAGTCTTGATTCCAAGCATGATTGTTCTATTGCCAGACTTTGTGCCTGGCTATAGCTTCTCACAGTTCCTATAGTAAACTACCGTGGCCTTCCGGGCGCCATGTGATTTAGCCTCTGCTTGCATCTCCACTTCATCTTCAGCCATTCTCCACCTTAAATACTGCCCTTCTTACATTCTTCTCTGCATCACCCTAGGGCTCTGCTCTGCCAGGAATACTCTATCCATGCTCTTCAATGAATAGCTCCATTTCATCCCTTAGGTCATCTCCTCAAAAGAGCCTGGATTCTTTGTCAGCCCCTTCACTCTTAATCTCAGAACTGTAGTATGTTATTTCTTTTATACCATATATCCCAATTTTAATGATACATATTGATTTGCTTGTTTTTAATGTATCCCTCCTACTAGATTATAAACTCCACCAGGGCAGAGTCTCTCTGTCTGCTTTACTTGTAATTGAATGGCCAGACTCCACCATAAGAGGTTTTTAATGAGCATTTGATGAGTAAATAAATACTAGCCCCTGCATCTTAAAATTAAGGTCATTATGGGTAGAGGACTTTATAAACCATTTGAGCTTATTGAAAGCTGCCCTGTACTCTTATTTTGGATAATTAAGCCCAGTCCTCTTTTATTATGAGAAAATAATCAGCCACAAAACAACATCCATGGGAACGAGCTGTATTAGATGCCTCACATGGGGGGAAAAACGAGAGCTTTCTTTTCAGTATCCAGAAGGAGAAATGAACTTACTTCTTAAAAATAGCCAACTTTTAGGCCATAATTATTTGTCTGACTTGAGAAAGATGAGCCCTACTGCGCTTGTCCCTGTTTCTCTGTCCAAGCAAACAAATTAACAACTACCATAAATACAGGTTTCACATATTGGAAGGATCGAAACCACTAGCATAACTCCCAGATAAAAGCTCCTAAGAATGTTATCATTCAGCTAAAAGTTTGGAGTCTCAAATTATTATTATTTTTCCCTTTTTGGGGGATGTTTTTGCTAAAATTTCTTGAACATCTTTGAGTTGTTTCCATTTGGGGGAGGAGAACTTTATAAACACCCTGACTCAAGTTGAGCTTGGGTGAGTTGCTAAGGTTGAAATATTTAGGGACAACAGAGATTTATGCAGATAAAAATTATAATTTTTATTATATAATAAAAATAATTCAAATTATTTGAGGAGGAACCAACTACTGAATGACGTAGACACATGTCCCTGTTTAGAATCCAGCCATCTGAGGGCAGGGCTTCTGCAGTCGCCTCATGATTAAGCTCCTGCCTCTGGCTCTTCCTAGTCTTCCTTCTATATACACAGTCATCAGATTCTCTTCTTAAATATCACTTGTTAGATATTCAAATGTTTCAGTGATTGCACCCACTAAGTTGAAATTAAAGCCTCTTTAAGGCTCTTGCCAATTGGTTCCAACCCAATGTCACATTACTCCTGACTCCTTTACTCAAACTCTCCCACCAGACAGGCAGGTATTATTATTGTCGGTGGAACATGCTTTACTCTGGGCTGAGGTCATGTCATCTCTTCTTTGGTGCTCCCTATCACCCCTCCTCAGTGGTTCAGGGGCTTAAGTCTGCCCCAGTTTCTCATGAAGGCTTCAGTCCACAAGCATCCACCCCTGAGCTTCCAAAGGATTCACAATCAGGCCTAGATCCTGCTACTAATCATGTCTTACACCATTTGGATGTTGTTTTATATGATTATTGCCATTCTTGTTGCTTATATTGTCAAGTATGCCACCCTGACCCTAGAAATTATTTACAGCAGGGGTCCCTCACCTGGGAATCCACAATTGGGACTGATAGTTCTTTATCCCTTTAATTACTTCCACTTTCTGGTTAAGGGAGTTTAAGTGAGTTTCTGTTCCTTGCAAACAAACACATCTGGAAGAAGATGCCTGTCACATGTACATGCTTAAGAAAGGAGTTTCCAGCCTGAGGTGGGATTATTTTTCACAAATCTGAAAACTTAAGGTCACATGTATCAACATTCGGAAATACACCTGGGGCCTTTATTTAAAAGTACAGATTTAAAAGATACAGATTCCTGGGAATAGGGCCTGGGGATGAGTATTACAAACAAGATTCCCAGGTGATTTTTATATATATTCAAGAAAATTTGGAGAATTAGGGGAATCTGACATTAATGTTTCTCATGTGATGGTGAAGGGACATGAAAGAGGAAATAATTCATATGCCTTGAGAACCAGCTGTGTGCCTGGAAAAACCACCAGTGTTATATCTTGCAATCTTGTTATTAAACAAATCTATAATATAAGTCTTATCATCAATCCCTTATACAAATAAGAAAATAAGTGAAATGACTCATCTAAGGATCTATAAGTGGTAATTTGCTGGGCGAGCATTTAAACTCTGGGCTGACCAGATCCTATCAAACCTTGGAGGGAGGGAGAGGGAACATGAAGGCACATCCATGCTGGAGGTTTCTTAGGTCAGTCTCGGGGAGCTGGGCAGGTCCTGAGCCCCTGGCTGGTAACCTCTGTGCCAAGACTCCATCTAGGAGGACAGTGATCCTCTGAGCTCAGCATTGGCCTCCTAAACCCTGAGTATGGAGCCTGGTGAGCTCCACCTGGAGAAACCACTGGCTGTCTGCCTGGTCCCAAAACTTAAGAGGCAGAGGCTGTAGCGTCTCTGGACTTCATTACAGGTGCAGCGCACACACTCACCTTCTGGCTGAGGCTTTAAAGACCAGCGTCATGCGATATGCCAGGTGGAACAAGGGCCTGGCCTCTGTATGGAAGGTGGAAAAGAGAGTCCTTGGAAACCAGTGTTCTGTTCATTCACAGGAAAGGGGTGATGAAAAGCCAGGTTGGGATGGAAAGGAGGGTTGGTGATTGTGCAAACCCTGGAGAACACTGAAGCCCTAATATTTGGGGATTATAGGTCTAAAGCAGTGGTTCCATTAAAATCACCTGGGAAGGTCTTATAAAATCCTGCTCTAGGTGATTTCAATGGGCATTCAAGGTAGAGAACTACTGGTTGAAAGTACCTCCCATGGCCACGTGAGACCAGTTGAACTCACAAATTCTCTGAAGGCAGCTTGCATTTAGTCACGGTTGGGAAAGCTGAGGCCTATCAAGTGTGTACCATTAGCAACAGTCTTTCCAGTGTGAGAACTGGGGGCAGCCTGAGCTCTGGCCGGCTGCCAGAGCAGGGTTCCTGTCCATGCTTAATTTTCCATTGTAGGGTAGAATTGGCACAGGAGAATGAAAAAGGAAACAGGTGCGAAAGGCAGGAGGCAGAAGTGGGATATGACGGATACAAAGATATACAGAGGAATGTTCTCTCAAGAAGGAAAACACCAGCCTCAGAAGAATGGAACTGGAGTATTTACAGCAGGTCAGGGGCAGACAGGGCCCAAAATCCAGTCTCAGAGGAGGTGGTCTACTCACTGAGTGGATGATGCCTTGCAGAGCCTGAAAGCCATCATTTACAGGAAATACGTGGTCCTTACTGTCCGCAATCCGGGCCAGCTGAGAACAAACACACACGAGATGTGTCAGGCTTGGACATGGAGAACTGAGGAAAGTCACTGGGTTCAGGGGACTCCATTTACTTTGAGAACCCAGAGGAACTTGAGGCTTTGACTCGGCTCAGGGGCCTCACTGAAAAGCCTCAGTAATAATGAGCTTTCCAGCGGCCTCCCTGGAGTGAGCCCAGAGGGTTGGTGCCAGCTTTTACATTTGTTTTAATACTTTTTTCCTTGGGAGCAGAGGTAAGATTGCCCAGCTAGATGAACATTTGGCCTGGGTTGGTGTATTTATGAATTTGGGGGCAGGCCATTGGCTCATTTTTCTCCCATTCACCCAAATTTCTGTTGGCAACTGTTTTCGAACCAAACAAACTCATTTCCTTTCAGAGCAACTTTAAAAATAAATTCAGGCTTTGGTTTGGGTGAGGACAGAGATTGGGGATGCTTATCTTTGCCCAATGTGCTCACTGAGGAGAGGACCCTGGTTATGGTATGGCTGCTCCTGCTTTGTGGAGCAGAGGACTGAGAAAGGAGAAACTGCTCTGTGAACTTTCCTACCCTCAGGTCTCTGTACATTTCTGTGATTGCCACAGACACAGTCAGTGCCGGGATTCTTATTGATTGCAAAAGCAACATAGAGTCATTGGGAAATTTCAGAAAACCCAGGATTGTTAAAATAATTTTTTAAAAAGTTACTCATGATCCATCTATTCATCCATCCATCCATCCATCCTCCACCCATCACATTTCTATTATTGTTAATTTGATATATATACAGCCTTTCATAGTTTTTCTATGCAATATACATTATTTATTTAGAAAGTGGACTCATACTAGTTCCAATGTTTTGCAATCCTATTTTATTCACTTAACAACATATCCTGAGCACCGTCCCATCTTATCACAACAAAAAGAAATTACAGACTACACTGAGCATCATTTATTTAGGTTATTAGCAAATTTTCACAATTTGCTTATATATACTTATACATACTTTTTTGCCCACTTGCCAATTATTTCCTGTTTTTGTATTGAAAATGCACTGCATGTTTTATGGAAGAAAAAGAATGTTTGCCATTTAAATAATAAAAGATTTTTTACATTAAGTTTAAAAACAACCAACAAGTTTTCCCAGTTAATTCAGATGTTTTGACACCTTGGCAATTTAGCATGCACCAAGAAAGGCAACCAAGAAAGATGCTGCCTGGATAGTCAAGTGTATCAACAAATGGCTTTACATTCCTTACTCATCCAGTAATTCCCTTCCTGCTTAGCATTTCTGGAAAAATACTCTATCTAAGGGGTATTTATGTTGCTGATGAACACTCTGTACCGAATCATTCACAAACCTGGTATGCTCCCAAACTGCAGGAAATCCATGATCATACCTGTGTTTCATTGAAATCCTTCACACCGACACAGTAAACAATTGCACCAAGGTCTCGGGATCTGTTAGCCTGGGGCAATGAAAGAATAGACATTAGAGAAAAAAGCAGTGGCAAACATACTCCTTTTGCATTAGCCAGACTAACTACAATGGTCAGGTATTTATTGAGCACCTACTATGTGTCAGGTACTGCAATGTAGACGGTAATCCCTGTCCTCAAAGACCTTATACTCTAGTGAATGTCTCACTCTAACATAATGGACATGAGGGGAGTGATTAATCTAATTGGAAGTGTTGAGAAAGCCACAGAAATGGTCTTTGAAAGATGAAGGGAAGAAAGGGAAACTGTAGGCTAAGGTAAGTCATACTACCTATTCTGGGGAAATGATTATCTTTTCTATTTCTCTGATGATTTTTTTTGGCATACTTTTTCTTCCTCTGTAATGGCAGCATGGTATAATGGAAAGGATGTGGCCTTTGGAACCCAATATACCTGGGCTTGATACTTGGTTTTGCTCTGGAAAGTGTTATGGGAATTAAATAAGATAATAAATGCAGAGCTCCTCACACAAGGTCTAGGGTGATGCACATGCTTATAAATGTCAGTGCCCTTTGTGAATAAAGCCATTTTCATTGCCATTGAACACACTTGTTTAATGGTATGGGGATTATGGTCCATATTTGAGTAGGTGAACCCATGACCCTTTCTGCAGTTAAGTATTGAGAAGGCAAGATAAAAAACAACATCCAGGTTTTGGCTTGATTTTAATATTTGATTTATGAAAGGCTCTAATAATCAATTTCCAGGTTCTTCTGTGTTTCAGAATCAAAAGCAATAATTGGAAATCCTTGGTGCATACAGTAGGTGCTTAATAAATAATTGATAGCAAACATACAGTAGGCGCTCAATATGTGCATGTTGATTTGAATTGTGTTCTTCCTCCCTTATGTTAGTACTCAAACTCACTTGTGACAAATACTGAATTTTATTTTATTTTATTATATATATCTATATGTATCTATATATCTATATATTGATTTCAGAGAGAGGAAGGGAGAAGGAGAGAGAAATAGAAACATCAATGATGAGAGAGTCATTGATTGCCTTGCCCCGACTGGGGATTGCACGCCTCAATCTCCCGGATCCTAGGTTGATGCTCAACCTCTGAGCCTGGCCTAGCCAAATATTGAATTTTAGAAGGCACAGAAACATACATCTTTTTCCCTTCATGTTAGAAATATTTCTTGAGGCTTTCAGAATAAAACAAACTTTTAGACACAGTCTAGCTCCAGCTTTATCTGCAACAACTTCTGTGACACTTTTCCTCCAGTTGGGCTTTATATAGAATTATCAAAAATGGAAAGGTTCATTTTCTTTATATATCTTGAGTTTTATCTTTCTTTTTCAGAAACCTTCTTTCTATTGGTGTTGGCACTCCAAATATTTTCCCAAGTTTGTCCATGCCATACCTAAAATTCTTTTCTATTAACCCTTATTTTAAGCATCTGACAACTATCATTTATTTTATATTCAGTTATTTCCTTATTAGGGTTTTTACTTTATTTGACTGTTGTTGGGCATCCAGATAAGCCATTTTGCATTCCCATGACATAGTTTCAGCTTTAGAGTATAGAAATTATATCATTTCCCAAATGCTCAGGGAGTGTGTGTTTCCCACTGTGAATTATCCTTTGTACTAGTGAGTGCTGGGGGAGTAATGTGCTCACCTACATAATTTCCTCATGCCAGCAGACACTTCAACAAGCAGAATATTACTGCCTGGTAAGACCCAAGAGGGCAGCAACTGTCTTACTGTCTTACGCACCCCTGCGTCCCTAGAGTCTAACAAAGTGCCCAGCACATGCCAAGTTCTCAGTTAACACTGAGTGGATGAATGAATGAATGAATGAATGAATGAATGAATGAATATATACTTCTTGCTCGCTGAGGGAGCTAGGTTTAAATGAAATAGTAGTCAAGAGCTTGAGGTAAGCGTAATGCTCTGATTAACTCTTCCCCAGAGGCCAGAACCTCCCTCTCTCACTGCATGTCTTTTTCCTCATTGTGTTTCTTTCTCTAATTTGGCCTGAATAAGCCTTTGTCACTAATGAGACTTTAATACATTCCCACGATTAACTGGTTTCCTTGGGCCATTTATATACATAGCTCTCACATCTGAAACTTGAAAGGAAAAGATTTCCTAAATATAAATGCTATCGTTTAATTTTTGAATAAACCCCCTTTTCTGAATCTCTTTATACAAACTGAGAGTTTCATTTAGAGAGAATTATTTCACTTGCTTTGAGGGGTATTTCATGAGAACACAAAGAAAAGGAAAAAAAGAAATATCGAAGGAGAGATTACAATTTACTTTGCCTCCAATTAATGTTCAACTTTGGTTCCTAGAGTGAGAATCTCAATGATTAATATATTCTGCCAATATTGGCTCTTAAATATTTCAAGTAATTCTTTCCCCTTCTGTTTTCAGTAGACAATATGAAGGAAAATTCAGAAAAAAATGTTTTTGCTTAAAAATGATATACAGTATTTTAAAGCTGCTGGATCGACATACTGCTTCCTATAAAGGCATGATAGATATTTTTATTCCCCCCCCCCAAACATAGAGTAATACAGAAATATTTTGAAAGGGGAGAAATATCTGCCACGTATAAGACATGAAGATTCACTTTAAAAGATAAATTATTATTATTATTTTTTTACATATAAAACACTATTTTATCCAGGTTTTATTTTCCCCCCACCAAGAATAACCATCATTTTGGCCAAGTAGAAAGATTGCAGCCCATTTCAGAAGGAAGAAGGCCTTTTCCATGCCTGTTTGGACAGACACAGGCCAGACCGTCGCTTACCTCCCTCTCTGAATAGAAAAAGAGAGCTTCATGGAGTTCTCCATCAGTCAGAGCAATGATGACGCTGGCTGTCCTGTATCCTGCTCAACACAACACAGACCCGCTCAGTCCATCCTGCCGCACCAAGGGAAACCCTCTCTCAGCCCTGAGAGTCTCTCTCTTACAAGCTCAACCACCCGAGGTCAATATCGTGAGAATCAGCAACTTTTCTTTTGGGACTGGAAGCAATTCCAGCACGAAGAAGAATGCAGAGACGGACTCTAGTGGGGACTGGGCTTTGTCTCTGGGTTTCTCAGTCTTATCTCAAAAAGCAGCCAAACCTGGTGAAACGGTTTCTGGACCGATAACTAGGAGTAGCTCCAGTGAATCAAATTTCTCTTATTTCTAGGAACAGTCCATGTGACGGTCACCAAGGCCTGGGGACAAACTCTACCACCTGGGCTGTCCAGGGGTCCTTCTTACATGCTGTAGTTGACCACGTGCACCACCCTTGAAGAGCTGGGCAAAGAATAACAGCCATCGTGATTTAGATTTATATGCTGACTGAATTAAAGCAGTTGGAGTTGGAAAAACCTACTATTACTTCTTGCAGTGATTTTTAGGCTTCTAGCAACGTTGCTGATGGTTGAAATATATTAACAAGTGTTGGTGTTGATCTTGGATCTGTTTTATTTGTTGTAGTTTAGAGTGAAATCAGAAGTAGACACTTCTACAGGCCTGGGAGAAAAATTCCCACTGCAATATTGAATCTTGTAAATGAGATTTGCCTTAGATAAAGAAATGTTATTCATAAAACACACTATAGTAATTTTAATAATAGCCAAAATAATACGAACAATAATAATAATAAAAAGTAGTTCTATGTGCTAAGTACTCTATTATGTACATTTTTGGTATTTTTTTCATTTAAATGAAGGAAATTTCAAACCAAACTGGTGTCTTAATCTTAATTTCATATCCAATCATAGCAGTGAAGGGATGAAGAAGCTTGGAGCCCAGAGAAGGAAAAGAAAATACATTTGACATAAAAATCCAAGACTTTACTAACCCATTCAAGTATTTACTAATTTAATGAATTCAACATACAAAACTGTTCATGGGCATTGCAGACTATAGCCCATGATCTAATTAATTTTAAATCACTTTTCTTAACATCAATAGGATAGTAGAATTGGACCTCGTATCTGTCATCTTTCAATGCATTCCTTCTTTGTGATGAAGTGTGTGTCCAAGGACTCTAGTCAATATCAAATATGTCTTTTGAAACATGAAATTGCCAGGCACTTTTTCAGAAACAAACACAAAAGAAAGTTAAATAATTCATAAAGGTAATTCATAATATAGTCTTACCTTGACTGTTTTCATAATAAATCTGCTCACTGGCCTGGAAAACACATGAAAGGGCCATTAGACAGCCAGCCAGCCACTGTTTGCTACTCCAAATCCCATACTGGACAGTGGGCTCTGATGCTGGATATGCAGCCAGGGCTCAGTCTTCATGTAATCTACCCATGCTTCATGCAATGGATGGACGTCAATGGATGAACTTCATCTAAAGTTACCCTGATATTTAACTAATATACTGTGAACATGGATGCATGTCCTACTTCTCATAGACTGAACTTATCTTCCTTAATATTGAAGTCACTGAAATTCTGTCTCAATCACTGAAGCAACACGTAGAAAAGGTGACCTTGGGAATGGGAGGATTTGCATGTGGCATGACTCCTGAGTGTCAGCCAAGTGCTAACTAACAAACCTTTCATCAGTGTCAGGGAAGGACATTTCTTCAGTTCTTTTGGATAGTGTTATCAGCGTACAAGTTTACAGGGAAATCTTATTTTACTCTCTTGCCATTGGGTATTATTCAGTTCCCTTAATACATGAGCCTTATCTCATCAGCCATCCTTATGTTGATGTTTCCATGTTACACTTTGCGTTTGGAGTTGAAAATTGTTTTAAAATTACCCTTTCAAATCCTTCATGCATGTAAGTGTCTCCTCCTGGCAGGACCTTCTGGAGTTCTTCGAGGCCTTGACGAATCTGTTCTCTGAAATCCAAAGAAACCCTATTAGTCATATTAGAGCATTTTTTTACTGTGCTGTTGATAGTCATATGCATTAGTCTTTTTCTTATCTCCGTGGACAGTCTACATTGCCCCAGTGGTCCTCCAAAAAGCCTGTCAGAGGGAAAGTCTTTGTAGCACATTACCCATTTAGGGTCAGCCATAGCGCAGGATGAGTGAGATTTCAAGGACTGAGGGGAAGGATACTTTAGGAATCTCCATCTGCTCCGGAAATTCTTCCATTTCTTTTATTTTTGGAGAGAGAAGAATGAAGACAGAGAGACAGAAAGAGAGAAACATCAATTTGTTGTTCCCCTTATTTATTCATTCACTGGTCGGTTCTTGTATGTACCCTGACCTGGGATTGAACCCCCAACCTTGACACATCAGGATGATTACGCTCTAACCAACTGAGCTACTGAGCTAGGGCTTCCATTTCTTTAATAAGACAAAGTTTTCATTCTACTTTGGAAATGGGCCTTAAAATGCAACTGCTCCTGAGGGGAAACACAGCAACTTAAACATCTTTATATCAAGATGCAAACGGCTCTTGTGAACCAGAAAGAGGTGAGTACCAAGAAGTCAGGGCAAGGCCACCACAAGGACCGCAGGTGGGAGGAGCAGGCGTCTGGAGTGAACTCTGCCATGCTCACAGTTGTGCCAAAGGAAACCGTGTAGTCAGCTTTAAAAACAAAAGTCTAGGCAATGTATGCTTTCCAGGACAACCAAGTGTTTTCTGTGGGCTGATGCCTGTGTTTTCTTACTCTGGTTGCTCACGGTGGCCTTGGGCAGGAAGAGGAAGTGGGTTATGGCATTAGGAAAGGGTCTGATTGAAAGTGGGAAACATGAATGGTCTGGGGATCAAATGGAATCTTTGTGGACCATTCTCTCTGGGATGTAAGATGTGTTCCTGTCTTTTAAATAGCCCCATACTGTGCTGAAAGGGCAAGACAGTATAATTTCTGTACAAACATTAGCCTTATTCATAAACTGTAAGCCTATGAAAAGTCCGAAATTACCTTCCTCTCACTGGGGTCTCTTTAGTGGCAGAGGGTGGAGGTGCTCTATTTAAATTAGGAAGGGAAGCTTCTTTTGAGTAGGGAAAGAACCTAACACTTATTAGATGTCCACTACTCAAAGATTTGTTTTCATCCTCACAGTAACCACTCAAAGTGGTTGTCCTCATATTATAGGTGAGGCAACTTGGGTTCAGAGGAGTTAGATAGAAGATCAGAGACTTGAATTCAAATCTGTATGACTCAAAAAGGCTTTCTACTCTGCCAAGCAGCCTCCTAGCAGACAATAGTGCTGGAGAAGTGGGAAGTTGTCATAATACTTGAACTAGTGAAGAGCAATAGCAATTTCTAATACCATCTGAGTACTTAAAGTGGGCCAAGGAATGTTTGAAATACACCACACACACAATTAATTCACTTATGCCTTATAATAGCTCTATTTAATAGATAACACTGTTATTTCCATTTCAGAGAGAAGGAAACTGAGTCACAGAGAGGCTAAGGAACTTGCCAAAAGCCCCTTAAGTATTAAGTGACAGAGGTGGGATTTGAACCTAGAGGCTGTGTTCTCAATAACCATGGTAAACTGTTTCTCTTTTGAATGAAGGAAGGAAGGAAGGAAGGAAATTTACTGCGGTCCATTCTGGCAGGATGTCTAATGCAAAATTAACCTTTTGTTAAAACTGATGTAATGGGGTAGCCATGGGTGAGGCTGGATCACGAGGCTATTGAAGGGTTTAAAAGACAAACTGAAAAGGGGTTAACCTGAGCCTGCCCCTGGCCTGGGCGACAGATGCTTTGCAGGTGGAAAGTGACTTTGGGAAATACACTGACTATTGTTTGATTACCTTTTATCAGCTGCCCAAGTCAAAAACTGAAAGCCTTCCTTGACCCTCCACCTCGGCTCTCCTCTCTCCTTACGTTGCCCTACATAATCTATCATCAAATTCCATTAGTTCTACTCTAGAGTATGTGGGTTTTTTTATGGTTTTTTTTTTTTGGTTTCAGAGAGAGGAAGGGAGAGGGAGAGATAGAAACATCAATAATGAGAGTCATTGATCGGTTGTCTCCTGCACGCCCTTCGCTGGGGATCGAGCCCACAACCCAGGCATGTGCCCTGACTGGAAATTGAACCATGACCTCTTGGCTCATAGGCTGACGTTCAACCACGGAGCAACATCGGCCGGGCCCTTAGTTCTACTCTAAACATATCATGAAACTTTTCTATCTCTTCTCCCGATGCCATGGTCTAAGCCACCATCACCTCTTAGACCACTGGGAAAGTCACTGGCTATCTTTCGACTGCCCTCTTGCCCTTCTTCCATTCATTCTCCACATGGAGGCCAGAATGTTTTTAAAATATCAACCAAAACATGCCATTTATTTCCCTGCTCATAACCCTTCAATAACAGTCAATTACACTTGGGATAAAATCCCCAAATCTTGCCCTGGCCTGCTAGTGCCTACCTGGAATGGCTCCCTGGCCTCCCTATTAGCCATATCAACACCACTCCACCTCCACTCTCTGCACTCGAGCCCCTCTGGTTCTCCTATATGTCCTGTTTTGGTCTCCACTATATCTTCTGTGTTTACTACAGTACCAGGGACATTCTAGACATTCAACAAATATTTACTGAAGAGGTGAAAGGGGGGAACAGACGTCTCAACCATCCTGCAGAGAGGGCAACCGTGGGGGCAGAGATTAGCTTTACTTGGCCATGTGCAGAGAGGCCAGGCAGGAACCTACCTGGTAACTGACCTTAAGTCTGTGCCCATGTGGTGGTTATAAACCATTCGCTATGTTATACTTCTTTACATTACCCCAATATTTCGTAAATCCCATCAAAAGCCATAGTTTAACTTCAACTCTGTTGCTTGGTAATGAAACAGGGCATATATCTGTGCGTTAGAAAGAAAGGGGAGAGTAGTGTCTTCCACCAAGTCCACCATTGGGAAGGCAGAGGGTGGCACTGGCAGTCATCTGGTAGAGGGCAGCTTGGTCCTGCAGGCTGACAATTTAATGAAGGTAATCACAGTGACAAGATGGCATGGGGTGAGGCTGGGATAAGAGGGTGAGGCTGGGATGGGAAAATTGGAGTTTGCTCTTGAACACATGAAAGTGGTACCACAGAACCTTCAGAATAACTGGGGGACACTATGGAGGAAGGAGCTAAATTCTGACAATTAGTGGGGAGGAGATCGGACATTTAAAGGTAAATGTGAAAAAAGTAAATGTGGTCTTACTCTTGGTCATGGACTAGTGAGGTCTGGGATATATTGGTAACACTAAAATTGGAATATTGGGTTAAGACAGAAGCTTTAAAAAGAGGGTTAAAAAAAGCATATTAGGGGAATGGAAAAGGTTCCTTGGCTTCACTGTATTCTTTTCCTGCCAAATAAAGTCTGGGAACTGGGGTGTTTTCTCTGAGCCTATTTCCTTTTCTTTATAAGTATTTTCTTGAGCTTTCTATTTTTTGTTACCAGGACAAGCAAAGGCTGGTTTGGAAGCTGTCCTTATTCTTGATGCTTTGTGTCTGGCAAGATATTAAGTCACTAGTCCCAAGCAGTGCTCACAGCCTCCCAGATACCACCCTGACTTCTCCAAAGATCAAATGACTTATGGCCCTACATCCCCATTCCCTGCCCCTTCTCTATGTACCCACAACATCTAAGCAAACAAAACAGATGGTTTCATGGGAATGGTGGGTTCGTTTCAATTCTGGGACAATGAAACTATTGATAAGGGCCTATTTTTTTTTTTAGCTCTCTTAGAAATGGGAGAAAATTGGGAGAGAGATCTGTTAAAGGGGGTGATAAGAACCTCTCTGATGACTTGGTTATTACCAAATGAAATGTTATCTTCCTGGGAAATGAGAGGTCAGGAATCCTATGAAGGCAGGCTGCTATTAAAGAGTCTCCTGTTTTCCTTGGTGGTTGCACATGTCTGCCAATGTTCTTACTTAGAAGTTAAGGGTTCTCAGGCCACATGTCTTGTGTTCCTTTTGCAACCCCTGCAGCACTTAATTATGGGCCTAGAGAAGGTGATATGTTGTTGAATGAATGGTCCTGGTTTGGGCACATTCATCAATCCATTCATTAATTTCCACAACTATTTATTAAGCATGGTACACCCAGCACTAGTCTGGTTTATAGGGACGGGAGGTGGGGTTGAGGAGAAGTGGGACAGTGTCTGCTGGACTTTCTGTTGGCCCTGAGAATTTTCTACACTTCATGAAGATTACTTTTTGAGATTCCAGCTGTGTTGGGACATTTGGATATTTGTTGATGAAAACATGAAAGGATGAACATAAGCATGTCAAGAAGCACTTGAATAAGCATTTATCCCAAGTATCCCAGTGATGCACCTACTGAAAAACCCTTCTTGGGTTATGCAATGTCTACCACATTTTCAGTCTATAAAAACAGCCTCCACCACCCCCTCAAATAAGCCAGCATCAGCTTTGCATTGTTGACTTCTTGCCTCCAATAAAAGAGCCTCTGTGGAGCTGGACTTTTCTCAAAAGCCCTGCAGTTGTTGCCTTTGCAGCCTCAACTTATATAGTAAACAAACATCACTGCTTATTACCACTAATGCTGCATTCACATTTCCAGATGACTTTAGGGCTCTAGCATTGCCTACCAAAAACACGGAGCGAACAAAACAGTAAAACATAGATTAAAGACATGTTGCTACTACTTTTGGAATCATGAAATTCCACAACCAACTGTAATCATTTGTTTATAATATATATAAACCATAGCCTCTTTGGGACTTTTCCTAAGAATAGGTCAACATGATTAATGACATGAAGATACATATTGAACCAATGATCATTATATATATTTATCCTCACCCGAGAATATGTTTATTAACTTTAGAAAGAGAGGAAGAGAGAGAGACATAAACATCCATGTAGGAGAGAAACACCGATTGGTTGCCTCCTGTATGCATCCCAACTGGTGTTGATCAAACCTGCAGCCCAGGTATGTGCCCTGACTGGGAATCAAACCCACAACTTTCTGGTGTACAGGATGACACTCCAACCAACTCAGCCACCCGTCCAGGGCTTTATATATTTTTAAATGAGGTATAATTTATGTACAGTAACATGCAAAGATATTTACTCATTTCCTTTGCAATTGTTGAATTTATTTCTATAAAGTTATTCATGATAGCCCTTTATTATCTTTTAACATTTGTAGGATCTATAGTAACATCCTCTCTTTGGTTCTGCAGTTCCTCTATGGATTGTAATATTCCTCTTTATCATATACTACCATAAGTTAATATTATAACACTTCTCATATAATGGAAGAAGGCTTTAATATTATACTTTCACATAATCCCTTCTCATTCTTCGTGCCATGACTGTCATGTATTTTACTTCTATGTATGTAATAAACTCCAAAACAGTGTTATTATTTGTCCTTTTATGAAATTCAGAAAATACTTATTTCTGTTACTCTTCCTTTTTTCTTTTGTAGATCTAGTTCACCTGGTATTTTCCTTCAGCCTGAAGAATTCCTTTAGCATTTATTTTCTTGTAGTGCAGATTTGTTGGTGATGATTCTCTTAGGGTGGTTTTTTTTTTCCCTCCTCTGAAAATGTTTTAATCTTGCCTTCAGTTTTAAGGATATTTTCACTGGATATAAAGTTCTAAGTTGACTTTATTTCCTTAAGATTTTAACCTTTTGTCCTCTGGATTGCATGGTTTTTTTTCCCTTCTGATGAAAAGTAAGTGATATTCAGTGTTGTTCCTCTGTTTGGAATATGTCTCTTCTCCTTCCCCTCTGACTGTTTTTAAGATTATGTCTTTATTCTGGTTTTCAGAAATTTGACTATGAAGTACTTAGGTGATACTTTCATTGTATTTGCCCTGTTTGGGATTCTTTAAGCTTCTTGGATCTGTGTGTGGAATACTATGTTTTATATCCCAATTATGCATACATTTGACCAGTTGATATTATCCCACAAATTATAGACCTGCTTCATACTCCTTACCTCCTGATCTTTTCCATTTCTCTCTTCCAGTTTAGATAATTTATATTAACTTGTTTTTAAGTTCATTAATCCATTTTCTGTTGGTATTGTATTTTTCAGTTCCACAGTTTTCACTTGGTTCTTTGCGATTTTTTTTTTCTTTCTGATTTCTCATGTCTTCTTACACTATATTCACCATTTTTGTTAAATTCTTTAAAATGTCTATAATAGTTGCTTTAAACTCTCTGTCTGCTACTTCCAATAATTGAGTCATCTGTGGTTTGCTTCCATTTTCTTGATTATGGGTCACGTTTTCCTACCTTTTTTCATGTTTTATAATCTCTTAATTTGTATTTCAGACATTACGCAGGAAAAAAGCAAGTGGAAACTTAGGTATAACATTGTTTTGTTTTGTTTATTTATTGAGGAGTGCAAGCTTTTTATCACGAGGGACTGATTATTTAGATCCTCCTTGAGTTAGGTTGAGCTTGGGTGGGGCCACAGCTTTAATTAGAGTGTGTTCCCTGTTAGTAATCCAACTCTCAGCATTTTGCCCTGTCCTGCCCTTATGGTCTTTTCAGTATTTGAGCTGTAGCTTCTTATATTTTTGCTTGATCTTTAGATTTAACCCTGGTAGGACTCTGGAACACAAGCAACACAAAAATCCATGAGATTATGCAATTTCCCTCTACTCTTCAGCAGCTTCTCCAGTGCTACTTTCTTGGAACAGTGCAGAAAAGAGGTGTGGGTGAGGCGGTAGAATTGCAAGGCTGATAGATTTCTCTTCTCATTTGGGGCTCTTTCAGATAATCTATTCCTCTGGCAAACATTGTTGTCTAAGGTTCAATTGGCTTTTCTTCCTCCCTGCAGAGTCTCTGTCCATGGCTGACCTACTTTTCCAACTGCCCATACCCAGACCAAGCATCCACCCCCAAGAATGGAAGCTTCTGCAGATCTCTGCTCAGCTCTAAAGAGGTTGTTTCTCTGTAATTCAGTTCATCGGTGCTTCCTGTGTGTCTGCTGGCCCCATAGAAACATATGACTTCTATTATGCATGGACCTTTCTGGTTGACCATGGAAATGAAGGTTTTTCATATCCTAACTAGAAGCATGCATACTGTAAAGTCTTTTTCTAAATGTTTGTGACTACACATTTGTCTCAAATCAGGAAGAAAAATGCTACTGACTGATTACTGGCATATAAATATACTCAAGTATCTCTCATCTTTGAAAAATTAATCCTCTCTGACCCTACATCTCCCTCCGGCTACTGACCGATTTATTTGCATTCCTCTTCATTACACAGCTTCTTGAAAAAGTACTCATTTTCCCACTCATCTGTCTTTCCTGGTGGAGACTTTCTTCAAATGGAGTGATCTTTTGCTATCTTTCACAGTGAATGAGAGAGACTACAAGATTTGTTAGAAGCTCTATATGCATGGTGGGGCATACCGATTGGTGGATGACCAGCTTTTGTCAACAGGCTTTTTTGTTGAGCATATGTAACTTTTTTCCCTTTCAGAGAGACTTATTTCTACAGTGAAGCAGTTTTCAAACTCTTTCCTTGGGTGTTTGGTCTGGAATTGACAAGGAGGAGAGCTAGAAGTAGCAACGTTTGTTATGCAGATGTCTACATAATCTCCCAAGTCTGATGTCTGACCATAAAACCATTCTTGTTTAATTTTGCCAGAGAATATACTTCTCTTCTCTGGTGGAGCTACAGAAAGGGTAACTTTCAAAATGTAGTGGAGGTGGGTGCTTCTGAAGGTTGAATAGCTTCCTCAGATAAACTTGTAAACAATTTCCAATTTTCATCATGTAGCCTTCCCTTGGCTTTTACAGTATCTGACAGTTCCAGTTTTTGAGCTTTCCAGGGTTCTGCAAGGCTTCAAGTCTTGTTTCTCTTCTGCAAGATTATATCTGACTTTTCTCCACACTTCTTACATTATTTGTCACTCCTCTGTCTTCTTTCTGTCCTCATATATAGTGTTTTAATGATTGAACTATTTCTTAGTTTCTTCAACGATAGTCTTTGTGGTTTTGTTTCACAGTCTCCTGGTTTGGGGTGCTTTTTGTGATACAAAGGGCCAAAAATGTCTCTACACCTCATTTTAAAATTGAAATCCATCACCTTTCAACCCATTTGGCTCTCCCTTTTGTCTCCACAACTCTGCTGAAACTGCTTTTGTCAAGGTCACCAGCGATCTCCCCACTGCCAATCCATGGTCACTTCTCTGGCTTCTTATTACTCAGCGTCCTACAGCAACAGACACAGTTAACCTTTCCCGCAATTTAAAATCCTTTCTTTTCTTCATTTCCATTACAGGATATTCTCTCCAACTCCCTCTTCAGTTGTTCTTTCTCATATTTTTGTGTAGGCTTTTTCTTTTCTTCTAGAACTCTAAAAACTGGAGCGCCCCAGGGCTCAATTAGATCTCTTCATCCTCACACCTACATTTTTAAGGTAATTTCATTCTTCTCAAGACTTTGGAGGAAGATAGACTTGAAATTTCATCCTAGTTCTGCCACTTCCTAGGCATTTCAACTTCAGATTTCCCAAATGTAAAATGAAGGCGTGGAACTGTTAAGATCCACCAGCTCCCCTCCAACTCAGAATGGTGCATCCGACTTTATATGGGGGTGAAAGAGTGAGTAGAAACAGAACCCAAGCATTGGCTGGGAAGTGGAGAGGCCACACTTGGCAGATAGGAGTAGTTCATGATGCGACATGGGGTTAAGTGCAGACCAGTAACTGAGATTCATGAAGAAAAGCCCGTCAAGTAATTTCCAAAGGTTTCAGCCTAAGCTGGCATAAAGGACAGGAGTGATGGTTTAATCACAGGGCAATGTGATGAATTTGTTCAAACTCCTCTTTATACAGCTCTGTTTTGGTTGGTTACTCATTTGTACAATGGTTTCCACCATGCATTTCCTATGGCACCACTTGGCTTCTGAAACAAATCCTTGTAAGATATTCCCCATCACTAACCTTTTTCCCCAGTTGAACCATATTTTGCAAGAGATGGGAGTGGTAGAAAGTGGGCTCTATATCCAGGGCTGCCCAAATATATAGCTTCCTTCCATGAGAACCTTCAGTTTCATGCTCTTTTTAGTTCAATAGGGACTGGTTCTCTCTTGGTGCTGGTGGCATATAAAATGTTCAGGTTGATATAGTTGAGCTCAGTACTACTGACCACAATGAGTGTTTGGAGAAGCGTAGGATAGAGTGGCACTCTGCCAAGTCCTGTGCAACAGAGACTGTGGAGCCCACCCTCTTGGATGAAGGCTGAAAGTGGAAAGCCCTAGGGTAGATGATCTGTTTTGGTGAGATCACAGCTCTTTAGTATAGGCTGGTGGAGGCTGCAGTTCTCTCCAAAGAACTTCCCTATCACCCTTTGGAGCAATATTGGGCTGTAGGTGAGAGTCGGCAGAAGTACACGAGGTCCATGCCAGATAATCCAACCCACAAGTCATACATGGACACAGTCTATCTGAGAAGAAGAGTTGGAGGATCATACTAGACACTGGGAGAATGTTGGGCAAAAAGAACTCTTACAAATAACTAGTGGGAGTATGAACTGATGCAGCCCCTTGGAAAACAATTAAATCACGCCCAGTGAAGTTACATATTCACAGATTGTAAGACCTAGTAATTCAATCCCTAGTTGTGTATCACAAAGAAATTCTTGCTTCTGACCCCCACCCCTTCCCAGGAGACAGGTATAAGAATGTTCATTGCAACGTTATTTATAATAGCAAAAAGTTAAAAGCAAACTAACTGCCTCTGAGTAAGAGAAGAGATAAGTACATGATGGTACATTATTATAATAGAACCTGATGCAATAGAAAAGTACACATCAGTTTAAATGAACCAAACACAGCTACATGTATCTACATAGAAAAAGTCTCAGGAACATAATGTTAAGCATAAAAAGCAAGTTCAAGAAAAATACGTTCAATATGACCATTCGTTATAAAATTTAATATGAGAAAAATATAATATATTGGTCATGGGTGTATAAAAATATACAACATCCTTTAAAATGATAAACCCCAAATTCAGGATAGTGATTGTCTCTGATGAGGAAAGAGAAAGGCGAGTGTACACAGGGCATGTTAATACCTGTAACATCTTATTTCATTAGCATTGTGGTGGATAATGACTGTTCATTATTCTTTGTACACTTTCGTTGCACTCAAATAATGAATAATTTTAAAAATTGTTGAGGGTGAGTAGCAAAAGCTGAACCTGTAGTTCACAAGGAGGCATCGCTAAATCTAAGGTTCGAGTCCACGCCTGGGGCTGAGGCAGGTGACGGACAAGCAAGGTGCTTCGGTCATGGACCTGCCTGACGTTGACCGATAGTGGAGGTGATTTTGTTGGGTCAAAGAAAATCTCTTGGTTTTGGCTGTCCAGCTTCAGATATAGAAACCCTACCTACCATTTTTTGGTTCTGTTGACTACTTCTGAAGTTTGCCTTGCTGGCTTCATCAGACAAGAATATTTCTGAGTGCTGCTCTGTCAATTGTTATCCTTTAAATGTATTTTCCACATGAGGGATAGTAGGTGAGGAAGGGAAGTAACTTTCCTGAGTCCCTGTGCTGTGCCAGGGTCTTTGCTGGGCACTTTTTATGCATTAATTCACAAAAGTGTCACAACAACACCATGTAGTGGGCATTATTATCTTTGTTGTACGTATGAGAAAACAGATCCAGAGGAGTGCAGTAACACATAGGTGCTGGGGGACCCGACTGGAACCCAGAATGGTCCTGGTACAAAGTCTGACTTGTGCTACTACATCTGTGGTGTCCAAAACAGGGGTGGGACAGTGTGCTATACCCAAAGACACAGGGAACATACATAATATACATAGACATTGTTTGTTTGTTTGTTTGTTGTTCATTTATTTTCTGGAGCATAAATTGTACTCCAAAATTTGAGAAAGAACTCAACGTGATTTTTATATAAACTCAAACTATGGAATAAGATACAAATGCACATGCATTTTTTAAAATGAAAGGGTGTTAAGAGACTTTTCTTGCTTTCAATAAACGACTTCAAACTATAGCCTAGGACCCCCAAGGACACTTTTACTTTCTTCTACTAACAGGGGTACTTCAGAGAACAAGCATGAGAAGCGCTGGACCACACGACTCTCACAGATTGGTCTGTTCCCAGCCGCGCTGAATTGCTTCAAGGTGGGTTCTTCTTACCATCACTGAAACTCAGTGGGAGGAGCCCTTAGAGAATTACTTCTAGAGACATTGCCTGGGCGCTCCTGTGTGGAAGAGGTTGCTCTGGAGCCATCAGGCAAGGGAAACGCTAACTTTTATGTGGCCTCATGCTCAAGCAGAATTTTCTACCTACACACCTCTATGCTAAACACTTCAGGGAAGGAGGTAGGCCAGGCAGAGTTGGAGACACACTCTTTGAATTACTGTTGGATATGCTCTGATGATTTGAGTGTGTGTGTGGGGGGTGGGGGGGGGTTTCCAGGAGGATTTGGGGTAATTCCTGAGCTGTTTGTCAAAACCCCAACCACCACCACAATAATAACAAGGCCACTTGCTATACGCCTGGGGCTGTTAATGCTTCCAGCAGCTCCATGAGGCAGGGACTATCATATTCATTTTATAGGTGAAAACAAGAGGCACGGAGAGGTAAGGAACTTGCTCATGAACTCAGACCCCATGCTATCGTCTCTCAATCAACAGGACAGGAGATAAATAAATGCTCCGCTCTATGCCTCTTAATTTGTCAGCAAATCTTGTACTTCAATGGAAAGTACCTCAAAATGGAACAAATCCCAGTTCTTTCAAGCACACAGTATCTGAGGACTTTTTCTCTCTCTTATTTTAAATTTAGAAAAGGCTTTTAGAACTGTCTCTTGGGAACGACAACCTGTAATCATTCTGCTCCAGGAATCAAGTGGTGTGTTCAGAATATGTCATTTTCCCCTGTGACACTAATGGCAAAACCACACTCCCAACCAAACCAGAAGATGACTGAGAGGGATAGAGGAGTGTGGTCTCTTGGTTTCCACTCAGCAGTTTGAGCCAAGCGTTCTTGGCGTTCACTGCAACTTCTTAAGCAGTAAGCAAGACGCTTAACCTCTTCACCCCATCTGCGAAGTGCCGATGCTACCTCTTTACCTCTTTGTGAGGGATACTTCCAAGCTGAAGTTGTCAAAAGGCCACGAAGATAAAACGTCTAGAAGGCATATGTTCCCAGGGAACTGTTTTTCTGGAAGAAGCCAGAGGGTTTGGGGTGGTGAATTGTGAATTGGATTTTGTTTTTAACTTAAAGCTATATGTAATAGTAAAATTGTGGGAAACCCTGTAGTACAGTGGTTGAGGGTATGGACATTGGGGCCATGATGCCTGAGTTCAAATCCAGATTCCTACACTTTTACAGCAGAGTGGCCTTCAGCCTTCTCTGACTCGGGGTCCTCATCTATATAACATATATAATAAATAATATAGTTCCCATAACAACCTTACAGGGTAGATATTATCATTTTCTCTAATTATAATTGAGAGAAAAATTCTAGGATATTGGTATATAATAAACCATTACTAAAAGGTTGTAAATAGACTCATATGAATGCATATGTATTTATGCATTTGCACATATACATAGTGCTTGCTTCCATTTAATTATTCCACAGATAAGAAACAAGAGAGCAGCATGCATACACATGCAGTGAACATGCAAGCTATTGAATGTAGTAGGAAAAACAATCGCTGGATTTAAAGATTTTCATTTTGTGAGTTTAAAAAAATTCTACTGCCCCTGGCGACTTATATGAATTTGGGCACATAATTCAATCTCACTGAGAATGATTTTGCTTAGTGAAATGAGGTGTGCTGGATAAGATAAAATAATTCTTTGACTTGTTGTTTTGTTATGCTTTGTTTTATAATCTTGCAAAGTTTGGCGAAATTTTCTGTTAAAGATAGTGAACTGGGTCTACACATTTAACCCTCCTTTCTGTCTAAATGATGTAGGAACAGCTAAACTAGCATAATAGGGGAAAATGTTTTTCACTGCTGGAAAATAGGTAAGGATGCCATATACATGCTAGACACTTGGAAGAATTTCTGCAAAACTAGAGCTGTTGACATCATGGTGAAGGAAAGACCTACTAGCCTGGAATTCCAGGGCATGAGAAGAAAAGCCTGTGGTTGGTGGTGGGATAAATTCTTAACACAGGGATCCAATGTCTCTATACCTGACCATTTTCCTTTGGCTTCAGTTTCTTCCCTACCTTGGACATACTACTGGGTCTTCAGCCTTTCCAGGAAAAAAATTACATTATGTACGTCTAAATTTTCCTGTCTTCTTTAGCCTGGAATCTTCACAGTTTCAATAAAGATTTACATGATGTCTGACAGAACTTATCCCAAAACCCAGTACTGAAAAACTTAATTGTTTCTCTTTTGATTTACTATCCTATGGAAATGTCTCAGAAGTTAGGAAGAAAAGGACCAATTTAAGGAATCTGAGAAAATTCCCCTTTTGAAATTAACTCATGTAAGAAACATACAATTCTAATTCATACTCATAATGAAGATATTCCATCTCTAACACAATAGCGAGGTGCCACACACACACACACACACACACACACACAAACACAAAGGAAAAATTCAGAATCAGGAAAATATTCATAGAGGTGGAGGACATTATTTGTCAGTTAAAAAATGAAATGGCACTAAAAATATAGAACATTGATGAAATAAATTAAAGGCATAAATAAGTGGAAAGACAGTCCCTGTTCATGGATCAGAAGACTGAATACAGTAAGGATGACAACATGACCCAAAGGGATCTATGATTCAATGTAATCCTTATTAAAATTCCAGCGGCATTTTGCAGAAATAGAAAACCTTATCCTAAAACTCATATGGAATCTCAAGGGACCCCAAATAGCCAAAACAATCTTGATTAAGAAAAGAAGTTGAAAGACTCACACTTTCTCATTTCAAAACTTGCTACAAAGCCACAGGAATAAAAACTGTGGGACCGCATAAGGACAGACATAAGGACCAATGGAATAGAATAGAGAACCCAGAAATCTGGTCAAGTGACTTTTGACAAGGGTATCAACCATCCAATGGGGAAAAGACAATTTTTTCAACAAATGGTGCTGGGAAAACTGGATATCCATTTGCAATAGAATGAAGCTGGACCCTTATTTTAAATCATATACAAAAATTAACTCAAAATGGATCAAGAGACTAAAAGTGAGAGATAAGACTCTTAGAAAAAAACACAAGGCAAAAGTTTTATGACATTGGGTTTGGCATATTTCTTGGGATATGGCATCAAGTATAGGTAACAAAAGAAAAATTAGATAAATTGGACTCCATCAAAATTAAAAACATTTGCATCAAAGGACACTATCAACAGAGTGAAAAGGTAACCCATAGAATGAGAGAAAATACTGGCAAATTTTATATATTAGTTAAGGGATTAATATCCAGAATATACAAATAACTCTTAGAACTCAACAACATTTAAAAAGAACCCAATTAAAAAATGGGCAAAAGACTCGAACAGACATATTTCCAAAGAAGTTATACAGATGTACCAATAAACACATGAACAGGTATTCAACATCACTAATCACTAAGGAAATACAAATCAATACCACAATGAAGTAGCATTTCACACTCAATAGGATGGTTGTTATAAAAAAACACACACCCAGAATATGACAAGTGTCAGAAAAGATGTGAAGATAGTGGAATCCTTGTGGGTTATTGGTAGAAATACAAAATGGGACAGTATGGTGATTCCTCAAAAATCAAACATAGAATTACCATATAATCCAGCAATTCCATGTCTAGGTATAAGCCCAAAAGAATTGAAAACTGAAACCTGAACAGATATTTACATGCCAATGTTCATTGCAGAATTATTCCCAAAAGACAAAAGATGGAAACAACTGAAAAGCCCATTGACAGATGAATGGGTAAATAAAATGTGGTATATACATACAGTGGAATATTGCTCTGCCTTAAAAAGGAAGGAAATTCTAATACATGCTACAACATGGATGAACCTTGAAAACACGCTAAGTGAAACAAACCAGGCACAAAAGGACAAGTATTACATGACTCCGCTTATATGAGAAATCCAGAGTAGGCATATTTTCTAACATTCATGGACAATAAACAAATTTTAATCATAAACTAGTCCATCAACAAAATTATTAAATTTTAAAACAAGAAATTATATAAATCACATTTTCTGAAAAAAAATGCAATGACTCTAGAAATTGGGGAAAAAATTAGTGTGAAAACTGTGAAATACTTGTATTAAATCCAATATAAAATTATAAATGTAAACTATTTAGAACTTAACAATGAGAAAGATACATGTCAGAGTGTATGATATTTAACAAGAATGAGGTTTAGAGTATAGTTTATATTCATAATAACTTTTATTATTAAACAAGGAATAAATAAACATAATGAATAAACTTTCAATTCAAGGAGCCAGAAAAAGAGATGAAATAAAAGATAAGAAGCAGAAGACAGGAACTAATAATAGTAAAAGAATGAAATAATGAATCATAAAACAAAACAAATATACAAGAGAATTGATGAGTAAGTTTAAGAGACAAACCATTAAGCAATTTGAATGGGAAAAAAAGAAAAAAAACTTTTACATGATGTAGGAAAAGAGATATAACCACAGATACATAAGAAATTTTGAAAACTAAAAAAGTATGTTATAAAATTAAAATATCAATACGTTGGTAATTTCTACCACTTCTCAAGGTGAAAAATATGGTAACAATAAGTCACTTAAGAATTTAAGATAACTGTCAAAGAACTGCTTTACTAATGATTTAGGCTTAGATTGTTTTCCTCTGAGTAGTATTAAACCTTGAACAAACACATACTTTCTATATTAGTTAAGATATTCAGCTTGTAAAAAGACTGCCAATTCATTTTTCTAAACTCGCATAACCCTCTTATCCCTAGGGTGACAAAGATAGTATAAAATAAAATTACTGAACACTCTTAATATTAAATGTTGATAAGTAATATCTTCAGGCTTATAGTAAATCAAATCCAGAAATATAATGAAAGAACAAACCATGATAAATAAAATTTATTCCATGAGTGTAAAGATAATTTTTTATCAGGAAACCTTTTTATTTAAAATTTTCAAATGGACAAGACAAAGATAATGAAAGAAGAAAGCTATAATTATCTTGATATGACCAAAGGGCATTTAATAAAATTTAACATTTATTTCATACAAAAAATTTTAAATAAATTTGGAAGAGTAATTCCTTAATATAGTAGATAAAATATCTGTATGAAGTCAATATCCAATAAAGCACATAATTAAGAAACACAAACCATTCCCGTTAAAGTCATTCCCATTAAAATTTGAAAATTTTAGCCAATGTAATAAGACACACAAGAAGATACAATAGCTATAAATGTTAGAAAAGAGAACAGGAGTTATCATTAATTACAAATAGTACAATTGTTTTTACCAGAAAACCACTCCAAAATTAACTGGAAAGTGTTGGAACTAGTAAAATGTTTCACTAAAATGATGGGATAAGAAATAAATTTATAAAACCTATAGTTTTCCCCCAAGCCAGTTTTCTGAACAACTTCGGGATCATAAGCCTCTTCTGATACAAACTACAGTTTCTCTGACTTGCAAATTTAAAAAATTTCGTGGAGGTCAATAAAAGCCCATGGACTCCCAAATTATAGGTTAACTGCTCTATAGTGAATAGTAATTTTAAAAATACAACAGAAAAGAAATTATTCACAGTGGAAACAAAAGTTTAAAGTGCCTAGAAATAAACTTAGGAAACACTGTATGAGACTGATCTGAAGAAAAGAACAAAACCTTACTGAGGGACATAAAGAAGTGTTAGCAGATATAGCAAAAATGCAATGCGATTTTGCTAAGGTTATTATGTATTGTTCATACAATTCAAGTGAAAAAATCACAAGAATATTTTGGAACATAATAAAAATTATTTAAAATACACACTGTAAAACACAACATACAAAACAAAACACTAAACACCAGGGAAAATTTCACCCAACATTAGAAGTGAGGAATCACTGGTCTTCCAGATGTTAAAACTGATTAATTAAAATATGTAATTTGGTTCTAGCATAGGGACGGAAATGTATTACATCAGAATAGAAAACCTAGCAGTGGACCCAAGTTTATGAAAGGGTTTAAGTTTTCACATTGGTAGCAAAAGACAATTCAGCAAATGGTGCTAGAAAAATTGGCTAAACACTTGGAGAAAAAAATTATTCATCTTGGCCTTATCCCATACATCAGAAAAAATTATAGAAGTAATTAGCTAAACATAAAAAAATTACAGAATATACTGTAAGTAAAGATAGTCATAAAAAGGACAATAACAGCCTACTCACAATAATGAATACTGGTGCTAAATTTTTGAATAAAATACAGAAATAGAATTCAGCTCTACATTAAAATAATAATATATTACAACCAAGTGTAATCATAAATGCAAGAATGATCCAATATACAAAAACCTTCTTAATGCATTTCACTGTATTAGTAGGTCAAAGAAAAAATATGATCATCTCAAAAACTGCCAAAAATGCATTTGATTAAATTTAATATCTATTCCTGATTTCTTTTAAATTGTTGGACTTCCTTGACATGATCTCATTTCCAATGATGAAACATTCAAAGTATTTCAATTAAGATCAGGAAAAGACATGCAGGGAGTTTTAAGGAAATTATATGCAATAATTAACATTAAAATGATTAATTTGAAGAGTACTTAAATTAACATTATATCCTTTATTGTGCTAATGAAGAAGCCTAAAAAATTTGTTAAAATTTGTCAATTGTTTTGCAAACTGATGAAGCTAAGAAATCTTGGAAGAGCAACATGATGTAATGCAAAGCACATGAGTTGGACAGAATCCAGAATCAGAATACTAGTTCTGCCATTTTTATTATTTGCCTTTAGCAAGTTATCTAAATTTTCTAAATCTCAGTGTCACTACCTGTAAAATTAAAGTAAACAGCAGGTAAAATGGAGCAAACTTGTCACTAGCCATCTCTCCTGCTGATTATAACAAAACTCTGCACAAAATAAAAAAGCAAACACACAAGGGCTCTGAAAAGTAAACAAAGCAGGTGGATTAAGGCAGTCTGTTAAAACTTGGAGAAACCACTCACACATAGATGAATTCAAATTTTGTTTTGCCCTTTTCTCTCATGTCTTTAACCTGAGTATGGGTCTCAGTACATGGCAGTGGCCTGGAATGTCACCTAAAAGGCCCAGAAGCCCCCATATTTCTGACCTCTGGCGAAAGGGGAACTTGTGGTTCAAAGAATTTGGAGAGAATCTCCATTTTTATTTCTCTTGTGTTACTCCTGGTTTTGCCCCAAGGGTGGCCTTAGTAGAGAACTATACACAGCAATGTGGTGGCCAAAACTCCAGGAGAAACCTCATTTTTCTTGCTAGAGGACTTGGAAAGAGGGGCCTCAGTGGGTAAGATAGTGCTGGGGAATTCTGGAGAGGACAGAGCTGGAGAAGGGGATACCTCTAATTCTGTGTATGAAGCTGTGTGAGTCCCAGGTTCATCTTGAGCTGCACATGTGGAGGACAGACCCAATGCAGCTTAGCAAAGCTTTTAAAAATGGAACCAAAATAAAAACCACCACCCACAGAAGAAGTGATAGAACTTGTGGTCTGAATCTAACCAGGGTGATTTCTTACTAAAGCAAGCAAAGAAAAAAAAATCAACATTTTCTAGAGGATTTGAATATGACTCAGAATCTGAACAACATAATATTACAAATTTCTAGGATATAATCTAAAATTACTCAACATACAAAGCACCTAGAATATGTGACCAATTCTTAAGGGAGAAGACAAATAAGATGGGAATCCTGAGCTGTTGGAATTAATAAAGAACTTAAAGCAGTTATAATAACTATGTTGCATGAGGTAATGATAAACACACAAAAAATAAATAGAAAGATAAAAGTTCTCAGCAGAGAAATAAAAAAATTAAAAACAACCAAATAGACATTTTGGGACTAAAAAACACAGTATCTGCAGTAAAAAATTAAATAAATGAGCTCAATGGCTGAGTGGAGATGACAGAGGAGAGAGTCAGTGAACATGAAGATAGATGGATGGAAATGATATAATCTGAAGAAGAGAAAGAAGAAAGATTGAAGAAGAACTGAACAGGGACATGTGGAATCATATCAAAAGGTCTAATATTTGTGCCATTGGAGTCCCAGAAGGAGAGGAGAAAATGACTAGCATATACAAAATATGCAGCAAATTCCCCAAATTTGGTGAAAGACATAAATTTATGGATTCAAGAAGTTCAGCAAAGCCAAAATAGGATGAACTCAAAGAAAACCATGCTCAGACACTCATAGTCAAACTGCTGAGAATTAAGGATAAAAAATAATCTTGAAAACAGATAGTGAAAAATGGCATATTACACATTAAACAATGAATCAAACAAATTACCAGAGACTGCTTTATAAATTGAAGCAATAATGGTTGTATAGAGGTAGATAAGAAATAGTACATAAAGTGCTTAGCAGATAAAAGACACAAATGATAGTTATTATTCAAACAGTAAATCTACATTTTGTCACATTATATTTATTTTCCATTCTACTTTTTCAACCTTCTCATAGTTTCCCCTATGTGATTTGATCCCCAAGAATTGGATACAAATATACCTTTGATATTATTTCTTTTGATTTACCCCAAATATTTGCTCTTGTTGAAATGAGAGTCTCTGCTAATTCATGTTTTGTTCTTAAACAAGTTTTTAAAACTGTATGTTTCCTCAATTATTACATATAATAATGCATCTTTTACTGTCTTATAGGGATGTTGTGAAGGTCAAATGGGATATAGAAAAAATATATACAAATTCCTGTGACCAACTTAAAACAATGAAAGTCCAGCTTGGACCAGCTTGGAAGTTCTGAAAGCCTAATTCTTTTAGGCTGAAAGTATCCTAGAGAGAGATGGCTTGCCCACATTTTCACATAGGCTGATAAGGTTAGGGATGTGTCAGTAAACCATGTTATGCCTTGTAAGTTGATCCCTAGGTTAGGCTAAGCAGTCACCACATGAAATCCTTACAGCCTTTAGGAAAGCTTTTCTGGCAGTTGTTTGCTACATTAGCAGCCCTTATATATTAAATCTCAAGCAAATGGGAGATTCTAACCTCTGTCTTCTCCTTGGCACAGGAAACTAAGGATAGTGAAGTTAAGGCACAAACAATTAGATTGAAAGTAGGATTCAGATGGGTAATTTGAACTAGCATAACCAAAATGGGTCTGAAAACCTAGGTACCCCATTAGTGTTTATAAATCTGTGACCCTCCCTTTGCCCTCCCCAACTTCCCAGAGGCTGTGAAAATAGCACAAAAAATATCCACAAGGGATGTGATGTGTGAACTTGGTCTCTTGGCCGAACTCTTAGGCATGGAGTAAGTGGAGTCACCATGAAGTAGTGCTAGGCAGCCTCGGGTTGTAGGAAATGTGAGGAATGGGTGAGAGGGAAGTTTTCTCTGAATAAAACACATCTCCGCATAACGGACGCCACCATTCAAAGCCTGAGAAAGATTAGGAGTCTTGAATGTAACCCAAGGACTAGAGACACTTTCTCAGAGCTTCTTAAAATCTTTGGCCAATGTTTAAAAAATGTCACACAGGTTTATTGGGCTTTGTGATTCTCTGTTTATTAACATAAGGCAGCAAAACAGAGTGGGAAAATGTGGGGCCTGCGACCAGTGTGGGTTCTGCTTGGTATCCTTAGGACTAGATGTGGCTTCAGCTTCTCCTTCTGTTAATAAGGAATAAATTCCTATCTTTTTGTTTGTTTTTTAAATCCTCACTGGAGAATATGTTTTAATTGACTTCAGAGAGAGAGAGGAAGGGGAAGAGAGAGAGGAAGGGGAAGAGAGAGAGAGGGAAACATCAGTGTGAGAGAGAAACATCAATCGGTTGCCTCCCATAAGCGCCTCAACCGGGGATTGAACCTGCAACCTAAGTGTGTGCCCTGATTGGGAATTGAACCTGCAACCTTTTGCTGCATGAGTTGATGCTCCTATCAACTAAGCCACCTAGCCAGGGCAGAAACTCCTGATTTTAAAATGGGGTTTCTGTGCATCTCAAATGGCATGCATGCATATAAAAGATACTGCTGAAAGAAAAACAGGATTTGAAAGCATCTAGATGGCACGGAGTATTCTTTTTGTTACAAATGGGAAACAAAGACATAGAGAAAAATGAGGACTAGCCCTGATTTGCTGTGTTGGCGCAAAATCCAGACACCTTACTCCATCCTGTTAGTTAGTTTTAGAGGAAAAATATTATGGAATAAAGTCTTCCTGCCCTCCTTAGACTTAACCGCCTTCCCTTTTTCCAACATGTCCATATATAAGTCCCACATGTGTTCCCCCCATGGTGCTTCTCTCATGGGGACCATTTTACTTTTTAAAGAGTAGACAAAGTATCATTAACTCAAAACTGTCATCTCCACTCTCAATATGCCATCCCAACTGAATAAATGACATCTCTATTATCGATAGTTTTCATCTGCAGGTGGTAAAACCCCAAATAATATTTTTGTTAAGCTATGTTTAACTAATCCTTTTATGTCAACAACATTTTTCCACATCTGATTCAAATTTCCTTTTGTTTTGTGGTATCGTAAACCCTCCCTTTCTATTCCCTGCCTTAGTAATTATGTATTACAATAGTTCAAGTTCTTACTTCTCTCAGTGTGCTTGTTATACGCCTGAAACCTTAACCCACAGAATAAATCTAATTTAAATAAATGTCCCCCAAGAATTGGGTTTGCTAATATTTTGCTCCAAGTTAGCAGGCCAAGTCACCAATCAAATGCAAGATTTACCTTAATGTAATTTAGTCATTTATAAAATTTCACCAACATCAGGAAATTCTATCAAAATCATCGCAGAGTAAACTAGCAGATGGGTCAATGTGCAAAGTTCAAGGCTTAAGTGAAAATAGAGAACTATTAGATTAAAATGACCGATAGGTCAAGGTTGGCAGTAGGGCAGAAATAGGAGAACTACTCAAGAAAAGATGAGCATTTTTATGACAGGGATGGGCATCCTTACCTGTCTTCTGTTAGCTTCATTAGGGTTGTTCCTTGAGTAGAGAAGACAATAAAGGACATTCTTAGCTGTGGGCTGGAAAGGAAAAGAAATTCTATTAGGGCAGATAAAAAGACTGGAATGCTATTTTCTTCCAGGCTTCCTCCTTGCCCTTCCCTTTATATCACAGCAGCCAAAACTGAGGACCTACAACCCAAGGGACTTCCACAGTTGGTGTAAGTATTTAGCCAGCAGCAGAACTGAAGCTATGGACCAAAGAGAAGACCCACGTTGTCTGCCTGGAGGCTGGTTCTGATTTGACACCACCACTCAGTGAGTGCGGATTATAAGGAAGGAAGCTAAAATTCATCACTGCCTGTTCTCTGTCTGAAGAAATGTGTCCCTAGAAGAGGACTGGCCTGCATGGTGTCTATAAAAAGGGGATCCCGATAGATAAAATTTGATAGTGTCTCTGCAGTCGTCTGGTATGTCCTATAAAGGAAGAGAGTGTCTGAGTGTTGTAGCTTGATCCCATCAGCCATTAAGATCACACATGAACTCCTTTTGCTCTGAAAGCAGGATCACGATCAGCTTTTAATTTCTACTTGGCTTCCCAAGGACATTATCCTATAAGTAGAGAATGTCTGATGGGCCACAAGAATATCTAATCCACTTGGTAGTTATACCTCTCATTATTAATGACTACACTGGCATGATTTTAATACGGCTGTACTTAGGAGCTTTGTCAATGTAAAACTGACAAATTTTACATGTTCTGGGAGTCAGAACAACTCTCAGCTAAGGACCAAACATGCTTCTCTGTCTGCGGGATGGACTGTCGGACTGCCGTAGATTCACCAATAGAATGCCATCCTGGGGGGCTCTCTCTGGGCGGCCAGCTGGTTCACGCATCACAGCACCAGCCTATTTCTTCACAATGCAATAACCTCCCAGACCTGATCTGGCTCCAATTCTTATAGTTCTCACTTCCTAAATATTTCTCAAATCTGTCTCTCTTTTTTTCATCTCTTAGCTTAGGAACTTGCCCTCAATTATTTGACCACTGCAGTTATTGCCAAGGGCTGACTTGCGTGTCATCATTCCTTGTTCCACTGTTTCCAGAATTATCTTCCTAAAATAGAAATCAGATTTTGTCAATCATTAGCAATCAAACCTCTAATGGCTCCTACTGCCTCCAGGATAAAGTCTACACTCATTACCTACTATATGTTTGAAGCATTCCTGGAAACCTTTAACATGGTATTTAATGCTTGGTAGGAGCCCAAGCAATACCTAGTGTATTGAATATTGGTTTCTTGAAACAGACTTGGTTTCTCTGTGCATAACAGAGGCTGCCTGTTACTACCTCACCAGTGCTAGCCCAGCAAGATACCATGTCCTGAATAACAATAATAATGATCATATTAATTGTGGCCAAACTTATCAAGTGCTTACTATGTGCCAGGCACTGCTGTAAGTGATTTGCTTGTATTATCTCATTAAACTTAGAACAACTTTATGAAGTCAGTGCTATTATTATTCCTATTTTTACACAAAAGAATATTGAGACCCATTGGGAGAGTGGTGGATCTGGAGCTTAAAACCACACATTCTGATTCTAGAACTTGGGCTCTTAACCACTATAATATTCTGTCTCCCTGATATAGAGTTCGGCTTTTGGAAAGAATAAATTTTATTTTATTTTATTTTTAATATATCTTTATTGATTTTAGAGAGAGGAAAGGAGAGGGAGAGAGAGAGATAGAAACATCAATGATGAGAGAGTCATTGATCGAGCCCACAACCCGGGCATGTGCCCTGACAGGGAATCAAACCCCGATCGCCTGGATACTAGGTCGATGCTCAACCGCTGAGCCACGCCCGGCCGGGCAGAATAAATTTTAAATGTGGGAAATGTAGGTCTCCAAGGGGCCGTTGGAATATTAGTCTGGGCTAGAGACATAATTTGGGAGTTCTCAGCATACTGATGTGAATAAAACTGTTCAAAGAAAGTGTCATCAGTGAGAAGGGATGCGAGCCAAATTTAAAACCAACATCAGCATTTACGGGCTTGGCTCTGGTCAGTGAGACGAAAGGAGAACTAGAAGCCAGAGGAGAGAATTTCAAGGAAAGAGAAATCTGATTCAAAGGAGGCTCCTCTACCCAGCAGAAGCAGCCCTGCAGGGTGCTCACTGGCCCTGTCCCCCAGGGCGCCACTTGGTGCCGTGGGCGAGAGCAAGCAGCTGGCGGGTGGGGATAACAGGCAGATGGCAGTGGGTTAAGGGATGGATAGGAAGTTAAGGACAGAGAGACAGCGAGTCTTTAAGTGTAGCTCAGTGAGAAACTGGTAAAGAAATAGGTTAGTATCTACAGGAAGACATGATCAAGAGATCTGGTGTTTCTCTTTTTTAGACGAGGGGCGGGAGAGATTAGTTTATGTCTATCAATAGTGGAAATGGAGCCAGGGGAAGATAGAGAAAACACAAAAAAGAAATAAAGACATGGAGGAGATTGGAAACAATGGGATAAAACGGACTAAGATTCAGAGATTGACCTGAAACAAGGGGGATACTTGAATCTCAAAGACTGCCACACTTTGAGGAGTTCCACATGCCGGGAGGACCAGAGGAGACGACCAGAAGAAAGTGCCTCGTGGTCTGGGTTAAGCCATGCCAACCACAGTGGTCCTCAGTTTCCTTATCTATAAAATGAGAGGATTTGGATTAAGTGGTCGCATAGCTCTCTGAACCCCTACCTCTAACTTTCTTTGATTCTAAGATACTTAAGTGTCTGGAATTGCTGAAGGAACTGGCGAAGAGAGGTGTCGAGTACCCACTCTAAATCCGGTAATGGGCTAGCTGGTTTGCACATGTTTTCTCCGGTAATTTTTACATGTAAACTAGGGTTCAGCTGAGGTGAGTTAATTACTGTGGTTGCACAATGGAGATTAGATTCAAATCCACATCTGCCCTACTTCAAAGCTTTTCCCAGTAGACTCCTCTGCTGCGGCAGAACAGAAGGCTAGAAGGGCAGAGACACAGGAGATACTGTTGAGTGTCTGGAGGCAGATTTATTTTCTATCACTCCAAAGGATCAATGGATAAAAGCGCAGGAAACGATATTTTGGCTCAATGACCAAAAAACAACAACACTTTTCTGGAAACTGGAATTGTTCAACTGTTGGACTGTTTGCCTCAAAATGCAGCAGTTTCTCACCAGAGCTATTCAAGTTGGGAATGAATGCCTCTTAGGGTACAGAAGTTGGTAGGTTGTTCTTTTCGATTCTAAGTTTCTATGATTCTCTTAACTCTTTTGCATTTAATACCACCAATGTATCTGCTTCTCTCCTTTCTCTCTGCTTTCCCCCACCTTCTCTCCTCTCAGCATCAGTTTTTCTCATTCATCTGGGTTTAGATGCCTCTTCCTGCTGTAGCTTCCAATTTTTGGTATCACGGAGAGGGCACCTCCCTCCAATCAGGCAGGCAGGTACATGTTGAGATCAGCAACCAGCTTTGCAGGGCATACATTTGCCATTATCCTGGTCTCAGAGGAGAACTTGTCTTCTGAGACAAAAGGACTTTATTCAAAAAAGTATATGGGTACTCATATTGGCTGGAAGACTCTACAGAGGCCATCAGCAAGAAAAGAGCTGCCTTAGAATTTACAATTGGAAACAATTGTACCAAAGACCTTGACAGCTGACATCAAGCACCTCCATGAAAGCTATCACACTTGTTTATCCCTTGGAGGCTGCACCTAAGGGGTGAAATGACCTCCTTTCCTTTACTAGTTGGTGTCTATACTTATTACAAAGTGGGACCTCTAAGGTCCCTGCAATGTTTATAGTGACGATGTTTAAAACTGCATTGCCCTCTTGGAGAGTGATGTTAAGAATTCTGCCTGATAGGGCACACAGCTAGTTAGCCAGAAATGAGGGAGTTCCCAGAATGTGAGACTTTCAGTGCTAAAACTGGAAAAGTTCTGGGAAAACTGGGATGGATTGGTCATTTTACGCACACCTTGCACTCCCTCTTAGAATGAGCCAATTGCTTCAGCTTGATACACTGTGCAAGAGCATGTTAATTATCCTTCTAGAAGAATATATTATTCAACAAAGGAGGGACAAAGTGAAAATTTTGGTCTTAAATCAAATTGGGGTCCTCTTGAAAACACAAAGCCAATAGTCATTCTAATATGTGGCAAATATTAAAACAAAGTCTCGTCCAAGATCTGAGAGTCTATCTTTGTCCAAAAGCACTCCCGAAGCAGTTAGTAATCTGTAGAATAGCAAATACTGGCTGGTGTTGCTCATGGCGAACTACACATGTGTTTCTCACCTGATGAACTTATGAGCCAACTGTTCCACAAAGTAATAGATCTCATTCCAGTGGTGCAGCACACTTCCTGATCTAGGAAAATGAAAGCAGACATTACTTAATCAGGTGTTCATTTGTCTTTACCTCTTATCATTTCTCTTCATATTCTATTAATTGATATTCGATCTATCCATTAATTAGGCTCATTATCTGAAACTTCTATAAATTTGGAAATTATTTGAAATGTTAGAGTTCTTAAATTTTTTGTTAAAGAACTCCCTTTACCACACTTCCCACCTCTTCCCACTCCCATGCCACACACTCATACACTAAAAAATGAACAAACCAACCAACCAACCCTGGGCTCAACCAGACTTACAGGTTAGTTTCAAATCTTTAAGAAACTATTTTTTGTGTGCTATTTAAATTATCCCTTTGATACGGGAAAAACAGCAACTCCAATTCATTTAAATGAAATTAGCTTAAACTAGATGCCCAAACAAACACAGATAAACAAACCCCCTCCTCAAAAAAACAGCCCAATTTCATTTATAAGTATAGAGGCAAAATTTCTAAAGAAAATATTAGAAAAATAAATCCAACAAGAATCCAAAAGAATAATAATTAATTAATTGGCAAAGGTTATTTCAGGATGTATCGATAGTTCAACATGTAAGGAAATCTAATGTAACTAGTCATTCTAATAAATAAATTAAAACCACACAGACTTTTATTTATTGAAAAGGAAGCCCTTACCGGAAAAAGAGAGAAATATTCTCTAGGGCACATGAAATTATAGAATTTTAGGTCTGGAAGGGGCTTCTTTATTTCCCAAGGTTGACTTCTGTTTTACCGATACTATTTATTATGGCTTCAGTTTAGCTTATAAGTATTTTCATAGTGCTCGTACTCAATCTGTTGCAGTGACTTCTTAGTAGGTTTCTCTATTCTAACCCATTTTTTTTTTAATTAAAAAATTAGGCAAGTAATGAATAACAAATCATGGAAATTCAAGAATTTTTTTTTTTTTAGCTTGGGGAAAAGAAGGAAAACAAAAAACAGAAGTAAGAAAGTATACCTGAAGAGAACATATCACTTGTAACCCACTCTTTTCTGTAGCTATGATGTCTCTTTGCTTTCACTTAAGGATCTGTTTCAGCTGAGCTCTGCATTTCTGCCTGTCATTCTAATAATTGTTGAGGTTAGAGTTTGTTCCTTTTAGTCTGACATTTTTCTACTGCAAACATTTCCCACTGGTTTCAGATTAATTTTGTTTTTTATGCACTCATTTGCCTTAATTTTAGCTTCTCGAGAGTTATTTGTGGCTATTTTTCTTTGTTTCAGACTATTTTATAGATACTTAAGACAAATCTGTGCAAAGTAGATTTTATGCCTTCCTCTTCATGGTACAATATCCTTAAGAATTCTCATTGAATGTATTCCAGCTCTACAAGGAGAATTTATTTTTCTCTGCCCCATATCTAGACAGATATGTCTGTCAGACAGAATGTTATGGTCCTACAGTGGAAGACTCCGTATCATAAGGATATCATCTCACTTTACCCAAGTTAATCTATAACTTCAATTCTAGGAAGAATTCTGATAGAATGTTTTATAAAACTCCAAAACTGACTTTAAAAATGAAATGAAGATGAAAGGTTTAAGAGTCATCAGGGCAATTATGAAAAAGAAGAGCTAAGCTTGCCCTATCAGACATAACAACCCCGTATGCATGAGACATGACACAATAGCAGAGTCAACAGGGTAGAGCTGAGGGCCTAGACCTCAGCCCACGTGAGGTCTTGCTGTAGAGTGAAAGAAGTGATTCAAATTGAGGAGGAAGAATAAACCCTTCAATTTCTGATGCTGTGATAATGGGTTTCTTACTGGGAAAAGCCAGTTAGATCACGGTCTCATGCCAAATGTAACCCCAGGTGTATTAAAGCCCGATGGGATGACAAAACTTCAAATTCACTGGGCGAGCTACAGAAGATTATTATGTCGTCAGGTTAGTGAAGGGGTTATTCAACCCGACACACAAAGTAGGGATTTTTTTTTTTAAAGAAAAGGATAATTTTGACTACCTGAAGTACCTAAAATTCTGAATTACAAAATATACCATAAACAAGTTCAAAGACAAGAAGAGAGTGAGGGAAAATTTATCTGCAACAAATATAAAAGGCAAAAGATTAGTGTCCAGGATATGTAAATAACCAGTACAAGTAAACATTAAAAAAGCAAACAACAGAAAAATAGACAGATCCGGCAATCCCCTGAAGGATGGTAAATCGGTATTTGAAAAATCATTCAACTTCTCTAGCAAATATAGAATGCATACGGGATGGGCAAAAGAAGGTTTATAGCTGTGAGAATGCAAAACACAGAGCTTATTCTTGCACTATTATTTATTAATTATTGTATTATTTATCTGTAGTACAACTGTAAGCTTACTTTTGCCCACTCCTGTATTTAAATACTTGTTTGGGGACGAGCAAGCAGTTTCATGTGGCAGCAGCGTAGAGCCCACAGATTAGGGGGCAAGGAATTGGGAGATGGGGAAAGGGGTCAGGGTGAGGAGGGTGATGGGGCCGCTTCCTGTCAAAAAGAAACCTTTCCAATAACCCTTTTCCATTCCAGGCTCTCCTTTTTTATACACACCTATCATCTACTTGTGACACTAGACGTCCATGCTAGCAAACTCCTACTCACTCTCCAAGATGCAACTCAGTCTCTGCCTTTGACAACAGAGATGGGGCTCCTTGTCCCTGCACCTTGCTCTCAGGGTACCTTGTGTGGTTCTCAGTCATCATACTCAGATTTTAGGTTGGAACCACTTTTTTCTGAGCTCTTCTTGTGAGGGCCTTAAGGATATTTTCCTCTCCGGCATCTACCTGTTTGCTGAATGGAGGAAAGGAGAGCATGGAGAGGAGAAGCCTCTATTGCTCATGGAAGCTCCTGATCTTTTGCCAGCTGGATATCACCTCTTCCTCTTTTGTTTGGCTAAATACTCTGGGTTTGGGCTTGGATGGCTCCAGCCAAATCCTGTGACCCTATGTGAACCCGAGGAGCCTTCCCAGCTGGGTCAATCATTCTAGAGCACAGCTCCGTGGTGAATGATGATCTATCATCATCAACGATAGATCTTGGAGCTTATACTGGCAGCTGGAGTTCTCCCAAGAGTTTACCAGAACTGCATATCCTACTCCTAGACTTTTAATGCTTTAGAAATCCTCATTCATTAGAATCCCAGATATCATCCGGGACAGGATTCAGTTGTGTACTTTAAATCTTCAAGACTGGTCCTGGCTGCTCTCCTTAGCAGTGGGGTAGATGCTCTGGTCCTGGGGGTCTTGGTGAGGGCCTGGGGGACATGGCCCTATGTTGTGTAAGTGCCTCAGGATAGGCACCACATGACTGACTGACTATAAGCCATGGTCCAATCCAGAATTCTGTAACTCCTTTCCAGGAATCAGGAGAGATCCTTGGACACTGGTCATCTGTGCCCACTTCAGAAATGCAATGTTGTGCTCTGGTGCATATAAGCAGGACAAGTACTATGTGAAGGTTTGGTAACTGAGGGGTACTGTAAGATGCCTAAGGATTTGAGAAGAACCCCCACACCTCCTCCATCCTGAGTTTGTTTTCTTCATCAGTAGAGAAGTTATGCAGTGAGGGGATTACACTGGGAGGGAAGGCAAAATGTTGGTGAAAGAGGAACTTGGACTAGAATTGAGGGACTATTCTTGGCTCTCTGCTTAAGGAGTTGGGGTTTGGAGTAAATCTCTTCTTGGTTTACTACTTCTTTGTTCTTAAGGACTAGCTCTATTTCACAGCCACAAATCAATCTGCATTCTTTTGTTTATCAAACAGGATCATCCAATAATAATTCACTTTCTTTGGTCTTAAAACATTTCATTTTCACTGTTCTTCTGAATAACATGTAAAATTTATACAATTTTGGTATTCATCTGATTTGCTGCTGCTAAATATAGGGAAAGATTCAAGAAATATCCTGGGGTTTTAAGAAAAGTTTAGATTTATCCAGAAAACTTTCTTGTTAATGGGCAGGTGCTGCTGCTTCTTAAGGAGAAAATAAAGTGAGGCCTCCAAGATAAAACTGGAGGTGAGGAGGCATTGACTGGCTTGTTTCTTCCATTCTAACTCTGGTCATAACTGCCCTGTTACTGTTGAGGTTTGTTTCATATTTATACATGATCACTCTTTATACGATTATGTAAGCCTCGATCAAAATATACCCCCTTTGGGACACACTTGAGATGTACATAGCCTGTTCCCTCAAGCATCGAGAGTAAACAATCTTCTAAGATTCTGGGAACAAATTGACTTTGTCTTCTCTGGGTTACCATGAAATCCCAAGGGGCCTCAGCTACTAAAGGGGCAGAATATAGGTTATCTATATCTGCATCTTGGAATCCTTATTACTGAGCCTCCTTACCCACACACGCATGCTCTGTCCTACCCCAAGATCAAGGCACCCCATGGAAAGGGAAAGAGCCCCGGTGGGGGTGCTACTTATATATCTTTAACCCAAAACCCCAGGAGCAAGAGGCCTGCCTGCCTGGTGTCACAGTCCTCACCTCTGCCTCACCACCACCCAATGGCCAGAGTTAGACTTTCTAACCCTAAACTCTAAATACCTTAATCAGACTCCTCCCCTTCTTTCATAGGGATATACGTGCCAAGTCTTTGATTGAGTTTGGACTTCCTGTTAAAACACGCATGCGTCACCTGCAGTCTGCCTTGTAAACAGATTTTCTGGTTTGAAATTTGCCCTAGTAGCTACGCCCAGAATAATCGACCCAGGGTAGTGTGTCCATGTTCAGACCCTTGGCTTCCTCTCAACCCCGAGGACCTAGTTGGACTCCTGGTCACAGCCAGAAGTAGGGTGTTGTTTGGGGAAGTGGCAGAGAGTGGATCCAGTTCCAGCATCTCTCTACCCTACAACGTGTAAACTATCTCATTTATCATACCAACCAGTTTAAGAGTTAATGATCTTCCAATCCTAGTTATGGAATCCTAATGTTCTCTTCAGGCAGTAATGGCTCTCCCAGCCATTATGACCAAAGCACCAAGGTAAAAATAAAAACTCTTTCATAGCACCAATATAAGTAGTACTGGGAAATTTTCCATTGGACTCTGTTGTGGATTTTTTTTTTTTAATTGGATTTAACACACAATTGCTGGGCAAACTAACTATAGTCACAGAGAGTTGAAATGCTTGGTTTAGAAATCAGTGGATGTGAAAGGTCCCTGATATTTGATTCAATTAAATCCTAACTCAAATACAACTCTATCCCCCTGAAGACATCCATGGGCTAGGTATCAGGATGGTGTGGAGGACTCAGGCCCCTTCTTGGCATTTTGTGCTTTGGTTCCTCCCAGGAATTCTGCTTGAACACAGTGTACAGAGTTCTGTGCTCGAAGAGTCTTTCAGTATACCTGGGTCCACTCAAAATCTGAGTCAACACCTTCCCACACCACCTTCTGACTTGGCGTTGACAAGGGCTCCCCAGATCATAGGGAGGCAAAGCCACCAGTCCTCACTACTAGTCCCACAACAAGGTCACTGCTGGGGGAAGCTCCACTGTTTCTTCCTTTTGTTTTCCTATGCCCTCTCCAGTGTTTGGAACATGGCAAGAATTCAACAGCCCTGGCTGGGTAGCTCAGTTGGTTAGAGCGTAGTCCCCATACGCCAAGTTTGTGGGTTGGATCCCCGGTCAGGGCACATACCAGAAGCAGTCAGTGAATGTATAAATAAGGGCAACAACAAATCAATGTGTATGTGTGTCTCTCTCTTCCCCTTCTTTACCCTCCCTTTTCTCTCTCTCTCTGAAATCAATAAATAAAAAAAAGAAGAAATCGACAAATTTTTGTGACATTGCATTCATTGTGTGTTCCCAGCGAGGGATTTTGCATTGCGTTCAGATTACGTTCAATTACTTCCAAGGGTCTAATATGCAAAGAGTAGGAGAAAAATAAGAACTCTGAGTCTTATTCTGATTTGTTTTCAGAAATACATTCTTTTGTGTTTATGTGAGTTTCCAAACCTCCTTGTGGTTAAGCTCCTTAGAAACGCAGGCTCTTTCCATTAGCCACACATACAACCAGAGTCAGAACCAAGTGGGCCAAATTGAGTTTAAATTGTTTCCCCTTCTTTTGCACATGGGTTAGAATAAAACGAAAGGGAAAAAAGAGAGCTCATAGTTGGAACCATCACTCAGGAGTTTTTTAAATCTGGAAGAGCAGAGTTGCTTTAAGGATGGAAATTATAAAACTGTCAGTTTCTGCTTTTCCTTAGCCCCACCCAGTTGAAGTCACTGATGTCCTCAGTGACCTACCCAGGTCCCCAGCGAATCCTGAAGGGTATGGCAGCCTCGGGAACCATTAAGGGGGACCAGCAATTACTTCTGCCATGAAAGGCCCCGAGTTCATTTGCCCCCTCCCCCCATTCCCCAGCTTCTTTCTTGGCCTTCCTTCCTCCCTCCTAACCTCACACTGCAGCCTAACTGGCTGGAACCCTAAACCCAGCCCAGGCCTTCAGCCCTTACCCTCCTATTACTGTCTGGGGTCACGGCCAAGCCTCCTTCCTGCTCAAAAAGCTTGACCTCAACTCTTGCTTCCACTCCAACTTCTTCAGATACCAGTCCAGACCCAAACCAAGGCACTAAGCACTGCTCTTTGAGTTTGAGGCTACTCACCCTGCTCCTGTCTGTGCCATGGAGACCCCAGCCCAGGATGCCCAGCCCCACCCTACTGACTCGGGAGGAATTTCCCTTTTAGTCAATCCAACACATGGCTATGAAAACAATGACTTGTAAGCTATAGAACGCAAACTGTTAGTGATTTGGGAAATCAGTTTGGTGGGATGTTGCCAACATTTTGAAAAAATAAAAAATAGACTAGAAATATCAGGATATATTGCATCCAGAAAGCAACGCTATATGAAACTTTTGGCCAATTATATGTAAGTAATGTATACATACTGTGTTAAGATGTAAACTGTATTTTTTCTTGTGGGTCAAGATCAAAGGATATTATAGCAAAATATATTCTCCTTTCACTTCCACTAATTCCCTTTTTCCCACACACACACACATACAGGTTGCGAGCATATATATACATATCAGGAAAGTTAAAAATATTTTCTGATATCAACTCTTGGTATCCTGGTGCAAGTTCAATGCAAAATTGTTATTGTTGTTGCTAAAAAAATAACAGAAAATTGGTTAGCTGCCCAAAGGTATTTCCTATAATTGCAATGTACACCAAGATATGATAAATGAGACTCATGGGTCACCAGTCAAAGCCACCAATATGATCTGTAGATGACCAGGCAACCACGACCAGACAGGGAAAGTCAGAGGTCCCCTTCACATGCATGCCACAAGGACACAATACGCCTCCCCTGAAACACACAGTCGTAAGAGCGACAGAAGGAGGTGGGAGCAAAACTTAAAAGTACAAATTTATTGAGTTTAAATTTTTACAAAGATTTCCAGTTTGGAAGAAAGTTGCCTCCCCTTCTCACCACACTTGCACCCAGCAAGAGTCTTTCAAGGATAAGCAAAACAGCTTTAAATTATTTTCTATGTATTTGAGTATAGTGAGACTGAGTTTTTTTACCCTAAGTAATATTTGTGATTACTGTATTTTTTTATACTGGATTTTTAAAAATTCCTAAGAGTAGACTTTCTTTGTTAAAGTTTATACAAAATTCTAAGACTCTTGATAGCTATGACCAAACTCCCCCAGAAATGTGGGACAATTTACTTACTCAAGGCTGTCCAGACCAGCGGTGATGAGCACCAACTCACTTGCTCATGTGAGCTCCCACTTCTATCCTTCCACTACTAGTGTGACATCCAAACAAGATGTTTCCCTTTCTAAACTTCAGCTCCTCCATTACGCAATGGAGACAACAGTACCTACCTCCTAAAGATTGTGTTGAGGATTAAATCTAATGTTTGTAAAGTGTGAAGCATCTTGTTGGAACACAGCGACCTCCATGCAGGACACGGTGGCTGCTGGAACTCATTCCCACCCTCCCGGCTATGAAACCCTCAGGAGTAAGGTGAGAAAGGCTCATTTTCTTACCCTTCACCCACACTCAGGATTAGCTCTCTCTGAAATATCTGTAAGTTTTATAATTGAATATAGATTTTCATTAGTTTTTATGTGGATGCATTTTATTTTATTATAAACCTTTTTTTTTTCATATTTATTGTTCACTTGATTTTCTTCGTTGTTTTTCTTTTTTACATTGAGTACCAATTAGGACCAGCTACATGGTTAGTAGACCCCAGTGCAAAACGCAGGGCGTCCTGTACAAAGATTATTAAGAATTTCAAAATGGCAACAGCGGAGCATTAACTAAGTGCAGGCCCCTGGGCAGCGGCTGGCCTTGGTCTCAATATTCTCGGTCCATTTTCTAGGGGGTGCGAATGCTTGCTCAGCCCAGGAGGCAGCACACTTTTTCTGCAGAGGGCCGGGCAGTAAATAGTTTAGGCCCTGAGAGCTGGATGGTTGCTGGGGCAACTCTCAGCTCCGCCGTCGAAGCACAAAAGTAGCCATTGATAGTAATGAGACAAAAGGGGTGTGGCGGTGTCACAGTGAAATGTTATTTGCAAAAGCAGTCAGCAGGCCAGAGCGGGCCACCCTCTGTCTCAGGGAGTCACTTTCTTTCGGTCCTCCTCACGACAAGATAATATAATCTATCACTTTTTCCCTTGGTAGCTGGGGGTTCAATGTACTTTCAATACTCATTTCCTGCTATTTATTGTTTCGAATGTGGACTGGGAAAATCGTGCCGTGGGATATATATGGAGGCATTCTTTGTGACCTAATAAATATTTCATGGGCATTTGAAAGGAAAGTTTATTCTCTGAGGGGTATTGGGTTCAAAATATATTTATTAGCTCAACCTCATTAATTATTATTCGCATCCTCGGTGTCCTTTGAACGCGTAAGTATTCAGAGAGATGTCTTTTCAGATTCTGCTGAGGAAACAATTTGGTTTTCATCTTCGACGTTCAAAATAAATGCGCGTTGCCGTAACACATTTCCTAAAGACCTGGATTCCTAGGATGTCTTGGTGTATTATTCCGTTTCTGTACTGTTAGTTTTGTTTTAATTATATTTCAGGTTTGAAGTTTTTATTCAAGTTTGGTCAGGAGTTTTGCATGTGAATGCACATATTGATATCAGATATATGCTAGCTTCCTAAAATAAATTGGGAAACTGCATAGTTCTTTATTTTCTGGAAGAGTATAACTAATACTGAAATTTTCTGTTCCTTGAAGATGTGATACAAATTTCCTGGAAACTAACTGGTCTAAACCTAAAAGACATATTCACAGGGCAAATTAGTCCTTCTCATACGTCCAGATTTTATTGGGGGAGGGAAAAATCAGAAAGACTGAGCATTTCCCCTAAAGAGATTAAAAATCACATCAGACTGTTACTATCTGGGTTCAAATTTATGGCTTTCCATTCACTAGTAGGTGGACTTGGGAAGAAGAAGAGGCGTTTGGGAACTAAAAGTCAACTAGTTGGAGTTTTTTTTGTATATGAGAATATAGTATGAAAATTTCTTTTCTATCGTGTATTAAAACTTAAATTTTTCACTTTCTCTTTTAGGAATCCATTTTTTAAAGTTTTCTATTTTGCGGTATAAACTCACTGATAACATCACTGTGACTTATTAACTTTTCTGGGGCCATTACTTCTGTTTCTTTTACAACATGTCTTTTTCTTATACTTTATTTCCAATACATCTTTCATTTTTTTAGGTCAATATTTTCAAGTGACTTTTATTCCATAAGGAAATATGGATGACACACATTTTAAATTTTTGTATGTCTGAGGAAGCCTAGTTAGGGAATTTATTATCACATTTCACTCAAACACTTAATGTTGTAGACTAAAAAGTAAAAGCCTAATGCCAATCTGAGTTTTGCTTTTGTTATGGGAAAGGGGATGCCCATTTTTTTTTTGCCTTTTGGAAGTATGTACACATTTCTAATCTTCTATTTTAATAATTTATCTAAGATTGTATAAGTTGTGGATCCTTTTAAAAATTAATTAGGCTGAATATTTGATTAGTCCTCTAGAACTGAAGACTTTAATTTTTCTTCAGCTCTGGAAATGATCTTTTATTATTGTTTTTTATTGTTGCATCTCTTGTAAATGTCCTCTTCTACCTTCCTAGAATTTATATCTTATATATATATATATCCTGTATTCTTCCTCTTGCAGTTCTGAGAAAAGTTTCTTAAACTGTCTTCTGATGAACTGAATTTACTTTCTGTGGTGTTCAAAGTGCTGGTCATTGCTTCCAACGGATATTCGGAAAGCGGATTTTCTCTGCAAAACTTATTTTCAGCTTGTTCTTTTCTTATGACAGAGTGCTGTTGTTTGTTGATGCAATATTATCTCAAAATTTATTAAAAATACTAATTAGACATATATTTGCTTAAATGGCTTCAATGGTCATTGCTACTTCTTTGATATAAAAACCAGTCAGTATATTTTAAAGTTTTTAAAACTTGACAAACCTCTTGGGTAATTTCTTGAACAAAATTATTGCTTTTTATAAGAATCCATATCTATTTGAAAATAGCTTTTGCCCTGGCTCGGTAGCTCAGTTTGGTTAGAGCATTGTCCTGATATGCCAAGGTTGTGGATTAGATCCCCGGTCAGGGCACATACAAGCAGCAACCAATGGATGCATAAATAAGTGGAACAACAAATTGTCCTCATTGTCTCCCCCCACCAAAATCAATAAATAAAATTTAAAAAAAAGAAAAAGAAAATGGCTTTCTGTTTTTTTCACATGTAAGTGACATCTTGGCTAGATACAACATTTTAGGTCATACATTTATCCATCAAAGTACTCTACCACTTAATGCTGCAGAGCTTTTGTAGGTAAACTGTGTCCTTTCCTACTCATGAAATTCTTCTTTTGTCTTTGAAGTTAAAAATTTTCATCAGGAAGTGTCTAAGTATTAGTATCTTTTAATTAATTAATTAATTAATTAATTGTGATGGTTATTTGATGAGCTTATTCAATCTGCATTTTCTGGGGTTTTTTAAATCAGAAAAGTTCTCTTCTATTAAATCTTTAAATGTTTCTTTTAGACTATTCTTTAGCAACCCAAATGATCTCTTATATTGGATATCTATTTCTGTCATTCATTATGTATCAAATTCTCTTCCAACTAAGTCAATTCCTATTCAAATTATGAGACTTTCTCAAACATCCTTTTACATTTATTTCGTTTTCTGCATTGTAAGTTCTGCTCTTTACTGCTTATTACATTTTACATTTTTACTTATTACTTTACATTTTTCCATAGGTTTATATTTCCTTAACTGTTCTGGGTCCCTTTTCTTCTCATTTTATATTTTATCCCCTGTTTCACATACTTCTTATTTTATTTTATTTCATTGAAGTCATAAAGCATATGATGCTAAAACTGACCTCTTTTGCTGTTGAAAATTCTTTCAATAAATATGTTCTTCTACCTCAGGAATTTTTGTTTACTTACTTATTTTAAGTTGCTAAAACTTTGTAGGCCCTATTTTCATCTTTAAAAATGGGAAGGTGTAACTGGATCTGGTATTTGCTTCTCAAATATTATATATATATTCAAATTATATATAATATATAACATATAAACATATATATGACATTGTTTTATACTTGTAAGTTTCTCTAAGAACTTAATCTTGAGGAAAGGAATGGCTAAAGCAAGCTTTTTATTGTTCCACCAGTTGGGGGAGAGTAGGGAATGGAATTGTTCCTCATCATTTCTCACAAAGAAACTTCATCCTTGCAAGGTTTGTGTTTGTTTTGGACACAGTTGCGTTAATACCAACTTGCCATATGTAGGGGTTTTTGGCCTGGAATCTACTCCAGGTTCACAGACCTCATTCCTGATCTCTACTATATCCACATAATCAAAGACAGGAGGCCGAGGATCCATAGGGAGAACTCAGCAACGCTGGACAGGACGACTGTCACGAAGACGCCTGGTGTCCCTTCAACTCTCCAGTGCAGCTGCCTCTGAGTGATGCTGACACACATGGCCGCAGGGTGCGAGGGGACTGCTTTTCATCCCTCTTATGTCCCACTCGGAACTTCAAACTCACTTCTAGATTTGGAATTATTCTTGGGGCTCCTCTAGAATCTTCCTCTACATTTTTTTACAACTTGGCAGCAGAGTTGAAAGTAGGCCCTGGCTGACCTCCTTCACATTCAACCCATCTGCTTTGTTTCTAGTGGAATTTCTCACAAGTGTGTTGCATGTCAGGTGTCCCTGTCTTTTGTCTTCATATGGGATGCAAGCTACCCCAGATGCCTACTTCAGACTTTCTTTTTTTTCTGGGGGTGGGGGGAGCAGTTTTATATGACAGTAAGGGAGTCAGTAAAGGAGAAGCTATCTATGTTCTGCTTCTTTTTCAGAAGTCAGAAAAAAAATTTCTTTCTCATCTCCCAGAAAGGCCCTCAAATCATTAGATTTCAGTTTCTGCATTTATGATGCATATGGCCTCTCTCCGTTCTTTCCTGCTGGATGTATTTATAGTATGCGCAAATGTAACAGATAATATTTAATGATTCAACAAACTGATTTTTGAATGCTGGGTAGGTCCTTCAGAATCTATAAAGATTAAAATTACAACATGACATTTATTGAGTACTTACTAAGCATCAGGCATTGTGCTGAGCATTTTACATTCATTTCCATTTAATAATAATTGCTAGCACTTGATGACCACTTCCTGTGTGTACATAGGACTCTTTTCTGAGCACAACCCCATATGATAATACTATTAACTCCTTTTTGACAAGTGAGGAAACTGAGTTCACCAAGAGATTAAGTAACTTGCTCAAGGACACACAACTAGTAAGTGGTAGGGGTGGGACTTGAACTCTGGTGGTCTGACCCTAGTGTCCATGTTCTTAGTACAAACACTAAACCTGTGTTCTTAACACCTATGCAACACTGCCTCCCCATGGAGGGGCTAGGAAATGTACAGTTACAATTCAGAGGGTTAGGTGCTAAGATATGGAGAAGTACTTGAGAATTTCCACAAATTATTATGGGAACTTGGGAGTGGGGGTACAGAAAAAGCTTAAAATTGGGGAACTCAAATGGAATCAGGAATGCTGGACTGGTTGCTTATTTTAATGGAATTAAGGTTTACAAGGGGCTTCACCTGTTTGGCTTTCAATCCTCTCACATTTTGTTCATTTAATAGTGTCCTTTATGACAGTTAATAATCAAGAAATAATTTAAAATCTAAACTGAGATCCTTTTAAGAATAAAACAGGAAGCAATTAATATTTATACTGGGACAAAAAGTATAGGCCAGGAATGTCCTGGGTCATACATTTGTTTATTTATGGTTAGATTATGGCTGTCCAATGGTCTTTTGTACTCCCTTGACCTCACATTGTTTATTACTATGACTGGTATACAGTTACAGCTAGAATCCGTCACTTCTATTTGCTATGTAATTTCCGTAAGCCTGATATCTATGTTATCTTTTATGTAGGGAATAATGGCGGGATGACTATGATTCTGATCATAATCCTTCTGCCACCAAGATACTGGGAAAGCCCTGATCCAGGGGCTTCTTACAGGTACCTATTAATTGAGACTGTATATGGCTGAGCATCAGAGTTTAAGGAAAAGATGCTAAAGCCATTAAATACAACCCCAGGAAAAAAAACCCTAAAGCTTATTCCTCCCCATCTCTTGATAATGGGCACATTTTTCAGAATGTCTCATCCTTACAACTCATATTCCCTGAGTTGTAGGGATGAGACATTCTGAAAAAAAGAGAGGATTTTGAATGATGCGACGTAGAGAGGAGATTATTCTTAATTTTTGTCAACTAGTGATGAGAGGGTACCAAGTACTAGTAATCATCTCAAAGGGTAAGAGGGGCATTACCTCTGTAAAGACAGGCCTGGTAATGTAGGGCATTACAGCTAAAGGCGAGAGAGGGCACGGGGTAGTTTAACCAACTGCATAGTGTGGTTCTGTTGGAAATGACAAAGGTCAGAATGTGGAAAGAGGTAAAGCTAGGGAAATACAGTGGCTTGTGCAAGAAGGCTCTTGAGTACCTTGCTAAGGAATAACCTTAGAAGAAACAGAAGAATGATTGTTAAATATATCGCAATGTTAAAGATGTGAAGGTTCTTCCAAAAACTTGTAAGGCTTTCCTAATTGATAGTAATAAACTCTTGTAGTTGAAAAAAATAAGCAAAAATAAAAGAGCTTTGGAGGTCTTTAAAGATTAAAGGGTTAGGGGAGATGATGTCAAGATTAGATTTGTATTCTAGAAAGGTTAATTTGGTACCAGTTTATAGGGTGGGGGGAATGGCTAAGAAAAGACATAAAAGAGACTAATTTAGAGAATGTTTCAGTGAACTGGGTGAGAAATGGCCTGAGATCAGAACTAAGGCAGAGAGTGGGGTAGACACAGGAGAAATGTGGGAGCAGATAGTCCTGTGAGAAAGAGGATTGCTCCCAGATCTTGGGCTTAAGTGGCTCAATTTATAGTGATGTCATTCACTGGTTTAGTGTATTTCTTTCCAAGGTCTACAATTTCTAGTGGCCTAATTACCACTAAAACCTTCCTCCTTCCTCCTGTCTAGATGAATGAATGCTCCTTCTGCTCAGATGTAGTCCTGGGATGCTAGGAGTCAGCATCATTGGCTTGCCTTGTTCTACTCTGTGGTCTTTCGGTTAGGGATTCTCAATTCGGGTGGTACCATCTCACAGGATGGCATTTAGATACAAATGTAGAGGCATTACTTATTGGTTATCACAGTGACCAAGAAGGCTAAAGACATTTACAAAGTACGAATCAGAAAGGCTAAGCATCCTCAGTCCCTCTCAGTGAAAAAGTGTCCGACTGAAAATGCCAAAAGCACCCCCATTGAGAAACACATTTAGTTGAAGCCCAGATACTCGTAATTCAAACTCTGAATCAGCCTCTGCAATACTCGGGCCTCCTCTTGGCTCAGCTGTTGCAATGTTCCAGCCTTGCAAATTCCCTCATATTGCACAAACTATGGGCAAAGAGATTCTCAGCTTTCCAATTCATGTCTGATCTCCATTTCTACTTTTCATTTAATCTAATTGATTGATTCCATGGTCTTTTGCATGTTAAGGTTCTTTTTATCTTTGTGCGTAGATCATGAGTCAGAGAGGCTTGGGTTTGAAGTTGAATTTCGTCACTTAGAGTGACCTTGGCTAACTTTTCTAAACTTCAGTGTCTTCATGTGTCCAATGGTGATCATGACTGTACTGACCTTATGTGGTTGTAAAGACTAAATGGGATCCTACAGGCAAAGCACTTACCACAGTGCCTGGAAGCTAACAAGAGCTCAGTAAATGTTACTTACTATTTCTTCTTGGAATTGATCTAAAATTTTCTCTGCTTGCCCTCTGCCCTAATCTTCATTGTAGCCTTTAGTTTTGGCTGCCTGGAGTCCTTCCAATGTCCTTATGCCTAAAAATCAAGACGTGTGGGACTGCTTCCTGCTTCTTTTACATCCCTTGCAGCTCCCAGAACAGGACATTGCTTGCAGTAGGGATTTTGTTATCCATGCCTTTAATGGATTACATATTTGTTATTGGGATTGACAAGATATTTATGCCAAATGAATGAAAGAACCAGCTCAACCAAACTGAAGAAATCTAATTACTTTTTTTCATTACGAACCTGGCATGTCTGAGAAACATGTCAGAAAATTTCAAATACCCACTTGGTCTTTTGTTGCCGAGTAATGGCTGGGAGAGGAGAAATCCAGTCACTTAGTCACACATCAAAAAGACAAACATTCTAAATTAGCATAAAACAAATCCCATTTGCATTTATGTGACAGCCAAGTCCCACTAAGGGATGCCAAAGTTTGTTCTTGGACCACTAGGAGTCCTTTTGCATTTGGAGATAATTACAGGTTATCTTAGGACGGGTGCCTTCCTCCAACACTCTAGGATTCTATTCTCAGCTTGACACTGAGTGTTACCAGGTCTCCACAGCTAAGGAAACTGGAGGTAATTACTTGGCTGACACAGACAGAAACATGAAACAAAACAAAAACACTTCTGCCTTATTTATTTTTGACCCATATGCCAAACCTTCCAATTTGTAGGTAATTCTAACAATTGTTACCTGGCCTGGTAAGCTCTCTCCAAACCTAGAAACTAATTGAAGGAACATTTAAAACCAACAATAGAATCCATCTCAATACCACATACATGCACACACAGACATTCCAGGCCCCTGAAAACTTCTTTTTCTGATGCCTTAGAATTTTTATTGTAGCATTTTCAAGGTATCTTCTAATGAACTCTGTTTCCCTTATTCAGAGCCAATATCACATTTTCACTACTCAAAGTTCTTTTCCAAAGCATATCTGAAAACAAGTTACATCTGTGTGTTTTAACACATCTACAGAGTTGAATTTCCCTTCTCGATCAGGTTCAATCAGAACAAATTACTAATTTATTTGACCTTTAAGTTCATCATAAGCAGATCCCCTTAGAGTCCTTCCTCTCCATCCCTTCAGATCTGAGAAGCATCTTTGTGGGCTGTGGGGGAGGGTTAGAGTCCTGAAACTTTCAATCAAAGATAGCTGACTTAAGCAGTAGCTCTTCAATTAAGTATATTAGTTGCCTTTTACACCAACATTTACTGAAACTCTGATACAGGGATTTTAAATTCCTAGAATCCACCCAGTTCCTCTAGTTGTGTTGACATGTGCTTCCCATTTTGATGCAACTGCACAGGGCATTGATGAGTGAGAAGTGCTGGGCTGGGAGTCAGGAGTAGACATCATCCCTGCTCTGTCACCATGTAATCTTAGGTCCTTGGATTGACAAAGGTTGAACAGATTTCTCACCTGTAAGCAGTATTTACCTTAGCTACCAAGCAAGGCTGTCTTTGGCACAACTGTGAGATGGCATAAGTTTTGGGAGACTTTAGTTCTGACTCTAAAGATTTCCTTTGTGAGTTAGTTGGGAATCCGGAAGGTATTTTCCCAGGAAAACAATACTATACCTGGTAGTGAGGTTCCCAGCCTGATGCCATAAAAATCTGTCTAATGACCATGTCCCTGAAGTATAAGACATAGTAATGATCGTACAGATCATTACCACCATGGGATCATCCAATGGTGGGTCTTGGGGTAGGAACTCTGAGTGGCAAGACAAGGTCTCCTTGTATGGGGTAAATAGAAAGATGAAATTGGTACTGGACAAAAAGGAAGTGGCAGAGGGAGGAGTACAGAGGTTCTAATGGGGAAGGAGCATATGGTAAGCCTGTGGGGGGCCATTACAAATGCAGGGATTTATTGGGCGACAGGTTGTGGCTTTAGCAAGTCCTATAAATAAAGTTATTCAGTGCTTACTGTCACCCTCCAGCTCACTGTCTCCTCTATTCCCTCTTCTTTCTATGTCACCGTTCTATTTTTGAAAGTAAACATGAATATAGCCAACACTTCCCTGACACTCACAATAAAGAATCCTCCTTTTCCATTGAAATGCCTAATAGCTCTCTACAAAATAGACCAAAATATAATACATAAATACACAGTGCAGTAGCAGAAGAGTCCTGTGAGATAGAGGGGAGGTACAGTCATGTCTGTGGGTTGGTCAACTGAGTGCGTTAATCTTGGAGGACCCCCTGGAAGACTAAAAGGAGGCTCCTCGACTGTTTTTCTCTGGATAGAGGCCTTTCAAATCCCTGATTGAATTTCCAGCAATCGACTTTTCCCGACTGTAACCAGAAAAGTATGTTTAAATGAACATGAAATTCCATCGGTACAAAGCCTTGTGAAGCTCAGTCCACCAGCCCCATCACCGAAGCCGCTAATAACGCCCTATTGTGTTTCTGTGGTAGTCTACGTTGTCATTATGAAGTCTTCTGCTCCTGGTTGAGAAAACATGACGTTCCATTAAATGTATAATCTGGGTTCCCTCCAGGCCAGAGATGCATCCTGCTTAAAGCCGAAATGAGCTGAGATTCAATGTCATGGAAAAGAGGAGAAGCATCTGCTGGGCAAAGGGGAGCTGAGGGCTGGGGAGAAGAATGGGGAGTGCGGTGCCCTGTGACCCACTGGCCAAAGGATCTTAGAAGCCCAAGGGAAAAACAAGTCAGCATTCCTTCTCTTTCCACTCTGCTGTGGTTGGGTGCTGGACAGCCCTGGCTGGAAATGTTCTTATCTGCGAGAGTAGATCATGTCTTTAGGGCTCCCCCAGGGGCCTGTTAGCTATCACTACCTTTTGGCCCATCTCCCAGCTCTGGGCTCCACGGTCACAGAAATGAGCCTGGATCCAGACGGCAAGCTTGAGTTGTGCATGCTGCCCCTAGCAAGTTCTAGCATGGTGTTCGTTCAGCACAAAAGCATCCCTCTCTTCAGACAATAGGGCAACTGAAGGAAGTCAGAGGAGTCCCAGTAAATGTAAAGCAGGTGCCTGTAAAGGTCTCCCCACCCTTTGTTTCCCGAAGCATTTTGGGCTCCACAATGATATGATGCGTTTAGAAATGTACTCTAGGATTAAATATGAAAGAAGCAGCATCCTCTACGATGGCGAGAGGCTCAGAGCTCAGCACGCTAGTCAGCAGGCCTGAAATGCTTGTTTGTTTGTTTGTTTTTTAATCCTCGCTAAGGATATTTTTCCCATTGCTTTTCAGAGAGAGTGGAAGGGGGAGAGAGAGAGAGAGAGAAACATCGATGTGAGACATCGACTGGTTGCCTCCTGCACGTGATCTCCTCCAACCAGGGCAGGATGGAGCTTGCAACCGAGCTACGTGCCTTTGGCCAGAATCGAACCCCTCTGCTCGCAGGCTGATGCTCTAACCACTGAGCAAACTGGCTAGGGCTGAAATGATTTTCAAAAACTCAAAGTAACATATTTTTGTTGAATATAAAAGTAACATGTTCATTGCAGGAAATTTTGAAAATCAAGAAAAGCATAAAAACAGAATTCAAAAATCTTCCAGATAGAAATACTATTACATATTGGGTAAATACAGGGTGTCCCCAAAATGTATACACACTTTAACGGCTGATAGCTCAATTTTGAACATTAAATGTATTTTAATGAACACTGCCTTTATAATTATTCAAAGTGTATGTATTCATTTTTCAGGGACACCCTATATACATATGTGTTTGTTTGTTTTTCAAAGGGAGAATCATAAAGTATATAATGTTTGGTAACTGTATTTTCACCTAAGAGTAGATTATGAGCATTAAATGTTTTTCCTAAAATCTCTCACAAATGTGCATAGTATTTATCATGCCTTACTTCATAAACCCCATTGATGGACATTTAGTTAATTTTCAGCTTTATTCATAAACAACACTGCCATGAACATACATATAAGCGCTTCTATGGGATGCTCTTGGATTTTTTTCTTTAGGACATAGACTTCCAAGATGGAAAAGTAGAAACCCATTTTTAAAAAGCATTTGATACATGTTGCTAAAGTACCTTCTTGTCTTTGTTATCCAATACAATTACCACATGTGGTTATTTAAATTTAAATTAATTAAACTTAAATAAAACAAAAAGTTCACTTCCTCTAACACACTAATCACATTTCAAGTGCTCAACAGCCACATATGGTTGGTAGCTACCATATTGGGCAGCACAGATAAAGAAAATTTCCAGCAGCACAGAAAGTTCTATTGCACAGCACAAGCCTAGAAAGACTGTACAAATTTATATTTTCCTTATAAAATATGACAGTGCCCACCTCTTACAAGTTGGCCAGTACTAAATAGTTATTCTTTAGAAATATTTGCCAACTTAATACCAATTGTATCTTGATTTTTCATTTCTTTGATTAATAGTAAAGTTGAACTTATTTATTTATTGCCTTTGATACTTTTTTTTTGGCAAATTGTTTATATAGTAAGCTTATTTTCTATTGGGATGACCTTTTAAAAACTGATTTTTATATATATTTAAAGAGTAATTTCCATTGCAACAGTATCTGCAACTTGTTATTATCCTTTATTTATGGAATTTTTTTCCACTTATAGAAATTTAAATTTCTAATCTATTTACATCTTTTTATAGTTTTTTCTATTGTTTCTGCCTTGTTTCAAAAGCTCTAAAACTAAGATTATAGTAATAGTCATCTAAAATTTCTTCTAGTGCTCTCACAGTTTCCTTTTAAACATTAAAATTTTCAATCCTGGAATTCATTTTGGTGTGTGGTGTAAAGTATAAATATAACCTTTTCTTTTCCCATGCTATCAACCATTTGTCCAAGAATCTTTTTTTTTTTTTAAAGAACAAATTAATTCCCCACTGATTTGAACTTCCACTAAATGCTTACATATCATTGGATCTGTTTCAAGATTTTCTACTCTGTCCACCTATCTTTTGGCTTTTACCATCTTGTTTTTATTAATTTGCTTTATAATACATTTTAATATTTGGAGGTATAAGTAGTTCTTCACTATTCTTTCCCAAAAATGTTTTAGCTCTTTTTGCCTGTCTTTCCCCCCCTCTAAGATAAACCTAGAATCATTTTATTAAATTCCTCTCAGCACCAAAATAAATGCTTTCAGAACTTTGATTGAAAAGTTGAATTCAATTTATAAATTGATTTGGGGAGAATTGATTAGCTCTACAGTATGGAGTGAAGTCATTCCATTCAGGGACATGGTGATTCTGTCCATTTTTTCAAGGTTTCCTGAATGTCCTTCTCCACCAGCTTAAAAAACAACATTTTTTTTGAAGCACAGTGATCGATATCTCTGACTGTTTTCAGACACAGTCTCTGAATCTGTGAGTGGGTGCTTCCAGCCACTAGAAGTAACAAAAGAAATTCCATTTCTTAGCATTGGAGTGTATTTTCAGTATCCACCTTCCCATAAATCTGCAAGAGAGATCTCACTTTTCATCCAAAGAATCTGGAGTTCAAAACAGCCTTTACGGAAAAATCAAACTCTAGGGGCAACTGCAAAGCACATTTGGTTTCTAGCTGGCCAGCTTATTCTGCAGGACTCTTTTTTCCAATTCCCAAATACTTTCCAGTCTGTGAAATTCATCTCCCCACCGCTGCAGCAGCAAGCCCGACCTTGGCGCTGGGCGCTCGCGCATTTTAAGGCGCACGGATCTCCTTGGGGGGCTTTCTACTGTTGGGGCTGTTTATTAGTAGACAGCACGGAGATTCTTTGAATGGCTGCGGTTTGGCAAATCCAAGGGGGCTTGGGAAGCGTTTAATCGGTCAGAGTTCAGCTCTCCCTTGAGCACAACCCCACGATCCACTTTCGTAAGGAACCCAGGGCTCCTGCACCTCCCTGGTAGCCCACCAGTCAAGTCGCCGAGAACCTGAATTCTCCTGCATCACGGATTCTCAAGCCCGGGGCCGTGTTTTTTTTACCCGCAGGGGACTTTTGGCAACGTCTGGAGACATTTCTGGTTGTCTCCACTCCGGGACTGGGGGCGGGGGGCGAGTGGGGGAGAGGAAGGCTGGGGGGGGGGGGGTCCTGGGATGCTGCTGACCACCCCGCCGTGCACAGGACGGCCCCGCAACAAAGCATTCCCCAGCCCGATGAGAAATGCCCTGCATGCCCACCGACTGCCCAGCCGGCATGCATCACACTATTAGGAACAAAGGTAATGCACCAAGTAGGGCAGGGTTTTTAAAAAGCAGCCGACAGACTTTAAACCCCCCACGCCTCTGACTTGAGACATGCCCGAAAGTTCTGCCTCTCCTAAGCAAGCTTTCCTCGCTGAGGTTTCTACAGCAAATGAGAAGGAATCACGGAAACGTAGTAGGTCAACAGCATCCTCACACTCCCTGGCACGTCCCGGGGTCGCAGAAAGCGAGGCAGAAAAAAAGTCCCCCCCCCCCCAACAAGGAGCGACGCCCCCTCCCCCTGCGGGCTCCGGGCCGCAGAGGATGAGACGCGCGCTCCCCTGACAAAGGCGCAGCGCTGGGTCCCTCTGGTCCCTGGACAGTCGTGCCTGTCCCAAAGCCACCCCGCCAACAAGCCCAGCCCGGGGAGAAAGCATCATCAGCTCAGCCCAGCGTGGAACAACTTAGGGCACTTACTTGTCCAAAATGAAGTACAGGTCAAATCCCCCGTAGCAGGCTGGACCCCCTTCCTCCCTGCGTGCCCCATGCCCGGCGCAGATGAGCACAAAAGTGGCCAAAGAGAGCCACTTGAAGCCAGTGCCCAGGGCTCTCGGCTCCACGGTGGCCATGGCCCGCAGCCCAGGGACAGGGTAGGGTCCTCTCCTTCCCACGCTTCTCGAACTCGCCAGGACCCTCAGGGGCGCGCCATCCGAGGGGCCCCTCCTCTCGGGCCCTTTATTCCTCCACTCTGTCCCGAAACTCCCCGGAAGCAATTGTCTGGAGGAGTTCAAGGTTTTCCGTCTGGTTTCCGCCGCGATTCGGCGTCTAGGTTTCGGGTTTCAGGAATCCCAATACTGTACTCCGCGTTTTAAAGGGGCTGCTTCTGGCTCCGGCGCGCCGGCCGCTCCCGGGCCGCGCTGAGGTTTTGCAATGGAAGCAGTTCCGTCCAGACGGTTCTTTGTCCCAGATTTTAAATATTATGGGGTGGGTTTGCAAATTGTTCTTGGTTGGGGGAGTGCTCTCTGCCTTTCCTCCCTCCTCTCTGCCCCGTTTCTTTTTTGGATGGGGGAAGAAAGTCCAAAGGGTGCCACCTTGTGGCCCGAGACGACGAGAGCGCTCTCCGGCTTTGGTGCGAGCCGGGCGGGGCGGGCTCTCTTCTTTTTCTCACGCACCTTCCCCCGCGCCTCCCCTGTCTTCTCTCGTATTTTCTAGCCTTTTCATCTCCGTCCTGTCCTCTCCTCTCCTACGTCTTCTGATAAGGTCACTGTAAAAGTTTGATGAGAACTTCTTTCCTCCAACCACGGTGGCTCCCACCCCAGACTGGGACCTTTCCAAACAAGCCATTGTGCAAATTAAGCAGAGAAGAACCAGGCCTTTGTGATCTGAATCATCCATTATTGTACTCTTAGCGCAGATCATACAAGGGACCGTCGGGGTCCATTCATGTGGCTGAGAACAGCATGACCAGTCCCACAGAGAAGCCTGCTCCCTGCCCGCGTGGAAAGACTGAGCTTTCTATGTTATCTCCATCTCCAGAGCTTAGGGATTCTGTGGGAGTTCTTTTCAGCCTATGAACTTTGACTTTTTTCACCCTATCTTTGATGTGGGGCAGAAGAAATAAACAGCTTACAAGAGTATGGGCTTTTCAAACAGTTTGTGACTGGCCTTTCTAAAGTGAGGGATCCTCTTTAGAGTGGCCCCCCCGAGCCACAGTTCCAGGGTGATCTCTGTTTCAGCTTCCGATGTCTTTCAGTCTGGGGGTCCTCAGTGCATATACATGCTCCATTTTCCAAGATTTTTTCTCCAGACACACATCTTCCCTTCCACTTGTGACCCTGTAAGACCCTCACTCCCCAATATGACCATCCATGGTGGTTTTTCCCCACTTTGTGTATCGTGGAATCCTACCGTCTTGGAATAATCTATTAAACAATAATTTTGTTGTCAACTTTGTAATGCATTGCATTAGGCTTCCTCCTAAATGTTTCTTATTGCCTGGTATTCACATACACCCCACCCTCAAACTGAGTAAGACTGATCTGGTACCATACATAAGTATTACAATATTATTGACTATATTCCCTAAGTTGAACTTTACATTCCTGTAAAGACACTCTTATTAAAGAGAGGTCAGAGCACAGCTCCCAGAGGGGGAAGGAAATTCAATATGAAACAAACTTCTGGGGAAGGGGAGAGAGGGGAAGAGGCTTCCCTGGGACAAAGATAGTGTTTTAATGGACAGAGGGGTAGAGGGACTCAGACACTTGAATGTCCCAGCTGCCTCCACCTTCCTCCAATATTCTAGAAAGAGGTCTATTAATACAAACTAATCATTCTACAGATATTAAATTGGCTCTACCTTCCTCTCCCTTTAGCTCAGAGAAATCCATTCCAGGCACTTCTTCTAATTAGAGGGTTTTTTGCCAGCCTCACTTATTACTGAGAGGTATCCTCCAAACATGCCCGTGAAGTGAATTTGACATTGAGCTATGGAGATATGGTTGTTCTGATGAAAGGTTGAAGTAGAACAAAGGTATCTAGAATTTATAACAGGTAAGTGAAGCCCCTGGTGTGATCTTAATGTGGTGGCTCAGCAGGTCTGCAAGAGGAGATATCAGGTTCTTTGAATTGGAAACATTTTTTTTGGTTGTTGGGATATAGCAGCCTTATAATTAATTAGTCCATGTAGGGAAAAGGGAGAGGTGGATCAGTCACTTGAGGTTGGAGGACTGGGGAAGGACCTTCAATGGATTCCTCCTTGCATTTCCCAGATTAATTTTACTCAGAGATATCCAAGTATCAAAATCCCCTTATGCAAATGTTACCATCTTCTCAAGGGACCCCTCAATGCTCTGATTGGACTGAGGGTGCCTGGGCTTCTAATCCCTTCCAAGGACTCCAGGGTTCTGGAGGAGATTAATTGGCTCTCCCAAGGTCCATAGAGATAGATATATAAGTTTTGGAAGAAACTCCTCTGCCTCTCAAACTCAAGTGGGTGGAAGAACAATATGAGTGGTGGTTTTGGGGCTATGGATCGATATTTCTGAGGTTGGAGAAGCACAAAGGCAAATTGAATATGCATGTGGAAGTGTTTGAATGGTAACCTGGAAGTCAAGGCAGGGAAGAGCTTCTTGCAGGAAGAAGCAGTTAACAGTGCCACATGCTGTAGATGGGAAGAAGATAAGCCCTGAGAACATGCCGTTGATATGACACAATGTTGTTTTGTTACTAAGGAGCATTACAGTGGAGTGGTACAAGGGGGTGTTAAACTGCATTGGGTTACTGGGAAGGGGAACTTCTCTTTCCATAAGAGAAAGGGATAAGAGGGTAACTTGTGGGTGTTTTATATGCCACAAGGAAGGATTCCAATATATCTAAATGTGCCAGGAATTTCACTTTCCCTGCCTTCCAAAAGACTGAAGAGTTTGTCTTGACTGATCATTTTAAAACTTTAGTCCTACACTCTAACTGCTGTTCTACCTGAATTTGCCAGGCTTCTTTTTTTAAGATAGAAATTGTTAAATATGACCTGCCTATCTACTAGCCACCAGTGACTCAGTCTCCCTTACTGGCTCCCACTCTCCAACACATGTGACTGAGCCCCTTTTGTAAAGCTGCCTAAATCAAAGTTTGCTGTCCTGATAACATTCTCATTTAGTCTTCCAAGAATCTCATTGGGCACTAAAGCACCATTTGTCTGGATTCTTGGCAAAGGTTTGAGAAAATGTTCCAGGTAATACAGACTATCCAAGAAAACTAAGGAAATTTTTTACATAGAAATATTTGTCCACAATAAAAACAGGTCTGAGATTCTCCACCTAATTTTGTGCCAATCAAATAGGTCCAGTGTTTGCTAGGTTCTTGGAGGTCCCACTGATCCTTGGGCCATATTGGTATCCCATAGCTTCATAAGGCAAACCATCATTTAGTGAAAATAGTCTCTTTTCATTGTTATGAGATTTCCTTCATGCTTGTCCTTCATAGAACCACCATTTGCAAGAAGTCAAGAGAGCATTCCCAGAAAAATTTATAATCTGGAACAACGGAGTTTCTAAAGAATCTAAATCAGGTCAATAACGGCTTTTGGCCATGGGAAAAGCAGAGGTACTGGTAATAATTTTAAGCCTAGAGGCAGAACCATAGTCTAGAGCAAGATACCTTGATGGCATCTGATAGCCCAGATCATTCACAACTTTAGCCCAGAAACAACCAAAGCCTGGTTGAACCCAACATGCCATTAATAACCTCATCTAGAGCTCAACCCAGTCTAGCTGTAAAATAAATTTAGTCCAATACATTCTTTGATTTAATTTAGGGTATTCTAAAACTCCACCCCCAAACCCTGTTAACAGCTACCCAAATGCAGAGATAAGACTCACTTAACACAGCCCCAACACAACTCTGATCAATACAGAACCCTGAAAAAAAAATGAGCCAATTTCATATATAAGTCAACGTCAGCCCCAAAACAGGTTCTACTTAATCTGGTTCACACCTCAGCTCAGCTCAATCCACAGACCACCTCAGTCCATCCTAAACCAAACCCAACCCAACATGAAGTTTAATCACCAACTTCCTTTTAGTCCAATCCAGGTAGAGTCTAGCCAAAACTCAAAGCCTAGCACAGCAAACCTTATAAAGAACGTATTCCTACAAAGATTCAGATGAGAATAATATATAATTCATATCAGCATATCCTAAAAACCCATCCCAGATCCTTGCAAGAAAAAACCTTCAGAACAAAATGTTCATTTTACTTAAAACAGAGACCAGGCCAATCCTACCCAGAACCCAGACAAGGGATGAAATAGACCAGTACAGTCAGAGAACTGACAAACCCAGAGTTTACAAACACCCAATGGAAGACTATATCAGACAACTCAAGACTAGCACAAAGCTAAATACAAGATCAATTCAGTCCCTTTCTGCCCAGTTCTGCTCAACCCTGGTATATTTAAGCCAGAGACCTCAGACAAGTTTACAACTTAAGATACAGAAGAAAATCTATCTAAGACCCATCAAACCCATAACTCCTTCAACACTGGTTACTGTGTCTAAGTCCCAAGCCAGAAAGACCAGTGGTTCTCAAAGTGTATGATGAGAATGTGTGGGCTGGGGACTGAGAAGGTGATTGCAAAGAGATTTGCCCCCTCTCAAATACCCAATGGAGCTTTTTCAAGATACACATATTTGTAGCGTACCAGGAATGGATGTGGGGTTTTCAGGGATATGTGTAGTTTAACACAGCCTTACAGTTGCCCAATTTCCTTCTTTCATGCCTCATACCTACTCTTCTTCTATGACCTATTTAAGTGGGCAAAATGAATGGTAACTTCCATAAACTCTTTGATCACTAGGCAGGACAGCAGACTAATTAATAGAGTGATCACACATCAGGCCATTTGGGGCAAAGCACAGCTCCGCCATTACTAACTGGGTGACTGTGAAAATGACATGACCTGTCCACAACACAGCTTCCTATCTACAAAATGGGAATAATAATATTACCTACCTCATCGTGTTGTTTTGTGGTTTCAGTGAGATAATGTATGTCATATGTGGCCCTCAGGGAACACACAATGGATGTCGGCTTTAATTATAATTGGAGGATTCTGGGAAATTGCATGTGAATTTCTCCTAGAGATGAGAAGAATAAATTTAGAAGAACCACTTTCAGATTGTTTGATTTTTGTAACACCAATGAAACAAGGCTGTCTCTACACCATTGGCATTCACATTGTTATCTTTGAGAAATGCAAAGATGAAGATTCTAGCTCATCCTGAAACTACTGGGAGTTGATGGTTTCCTAGGATGCATGCATAAAACAAATAGAAAACATGCTTTGGGACTATCAATAATCTATTGGCAGCAGTATTTCTTCTGTGAGCCAAGAATGCTAGATAGCTAAACGCTAACAAAATGTCTGAGAAAATGATTATATTCTTTCTGATACTGGGTTTTTTAAATCTAATGTTATGAACTAACAATTTTTGAGATAGAAAAATCCATAAAAAAGAATCTTTGTTATTTTTTAGCTTTATTAATTAATTCATTCATTCAAAAATAGTTTTTGGATATCTGCTATAAAGTAGGCCTGTGCTAACGACGCAAAAATGAATACAACACAGAGCTTACAGAGTTTAGTTGGGAGACACAAAGGCATAAGCAGGTATTGGGACAACAGTGTGGTTAACTTATCTTCTAGAGGAAACACAACATGTACCCCCCACCCCACCATGCTAATTCCAAGGAGTAGATCTGACATAAGGGAATCTTCAGTGTTATGCTGTTGGACTACAGCTCTTTGGGATGACTTGTCCCAGAATGTGAATAAGTTAAGACATGACAAATGCCTCTTCCTACTATTAATGAGATACCCCTTCTCTAAGAAGATCCAAAAGTGATCAGGAGGGAGCACATGGCAAAGAGAACAAGATCTGGGCTACTTATACTGTTTCAAGTTGGGGTGAAAGAAATCCCTAGAATCCTTGTTCCTACTCATAAACCGTCATGGATCACCAGGGATCTACCTGATAAGTTTGCCTCTGAGCACTGATTCCTTAGAGAACTGCTTGGGCAGCAGTCAGAGCTGGGTTCGTTCTTTGTAATAAGTTTTCAGGCTCCATTGAGCATGTGTCCAAAATGGATGTCTAAGAAACAGGCTCACCCTGGAACCTCAAAAATAACAACATTTTCCCATACAGTGGCCAAAGTAAATTGAGAAAGTCATATGTCATTTGTTATGAAGGGGTCTTTGTGTCTCCTGGGACAGAATTCTTTTTTTTTATTGCTCAAAATATTATAGATGTCCCCGTTTCTCCCCATTGATCCCTTCCACCCCACACCCACCTCCTCCCCAGTCCCTCACCACACTATTGTCTGTGTCATCGGCAGAACTGATTCTTGAAGCTAGAGCAGATGCATCTCAAAACAGGCAGAGCTCAAGGCTCTGATGGTGCTGCTACCCAGGCTTTGTTTTCCTCTCTACCACATTCCTATCAAGGGTTAAGGACTGACTTGCTATGAAATCTTCATCGTGGTCATAAATTTAGGCACTTAAAGTGTGGGTTTAATACATAGAAAATAGTAGAGTCAATCAATAAACATATAAAGAACACTAAAGGCCCCTACAGCATAAGGGAATTTTCATCTTGAGTGGAAATGGAGGAAAAACCCAGCAGAATTATTACAAACTTAAGAGGCAACAAAGAAGAAATAAAGACAGATGCTCAGAACACTACCCTTTAAAATAAGATTTACTGAGAGGCAGAGGAAAAACCTCAGGTGATAGACAAGAAGGCTTTAGAATTTCGTGTCTGAAAACAAGAACTATAAAACTGAAGTATGGAGGGAGTTTATGACCAATTTAGTAAGTAATGGGATCAGTTTAAAATACAATTCTTAATCATGCAGCCAGTTCAGGAACTGTGGAAAAGAGAGAAAAAAAATAGGAAAGAAAAGAAAAACATACAAATTCCACAAACTCCATGCATACAGTAACATTTTTCAAATACTTTCCCCACATATCAATAGTTCCTCATTAATTATGTTCTCCTAACATGAAATTAAAAACAAGAAGCACAATTTTCTAGTGTTCATTGCTGTTACAATTCAGATATACACTGGTGGTCCTACTATATATCTTTGGTTGGATTACTTTCCTTCTCTCTGAGATGTCTCTATATCTTTTCTTCAAATTTCCAGTATACTCTTCTTCACTCTTAATTGATACTGGTGTTTCATATTTAATTGGGAAATTGGAATCCAGAAGACATTTATATATGTGAATCTTACACTCAGGAACAATGAGTATAGAAGTTGAAGCTATGAGTGTGCTTGCGTATCACCCAGGGCTAAGTGAAGACAGTGGTAAGAAATGAGAGTCAAGGATGGAGTCCAGGGGAACGTCAGCATTTTTACACAGTTTGACAGAGAAAGAAGAGCCAAGAAGGGAAATAAGATATTCCGAGGAGGGAATATTCATGAGTATCAATTGGGGTGGAGAGGGTAAGAAGAAAAGAACTGAAAACTATTCATTAGATTTAACAACTAGAAGTTTTTCATGAAAGGAGCTTAATGGACATGATGCTAGGGAAAAAAAGGAAAATTTATGGGGAAAAAAAGAACTATTAGAAATTAAAGCACATGGGTTGGGGGGATGGGTGAAAAAGGAGGAAGGGATTACAATGCACAAACTGACAGTTATAAAAATAGTCATAGGCGTGTAAGCACAACACTGGGAATATAGTCAATAATATTGTAATAACTACATATACTGTCAGATGGGTACTAGACTTATCGGGGTGATCACTTCATAGACTATGTAAGTGTGTAATCACTATGTTATACACTTAAAACTAATATAATATTGTAATGTAATTTAAAACATTTTTAAATTAACAAATTGTAATTTAATTAAATAAATTTTAATTAAAAACATTTTTTAAACATTTAAAAAGAAATAAATAAGATTAAAAAATTGAAGCATAAATAGTAAAATTGAAAAAATTCAACAGAATGAATAAAAAATAAGATTTCAGGGAATAAAAAGATAAGAAGAAAAGGATGGGGAGGAAAATATATGCTAAATAATGGACAAGTGCAGGAGGTCCAACATCTGAATAACATCATTACAGAATGTGAGAACAGAGACCATAGGGAGAAGAAATCACAAAGAAAATTTCCTAGAATGAAGGACAAGAATTTCTAGTTTGAAAAGAGCTCTGCTTGTTCAAAACAAGGGCTAAAAGTAGATCTCCCCACAACCCCCCCTAGTAAATTTTTGAACATTTGGGACACAGAGCAGGTTTCATGAGACTCTATAGGAAAAATGTCAGACAGAGAGGAACAGAATGGCTTTGGTCTCCTCAACAGCAACATTTGAATCTAGTAGGTAATGGAGCCTTCAAACTTCTCAAGAAAACAATTTACAACCCAGAATTTTATACTATCAATAAAATGCCAAACTATCAATAAAATGCCAGGATAGACTAAGACGTGTTCAGATATGCATGATCTCAAGAAATTTACCTGCCATTAATATTTTCTCAATGTGTGCTGGAGGAGCTTCACCAAAATGAGGAAGTAAAACAAAAAAAGGAAGACATGATACCAAGGTACAAAGGAACCCAATTGTAACTGTTAATTTCGCTAGGCTTTCGTGGTTAATTGTTTGGTCAAACACCAGTCTAGATGTTGCTGTGAAGATATTTTAAAAATGTGATCAACATTTAGATCAGTAGACTTTGAGTAAAGCAAATTACCTTCCTTAATGTAAGTAGGCCTCATCCAATTAGTTAAAGGTCTTAAGAGAAAAGATTGAGGGGCCCAGGAAAAAAAATTATGCCTCTAGACTACCTTGTGACTCAAGATTGCAATATCAATTCTTCCCTGGGTCTCCAGCCTGCTGTCCTGCTCTGCAGATTTTGGACTTACCAAACTCTACAACTGTAGGAGCCAATTCCTTAAAATAAATCCCTCTTTCTTGCTCTCTCTTTCTATGCATCCTATTGGTTCTATTTCTCTGGAGAATTCTGACTAATGCACCAGTTCAGGATAAAGGCAAAGAAAATTCTTAGGATGGCAGCAAAGTGATGTTTTAGCATAACAGGCATGCAGATGGCCTAGAGTGCAGCCAATCCAGATAGAAGAATGACGGTCTCCTGAAAAGATTCTGCCACAGGGGAAAGAGAAATTGATAGCTACCTTGATGTGATTGACACAGGAGAGCTAAACCTCATCTTTAAAATAGAAAGTCAATGGATAATGTCTGAGACTGATACATCAATATATATCAATGTACATATCATTTAGAAATATGGCAATGTGTAAAAGTCAGAAGAATTAGCTGAAATAGTTAAAAGGGGCAAGAAATGGGAACATTTTGTTATAAGACTTTTAGACAGTTTAACTTTTAAACTATGTGCTTTTATTATTTTGAGTATAAATTTGCAATAGTTTTAAAAATAAGAGGCTTCAGATTTTGCTATAAATTCTGCTAAGGAATTCTGCAAAGTTTGTTTCATTATATTGGGTTATTAACACAAAGGAATGCAAAGTTGTTTGTAAAAGTAACAATCACATGGACTATATATCAATACATGGAGATATTTATACAATAAAACTGAAAAAAATAGAGAAGTTTGAAAAACAAACAGAGCACAGAGTAATTTATAAACATTGAAGACAACACTGAAAATTATATATAGTTATATATAGTGTATACATGTGATATATATATATATATGATTTTTGGTGTTTCTTTCAATGTTTTTAAATTACTCTGTGCTCTGTTTATTTTAATATATATGTGGATATATATACACACACATAAATATATGCACAGTTATAATTAAAATATAAAATAATGCTTAACATTAGGAGAATGATTAAAAATTTTGGATCATTAATAAAATGGTATGTTACATGGCCTTTAAAATGAAACACATGAAAACTGTAAAACATGAGTAATATTTCATGTTATTACATGAAAAATTTAGAATATATGTTAGTTATGATGGCAACTATGAAAAATATTTATGTAGATAAGAGCTCTAAAGTAAATTTTACAAATCAAGTAGTGTTAGAAACGAGTAGATTAAAGGAGACAGTGGACACAGTGTAACAAGTTAACTGTGAAGCTGTGAAAAGGGCACTAGCTGGAATATGGGAGTCCCAGGTGGGAAAGAAACAGGCAAAGCCAAATTGAAGGAGGTTTTTGTGTGTGCTTGTTCCTGGGATTTTTTTTTTTTAAAGATGGGAGATGAGAGATAGAAGGAGGGAAGGAGAGAGGTGATGGTCTTGGCATGAGGAGGCAGGAAGGTGGGATTTAGAACACAGAGGGAAAGGTTTGCATGGACCAAGGAACTGAACTACTAAAAGACAGAAATGTTCCTCAGGGGTCACTGGTGTTGGATTTCGTTTAATACTTACAGCTACTATGATTTTGATATCATGTTCCTCATTTCATGAATGAAAGCCTGAGGCTCAGAGAGGTCAAATAACTTTCTTAAAAAATCTGTGTGCCTGTAAGCAATAGAGCTGGAATGCAGGCCTGTACTTACAGTATTTGTCTGTGCTCTTTCCACCATGTGACTTTTTGAGATAGTGGGAAGGATGTTGACAAGTCTGTAAGCGGGAAGATGAGGAGTTGAAGAAGTTTTGAAAGACTAAGTTTAAACATGATAATCCTTTTTGTGCAATTTTCTTCCACCAGAAGAGTTCCTGGGAACTGGATCTCCCGGATTCCATTCAAAACATAGTGCTTGGTGTAACAAAGTACTTAAGTCGACATTTCTTTACTCCACTGCCAGCACACCTGTTTTTGTATCATCAATTTGCAAACTACCTATATGTTTTAAATAATTACCATATTATGGTTAGGCAAGCAGATGATAAAACTTCTTCCTTTGACTTATGTAAGGGCTAAAGATCCTTGAATTCAAACACAGGGGTGCTGTTTTCTTTACTGTAAAATTACTTCTGCAGAGCAGAGCTACAAAGCCAGTGAACAAGGAAGAGTCACTTGAATAAAAGTGAGGTAATTTCATTTTGTTTCCAAGAATGTTGGTAGGTTCCTGAGGACACCCCACTCCCTGGCTTTGAAGGGTGAACCCTCAAGAGGAAGGGGGAGCTGAGATCCTGCCAGCACCTTCAGGCACTCTGTTCAGCCGCACATGCCTACCCACAGGCCTATGGTCCTTGGAGCTTGTGAAATTCAAGTGCCCCTTGAATATGACATTAAGTATGTTTGGGGTCAAAGGCAAAGATTATCTACTAGTCAGAAGCTTAAAGGTCATTTCAGTCCACCTGAGGCTGAGTCTTCCTGAAGAGGGAAGGAGGGGAAATAAACCTGTGTGCAGAACTCAGAACAGCCACCCCCTTTCAGCCCCTGAGAGAGCTTAAACCTGGGTGTCTACTTCTGACCAAATTGCTGCCAGTTTAATCTTCACACTATGGACACCTGCACCATCTTTGAAGTCAAATGATCTGGAAAGGAAGCTTAACAGATGCTAAAACTTTTGTGAAAGGGGCTTTGTAAATGATGGAAAGGGAACGCAGGACATAGCACTAAGAGTGAGCTGGGATGAGTTTGAGGGTGACAGGGAAAATTGTAGAGTGACAGATTCTCTGTCCACCAGGGTCCTGCATGGCCTCAGTTACCAGTGGAGATATTGTATTATACTGGTGAGCATTCTGGTCATCTACTACTACAAAATAAACCACCCCAAAATGTAATGAATTGAAACAATAGTTTATTATTATTGTTCATGGTTCTGTGGGTTGACAGGAGCTCAGATCGGCATTTCTCATTTGCGGTCTCTCACATGGCTGCAGAAGATATCAGCTGGGCTACAGTCATCCAAAGGATCATTTGGGCTGGATATTTAAGATGGCCCACTCACATGGCTGGAAGTTGATGGTGGCTATTGGCTGGGAGCTCAGGTAGAGTTTTTTATTGTAACATGTATATCTATCCTCTCCATGTGGCTTGGGCTTCTAACAGCTTGGAGACTCAGTTTCCAAAAGGAGTGGTCCAAGTTGGGCACTTCAAGCAGTAGATGTGATGCAAATGGGGTTTGCAATGTACTTGTTTGGTTGGCTATGCTCTATGGCATTTTTGCCCTAGCCATGAGAAAAGTTTCTTCCAGGCTGGTGCCGGGTCTTCCACCAGGGACCCAGAATGAGACATGTGGAACAGACCAGAGCCAGCTGGATTTATAACTTAATGCAGAGATGTTAAGTCAAGCCAAGCCAAGCCTAGGTCAGCCAATTCCCAGCTAGCTGACCACAGATGGTTAAAAAAAAAAAAAAAAAAAAGCTTATTATTGAATGTTACTGAGATTTTATGATTGTTGACTAATGCAGTAGGCATTATTAGCCTTATGTTCTTTTCCTGGAGCCTGAGCAGTTAAATTAACTTACCTAAGAACCTATTATTATTATTATTATTATCATTATTGTTTTAAATATATCTTTACTGATTTTAGAGAGAGCAAGGGAGAGGGAGAGAGAGAGAAACATCAACGATGAGAGAGTCCATTGATCGGCTGCCTCCTGCACACCCCCTACTGAGGATCGAGCCCGCAACCTGGGCATGTACCCTGACTGGGAATCAAACCGTGATCTCCTGGATCCTAGGTCACTGCTCAACTGCTGAGCCACACCTGGCTGGGTAGGACCAATTTTTGATTTGAGCTCTCCTTAGTCCAGCACTCCACACTGTCTGCTACACTGGTACTACAGGCAGGTGTGACCAAGCTCCTACCCTGCCTTAATGGGATGGTGAGTTGGAGGAGACTAGTTTCTAGGGACCTAAGTGAGAGTGTTCCTGCTTATATTACTTCCCTAGGAAATTCTTAGAGATTGTTAACAATTTTGATCTTGGGGTGTCTGTGGATTGAGAGGAGGGTTGCTGTGTTGAGTTTCATTGTTTCTTGAGCAATTTCCACTGAAGAGATAAATAACTGAAGAGGCAGGGCCCATCAGTAGAGCTCAAGCATGAAAGACAGAATTGTTGATGTAACTGCCTTATGTGGTTAGCTAAAAGATTCAAAAGGTCCTGGGAGGGTGTTGGTCTCATAGATATTAACTCTGCGTATGTGTGCATGTGTGTGTGCATGTGTGATGATGAGAGGGATTGGAACTCTGTATCCTAAAGCTGTAACATTTGATACTCTTCACAGGGAGAACAGAGACATTCATTTAAGACTTCGCTTTTGATATTTACCCAGATTAAAGCTCTCTCTTTTATATCCTATGCTTGCTCTCTCAATGAATGACATGTGAATAAATGTGTGAGAGAAAAAGCACTGGACTCATGTTTATTTTGAAATAATTTTAGATTTATAGAGAAATTGTGAAGATAGTACAGAGAGTTCCTATATACCTAGCTTCCTCTAATATAAAATGAAAGAATATTTTACATAACCCTGGCACAATGATCACAATGGTGAAATTAATGTTAAGACAATATTAAGAAGAGAGTGTTAAATAATATTAAGAAACAAACATTGTCATAATATTATTAACAAACCTACAGGCTTCATTTGGATTTTACCATTTTATTCTTTAATGTTCCCCTTTCTGTTCTGGGATCCAGTCCAGGAGACCACATTGTATTTAGTCATCATATCTCCTTAGTCTCTGCCAATCTGTGAGTTTCTCAGTCTCCTCATGGGAAGTTGAATTGGGTCTTCAAAAAAGATATGTCCAAGTCCTATCCCCTGCCACCCAGGAGAGGGATTGCTGGGTCATATGGTAGCTCTATTCTTAATTTTTTGAGGAATCTCCAGATTGTTTTCCATAGCGGCTGTACCAGTCTATATTCCCACCAGCAGTGAATGAGGGTTCCCTTTTCTCCCCAACCTCCCCAACACTTATTGCTTGTTGAAAATAGCCATTCTAACAGGTGTGAGGTGGTATTTCATTGTAGTTTTGATTTGCATTTCCTTAATAGCTAGTGATGTTGAATGTCTTTTCATATTTCTATTGGCCGTTTGTATGTCTTTTTGGGAGAGGTGTCTGTTCAGGTCCTCTGCTCTTTTTTTAATTGGGTTGTTTGGTGTTCAGTTATATGAGTTCTTTATATATTTTGGATATTAACCCTTTGTCCAAGCTGTTGTTTGCAAAGACATCTCCCATTTGGTTGGTTGCCTTTTTGTTTTGATGAAGTTTCCTTTGTCCCCTCTCTGTAGAGTTAGGATTGTGAGCTCCCTGGCACATTTGATGTGGAGTATTGCCAACTAGGGAAGCTCACCCAAGCTTTGATGTCCTTAGTTTTTATTGGGGTTTCATTATATAGGCATGATTGATTGAATCATTGGTCAGGTGACTAAATTTCCAGCCTCTTCCCATCCCTGAGGTCAGGCTGATGTTATGTGGCTCAAAGCCTAAACCCTCTAATCACATGGTTGGTCTTTCTGGCTCAACTAGCTCCTATTTTGAGTCATCTCCTTCATAGAAACTATCTAAGAGGCCACCATGAGTCATCTTATTAGCATAAGCTATCAAGTGTGGTCTGAGGAGACCACTGTGGATAACAAAGGTTTAGAGACTACCTCCCAGAAACCTAGAAGAGAGGCCAGCAATATTTTTTTTTACACATCTTCCTGTCTAATGTAAATGCAACCTCTCCCCCACCTCAATCTTCCATTGATGGTTCTCTTTGTCCCCTCCCATTATTCTGTTCCCTCCTTAACAATTCATTATTATTTATATTGTGTATTTATTTATTTATTGCTTTTCTCCACTACTGGAATGTAAACTTCGTGAAGACAGGCACTTTAATTTTTTTTTTCCTGCTTTATCTCCAGTTCCTAGGAAAGTCTGTCACATAGGAGGCACTTGATGATACTTGTTAAGGAAGGAAGGAAGGAAGGAAGAAAGGAAGGAAGGAAGGAAGGAAGGAAGGAAGGAAGGAAGGAAGGAAGGAAGGAAGGAAGGAAGGAAGGCCATAAATATAGAGTTGCAAATAAGATGTGATATTGATGATGCTCTTAGTTAAGGGACTGAGCTGTAACTTATGTTCTCTGATTTGAATCTGGTAGATCAAGATAATACTAGGAAAGGAGATGGTTAAAATAGATGCAGGCTAATTTGAATATCTGAGTAGGAGTGACTGAAAGGTAAGGTTTGGCATACTTTCTCTTATGTTTGTATTTGGTTTTACTTCTTGATATTCTTAATTGGTTATTTCTAACTTTTCAATATTTGGGAAGTATAAAACTTAGCAAGTAGATATATGTATCTATTGATATGAAAGAACCTTGGAAAAATCGACTTTAGGTTAAAGTTTGTTAGTGAATGTTCTGGAAAGATTCAACTATTGGAGGTTTCGTTTAAACTACATAGTTATGTCAGAAGTACAATTGGGAGGAGACCAGAAAGAGACTCTAATAATGGGCAAGGACTTATCTAAAATATTTTCTGTTAATGTTTCTCTCTTAGATCAGGCTTGTAACAGGATATTATCTGCTCCGATCTGGTGCCTCTTGGGGGTATGAAGTCACTAAAACTTCTGATGACCCTGCCAGCCAGCACCTCCTCCTGACCTTGGTGGGCCTCGGTGCTAGGGTGAGACACGGTTTGGTGTGAGCTACTCAGGTTATTCACACGGCCAAACACAATTGTCAATGGGAAGCTGCACTGCAGGCTTCCAAGCCATGATTTAGAGCCCTGTGGACAGCGGGGCTTGGCCCTGGCACAGCCAGGAACAGCAGCAGCTTCTCCCTGCAGACTTCTCGGCATCCTGGTGTTGAATGAACTCATTTTCATTTACACCACTCTTCCAGGGACATGGGTCAAAGGCTGAATGTTTGGAACCACCAGCCTCAGAATTGAGCAACAGAGGAGAGGCGTCTGCCTGATGTTGGAATGAAAGAGCAGTTCCTTTCCATCCACACAGGTTTACCCTATAATTGTCTTCATATTATCTTACTTATTGTGCTTTTCACTTTTTAAAATTACAAGTAAGTATTATGTGCAAAAGACTTTAAATATGTATGTAAACTATAAAGACTAATGATATAACACACACTCATGAACTCCTTGCCTCTCAATCTAGTTTGAGAGAGAGAGAAAAAGTATTACCACTACCTTGGAAGTCTTCCATTTGTCCCTCCATGAACCTTTCTTTCCCTGTCAGTGGTACACAGTTATACAAATTTTTGTGTTATTTTCTTGCTTTTAGTCAGGTTTTACCACATATGCATATGTGTGTGTGTGTGTGTGTGTGTGTGTGTGTGTTGTTTAGTTTTGCCAGTTTGGAGACTTATTAGATAAATATAATATATTTTCTCCTGCAATTTTCTTTTTGGACTCAAGATTATTTTTCAGAGTCATCTATGGTTGTTGTGCTTGGCTGTGATTAATTTGGTTTTCTTTTTTGTAATGTTTAGTGTTCTACAAAGTAAACACATGATGATTTATTTGTCTATTCCACTGTTGGCAAACATCTCGATTGTTTCGAGTTTTTTGGTATTCCAATCACTGCCACTATGAACATTCTTGCACATGTTTCTGGATGCCTATGTGCAAGAATTTCTCTAGGATACATACTTAAGAGTGGAATTGCTGGGTCATAGGATAGTCACGCCTTTAGCTTATTAGACAATATTGAATTATTTTTCAAAGCAGTTGTATCAATTCGTGCTCTACCTAGGATCCAGGAGGTCATGGTTTGAGTCCCAGTCAGGACACATGCCCAGGTTTCAGGCTCAGTCCCCAGCAGGGGGTGTGCAGGAGGCCGCAGATCAATGACTCTCATCACTGATGTTTCTCTCTCTCTCTCCCTCTCCCTTCCTCTCTCTGAAATCAATAAAAACATATTTTAAAAAGTAAATGGCTTAAATGCTCCAATCAAAAGACCTAGGGTAGCTGAATGGATAAGAAAACAAAGCCCATATACAGGGTGTCCCAAAAAAATGTAAACACACTTTAACAGCCGATAGCTCAATTTTGAGAACAAAATGTATTTCAATAAACACTGCCTTTATTCAAAGTGTGTGTCTACATTTTCAGAGCACATCTTATATATGCAGTCAGAGAAAGAAAAATACCATATGATTTCACTTATATGTGAAATTTAATGAAGAAAAACTAACAAATAAAATAGAAACAGACTCATAGATACAGAGAACAGACTGACAGGTCAGAGGGGAGGGAGGTTGGGGGCTGGGTAAAAAAGGTGAAGGGATTAAACAAAAAACAACTCACAGACACAGACAAGAGTAAAGTTGTTTACAATATCATTATATTAGCATCTTAATACCTATGTCTTCTGTAGCTTACTACCCTTTTCTTATTCATAGCATTGCTTGTGATTTATCTCTTTCTACCTATGGTCAATTTTACCTAAAGTTTGTGAATTCTCTGTTTTTCCAAAGAACCAATTTTTGACCTTGTTGAGCATTATTAGTATTTGTTTTCTATATTATTAACTGCTGATATTGTCTATATTATTTCTTTCCTCTTCTTTATTCTGAATATTTTATGCTTTCCCCTCACTTTTGAAACTGAATGCTTAACTCAATTTTTAGACTTTCTTCTCTTACAAAATGAACCTTTAAGGCTATAATTTGCTATAGCTGATACTCACAAATTTTGATAGGGAGTGCTTTCATTAATGCCCTGTTGAAAATATATTCTACTTTTCATCATGGATTTTTCTTTTTAAAAAATTATTATTTTTTTTGTTAATCTTCACCCAAGGATTTTTTTCCCATTGCTTTTTAGAGAGTGGAAGGGACGGAGGGGGAGAGAGGGAGAGAAATATTGATGTGAGAGAGACACATAGATTGGCTGCCTCCCTCACACACCCCAACAGGCGCCAGGGATTGACCCTGCAACCCAGGTACTTGCCCTTGACTGGAAATGGAACCTGCGACCCCCGGGTATGAGGGCCGATATTCTAACCACTGAGCCACACTGGCCAGGGCTGCTGCCCAATTTTACAACAATTGGGACTACCTTAATTTATTGGGAGGGAAATATTTATTCTACTTTAAATTGAAGTCAGAAAATGTGTTCTTTATGACACCAATCATTTGAAATTTTTAAAGATCTGATTTATTCCTCAGCATAAGATCAATATTTGTAAGTATCCCATAGATGCTTAAGAAGAATATGTATTTTGCAGTGTTCTATATATATCTTCATTAAAATAAGTTTGTTGATTGTGTTAAAAATTTTTATATCCTTAACTGCTTCATCTACCAGTTATTGAAAGATATGTGTTAAAAAAATCTTTAGTATATAGTGAGATTGTAAAATTCTCCTTGAAATTCTCACAGTTTTTCCTTCATATATTTTGATAGGTGTGTATAACCTAGAATTCTTATATCTTCCTAATGAATTTAATTTTTTATCCTGAAATAGTGACTAAACAATTCTTCCACAAAACATGGGATTCACTAGTTCCCAAAGTCAGCCACGTGACATTGTCTCCAGTGTGTAAGTCACAGTTTTATTTCTTTCTCACCCACAGGAAGGCAGTATCCCAGTCCTTGATCTTTGGTGGGTCTTTGGTAGGGCTCCACATCTCATGCCTTCCGGATATTATGGAAGTTCTACTACACTTCATGTGAGCAGCAATAAAATTGCCTCAGGATAAAGACAATTATTATAATTTCCTCCCAATTAGGATGGTAAATATTGGCAGTTTTTCAAATGGTGGAAATTCAAGTCTTTGTTTGGTAGGGGTATATAGGGATATCCCATCTGAAGACATGGGAATGGATTATATATATTTTATGACATCCAGGATTTAAAGGAAATAGATAGAAGTGATTTTTAAAAATGTTTTTTACTAATTGTACTAATCACTGGTGTGTATACCTGAAACTAATATAATGTTGCATGTCAATTGTAATTAAAAAATAAAAAATGATCTAAATAAAGAAAAACAAACAAACAGAAAATACGTAATATTTGGAGTCTCTATTTTCTTTGAGATCTTTCTCTTTCACTGGATACCCCAGTGTTGTATGTGGACTGTGTGACTTCACTTCCCTGGCCATCCAGTGTGGAGGTAGTGAACTCTTGAACTAAACAGGGTCCGGGAAAATGGGAATTGATATTCAAAAGTATTAGGTACTACTTCTTGTGCTGGAAAGACATGTAAACATGGGAGGTGAGGCTAATATTTTGGTTCAGCCATCTTCTGCCATGAGTACAGAAAAAGCCATCTGCCAGATGGAAAGAAGAAGAAAGCAGAATTTAGAGAGGAGCAGAGAAGAGCGAGCACGTGGCTTCAGGGAGAGAGAAGGAGACTTGGGTCTTGGTGTCAATATAGTTCTTGTCTCCAGTCTCTTTGATACCAGAAGCTTTCCTTACCCTCAGATTATTTCAGATACCCTGATATCCTTGCAACAAACCCCCGTTTTCTGGCTTAAGCTACTTTGAGTGAATTTCTGCCCTTGCTGATCTTAAACGTTACTGTGCACAACAACCATAGGGTAGTCTTCAGAGCAGTCAGATGGTCTTGGAATCATTCCCAGAGCCGTGGTTAGTAGTATCTGAAACATCTAAAGGGGCTCTTTATAAGAAACAGTTCCTGAATATAGGCTAATAGTTGGGTCTAATGCACTTCGACAACTTGCTACCAGGACATTGCACTTTTGATCAAATGGAAATCATACGGAATTTTAGGTTAAACTAAATTCAACACTAAATAGTTTTATTGAAACTTAAAGAAACCAAATATAATTAGGAGAAAACATTTCAGAATGCCATGATTAAAAACCATTAGAATCCATATTTTTCTGCATAGACTATTTTGGTGACGACACCCACAGCAACGTTTTTGTTCTGTTTTTACTTTCCAGATATACCTCCACAGAAGGAAATGTTCAACTCGAGTATACTAGTACTGAAGCACAATGATAAAGCAAAAGCAAAGGTTGCCCCTGATAAAAAAAAAAACAAAACAATATCAATGTCTTTTCAAGGATCTTTCTGGGGGTGTGGGGATGTGGGTAAGGGGTAGGGAGAAGGGGATGCCATCCAGTTTCCAAACTAGCTCTGCGACAATTTCAAGATCTAGCTAGCTAGCTATCAATATTAAATCAGCTGATTCAAAGATCTGGAAAATTGCTGTTAGGTTAGGTTCTTAGGTGGATATTTGCTTTTGTGTAAGTTATTCTTTGAAAGCCCAGAAATTAAGTGATTGTTTGAGCTATAAAAAGTCAATAGATTCTACTGGCATTATCCTTTCATTTAGTAACTCATGTATTTCTTTGAATATGTCTTGAGTGTTCTCTAGATTCACCTTGAAAGGCAGTATTTTGGAATGCTTATGAGCTCAGAATCCAGAGCCAAAGTGCTTAGAAATAACCCAGGCAAGGGTTTTGTGACCTCTCTCTGGGCCTCAGTTTCCTCATCCAGGAACAAATGAATTAAGATACTTAAATCATATAGAATAGCGCATGGCCAGGAGCAAGCACTACGTAAGTATTAGCCTTGACATCTCTGAGTAGTTGGTGTTCTCTGTGGACAAACCTGAGAAGAGCCTGACAGCCCCACCAGCACTGATGCGGAGCACACAATAGGGAGGTTACTCACCTTGAATTTCTTCAGCCATGTATGTTGCAACCCCCTTGCACATGCCAACGATGGGTTTTCCAAACTTGTCCAGGTTCTCGACTTTCTCAGAGTTGAGTGAGTATATCAGGCTTTTGGGAGGTGGTCCCCCTGGTCCTTCACCTTGAAGCTGAGTATAGAGAAGACAGGTTAAAAGAAAGAGAGAGGATGAATGCTAAGTCCAGTGGTTTGTTGAATTGACCAACAGGCAGTATTGCTTAGCTGTAATTTTTCCGTAATCAAAATGAAGAACTAATTGCAACCATGTATATCTCAGAACTTCTAAGGGTCCCAAGGCATTTAGCTGGCTTAAAACCTCAGCTTCTCAAATGAGCAGAAGTCTGAGGCTAAATGTATTCTGAAGTTTGGGCCTCATTTGGTCGTCTCCTAATTCTTGGATTGGGCTACATGATAACCAGCTTCCGAGAAGGCAGTCAATTTATTTTCTCTACCCTATAAATGAAAGGTACCCATTGATCTGTTATAGGAATATAAACGCAGACAAACATTTTAAAGAATGATGCATCCCCTCTCCCTAACCATCCCAGCTGGGGTTGCCAGATAAAATACAAGACATCAGTTAAATCTGAATTTCAGATAAACAACAGGTCATTTCTTTAGTATAAGTATGTCCCAAATATTGCATAGGACATACTTATCCTAAAACATTTTCCATTACTTATCTAAAATTCAAACTTAACTGTGTATCTTCTATTTTTTTCTAAATCCCTGATTCAATTCTTGCAGAAAAATGTCCTTGGAGAAGTGCTGAGGCTCTCCTTGGCATGAGCAGAGTTTTGCTCCTGTGACAGCAAATGTTAGATGTCCTGAGAGCCTCTGTAGGGGCAGGTGGGAGCCACAGCATTTGAGTATGGTGGCAGCTGCTTCTCCTCCGGCACTTACCAGTTCCACTTCCCCTTTTGTGTTGCGCACTACTGAGGTCAAGAAGGAATGACTGTGACCTTCTCTTTATTCTGGAGATCATAAGACCTACCCTGAACAAAAATAAAAAGACTTTTATTTTTACCTTGTTTTTCTTGACCATTTCATCAAGGGCTTGAAGAGAAGGCATGACACCCTTGTTCATTCTGTGCACAATGCACGCCTTCTTGTGAAACACTCTGACTGCGGCATAACCCTGTTAGGAAGGCGGCAGGCAGTGAGGAGTATGCTATGCAAGCAGCTTTCCCATCAGAAACCAGTTTCACCAGCAGAGGGAAATGGAGCTCTGAGATGATGATGAACTGGGATAAGAGCGCAGGATCTGGCCCTGTTTGGCAGTCATATTTATTGCTAACATTTCTAAGGATAAGCCACTAAATCTTTGAGGTGTCAGAGACTGAGTGTCTAACTCGTTGCTTTATCTTCAGGTTCTAGCATGCTAAGACTCACTATATATATATCTGTTTTGCTGAAATAAACTTTAAAATACTATCACATTTTAATCTCCTTTGATCTTAACATTTCAAGGAGGCAGGTAAGATAGGAATTAGTTTTCTAATTTATCAGATGATAAAACTCAAACAATAAAGAGTTGGCTTTTTAAAAGCACAAAGTTTGTTAAATACATAGCTGGGTCTTCTAACTGAAGCCAAATTTGTTTGTTTTCTTACTTTTCTTCCCTTACCAATTAATATTATCATTTTCATTTCCTTTGGTCCTTTTGAATTACAAGTGAAATGTCATTTTTCGTCTTTTTAGAAGGAAATTGAAGATAGAATGAGACAGGCTATGCTTTGGCAGCAGTAATATTTTGATGGTCTTTGATCAGTATTGAGGGCATCTGCAGGCAAAGCAAAGTGACGTTCGTATTTGTCTCAGAGCCCCACCAAAGCCTTGAACATAGTGGATTCTAGCTGCTGTTCATTGGTTTGAATTTTAACTGACTGTGAGGAATTATTAACAGCAGTTATATCTAGGGGGTGAAACTGGGTGAGCAAAATAGGCACTTTTACTTATAACTATGCTTCTGTGCACTTAGAATTTACTTTTTAATTTTGTATGGTTAGCAGGCTTTTTTTTTTTTCTTTTTTAGTTATAAAAGAAGCCTCGTATTTGTAAAGAATGGAAATTGCATGTTGGCTACTTACAGTATTGAAATCCCAGATTGCATTCCAGGAGTCCAAGCCATTATTATTGTCAATATTGGCCACGTTATGTTCTCTGTTGACACTCACTGACGGCTGCTCACTTTCAGCCGTGTTCTTGTTATCGGTGATGTCGATATTCTGAAGTGTATAAGAAATTGATAATGATTTAATGTCACATTTCTTTGCAAATACATTTTGGTAACATGCTTTAAAAACTGAGACTTACGTAGTCAGCAAGGGCAGGAGTCAGGAGGACACCAAGAAGACCAGCAAAGAAAATCTGAAATCACAAATAACATTGGTCTTCGGTCACATGGCAAAACAATCTTTCTTTCTCTATCCAAGCTCATAGAAAATATTTACTACTTTTACTACTCTGTTGAGCATTCTCTCTGTTCTTCTTTGACCTTGTATGTTTTTAACTATAGAAAGTTTTAATGATAATGTAGAATTGTAGGTTACTTATTCACAGTAATTATGTTAGTGCGATATATAGTTTTAGAATTTTTAATGTAGGGCTTGTGAAAAAAATCAAGGTGTTAGTAGAATAAAAAATAAATTTGAAAATGAATAGCATATTCATTTTGCTAATGAAAATGGTTATGAGTTCTGAGAATCACATCTGAAAATTATTTAAGTTAATTTTCCTATTTGATATAAATACTTTCCTCCCTTCCTGGATTTCCTAATAGCAGAAGTAGTCTTTTTAATTTTAATTTTTTTTAAAGCAATAGATTTGTAAACAGGTTGAATACTGATGCTGAGAGGTGAAGGAAGGAGTGCCTGACTGTTGAGTGTGATTAGCAGAAGAGAAGTCAATAACTGTCCCAGGGTACCTGGGTTAGTCATTTGTCACTGGGTACATGATACTGCTTGTCAAAACACAGAGCTTTATGCAGGGTGCTTGATTCTGAGTACCTGTTCTCACTTTTTTTACCTGGGACAAAATGGTTTGGAAACTACACCGATAATTCAAGGTAATTTTTTTATTTGCTTAATTTTTCTCCTGATAGCTTACGAAGGATGTAAAAATTAGTCTCCAAATAAAGTACCAAGAGATGAAATCATAGATGAGGAAACTGAGCTTCAGAAGTCACTTTAAGTGACTTGACCAAGTTTGTATCGGCCAAGATTGTATCTTCTGTTCATGACAGAACTAGGAGACATCCAGATCTGACTTCTTTTTTTTTTTAACTTTGTTGTTTTTGAAACTTATTTCTAAATAATGATTTTGCACTCTATTATGAAGCAGAGTCTGCTGTAATAAATTTTAGTATTTAGTATGTTGAAACATGAAAATACTAATCAGATTCTAGCTCCGTGCATGCAGTATTAAGAGACACATGATACACAAGTTACTTTGGCAGAATTTTGTGGTCCACCTGCTACACTCTTAGCCTTTTATCTGGAACCACAGGTGAGATGCTTCACTAGCTCCTGCTTCAGGTGTTTTCATGAATAAATGACTATGGGCAGGGTCCAAGGCAAGCAGTTCTTACTTGGAGCTCCATTTGACAGCAGAGGATGTGAAGGTAAGCCTCTAACTCATTTGTTTTGATAAGATGCTTTTTCTCTTGCCTGAGCATACTTAGGAGTTTTGGTAAAAGAGGAATGTAAGAATGAGGGGAAAGTTCAGACATTTTCTAGGAATTAGGGACTGCTTGCTCTCTGCCCAGACTTAAATCAGGAGATCTAGATAGTAATTTTATTAAAGATAGCATGGTATAAGATGTTCAGACAGCTGCTTAATCCAAGTATAACTATCATTCTCTATAGAGATGCTTATAAAGGGCAGAATTCCATGAAAATAAAAGAGAGATATTTTTAAAACAAAATTTTCCATTATGATGAAATTGTCATAAGAAGCAGATGTTCTTAGCTCAAAATGTTGACAGTTTCCTATTATAAGGTAATAAATTCAAAAGGAAAATTCTACTCACTGTGAACTTCATCTTGGCTTCACCAAAGGGATGGAGTGGGGAAGATAGGCAGGTACGGACTCAGACAAGAAGCCTTCTCATATTTGTACTTGACTGGCTTTACTCGAGCTAGGTGTGACCAGGTGGAGTCAAAGGCTTATCGCCCTTCATTTCCCATATCCATGTCATGATCCAGTATATCAAGAAGCCTTTGGAATATCTGCCTAGTTGGCAAGGCACTTTGACATGGAGTTAATCTGATTCATCATTTGTTGAAGTTGAAGATATCACAACAAACTCAACATGACTTATGATAACTTTTGGTCCAAATGAAGTGTGGGTGTGGGTATTTTATATATTGATATTACTCAGATTCAGAAAAGGAGTAATCCCTAAAACCAAACAAGACCAAAGATGAGAAATTGTGGACACACTAGGCCTTCCAGGTAGCATGTGTGAATGTGGGAATGACTTCATCTCCTTACCTTTATCCAAGCCCATTATAATGGTTTTGCTTAGGCTGAACATGTTCTATTAGCTAACCCTACCAAACCTATCCCCTTTTCTGCAGCCCTGAGCTCTCTCCACAATAGTACCATTTATCCGGTTGGGCAGCCTGGGGGCTGCCTTCAGCCCGCTCTTCTGACCACTACATCCAGTTAGTTACTCAGCCTTGTCATTTCATCTTAGAAATGACTCTTGTTCTTTTTTGTGGCACTGAAAAAGAACAGAGGTGGTCAGCCACTTGAGGATGAAGCTGAACATCTCCTCCCCAGCCACTGGCTGCCAGAAACTCATTGAAGTTGATGATGAATGCAAACTTCGTACCTTTTATGAGAAGCATATGGCCACAGAAGTTGCTGCTAACACTTTGGATGAGGAATGGAAGGATTATGCTTGAATCAGTGGTGGGAACAACAAACAAGGTTTCCCCGTGAAGCAGGTGACTTGACCCATGGCCCTGTCTGCCTGCTGTTGAGTAGGGGGCATCCCTGTTATAGACCAAGAAGGACTGGAGATAGAAAGCGCATATCTGTTCGGGGTTGCATTGTGGATGCCAATCTCAGTGTTCTCAACTTGGTCATTGTGAAGAAAAAAAGGTGGTGGTGGGGAGATATTCCTGGTCCCACTGATACTACTGTGCCTCATTGCCTGGGGCCCAAAAGAGCTAGCAGAATCTGCAAACATTTCAATCTGTCTAAAGAAGATGACGTCTGCCAATATGTTTGTGAGAAAACCCTTAAACAAAGAAGGTAAGAAAGCAGGACTGAAGCACCCAAGATTCAGGGGCTTGTTACTCTACATGTTCTGCAACAGAAATATTGGCGTATTGTTCTGGAGAAATAATGTACTAAGAAAAATAAGGAAGAGGCTCCAGAATATGCTAAACTTCTGCCAAGAAAATGGAGGCCAAAGAAAAATGCCAGGAACAGCTCTGGACAGGTGGTTCAGTTGGTTGGAGTGTTGTCCCATGCACAAAGATTGCAGGTTTGATCCCCGGTTCAGGCACCTACGAGAGGCAAGTGATCTCTCTCTCCCTCTCTCTCTCAAACCAATAAAAATATCCTTAAGTGAGGATTAAAAAAAAGAGAGAAAAATGCCGGGAACAGATTGCCAAGAGATGTAGGCTCTTTTTTTCTGAGAGCTTCTACCTCTAAGTCTGAGTCCAGACAAAAATGAGATTTTCTACAAGTAACAAATAGGTAAGATCAGACATCAAAAAAGAAAGAAATGAAAGCAATGCCTCTCAACTCTGTCCTTGCCCATAGCTCCTCTCACCTAGGCTTTTACAGTTAAGTAAATGATCACTCCATTACCATCTTTTATATTTCAATGTATGCCTCTACCATCATTAGAATCTTTCACTGGAAGCCTATGAGATAAACTTTAAACTCATGGAATGGCATCCAGGGTTCTTTATAATAAGGTTCTCAGAGCCTACCAAACTGTATCTGTCAGTCTCCACCATGTACCTACATTCTAGCTCCACCAGAGTTCCCATCATTCCTGGAATATTCGGGATGTTCCATGTCTCTATGCCTGCACACATGCTGTTCTCTCACCCTGGAGTGCCAACCCCTTGCCTTTCTTTAATTGTTAAGCTGCTGTTCATTTTTTTCAAGGCCCAGCTCAATACCACTGCTTCTATCATATTTTCTCCTAGGAGAAACTTTATTTTTTTTATTTTTTTATTTTTATTTTTTTAAAAATATATCTTTATTGATTTCCGAGAAAGGAAAGGAGAGGGAGAGAGAGAGAGAGAAACATCGATGATGAGAGAGTCATTGATCGAGCCCACAACCCGGGCATGTGCCCTGACCGGGAATCGAACCCTGATCGCCTGGATCCTAGGTCGACGCTCAACCGCTGAGCCACACCCAGCCGGGCGAGAGTTCTTTTATAGTTCCAGGAAAAAATGAAGTTTCTCACCCGGCCGGGCATGGCTCAGCAGTTGAGTACTGACCTAGGATCCAGGCGCTCAGGGTTCGATTCTGGGTCAGGGCACATTCCTGGGTTGTGGGCTGGATCAACGACTCTCTTATCATTGATGTTTCTATCTCTCTCTCCCTCTCCTTTCCTCTCTCTGAAATCAATAAAGATATATTTTAAAAATAAATAAATAAAAATAAAAGAACTCTCTGTCCCTTTATTTACTTCTGGATAATTTATTTTTCAGATATTATGTTAAAATAATTTAAAAAATGTTTTCATTAGAAACAGATAGTAGAAACTGTCACAGGCAAACAAGTAAATGCTCAGGAGGTGAATTTAAGTTTTAATTTTTTTCTGTTCTTCCCTACAAATTTACACTAGTAAATCAAATTGCTGAAGAGGAAAACTTTATTTCATTAATTGATCATCTATAAATTTCCCCTTTGGAAACCTTTTTGAGCCCATGATTATCCTTTCATGAGTGGTTTGAAATCACAGCATGTGGTTACATGTTTATAAAGCTTGACTCACTCTTTCAAAATGTTGGTATGGGTGGTAAGATTTCATTTATGTTTTTAATGTGTCCATAAATTTCTTTCAAATTCACTCTTTAGCTGCAAAAGATCAATAAGCCTGGGATGGGAAGCAGATGTATGAAGACATCTTCATCTGCTTTGGGAACTGTCACATGGCTCCAAAGTCAAAGAGTGGAGAGCATGGTGCCTCTGCTCAGCCACGGGTAGTCATTTTTGTACATGGGTGCAGTGCCTAGAGCACTTTGTGCGTATCATACCTTACCAAGGACTTGAGGTTGACATTTTCTACAATGGGCCTGTGAAATGCTCCATGACAAATAAATAGATAGAGAGATAGAGTGCAGGATCCAATAATCCCTCTCTTGGAGATGGACAATGCACATTCACAGATCAAATGTACTAAGAAATCTGTAGAGGAGAAATCTATGTCATGTTGCTTCATCCAGATTCTCAACTTAAATGGCCATAGCCCCCAGTTGTTTTTCCTTTTATTAATTTATTTTTTCTAACACATGTTGACATCCCTGGGGGACATGTGATACCTCTGAGGATGTACCCTGGATTGGAAAATCCATTTGGGGAGCTACTGATTGAAACTGGAAGCCAAGAGACTTAGACTCTGTTCTTCTTTCTTCTTTCAGTGAGTCTTTTTTGCCCTCCAGGATTTAGGTTTCTTATGGGTCAAAGAGAAAAAATTCCTTCTCTATACATATTGTTATTTTAGTGGCACCAAAAAATCAGAAGCCCCTCTTCCTCTGTACTTTGTGTGTTGTATGTATGAATGTGTTTGTGAGTGTGTGTGGGTAGGTGGGGTTAGGGCGGATGCTCAGCCCTTACCTCCACCCTTGTCTCTCATCCAAGGCCAAAAGTCTTAAGGAAGCATGAGCAAGTCCCTTGCTCCCTTACACTCCAAGAGCTATGTTTTGTATGATTCTTGTCCCATAGGAGAAAGACAGAACATATCCATGCTTGTTTTGTGTCACCTCCATAGAATCTAGACTATGTTGGCACATATATAATGCTCAATAGGCCCAGTTTTAAAAATTGTAATTGCATAAAAAGAGGTGCTTAAGCTAGAGAATAAAAAATATGGATTCTATTTATTTATTTCTGAGTTTTGGAATCAGCGGGAGAGGTGCTGACCTACACTGGCTATAGCGATGCATCAAGGAAGTCCCAGGAGATGGTGTGACCCCAGTGCCCTACGGTCAGTGTGGGGCAAATCGCTTTATGAGTAAGTAAATAGGGCCTGCCCTGCCCACAGAGCTTGATGTGGGCCTATGCCAAAAACCAAGGCTCTATGGTCATTTTATCTCATAGCACACACACCCAAGGCCTCACTTTCCCCACACCCTGTCATGTCGAACTGGGTGGGAACTCCTTTTGTGTGGAACAAATGGGATACAGTTCATGAATAAAATCCTCATACTGTGGATCTGGAGGATCTTTAGCGTTTTCCCATGGAAATCAGACTTGAGTGTAGAAGCCTCTTTAGGCAGAGATTCTGTCTTAGTCTCTTTGCCTTTATTGTTGTTTTCCTGAGCATCCTGTGCACCAGTTTGAAGATCCTTGGGATGGTCTCAAGTCAGGTGGCTCATTGTGAGGTCTGAATACATTTTGTCACTTCAGGGGAAACTTTTGTCCCTGCCCATGATCTTGGTTTACCAGCCTGCAGCTAAGACTCCAGTTACGGTTCCTGTGGCTTCAACTCCCGGGGGTTGTGGCAGTGGTGTACTTGTATCAAATCTGCCATATACATCTGTGGCCAGGAATGACATCCAAAAAATTAGCAACCTGAAGGTGTAAGTTAACATTTTAATAACTATTGTTAGAAAGTTTCTAATTCTAGAAAATCCATGCTTATGATATAGTTGTTTTTGTATAGGAGAGAAATTCTTCTTAAATAACAGCCAAGTGGAGGGAGCTCTTTTCTGAGGTATCACAGAGCCCTGTCCTTTTGCTGTTTCCTCTGGAATCATTGCCTTCCAAAATAATATAGACATCGCTGCCTTTCTGTTGTTGCTTGCACATCTGTCCAATAGCATTTGCCAAACCTTTTGGATCCCCCCACTCCCAGAGACAACCCAACTGGAACAATCTTGCTAAAAGAAGGTCCCCTGAGTGATGACTTCATTTATATAAAATATATGAGAGTAGAGATAGAGGGATGTTGAACAATGGAACCTGGCTAAGTACTTCCATTCTGACAAGGATTTGCAGAAAATGTGCCCCTACGAGGAACAGAAATCACAAAGTGATAGTAACATGTTGCTTTATAATGATCTCATAGCTCATTCAGATATAAGAGCACTTATTCCTTCTTCAGTGTTCATTATGAAGCAGGTTAAAGAAAATGGTGCAAAAGCACTCATGCTCAAGGTGTGTTTCTTCCACCCTGGCAGTCAGGCCTGGAAAGGGCGGACTACTCTGATGAGTATTCTCAGAGGAGCCTCAGGGAATTTTGAGCTTCCAGGTTTATTTTTCAATTAACAGTGAGTCACCATCACATCCTGAAAATGTGATGTTCCAGGTAAGCACAAGTGCTGCAGAAGATTCAAAGTTGTAAGACAACCAGTGCTCATGCTGCAGGATCCTGAAATCTACACGAGAGACAGGGCTGGCTTCACGAACATGCGACCAGTGTAGCTGCACAGGGCTCGTGCTCAGAAGAGAGCTCCATGCTTGAGTTTAATGCTTTGCGGGTACCATCTTGAAATTCTTCATAATTTTATTTTTGAATCTGTGCTTTGTAAGTAAAGTCTGATGAGACAATGGAGCATGCACCCGAGGGCTTGGAGGTGTGGCTCATGTGTGAGCCCACCTCCTGCCGCTCCCCACCTCCTTAGATAGACCCTGGGTGCAGGTACAGGAAGTGTCATGGCTTAACACACAGAGCTGCAGGCTGAGTCACAGGGTGAGGCCAAGTGCTGTGAACTTGGGGTTCAGTGGCTGTGAGGAGACCAGCTTATAAGATTCTTAACGCTCTCAGATTTACCTCAGTTCATCATAATTAGATAGGAACAAATTGAGTCAGAATTATTTCCCTTATCAAGAAACTACAATTTGCTACACACTGAGCTTGAGATATGTGAATTTAATACTCACCAATTGCCACTTGAAACTTCCCTTTCTCCCTGGCCTTTGTGCTCAGATGTATCCCTGCGTGTCTGAGGCCCCTTTCTCTTTCTCACACCTGTGTGGTATGTTCCAACACCCTTGAGCTCCTCCCAGTAAATTAATATTGTAGTTGGTGGCCATGGGTGTTTCTCTAGAAAAGCAATCACTTGATTTTTTTTGGTAATTGACACACCTTTAAACTTGATTTGGTCCCTTCCTAAAGGAACATAAGGCACGTATAAAAGGAGGTATCTAAACAAGTATGTATATTTAAGAAATGTAGACACTATTTAGTGTTTAAAATTGTGTGACTCACTTTAAAATAGAACAAAGGTATATGCAGATGATGTTTGGTGGGCATCTTGTATATCTATTAGGCTATGAGTCTTTTGGGACAGAATCATATCCCATAGTCACTGTCACATGATTAAGTTCAATCAAGGATGATCTCAACTGAAATTCAGGTACAAAATAGATTCTACTAATTTTGACCACTTTCCCCAAATCTAGAAGAGGTTATGCAACTTGCTCTCTATTATTGAATGGGAAGTAAAAAAGAAAAGAATTTAAACTAAAAAATAATCCTCCCTGGACCTGCAATAGTATCCGTGGAATTCAGCTTTCCTTGCCTGTGGAGAAGTTCTTCCCTCTTCCTTTTGGCCTCTGTTCAAAATGTTTGCTTTATGTCAGCCCTACCCTTCACCTGATTACCTACTGCATGGAGAAAATAGAAGGTATCAGGCTTCCAGAGGTGTCATCTATCATCTCCCAATCTCTAGCTTCACCCATTCTTCATTCCCTCTCATCTTGGAGGAATGTGCTTTTAACAGATTCCAAGACCAATGTCTCCACCTCTGAGGTTCACCTTCCTCCATCAGATGGCTGTCCTTGTCTCATAGTTTGCTAAGAGATGTTATCATGAGTATATGTTGAATTTTGCTAAGTACTTTTCTATCAAGATGCTCATATGGCCTTTTATTTTTATATTAAATATGTTGAATGATATTGATTGATTTCCTAATGTTAAATGAATCTTGAGTTCCAAGGAAAAACTTCATTTGGTGTATTATTATTTTTATATATGGCTATATTCAATATGCTGACATCTTTGAAGATTTTTCCAACTATATTCATGAGGTATATTAGTCTCTGGTTTCTTTTGTCATAATATCTTTGTCTATTTTTTGCAATCAGAGTAATATTGGCCTCATAGAATGAACTGAGAAGTGTTCGCTTCTCTCCTATTTTCTGGTAGAATTTGTGTAGAATTGATACTATTTCTTCCTTAAATGTTGGGTAGAATATGCCAGTGGAGCCATCTGGGCCTGGAATTTTATTTGTGGGAAAAGTTTTAAACTACAAATTCAGTTTCTTTCATTGATATAGGGCCATTCAAGGTATTTATTTCTTCTTGAGTGAACTTTGATAATTTAACTTTAAAAAACTTTGTCCATTTATTTCAGGTTGTTTAAGTTGTGGACATATAGTTGTTTGTAATAATTCCTTATTATTCTTTTAAAGGGCATAAGATCAGTAGCGATGTAGCAATGTCCCCTTTTTTGGTGATATTAATAATTCATGTCTTCTTTTTATTGAATGGTCTGGCTAGAGACTTATCAATTTTATTGATTATTGAAAATAAACCATTGGTGTTTTTCATTGATTTTTTTCTTCTTACTTTTCTCTATCGAATTTCATTGATTTCTGCTCTTTTTTATTATTTGTTTCTTTGTGCGTGCTTTGGGTTTGATTTGATATTTGTTTTCAGGTTTTTTTCTTTCTTAACCCTCACCAAAAGATACATTTTTATTGATTTTTAGAGAGAGAGGAAGGGAGAGAGAGAGAGAGAGAGAAACATCAATCAGTTGCCCCTCTAATGGGACCCAGCCAGGGATTGAACAAACAACCTAAGCATGTGCCCAGACCAGGAATCAAACCCACAGCCTTTTGAAGTGCAGGATGACACTCCAGCCAACTGAGCAACCTGACTAAGGCTAGAAGTGGTTTTTTAAAAATGTTCAAATAATTAGGGACTTCCCATATATCTTAGTTCCATTTAAATTTAATTTAATAATGTTGTTTGAATTTGCAATTCTCTAATAACTTATGAGGTTGAAGTGTTTTATCTATAATAAAATGATAATATTATTTATTTATTTATTTATTTATCCTCACCAGAAGATATTTTTTCAGAGAGAGAGAGAGAGAGGGAAACATCTATGTGTCGATTGGTTGCCTCCTGCACATGTTCCTACCAAGGGCCAGGGGACAGAGCCTGCACGTGCCCTTGGCCCTAATTAAACCCAGGACCCTTCAGTCCATGGGCCTGCGCTCTAACCACTGAGGGAACTGGCCAGGGTGATAATATTTTAAAGTAAACTTTATTGGGAGCTTGCTCTGTGGCAGTTGTAAGTATTTAATGTACGTGAGCCATCAGTGTTCACAAGGACCCTTGGAGGGGGCACTTTGTTACCTTTTCTTTCCACATGAGAAATCAGAGAAGCTGGAATTCAAGTCCAGGTGGGATATTTCTGGAGCTTCCGTTCTTCACGATGTCTTGTTAGTGCTTCTTCTTCCTCTAACCATGTTCTTTGCCCATTGAAAAAATTGTATTTGTTTGTTATTTTCCTATGGATTTGTAAAAAATTTCTGTAAATTGAATATATGTAAATTTCTGGTCACTAAAGGAAAGGAGTGATTATATGATATAAAAGACAATGAAGAATATAAATATGTTTTTGCTTGTCAGCAATAGATACGGCCAATACAATGTGTGCTTTGGATTAGCCATAACATTCTACTTGTGCCTCTCCTCTGATACTTAACATTTACTATATTTTAATAGCTTAATAGTTATTTGTATCTTATGAGAGTAAATTTTCTGAGAGCAGAGGTTCATGAGGTCTAGTTTACCCTTCTGTCTCAGAATATTCTTCCCATGATTTTCACAGGGTAAGAAGTCCCTAAGAATAGAAGGAAGAAGGGAAATAAAGGAGGGAAGGAAGGAGAGGAGGGAGAAAGACAAAATGAATAAACGTAGCGTGAAAGGAAAATAACATGATAACATCTAGGCTATGGAGGGAAAGAACAGGAAAAAGTACAGCCTGACGATTTGAGTGTCTTTTGTGGCAACTGAGTACATGAACCTCTTGCTACCTCTACGATCACATCTTCTTTCCTCACTCATACCACTTGGGGAGATTAGTTGGAAAGAAGACTACAGAGTGAGTTAAGAGCCAAGCTAAGAGTCTTCAGCTGTGTCCCAGAGTTGATGGAGAACTTTACAAAGTTTTGAACACAAGGGCAGTGCAGGTGAAGTGGTGCCTTTAAACCATGAATTAATAGTGATGTTGAGGATGAAACAATGGACAGCCCTGAAGCAGGAGGCACAATTTTGGTCTTTTGACACAGACAGGTTTTGTCTTTTTGGCACAGAACTAAGCTCTCTTTCCCTCACATCTAGATATGGCGATGCGACTGGTCTTTACCAATGGATAATGAACTGATGTGGCCATTTTCAGTCTGAAGAAGTTAAGAGCAGATGTGTCTTCTCATGCTGTTTATCTAAACTCCCACTTGCCAATTCGATGATGTCAGAATACGATGAAGCTACATATTGAAGAGGGGGAGGCTGCCTAAGGGAGAACTTGGGATCCATAAGTCATCACTTGGAGGAGAGCCACCCACCATGAAGTCATCTGTATTGGACTTTACGTGAGTGAGAAATAAAAGTTTATTTAGTCAAATCACTGAAATGTAAATGTTGCTTGTTACAACAGCTAGTGCCAATTTTTCTAATTAAAATCATTGTGACAGGGACAGTGTGTGGTGGTGATGACAAGGAATGGAATAGAGGCTGATGGATTGGAGAGAAAGACACAAACGGGAGAATCATTACAGAGGAAAAATGGCGGAGAGTCAAGGGTAACTTCAAAGTGCAGCCCCAGACCCAGGGAAATTGTCATCAGAAATAGCAATGTCAAAACACAAAAAGAGAGAAAGAGAGAGAAAAAGAGCCCTGCTTTGGGACAAAAAATGCGACATCCTTTAGACATGCTGAGTCTGATATATTATGGTAAATCCAGATGTGATGTAAATGCCTGCAAAAAAAAAAAAAAGTTGCAGAAGTAAATTGTGAGATAGAGAGAAAAGAAAAGGGAGGGAGTAGGGATGAGAGAGAAAGAGAGACATAGGGCAAAACCAGAGGATTTAGGTCTCATAATAGAAAAGGGAACAGTCAAAATGAGTTTAAACTTGTGTAAAGAAAGGCAACAAACCAAGTGAATTTTCTATTTAGTTTGAACAATAGAAATACAAGAAAAAGTCTTATCTTTGCCACTAACTATACATATGACCTTGGCCATGTTTTGTTGTTTTTGTTTGTTTGTTTACCTGTTTGAGTTTTGGCTTCCTCATTCGAGGTTGAGCAGGGTTTGAAACAGCTCTTTCGGTCGAACCACCTTGGAGGCTTAGAAGTCCACATGCCTGTGTCCCTTCTCAGACCTGCTATGTCAAGAGTATCCAAGGTGTGGATACAGCCATCGTGGGGCCCTTCCATGTCGGCAATTTCATCCCCTTGGTGGGGAGCTGGGCAGCTTAGTCACAAATTTAACTTAATACAGCTTTTACAAATATAGTGTCTCATTCCCCCTACTTAAAAGTTTTCACCATTGAATTGTGGGCAGGCCTGATTTTTCCAAATCAATCTTTTGGCCAAGAAACATTCTTTTCTGGGGGTGGGGGTAGGGGTGGGGGATGGGTGAAAAAGGTTAAGAGCTTAAGAAGTTCAAATCAGTTGTTACAGAATAGCCATAAAGTACAACACAAGGAATATAGTCAATAATACTCTAATAACTATGTATGGGGCCAGATGGGTATGAGATTTATCAGGATGATCACTTAGTAAGTTATATAATGTCTAATTACTGGAATGTATACCTGAAACTCATATAATATTGTATGTCCACTGTAATTGAAAATAAAAAATAATTTAAATTTTAAAAAAAAAGAAACATCTGGAAGCAGAGGCCTCCTTACCAATGCCTCCATCCCAGTGAGGCAAGAAGTTACACTTATTCAGCAACTAACAGAGAAGCTGTGTAGTACTGGTAGTTACAAGTGTGGACTGTGGAGTCAGACTGGGCCCAGATTCCCTCCTGACCCTGGAAGCTGTGAAACGTTGAGGACTTGCTTAACCTCCCTGCACCTTAGGGTTTTTTTTATCTGTAAAATGGAACATGGATAGAAGGTAACTTAGAGGGTTGTTATGAGAATCAAATGAATCAATACATACAAAGTGCTTAGAAAGTGCTAGAATATGTCAAGGGCTTCATAAATGCTATTATCATTATCAAGTCAATAGACTCATAACTCCTGGGGACAGGACAAAATAAAGGGTAGGGGGTAATATCTCTATCATGTCTGTAGGTGTAAGAACTGGATTGCTTTTGGGGGGTTTTGGACCCAGATATGGGAGCAAAGTGGCAGGTATACCACAAAACTGTAATCCTTCTTGCTGTTATCTCAGAAAGCTAAAAAAAAAAAAGCAACACCCTGCTCAGGTAGAGCATTGTCTTGTCAGGGCACATACAAGAGTCAACCAATGAAGGCATAAATAAGTGGAACAATAAATTAATGTTTTTTTTTCTTTCTCCTTTCCTCTCTTTCTCTAAAATAAAATATATATGTATTAAAAGCAGCACATTTTACATGAACTCAGCTGAACAACCAGCATAGCAGAATTCCAGTGAACTAGGTCCCCAAATTGCCCAAATGTCTGTTTTTTAAAAGCTCCATTTTTAAAAAGCTGCTAGTTAGGAAGTCACTGTAGTTGTAGATCAAGGACATCACTGAATGCTATTTATTTGCTTACTGTAGTGATTCTCAATATCAAACAATTTTGAAATTTCTTGTTTGTTTTTGTATTTCGCGCCTTCTGTGTCCACGAACCCACCCTAACACTAGCTAGCCTTTTCTAATTGTGACATGATAAAAATTACACAAATTAAATTTTATTCTCTATATTGTTTTAGTCTGAGAATTTCTCAGTGCCCCTCAAGATAATTAGGGATACATAAATCACAGTTTTCATAGTGTTCTGGGCAAGGCTTAATGCAAAAATTTGGTTAACCCTGGTAATTGGACAGATAAATCTCTGAGTCCTGTTCTTCAGGAATCTCTGGAAATTGACACCAACTCTAAAGGGGAAAGAAATAAAGTAAAAACGTTGTTTGTTCTCCAGACAAGCTCCCCAGACACTGTCCTTGCTTCTAGTCTCGTGTCCATTGCTTGGGTGGAGGACTTCAACCAGCAGGGCAGGGATGAAAAGACACTGAGTGGGGATCCCAGCCCGGGTCTTAAGGGAAAACTTGACCATCAGGAGGCACTATTAAGAACATGCCCTTCTATGTCTATAAGATGTTTGTGTAGAACAAGCACCTTGCAATGTTTTTAAAGGGTGGAAATTGAACTCTCAAGTGCAACATGGAACAGATAAGCAGGGAATATTTACAGAGTGACCAAGTGGTGAATTTTCATTACTGACTAATAAACTTCATTTATATCAGGTTATGTGGTTGGGTCTCAATCCAGATAAAGGAGTTTGTTGGGGTGTGTCAGATATGACACAGCCTTTTCAAAGGGATTGGTTTGGAAAGAGATTTCCACACCTTGAAGCCCATAAAAAGGATAGGAGCTCCTCCAGGCCACCTCACTTGCTCCAGCACCTTCTTCCCTTCAGACAAAATGAAAATCCTTGTGAGTATTTGTTTTTGTTTCTCTATATTCTGGTGGTGACTGCCTGCAGAGGATGTTTGCATTCAATATGTCTTGGATTTCAGGGTTCTTAGACAAGCACTGCACATGCTTCTAAGCTCCTGTGATTGAATTAAGGATGTCTTTGTCAGGAATAGTGTTGAATAATAAGTGGAATATTTATTTGTGTATTGTCTATATTTTGAAATGTTTACTGAAAATTACAAAGAAAATATTTTGGAAATATCTAGCGATTTTTCATTTGGAGGATTTTTAATAATAATTCTTATTATGAGCTTTGGAGGGAATGTAGGCGTTTTAGGATAACTGTATTTACTATCTAAAAGAGAAGTGGTAACTTTAAAATAATAACATCAATAATATTAACAATAATAATAATAGCAGAAGTCATTTCCCAAGTGTATACTAGGCCCTACACTAAACATATCACATGACTAATTTCAGCTACTCACTTCAACAACTGTGAGCTGAGTAGTATTACCCCATTCTACAGATGAGAAGAAAAAGACATGTAGAAATGTAATTTTCCCAAGTCAGTGAATTTGGGATTTAGGTTTGAAATTTATCCATCTTAGATTCCAGTTACAAAAGAAATCATGGCAAAACATCCCTGTCATGACCACCCCTACTCCTCCAACTGACCCAGCCCGGACCTCAGTCCCCCATAGCTCCTCACGGCAGTGCTCCATGGGCAGTGGACTGTGCTCTGATCTATATCGGAACTCCTTCCCGGAGTCTCTATCCTTTATTCTCACTTAGAAGTTGAGGGAGAAAGCAAAATGATAAATGTCTCCCTATAAGGTGTTAAAGACTGTCAACTTAAAGAATTCCCTCTCCCAGGAGTCTCTTAAGAGGAGACCTAACTTATGTCCAGACCTGTAACTGTGGTGTATTAATCACAGTGTTGAGTGGCTGGTTATTTGGAGGCAGGGGACCTTTTCTGAGCTCTTTCTAATCATACCACTAAGGTGGTCAGGCCTCCATCCACCTGTTCACATTAATAGAATACAAAGGAGTGTTAAAGTTTACTAGAACCAGCCTGGAGTCAGAGAAGATGTGTCCCTAGGCAAGTAAGCAGGTGGCATATCTGCATACAGGTCTTTGTTAGACACTCCACCAAGTCATCAAGAGAGAAATGTTATGGGCAAGATAGAAAGGGCAGTAGAAAAGCCCCGCTGACAGTTCTTAAAAATACCTGTTTTCTAGCAGATCCCCTCAGGCAGCAGTTTTCAATGGTGCAGTACACTGTGACGTCAGAAGAGACAGCACAAACCCGGGACCAAAATATTAGATTAGACTTGACGCAACTACAGCAAAATGTCAGAACTACTTCAGTGTCAGTTTCATGGCCTGTGGCCTAACATTTGTCTGATGGTAACACTAAGGCAGGGGTCGTAGGATAAAGAGGCTCTCCTTGATGTCAGCCTCAAAAGTTAATCATGTCCCCAAGCACCTTATTTTTCCTAGTTTCTCTTGCAAATCCATTGTATCTATTGCCCATGAACCCATTTTCAATCTGTTTTATCTTTTTTTTTTTTTTAACCAGAGGTCACAAATTGCCTCTTGCAGTCCTAAGCCAGAACAAACCACAACAGGGTATTCCCATAGTAAAATCAGTCACTTCTCACTGCTCACCAGCCCCAAGTTCTTCCTGGTATAAGAACACATGCCATGTAGAAGGTTTTGATGTTGGAAAGGGCTGGGAACTGGGTGAGTAAAGGTGGAACCTTGTGTCTGGCAAATAGCAGGAACTCAATAAATACCTGTCAAATGAGTGACTGTGTGTGTTTTATACTTTGGAAATGGACTGTTGACCACCCATGACCAAGCCAGTGTCTTTAGGTGTACATTTTCTGAGGTATTTATGCTTGTCCTGTCCAGTGTCCCCTCACGTTTCTATCTCCAGTGATTACCGTGTAGGGAATGGAAATGACTGGTCTATTTTTCAGGTGTTACTTCTGGTGGTGCTGGCCATCTTTGGAACACAATCTCACGGATTCGAGGTAAGTTAATTCGCTATGAACTTTATAGCTTGGAGATGTTGGGAGAGGAAAAGGAAGACACAAGACAATTTGATGGACAGTAGAGAGTCCATATGACTTATTTGGGATAGAATCCCAGAAATAACCAATAATGGAAACAACAAGAGAGATTGATTATTTCTTCCCATTGGCAATAACTTAAAAAATGTAAACCATTGCTTTAAAATGTGGTCTGTCTCATTTCTCCTGTGATGTCATTGCTTCTTCCATATAATATATGGTCAGCTATGAGGAAGAGTTTTGCATTCATATTTTGAAGTGCTTTTGGTCTGGGATCCCAGTGGAGAGGTTTCAGGCTTCAATTTCTTGTTCATAGCAGGTGTAAGGCTCTATTTTGCTGGGAGAGATTCTTTCAAATGTATGTGATTTATGGAAAAACCACTGTCTTTGTTGTCCATCTAGGTTTATAACATCATCAGCCCAAACAACAATGGTGGCAATATTCAACAGACAGTGACAATTGATAATGAGAAAAATACAGCCATCGTTAACATCCATTCCGGATCATGCTCTTCTACCACGGTTTTTGATTATAAACACGTAAGCAGCAAAGGGATTTTTATATTCTTCAAGACTGGGTTTCTGGAAGGCAGAGAGGCAGGCATTTAGTACATGTTTGACTTCTAAAATCTATCCTGTAATCCCATCAGAATTTCCTTACTTCTGCTTTTCCTTTTAAATAATCAAGCTATTGATTAACAAACAAAGTCATTTCTAAGGAAAAAACATAGCAGGAAACACACACATTTACTTGACCTTTTCAGGTGGAGATTGGAAGTGTGATGATGTTGTCTCTCTACAGGTTCAAAAAGCATGACCAAAGCCCAAAGCAATGCCTGGCACACAAACTCTCAAAAATATTTGTCGAATAAAAAATGAATGAATTAGGGCTTCTCATACATAAAATTGTGCAGAAAAAGAACAATCATGAAACAGTCGCAAATGACCAGAAATCCAGAACAACTACATACATTTAACTATGAGTGTAAGGATATGCAATAAATTGTGTTTCCTCTGCAAGAAAGAAAGTTAGTTAAAACACCAAACTATTTCCAAATTTTAGTTGCTCTTATTAACAGGTCTCAGAAACCTGCTCAGAAAACTTACTCTGTCCTTTATTCATGAATTCATTTACTTGTTTTCTTTTTGTTCCACTGACACTATGAGTCCTCTTTTATCCAGGCACAGAGATGTGCACTGTGGACATAGGTAGGTTGTTGTCCATCTCACTGGATGTCTTCTTTTCTTGTAGAAATATCCTGGCAAGCTTCCTCCCCATTGGTATTGGGAATTCCAGGACACATTTGAAAGCAGAGAGTCTTTGAAATACTCTGGTTAAAAGGAAGTTGTATTGAACTTGTTTTTAAGCAGATGCCAAGGAAATCTCAAAAGTGTCTTAGTGGCGAGGATTTGGTTTACACTTCTTCTGCTATCATTATGCTTAGTCTCAGTCTATTTTTGAATTTTAGGAACTAGCAATTTGTGAGAATGAAAAATAGGAAGTAGAAGGGTTTATGTTATATACAGTCTTCTAGGCTGTATAATTATTTGGAACTCTGAAGAGTTCCGCTCTAGAGGAAGATTAGATCCTTTTGGCGCCAATGTCCTCACCCTCCATTGCTCATCCAATTCCAACTTCCTCCAACTCATCCCTACCCAGACAGCTTGGATTAGAGTGGAGAAAAGTTGGAGAGATGATAGAGGAGGGAAGAATAGATGAAACATGAACATGTGGGAGGTGAGGGTGGGCAGGGGTATGTTAAGGAGAGTTTCTAGGCCAACACTGTCCAATGGAACTTTCTGCAATGGTGGAAATGTTCTGCATCTGCATTTCCCAGGAGGGAAGCTGCTGGCCACTTGTGGCCATTGAGCCCTTGGGAAGTGTGATAGAGGAAGATCATTTTAAATTGTATTGAATTTAAATTTAAAGTGCTACATGTAGCTAATAACTAACATATTGGGAAGCACAGTTCTAAAGAATATTGTATGTACTCCAAATCAAGGAAGTGGCTGCACAAAGTCAATGGAAAGAGACAGAGAGCTGCTTCTTCTCAACCTTTCAAATTGCAAACTGCAAACCCCTCATTCCAAACATGAAAAGTGGAGCACAAATCATGTGCTTTCACAATTTCAGGGACAGAGATGACAAGTGAAAAAATAAAAATGCTATGTCAAAGAAGTTGAATGGATAGGACTGACTGTTAAGTATCAGTCACAGCCACTCACTGCGCTTGCTCAAGGCTTTCTCAAGGTCCGCATGCCCTTCTCACCAAGTTCAGAACCCAGAGAACTGGGAGGGGCAGTAACTGTGCTCTTGCTGCCTCAGGGTTACATCGCATCCAGAGTCCTCTCCCGAAGAGCCTGCTTCATCATGAAGATGGATCATAAAGCCATCCCTGCTCTGGACCAACTCAAACGGTACATCTACGAGAGGCAGGTAATTCTGGGGTGCCCTTAAATATTTCCTGTTCTTGAGCCAGGGAATACTGGTGACTACAGAGAAATGATGAGGGTAAGGGATCATAATAATCATACCTTATCACTCTCCATTTATTAGAATGTTTTCACGTGTATTGTTTTTGACACAGGAGTACATCTCTTAGCTTGATTTCCACCATAGAGCCCCCAATACAAGAACTTATAGTAAATTCCATTGCTTCTGTAGAAAGGACTGCACAGCTTCTCTTCTCAGAGCAGGGCTCTAGGAAATAGTGAATGGCAAAAAAAGGAGTGGAGTTTTAACATTCAATGACACGAGGTGCAAAGAAACAATATAGTACAGTGAGAATAAGCAAACACTGCATGAAGCTAGAAGTATGGGGATTAATTCTCCCTCCATAGCTTCCCTTTAGTGCCACCTTGTGCACAGGCAATTCTGGGTTTCATTGCCACCACCAGCCAAGTAATATTGGTAATAATGAGGATTCTCTGAAGACCAAGGGTCAGGAAGAGATGAAGTCTTGAGGTTCCTGATCACTTTCTATTTAATAATCTGAAAGGGGAAAAGTCACAATTTAGAATGAGGTACACCAGATTACATCAACTTATTTTTACTCAGTCCCACTCAATTATACTGACCTAGGCTCTGAACACCATGTTCTCGGACAAGTACACCTGGGTCAAGTACAACCCACTGCAGTCTCTGATCACAGACGTGAAATGGTTTTTGTTCGGGTCACCCATCGAGAAACTCTGCAAACACATCCCCTTGTATAAGGCGGAAGTGGTTGAAAAGCCACGTGAGTATCGATAAATCATTCCTTCACCAAATATTTTCTGAAACTTCTAATGTGCCAACACTCTGCTAGGTGTTGTGTGAAATGCAAATAAGTGTTAAACATGACTCAGTCTGGTTTACTTTGGGAATTAGATAAGGACCATGTGTGGAAATTGTGCTAAATGTTAAGAGAGATACAGAAATGAATAAAACTCTGTCCTCAAGGAATACATAATCTGGTGGAAAAGTTGACCAGTTAACACAGAGGATGGAATAAAAAAAGATTCCTGGGTATCAAGAAAAAACTATTGGAGTCTCTAAGGCACCATATATGGTGCGTGTGCCGACTGTAGTTAATAACATGGTATTGCACACTTGCAAGGTGCTGGGAGTAATCTTATGCATTCTTACCGCACATGCCAAACAGAGTTACCTGTGTTAACTATGGGAGGTGATGGATGTGTCATCCTGATCTTGGTAATCATCCTACAATGTGTATGAATATCAAATCATCATGTTGTACACTTAAAATATATAGATATATTTGTCAATTATTCCTCAAAAAAGTTTTTCAAAAGTAATATCTTCAGAATCTAGGATCGAACTGGTCCAAGAAAAAGCAGGCACAATGCACCGATAGACTAAAAGCCCTGATTCCTCCAGGTGACATGTATCACTGCAGTCATTACTGGTATTTTTACACAAAGTTTCTAAATATGGAAGAGGCCAGAGTGAAAGAGGCTGGGCCACAGATGTTGAGCACAAAAAAAATTCCCCAGAGTAGTGGAATATAAGTAAAAAAGAAAAAAAATAGAGCTCAATACTTTTCTACTGCTAGGAAAAGAATTTTAGTTAAGACATTTTTCTGTTGGAAAGTCATTAGTATTTGTAAGTAAAGACACATAGGCTTGGCATTAATGCAAGACATCAATTGAATGGAGCCAGGCAGCACTTCCAGGAATTGTCCATCTATTTAAGCTAGTATATTACAGTATTATCCTTTGCAGTACAAGCCTAACTAAAATCTTGGGTAGCATGAAATTACATGTACAACCTCTAGTCAAGGTATTTACTAAGAGCTTTGGTTTGCTGCATTCTAATAATGTATTTCTAATGCTCTTTCTTCAAAAATGTTCCCCTTTTCAGATGACATTGGTGCTAATGGCTGCGCAAAGGTTGGGCTCCTGGGCATCTTAGGGATTTCCATCTGTGGAGACATTCATGTTTAAGCATTGGCTCACTGGTTGCATCTTCTCAAAGAAATATGCCCTTTGGTTTCCACTCAGCAGCCCAATGAAATTCTTTCCCAAAGCCCCAACTGATTTTGCGATTCAATAGTAAAACATAAATACAACATTTATAGATATCTGAGTGTTTGCTTTTCTTGTAAACAGCAAAGGGGTGTCCAACGATGTTAATGTTAATATATAGAAGGTAAAAGATTGCCAGGATTTCAGGTAAAGTGCATGAAGTGTGAACATTTTCAGCTAAAATGGCTGGGTCACACCACACAGGCTGGCTGGTGGGTACTAGTCTCCATCTTGGCATCTGCTCACTGACCAGATACCCATTTATCTGTCCAACAGCCCAGGGGGAGCAGGGACTCAGGTGTCCCTGTCCTCCACCTAGTGAGGGGACGTGGATTTGGGGTACCTTTAACGAACAACTTGACTGCTCAGATGAAAGAAATTATCCCCTCTGACAAAGCACCCAGCTTTGAGGGCCATTCCCATGCCTTTTAGCTCATCAAAAAAATAGACTCAACCTTAAAAAACACTATCATGACATACTTTGTCCCAGAGTGAGGAGAGAGGACTGGGGGACAGCCTGCATGAGGGGGAGGGCTGGGGGACAGCCTGGGTGAAAAGCACTGCCCAAAATGAGGCCTGCCAATGAAAAGATTTTATAGAAATAATTGCCAAGATTTAGGTTTTTAGGTTAAACTGTAGGGATGGTTTCCCTACTCCAGGCATAGAGCAGGAGGAGGACAGGAGAAGCAGCAGGTTCCAGGCAGGATAAAGGGCCCTGCTGTTGATCCTTGGGGAACTGAGAGCATGGGTGGGCAGGGAGCTAGAGAATAAACAGTGGGCAGCTACTGCCCATAAGCACAGACCTGAGGGTCAGGGCCAGCAGGCTCTTCCCTGAGGCTGCAGAGAAGCAGGAGTGATGGGGAGAGTCAGTAGTGCCACCATCGACGCGGAAGGGGCTAGGGAAGGGAACAAGATGTTCCCCCAAAGGGAAGCCTGTCAATGAAAGGTCATTCTCTGAACTAGGAGGCCTTTTCCCCCTACAGTTTCTCTAAGGAACCAGGGTATGCGTTGCAGCAATGGGAAGACTTGACACCGAAGCTTGGGGGGAGATGCACCCTCCTTGTTTCTGTGTTGAGAGCAGAAGGCTGTGCTCCTATGAGCCCCTGAGGCCCCCCAACCAGTGGCAGCGATGGCAGTGTCTGAGCAGGGCCCGTCCTCAGCAGAGGGCCAGCGGGTGGTGGGTACGGCTCAGCTGTAGATGCCCAGGCCCCTCCTGCCAGTTCTAAGAGGCAGCATTGGTGATTTGGGCAGAGGCCAATGACAGCAGCTGCCCCAGGAGAGGAAAAAAAGAAAAGGAAATAGAAAACTTTCCTTTTTGGAATATCGATGGTCAAATTCTTAGCCCCTTCTTAGGCCCAGGGAGACTTAAAAATTAGTGCAATGGACTTAGCCAGAAGCTTGTGTTCTTCAGTTACAGGTGGAGGTCACAGTCTGTTATTAATGTTAGTGTGATCATATTTTGTTTTATTTTAAATTAAAAAAAATTTTTTGTTTTGTTAATCCTCACATGGGGATATTTTTTCCATTGCTTTTCAGAGAGAGAGGGAGGGAGCAGGATAGAAAGAGAAAGAGAAAAACATTGATGTGAGAGAGACACATCGACTGGTTGCCCCCAGGACATGCCCCCACCAGGAGTGGGGAGCAAAGAGCAACAAAGGTACCTGCCCTTGACCGGGAATTGAACCCATGACCACTGAACCTCATCGGCCAGGGCAGTGTGATTATATTTTAAACAGAAGGCTGGTAGCCTTGAGAAATATGGAATATGTTTGGGTCAGGATGAGGGCACTGGCTTGAGACTCAAATATGGTCAACCTTAATGAGTGCTGGATTAGATGAACCCGAAGAATAAACTTTAACAATGGTTATGAGTAGAGTGGTTCTGTAGACTCAATGTTTGTATTTCCCTTCCAAATTTATGTGTTGAAACCCAATCCCCTATGTGATGGGATTAGTGCCCCATAAAAAATGTCCCCAGAGAGTTCCCTTGGACCTTCCACCACGAGAAGGAACAGAGAGAGGACACAGCGAGAATGATGGCCATCTATGAACCAGAAAGAGAACTCTCACCAGACAGAACTTGCTAGTGCCTTGATACGGGCTTCCCAGCCTTCAGAACTGTGAGAAATAAATGTTTGTTGTTTATAAGCCACCAGTCTGTGGAATTTTTGAATTTTGCCCTCCCAATCCTAACTCCTAAAAGACCTAGAGCCTTGTGCATGCATGGAAGATTCTTTATAAAATAATGATTTAACTTGTAACCTGAAGCACCGAAATCTACTTTGACAACAGGCCTAGAGGACTGGGCTTGCTGTTTCTCAGGACAGAGCTGTTACAGCCCAGTTAATGACAGCCAAGTGTGATGATGCGCACTTGAGGGCAGGAGGGCAGCAGGCCTTGAACCCCGAGTTTTTGGGAGAAGTCCAGTCTGGCTAGGAGAGTATCTGCAGGGATGGTATGTGATGGGTGCATGGCGGGTGTTGAAATCTTCCAGAAGTAACAGATGTGTTACAATAGTCAGGTGGAGCCTGAAGGTAATGGGAAATTCAGGAGCAGCTTAAGCTCAGACATCTGGGATGGGATTGGGGGCGAGACTGGCCTAAGAGCAGTCAGTAGGCAGCCGTCCTCACTCCATCGCAGAGAGCGCAGGAACAGGGGTCCAGGCAACTGTAACAGGGGCTCAGGAACATGGGATAACACAGGGACTGGTTCTTGGAGCTGGAATGAAGGTGTCTTTTTGTTATTTATTTACCTACTGCCAAAGTTCTCAAGGGATTCTTTAAAAGACACCCCAAAGAAAGGCCCTTAGAAATGAGACGTTCTAGGAGAGGCACCTTCTCCTTTACACCTTGCAGGTGTGCAGTTTTGTGGGCTGCATGTGGATGGGAATGCCAGTAACTCGAGAGAAGACAGTGAAGGCAGGGAGCCCTAGACCTTCATCTGCTAGATCAGTGAGGCAAGAAACTTTATTGTTCTAACCCAGAAAGAGAAATGGTACCCAATTTTCCAGATTACAAAGCTGCATCTTGGGTTGAAAGGTAGAAGGTGGAAATAAGAAGCTTTCTGTTGGCAGAGGGGGAGTGCTGACCCCCCATGTGCTCGTGTCAGGCCAGTAGCCCCGTCTAGGTGGGTCCATTCTCTACAGGGCCGACATGGAGGTTCAGAGCCCAGGGATCTCCCCACAGATGGAGAGCCCCATGAAGGACAGAAGTTGGACTTCAAAACATGAATCAGGGTCAACTGCCAGGGCAGTACCTTTAAGAAGAAAGAGAAGCATTTTAAAAAATGATTACTTAACCGCTTTAAGACCCCCAAGTAGAGTGGATATCTTAAGACTTGCACCTAAACCAGATATGGTGCTCAGGAGAGCTCTCCTAGCAAGAGGCTGTTGGACCAAAATGGGGCCTCTCCCTGTGCTGCAATATTTGGCCCCACATCCCCTCTTTCTATTTCTACTGACCTTTAATCATCTTCCTAACCTCTAGCCTCAAAAATTCTTGTTTTCCTGCCGGATCCTCCTGTTATGAAGAAGCCTTGTTCATTGGGTTAATTTATACCAAGATGTAAGTGACAGGCAATGGTCCAATGGGAAAAGGTTACTGACTATAACTGGAATGGCAGGTAGTTTTGAAATCTTATCTGGTAGCTATTCAAGCCAGCCATCCCTGATCCCCATCATATCCCCAGCATGGGTGCCAGCCACTGAGATATCCCTTCCGCAGTGCAGCGTATAACTATTAGGGTCCTGCTTTCCAACCTCTGGGAAGCCCGAGGAAGAGGGGGACTGAGGACCCCAAAGCAATGGACCTGTAATGGTGGGATGCCAGGCACTGTGCAGCTTGGGCAGGTGATGAAGCTTTGGGTCAGGTGAGGGCATCTACCAACTGTCAAATCCCACTGATGCGATGACTGCCCTCAACCTTCTGGTAAAGCTAAGTTAACTCTGTTTCCTGTCCTCAGTGAGCCCTGAGGTCAGGAGATTATCTCTGCCACCAGGGGTGGTATATCCCAGGCCATATTACTTTTATACCTGGTAGCAAAGAAATGGAACAGACCCCAAAATTGTCATTAGAATTTGCCAATGACCTAAAAATTGTATTGCACCCTTTTGTCTCACCAAAGGTCTTTGGTTTCTAGTTAAGTTACTAACACACCTTCTTTTCGCTGCTGGGCAAAGTAGGTAGGGACCTCTCGGCACATGTCCTTGATGGACGTCCCATACTGTGCTAAGTTCTTGACCCGGCTTGGTAAAACAGTGTAGGTCAGGCCGCGAGTGGATGGATAATGCTTTAAACCCTGGAAGAGGTGGTGTTTTAAAGTGATGAGACAGCACATGGAGGTGGTGCAGCAAGGGAGAAGAGACAAGAAACGTATTTCAGCACACATGGGTGATTCATTTACAGAAACAGCTTTGTCAGCCTAGACTTGCCCTTGTGTTTTGTCTCTAGCTGCAATGTCTTCTCTGGCCACAAGGTGATGACATTACTCCAGAAAAATCTGTGAGTCTGTGTCTTTGCGATGGGTTTATGTTCCTTTAACCCTTCTTAATGTCTCAACTTTCTAGCCTCCAGTGCTTTTCTCAGCTGTGATGATAATATAGAATAGTTTTTAAATTATTTGTTATTTATATTATGTTTTTACTTGTTATAAACCAGATGAGTGGAATACTTTCTACCTCTCTTTCTATGTGACCCAAAATGCATTTTTCCCCAAGTTCAGTGACTCTCCTGCCATGGTCGTTAATGTTGCTCAAACGATCTGGGCAGGTTACCAAAGCAAATGGCAGCATGTCTCAATGACTTATCAAGGACTTCCTGTTGATTTTTTAATTTATTTGACTACCTTTGTCATTTAAGAGGCTGAGGGGTAGAGAGTTTCAGCAGACCTGGGCTTATTTTCATCTAAAGATGATATGTATGTACGTGATGGGGTGTGTGCAGGGGAGGAGAGAAGGAACAAGGATGTGAACACTCTGTTAATTTACTCTAATATTTATAGTCAGCAATTTATACTCACTAACATGTAGCTCACGTCCTTTTGGAATACATTAAAATTATACCATCACATGGAATTTTTACCGATCAGGTTATAATTTGACTTAAATGGGCCATGGACTGGACTTGGGTTACTTTTCATGATGGTAGGATTTCATGGGCATCAAGCACAAGCATGAACTGAGGTCCCTCTGTGTGTATACCATTGTCCTAGGGGGTTGGGATGCAGAGTTGGAAATCACCAGAATAGAAGGAGACCACAATGAGTCGGTCTCACTTACCTGGTGGTTCAGGGCCTTGCTAATGTCATCCAAAGTTGGAAAGGCAGCTTGGTCCATCTTGGCTAAGACACAAGCCATCTTGCTATACAGCTTAGCCACCAAGAGGTCCTTAAAGCAACACAGCAGAAACACATCATTCATTCAGCCACAATATTACTGGGCACCTACTCGCCCAGTGCTGGCACACAGCTGTTCTTTAGACTGGGATGTAGAGCATCCCAGAGAGTGTAGCCCTGGATGCCAGAATGAAGGGCCAGCAGCAGGACTGGCAAAGCACACAGAGCCCTGCTGCTTCAGAGGGCCTTGTGGCACTGTCCCCTGCTGCAGGCATGGGAAAAAATCCCCCAGGACACTACACACCACTAATGGACTGGTGGGACTGGAGTCAGGTCCTGTTCTGGCACTTGGTCCTTAGCTGCCTCCATGACCCTCAGCCTCCCCATCTGTAAAGATAAAATGATAGACCTTCCCCCACAGGGTTGTCATGACAATGAGAGGATGAGAGGAGATACTACTGCTCATGAAAGCATCTTACACATTACAGAATGTTCTTGGAATGTACGGGATGATTAGGATTTTTGCATCATACCTTCTAGTCTCAGATTCTAAGCTTGTGTCTGCCACCAACTGGGCCTGTCATTTGGCCTCTTTCGGGTTTGGATCAGAGAAGGGGTTATCTGGCTGTGTCTGACTGAGCCCAAGGACACTTCACCTGCATCTCCCTCCTCCAGCCAGAGTAATCCTGACTTCTTCTGTCCTATGGAATTCTATGGAATATATTGTTTGAGAAAAAGTTTCTATGGCTTAACACAGAGTTGGAAATTAGTAAACTGCATACCTTTAAGGAGGCTTCAGGAGATCTCTCCTTGAGGAAGTCGGGAGCAGGTTAGGTGAAGAGTAAGGGAGAGTGTGTTCGGGGAAGAGAGCATGGTAGTAGGTACAAGTGGGAGCAGAGAGAAAGCCTGCATTTGACGTATCTGTCCTGAGATGCTCAGTGTGGAGGTAGACTGAGGGGCTTCTAACCAGCAGGGGCTGGATGTCACTTCTGGGCCAGAGTGAGGAGTGTGGGCTGTTACTTCCTTTAAGCTTCCCAGAGTCCTTTCGGATAGGGAAGGCAGCTATTGATGCTGTTTTGCAGATGAGAAAACCAAGGCACAGAAAGGCCGAATGATGTCTCTGTGGTTATACAGTTTTTCTATCTGAGAGCCAGGCCAAAGATACAGACAGTCACTCTTCCATCCTGCATCTTTCTGCAACGTCTTAACTCTCTAAGGACACTGGATGGCAGGTTAAGTCAAAGTCTTAAAAGTGAAAGTAAATCATTCTTCTCGGTAAATAAGCTGGTTAAAATCTGAGATCAGGACAAAAGAAGTGTTATAGTACATACCAGTCATAAGAAATAGGCATTCTTTAAATGGCTCTCTATTTTCAGACAGGAGCCATGTGAAGTCAACAGGTCACAGGAACTCAAGCGGATGTGGGATCCCTACAGACTACAGAAGTTCCTCCTACAGTTGCTGGCTCAAAAAAAAAAAAAAAAAAAAGGCACACAACTGCAGGAAAGCTAAGTCCCTTACCTAAAGATAGGTATCCCCATTGAGAGCCTAAACCTAGAGAAGGCAAATGTGGACAGTGTCCTCTTCTCTCTGGGAAAGCATAAGGCTAAAATTTGGAGCAGATTAGGCTGTCTTTGGCATTATAATGAATGTGTTCCACATCTTACATTCTTGTAGTCCAAGACTCCATCCCATTCACTCAAAACATTGTTGTCTCGGATGCTGACCATACCTCGGAAGGCATTGACATGGATACTCTGGGTCCCAACAGACCCATCCAGAGGATGGCTGTCACTGATGGTCTGGAGAAAACCAAGCAACAGGGAGAAGAGTTGAAAGTCCAGAGTTTCCGCTCTGTCCATATCTTGCAGGTTTAAAAGGATACTCATAAGAAATCTGAGAAAAGTCACACTGGATTATCACTATGAAATGCTTCTACTTAAGGAAGACCACACAGGTTGGATCCCTCCACCCTCACTCACCGTCAGGGCCCGAGATGACGTCAGGAGGAAGGCCACAGGGATGAAAGATGCAATCTGAAAGGGAAACCCGTATCAATGCACCTGGCTACCTTAGTCTCGGGTGAGTCCAGATCCTGGAACTCAAAGGGCCCCCAGAGTTGGAGCCTTCTTAAAATGACTTTCACAGATTCTTGTGCCCCTGGGGCCCCAATATGCATCAGAGGAGTGTTCGGTGTGGTTCACATGGGGTGTGCTGGCTACTCAGAAGGCAAAGCTTTATCATTCGCTCAAGAATGTCTTTTGTTTTGCTCTGTATCTACTGTCAAGTCACTGGGTTGAATATTAGGCAACTTCCCAACCACTTATTTGCACATAGGGGAGGCCACCTTAAGCCAAATTGTAAAATAAGTGATCGTTTAGGTCCTTACTCTCCTCTTTCTGAACCTTCCTCTCTCCTCCCAACCACTGGGGACTCCTTCCTGCTCCTTTTGGCACCTGCTATCCTTCTGCTTTCATTTCCTTTTCTTTCTCTCCCACCATGCCTAAGAATAAAGGATCAGGTGCCACTTATTTATACCTCACTTGGAAATAGGTCTTACTCAAATGTTACTAGTTCTTGAGATTTTTGCAGTGACTCATTTTCTCTTGGCGTGGCCTGCCTTGCCCATTGAGGGGATTTCAGGCATCAGAGAGCAAGTGAAAGAGTGAAAGAGAATTAGTAGGGCAAGAACAAGCCAGGATAAGAAAGTGTGGCAGTAAACCTTTCCCTATTTAAGGGTCACAGCTCAAGTGCACTTACAACATAAGCAAAATTCGACAGAAAACCTCCCTCTCCCCCATCCCCACAACACCCTATGCAATATTCCACATGCCATGACACCACAAAAGTGAGGTTCATCTTCAAAGGATTGTTGTCCTCTATGAACAATAATTATAATGTGGCGAGATCAATCAAGGAGATGCAAGTAGCAATAATATTTTATTAAACTATTCTGAGAGTTGGGGCCATATATCAAATACATCTGAAACTTTCCTTTACTGGAAATTTTTAAATAAGATAAATCTAGGAAGAGAGGGCCTTAAAATATGAATATCTACTCAACCCCAAAGATTCTTGACCTCTAAGAAATTAGTTGTTAGTTCTTTGGGGAAATACCCATCATTCAGATAGGTGTTCGAAAACAGAGAGACTTGCCAACTGAGAGGTTATGTGTCGAATTCCTATTCAGAAATTCCATTTGGGTTTAATTTGAAGAGTCCATAGGGTAAAAGAACTGCTCCCTGGCAATTTTGGTTCTGAAAACAATCACCTGCATTTGAAATCAGAAAATATACTTACAAGGTGTTTCATATTGCTTCTCTCTCAGACTCCATGCAATTGCACGCATAATAGAATTTTCTATGTCCCATTTATTTTCTAAGTCTGGTTTATATAGTTCTGGACTTTTCAATTATTGCCATAATAAAGGACTCTGGGTAGTTAACTACAATCCAGATACCATTCATGGGGAAACAAGGCAAGTTTATGTAATCACAGTTATCACTTTCCTTTAACTACTTCTAAATATTTTCTCTTTACTGTGCTATCTCTACTGGTTCCAAGGCAAACATGGCATATGAACAAGTCTTTGTGGGATGGCATGCCCATGACCTTAACGACTAAGGTAAGAACTGCAAAAATTAGATCCCACACAATGGTCCTGATACAAAATCAGTGCATTCACCCTTTCAACTTCTCAATTCCAGAGAAGTTCTGTACTACTAGTGGAGGATTGAGAAATACCTTATGAAGCCAAAGGAGACAGATTGGAATTACAAGATTAGATGAAAAGCAATCTGGTTAGCTCTTTATCCAAACCCAAAATCACACGGTTGGTCTTTCAATATCCTCTGCCCACCCACCAAGCTGTCCTCATTTTACCCCTTCAAACATTCACCTCTAGTTGACTTTCCTGATGTTTTGTTTTCACTGTATGGTTTGTCTCTCTCTTGCCAGCTTTCATTTCAGGGCACTTTTTTCCCCTCATAAAGGACCATTTGACCAGCCCTGGAATTCCTGAGACCATGAGACTACTCTTCTGTAATAAGCCAAGCACTAGCTCAGGCCTTTTTATATCTTTTCTTAAACCCCTGAATGGTAGTGACCCAACTACCTGGTTCAAAGTTTAAAAGGGCAGAACCAAACAGAATTTTTTTTTTTTTCCTGAGAGAAGATGAAGTATATGAATGAGCTTAGACACTAAAATGGTCAAAGAGGAAAGACAGACATCTCAGTCCTTACAGTGCTTAATGCAAATTGTCAAGGGAAACTGAAGTAGATGGGCTCTGGGACTCTCCGGTCACCCAAGGCTTGAATAATATCATACCACCATCTCCATTATTGTCAGTACTTGAAAAAAAAACACAAAAACACAAACAAACATGCACAGAGCACATATTTAGTAGTTTTTGACTGAATAACTAAAATGTATTAAAAGAATGCCTTTCATTATTTTGCATGTGGATATCCAGTTTTCTCAACACCACTTATTGAAGAGACTATCTTTTCCCTATTGTGTGTTCTTGGAGACCTTGTCAAAAATTAGTTGACCGTGTATATATGTGGGTTATGTCTGAGCTCTCTATTCTGTTTCACGTGACTATGTGCCCGTTTTTATGCCAGTACCATACTGGTTTTGTTACTATAGCTTTGTAATATATTTTAAAATCAGGATGTGTGATGCCTCCAGCTTTGTTTTTCGTTCTCAGGATTGCTTTGGCTATTTGGGTCAAGGACTTAACAATAAATAAAAGGTGACCTAAAGAATGACAGAAAATATTCACTAATATATAAAGATACAACTCAATAGTAAAAAAGAAAATAACCCAGTTAAACAACCTTTAGCTTTGAGGTCTAGGGAGTTTGTGAGAAGCATTACAGAGCAATTAAATTAGCATCCAGAAGGGACCTTAAAATCCAGTGTGGATTCTCTAATGAGAATGTTGCAGAAATCACCAGGAGAGAACACAGGAAGGACTGTGAGTTGCAGAATATCAAAGGGGAATATGGTTGTATATATCAGTAAGATTCTTTATCACCGTCATTGTCATGACTTCACTCGCTTCTTATTACCAACTGTGAGGAGAAGCAGCAATTGTTAACTAATTCAATAGATGAAGACAAACAGTCTGTAGACACTCTCACTGACCAAGGCCCAAACCTAACTCTGCAGTAACCCCTTCTATCAGTGCAGAGTTAAAATTTGAATCCTGGACTGTGGACTTCAAAGGCTCCAACTACACACATTTCCCCCAATAATGGGCTGCCTTTGGGGCTCATTAACTTTAAGCTTAGATTAGCAGAGCAAGGGTCCGGGGGAACAATGTTCTCCTTTCATGTCCCCATAGTTGTTTGCTTTTCAGATAACCAGGTGGAGCAGCTACTTTTCTTGGAGTTTCTCCCTAGGCAAACAAGGCCCAAAATCATTCAAGGCACAGACAGCCTAGCACCACCCCTCCTATCCCTAAATCCAGGTATAAGGAGCCTGGGGAGCAAAAATAAAGGCAGCTGTGTCTTAGAGGCAGAAGCAGAGATGATCCCAAATGTGTTTCTAATCATGGACCTATCCAAGAAAGAAGGGGCACTCACATAAGAGTCTCACATAAGAGTCTCCATGCAAACAGCGTGGAGACTAGAGTCAGAAAATCAGGCCCCAAGAAATCGGAAAGCCATGAAGTGAGCAAACTGTCGCCTCTAGTTCCCCACTCATGAGCATCTGGTGTGAAAGGGGTGTGTGAATGTCTGGAGCATAGTCATTCAACTTCCTCCCACCCCAAAATATTCTCCCTGTAGGACTAGGCTCTGGGGTCATGCTCTTCAATTTGTTGGGGCCTCTGGTGAGTAATAACAAAATGTTTATATTACCTTACTCATGTAAATGAGTCTATTATTAAAAGAAATTATTATTAGAATGGTGTTTGAGTGCTTATTAAGCCACATACTCAAATCTGCGTTTAGTTCTGCAAAGGCCAATGGCCGTGTGCACAAAGTAATAATCAATATATTCAAACCATGGAGTCTCATTAAGGAATGAGCTTGAGCCAAAACAAAGTTTGGAAAACACCTCCCTTTTGCCCCACATTATCTCACCTGTTTTTCAACCTATTCCACAAACTCTTAAAGTCTTGCTACTACACTTCTCAAAAGTCATCCATCTAAGGACTTCCACAATTGGGCCCCCATTAACCTTTGCAGCCCTGTCTTTCAGTTCTTCCCGCACTACATCAAGATGCTAACGGAACCTGGCTCTCCAATGTTCCCCATTTATAGCCCAAGCTTTCATAACCCCAGTCCTAGGTTCATGACTGCAGGTTCCTTACCCTACTTCTTTTTCCTAAGCGTTCTTCAAGGACAATTTGCAGTGTCCCACTCCCCAGCCTTCTTCCTCCCAGCCAATTGTGAGCTCTTCTTTCAAAATATCATAACTCCCTACTTGTATCTTTTCTTTTTCTATTTATATTCTCCATTTTGTTGTATTTACTTGTATAGTTGTCTGGTCAGGCTATTAAAATTTGCACATTTATGTCCCTAGACTATAAACTTCATAAGGTTAGAGACTGTTTTACTCTCTGCTGTCACTCTAATATCTAATATTTAGAAGAGTCCCTGACACAGAGTAGGTACTCGAAAATATATCTGTTAAATGACTGAATGAATGGATTGCATTGATGGTGTATTATCCTCTCTCTCTCTCCTGGGTACTTAGCAGTGTCTGGCACAAGGTAAGTGCACAGGAAATAATTGTTGAATTTAATGGCAAGTCATGAAATCAAGTATTTAATAATAATATGAAGAGGAAGACAATTAAAACCTGAATAGAATATCATGTACAGCAAGGGAAAATGGCCCTCCTTATAAACTCCAGTTAGAGTGCAATTATAAGGTTAGCATTAATACTTTTGCCCCTGGATTTGAGGGTAGGGAGTGAAGAGAAAGGAAAACGAGTCTGCAAAGTTGTTTGTCCTTTATCTTGCATCCTGGAACCTCTGGCAAGAGCCAGACTCCTTTGCCCGGATCTCTGTCCTGCTTGCTGTTTGCTAAACACCCTTTGATTTTCTCTGTAATGTACTTATCACCTGCTATAAACCAGAAACTTCCTCATCCTTATTTTACATTTTCTAGTTTTGTCTTGGAATTCAGACTTTTATATCCATCCCTGTAATAGTATTGATCTTTTACTGATCTTTCCAGCTTTGTAGAACTCAGTGGGCATCACAACTGAGGTATCTTTTTTTAATTCACAAAGCTTCGCTCATACCCCTCCATTCTCATATTTCTTCCCTGATCTCTAAGAAAATAAAAAATATAGATCAATAGTCCATCATGTAATTTTGTCTAGAAAGCAACTCTCCTTCTGATATTCTTGTTTAGTTTGGTTTGGTTGTTCTTAATTAGCTGTCCTTTCCCGATTCTGATACACAGTGAGGCTGAACTTTGTCCAGGTGCCAATTGTTTTACCAATGCCTTTGTTCAATTAGGACTCTCCATTTGTTTTCTAAAGCCGCTTTCAAGGTCCACACCCACTCCCCTCTTTCTCTGCCCTTCGGATTTTCTTCTCCCAGCCCCCTTTACCTCCTGCATCTCCTGCATACATCCTGAAACCGGGATCTGGCCTTCTAACACACTCACCGCCCAGCCCCATGCTACTCCTGTTATCTCTTCCCTTTCTGGCTGTTTTCCTGGATGTTCTCTCTGCCTTTTCTTTTGTCCTCTCTGATCCCAGATCCAAATATTTTCTCCAAAGTAGGCACCCCTAAGCCTGCATTTCCTGAGCAGGTACAATCTTCGAACAAACCTTGTCTTGCTGCATCTTATATCAACCCTGAGCTACTTATCGCTATGTCTACCCAACTTGCAATTGCCTGATGGCTCCCACTTCTTCCTGAAGTTCATTCCAGATGAAATGGCATCCAGGATCCAGTGCACTCTATCTTGGTAGGCAGCTGACATTATCTTTTTCAAAGTTAACTTTTACAATAAAGCTTTTCTTAAAACAAGGGGTCTTATCTATGCCCACAATTTGTGGACTATTTTAAAGTAAGCCTCCTGAAATTCCATGTAAGGCTTTATTTGTGGGTACATAAGAAATTTGTTCCCCCCAGGGAGAAGAACCATACCCTTCATCACATTTTTTCAAAGGAGTCTTATCTTAAAGAGCTTAAGAACCACTGCCTCAAAGATTCTCTTCTCCCCACAGGAAATACATATTTATCATTTCTTTTTAAATTTATGTTCTGATCTCCTAGTTTAGTTCACTTGGTAGTAAAATCATTTTGGAGGTGGAGATAGTAGAGTTTTACCCATCTTATAGATGTGGAAACTGAGACCCAGAGAAGTAAAGTGAATGTCTAGCCAACAGTCATGTGGCAAATTAGTGACAGATTTGGGGCCTGTGTGCATTGGCTGCTGGCCCCAGGCCCTTTCCACTAGGCTCACATTCTCCTTCCAGGCTCTGCATTTCCCCTTTTGGGGATTTCCTTTCTCCTTAACCCAGGGCCTCTACCAGATCAATAACAGCTCATCTTCCTGCAGATTCCTGGGCCAAAGTCACCATTCATGAAAGGTATTCTTTTAAGACTCTCTAACCTGGGGCCTTGAGTTGGACTTCATAGAAAAACAAACCAAAGAATGCAGAAGGCCAGCTCTCCCTGGAGCAGCAGCTGGGAGCCAGTAACCTGTGACTTCTCCGGGCCTCACTGTGGTCCCTCTTAGTTTTCCTGTGTTGGGCATCCCAGGGACAAGGCCCCACCGGCACCAGGCCACTCAGCTTATAGCCCAAGATACAGCTCTAACAGGGGAGGAGGTGGAAAATGGATTTCAACAATATTTTTCTTCTTTTCATTAACTGACCTCTATCCTTTCACTGATAATCTCTTGGAGGAGGAGGGGGAGATCCCTTCTCTGAAAATGAGACATTTTCCTTTTTTGGATTCTAACTGCCTTTAGTCTTCCTACTCAACAGAAGAAGGGGGGGAGAAAGGTAGGGACTTTTCTGCCCTCATGATACACCTATTATAGCTGTAAGCTTGCTCTGTTGCCATGTGCATTTACTTGAAAAAGAACTGTCAGAGGAATGTAAGGTCAACTGTATTCAAATCAATCTCTATCTCTTCATTCTCTAGAAAATTCTCTGGTTATTGTATACCTTGTTTTGCATTTTTATCTTAAACCTTTCAGAAGACAATATCGAGTGTTGGGAAAAGCGCCAAACCCAAAGTCTGGAACCCAGGGTGTTAGTTTCAGCTTTGTCTGCTGCATTCCACACTTGCCGGCTACCCTCTGTCCTTCAAAAGATGAAGGTTTGAAATTTGGCTGATGTCTTGGATGGCTGCAGAAAACCCAGTTAATAAGCAATTGGAAACAATTCCATTGGTATCTACTTCCTTTTCATCAATGAACAAGTTAGGCATGGTCCCTCACTTCACGGAGCTGACAGCCTAGAAGGGTATATGGCATTGGACATATTCATCCACTCATTCAATTGGTCATTCATCCAAGAAGTATTTATAATGAGTTCCTACTGGGTGTTAGGCAGCATTCTAGGTGTTAGAAATTCATTAGTGAGTTAGATAAAGCTGGGGTTTTTTTTGGGGGGGGGGGGTTGTGTGTGTGTTTTTTTAATGACAAAAAGCTCTCGGTTATGGAGGAGATAGAAACTTAGTACATAAACATATTTGTCATCTATCCCTCTCCAATGTCTTCACTTCCTTCCTTACCCAGCTTAAGTCCTATGGTAAATTGTTTTAATCACTACCTTAGATACATCCTCCTAGACCTTAGTCCTCGGAACTGTCCTCTTTTCTGTCCACATTTAGCTCACTTAGTGATTTCATTCACTGTGCTATGGCTTTAAATGTATTTTATATTCTCACAACTCTCAAGTTTATGTGTCCAGCCCAAGGCTCTCTCTTAACTTCCAGACACACATGTCTAATTCTCTACTTGATATTTAATTATCAAAAAAATCAGCATGTTCAAAACTGAACTTCAGTTGTTCCATCCCCCACAAGCCTACTGCCCACAGTCTTTCTTGTCCATCTCAGTGAACGGAAACACCATCCTTCCACTCACTAAGGTCGATGGCATTGGAGTCATCGCCCACTCCCCCTCCCCCATCCATATGCAATCATCAGGAAATCTTTTCAGCTCTACCTTCAAAATATATACAGGATTGAATAACTTCTCATCAACTCTCCTACGACTGCCTTCGTTTAATCCTCTCCCCACATCTGTCACTGGAATATTTTGAAAGCCTCTCAACAAGTGTTTGCCGGAGCTCTCCTGTTAAATCCTAAGGCAGATCATGTTATTTCTTGATCAAATCCTGACTGTGACTTCCCATTTCACTCCGTGTAAAAGCCACGTGAGTTACAGGGACCTACCGGGACCTACAGGGTCAGGCCTCCATTACCTCTGCGCCTTCACCTCCTGCAATTGCGGCTCTCACCCCTCAGCTCTGGCCGCTCCGGCTTCTTTGCCTCGGCCTTTGCATGTCTTATTCCATCTGTCCGGAACTTCTCCCCCAGAAACCCGTGTTCTGCACCCTCTTTTAGGATCAAGATGTAACCTCAACCTTCCCCGGGCACCCGATCTAAAACTGCTCACTGCATTCCAGCCCCTGACACTCACCTCCTCCGCTTTATCTTTATCACACTGGTCACACCTAACATTCTGAGTAGTTTACCTGTGTAATCAGACCTGCTTCTTCCACTGCGATGTAAGCTCCGTGAAGTTAGGGACTGTCATCTGCTTCCTTTACTGCTTTATCCCCAGCTGGAGCACAGTGCAGAGCACCCAAGGGGGACTCAATAAATGACTGTGAATGAAGTGCGCTCAGCACACAAAAAGAGTGTCATGAGAAAGCACTGCAGTGAGGACCCAATTTAGATGCCGGGGGAGTAGAAAGGGAGGAGTGAGGCCTCTCTGCATTGTGACTTTTGGGCTAAAACCTTCCAGAAGTGTGACCCAGTTGGGAGTGTGGGTTGGGTAGGGAAGGAGGCAGGTCAACTGCTTTGGTTTGCTAGGGACTGAGAGGTTTCCCTGGTGTTAAAAGGAAAGTGCCAGGCAAACCGGGACTGGCTGGTCACTCTAGAGGAGGGTGGAAGAAGGTGTCCCCAGCAAAGATTGGGACAAATGCAAGTGCTCTGCTGGAGGGGCCAGGGGGCCAGGCTGGGTGGGGCCTTGTAGGCTGGGCCAGGGGCTGTTTTCTATTATCTGTGGGAGGGGAGGCCGCCAGAGCATCTTTCTAGCTCTGGGTGGAGAAAGAGCTGGACGCCTGTAAGACTGAAATACTGAAAGGTGGGGACTTGTTATCTCCACGTAACAGTAATAAGTGTTATGAAAGGAAATCTGGGTCTCATGAGCTTCAAGTCAGATTCATTGCAGGCCCTTGGAGTGGGGGTGGGGGGCGGGCTTGAGTTACTGCTGTCTCGTCTCTTGGGGTTGGACTTGGGACCTACCTAATTTCAGTAAATATAGGCACTTACTGTGAATTGCTAAGTGGGTGACATCAGGGTCATTTCTCGATAAAAAGAGAGCTTGTCAAGGGGGATTTCTGAGCCATTTTCTACATCACATCAATAGAGGTGCTAATCCTCAATCTAGATAACAGAATAATTCAGTTACAGGCTTGGACTTTAAACCCCACTGCAGATTAACCAGCTGTCAAGGACCTCAGCAGCCGGCAGACAGGCCTCGGTGGCAAAGAATGCCAGACTGGCGTGGCAGGGACCAGGGGCGTTCCAGACCTGACTCCCACCCTGGGGACACAGGGGCAGTGCCCAGGAGCCCCTGGATGCAGGCTTTCTGGCCTGTCATCATCATACCCCAGGGGCTGGAGGAAACCTCTTCGGTGCTGGACCACAGAGTGGAATCTCGGGCCCAGACTCCTTCAAGCAGAAACTGCAAATCTAGAAAAAGAGATTGGCAGACAGACAAGCACCATCAAAACAGTTTTGCCCTTTTCAAAATACATTTTCAAACAGGATGAGGACATTACTTAGCATCTGGGAAATAAAGTTGACCCTAACCCGCTTACAAAAGCTACAATTATTCTCGCACAACCTCTCCTGACATTTTCACATGGGACTTTATCTATGAATATAGTTTCTATAAATAAATGTATGTCTTGAATTAATTTTAATTAGTCATTCAAAAAGGTTAACAAAGTGTGTGTGAGTGGGGAGGAGATTATACAAATCCAAGATACACAAGGAGTTATTTTATAATTATATGCTTAATGCAATGAACCTCTTTGTGTGAAAACATTTTTATTTTTTTGTATTATTTCTATAAGGTAAACTAACAGAAGTGGATCACAATCAAAACATTTGAAACACATTATGATTGATGATCCATACACCAAACTGCTTTTCCCAAGTATTGTGTTAATTTGCACTTTTACTCAAAATGTCTGAGTATACACATTTTGCAGCAATAAATTACCCTTTTTTAGTTCTGTGGTTTAATAAGTATGACATCATATCTTACCTTTGTTTTAATTTTATTTCATTAATTATTGGTAAGATGATTGAATATTTTCCCACAAGTTTTTTTTTTTTGGTTTTTTTTTTTTTTTTTTTACTAACTGCTTGCTACTTGTAATTCTGTAGGACCCTCGGCTTCCTCTTCTCTGAAATGGAGAGACGAGCAGGATTCCCTTATAGACTGTAGTGAGGGTTAATGACTCAGAGCAGTGTTGGACACTGGTCGCAGGCTCAGCTGGGACGTCATCGCACTCTCTGTCTGGCTCTGGGGCTGCCTCTGACATTTGAAAGCTGGTGGAAGGTGGCAAAGTCACACTGCCAAGAGAAGGAGGGATGGAAGGTATTGTTGTAGCTAACTTGGAAAATACGTCTATCACATTAATAATTTTTTTCTTTAAATAAGTCTCTAATTACAAATAATTCACCCTATTAAAACATGAAAGGTAAGGCTTTCATGTCACTCCTCTCCAAAGGTGACCACCATATTCTGTTTGCTGGACATCTGACGGGACCTCTGTCTGTGCTGAAAAACACGAACACACACTCCCGCACACATCCATAGAAAATCCACCGTGAGTCTATGTTCACACACAGAGTATCACACTGTGGGTATTTTATTTCAACTTGTTTTTCACTCAGTATGTCCTGAGATAATATCATTATTGTATACTAAATTCCTGTATTACAGACATGCCTCTAGATTGTTCCATTGTGTTATATTGATCCATTTCCTTACTCTTGTGAAGACACCAGTTCTTATAAGTCTACAATATATTTATCTTTACCTCTTTTTTATTTTTCTTCATTTACAAATATTTATTGGATATTGATTTGTGACAGGCAATTACTATGTCATAATAACAGCTCTCATTCCCCACCCTCCCCTTTATTCTTATTTTTCAAATTTATCTGGGCTATTCTTGCCCATTCAGTGTTCCATCTGAACTTAGAATCATCCTATAAAAGTTTTGGATTGGCAATGCATTGAATGTATTAACTAATTCAGTGAGAAATAACAAATATTTTTTATTTGGAAATTTGTCATGTTTTCCTTGCCATTCACAAAGTAGCCACCAGGTGGGTGTAGGACAAAGAAGGTGAAACTGGCTCAGGGAGAATGAATGAGCCAGGCAGAAGGAGGTTGTAATGATCTATACTTAAGACCTTGCACTTATTTTGCACAGCTTACAAACCTTTCATTTACATTATTTCCTCAGAATTGGCAAAGAAAGTGATCTTTCCTCATTTTATAGATGAAAAAATAAAGCCCTGCAGAGAGAGGCGAGGTGACTCCTCTAGGCTATGCAGCCACTGTGGGAAGATGCAGAACCTGTGTCCTCTCCCCACGTCTTCTTGGATGCCCTTTACATTACATCCCAGTGCAGATTCCAGATTTCCTTTCTCCACACCATCCGAAAGGAATGCAAAAATAAGTAGAAACAAAAATCCAAAGCAATAGCAGGAAAATGTGTGCAGGAACATTATCCCCAAATTCAAAATCTTGGCATCCCCTTCAGTGGGTCTCTCATCTCCAGTTACTAATTTAGGTGGTCCCCAAGCCTGTGCATTTTTCCTTTTAGCATATCTTACATTTCTCTTTTCTCTCCTCTCAGCATCATCTTCATCTTACTTCTGGCTGGTACCCATGACCCCAGGTTTCCCCTCCAGTTTATCCCCTTCACCAAGCTAAATTTTTTGTTAGAGATGAGGAAACTGAGGACAAACCAGGTTATGTTTTCCAGAATGAGGTGACTGGGAAGTCTGTGGGGCTTGCAAAGCAGGCAGGACCTTCCAGGAACATTTGGGTGTGTTGATGCACAGATGCTGAGGTATGGGGAGCTGACACATGGTTCAGGTGCTTATCTCTATCTGATTACCTGGTGGAGTCTGGGGAAGGAAGAAGCAACAGAAGTCAGGTGAGGGACTATCCAAAGTTAGGCAGGCAGGGACCTTATGGTTTTTTAGGTCAGTTCACACCTTGTGGAGCCACAGAACCACAGCCACACTCAACCATGGCCCTGGCTTTGGAATCACTTATGCTCTGGGCCATGCTAATTCCTGTAACCTTGAGCCAGGGACTTGGTAGCTCAGGGACTGTGCTGCTTTGACTCTGTTTCCTGGTTCTGGTTACTGTGCTCTTGTCACATTCTGCATGAATGGGGCATTATTTTCCATCTAGGCCCAATCATGGTCTTATACCTGAGCTCAGTTCTTCCAGCTCCAGGATCCTGCCTCATGGGTTTTTCAGAGCTTTCAGGCCCGGCCTTAATTCAGCCTTGCAGGTCTCCCTGGCCCTCGACTTCCGCTTCCCTGGATCTCCAATTGTTTCCTGCCCCAAGCTTCCTGCCATCTGATTCTGCTCTGTCTAGAACCCCTTACTGGACCTTGCTGATGCTGAACACCGGCTCTGGCCTGGGCTCTGCCTGCCTCACTCACATCCTCCCTGTACCTGCTGTGGACCTGCCCCTAGCACCTCTCTTTGCTCCTCCTGAGTCACCTGCAGGAGCCTCTTGAAGTGTGTCCAAACACCAGGGCATATTGTCTATTGACCCCAGAGAATGGGTAGAGCAGGCAAGCACATTGGAACAAGCACCAGGAGCAACAGGCAACCCCTGCATCGCCAATCACAGAGAGGCTGCTGAAAAATGAGCACCTTCGTGGGGGCCTGTTTTCCAAGAAGACTTGCTGAGTCACTGTGGAAATGTGACCCTGGGCCAGGCCTCTCAGCACCTGCTGTTTCTACTTCCTATAGCTTTAGCAAGAGAAATCAGAAGCCTCAGTTTTTCCTTATAAGGTAAATTGGGGTAATTCTTTTGGAAGGCGGGGCTGTGACTCAAGGAGGCCTGCAGGGGGCCATGAGAGGTTTCTGTACAAGCATAGATCGGATGTACACACACACACACACACACACACACACACACACACATGCCTATAGCTCCTCTGCATCCTCTGTGAGTTCTTTTCCTCTAAGCTCACAGAACCTGGCTTCATTGCTGCAAGAATGGGGGTAGAGGGTGTTTATTCCCACCACTTAGGAAGCAGGTCTGCATAAACTGTGCCTCTAAAAGGAAAACATCCGATCTAAGAACCCATTAAGGGGCAGGGGAAGGAAAAGCATGGGAACATTAGTCAGTCTGGTAAACAGAATCAGAAACTCTTAGATTTTTAAAAGATTTAATCACATAGTAAACACTTCTTAAGCTGCATTGTGAGATCATGTCCTTTAAAGAAATAAGACCTTATATAAGAGACAGTCATAAAAACCAAAACATCCTCACTTGATTCCTCTCATCTCTAATCCAGCCCTGTACCCTAAGTGAATGCAAGTAGAACCATAAACAAGTAGAATAAAATAGAGAATTGAAAGGGCCTCTTATTTTCTCTCTTTTGGGCTCCAATTAACCCTGTGGCCTGGCAACAGTAGGTGTTGAATAATTTGTTGAGTGAGCTGGGGGATGGTCTGGCCCCTGGAGGGGGACAACCAGTGGAGCTAGTAGGACAGGTTGGAGAGGACTGAACCAAAATATTTCTCCTTGATCAAGTCACTTCCATGGACAGCCACAGCTGCCCATTCACACTACTCAGGGTGACCTATGAATATTTTTGGTGGCTGTGGCTAGAACACCTCCACTTGTATTTCTACTCAGGGGTCAAGGACCACCTTAGGCACCCCAGACAAGCTCTTGATATGTCTTCACTTCATATCGTATATCCAACCTACCCACCCAACATCCAATAATCTCCTTATAAAAAAGGGCCACTTTATCTCCTTGCCAAAATTTCCCATCGCAACACCTTCTTGTTTGTGAGGGGGAGCAGACTTTGCCACCCCAAAATATGCCTTTTGGGATATTATTTTAAACTGGTTATTTTTAAGACGCAAAAGACCGAAGGAAAACCTTTGACCTTCCCCCTAACTACCTAAAGGGATTTAGATAGAGGATCTGCTCCAAAAAGGGCGCTATCGTCATAGATAACTGTAGTTTAATATGAACTAGGTGTGATAGACAGCGAGGAGCCCAGCAAGACCTTTTTGATCAAAGTCCTTTCTATGTCCCATTGTTAAGGATGACCCAGCAAATATATGTTTACCAAAAGTTTGCTTTTCCACATCCATGCGAGTTATCTTCCTCTCCTTTGAAGTATAAAGCATTTTCCCTCTTTCTCCTCAGCTGAAGATGGCATAGAAGTTTCAACTGCCTGATTCATCATCGGGTCCTGTATTCTTATGGCACCCCTGTATGTACACATGGAATAAATTTGGGTATTTTCTCCTGTTAATCAGTCTCATGCCAATTTGATTACTAGACTAGCCTGAAGAACTTATAAGTACAGAAGGAAAATGACATTTGTCCTCCCCTACATTAGTATGATATTCCTCTGCCCCTTTCCTCCACCACCCTCCCAGGATTCTCAAGTTACCTGATAGCCAAGCTGTGTCCCTAGTTAGTGCACTGGTTTTGGAAAGCGTTGTTCAAGGCCCTTCACAATTACTTGTCTACTGCCTGTGACCTACAGACTAATTGCTAAGTGGAGCAGTTCATAACATAGCAGATATGCGCTCACTGCAGACCATCCTGATGGGCTCATTTGGCGGGAACAGTGTGTCACATGTCAGTGTGCGTTAGAAAGAGTAGGCCGAGCAGAATGCTTCCTACGTTTTATCAACAGATGAGCACCAGTTCCATGCTGTTTATTTATCATTTGTCTTTACTTTGACACAATTACAAAGTTATGCAAAAGTTTCAATTAGAGGGCAAAGAACTTTATTTTTCTGACCCATGTGAGTGTTAATTGCCATCCTGATGCACATTTCTCTCGAATTCTTCGTTGTGTTTCCTACAAATCAGAAAATTCTTCTATGTAGTCACAATACAAGCAACAAAATCAGGAAATGAGCATTGCTGCCATCTAATCCGTAAGCCCCAAATTGTGTTTTGTCAGCTGTCCCATTTAAGTCCTTTACAGAAAAAGGAACCAGTTCAGAATCATACGTTACATTTCGTTGTCACCCCTCTTTAGTTCCCGGCAGTTTGGAACAGTCCTCAGTCTTTCCTTCACCTTAATGATCTTGACACGTTTGAAGGTTACAGACCAGTATTTTGTAGAATGTTCCTCAATTTATGTTTATTTGATGTTCCTGGTTGGATCTGGGTTACACTTCATTGGCAGTAGTATCACTGAGGCGATGCTATGTCCTTCCCATTGCAGCGCAGCAGGTGGGGCGGGGCTTTGCTTTGTCCTGTTCCTGATGACACTCACTTTGATTAGGTGGCTTCTTCCAAACTTTTCATTGTAGTTACTCTTTTCTCCTTTATAATAAACAAGGATTTGGTTGAGAGATGCTTTGGAAATATGTAAATATTCCATTTCTTATTGAGTATTTCATTGTTGATTGATTGATTTATATATCATATGGACTCTTGGTTTCCTATTTTATTCAGTGGGTTGTAATCCATTAATATCATTATTTAGTTGATACCAATTGTCCCCAATTTGGTCAGAGGGAGTGCTTTCCAGTGGCTTCTGTTTCCTAGTGAGCGCCTCCATTGTTCCTTGAGCATTTCCTCAGTGTGTTATTGAGCAGAACAGATGTGCCAGGCTATCTTGTAATTTCCCTGCTCCAATCCTGGAATGAGTCATTTCTTCAAGGAGCAATAACTCCTTTTCCTGGAGAATGGTATTCAGAAAGCATGATTAACCCAAAAACTTACATGCATATATGCATAACCCATGGACAGACAATAGTGTGGTAAAGGCCTGGGGAGGGGGTGGGAGGGTGTGAAGGGAATAAATGGGAGTAAAAAAGGGGGCATCTGTAATACTTTCAACAATAAAGATAAATTAAAATAATTAAATTAAATTAAAAAAAATAAAGCAGGATCTGGTCTCTAGATGTGCTCATTGCTGTTGCAATATCTGTGTTTCAGGCCTTCTCGGTGGTTGGAGCTAGGGAGTATATGGGTATATATGCATACATACATTCATACAAATTTAGAAATGGATTGAGACATAGATGTAGTTGTGTATGTTATATCTACATATGGATAATTTTTCAATTTATATCATATCATTACTTTGTCATTCATATCCCTATCTGTATCTATAAAAATCGTTCACATGGATACCTACAATTTAAATTGAACACCACAGGGTTCATTTTAGCTTCTCGCTTTCCATAATTTGCAACTCCCTTCTCTGACAGTGAGGAACCTGGCTCCCATTATCCTTAGTACATTTACTTACGTCATCAATCATTCTGCAAGCGACCAATGTGCCATAGCCACCAGCACCCCTTCCCCCATGGGAACACCCTTCTCACCGGGTCAGACCCTGACTTCCTGCTCTAGGCTGCATGGCTTAGATCTGAAGGGAATAAATCTGGAAATAATACCCTGAAAGTTTTACACCGAAAGGTGTTCCCAAGTAGATAACCTTTGTTCAAAGACAAGCTGTGATGACCTAACCCAGAAATGACAAAAGCTACCTGTGGATAAAGGCCCGGTGAAAATCTCCTTGTGGTTGGTCCTTCAGACTGGAATGGGATGGGTTGGGGGCTGGTGGGAAGTGGCCTGAGCCTGGAGTCAGCTTTGGGTTCTAATCTTGCTGCACAACCCATTCAAAGCGGACCCCAGACAGGGTCCTAACCCGCTGACTGTCAGTCTTGTTCCTAAGCCTGATACTCCGCCTGGGTCCTTTTATAGTCAGGCAGCAGAGGGTCCCCACAGCTCTCTGCACGTTTATAATAGTGTCTCCTGCGCTCCTTGGGGGCAAGGAACCGGCTTTATGCATCGCCTCCGCTGCGCGCCCTGGGGGTGAGGGAGGCCGGCCGCAGCGCCCTTGGGAGCACCCTCTCCAGCACAGCTCGGGGCCCTGCAGCCTGCACTGCCGAGAGGTCACGCTCGCTGGGACAGCTGGTGCCCGCAGGGCCTTACGGCCACCCCGCCCGGCCCTCATAAAGGGCCCCGATTCCCCGATAAGGAGAGGAAGTGGCTGCCGCAGGAATGCGAGCTGTGATAACCCGGCCCGCCCCCCGTGGGCTGCGCTGTGCTCTGCAAGGGGCAGCCGCTGGCGGCGGGAGGCAGCCCCGCAGCCCCGCAGCCCCGCAGCCCCGCAGCCCCGCAGCCGCCCAGCCCAGCAGCCGCCCAGCCCCCCAGCCCCGCAGCCGCCCAGCCCCGCAGCCCCGCAGCCCCCCAGCCCCGCAGCCTCCCAGCCCCGCAGCCCCGCAGCCGCCCAGCCCCGCAGCCCCGCAGCCCCCCAGCCCCGCAGCCTCCCAGCCCCGCAGCCCCGCAGCCCCGCAGCCCCGCAGCCGCCCAGCCCCGCAGCCCCGCAGCCGCCCAGCCCCGCAGCCCCGCAGCCCCGCAGCCCCGCAGCCGCCCAGCCCCGCAGCCCCGCAGCCCCGCAGCCCCGCAGCCTCGCAGCCCCGCAGCCCCGCAGCCCCGCAGCCCCGCAGCCCCGCAGCCGCCCAGCCCCGCAGCCCCGCAGCCCCGCAGCCCCGCAGCCCCGCAGCCCCGCAGCCCCGGACGTGTCAGGGCAGACGGGGGGGGGGGGGGGGGGGGGGGGGGGCTGATGAAAAGGGCATTAGCCTCCTGCTGGCAACAAGTGGGAACGAGGGGGCGGGGGATGTAGAGGGTTAGGGGGCCTTGCTTCCCTGGGCCTAATTTTTTAAAAGAAATAGAAAATCCATCCTTTTAACCTTTCATGTCTGTCTCCCTTCGATCTTGCAGCCTGACCTCTGCTAAATCGAGTTTTAAATGAATTAAAGTTGGCAGTGCCTCTGGTGCTCATTCATGAACTCTAGAAAGAACTCGGTCCTCTGGACATGAGGAAAGAGTCTATCCTGTCAGTCTGCAGTCTAAGGATCCAGGTCTTTCCCTTTAGAGAGGCGGCGGGGGAAGCGGGTTTTCAGAAGTAAAGAGCCTGGTGATTGACACGCGTTCCTGCCAGGAGAAGGGAAAGCCTGCACTGTTGAACCCCCTGCACTGTTGACCAGCACCCCACACATTAATTAGGATTATGTGTTAGTGGAAAGAGCCCTGGATTAAGTGAGTGAAGATCTGGGTGTCACCCCCCATCCCTCCTGGGAAAGGAAGGTGTACCCCTGAGCCTCCCATTCTACCTCTGCACAGTAAATATCTCACTCTTGGGCAGCTCCAATAGGGAAGCGCTCTGTAAAAGGCCAAAGGCTACAAAGAGGCAAAAGGCATTATTATTGGTGATTTTTTCCTTTTAAAACGCATGTGTTCCCTGGAGGATTAAAGCTATCGTCATCCACTTCTTAGTGTTAATTATGTTAGCAGATAGCGGTCGCCTAATCCCTAACTATCATTAGCAGTGAGAAAAAAAAAAGAGAATTTTGTTTCAGATCAAGCTTCTACTCCCACAGCACCAGTGGATGGGGTGAAGATATTTAAAGCTGGGCATTTGCAGGGAAGATTGAGAAGGGATTAGCTGTGGGATGTTAATGAGAAATGCAGGAAATGCTCTGGACTCAAGGAGAGCTGGGTTCAAATCCCAGTTCTTTTAGAGACTAAGTCACATGGGAAAAGTCATTAAACATCTTTAGGCCTAAGTTTTTAGATCTACTATATAATTATCTGCAGGCATTGACACTGTTGGATTCTATGGTTTAGGCTGTGATAGTACATTATGTCTTAGAAAATGAATTATTGTCTGGTTTATGATATACTGTTACTGTAAATTGTTACCTAAAAAAAATTAGGAACATTTCCTATGACATGATAATTCAGGCATGGACTAAGGACAGATCATTAGTGTCATTTGTAGAATCCCCAGTACAAAGCACAGTGCCTGGCACACATTAGGTGCTTATGTATTACAGAGACCTGTTTATACAATACAAGCCTTCATTTTTTTTTTTTTTAATATATCTTTATTGATTTCAGAGAGAAGAAAGGAGAGGGAGAGAGAGAGACAGAAACATCAATGTTGAGAGAGTCATTGATCAAGCCCACAACCCGGGCATGTGCCCTGACCGGGAATCTAACCCTGATCGCCTGGATCCAACCGCTGAGCCACGCCAGGCTGGGCAGCCTTCATTTTAATGCAAGGAAAAAGTGAACTCTTGGTTTGAAGTGAAATGGTCTCTGGAGGATAGATCTAGTTCCCAAACTCAACCAGGCCAACTCAAGTCATATTTATTTGCTATTTGTGTTTTTGAAATGATTGTGTCAACTTGATCTGAGGTATCAGGAGTGGAATTTTATAATCAAGGGAAATAGGGTGATTTTTAAAAAAGTAGTTATCTGAAGCTTATTTCCTGAAGCTTAGATATTTCATATATATGAATTCATTACTATAATAGTTATTAATCATCTTCTGTGTGGAGAGCCCCTAGTTAAGTGCTCAACTTTACAAGAAAGTATAATCCTGACTTAAATAAACTTATAATTTGTATACCTGCACCTCCAGTCTTTGGACACCATGTTTCTTTCCTTATCACACTATTAAGGAGGTCAGTCTCCTTAACTCTAAAGGCGACCAACATAAGCCCATCTAGAAAACACAGCATACATTAAGTTGAACCATATGAAGTTACTAATATTCTACCATTTTTGAGGTACAAAAATGGCTATATCAAATGGCTCAACCTAATAAAAAAGAAAAACTTGCACTAAATAATGACAGTGAATGCTAAAAGTTTTACTTGTATTAGATTTAAAATATTTTATAGGCATTACCTCATTTTAGTCTCACAACAACCCCATGATGAAGGCAATACTTTGATCTCCATTTTATAGATGAGAAAACAGAGTATTAGAAAGATTCAGTAATCAGTTCAAGTTCATATGGTCAAGAGTGGTCTTACTGTCTGATACACAAAAAGGTCTGAGTGACACAAATAGACTATGATCTTAAATATTGTATTAAATAAAACATTAAAGGAATTGGACAGAAAGGAATAACTATGGAGAAGCTTTTATCCAGGTGTCTAGCATATAGTGCTTGCTTAATAAATTCAGAAGGTGGAGAAGGGAATGATTAATGTTCATAAAGAAGCTAAAGTATGAAATTCTTTCCATATCCTTTTATATTCCTAAGAGTACAGAAAAACCCCCTCAAACTGTAACAGGTACGCCATCGAGTCCCATCTCCATCTGAATTTGGTCTCAGAGGTTCTGAAAAATGGAAGCTTCACTCAATTCTCCTTTAGTCAGTAATCTGATCACCATCAGGAATCTTCAACCAGTTGAACAAAAAAAATCTCATTTTCATATTAAGCTCTTCCCTTTTCAACAGGTCCTCAAACACTCCCAGTATCCAACCATAAACTCTTTAAGAGATAGATTTATATACACTAATGAAAATTAATAGCGACAGGAAACATTAATAGAAGAGATATATGAACTATGAATGGGTTCTGTCCTAATACATCCCAGCAGAATTCTATTGCATCTATGATTCAGGCGGTCTTTGGGCAGAAGTAATTTGTCTGGTAGGATACCTTTGAGTTTGCTAACAACAATCAACAACTGATAAACACCAATGTGTGAACCACTTGACTCCATCTTGTGATGAATTCACTTTCCCAAAATTCTGTCATTGTAATCCACCACGCTATAAGGTGGTTTGTGGTTGTTGTTTTTTTCAAACTGTGTGCTGGCAACTGCTTGGGCAGCTATTTCAGAATCCTTGACATCTACCGACGCTTTTTGGACAATGGAATGACACAAGTCATTCTCATAAGTCATTGGTACCAAAGGGCAATGCTAAATTCTTCCAAAGCATTCTGGGAAGAGCATCACGAAGATGGCCATAAACGCTATCAGGCACTGCCTGCCACATGAGCAAGCCGTTCAGTGAGAGGAGAGATATAGAGGAGTGTGACAGGGGACGGGCATGTGCAGGGTGACTAAAATTAGTTTCCAATCTGAGATCCTCCTTTCTGCCTTCTCTGGAATGGCTGTCATTGCCCACATTTTCCCCCATACATGGTCCATTCTGAAATTCTTGCCATTCAGAGGTCTAAATGTCAACTGCTCTTGAAAAAGCTACTGAAATTCTGATGATGAATGAATGTATAACATTTCAAACAGATACTGTGTGGAATCTTATCACTCTGCCGGAAGAGCAGCCGGGGAGAGATCCGTGGTCATATATTGATGAAAGGCCTTGTTTATGGCCTTGTAAAGCGATGTCTCAAATATACAGGCACATAGTTGCAGGTCGTTGCCTCATGCCAATGACAGATGTCTATCTTGACCTGTGTGCACTTCTCCAGCCTTCCAAGGTTGCCTGTGAACAACCCCACCCCTCAGTCAGAGGTTGGACTGTCAGTAGGCAAATGAAAAACCTTCTCCCAGAGTCTCAGCGCAGAGCCCTTCAGAGACCAGCTGTTGGATAGGCCCAAGTGAAAGGCAAGGATTTTCCACAAAGTTCTCCCTCAAAGAAGAGGCCACCTTATATTTGAGGCTTTACAAAGTCTCATCCTACATTTTCTCTCTCAATTACTTTCTTTTGATTAATGAAATAGTGCTTGGGAAAACATCAACCTAACAACCTTAGTTCAGTATTTACTGAAGTCTGTCTGCTCGAACTGACAAAATAAAATAAGAAACAAAGAAATGTAACCCATATTTTGTAATTATTTTTGGAAGTGTGCTTCCCAAAAGCAATCACCAAATGTTACAAGAAAAAAAAAAAAAAGCCTTACTTCAAAAAGCAATAAAATAAATGGTTACCTTGGACAGGCCATAAATATACACCTCAGGACAATTGAAAAATGAACAGCTAATGTTTTCCAAATGCATATTTGTGTTTGGGACCATTTTTCTAGTGCAAGGCTGATGTTGAGGGTGTCTTAGAAGTGAAGATGGTAAGATCTAGAAGCTGTGTTAAAGAACTCGAAAAATGGCTCAAGTGATGTCACTGATGTTGAAGATTCATGTGAAGACTTTACCTAAAAAGAAGAATAAATAGTTTCAAAGTCTGGAGCTACATAAATCTCTACATTCAGGTAAAGATTATTAGATCAAAGCCTTATTATGTCAAACACCATTAACTCTGCTTTGTAGACAGTAAAAGTAAGGCCTTGAGGGGTTAAGAAAACTGCCTAATCAAAGCAAGTACCAAGGTTCTCTGACCACAGGTCACACTCTAAACAACAGGAAACCCTAGGCTGGGCTACCTCTGATTCTGGGCAATACATTTGAGCTATATTTTCAAGCCACGAACATGAAAATAAAATATGCAAAGTTCTTTTTTAACTTTCTAGGAATAAAAAGAATAGAAATGTATCTACAGATTTAATTCACAGCTGAAGCGGGAATCCCACTTTGCTGCAGGGTAATGAACATTGAAGATGCTGTAAAGGAGAAGCCCCAAGGGTTGGCTGCTTGTTGAAAGCCCTGTGGGTGAAGCCCCTGCAGAAGTTTCCTTCTGGGAAGCATGGAAACAAGTGTGCCACACGTGCACAGAGCAGGAGAGTTTGTGAGCGTGGCTGAGGGTGATGGCAAAGGGCCGACTGAGGGTTCCTGGTAAAGGAACAGATGGAAAAAGTCTGAGAAACGTTGGTCATACTGAAGGGGGGGGGAGAGTAAAGATTGTGTTATAGAATTTTACTAAGTTGCTTGGGAAGTTCATTAATTTAGTAAAACTCTTGAGTGAGTGACACTGGAACCTGACCCTTTAATAGCAGAAATTCAGCAACGAAAGAAGAACTTCTTTCTCTGGAGAAATTAACCTCTCATTGGCTTTGTACCAAGAAGAGAAGAGCAAAGTAGCAAAGGAAATAAAGCAGAAGCTATTCTTTATCTCTCCCCGGAAAACCCCGAGCTTCGGCAAGGCCCTCTCCCTCTGGTCCTTGGCAGCCTCCTTCACAGCTGTCTTCCTCCACTTCTCCCTGTTTAGCTCCCTGGCTGTTTCCACTGGGGACCTGGTCCTGCTGTAACGTGACTGCCTCTAGTGTGCCAGACCAGTCATTCATTTTCTTTACCTGCGTGTCAGTTTATGTACTGTCGCAGAGCAACCCTCGGTATTTGTCATCATCCCTGGGGATCTGCAGGCCCAGGTGACTTTACTGACGTTCAAAGTAGAGTTGACTGTCATAGTGACGGAAATGGCTGTCGTCCTACTTGTATTGACTGGTTAAGATTCTTCTGGGGTTGCTTAAAATTTGTTATATTTTACTGAACTATATGGAAGGGGAAATGATATGTTTTAATGACAGTTATTGGTGCTGGGATTGATATATGGGTTGAGTTATATTGCCAAGTCAAAATTTTGGAACCTAGAATGTATCATACCCATGTAATATAGTGTTGCTATTAAAACATTACACATGCTCTGGCTGGTGTGGCTCAGTTGGTTGAAAATCATCCTGTACAAAGAAAGACCACCAGTTGGATTTCCAGTCAGGGCACATGCCCAGGTTGCCTGTTTGATCCCTAGTCAGGGTGTATGTGTGAGCCCTTCGATGTTTCTCTCTCACATAGATGCTTCTCTCTCTCTGTCTCTCTCTGTCTGTCTCTCTCTGTCTCTCTCTCTCCCTTCTTCTTTCTTTAAAAATAGCAGTTAAAAAATATATTTTAAAAATGCTACACATAATTTCTCTCTTGAACTTCAGTTTCAATATACCCAGCTACCCCCTTGACACGTTGACCTTGCTGGTCTGATTTCAGCTCAAGTGTGCTAAGCTAGAAATGTCCCCCACAAACCACTTCTAAGGCAACCAATTTTCCAATTTTTTATATTTTAAATGAAAAGGAAGTGAAAAGTCATTTTTTAAATATCTTCTTGAGCAGTTGCCTCACTTTCCCCTCAGCTACTTGGGCTCTGGAGTCCGAATTCCTGGATTTAAATTTTAGTTCTGCTACTTAGTACATGATCTGCCACAGGCATATTATTTCACTTTCTTTGAGCCTCAGTTTCCTGGAGTACAAAACAGTGCCTGCCTCAGGGAACTGCGAGAACTGAAAGGGATCACTCATGTAAGCGAAGCACTGTGTGGTCAAAGACAGAGGGAACTCAGTGTTTGCTGCTGGCATTGTTATCGTCGTCATAATTATTATTACTTCTACCTCATTCCTGCTCTTGACGCATCGGATGACTTTGCCTCTTACTTCCCAGAGGAGACTGAGAATATTAAGTATGAAGTTCCTCAGCTCTCCTGCCACCTCAAGTACGGCTGTATTTCCACCCACCTTTTCCTGCCTCCCTTCGCTATAGACAAAGGCAGGGGTCCCCTTTTCTGTGCCTCGTCGCCCTCCTCCCAGCCGTCACCCCCTCACTTCATCAAGCCAGCTCCCCGGGGGCTGTGGAGCGGCGCTGAAGCGAACGACTAGACTAGACTCTGGAATCGTCAATCTTGGATTCTCTGTCTGGCTCTCTGTCCAGCATCATCACCCGCAGAATGGAGATGATGACAGAACCTAGGTCACAGGGTTTGGGAGAGAATTAGATGAGATAATAACCAGAAATCATGGGGCTCGGTACTTGGCACAGAATAAGACCTGAATGAGTGGTAGCTTTTTATTGTTGTTATTATGTCTGTTAGCGTTGCCAGATCCGCGCCTTTCTTTGTAGCCTAGTGCCACTGTGCATTACACAGTGTAGGTGCTTAATAAACATTTGTTCTAGTGGTGGTGGTGAATGATGAATTATTAGCCATGATAAGTTGCCTCTGGCTGGGGCTCAAGATTCTTGATTTCTCAAAGAGCTGCCTGATATCACCACCACGAGTTCCAGAGAGCACATTCATGTAGCAGGGGGAAGCTCCAGGCAGAATAATTTTATTTCTATGAGGATTCCCCACCAAAACCTAATGTAGTCTCCCGATGAGCTGAACTGGACCAGGCAGAGGAACTTGTTTTTTCTCTGGCCATAAGCAGGTTCAAAGTTTAGGACTAAAGGCAGCAACAGTCTCCTTGTCTCTTTCCCTGAAGACCACACTTCAACTCAGTCGAGAAGAAAAACAAACCTATAGAAAACAGTTAAAAAAGAAGAGGTCCAGAGACCTTCATCCGGAAGCCTAGGGAAGGAGGCAGTGGATTGGGAAGGATGTGCCCTTCTAATCGAATGATGCCTCAGCCTTTCATCAGCCACTTGGAGGACCAGGATTCTCATGAGTTAAGCCCTGGCCTGTATTCCCAAAACGCTTAATCCATAGAGAAATAGTCAGCGGGAATCTCAATATTTTCCAAGAGATCCCTGAGGAAGGAGAGCAGGTTGCTATGATGTGGGACAAAGGTAGAAGGCAAGAGGCAGAGATGTAAGTGCACTTAGGGATTAGAATGCACTAGTTTTGAGGAATATTGGGGCATTTAGGAAGGTTAGCATCCTTAATTTAAATGTAGATCCCTTTGAACATTTTTATGCCTGACTCTCTGTACAGTTGTATATAAAACCCAAACCAGACACTTAGGTAATAACATTCATCACAAATGTGCTCCTTTGTTTAGTGATTCATTGAGCACGCACTACATACCGAGTTTCACACTAGGTTCCGGGGATAAATGAATGAAATACAGCTTCCACTCTCAAGTTGTCCACGGTACTCAAGAAGACAGGCATTCTAACCTTATCTCAGGGAAGCTGATACAACTCACAAGTATGTCAACCATGCAACAGAACAACCATTCCTGTGCCTGGAATAACAGCTTGGGGATGCATATTTTGGAATTCTTTTGATCACAAATTTGGTCAGTTCGCTTTATTACAGAGTCCATGTGGGCACATTATCTTAGCTAAGCCAACGAGTACTGTGTGGCAAGAGTGACAGAGTCAGGTGACTACAGAATCTCCTTAAAACAAGTCTTAACATTTTTCTGTTATTCAGCTATTCGAACTTCATTTGGTTGTCTGTTTGGCTATTTAAAGAATTCTAATGTTATCCTCAACTAGAATTCCTTTTAAGCTCTGTTATCAATCCCAGCTGCACAAAATCCAGAGAGGAAATTAACCAATGAATCTTAAACACAAAACCTTGGTAGATAATTCTCTAATAATAATTTTGGTGGGCATGTGAAGGACTATATACATGGCTTTGGTCCCCTGGACTTCCACACAATGTAAATTGCATCAGAACAAAGTTAATTGAAGGCACTTATCTAAAATGCACTTTGTCATTTTCCAGTTATATGTTCACTTTACTTTGTAAGAATTGCTTAAGCAGAATTGCTGTTTTATGACATCATATGATTAGATTGAAACTTGACTCTGTCACCTGACCCTTTGCCATTGAAGGGGAGAAAGAAAAAAAGATTTTCTTGGGGGTAAGTGAACCTTTTAAGGCAGAATTGGCAAACCCTTTCTGTTTAGAAGCGAGAAGATTGATTCTATAAATAGATCTGCCATTTCCACGTTGCCTAAAACGAAAGGTCATCCATGGCTTCAGCTTCCCTTCTCTCTTTATTCTGTTCATGGCATTTAATGAAGATGGGTTACGTGGTAGACTCTGATTTCACCAAGAAATGTGTGATGTTCAGCAACAGTTCTGTCACAACACACTTAGGCTATCGCGCTGATACGGAAGACCTTCTCCAAGAAGCCCTTCTGGCATGCAACCTTCAGAACTTGTCAAGTGAAAGTAGTCAGAGAAGCGGCTGCCCACTGATAAGGCAGGTCTCAGCTCTTTCTCTGTCCTTCCTCCTCTCTTCCTGCAGACTGTCTGACCTCCGGTGTTCCTTCCCACTTCCAGAGTCAACGGTTCTAAGTGGTAGGATAGGCCTCAGCGGATCATGAAACTGGGGGGCAAGGGGTTACTTTTGTAACATTCTCTATGGTTGTACATTCTCAGACCCTGACACTGACATTCACAGACTGATATGGCTGCAATAAATCTTTTTTTTTTTTAGTAAAACCATGTTTATTTTTCTTCTAGATATTCGTCATCTTTGTCATAGTCATTTTGCAAGTTCAATAATATCATGGGGGTGGCTTGTCTTGACCTTGTAGCTCTAAGGAAGGTCCTGGAGGTGATCACTCAAAGAGGGACCGTGTGTTGTTCCTTCAAAGTGTATGTGCAATGAATTCTACAGGCAAGTGACCATATTTTCTTAATGAGAAAAAAAAAATGGGACTCATGTTTTGCCTATCCTGGGGAAACAGGACAGAACATTTGAAATTAGAACTATCCTACAAAATTTAAAAATATTAGAAGACTCATTCAGCTTTCAAGCAAACAGAGAAATGTATAATCACACAGTAAAACTTTTCTGTCGAGCCCTATCCACCTTCTCAGAGCCCAACTATAAGGTATCCCCCCAAAATGCATACACACACTTCGAATAATTATAAAGGCAGTGTTTATTTAAAAAAATTAATTTTCAAAATTGAGCTATCAGCTGTTAAACTGTGTGTACATTTTTTGAGACACACTGTATATGGACTAATAAGTAACCTAAGAAAGGCTGTTCAGACACATCAGAGGGAGCAGTGGCAAGAAGGTGACTATGCATCCAAGCTTCCCTAGCATGTGACCTTGAGGAGATTCATTTAACCTTTTGAACCTCAGTTTCATCTGTAAAATGAGGACGCAAAATGCCACCTTGCATGGCGAGGCTCAGATACTGCATGTGAAACGGCTGACCCTGCGAGGGACTCGACAGAGGGCCCGGGGTGATTCCTTTTTCCGCAGGACCCTGTTAGAAAGCCCAGGAGAGATGCCCTTCAGGGTCCCCCTGCAGCTGGAGTCCCAACAACTGCAAACCTGCTCCTTTCCGCCCTGGAAGATGGCCTGTTCAGCCTCTCCGTTCCTCCTCTGAGCTGCCCTCCGGCCTGGGTGTGCTGTGAGGCGCCGACGGCAGCTTATCTGGCCGCGAGTGTGGAATAAACGCGGCAGCCTCCGGCGCTAAGGGCCTGCTTATCGCGGGGGACAGAGCCCCGGCCGGGGGGCCACAGCTTAGGCCCTGCGCTCGGCGGGCTGTCAGACACCTCGAGCCATTCCAGGGGCGCGCTCCGCCCCGAGGATGCCCGAGGGCACTGGGCATTTTCATCTGTAGCATTTACTACGTAAGAAGCACTTGCCAATAAAGTTTCTGTTAGATTTAAAGAACTGTGAAAACGTTGAGATACAGATAATGTAATCCTCGGCAACATGGAAAGCTTCTTGCCTCACTCCGAAAAAATGTGTTTCTCAAAGGAGGGCAAGTGGAACAAACTCCAAGGAACTCTCGTGAAGCTTCTTCTAAAGCTAATATTAATAATACTATTTAGCTACTTTGCCACTTGATAGATAATATCAATTTATATACTTTTTCTAAATGTGGGTTGTCTTTTTCCTCCTTTAATTTTTTTCTTTTTTGAGCAAAGGGGGATAGGATAATAATTTACCTCCTTGTTATCTTCTAGGGTTGGCTATAGTATGTGAGGTACTAGTTCTTAAGATGAAAGGAGCCCGGTTCCCAGGACTTCCCCAACGGCCTTCATATGACCAAGATAAAGGCTGAAAATTGGTTTTATGTATTTAACTCTTATTTTTCCTTTTGTCCTGGGATCTGTGTTGCAGATCCCAGGAATGAATGGGGAGAGCAGTAGAAGAAAGAGGCTCCAAGCCTCAATCAGAGTCCCTAAAGTCAACCAAGCAGGGGTTGGCAAGGATATGAAACACTAAAACTCCTGCTCGGAGGAAGTGAATTGGGAAAATCATTCGGGAAAACAATTTGGCAATGAGATTATTCATAACACACTCTATATAATGGGGGAAAGAAACAAGCCAAATGTCTATCAATGGTGTAATGAAAAATTACATTTTTATATATTTATAAAACCAATAACTATGCAACAGCGCAAATCAATGAACTCCAGCTACATGCATCAACGTGTGTGCATCAAAAAATATTCTGTTGCCCGGCTGGTGCAGCTCAGTGGATGCAGCACCATCCCATGCACCAAGAGGTCGCCGGTTGGATTCCCGATCAGGGCACATGCCTAGGTTTCAGGCTCGATCCCAGGTAGGGATTGTGCAGGAGGCAGCCGATCGATGTTTCTCTCTCATCCATGTTTCCATCTCTATCCCTCTCCCTTACTCTCTTTCTAAAAAAAATCAATAAAAACATGTTTTTTAAAAAAAATACATTCTGTTGAATGCAAAAAGGCAAGAAAAGATATAGCATGATTTCATTTATATATAAAAGTAGGCAAAACTGTTTTTAGGGCTGTGTTCATACAGAATAAAACCATAAAAATGTAACAGATTGATTAGCAGAAAATTGTCTAGTAGCTACCTCTTTTCGGGAGAAGTAGAAGAATCGGGAAGGGTTACATTGGTGGTTTTAAAGGTATTGATCTTGCCTACTTTTTAAACCAGGTGGTAGGTACATGGTTGTGTTTGTTTTATTACTGTCTTTAAAAGTTTTTACATACTTTATATAAACATTTTGTATATATGGCACATTGTATAATAAAATTTTAGAAGAATGATAAATTCATTCTTTGCAAATTTTTAGATGAATAGTGTGTGGAGGTATAGAAACCAATCTAGCTATATATATAGTAGGTCTCAAAGAAATGCATACATACTTCAATAATGGATATTTTATTTTAAATGACATTTATCCTTTCATGACATTACTATAAGTAATCTACAGATGAAAATATTTAATTGTTTGCAATCATCTATTCCTTCAATGACTGTTTATTAACTACTATGTGCCAAGTAAAGCTCTAGGGACTTAGGCTATATCAGTGAACAAAACGAAGATTCTTGCCATCGGGGAACACATATTCTAGTTAGGGAGTGTGTGTGGGAGGGTGGCAGAGAGAGACAGACAGAGAGCAAGGAGCATGCTGTACTAATAAATTGTATCTTATGTTGGGAGGTGATAGGTAAATGCTAGAGCAGGGTAGATAGGTTCAGAGTTGCCTGCTGGGCTGCCGTTTTGACTAGAGTGGTCAGGGCAGGTTTCATTAAAGAGGTTAATTCTGAACCAAGACTTGAAGATGTTGGGAGTGACCGCGTGACTTATCAGGGGAAGATTGTTTCAGGCAGAGAGAACAGCTGAAGCAAAGGCCCAAGATGGGGTGTTTAAGGAATAGTAAGGAGGCCATGGGGCTGGAGTGTCAGTGACATCAGAGAGGTAGTGGAGGGATCCGAGGGCTTTTGCAAGACTTTATCTTTTTCTCTGAGTGAGGAAAGGAGTGATGATCTAATGTCAGATCAGCATCTGGCTGCCATGTTGAGATTAGACTGTTAGGGGGTGGGACAGAGGCAGAGGGCCCGGTAGTAGCCTGTTTCCTTAACCCAGGCAAGAGGTGACGTGGCATAGAGCATTGGTTTCCACTTATTTCTGAGACTAATGGCATTTTACAAAGAATAAATGTTATTTGACCACTCTGCTCTTTTCCTTTCTCCCACCCACATTCAAGCAAGCAAATGCACTGTGTTCTTAATCTTAGAATATGTTGGCACTCGTATTTCTAATCTAAAAATCCAATGTCTTTACATTTCAATAGAATTGTTAGTTTTTCTTTTACTACTTTAAAAATCCTCTTACAAGGTTATGGGACATTCACTCAATGGAATCAGGCAATTGCTATAATTAATGGTTGTGAAGATTATGTGGCAACATGGAACACCCTTAAGATAGAATGTTCAGTGAAAATAAAATAAATAAATAAATAAGCCAGGGGCAAAGTTGTATATTTGTATAGTATGACTAAAAAAAAAAAAAAGATCCCTGACCTTAATTGGTCCAGCCTGCACTTTCTCTTGGACCTTATTTCTTGTAACTCTCTCCTTTTCTTGAATTTTCTATAACCATCCTGACCTGGCTGATGCTTAAGCCTCCCGAGCATGCTGTCCCTTCAGTCTTCACAGGCTGTTCCCTCTGCCTGCAGCTCTCCTCCTGTGGGGGCCTGGGGGGTCCCCCTAGTCTGCACCTTCTCTGGCCTTGATGGTGAAACAGCAACCCCACCCCTTGGCGCTTCCTATCTCTTACTTTGGTTTGTTCTTTCCACTGTATTTATCACCATCCGACAAGCACCTCATTTTATTTATATTTGTTTACTCTCTCTCTTCCTCTACCTGGAAAGTAAACTCCACAAGGTCAGGGGTTTGGTTTATTTTCTTCATGTTTTGTTTTCGAACAGTACCTGACACAGAGTAGGTACATGCAAGAAATCTTGTTGAATGAAATACTCTTACAGAGACCTCAATTGTTTTCATTGCTAACCTAATTACTGATGGCAATTCCCGTTATAGGCCTTACTGAACAGTGAAGGGATCATGTGGAAGGTTATTGAGGGAGGGAGCGTAGGGATTATTTAAATCACATCATTGGAGGAGTTGAGTGGAGTTAGGAGATGGCCTCTGTATGCTGGTGTGTGGGAACCACATGGCAGACTGATAAGCCTCGGGGAAGCTGCGACCTAAAGGCTGAGGGGTCACTAGAGGCAACGAAACATTTTCCCTACTGAAAATGAGGACTCTGGAATGGGGAGGTGATGAGAAGTGCCACTGCCAAGGCAACGTCTAACCTTAGAAAGAGGGACAAAGCTCCCACACCCCCCATGGTTTCCTAGGTCTGGATACAGAGGCCAAAATCTGGACTGAAGGATGAGATGACAGCCAGAGAGCAGATTCAGGCAGCAGTCAAGGGGATAAGCAGTGCAGACTGTCTGTCCAGTATTGAATTTGAAAATTCTAATGCATGTAGCTTGCAGAGCTCTGGCTTAGGAACTTTAGGCTAAACTTGTGGTCACCTGTAATACACAGTGCAACAGTACTGTGTCGTGCTAAAATATCAAAATATTGCCATACAAGTTGGTAACTAGCTGCTGCTTGAGTCCCACCCCAATATCCTATCTCCTCAGGATCCAAAGCTGAAGGGGGAAGCTTGGGGCCTCTGGGGTCCTACTCTGACTCTACAGTTAGGATCTGCTCTGATTGGCTAGGACCTGGTATATAGCTTGCTAAAAATTTTTTATCATCACACTTGGTTTGAGAAGGAATACCCTAAAGTCCTGAAAATTTCTGAGTAGGTAGCAAGTGTAGTGTAATACTTCTGAAGTGGTGTCCAAGGTGGAGGTGTTCCAAGAACCTGGAGTCATGTTCAAAACCTCCTAACTCCATTGACCTCTTGTCAGTCAGGAGGACTTTATTGGTGACATTTATCCAGGGTCTGTGCATGACTCACAGGGAACAGCAAAATTCATAAGAATTCATAAGGGTGTTGTCCAATGGGTCTCACCTTGTCTGGACCACAGATCCCTTTGAGAGGCCAATGAAGTTCAGTCTTAGATCCTTCAAATTCGTACAGTTACTGAAAGTAGTCTTAAAAGTTGGCCCAAAACTTCATAAAGCAGAGAGTCTGGGGCATTTTGTAGTGGGATTGGAAAGTGGTGGGATCCCAAATAATGAGATCACTGCAAAGCACTAGATGGTGTCCAGAAAAATCAAGATAGGGGAAGAAATGTAGAGACACTTGGACCTCTCAGAATCACCAGGGAAAGCTTCTACAGAAAATCATAGAAAGAATGAGATTCTGCAGCTAAATTATAAGCTCTCCCAGGCCTGGAAGAGGGAAGAAGCTCATGCCTCTTTCCTCCGTGCGTGAAACCCAATCTCCTCCCTCGTCTACCCCAGCAGAGCGTGGGACTTAAGGACACTGTAGTTCAGGAAGTCATAAGCATTGATACACAGTTATAGACACCTTCCTACTCTATAATCAGCCTCAAATACAAACATTTATGATTCGGAAACTGGTCCAAATATTTAACCCCATAGTTACGCAGGCACCGACTACAAGGCGGCTGGTGATATCTCGGTTTCGTGTCTCACCCCTGAGAATGGAAAGAACTAGCAGTCTGCAAGGCGGGATGCCCGTCTCTCCTCCTGACCTTTGAAACCAGTGCCCCCAGGTTATAAGTACGGCCACTTACTCTGCTATCCTGTGGCAGTTACACGCACATGCCTGCCATTCAGAGATCTGGAGTGTGCGTTGACATCTGTGTGTGTGAAGATAAACGGAGGCTTGTTTTGATGCAGGACATGATACAGGAGCGCTGCTGGCATGCTGTCAGAAAACTCATGTTAAAGCCTACCACCCGCAGGACGCGGCCGGCCCCTGGGTCACCCGCCGGTGGACCCGGTCGGGGTGTAATCTATTTTCAGTCTATGGCTGTCTCTTTAATGTAGGAGCAGAAGCTTCAGCTGAAATGGAGCACTGAGCACAATCAACAACTACTGAACAAATGGACAATTTTGATGAGAGATTTTTCTTCAAAATTCTGTTCTATGGTAATTTAAAAAATGTTGTAAAATTTTGCATTTTAGGAGAGGAAAGAATCAAAAGATGACCATTAACCTTGGGAGACTAGAGGGGAGAGTAAAAGTGAAGATAGTGTAGCTAACCTATTGGGGTAAACGCAGGAAAATTCAATTCAGAAGCTAAGAGTATTCGAGTGTACCCAATATCTAGACACAGCGCTCTGAACACAGTGCCAGGGCACCTGCATCATCACAGTGGGAGTGAGTGCAAGTCAGGGAGACACCACCAGTCCCATTGCCTCAGTGGTAAAAGCACACCCACCCCCGGGCCCCCGCCAAAGTTGTACATAGGACCATCCTGACCAGACTATGCTGCTCCTACCACTAATTGGGTTTGGAAAGTAAGATGAACTTGATTTGTCTTTCCAGGCACACAGTCAATGCCACCATTGTTTTTCAGACCAAGGCATTTGTCATTTTTCATTTGCCTAATAACGTTGTGCATCAAGCTTTTAGTAGAGCCACTTGATGATCAGTCTGTTTGAGCCATCGAGATAGATTTGTCAGGGATTCGGGTGATCTTAATTCATCGCGTGGGTGAAGGACTTGCAAATTGTTGCCCGCCTCCTGGGGGAAGAGCTGGGCTGGGGCTCAGTTGGCCTTTCAGCATCGCTGCTCACGGCCCAGTCTAGGGGAACACTGGTTCAAAAGTGTGATTGTCTTCTTTTTTTTGTAAGAGTCAGAATGCCTGGGTTCAAGTCCTGGTTCTAACACTTTGTAGTTTTGTGACCTCTGGCAAGCTACTGAACCGTGGTGACCCACATGTGCGATGGGAATAATAACAAGGTTGTTACAAGGAACACATTAGGTGATGTATACAAAACACTTAGCACAATGCCCGTTTGTAGGAAAGCACCTAATAGATTTCAGTTGCTTTTATAATGAAGCATTCTTCCTATTTTTCTAAAGCCATTTTAGCCAGATCAAATCTGTACCAAAAAAAAAGAGGCTATTGGCCATAAAGACTGTACTTTCCTATTGCTAAAAACGCAAAATTCTAAAAATGTATATAAATTCATTTATATCTATTAACTTAACTTGGAGATTTTGAATATTTGCTCTTTCCTCAAAGATGTTTATGTGAGGATTGAAGCTCCTTTACTCAAATTAATACATATCGCCATTGATGTGTATCGCATTGGCTCTTAATATTTATTATATGCATGTGTGAAACTGAACCGCGTAAAAGCAGAATTTAGGCATTCCTGCCAAAAGGAAGTGAATTGAAAGGAAGAAAAGCAGAGCCTTTGCAAGGAGAAAATTGTCCTATCTCTCAGCCAGTGTCAGAATGTGGAAATGTTTACAAAATGCTCATTAAAAGAAAAAGGGATTGCAAGATAGAAACAAAATCTGGTGCACAAGTTTACACTAGAGAGATAAGAAAGGCTAGGCCCCTATAGGGTATTTTGTTATCCAATTACTGCAACCTGACTTTTGGGGGAAGAGGAAGAATGGTAGGGGGAGGGAGAGAGAGAGGAAGAGTTTCCAAACTTGTCTCCAGTGACACGAGACATTTACGCTCCGCAAGATAAAACTGCCACTTAGAGCCCAGGAGAGCTAAACCTTCCTGGGTTGGCCTAGGGGCTGGAGCAGAGTCATGGGTTCTCCGGGCCTGCAGCTGTGCGCTCTCCTCTGCCTGGCGGCTCACTGTGCTTCTGGCAGCCCCATCATGAGCCTGGAGCGGTCGCCTCTGGAAGAAGACATGCCCCTCTTCGATGATGTCTTCTCAGAGCAAGACGGTATTGACTTTGACACACTGTTGCAGAGCATGAAGAATGAATTCCTCAAGACATTGAACCTGTCTGACATCCCTACGCAGGATTCCACCAAGGTTGACCCACCAGAGTACATGTTGGAACTCTACAACAAATTTGCAACTGACCGCACCTCCATGCCATCTGCCAACATCATCAGGAGCTTCAAAAATGAAGGTAAGTTCACATTTTATTGATGCGATTTGGCTTGGATATTTTTCAAGAAGTGATAAGTAAATTTATAATGCGATGGGAATGATATAGGTAATAAGGGTGAATACATCTATATGAGGGTGTGTGCACACAGATACACAAAACAATGCACATTATGGCCTATACCATTTTAACACTTATTTTCTGAATGGTATTAAAAGGTATTAAAGAATATCTTTTAATTCAGTCATAAAGTGTCTACCATTTTGACATTATAATGAGATCTTTAAAATATTTAAATTTTGACAGCAAGTAATACAAAAAAATTAATGTTGGCCTACCACTATACCTTTGTCTGTCATATTTCAGAGAGGCCTCATTTTCCACTAGGCTTTTGATTGATTACAAAATTTGTCAACTTCTACTTAAAATGAAAATAGGCAAAATCCAGAAAGTTGTGATTTGTGTTTTGCTCAAACTTTGGATGAGCTTCCCTTTTGTGACCTTATTTAAAAGATATTCAGACAGGATGGAAACTTATATTTTAGAGAGTCTTCCTAAGGTTTTGCTGCATTTGATGTGACATATATATCTTTGAAGCACTGTTTATAGTTTCAAGGAAGTGTGCACGGCCCAGTTAATGATCCAGTTTATATCTGCGTCTTTATGAAGAGCGAAGCGCAAGCTTTCAGTATCAGTGGGAGAGTGTGTTTTCTCCTCCCAGATCTTTATTCAGTAACTAAGTCTAATGACCTAGCAAGCTAATCCTTTGTTAATTATGGTATTGGTAGGCCAAAAAAGGGGGAGGGAGGATCTAATATTTATGGTATTGGACCCACTGTGGGTGGGTCCAAAGAAACTAATTCTTTAATATTTACCAAATATGCTCTTATAGTCATTAACCAGGTATAAATAGGGTTTAGATGGATGTTGACCAGACCTTCTTAAAAGGAGAAAGGTGTGCTCAAAGAAATAGCTCGGATTTTGGAAACTTGAGAGCAGGTTGACTTAATAGTTGTGAATAATGAGTTTAGTTTCTCTGAACCTCAAGTTCGTCATCTGTAAATTAAGGATGGTGTAGGTACATAATACAACTGAACAGTACAAAAGAGGTTCTGAGTAAGAAACATTCCATTTGCTATGAAGTGCTGAACAAACATTAGTCATTCCTGATAAATTCCCTAAATTTAGGCCTTATAGAAAACGCTGAGTAGGTGTTACTCAGTCCTAGAGATACCATTTGCATTAAAAATTTAGTTGACAGACCAAAACTTCTAATATTTAGTAACATATTGGATATGTTATTTAGTAACATTTAGTGACATAATGGAAATGGCAAGCTGAAATTGCAGATTCCTTTGGAAGGGATTCTGAATTCTTCCATGGGATCCTTTCCTTCCTAATGTTTCTGAGCGCTGAGCCCTAGGTGTCTGGCTCAGGGTGTGAGTGGAAAAGTATTCACATCCTCTGGGGAAATGGGGTTTTTCAGTTCTTGCTTCTCCCATGAGGATCTGGATGATCTAGGCTAGAAAGTGTAGTTTATAGAGTTTCTCATTACTGGAGATCAGCCAGAGCAGGAGTATCTCTGTGGACAACTCAGCCCCACTCTGCTAGTCTGCGGGGGGAAATGGGCAGCCCTCAGGACAGGAATTCTGCACTGGGCTCGCCTTGTTGGCTGATATTGTCTCTTTTGTACTCTTTGGGTCTGCTCAGTGCAGCTTCTTAGGAGACAAAGACCAACAAAACAAAACAAATCCCCCAATCCCTCCAAACCTAACTAATCAGGGGAAAACAATTGCCACCTCCAAAGTAAAAAGCATGATGTCTATTCCTGCCACTGTTCTGACCTAAACTTATCATCGGGGAGAAGTCAGTTCTCTGCACCAAGGTTCAATTTCTTCTGGTGTAAAATGAACAGAGGTAGCAACACCTGCATTGTAGGAACATTGTAAGAGCTACGTTAAACAATATTTGCAGAGCACCTGGCACATGAACTTTGCTCAGAAATGTAACTCCTCCACCTATGACTTACTATATTTACAAATGCACAGTGAACTTATTTTTAAACATCTTTATTAAAGTATAATTGACATACAATAAACTGCACATATTTGTAGCGTATAATTTGATAGGCTCTGACGTCTGCAAACAGCCATTGAAACCATCACTACAATCAAGGGAGTGAACATGCTCATCACCACCAAGTTTCCTAGTGCTCCTTTGTAGTCCTTTCCTCTCACTAGAGTGAGGATTTTACTCTGCATTTTTTTCATAGGTCAAGTAACCAGTCTACTGCCCTATTTTTGATCTTCAGATGTTCCCTGTCTGAGGGGAGTTGTTCTCCTCCATTCTTATAAAAGGGAGACTATGGCCAGGCGAGGCTCAGTGGTTGAGCATTGACTTATGATCCGGGAGATCTTGGTTTAATTCCTGGTCAGGGCACATGCCTGGGTTGCGGGGCTCAATCCCCAGCGGGGGGCGTGCAAGAGGCAGCCATTCAATGACTCTCTCATCATTGATGTTTCTATCTCTCTTTCCCTTTCCCTTCCTCTCTCTGAAATCAATAAAGATATATTTAAAAAAAAAGGGGGGGGGGACACAGCTCCCAAGCTACTTGATATAATAAGGACATATGTTACACTTATAAATCAATTTGGTTTGCTGCCTGGAATCATCAATTAATCAATGTGTTTAAAGTGCTGCCTCTAAGGCATAGTGCAGATTGAAGACATAGAAAGGAGTTTAAAATGTGGAACCTGCCAGCATGATGACAGTCTAGTTGGGAAGATCCATCCATAAAAAGACAGCTGAAATACAAGGATGCACATGGCAAAGGTCAAAGGAGAGACAGAGAGTAAGTACTCAAGTGATTCAGAGGGAGTGAAAGTCCAGGTAAGAGGTGAGGAAGGGAAGGTCCCACAGGGAGCAGTCACAGCTAGGTAGGTGGAGATGAGGGAAAGAAGCTATCCAAAGGTGCAATATACAGTAAAGTGAAGGGGTGTTTTGGTAAGTGATGAAGATGTCAGTCTACTTTAAACAGGAAGGTTTACAATTTATTTCATCTTTCAAAAACTATCAGTGGAACAGTTACAATGCCTCATGCACTGGAGAGGGTGAATGGGAGTAATGGCCAGATCAAGAGTTTAAGACCTGATTATAGCTGGTTTTAAGAGCCATGCTAGAAATTTTACATTTATTCCATTGACCAATATTTCCCACTGGCAGTGTATGAGATGATTTTAGGTCATACCTAGAGGAAGCTGTAAATCATGTGAAATCATTATACACTTTTATTAATCCACATATCATCTCAAACCCATCATTTCATAAATGCTGTTGCTTAGAACAAGTCTAAAAGAGGTTGAAAGTATAAAAATAATCCGATCAAGTTAAATAAAAATATTAAATTCATGAATAGGTATACAGTTGGGAAAATGCTGCCAAAGATGATACAGAAGGTCCATCTGGTGATGGTCCTTAGTGTCTTGGGTGTCATGGAACCCTTTGCTTGAAGACAAATGCCCTCAGGGATTCCTTTTGGACATATATTACCTGGGGCAGTAGTAGGGGAGCTTTGGACTCCTATAAAAATCTTAGAAAGTCAACATGATGATATTTGGAGGTGTGCTTCTAAGACAAAAGGACCTTTAAAAGTTTATTTCATAAATATTCTTGAGTGGTTAGTATGTGCCAAACTCCATGCCAGGTGGTAAGGGTATAAGACTAAGGCAACTCATCTATCCCTTCCCCCATTTCTCCTTGTCAAGGACTGGGTACCCAAAATTAGCTGCTGTGACACCCCTGGTTTATGGTTATCTTCTTGACCTTGACAGGCTTTGGTATCTAGAGCAGGGGTGAGCAAACTTTTTCTGTAAAGGGCCAGATGATAGTACATATTCTAGGTTTTATGAGTCATTTTTCTCTCTTGGGACTATTTAACTGTGCCATTGTAGTGCAAGAGTCATCACAGACAACACAGAACAATTAGGTAAGGCTGTGTTCCAATAATGCTTTATTTCCCAAAACTGGTGGCCCTTGGGCTGTAGTTTACCATCCCCTGGTCTAGATGGAGGTCTTTGGGAGGAACAGTGCCCAGCCAGGGATGTGGGGATCTCCACCCATTACAAATGCAAATATGACAAATTATGAGGCCCTTAACCTTGAAAAGCTTCAAGAAAAGAATAACCACAGCTATTCTCAGTTGGTAGCTCAGTTGGTTAGAGCTTAATCCTGATACACCAAGGTTTTGGGTTCAATCCCTGGTTAGGGCACATACAAGAATCAACCAATGAATGCATAAATAAGTGGAAAACAAAACAAAGTCTCTTTCTCTCAAAATCAATCAATTAAAAAAAAAAAAAAAAAAAAAGAACACTACTACATGTTTCATTTGCTAGTTCTTCACTGGTTAGAAAAATTGGGGGCTTGCCCAAGTAACCTTCAAGGTCCTCCAAGTTCTACAATTCTGCAGCTGACAAGCTAGCAAGCAAGGTTGGGTGAGTTTCCCACCATTCATTACACTGCCACTTTCCATTTAAGTCTTGGCAGCTTAACTCAGTTAAGCATTCTATCATTGACCTTTCTGTGTTTTCTGTGTCAAAGAATGCTAATATTTTGTTTGCTTCCATTTATATCCCTTCATTCTCTCTGTATCAAACTTCCTTCATAGACAGGCCCTCTTATGACATAAATAAGTGTCTTTCTCTGTGACATACTACAAATCTCATTTTTTCTTTTTTATTTTAGATTTGTTTTCCCAACCAGCCAGTTTTAATGGGCTCAGAAAATACCCTCTCCTCTTCAATGTGTCCATCCCTCACCATGAAGAGGTCATCATGGCTGAACTCAGGTTGTACACATTGGTGCAAAGAGATCGCATGATATATGATGGAGTGGACCGGAAAATTACCATTTTTGAAGTACTCGAGAGCACAGAGGAAAATGAGGGTGAAAGAAACATGCTGGTCTTGGTGTCAGAGGAGATCTATGGAACCAGCAGCGAGTGGGAGACTTTTGATGTCACCAGTGCCATCAGACGTTGGCAAAAGTCAGGCTCATCCACCCACCAGCTGGAAGTCCACATTGAGAGCAGACACGATGAAACCGAGGACACTGGCAGAGGACAACTGGAAATAGACACCAGTGCGCAGAATAAGCATGTCCCTTTGCTTGTCGTGTTTTCTGATGACCAAAGCAGTGAGAAGGAACGGAAGGAGGAACTGGATGAAATGATCACCCAGGAGCAACTTCTGGAGCTGGACAACCTGGATGGTTATTCCAGTGGACCTGGGGAAGAAGCTTTGCTGCAGATGAGGTCAAACATCATCTATGACTCCACTGCCCGCATCAGAAGGAATGCCAAAGGAAACTACTGCAAGAGGACCCCGCTCTACATCGACTTCAAAGAGATTGGCTGGGACTCTTGGATCATTGCCCCTCCTGGATATGAAGCCTACGAGTGCCGTGGTGTTTGCAACTACCCCCTGGCAGAGCATCTCACACCCACAAAACATGCAATTATACAGGCCTTGGTCCACCTCAAGAATTCCCAGAAGGCTTCCAAAGCCTGCTGTGTGCCCACCAAGCTAGAGCCCATCTCCATCCTCTATTTAGACAAAGGCGTGGTCACCTACAAGTTTAAATATGAAGGCATGGCCGTCTCTGAGTGTGGCTGCAGATAGAAGAGGAGTTGTGTCGCTTATTTAAAACCTGTATATGTGTATATTTTGTGTTCCTATTTAATAAGATTATTTAATAAGGGTGTACAGATCATAGAGGCTTACTGCCTTAGGGAAATGGACAGGTTGGTTTGTTGTAGGAAATGCTTATTATGTTATACAGTCTCATTTCTTCTGATCTGTTGTTTTTCTCTGGACTTGCCATTTTCTGACAATGCCACCTCCAACAGCAAGTGGCAAGCCCATATTACTTGCCTTCTATGTCAATTTGAAAACAACTCCTAAGCAGAAATATAGTGTCAAAAGGTAGATATTTGTGTATGTATATGTGTACATAGATAAACTTAGAAAACTCTTTTGGTTCTATAGAGGTAGATTAGACCCACACACGTGCACAACTCAGCTGTGTATAGATTAAAAGCCAATGGTATATTCTCAGTCACCTGTTCTCTGAGTAGGATTTCTGTCAAGATTTGCACCAGGAATTTAACCGCCCTAGGAAGTATTACATTTCCTAAACACTATTGGGAATGTAGGTGCAGCTTTCATCAGTTGAGTATCTGCCGTTGCTCAGAGCAGCAGCGCCTGGTAAAGGATGTTGCATGTTTGAGGAGAAGGGTTATTTGGTACAGAAACCAAATGGGTTCAAGGGGTAGTGGCCTTAAGGTACAATATAGCAAGGAACAAACCCTTGGGGGCACCAATGTGCTCTCGAGGGCAGTGCCTGGCAAAGAAAGGAAAGCAGTGGGTCTTCAGGGTGACATCTGTTTCTGAGATAATAGGAAAGCAAGGCCAATGTTGGCCTTTACTGCTGAAGAGGGTAGAGGAGGTGGGAGAGGGCACATAGGGGAGGAGGGGGAAGGAATCTAGATGTTATCCTAGGATGTGTCTGTAAAATTATTAGCAGTTCTAATTGGAGAATTAAATATTTTGGACAAAATAAAATTTTCAAAGAACAAGAGGAGAAAAATCAGAAGGGATATGTCTGTTGGATTCTTCACTTTTTAATATTTTTCTTCAGCTCTTAATAATTCTCCCTGGCCTCTGCACCTCTGCTTTTGCTTCGTCTGCCTTTTTTCTTCCCTTTTCTTCTTTGCCCTGGAGGCACATGTCCTTCTCCCATTCCTGTGTCCCTTGCCTTCTCCGGCCTTCATTGCTCCTACTGTGACCCTGGAGGGACATCTGAAAGCATTAATTTCTAGTTTCCTCCCCGACATTTAATTTTATTTCTCCTTACAATATCCTAAATGAAATGTGTTATTCATGAAGAACACAACAATAAGGGAAAGAAACTGAGAGTCCAAAAGGATCCACCCACGTAAATGGATGAATAAATAGACACGAAGGCAAATGACTTGAAAGCTAAACCTGAATCATGAAATCAGGTTTGCCCCATGGTAGAAACCCTGTAGCCTTCCCATTCTACAGCCTTTCCATTTTGGAACTGGCCAGGACTAAGGGATGGGGAAGTGTTCCTGAGAGCAATGGTCTGGTGGGTCTGCCAGTAGTTGGCCAGTTGGAAGGACACTGAGACTCTGGCTATGGTCTTAGCCCCTCCCCAGCCCTTACCCCGATGAGGGATCATGAGCTTTGTGCAGGAGGAACCAGACCAGTGCAGTTCTCAAACTATTCTGACACCTCCAGGGAGACAACACAGGTGATTCACACTAGAATCAGGAATGTGACTTCTAGTACATTGTCCCCACTCACCCCATTGAATGATGAATGCTAAGAAGTCTGGCATATTTTTTACACTTGTTTTTTAAAAATATATTTTTATTGGTTTCAGAGAGAGAGGGAGAGAGAGATAGAAACATCAGTGATGAGAGAGAGTCATTGATGGGCTGCCTCCTGTACTCCCCCAGCTGGGGACTGAGCCAGAAACCCCAGGCATGTGCCCTGACTGGGAATCAAACTGAGATCTCCTGGGCCATAGGTTGATGGTCAACCGCTTAGCCACACCAGCCAGGCTCTGGCATGTTTTCTACTCTGGGAAACCATCAGCTTCCCTTTCACAAAACTCTCGAGGTTATAAACTCATGTCACATTAGAAAATAGAGGCAAGAGAAACTATTTTGAAAGATATTTTGCTCAATTTGGACCTCAGCTTTGTACATCCAGATGCATAGATTCTGAGAGCAAACAGAGGACAGATCCTGGGGAATTCATTGCCCTGAAAAAGTGGTATTCTGACCACCAGTGAGTGTTATTTTGAGATGGTCATGCAATTCAGAATCGTTCATTTATGGAATAGCCTCCATATGCAATGGTACGTGTGTGTGTGTGTGTGTGTGTGTGTGTGTGTGTGTGTGTGTGTGTGTGTGTAACTGGCTTGGATAGCCAACCTTAGAGCCCTCAGTGGGATGTGGCGCATCCTTTACACCCATGGTACACACTTTATACTCATATACTCTACGGTACTTCTTATCCTTTCTAAAGGACACTGTAATAGACATACAATAAAACCTCAGTTGAACAAAATAGCTCTATTTAGATAAAAATCAAGCAAAATTTTATGTCTAAAATATGTAAGCTGGTGGTGTGCTGGTAAATGCTTTACAGCCAGCACCCCTGGGGTGAATAAGCCCTGCTTTGTGAGTTTCTGTGGTTCAATGGTACAAATACTCCCACCACGGCTTATTTCAAGGTACCGAAGTGATGCCAACCGGCTTCCAAAATTCCTGAAATTAGCATTCGCTCTCAGGGGCCAGGCTTGCTGGCTTTGGCACCCCGTTGCTATTAGCACCCTGCTCGTGCCCTCTGCTGACTCCCCAGGTTCCTGGAGAAATCTCGTTGCAAGCACTTATAATCACTCTTCTGTTAATGAGAGGTGAAAATCCAGGCTGTCTGCAGCTAGGCTGCCTGCCCCAGATGCGCCTTCTTGTCCCACAGCCCAGACATAAACATGCATTTTTCTGATTTTCTTCTTCCCTATGGAAAAAGGGTGTAGAAAGCCACATATTGGTTATTCAGATGTTGCTAGTGGCTTTTGTTTTGTTTTGCTTTGCTTTCTTCTCATCAGAGAATGAGAGGAAATAACCCATAAACACCAACAGGAAGCCATGAAGTCATCAGAACCTTAGGCAAGTAGAGCTCACTAATGTCTTCTCTGATCATAGACCTTGGCTACATCCCACGCCAGTCTTTTTCACAGGCTTATGGCAAAAAAAGCATCACTGAAGTTGATCAACCCAAATGACTCTCCAGGAGAATTATAACACGGAGACTTGGGCAGCCAACAAGCAAACATTCATGTAAAAGTTTCTAGGTGTCCTGCTATTTATTGATGGATATATTTATTTTTGTAATATAGTGTAGAATACCAAATATTTTATTTTTATGTTTGTGATTCCCTCTTGGATAAAATAGTCTTCTGTGCTGTTCAAGCAATGCCTTTCCCAGAGTATGGCTCCTTTACAGTGTTTGGCCTGTATTTTTATACTTTCTTTTTACATCACAACATCCTGTTATTTTAGGGGGCCTTGCCGTAAGCTCGCTATCATCTGCTATGTTTGTGTCTCGTAGGCATGCTGTGAGCCCCTTGGCATATTTACTGATGTGCAAATGGTACAGTTTTAACTGAATGCTGTAGTTTTCACTGAAGTGTAGGTGTTCCAGAAAATATTTACCCAATAAACTGTCACGTCATTCCATGAGTTGACATTGTCATTTTTCCATCAGAGGCAAATGTCGTCAGGCTGTACGGGACTATGATTGCTACTTAGCATTTAATTGGCACTTTTCATTCCCCAAAATTGGTACTTTTCCACTGAAGGTATCCATTGCTTTCACTGGACCACCAATTCAAAGATGTGATTCGTTAAATCCCTTTGTAATAGGACCAATTACTCTATAAATGTAAAAAAAAAAAAAGTTCATTTAGTGATTCTCAAGAGCCAGCCTCAAAGTGCCTAATTCTTTCCCTGTGTATAATTTTTGGCCTGGGAAATTAATGATACATACTTTTCCTGGAACTGTTAGTAATTGTTTTGATATTCTTTAGGATCTATATTCTCTAAGTAAAAGGTATTTTCATAAAAAGAAATTTTACATATTACTTCTTACTGGACTCCTCAACAGCCCATAAAGCCCAGGAGTGTTGTGGTAGAACATTGTACAGTTCTTTCTGTAACACAGAAGGGACGCTGCCCTATTTAAGAATTGTGGATCTTTTCAGAGTCACCATGAGTTGTACTTGGCCCTTGGCTCTGTGGTAAAAAGGTACACAAACTATTGTGACTGTGCATTTTCCTGGCCCTAACAAGCACATTTGATTTCACACATTAGCTAGAAAGAAAGTAGATAACTCTGTGCAATAGCCACCTAAAAGGGTATTTCTGGGTGTGGAAATAGATCCGTAAGTGTAAAAGTTCACCAGGGAACGCCTGTTGGTTGTGGCCAGCATACTTACGTAGCGCGCGAGCACTCGTTCGGTGAGTGTCTGGCCCAGTCGCGGTGAGGACGCGACGTGCTCGTGCCCACTTGACCAACTTCCACAATGTGGGAAATTAGCTGATGCCATGATCACACCGAATCGGCTGAAACGCAGTAATTTTCTTGTGTAAACCTGTTCGCTATCTATGTCCAAATGTATGTAGACATTACTAGACTAAACGGAAGGTGGGGAGAAATAGTTTACACTGTGTTCATAAATGAAATGTGTATATTCAGAGTTATCTTGTTAAATAAAATGGAAAACTTATTTTGATAATTATTTGGAACATTTTTCCTCGAGATGAAATCTATTTTGCTCTCCTTCCCCACTGTTTTGGGGGGTGTCCGTTTCACAGTATATCCAAGGGGAATAACACTTCTTGCTATATTAGTGGAATATGGCCTGAAGAAACAATACATTGGTTTTAGCTGCTAAGTGGTCTCACCAGAGAGTGAGATTCTGTTTCATATGGGTCTCCCACTTCACGCAACTTCCTGTAACGCCCATGAATGCCAGAGACATATATAGCAAATAAAAGGGTCTCCTCTTTGTCAGTCACTGAGAAATATTTCTTCTCTGAATTAAGAATGATGCAGACTAAAGGGCAATTCCATTGGGGAAAATATTCAGGCTAAATTATTGAATCTCATAGAACCTCAGGCTTAGAAGGGACTTTTAAAAGTTATCTGGCATGCCCCATCCCCTCCAGCAGCCCGGCAAAAACACTGTTCATCTTTTCTGCAAATATAAGCAAAGGGACGGGAGAGCACTGCCTTCTTAAGGACACCTATTACAGTTTCCGAGGACTCTTCCTCCACCCTGCTCAGTTTAACACATAGTTGAGCTCTTTATGCACACAAGTCACTGCAGGAAGTTGTTAGGGGGTTCTCCCTTATATGGAACTGAAGTCTCTCCTGATGTCCCTCATAAATTCCCAGTTCATAACTCTTGAGACGGCCCGGGCCTATCTAATCCATTTTCATGCCAGCCCCACGGTTTGCAGATAGCTCTCCTGTCCTTCTGGACGCACCATCCCCATTTCCTGCAATACTGGGTGTGTGACACATGGCCAGATGCAGTGAGCTCCCCTGGCCAGATGGAAACACATGCAAAGCCTGCCCTGGGAGCAGACCTGCCCCTGAGTGTGTCAGAGCCTGGTGGACAGACAGACCCTGCTTCCTGTTCTGGGAGGAAGTTCATTCTTATGGCAGAATGTGGGAACTGAAGGACATAGAATCCCAGGTGGACTGAAATTCCTTCCATCAATCATCCTGCACCTTTTGGGGGGAATCCTCTGAAGTCCTGGCTGACAGGCCGTATCTGGCAAGTGCGTCAGCAGGGAGCACAGTCCTTGCCCCTCACTATCAGGACAACTGATAAGGACAAGACAAGCATTCTAGTCACGGAGGGAAGGGAGCTAACCCAAGCTGGGGCCTAAGCCAGGGCTAGGCTGAAAAAGGCCGAGAAGCCCTTCTTAGTAGTAATGTCGAATTCTTTAGCAACCTATTCATTCTCTTCTGTAAATAATTCCATTTGTGGATGTCTCTCACAGTGCGGTGCCTGGACCCATTCTTCACATAATATGGTCTGACCAGAGGTTGGCAGCAAGAACCAGTCACTTTTGTTCTAGAAGTGTCTTGTCTACTGGTACAGCCTAGGATGGCATTGCGCAGACACGGCAGCAAGTTATTTTGGGGGGAGAAAAATTATTTCCAAAGCTCAGATGATCCATTTAATAACATTACCATTTCTAACAGTGCTCTGAATGTGAACTGATCTTTGTGGTGTTGGGGAACTATAGTGCCATGAGACTGGCTGCATGTGACTCGAGTCACATGGACGAGGGCCCACTTTTGCGCACAAGTGACTATTTGTAAAGAAGAGGCCTATTTGGAGAAGGTGCGAGCTTGTTAACTTGGGTGGTTATAAATGGATTATGCGATTATCTCCTACTCACTCTCCCGAACTGTCAGTTTACAAGAACCAGTTCCTGCCCTCTCTTAACCTTCCTTACACCGTTAGCACAGATCCAAAGTGCTCATCTTGTCCTGAGAAGAAAGTCCAGAAACACATGGGCACCCCAGTCCATTTTTACTCTTCAATGTGATTTTAAGAATCTTGTCAAAAATTTAGACCACTCAGTTCAAACTGAGATTCTTTGGTGGAAGGCATGAAGCACTGTCGTCAGATCAGGCTCCAGCAGAAAATTTTCACTCCTAGGACACAGGGCCAACTCCTTTGCACAACTTGGGAACAGTGTTAGAAAATGTGGTTCTTACCGCTTATTAGTATTCCTGCCTAAAATACATAACATGACCTGACCAATTAAGAAATATCAGGTAAACTCTTTTGGAGAATCTGCAAAACGACCAGATTGCACTTGTTAAACGTCAATGGCAGTGTTCAACTCTGACAGACAGACAGACCCTGCTGTACACTCTCAAGTGACATTCATTTATAAAACTCTTCTGCATGGATATTGCTCTTTTTCCAAAGCTGTGAGTTGTGTGGGAGGAGTAACTGGGCTTTTGCCTAAGGCAGTGTCTAAGCAGCAAGCAGGCAGAGTTAAAAATAAGACCCCTGCACAACAGGCAAACTCAACGGAAGAATCAGACGAAACAGAGGTGAGGGGAAACTGTGCATCAGTGTGGCAACCCTGAGGTCAGTACGTGAGCTGCAACAAAACATTTTCCTGAAATAACCGAAGGAAAACACCATGTTCCCTGAAAAGAAATGTGCTTTTCAGGCAACAAACCATCTGCTTCAAGTGTTTAGAAAACAGATCTCCAATCACTGGTAATTTAAACTTCCTTATACCCCAGTTCAATGTTTGATAAGGAGAGTGCTAACAGGACTGGAACTGAGTTACTATATTAAGCAGCTCAGCCAGAACAAAAACCAGCCCCCTGCAGTTGTTTTGTTTATGCTCCAGACCCTTCTGTTTTAATTAACATAATATTTACACGAGACCAGCTCCCGTTACATCTTTTGCTGCAACTGTCCCATGTTTTGTTCTTTATTGTTGTTTTTGCTTTTTTTTTTAAAAGTTCCTGCAAAACACAATTGAAAATATGCCTGAATGAGGAATATACACAGTAAAATGACACCGTAGCATCGTAGCTCCCAAGAGCCAAGCCCACCTGCGCTGTGCAGTTTGAGGTCAGGTATCACATTGCCAGGTAAAATACAGGATGTCCAGTTAAACTTAAATCTAAGATAAACAATGAATACTTTGGTATAAGTATGTTTCAAATATTGCATACTATAAACAAGTTTGTTTATCTGAAATGCAAATTTAATTGGGTGCCCTGTGTTTTTATTTGTTAAACCTCTCAGCCTTAGTCAGACATTGCTTAGGTTACATGAATGGAAAGAGCCAGAGAAAAATGAAATAGTTATCCCTTCCATTCCCAAATGAATGACTCAGAGGATCATAAATCAAACCTACCAGGGTTCATTGTCAAAGAACAGCTTTGAGATGTGAAGTTGAAACCCACTTGACCATAATACCTGCCAAGACTAAAACAGTAGCAATACCTAAAGCATTGTCCTCCCCCGTTTCCCTGGACAGCTTACCTTCAAAAATTCTCTTCTTCATGTTGACTTTGCTTATTTTAGATTTTGTTATATTCATTAAAGTGAAATTACTGCAGAAAAAGATGCATATTTAGAATATATCCTTCTGAGAGATACTAGCAAGTTACTCTCCAAAATGTTTACCAAATTATTCTCCATATGCTGGTACAAGAGTGCTGGTTCTATACAGTTTCTGATATTCAATACTATTGCTTTTCTTAGTGAAGGCTGATATGGTTGAATTGTGTCCCCTAAAAAAGATAAGTTGAAGTCCCAACCCCAGGTACCTCAGAGCCTGAACTTATTTGGAAATAAGGTCTTCCAAGAGGTAATCAGGTTAAAATGAAGTCTCTGGGGTGGGCCCTAACCCAATATGACTGATGTCCTTATAAAAAGGGCAAATATGGACACAGGTGGGCATGAGCACATTGAGAACACCATGTGAAGATGAAGGCAGAGATCAGGGTGCTGCATCTCTAAACCAAGGAACTCCAAAGATTGTCAGCAAACCACAGAAGCCAAGGGAGAGACATGGAACAGCTTTTTCCTCCAGCCCTCAGAAGGACCCAGCCCTGTTGACACCTTGATCTCAAACTTCTAGCTTCCAGAACTGTGAGATGATACATTTCTGTTGTTCAAGCCACACAGTTTGTGGTAGTTTGTTACAGCAGCCTTAGGAAATGAATACAGATGCTAAGTAAGATAATTAAATAAATTTAAATTTATTTCTTTAATGATTGGTGAGTTTGACTATATTTTCATATATTTTTTGACTAATTCTCTTTATCCCATTGATAGGCTTTTCCTGTCTATAACTTTTCATTTATATTGCTTATATTCTTCTAAATGATATGTTGGAATTCTATATTATGTACAATTAGTGCTTTGTAATATGCAATCAGTTGTTTTCCTGTTTGTTCTTTAACTTTTCAAAAATATTCCATTTTCCTTTTCAAAAGTTTTTCATGTTTATTCAGTCAAATTTATCAGTCTTTTCCTTTGTGGCTTCTGGGTTTTGTGCACCACACTTAGAAATGGTTTCTCCATCTCAAAATTATTAAAATGTTCTGTTGGCATTGTTTGGCTGGCTTAATAGCAAGAATAGGAAAGTCTTTCCTGACTAGGATCATCATAAACCAAATTCACACTGGGCCTGGAAAAAGTTTAAAGCTTCACTTTTTTTGGTAAGTTCTTCAAAGACCTCTGATTTTGCAATTGCCTCTCAATCTGTAGTCCCTGTGGCCTGGAGCCCGTGGCTTCTCCTGCTGTAATGCCCAGGGAACCAGGAGGCCCACCCGGGTTCTTGTGCACTAATGGCCCTTCATGTCTTTAAGCAGTCTTATTGGGTGACATTCCCCTCACCTGTCACTGTGTAACATACCATAGCCAAAGGGTGCTTGCGACAATCATGACAGAATGGTGGCTGGGGCTTCCTCATCTTAAAGCCTTTCTCGCCCACACATGTGGCACCTGGTCAGTGGCTCCTTGAGTCTCTCTCTCTCTCTCTCTCTCTCCCCCTCTCTCCCTCTCTAACTGAACTTTTTCTATGGTGGCAGAAGGTTGCCAGAGTGTGTGTCCCAGAGCACTAGTGAGGCAGCTTAGCTGGGTTACCTTTTATTATCTAGCCTTCAAAGACATGCAGCATCACTTCTGCCACATTCTGTTTGGTAGGAGTGAGTCCCCAAGGCCAGCCCATCATCAACAGGATGGGAATTAGACTCCATCCTCTGAAGGAGGGGTGTACTGATAAATTTTCAAGCATCTTTTAAAATTCCCATAGATAGTATCTAAGAGATCTCTAAGCCAGTTCTCTCTTCTGTGCACAGCACATGCCAGGTCCGTGAGAAACACGCAAGTATTCCTTGCCCTGCCTGACCTGAGAGAGCCAGCTCATTCCTGCTCAACAGCAGCTTCTCTTCGTCACTCCTCCACCAGATTGGGTCACCAGCTCGTCTCTTAAACTTGGATTTCCTGGGTGTGTCTCAGCTTGAGTCCTTGATGCCCTGCCCCACAGAAATAGGAAACACATACCAAGCTCTCTGAGGGGTACAGTTTGAAGCAACTCTTACTGCATTGAAGTGAAGAACAGGCATTCTTCCTCCACCCCTAACTCCCAGCAATTAGAGCTAGTCTCAGTGAATGAGAATACAGTCCACATGGGTCGCTAGTCACCAAAATCAAGTTCTGAAGAATACTTGTAGGCATGGAAAATATTTCCTTAATAAGAAAATAGTTTTTCTTAAATTAAGTCAATGACAGTAGGATTTTAAAACTCAAGATGACCAAACAATATGTTTAAGCTAGAACTATACACTTCTTTCAGTCCTTTTTAAAATCAGATATTAAAGTTCTACTGGGAATTCTTGCTCTTTGGACAAAGGAATCAGAGAAAAATTAAGCAACTTAACTAAAGTCATCTAATCAGGCAGTGGAAGAATTAATCACAAGACCTAGATATCACAACTTCTTGTATCAGGATTCAATTTGATGCCATCAAGATGTTTTTGTGAAGTAATATCCTAAGGTTTGCCTCAATACTTGTTTTAATGATCAGAAAACAACAATAACAAATTGCAGATCCTGCTAGACTATACTTTTCAGTTCCTAAGCACACATGAATGTATTTTAACAGAATCCAATTTTTAGCAAACAAATACTACTGAGAAACATTATTTAGTACTTAGGGATCTACCTAATGTGGTTGAATGCCATTGGCTTGAGGAGCCGCGAAGTGAGAAGCAAAGTGCTTTTGAGACAACCCAGGACATGGTGTTGAAAAGCTACGTGTGGAGTTAAGTCAAAGTTGAAGGCAGTGTGGATTCACAAAGCAAGTACAGTAACCAAGTCCCATGATCCATCACCTTTAGGTTTGTTGTTTTTTGCTATGACAACTGCTTATCTTTGTTAGATGCTTTTGGATCCACAGCTGACACTTGAGGATGTGGCATTTCTTAACTGGCTTGACAAACAAAGAGTGAATATGAAAATTCAGCAACACAGCAGAGATTTCCATATGGAGAATATTAGGGATTTTATTATAACTGCTCTTTTTATGATTATACAAGTGATGTCCAAAAGACATTTTGGCAGCACATATACTAAAATCGAAACAATACAGAGAAGATTAGCATGGCCCCTGCACAGGAATGACACACAAATTCATGAAGCATTCTGTATTTATTTAACAACAACAACAACAACAAAAAAGACACTACATGGAGAATACTTGTTACTCTGAGCTCTGATATTCACCAGTAAGATGCATTTAATCAATCACCTAAAGCTAATTTGAGCCCTTTAGAGCTAAAACTAGTGCTATTACTAGCACAATCATTTAAAATTAACAATAGAAAGATCAAATTGTTGGTCTCTAGCTCTTGTGCTCAGGCAAATTAGAACAACCTGAAGTCCCAATTCCAGATTGCAGATTCTGGCATGCCACTCTGAGTCTGCATGGCTATCTTGTCCCTGTCTTCTTCTCAGACCATCAAAGGATCCAATCATTCTCTTTGAGCAGTCTAGAAGTGGATGGCAACCTCCCACAGACTGGACAAATAACATAAACAAGTAAGGTGGCCTGGCGACTGTGGACCACCAGAGGGCTCAGGCTCCAACTGTTGGCAGCAACAGCTGTGGAGTTCCAGATGATAGTTGCCATAGTAGAGTTTAGGCCCATGTGTACCAGATCTTCCAATGTTTAAGATAAATTAGAAATCTGGAATTTAAAATTTTTTTATTTTTTCCATCTGATTCCAGAAAGTGTCTCCATTCTGTAAAGTACAAATAATGCATAGCTGTGAGTCAAATTTGGCCCATAAGCTACTTCTTCACATTCTGAGGCCTTGAGGTCTGTTGGAAGATTGGGAGAATCACATCCCTCCTGAAAAGGACTATGACTTTTCCCACCAAGCCTGTAGTTGTGGTCATTGTGTTCAGATTTGGAAAATAGTTCTTCTTGAGTGTCATTCTCTCTGTTTGATTCCCAACTGCTTCTCTTGGTCAAGATGGATCAGGAGTTGGGAACAGTACTTCCTAGCCTCCAGTTCAGGGGAGTCTGTCTCTGCTCCTTGGTGATATAGGGCCAACAGCATCCTTGAAGTCCCCAACAGCCCTATTAAGGCCTACCCTGGATCCTGGTATTGTTCCTACAGTTCAACATTAGAATGAGAATTTCTTCAACAAAAAGGAACTCTATGTCAATAGTTCTCAAGCTAGTTTGGGCATCAGAATCATCTGAGGAATAATTTTTAAAACAGAGCTCCTAGTCTTACCTGAGAGAATCAGATATAGTTGAAGGGTATGATGTTGGATGGCAGTTCTCAAATGTTTAATTCTCAGGACCCTTTTGCATCCTTAAAAATTACTAAGGACCCCAGAGAGTGTTTTTATGGGTTATATCTGTTTATATTTACTATATTAGAAATTTAAACTGAAAAATTATAAAACATATTTATGAGATATTTAAAAATTAAACTCATTGTGCATTAATATGAATAACATATTTTTGTGAATAAGTGTATTTCTCAAAACAAAATTTATGTCATGAGGAGATTGGCATTACTTTAAAATTTTGCATATTTCTTCAATGTCTAGCCTAAACGAAGGCAACTGGACTCTCCTATCTGCTTCTGCATTCATTCTAATGCCATATGTTGTTTTGGTTGAAGTAGATAAAGAAAATGTGACCTTGAAATATGTAGCTGAAAAAATGAGACATATTTTAGTAGCTTTTTCAGATAATTGTAGATATTATTATCTAATACCACACTGAAACTCAAGGAGTGATGGTTTCTTAAATGTTAGGTGCTAGGTGAAATTTTAAATTAAATCAATATTTAGTTACATTAAAATCCATTTGCCTTCTTGTACTTTTAAAAGATCTTTTACCCAAGAGTGACTCTATAACATTATGCATTTGTTATTCGAAAACTATTTATTCACAGATCTTTAAATGCTGACACACATTTCATTATATAGTATCATCACATACCATTTAGCCACTGGAAAACTCCATTGTACACTCCGGGAGAAAATGAGAGTGATAAAAGCAAATAATGTCTTAGTATTATTACGAAAATAGCTTTGACCTCTATGGGCCCTCTGGTGTAGCAAAAAGAGCCCTTTCCTAGAAATATATAGGTCTGGATTCTACCTCAGGCTGTGCTACTAACTTAGCTCAGGGACCTTAAGAAAGCTTCCTCACCTTCCTGTGGCTCAGTTCCTCAACTGTAAAATTAAAGGTTGGAACTCAATTCAGTGTTCATCAGTGGGGCATCGTTGGCAATCAAGGCAGAAAACTTTGTTGTTGTGAGGGACTGTCCCTTGTGCTATAGGATATTTAACATCCCTGGCTCTTCCACTAAACATGAGTAGTGCCTACCCAGTTCAATTACTGTGACATACTCAGACCCTCAAGAGAACGCTTTGGAGGGTGATAGTCCCTCCAGTTTAGACCTATTGGATTAAATAAATTTTAGGTTTTCTTCCAATTTTGAAGCTAATTCTATTAGAATAATTTAACATATTTTTAAAATTTTGATATGCATGTGTATGCATCTTTTTAAGTATTATAGATATAAATATATTTGATCTATAGGTATTATAGATATAAATATACTTTAGTGACATGGAAAGTAACAAAATTAGAAGAGCTAAAGTAGGGGCAGGAAGGGGAAATAGAAACAAGGGGAACATTCGCATTCTTTTGGCCACATTTTTACAAACTTAGGATTCTTGAAATCTTTCATAGTGGCTAGTGCTTGGCACATCCACTTGTGCTGCTGATCAGAGGTGTGGATGGGAAGAACGAAGTTCTCCCTAGGCTACCGAGCTTCAGGGAACATACAGATAACCATGAAGTCAGCCCTCAACCAGCTCTGCTTCTATCTGCTCCTGAAGGGGCAATGTGGCCAAGTGGCTAAAAGCCTGGCTGCTGAGCCAGCCTGCCTCCCTGAGTGCCCTCATTTGCCAAATGAGAATAAAAGCGCCTACCTTTGTGAGGATTAAATGTGTTAATGCACACAAAGTACTTGGAATAACGTGTGCCAAAGGGTAAGGAAGCAATAAATGCCCATTAATAGTGTTACTAAGGAAAGGCATGAAGCCCAGCTCCTTTCCACTGCAAACCTTGGGCCACCTTGGATGTTTCACTCACCTTCCCCTGTTAATTTTCCATTCTGTTCCCATAAGGCTGAACATAAAGCTGAATTTATCATAGTATTATGTGTGCATGTGGGATGTTGGTTATCATAGGAGGAACTGTCATCTTGTAACGCTGGATGGCTTCAGCACAGGGAGCCCTTCTGATGTCCATTCTAAGGGAAGACAAAGAAATTTCCCAAAGCCCAATAGAGCTGGCATGCCAGAATTTTAGGGGTTTGGAACACACATTTTTCAATGAGGCTAATCTGAAACCATCACCACTGGCCGTGAAAGTCCCACAGATACAGGCCAAAACTGCAGTGAACACTGAGAAGAAAATTCCAGATTTTATAAAAGAGATGACTTTTGCCAGGACTTTTCCATAGCAAGCATCTGAAAGGTTTGGAGGTGAATCTTGGAGAAGTGCTTCTTCTAAATTTGGCATTTCACACCAAGGTCATATCTTCTTTCTTACCTTCCTCCAGAAAGAAAGAGACTGATTCAGACTTGCTCATTTTGCTCTTTGCAGGACCCCCTCCCCCTTAGGATCCAGAGAATATTCACTTTCACATCACCAGAGAAATGAGGGCGGTGGGGCGAGAAGAAAGTAAAGCTACCTGCCTCCAGGGTTAATTGTGCAACTAGTTGCAACGTGGCTTCCTCCCGGCTGGCTCCTGGGCTTCTGAGAAGAATTCTCACAGATGAGTCTATTTCATCAGCCGCAGAGATAAGGGGAGGTGACCTCATGGTAAAGCTTCCATATGTTTTGTGTCTCTGGATAAACACTCTCGAGTGGAGCTTCTGGGTCTGTGTTTCTTATTTCTGTTCTTAAGTGGCCTGGAAACTTAGCCACTCTTTCCTGAAGCTTCTACCGATGACCAGTTTAAGTACTTGATGGGGAATTGGCTAAATGATTTTAAGGTCTCTTCCAACTCTGTAAGTGTATGACTTATATTTGTAGAGCTGGCAATGGCTTTGAATTCATCTTATTTTTGACATGAAAGCTAAAGTCAGAGAGGCTACATGAATTTCCTAGATCAGAAATTTCTTTCATAGCAGGAATGAGTCGAGAACCATAACCTTTTCTACTACTTATTCCAGGGTTCATGAAATTGCGGTTCATGTGCTCCCTTGGAGATGTGTAGTTATGTGCACAAGGTACACAAAAGTGACAGGATTCAACCTGGGGCATTTTCTGAGTTTCAGTTTTTACCCCAAGGCCAATACTTAAAACAATTTTCGTATCACATATACCACTGTTTATATCACATGTATCATGTGTTTCCCAGCTCTCAGAACAGTGCCTGACATAGTAAGTAACGAATAAATATTTTTTAGATGAATGAATAAGTAAATGTTAAAAATAAAATATATTTCATCAAAAAATTTAACTTGCACTGGCCTGAGGGATATGTCAGTGGAAACATTTGAGAAAACGATAAAGATGCTAAAACCAGGTGTCTCAAAAAAGCAGCTATATTGTGGCCATATGCCTCATTTGAAAATCTTTCTATATATTACCAAAGTCCAATGTATTTTGAAATCAATGAATAAGGAAATTGCCTCCTTTGTTCATCTCTCTGGGACACAACTTCTCCCCTTTCCACCGACCTGTATAATCTTCTTATCACTTTCAAAGGGAAAGGGTTCCTGAACCCTTTGGACTAGGCTAAATCTTCTAGTTTTGTGCTCCACTGGACCCTGCCCTTCTTTTCTGTAACATTCAACACATTGCTTAATGTCTGGGTTACAGACAGACTGTAAGTTTCCCTCACGAAGCATGACTCGTGTTCATCTCACTCACTGACCGATACCTCTAATGTCTTGACCAGGACCTGGAATGTGGTAGGGACTCAGTCATAGGGATTGGAGGTGCCTGGCTTATTCTGCTCCAATCCAGAAACAATGCCTGCAAGAATATCAGCAGCCTCTATCAGAGTCTAGACAGGGTCTCCTGCTGTTCTACTTCCAGGAGCTGAAACAGCTGGTCACTGACTCTTCAGACCCAGTGGCCACTCACTGTGACTTAAGCTATTTGTCTATCTCTTTCCACCAGGGTTACTGGTTCCCAGGGTTTCTCTCTTTCCTAGTTGAGGGTTATGAGAGGTAGGGAGTCAAGCAAGGAAGTTGATTAAAAAAAAGACCTGGCCCAGCAGCTGTGGCTCAGTGGTTGAGCATTGACCCATGAACCAGGAGGTCACTGTTCTATTCCCAGTCAGGGCACATGCCGGGGTTTTGGGCTCGATCTTCGGTGGGGGGTATGCTGGAGGTAGCCTGTTGATGATTCTGCCTCATCATTGATGTTTCTCTCTCCCTCTCTCTCCCTTCCTCTCTCAGAAATCAATAAAAACATATTTAAAAAAAAAAAAAAAAAAAGACCTGGTCTGAGGCAGCGTAAGTGCTTGAGAAGGGAAGAGGGAGAATTCAAGAGATATTTTCAGAAATAGAGTGACCTGAGCTTGGATGTGATGAGAACAGAGAGCAGGATGTCAAGAATTCCAGTTGATTCAGTGTTTTGTAGCTTGGATGGCTGGTTGAATGGTGACACTATTAACTAAGGACGGTGAAAGAGAGGAGCATGTCTGAAAGGGAAACCCAAGAGCTCCAGTTAAAAATTATTGAGTGTGAGATGGCCACCCCTGCAGGGGATGTGTCCAGCAGTTAGAAGTATGGATGTGTAAATGAGAGAAAGGTCAAGACTGAAGACCCCTAGTGAGAAACTGGAAGATGGCCCAACACATCACCACCAGATGGCCCGTGTTCATAGACAGCTACCTGTCTCTATTTGGGATCCCAGGGTAGAGACCGCTACTGGATGCACCCTCTTTTTCAATAAGTGACTGCTGTGCCTGTGGTCATTGGGTCAGCATGACAGGGTTAGGGGAGTGGCAGTGGTGGCCTCAGTAGGAGACACACAGGTCAAGGCACCAGACTTGGCCCAGCCCCAGTTAAAGACTCATCCATAAGCATGACCCAAAAGGAGGCAGAGGTCTCTGCACTGTCAGCCTTCATGCTGCTGGTGATGCGCTGGGAGGTGGAACACATTGGTGAAAATATAATAGAAATAAATATATGGAATTTATATATCTTGATAGGAAAATGGAAACTTGTAAACAATTTTACTCATATGCCAAATGAGGTAAACCTGCTCTTTACTGGTTTCCTGTCCTTTACTGTCATGGACTCTACCTGTTCTTGGACTTAAAAAGACCCCAGATCCCTTGTCCCCTACCTCTTCATGTCATTCTAATTTATCAGCTTCTCCAAGTTTCACTTAACACTCTTTGGGCTGTTTTCCTTCTGTGGAATGATGTCTTTCAAAAGATTGCTGCGAGGAGCAAGTGAGGATCTGTGAAAATATTAATAAATAAAAACTTAGGGCCTGGCTAAAGGCTAAGTATTCAATAAAGAGTAAGTTGCTCAAAAAGAGAGCTCAGTGACAGACCGTCTTCTCTGCAAGGGAAAGCAGGAGTTCAGGGAGGCTTTTCCTCCAAGGGTGTTTTTTTGTTCAGTTTGAATTACTTTGTAGGCAAAGTTATTAGGCACAGAATTGCGACCCTGAGTCTGCCAATCAACAAATTTTAATGAAGCTAGAGGTTCCCAAACCTTCTCAATTCACAGTGCTCTGAGTTTCTCAGTAAGTGGTTTGTGGCATCCTTTGGCCAACAGGAATACCTAATGACACCGTTTACTAAGTAGTTGAGTCTAAACACTTCAGTAAGCATTTACGTCTTAATAATTTAGTAGCTATTTGAAAAAGTACATATACATAAAAATAAAAACACTACTACTTTTTATTCCGTTTTAAAACAACATAAAAGGAGCTCTCGAAGGAGAGAGTGTTAGTGCAAGAGTTTTCCCCAAATAGCTGCCTTTTCCAATTTTGTACACAATGAAGTATGCACTTGATTAAAAATTATTAATAACTACAATTACTAACGGGATATGTGCTTTTGTTGGGCACTGCATGGTTTCTGAAAGCTTGGAATCAGATTGGACACTGCCACTCTCATTTCCTGATTTTCATGAGACTCTTGCTTTTTACCGTAGCAACAAACAAAAGCCCAGCTTCAATAGATTTGCTGTCACCGAAAGGAATGCAGTTGATTGAATCCTGAAGCTGTAAATTACCTCAAGCTGGTAGTCCACTCTGAATCCCAACGATGCTGGGAATTGCTGTGTTTCCCTTGGAATTGTGGTGCCCTTGTGAGTTTGCTATAGCTCCCAGGGTGGGGTGCCTCAGCACACAGTTTGGGAACCACCGGAGTAGTCAATTACTGTGTGCCAGGAACTCTGCTACGCACGGGTCTAATGGATGAACTCGGCCTGTGCCCCATGAGTCTTACGGGTAGTGGATGAGACCAGCATTAATCAAATAAATCATCTTACCTAAACACGCATTCTTACAGGCTGTGATAGTGGAATGAAGTGAAACCAGCACAATGCCAGAGGGACCTTGTTCTCAGGCCTGAGGCAGCACCGTATCTGCATTCTGTTCTCAGCAGGTATTTCCTTTGGCAGCCACAAACCTTCAATTGTATTCAGAGCCATCCTTCCTAAAACAATAACTTGGACAAAGAAGGAAACCAGTAAGTCCAAATCTGAAGAATTAAAAATAACCATGTGAGTCATCACGAGATGCATCCAGATGGGGTCAAAGAAGCCCATACCTACCTCACTGTCATCTTGTTACCCCCGGTGACGATATTCTTTCTCCAAGAAAGGCCACTTTACTTCAATAATGCTTGCGCTATCAATCCTAGAGGTTGGGTCAGGGTGAGTGACTTGGGGCTTTTAGAATGGATGCCTTTTGTCCAGGTCCTGGGCAAGCTGAAGCTTACAGCCTAGAAGCAGGCTGCCTGGTCCCCTGGGCCTCTGCGCCCTGGGCCTTCACCCTCATCTGTAGATCCCGTTTTTAAAGAACTCACAGTGTGTGAAGAGTTGAAGAGGTGGGGCAAGGCCTCAGGCCTCTCTTGCCACTAGCTGTGTGGAGTAACGAGACTCAGAAGATAACGTCTGGTGGAGAGTTTTGAACTCAGCCTCTCATCCCTGGTAGGGCAATTTTCAACTTTTCCATCTCATTGCACACATAAACTAGTTACTAAAACTCTGTGGCACACCAAAAAATATATTATAGTTTTTGCCAATATGACAAAAGAAGGTATAATTTGATTGATTTACAAAAAACACATAATAATAGTAATTACCTACCCTTTTTGCTCCAAAGTGGCTTTAAATAATCAGGTGCCTATACTTGTATATAAGGATTGCTGGTACCAAGAATTAATTAATCAGATGCAACCTTATTAAGTGACATGACCAGTAAGATATGACCTATATATTTGTGGTTCAAGACAGGGCATTCCCACTGGACGGTTATTGTTGTGTTGGCTATTGCCATTTTTTTATTTGACAACCTAAGGGAAAAGGGGTCAGTACCGCTGTCTAAATAGTCAGGCATTGAATGTATGTTTTAAAAATTCTTGGGGCACACCTATTGAAAATCGCTGCCCTAGTCCAAGGCCCATCCACCAAAAATACCCTCCCAACGTTCTAGCCCAGTCTAGGGTTGATGGCGAGGCATGAACCTGGAGCTCCCACTGGTGGCAAGAGTGGGCCACAACCATTTCTCGACTTTCCATGTGTTTCGTCCCTTATTCTCATTGGGTTTAACAGCCAGGCCTATGGTCTGTCTACATGAAGCATCCAAACATGGACGGGCAGGGAACAAAGACGCCTCCAGGCCTTTGAACCGCTATCATTGTGGATCCCCGAAGCCTCAGTTACTACGAGGGAAGTGTGAAGTCACCTCATTCCTACCACCACCTTCCCCCACCCTCACTTCTTTCTTTTTTGGAGGCCTGCTCAGAATCAAGAGATGCGAATTTTACGCACACACATACACTCACGATTAGTTTATCGTTACAGGTTATCCCTGCCTTCTACCAGCTGGGAGACAGAAGGCCTGCTGGGGAGTCTGGAAGGAGTGGCTTTAGAAGAGTTCTACACAGGGATTAAGAAAAACACTCTCCTCCTCCCCTTTCGTCGATGATGCTTCTCCTGTTTTTTGTCAGCGTCAGCACGGTGAGACTGGGGGCACCCAGCATGAAGGGCGCAAGTTCACAGCCAGCCCAGGGGCAAAGGGCCCCTTTACCACCACAGCAGGTCACTGAGGAGTTAAAATGTAGTTTGGGGCAAAATCTTATAGTAATAAAGAACGTGCAGCTGGCTGGCATAGCCCCACAAATCCACCACTGTAATAGTTGGGTGAGTAGAGGTTTGGGCATTCATGGTTCTTAGGTCAAGTTAAATACTATTTTATCACACCTAACTAATAAAGATATATTTTAACAATAATTTAATTAAAATGCTATATATTCCAAGTAAAAGCCAGGTTTTCTGACCCCCATCCATTGCCCTTTTCCCCGCATCCATGGGTCAGCAAAATTTTAGACCTCTGATGTTATTCACCTCTTCTGATAGGAAATTTTAAACAAAATGAAATCTTTACCCATGGTTTCTAGTTGTGAAGATATTAAAATTTGTACTGATGTGCAAAAGAATTTCTGAAAGATGGGATCCCTCTTCATTAGAGATCCAAGTGACCATACTGCAAAGGTTCCCAAGTGCGATGGGCTGAACTGTGTTCCCCTCCAAAATCCGTATGTTGAAGCCCTAACTCCCAGCGCCTCAGAATGTGGTTGCATTTGGCGATAGGGCCTTCGGTTGGTGATTAAGGTAAAATGAGGTCATTAGGATGGGCTCCAATCCAATATGACTGGTGTCCTTATAAGGAGATTAGGACACAGATGAACACAGAGGAAAGGCTACCTGAGGACACAGCAAAGGTGGTCATCCACAAGCCAAGGAGAGAGGCCTCAAAAGAAACCAATCCTGTCGACACATTATCTTGCATTTCCAGCCTCCAGAACTGAGAAAATAAATGTCTTTTGTTTCTGGCAGTCCAAGAAAACTAATACAATAAGGTTAGGGGTTTTCCTGATCATTTTAATGGTGATGCAGAATTTCAAATATTATTATTTAATAAGGTAGAACTGAGATTCAAATTCAGGTAATTCTCACTCCGGAGTCCTTATGTAAATGAAAGAAGGTATTAAATGTTCACTACCTTGGGCTGTTTTGAAACAATGGCTTTCCAATGACTATTAAAAAACATTTGGGAGGGAAATGTTGTGTGTTTTTTGTTTTCGTTTTTAGAGAAAGATTGCTTTCTAAGTGGTGTGGCAGAGTAAGTACATTAGGGTCACTTCGTCCCTCTGTCCTAGCCCATGAGGCTTCCGGCTGAAGGCCGAGTCCACCTTCTGCATCTCCTCCAGGCATTTCCCAAGTGCTCGGGTGTGGACATGGTTCCTGGAAGACAAAATTGGGAGCCAGGTCCCTGCGTCAGCTGTGTAAGCACCTTCTTGCACATTGGGTCAAGGACTTAAAACTTGCCGTAGTGACCTTATGAATAATAACAGTCCATTTTCTCAGGCTACATCAGGACCCCCAAATGTCCTCACTGTCAGCAAGAATCCTCACCCCACAGCCCATGTCCTCAGAGGTGCTGGGAAGAATCTCTGCCGGGAGAGTACAGCAGTCACCCCTTATCCACGGTGGCATGGTTCATGGTTTCAGTTACCTGCGGTCAACTGCAGTCCTAAAATATTAAATTTCCCCACCATATGCTCCTGACATTCAGCCATGGACATCGTCATGGCTCAGTGATCCAGGATCGTCCAAAGCAGGTGTTCCTCCTTCGGATGGATGTCAGAGGTCAATAGAGCCTAACACTGCATCGCAGTGCCCACATGGTTCACCTCGCTTCATCTCATCCCATGGCCTTTTTATCATCTTGCATCATCACAAGAAGGGCGAATACAGTACAATAAAATATTGTGTGAGAGAGAGACCACACTTACATAACTTTTATTATAGTGTACTATTATAATTGTTCTACTTCATTGTTAGTTGTTGTTAATCTTGTACTATGCCTAATTTATAAATTAAACTTTATCATAGGTATGTATGCATGGAAAAAACATAGTATTTATATAAGGTTTGGCACTATCCTTGGTTTCAGGCATCCACTGGGGGTCTTAGAGTGTCTCCCAGGGAAAAGGGGGGACCCTCTGTAGTGCATGGTGGCAGGTCTCACATGGTGGCAGGGCCAGCATGCCAATAGGGAAATGGATCACAAAGCCTATTTTAAGGAGAATTCTTCATTCCAGGAGTCTTGAGGTGCAGGACACCCTATTTCTCAGGCTAAGAGCTTGCATTTATATGGCTATTTCACCTGTGAACTGGGGATCGATCATCCTTGTGCGGTGGGTGGAATAGTTCTCACCATTCCCCAGTTTACAGGTGAGGAAGGTGCTGTCTCACAGCTGATTATGAGGGACATTTACACTGCCAGTGAGATGAATGACACGGTGATGTATACTGAGGAGACACCCTTCACACGGCTGAGTACAGGTCCTGAGGCAGTGCTGTCCTGGCAGTTGTCCTGGGCCCCAAAGAAAGACAGCCGAGCTGGGCTGAGGAACCTGGGGTAAGACGGGGACCAAGGGCATGTGCATGCACGAAGGGTGGGACAGGGGCAGGCACTACAAAAGGGGCGCTGGCCTGGCCACTCTCTAGGTGCCCACCACACTGAGTGAAGGTATTGGAGCTGGTTCTGTTGGCAGGCAAAGAGGTTCATGGTGCAGAGCCTCCTGACAGACCTATTAGATATATAGTGTGCCTTGAAATAGACTAAAAAAATCACAAACTTGCAATAACTGCCCCAAAGTAATACCTCTGTTTAATTTTGACCAGGACCACCCACCACCTAGACCAGAGCAAGGAGGTAATTTTAGAATGGGATGTCTGTACTTCTAAATTTGCAGCCTCCTGGCTCTCTCCATTACTAATCTTTTTGATATTGACTCCCTTATCTACAAAACGAGCGTCTCATCTGCCATAAGTAGTAACAATATTAATAATAATAGTAATAGCTTCACTTACTAATAAATAATGATTTTAAGATGGATTTCTTGGGAAATCTCCTGTGACCCGAGAATCTTCTTATCCCCACCATCTCTGCGTTTTTACCAAGTTACATGTCCCAAGGGTGGCACGCCCCGACTCCCTCATTCTCAAAGCGCAACACTGCCATGTCTGCCCCCTGGCACCGCCTGTGGGACAGTCCCCTGGCAGCTTCCTTGGTGTGAGCTGCAAGCTGTGCTCGCTGTGGCGGGTGCAGCGCTGCGGCACTTTCCTCTGCATGGAAGACACGGCCCCTTCCCCCAGGGGGGCAGTCGGGGTGCAAGGCGTGGAGGGCAGGCTGACTTGGAGGCTTACTCCCCCCCCCCCAGCTGTACAACTGCACGTGGCAGCCAAGAGGCAGGAGCACTCACCACCCCCCTCCCCCAGACTTCCACAAGGTGAGCTCCCTCTGCCCTGTCCCCTCCGCGGGTTTCTAACCGCTGCCCCGCCCCGCCCCACCCCAGCTCTGATCTTCAGCTCAGTGGTCCAGGAAGAGGCCTCGGCCGGCTGTGCTCTCTGGAACTCTCTTTTCCTGTCAGGTGCGAGTCTCACTTATGCTGTGGCCTCCCTTCTTGCTTCACTTTGGTTTCCAGTACATTTGTTTCCAGGTGGCCAGGCTTGGCTATTAATATGCGGGAGCAGACTAATTTGCACAAAAACCAATTTGTCAGATGAGCAACTTGCCCAATTACTGTAGATCATATGAAGTGTTAGCATTGCCCTCACGTGCCCCACGTCCATCTCCAACCCCAGAAGCTGTCAGAAAACAGCTTCTCTCTGGACATGAGACAGTTTGCAGAACCACAGTAAAAGGCAGGAGCAAAAGCAGAAGCAAGTCTCTTGGCTGTAAAACGGGGATACTGCTATCTAGCTCAGGGGTTTGTGAGGATTAACTCAGTTAATACAAATAAAGCACTTAGAACAGTCTGGCAGGCAATATTCAGCACCCAATAAATGTTAGGGATTATTACCACTAAAGCAATTAAGATTTTTCATTTCACGCATGCATTTATTTTTATTTTTAATTTTTACTTTTTTAAAAATGTCAGCTCTCAGGTTTTATTTTTTTTAAATATGTCTTTACTGATTTCAGAGAGAGGAAGGGAGAGAGAGAGAGATAGAAACCTCGATGATGAGAGAGAGTCGTTGATCAGCTGCCTCCTACATGCCCCCTGCTGGGGATTGAGCCCTAACCAGAGCTTGTGCCTTGACAGGAATTGACCCGAGATCTCCTTGATCATAGGTTGATGTTCAACCACTGAGCCACACCGGCCAGGCTCACGCATGCATTTAAATTATATGAATTAAACTATACACTAGGTGAAAAATAAAAAATAACAATTTAAATGGGAATGCCGGGAAAAGGAGATAGAGAGCATTCACTAGAGCCAATTCAGTGGTCCATACTCGACCTTGTCATTTACTGAGGAGTGGAGAGGGGCTGAAGATCGAGTTCAATAACCAATGGCCAGTGAGATAAGCCATCATACCTACGTAATGAAGCCTCTATAAAAACCCAAAAGGATGGGATTCAGAGAGCTGTGAGGTTAGTGAATACATGGAGATGTGGGAGAGCATAGGAGCTCCACATCCCTTTCTCCATATCTTGCCCTATACATCTCTTCCATCTGGCTTTCCTGAGTTATATCCTTTTATAACAAAAGGTAATCAATCTAGTGAGTAAAGGGGTTGCCTGAGTTCTGTGAGCCACTCCAGCAGCCCTCAAATTCCATGGATTTGTTCATGACTAAGTCACTGTTATATCGAGATTTCTGGGTAACATGGTCAGGCTCAGTTTTCCCCATTTGCAAAATGGGTATACAATATAGATCCACTTTCTACCTCTTAGGCCTCTCTTATCCTAAATGAGTGAATACATGATAAGCCAGCAATTAGGGTGGACAGGAGTTTAGTTGTGTTGATTGGACATGTGAAAGGAGAGTAGGTAGACTTAATATTATCATTAGTCATGACTTGAGCCAAACTTAGCAGTTTTAAAACCATGTTTAATAATACTGCCTGCATATTCAAATTAACAGGGAAGTTTTTTAAGAACAAAATCTTAGGCTCCACCTCCAAGATTCTTATTCAATTGATATGAGGTAGGATCTAAGCATCAGAATTTTTTTAAAAGCTCCTGAAGATTATTCCATTGTGCAGCCAAGACTGAAAACCAGTTTTAGAACAGCATCAGTGATACAAAGTAGGTGAAAATGGCATCATATAAGGTGAGTCTTCGTTGTGACCAAGAGATGAGCCCAGCTCTATATTCTGCAAGGTCTCAGCAACTGAGGTTCAACGGGTTTCAAATCATGATCTAGGGGAAAGAACACTTGGATAAAAACCAAGAATCATAAGAATTACTGAATGGTGGGTGAAAGGAGCCCTCAAAAATCATCCAAACTTAATTCTCTTCCTGATTGCTGTGTGAGCACTGGCAATTCAGCTTAGGTCTCTGAGCCTCAGTTTCCCCAGACATTAAATGAGCAGGTTAGATTAGATAAGCTCAAGGGTGTCTTCCAGGGCTGCTCATCTCGGATCCTCAGATAGTGCTCAAGCATTAGAGGAAAGAGATGTTGACATTGCACACTCGCTTTGGTACTCTGCTCATTCCTTGCCTGAAGTCACTCGGCAGCTCTCTCTGATGCTGGCCGCACGCCAGCCTGGGCCCCTCGAGTGAGAGGCAGCTGGATTCCCATCCTGAACCTCCCTCCACCCAGTCTTGTCCGGCAGGATGCAGGCTTCCGTGAGAGTTGTGAAGGCCGCCTGCTTGAATTGCAGGGCAGCCTCTGAGTGATCTCTCTGCTCCCCAGCCGGCACATGGCCTGACCGCTGACGGTATCTGCAGAGGAAGTGGTGGAATGTGGAAGTTTACATGACGACAGTGGGTGCACATCTTCCTGCCTGAGCCCGGGGAGCGCAGCCAACGCTGCTGTGCCCTGATGCTCCTTGTTTGTCCCCAGCTTGGCGGCCTTGGGCTGCCTCAGAGTCTCCTGCTTCATGTTTTTCTGAGGGTGGGCCTCTGAGCAGGGCTTAAGGAATCAGTTAAACCAACAACAAAACTGTTTATTGCTTACATCCTCTGGAGCAGGCTGCTTACTGGGAACATCACACTGGGGGTCTCCAGGCCTCAGGCTCTGACCAAAAGCCTTGAAAGGGAATTGCTATGGTCTGAGTGTTTGTTCCCAACCCCCATTTAGAGGTGGGGCTTTTGGGTGGTACATAAATCATAAGGGTGGAGCCCTCTTGAATGGGATTAGCAACTTATAAAATAGACTCCACAGAGATCCCTAGCCCCCTCCACCACAAGAAAATACAAGGGGAAGCCTACAACTTGGAAGAGAGCCCTCACCTGGCCCTGATTCTAGACTTCTAGGCTCCAGAACTGTGACAAATAAATACCACCCACTCAGGGGTATTTTTGTTTTAGTAACCTGAACAGACCAAGGCAGGAATCATCCCAGCCAATCCCTTAATGCAAAGTGTCCTCTCCAGGGCATAGGCATACTAGAAAACTATGAGATCTACCTCAAGCTCAGAAGAAAAGTGCCTAATATGTGCCAGGCTTGAGGTTGTGAGAGAAATGAAGGATTTTGATAGGACAAGGGCAAGGGGTTTTAAAGTGCACATTGCAGGCCTTTTTAGACTCTCAGTCTCTGTGCAGGTAGAAGAGTGGGGTAAGGTGAAAGCGATGGGCAGCTGGAAAAAGGCAGATTTAGTAGATATTGCCCATGGAAGGGCTTTGAAAGTGAAGGTGGGAGCCCCAGGGTCCAACAGAGAACTGATGACATAAGTCAGTCTCTGGGTTCTGCTTTCCAGAAACTGGCACCTTGGTCCAGGTGAAGCCACTTTGCCATACATACCCTTTTGGGGCATTGAGAACAATAGCACCTGACCCAGATCTTCTTTCTTAGCCTTTCTTTGGACTCATGTGGTCCTAGTGTCCTGGAAAACCTCTTTCTTGTGTTCCCCTTTTATGGGAGGTGGCACAGGAGTAAGTAGTGGCAGCTTAAGCAAGCAGGGCTCCCTCTTGATCACAGAGAGGGACTGACACTCCAGCTTCTGAAGCTGGAAGGGCAGCTCATTGTACTGGTGGAAGGCATAGCACCAGAGGCATCGTGAGACCAGGAGGGAACTGGATTTCAAATGTGGCCCCTCCACTCAGCCTGAGCTCCCACTCCAAGACCCAGCAAGGCCCTATAAGCTAGACCTCTAAGCAACAGATTCCAGGGCTTCCTCTTCACATCTTCAAACGCTTGCTCTCTTTGGAATTGTGATGCCAGCTACTTCCTTTTTCAAGGTTTTAGCACGCAAAGAATCAGTGTGAGGACCCCATGGGAGAACATAGGAGGGAACCATACACCTGGCAGAACTGCACACACTCATCAATGTAAATTAGGTGTTCAATGAGTCTTTCCATGTTGGTTCCACTGTAATTTAAAAACAATAAGCCCCAGGAAATTAAGTATTTAATTGCCTTACTCAATAGTGTTCCAAATCATTCCCCTGCCTCCCTGTCTTCTGCAAACAGGCCTCTGAGAGAATGCCCTAGGTGCTGTCCTCGGCCCCCATCAGTCTGGCCCTCAGGGGGCTGAGGGCGGGTGGAGCAGAGCCTGAGTAGCAGGACTGAGAAACACTGCCCCTGCCCCCAAGCTGTACCTTTCGCTCTGTGACAGGTCAGGGCTATAGGCCAGGGGAAGCTAACCAGGGTGAGGAACACAGAGAAGAGGAGACAATGTGAGGGAATGAAGGGAGGAAAGGAAAAATGGAGAACACGCAGGTGCTGGGAAGGCTGAACTACCACTGATTTCAAGCCACTAATTAAGCCACGTGGCTTCAAGAGTTCAAGTACATTTAGGGGAGCAACGGGATGACATACATAAAACCAGTGCAGGTAATACCTGCTGGGAAATTAGGCCAGTGGTGTCCAGAGCTGAAAGCATACTTGAGAACATCTATTTGTGTATTTTTTATCTGATGATCTGATTTCTGTTCTGTGTATATTTTATAATATATATATGACATAGCAATATAGTAATTGGATATGTATATAATTTATAAATAAATAAATATTCCTACGTTAGGGGGTGAATGCTCAAATATTTTCTACCAATGGGATACATGGTTGAAACAGCCTGGAGACCACTTAACTAGAAAACCATTAAGGATTCTACCATCCCACCTAACAAGGCCTGGGGCCTCACCACTACCTCTGCCAGGCTGGCTTAATGTAGAAGGAAAAGTCAGCTGTCTGGAAAGCTCTAGTGCCTCATGTCCCTTTAAAAGGTGAAATCACTTATATTTTGGTGAAACAGGAAAATTATTATTACATACTATGAGAGTTACTATCTAAACCCCCAACCAGCCTCTAAGGATGTCATATCAGAGTGGGTCCGCCCTATACAGTTGTGGCCACTGAAAGACAAGTAGGGACTGGAATCCTGTCTGTGCCCTACTCACCAAGCCATGGGCCCGGAGAGGGGTGCCTCTGCCCCAGGGAAGGGGGGCCTTTACTAACTCCCACAAAGGTGTGTGAGTCAACAGCCCTGTTTGTTTGTTTTTTTGCTTTATTTGAATATAATTTTCTCATAGAATTTGCTTTCATAAATACAGTTTATTGCTCATTTTCTCTTAGTCTAATAATAATTTTGAGATTCCAGCTCCTAAAGAAGGCCTCACTATGGGAGTGATAGAATGAGGCTCCCGCTTCAGCAGGCGCAGCCCCTCAAAACCACGGTGAGCACTCAGAAGCTGAAGATCATTTTCTGTCTCATAGACGCCCCGAGGCCATCTGACTAGGTGAGCTGTTCCACACAGAAAGCAAAGTACTAAGCCTCAGCCCAGCCTCGATTGGGGCCAGCCTGTTCCCTGGGCCCCGGGAGGCGGCCTGGCTCAAACGCCTCTGTTGGACAGAGCCATCCGGCCATGGAAGGGTGCATTTCGCTCAGCCTGGGGCCACACTGGAATAATGCAATCCTTCTGAATTCAACCACGGGCAGTCATGGCCATCCACATATGTCCCTGCTCAGCCTTATCTTCCTGCAAATTCCACTGATTTATTTACTGGAAAATGCGATATTTTCTCCCCAGATGTCCTCTCCTCCTAGGGAGTGATTTTGCTTCCCAGCCCTCAGGCAGCGAGGAGAAAGGGGCAGCGCTGGGCCTCTGCGGGCTGCCTCCGCTGTACTCCTGGGGGTCTCATGCATCGGCCTTGGGCTCCTTCATCGATTTGACAAATTCCTTGACTTCTTCTTCCAAGGCTTTGTTCCTCTTCTCAACGTCCTCCCGGGAGCGCTCCACGTTGCGGAGGCTGATCTCCAAGGCCGCAGACCTATTCTTCTCTTTCTCCAGTTCCTCACTGAGCCTCACCACCTTCGCCCAGACCTCGTAATTTTCCTTCTCAAGGCTGCAAGGCAGGAAGAAAGGAATGAAAGACTCAGTGTTACCTCTAGGCTCCTCCTTCACCCCTCTCACAGCCTCTTCTGTCCATTTTCTTTTGCACATCACAAGACCCATACCCAGCCTTACTGCTTATTTATGTCCCAACCCTCACATGAGCACTTCCTAGGAAATCTGAATTCCCGGAGATGTCTAAGCCCCTATTTTGTCATTTAGCACCATCTGGTGACATCTCTTGTATTGACATTGTTCATGTCATTCTAGGTTTCGTATCTTCCACCAAGTACTAGTCTTTGAAAGAAGGGACCATGTCTAATTATGTATATTTCAACCCCCCCCACCACCCCCTTGCATCAGTCCTGCTCAATAGAAATGTTGATTGACTGCTGAAGCCCCACCCATATTCTAGATTGCCAACACCTTTGTACTCCTGAGAGCCTTCTCAACGTGCTTCAATGGTGAGTATGGACCAGCGCCTTCTGTTATCAAGGCCTCCTAGGGATCAAGATTTGGAGAAGTACAGGGAACTTCCCTTTGAGAGCAGCAGTCCTGGCACTCCCACCCTCACTTCTGAACCCTGCTCCAGGTGAAGAATCTGTTGGATTCCTGAATTCAGAGGATTTTCACTGTTACGGGCCAAAACCCTAGTCTAGTCCCACGTGCCTCCTCCCAGGTTGTGCTGAATTAACTCTCAGGAATGAGAGTACATATGACATTTTTAAAGCCAAAATAGGGAATTTCAGGCCTGCGGAAAGATTGGAAATTCACTTCAGAATTTCATTCTGAGAGGTGCTGCCTCCCTGCTCCTCCAACAACCTGACCATTTGTCATGGAGACTGGAGCTCCCATTTGAGCCCATGCCTGCCTTCTGTCTTCAAGGGCTTTGCCCCATTCTGCATGCAATGCCTTTGTCTATCACTGCCTATTGCTTCTTAAAACTAAACTAGTCTTATTCCTTCCGGTTCTCCCATTACAGATCTAGTTTTCTTCTCCGAATTCTCCATATACATTTTGCTTTGGGACACATCGCAAATGAGACACTATGCTAGATCCTGACCAGTGATTTCAGTGGGGAGGTAAGATCGAAGTGGGCTCGGGAGCTGGTTGACCCAGGTTCAAATTCCAGCCCCACCAATTAGTGGTGCAATCTTCAGGAGTCTTTTGTCCTTCCTGAGCCTCCATTTCTTCTGTAAAATGGGGGATATTACCTATTTCAAACGATTGCTGTGTGGATTAAATGAAAAGGTGTATGAAGCATGAAGCTTAGATATTGTGGACTGTTATTTCTCCCTCCGCCAAGGATGGGAGGTGGCTGACAGTGGATTTAGAAGACTGTTCCATTCAGGAGGAGTGGCCACCTCCATGACAGCCAGTTATTTCCCTACCCTGTCAATGACACCACTTTAGAGGACAGTGGGAGTCTTCTCCAGGATGCTTTGGTCACTGCCAAGGTGTCACACAAGTCTTGTAGTTCTACAAATGATTGATTTGTACTTTGGCCTCCTGTACTTCTCTGCCCTCTCCTCTCAGTTACTTTCTTCTGCTCTAGCCCACCAATGCTCTGGTGCATGAACACCCCAGACCTGCTCCCTTCCCCTGGCCTCTGCACCTTTGGTCTTTCTGCCTGGCCTGTTCTTCCCCCATATGTAGACCTGACTTATCCCCTCTTCTCTTTCAGTCCTTTGCTTTAATGCCACCTTCTCAGTGAAACCCTCTTGACCACCCTATTTAACACTGGAGCCACCTTATTGACTCCCCCAACCTCCTGCCTTGCTTTATTTCTCTCCGTGGCATTTTCTACCATCTGGCATAGCATATATTTTCACTGCTTAATGTATTGTCTGTCTGTTCCTGCTAGAAGGAAAGCTCTACTAGCACAGGGACTTCTGTCTATTTTGTTCAGTGCTTTTCCCCAATACCTGGGATGATGGTACCTGGCACACAAGAGGTACTCAATAAATGTTTTTAGAATAGATAAATCACACTAATATGAAGAGAAAAAAAAATTAAGTTCCTCTTAATTCAATTAAGTCATGTTGATCCTTAAAGAATCACTATTTGGAAATAGTTGACTAAGCTACATAACTTTTCATGAATTTAATTTAAAGCTTAGAGTTTTCACTAATTTAGTCATCTCATTACTTCCTTTACCTTTTTCAGTATCTGGCCTAACTGCTATAGATTACTGTATTCTCGAAACTGAAGGTTTATAATGTTCCTTCTTTGGCAGATGAGAACAATCCCTGTTGTTTCTAAAGATGGAAGCTGAGTGCCCCCCCCCCCCCCCCCCCCCGTATGTGACTTACTTTTTAATCTGTTCTTCATACACTTGTTTCTGTGTTTCTATTTCCTTTTGCAGCTTTTGGACCATCTTTTGCAAAGATTCAAGTCCCTCTTCTGCAGAGTTCTTTTTCCCAGGCCCAGTTTCAGAGTCTGGGCTCGAAGGAGCATCTCCTTTGGAGTCACAGGCATGGGAAGAGGGTGCGCCTGCTTCATTCCCAGGGGGCCCTGGCAGGGTAGGGATGTTATCGTAGGTGGAAGTCCTCTGGGAGTCAGAGAAGTTCTGCACACCATGAGACATCGTTCTCCTGTGCCCTTCCCCTGCCTTCCCCTCTGAAGAAGATGACCAGAACTCGTTATTGAAGATCTCCACTTTGCTGCTGTTGGCACTCTGAAAAGCTGCCGTCAAGAAGCATTTCCGATTAGGGAGCGTCTGAGTCCTTTTTCGGGACTGCAGCTTCCATTCTCCCGGCTTGTCCCTGGGAGCTCTGCTGCTGTCTTCTAGACACACATCGCTCAGCTGTCGTTCAGTGGGGCTGGTCGCTTCTGAGTCACTGGCCTAGAAGAAAACGGCCACGAAAGTTACATGGGTTTTTCCCACATGTGTCATGTTCCCAATAAAAGAATTAGAGACTTGAAAGAAAGTGTCTCTGGGCTGCATGTCTATGAAATTCTTCATTAGAAGATCATCTATGCATCTGTCACATTAGTTGATAGTCTGACTGGCATTTTTTTCTAAAAGGACATTGTACTTGAGGGAACTCATGTTCTAAAGATGAAATAGTGACTAAAAACATTGTATGTTTGTGGTAAAAGAGTTCTAGACCAGGATTCTTTTATAACTTTAAAATGGGGAGGCTTCTCTATCACTCAAAATCCAGAAGCCATAAAAGAAATATTTGATAAATCCAACCTCTATGGCATGACCCCCCAAATTAAAAAGAACAAAATGAACACAAAGAAATCACCCCATGCTCAATCAATAAAAAATTACAAACTGGCAAAAATATTTGCAATGCGTATCACTGACAACAGGCTACTCTTCCTAATATATAAAGTCTGTAAAAATTGAGAAAAGAAAGACAAATAACCAATCAATGAGAAGAAAAAGACAAATAACCAAGTGAAAAGAAAAAGACCAATAACCAAAGGGCAAAAGACAAGATAAGACAGTTCACAGAGGACAATGTAGCTGGCCTTTACACATAAGAAAAGATGTTTGGACTCTCTTATAATAGGAGAAACTCAAATTAAAATTACTGAACTGTCCACTCTCACCTATCAAAAGGACACCCTCCAAGAAAAACCCCAAATTTGACAATACACTGCTAGTGAAACTGTATGAAAACAGGTTATTTTATGCGTTGCTGTTGCAATTACAAAATGGCACAAAATTCATTTGATAATTTTAATTAAAATTACACATTCTAATTCTATTTACCTCCTGACTCAGCAATCCCAGCCCTGGGAATGTAGCCCAGAAATACACCTGCCTGCATATAAAATGAAGCATGGTCAAGGTTATTCATTGCAGCCTCATTTGTAGTACAAAGGAATGAAAACCACCTCTCTATCTACAGGGGCTGGTTAAGTACGTTATGGTACAAGTGCAGAATGGAACACTATACACTTGCAAAAATATAAGGTCATATGAGGTAGCTCGCTATGTATTGACATGAAAAGGTCTCCAGGACATACTGTTAAGTGAAAAAATTCAAGATACAGAGTGGAGTGTGTGTGTCTGTGTGAAAGTGTGTATGTGTGTGTAGAGAGAGAGTGTGTGCATGAGAGATTATGTTACAGTTTGTGTAAAAAGGGAGGTAAATAACAATTTACATTCATATCTGCTTATATTTGCATATAGAAAAAATAAATAAGAAACTAATAAAGGCAGGGAAGGATGGAATGGGTGGAGATAGAGGATGTGTATATATATTATATATTTTTTAGTTAAATTAAAAAGAAAAAGAAAGACAGAAAAAAAAAAAAAATGAGCCTTAAAAGTAAAATCAGAAAATCAGGGCTGAAGCTCTCCTTCTAGTTCTTCTAGCTAATCAAGCTGCTTCAGCAACCTCATCTGGCATCACAAGTACCCGGGCCTTGAAATGAAAACTAGATCTAAATCGCATTCTGTATCATTCCAGTGTTGCCACCTTGGGCCATCTGGTCAATCTCCCTGAGCCTCAGGTCCTCAGACATAAAATGTGCATGATAAATTCTGCCCTACACAGTTACAGTGAGGACTCCAGAGGCGATCTGTTTACATTTCCCAGCACAATGCCTGCCCATAGCTGCCCACAGTGTTACAATCAATAGCAGAAACCTGTCCAATGAGCATAAGAGTGGCAAGTCTCAAGCACAGCTAGGATGATGCCATTGTATGAGGTATGAGTGTTTCTAAATATTACTTTAATTTTTGAGTGTTAGTAAGATGCATTGTGTCCAGACTTCACCTAAGAAACATCATCATCACTACCACTACCGACTTTTTTTTTCTAATCCTTTCCAGTCACCCACAAGATTAAAAGTACTGCTCAGCCGGGCGTGGCTCAGCGGTTGAGCATCGACCTAGGATCCAGGAGATCTTGGTTTGATTCCCAGTCAGAGCACATGCCCGGGTTGCGGGCTTGATTCCAATAGGGGGCATGCAGGAGGCAGCTGATCAGTGAGGACTTTCTCATCATTGGTGTTTCTATCTCTCTCTCTCCCTCTCCCTTCCTCTCTCTGAAATCAATAAAGATATATTTTAAAAAACAAAACAAAAAAACCCAAAAGTACCAAAGGTAACTTACATTACCAGGTCAACCCGAAATTTAAAATTCATTTCTCGGTCACACATGAAGAATCAGGCTGTTATGTAAAGTTAGTATGTCCTTTCATTTAAAAAAAAAAATTGTTTTTATAAATATATTAAAAATATGTGACCTTTGTAAATTGTTGCCCTCAAACAGTCTAAATTTCAGAGCCTGCAGAGTTTTCTGACATTAAGAACGTGAGGCCCAAGCCTTCAGTACAAATGAGGGGGTTGACATTGCTGAGACAGTTTATCAGGGAATGAGAAATATTACACGAACACATCACATACTCTGAGAAAGAAATCACGTTTCATGGGTTAGCAGGAAGCCAGTTCTCTCTGGACTCTGACCCAGAATTTTCAACAACCATCACTAAAACATTTATAAGGTAGTGTATCTTTTTCCCCATTGACCTTTCCTGGGCCGTGTTTCAGTGTTTTCCTTTGGAGTGGGCTTCAGTGGAGAGTCCCATTGCTCAGTCATCTGGTGACTGGCACACCCGACAGTAATTTCACCTCCGGGATGCAGACACTCCAGTTTGAAGGAAGCCAAGCTTTCAAGATGCATTCAAATGGGTCTTTACCAGCTGTGCCCACTACCACAGCATCCACAAAACTCCCCAAATTGCCACCCAGGGCAGCTCTTACGTCATGGAAGACCTGGATTTAAGGAAGAGTTGGATGGAAGGAGGAAGGCTCTCTGCACCTTACCGTGTTACCGAAGCTGTCCGTCCTAGAAATTGGGACATCTTCAGAGGCATCCCAGCCCACGGAGCTTCGAGCCACTGGAGGTTTCTTGGGGTCATTTTGGGGGGCCGGGGGTGACAGGGGTACATCCTTGGACTTGGGGAAGAGGACTTCATGGTCTCTGATCATCATGGTCATCACTCGCTGGATTTGAGGAGTCCCTGAAAGAAATAGAGAGAGATTTGTAGAGCTGGACCGTGGAGCAGGAGGCAGGCAGTCCTCAAAGGTCTCTACCTATGGGATGTCACCAAAAGCAGCTGTAAAACCACAGGGCCCCAAAGGACCTCATTTTGCTCCTCATAGGACTCTTCTTCATTGCTTGGGGTAGGAGACCGTGGTGAAAGGGATGGGTAGAAGAATGATGTGGATTGGGGTGAAAGAGAGTTATTTTCAGCTTATACGCCACTGGATCAGTCTTTAATCAGGAAATTAGCAACCTAGCAGCAGAGAAAATTAAGACATCTGTCTCTCCTAATGTGGTCTTCAATGTGACATTTGATTTCTTATTGCACACACAGTGAATGCGTGCCAGGCATATTGCCTCCCCAAATCCATGGCAGACATCAGTACTCTATGGCAGGACTTTTGCTCATTGATACAAAACACAGCCTCAGAAGCCTTTTCAACACAGCTTTGCAAGTAGCCTTTTTGTGAGTTGGCTTATAAAATGAAACTTGTTTGTTCTCTTTGGCTAAGGGTACTTAAACATAATAAAAGATTAAGAAACATTAGCTAACTGTATTTGTGCTAGCCGATTGTATGTACTGTGTGACCATTAGGTAAATCTTTAACTTCTGCTGTGATCTGGAAAATGGGCAAAATTCCTGCCCTGCCTACTTCACAGGGCATTTTACAATTCAGACAAGATAATCAGCTGAAAATTCATGGCAAATTGCAGATCAGTGCACAAACATAAGGTCTAGTGTTGTACCTGTTATTAGTTCCCCTGTATCTGTCTTACCACAGGACAAGCCGTACCTCTCATAATCACAGCAGGGTCTTCTACCTTTGACCTGATGAGATTCACACCAATCACAGTGGCCAGATTATCCACGCTCATCTTGTTAACAGCGCAGTTCAGCTGGATTTCATGCAGGAACCTGTGGACAGCCGGGAAATCCCAGGGTAAGGAACAGGAATTTGCCAGAAGGAAGTGCTTCCAGGTACCAATAAGATCCCAGAGACGGATCCCAACTCTCCTCCTGCTCTCAGGAATGGAATCAGCCTGCTCTTCCCACAGGACTTTAGCTTCACCTCGAAAGCTTTAAGATCAGGGAAGAATAGAAGCCAGGAGGGGTCTGCCCAGCTGTGGTGGTGGCCTCAGTCTGGGAGCAGGGAGGAGAGTCACATTGGCAGAAGGCAGGATCCAGTTCAGGCAGCTAAGAGGACACTAGAAGGTCCAAAAATGAGTACCGACTTGCCCCTTGTCCTGCCTTTATACGCTTATCTTCCAGGCTCTCAGCATCCGCTGCACCCAAGCTCTCCAGAGAGGAAAATCTCAGAGATGGGACTCCGCAGCACCTCCTTGCTCTCATCCTCGGGTTACAACACCAGGCCTCCCAAATTCTCAGCAGGTGCTCAATAATTAACAATTAATTTTTACTATAATTTTACCCATTTGGGGCATGCAGTTCTCAGACTCACAATTAAACAGGTCAACAAAGGAAGTTCTAAAGACTTTTTCTGAAAACCACTTTTAAATGGATAGGATGAAGCAACATAAAATTCCAAATACAGAGAAATTATCAAATAAATGCTGGTGTGTCCAAATGAGAAAACCTTACAGAATATTATGAAGTTATTTATAATCTTGTTTTATGACATAGGGAAATGTTCACAATGGAACACTAAGTCAAAAAAGAAAGCAGGATACAACTATATATATATATACATATATATATGTATATTATAGATATATAACTCCAATTTAGTATAAAAATTGTTTCAGTACATTTATATTGATGAATGTAAAAATCTATCATAGAGACAAAAACATCTAGAAGGAAAAACACCCAGGTCTTGGTGATTTTTGTTGGGTGAGGAGATTGTGTGTAATTTTTATTTCTTATTTACAGTATGTTGCACGTATCACTTTTTATAAAATGAAAATTACAACAGATAATTTTTTTTTAATTAAGGTAAATCTCAGCTCTGTCTGACACGGAGATCCAGGTTCCCAATTCAGCCAGATCTGGGTCAACCCACATGCTGCATATTGCCACAGAGATGACATGCAGTCCTCAGGAAGGGGAACGGAAAGGGTGGCCTGGAATGTATGTCTCTGGGGCAATACGTTATGGCCAAAAGTCAGGAAGATGAGAGATAATTCTAGAAACATTATAAAGATTCTGGGTTCTATTGCATGTCTCAGGACTCTGGGCAGAGCTGGGGAAGGTCCAAGGAGGAAACATGTACAGTTTGTGTGCCAATCAGATTTTCAGAAGATTCTTTAAATTAACTTGTGGTCACAGGAAACTACCTCGAACTATGTAAATAGAGTTGACCTTCCAAAAATCTGAACCAGAGTCTCTGAGTTCACAGAGACACTCTTTCCTTCTCTATCCAGGAACTTATTTCTATTATTATTTATTATTATTATTAAATTTATTGGGATAACATTGGTTAATAGAATCATATCAGTCTCAAGCAAGGATTTCTACGTTACAAGATCTGTATATAGCACTGTGTGCCCACCACCCAAAGTCAAATCATCTTCTGTCACCATATATTAGGCCCCCTTCATCCCCTACTCCCTCAACCCCTTGATTGAAAACTGTAGCTGATACCAGGGGACTCTTACCTGCAGAGGTAGCTCAGGAGGCTGTAGTTGTCTCGAGGAAGGAGGGAAAGCTGCTTCATCAACTCCTGCTGAGCCTGGAAAGAGATTTTTAACACCAGTAAATGAGCCTGCTCACTTGCCAGCAATGAGACCCTGGAATATAATTGGTGTGTCTGTGTAGAAGCAACACTTTGGCAGTGTTACTGGAGTGTTACATCTCAAGCATTCATTAAGCAATTACTGTGAGTATGAGTTGTTGATAGTCCATGCCTCAGGGTAGCATAGAGAAGAAGGCATAATAACAAATTAAAAAGTAACACTGCAAAAAACATGAGCCTCTCCATACTATTTCTTTGCAACATTTTGTGAACTTATTTCAAAATAAAAAGTTATTGAAAAACACACACAAAACTATGAGGAGTTATCACAGGGACCCAACAGGCAGCTGAAGCTGAAGGGAACAAAGAAAAATGATCTGTCCTTTCTCTCTCTGGCACATGCACTTTTTTGTATGCCCACGCCTGACACTCAGTCATCATGGGGCTAGGACATTCTGACCTCTCGCCTGCCCTCCAGGTTGGTCAGCCTGACCTTGTGTCCCACTGGGTCTCAACAAGGCCGTACAGTTTGAAATCCTTCTCAGACTCATCCTTCCTCTCTTACTAATTTTAAAGTGACTTGGGGTATTTGATTATGGTCCAATTCTTTACTGGATTGTTACATCCCATGAAGACTCTCACCATGATTGGCATCATTTGCCTTTTGTTGCCAAGAAAGTTCCTGTGGGACAAAGTGTCTCACCAAAAGGCATGGACTCCCTGACCCACTTGCCTACCAGAATAGTGTTCACTAACCATCACCTTCTTCCCAAGCAGGACATCTAACTTCAATGAGATACCAACCTTTCCCTCATCTGCATTCATGAGTTGCCCGCACAGCAGGAACCCCTCATACTGGCTCCAGGGAACCACCGGCTCTGGGAGGTCTCGGAGGTAGAGCTTTAACAGGGAGGCCACCGTGTGCACATCTGTATCTCTGGAAGGAAATAAGCAATGGTCTTTGAAAGCAAAACTTCAGAAGTCTCCTCACATCCCCCCTGGTGATCCACTGAATAGAATTCCAGGTTCCAAAGGGGAGCTTTGCAGAGGAATAGAGTCTGATAAAGGCATATCTGACCAAAACATTTTTGCTAATTCCCTTTATGGAATAATAACCTCCAGTACTTTTTCCTTTATCTATTCTACCCAACTGCCTCAAAGGAAAGTTCAAAGTCTACTTGTTCATTAAACCTTCAACAGTTTAATCTTCATTGCTCTCTTCTTTCTCCAATCCCTTAGCACATCACAATTTAGCATTCTGTACTTAGTATCTCATTTTTTGTGTGTGATAACTGCTTAACACCCATGGTCCATTCATTTATTTGATTCCTCAGAGCCTTAAAATAGTTCCGGGATTGATTCATATATTTATACAATCGTTCATTCAATCCACAAACATTGAAGGAACAACTCAGTGCAAGATACTATGTCAGGCACTGGGACTTCAGCAGTGAACCCAAGGGACACACGGGACCCCCGGCCTCATTGAACCACAGAGCTGTGCAAACTCAAATGTTACCAAGTCATTACAATACAGTGTGGTTAGTGCCATGACAAGGGAAGTGCCATGACAAGGACCTGGGATAGTATGGAAGTGTGGAAAGGGACACTTAATGCAGAGTTGGGAGCCATAGGGGATTCTTCAGACAAGATCTGTAGAACGACAGGAGTTACAGCGTCGAGTAGGCAGCGTATGAATCAGCCTGGAGGGAGGAGGGAGGAGGCCCTGCTGCAGGAACTGAGACAACATTCATTGGATCACCTGACCAGCAGAAAGGGACAAAGGGTCTTCAGCTCAGCTTCTCTGGTTTACAGCAGGGATTGACACACCATGACCCTGGAACCAAATCTGGCCCACTGCCTGTATTTGTACAACCAGCTAGCTAAGAATGGATTTTACATTTTTAAACGGTGGGAGAAATAACTCAAGAGAAGAATATTTCATAGCCTGTGAAAATTAAGTGCTACAGGAACACAGCTATGCTCGTTTGTTTTTGTATATAGTCTTTGGCTGAGTTGAGATAAGAGCAGAGTTGAGTAGTTGCAGCAGAGACTATCTAGCCCACAAAACATAAATATTTCATATGTGGCCCTTTAAAAACGTCTGCTGCCCCCTGGTTTATAGAGCTATTGCATTTATTCCACGGAGAAAATAAGTCTGAATCTACCGTATACAGGAAGATCATTAGTGAAGAAATATTGATTTATTTCATATCAAGAAAAACTGGTGTTCTTAAGAGACAGTTTTGGTAGTGTTTCAAAAGCTGTGATGTGGTAAAAGGTTCAGACAATCTGAGTGTCTCCTTTTCAAGTAACTGGAAATATAGACTCCACTGGAGGAAATAGCTCCTGGAGACAGGAAGGGTGGGCTGAACAGGAGGAGGGGAAGGGGGGTGTTGGAAGCAGCAGAATAAAAAACTCCAGGACTTGACTCTAAATCTCTGTCTTGGCATTTTGTGTAAGTTTTTTAACATTTGCCTTTGCCAGTTAGTGGTGGGAGCCGTCGTTTGAGAGGCTCTCCCTCCGTAGCCTGTCAGTCCTGCACCTCAGCCTGCACAGATGTCTGCCTGCGCGCCACGGCTGCCCTCGGGAAACAGAGGGTGGCGATTCGGGAAAGGCTTCCCTGCTGAGTCACTGCCTAAAAATACCCCTGGCAAAGGCCTCTTGTCAAAATGCACAAGAAGTTCCCAAGAAAGTGTCAGAAAGACAACGAGCGGACACCTTGCAGGAGTGGCGTTGTCCTAATGTCCCTGCATCACAGTCCACCCAGGTCTCAATCAGAATCCAGAGTCTCACCCCACATCCAATTAGTCTCCCAAATGCCCTCGATTCTGCTGTCCAAACGTCATGGGAATCCCTCTAAGGCCCACTCCTCCTTCCACTCCACCTTTTCAGAAGGACAATATTTTTTGGCCAGGATTCTGCCCAGCCTCCTATCTAGCCTTCTGCCTCCAGGGTTCCGTTCTCCGATGCACTGTCCCTTGCCTGGCACAGTCTTCAGCACTCAAAACACACCCACAGAAGGAATGTAGAAAACAAAGAATTTGAAATGAGAAAAACAACATAGATAACATGTCAAGAAAATGGAATCATTTGAAAAGAAACACCACCAATAAAGGAGACAACCAACTAGACAGTTTAACCAGAAGAAACTAAGACAGAAAAAATAGCCAACATTAGAAGAGAAAGGGGTTATAACCACAGATACAGCATAGATACCTCAAAGTTATAACCAAAGGCTACAGGTAGCTATATAAGTCATCTTGGAACACTGACGTGCTCGGAAAGCTGCCCGATTCGTTTTACCAGGAGGAGATACGGCTGCTTCTCCTGGCTGACTCCTCATCATTGTTTACTGTGTCTCAGCTAAATGTCATTTTCTTGGGGACCTTCCTAAGTCCACCAGAACATGTCAAAAGCCTCTGTTTTGAATTCTCATAGTACCATCTATTTTTCATTTTTAGCACTTGACACATGAAAATTATACAGTTATTTCTGTAAATCTTTGGTTTAATGCCTGTGCCCCCTGGAACAGGGCTGACTCATGTCATTGGTATAGTCTAGATTTCCAGCATATTTCCTGAGTTTGCTGTTCCTCCAACCCAATGAGACATCTTTAAGTAATTTTTAAAATCAAGGACTAAGAGCAAGTCAGTAGCCAGGTGGCTTTTGAGTTCAACCCCTGGTCCACCAGAGATTAGCCAAGGCTCCCCAGAGGACTCTTGAAGCACCGATCCTATAATACAGAATGTCTGTATGTGTTTCTCACAGAAATAATAGGTACTGGAGTGTATTAGCTTTGTGGCCAGACAGTATCCCTAGTAGAGGCTGGAAAAAGAAATTTTTAAATTCAGATTTTATCTTTAATTAGAGCCAGACACACCTGCACTAGAATCTACCAAATTAGAGCACCTTTGTTTGTTTTTTCATTCTAGTGAGGCAATTTTGGGGAACTCGTGATGAAACTGTACCTCTGACCAATGTAGAGGACCTAGATGAGTCCCTGCAAGGGTCATGTGGACCCAAGAGTCAGCCCTCAGAGGACCCTGAAGAGCCCTTTCTATTTCTGGATGTGTGAACTCCTCAGTTCTGGTGGTGGAGAAGTGTGATAACTTTCCTACTTTCAGCCCCAAATATTTCAGAGGAATCTAAGACTGACTCTACCACCCAGGCTGATTTTATAGATGTATAAGCTCCAGACTAGGGCAGGTATTTGGCAATCCCCTGAAATCACTTCTGTGCCTCCTGGCTGACTTCACATTGCTTTTGCAACAACCCACCCGTATCTTCTGATCAACTCAAAGCTAATTAAAAACATAAGAAGAAAACTAAATATAAAGGCATTGAGCTTAATTGAACAGGTGCCTGATAACACGAAAAGCAATTTATGGTGTTGCTGAAAGGTCCTTAAATTTCATGCCCATAACCTGCTATAGTTCCAGTAATAACTCTATCCCTTGCTTTCCTGTTAAAATATAGCACCCTTGCTAAATTAACCTGTTACATGCCAAGGGCAGCAAAGACAAACCTGCAATGTTCCAAACTAAGACCGTGGCTGTGAGAATGGAAACAGATGCATCTTAGAGATGCTTTGGAGGGAGAACGGACAGTGTTGGAGATTGGAGTGAGAGGTGAGCAGTGAGACTGTCCACATGACATGACACCCAGCTATTTGCTCTTCCCCCAGATTCAGCCCTGCCCCTCAGTCCTAAGTAAGCCTGTGAAGAATTTCAACCCTTGGAAACTGGATAGTGTTCGGGCCCGTCTTGCTAAATCTTGGTTTATGGGCTGCTCATTTGGAAAGAATAAAGGCTCTTTCTTGCCAGCAGGACAAGTGCACGCAGGCAACCAAGGCAAATATTGCACAATAAGGAGAGCACGTGCAATGCCAGGGTAGCCATTGTATTAGCTGAGAATCGCAGACAAGAAAGCCCCCGCTGGGGGGCTGGAGGAGGTAGGCGGGAGGGAGATGGGGGGGAGAAATGTCCCTACACCTGATATGCCCCAAACAGGTCTGGGCAAACTCCACGGAGGAAACTTGGGAGAACACCAGGCTATCGAGCTGTTTGTATGCACTCCCTCCAGAAAGGCTCAGAGCTGGATAGCGCTGGGCTCTCCCACACTGAGAAGTCCTGGTTCTGGCCACTTCAGGAAGGCTGAGGAAGACCACTGGAGCCCTTGGATCTAGACATGGTGTGTTCCCCACCATGCCCAGTCTGTTGTACAGGAAACTCAGCCCTATGTTCCTCATCTGGCCTAAAGGCTGAGCCTGGAGCCAGGACCCATCTTTCTCTCCTACTCCACACTTCCCCTCCCCCTATACCTGAAACATCTCCTGCCTCTGCCCATCAGGCTCTCCTTTTAGCTCACAGCTCTCTCGGGTCATTGATCACCATGCTCGCCTGTGTTCCAGACTCCCAAATTCTGAATTATGAGCAAAACAAAAGGCTCTTTCTGTTGCAAGCCAGGGCTCTTGGAAGTGTCCATGGAAGAGAGAGTTCCTCTTTCGCTAGTGAGGCAGAGGGGAGGGTGAGGTGAAGATGGTGTACCTGTCAAAGGAGGGCCTCTCCCCTGCATCAAAAGCATCTCTGAGCTGCTTCACCAGGTTGTCCTGCCCAGGCAGTCGGAAGATGCCCTCTTCATTCAGGCCGCGCTCAAGGATGAACTCCGCACACTTCTCCACAAGGATGGGCACCGGGTGGGGGCCAAATTTCTGCTCATAGGCCACGGTCTCATCCAAACGCTGGCCAAACACCGCTGGGAAGAGAAAAACAGGACCTGCCCATCACTCTGACTTCGCCTGGATGAATTGACATGTCAAAGTGCTTTGCCTAGTTCTTGAATTTCTGTGTGGCCTATAACCTCAAAGGTTTTAGGTAAATGATACTCAACAAAATAGAGGAAACAAATCACCCACAATATTCCCTGGGACTGGAAATTGGGGCAGTCTGTCAGTCTTTTTCTACTGACACACATTTTTACATATTTAAAATAACAAGTCACTTTTACTGAGTACTTGTGTGCTAGGAATTGTGCTCAGCACTCTGCACATCTTTCCTCATTTAATCTTGACAGCAATCCCATGAAGTGGTATTATTGTTATAACTGCCTTACTGTTAAGACACTGAGCCTTAGAGGCACTGATGAACTTGCCAAGGTCAGGTGCCAGGGCATGGTGCAGTCAGAATTCAAGCCCTGGCAATACGCGCAAGGGAATGTGCCCTTAACCATGGCAGCAAGCAGGTCGTTTTGAATATTCTCCTTGTGTCACTTAGCATTAAAGCATAAATCTGTCACATGGATGTCTCCAAGCATATTAAACCATTGTGTCATTTTGAATGTGCTTCACTATTATTAACATTGCCATACAGAGGCATATTCATTCACTGAGCAGAGCTCCTAGAATGTACGTACTACAATATATTTTTTCTAATTAATTGTTTAATTAATTATTTGACATTTGGATGGATGAACAGAGGCTTTTTATTCTTTTGAACTATTTCCTTAGGGCAAAATCCCACATGTAAAATTACTAGGTCACATGGTTTGAACATTTTTATCACTCGATGGCATGCAAATCGCTTTCCAAAAATACCATTCCAAATTACAGTGCCTCCAGCAAAGCATGTGTGGACCAGCTCCACCTAGCCCTGTCAGCACTTGGCTCTGGCTTTTTTCCACCCCGGCGGTGTAACAAGGTCAGTTTATAAGTCAGGATAATCAGTGGCTACTCATTATTTTCCCACCAAGCCTAGAGGTTCAGAAGACAGGTCATGGCTTCAGCTCTGCCCTGCCTGAGTTTCCCTCTGTTATAATTAGGGCTCTGTGGCACCAACCACTTCAATCCATGGACAAGGGTTCCCAAAGCCCTCAGGTTTTCCCTGTGATTCTCTTTCTGGTTGGTCCCCTGGACCAGTCTGTAATTAATGTGGATTCTACCTGTAAAGAGCTGTAGAGAGTTCTTGAATCTCCCATGTCCTTTCTACTCCCACCTATTGCCCTAGGCCAGGCCAGGCTGGACTTCTCTCTCACCTATGACTGTGTTTCTTCTCTTCCAATATGTTCAAAGCCTTCCTACTACTTACCTTTCTAAACCACTGGTCTACCTGAGCACATTCCCCCGTTTTTAATAGTCATCTACTTCTTCCCAAATTGCTACAGCAGTGCTTTTCAAATTGCCCCTCAAAGTCCTAGGGGGTTCCTCTGAAGCCCTTTCCTCATCACACATGTGTGCTTGAGAGGGGAGGGCATAGGTTCTAGGAGCAGTTGAGCAGGTGGGTCTCTGTTCTCCCTACTCCCAACAAGGCTGGGCTCCTGTCTGTGCTTCAGTGAGACTGATTAAATGTTTTTGTGCCTAACGTTTGGAAGCCGGGGTGGTATTCTTTAGGTTGGCACTCAGCCAGGCCCCCACCTACCTTTCTGGTCTGACTTCCTGCCACACTCCCAAAGGCACCTCACCTTGGTGTTCCCAAAGCCCACAGTGCTCTCCAGTCTTCATGCCCTTGGATGGTCTTTTCTCACAGCTTAATCTGTTCCTCTCTCCCTTCCCTGTCTCCTGGAATTCTATTTGTCTTCCTGGGCCCAATTCAAATATTGTCACCTCTGCTGAGCCTTCCTTGACCCAAGCTTGAGAGATTCCATCTCTACTCTGTGTAGCCATATCCTTCTTGAATATCCCAATCCTTTTCCACACTGTGCTATAATTATTTGTATGTCCCTGTGCCCTCTGTATGACTAGACTCCCTGATGCTAGAAATATGGAGATGGTCTCTTTTTATCCCCAGGGTTAGCACAGGGCCTGGCACAAGGTAGAAAGTCAATAAATTTTGCTAAATTACTTAATGAATTAGTTCATCTTCAAGCAAATGCTTTCTATCATTAATAATAATTTTGGCATTTATTTAATTTAAGCATTAGTCAAGATCTCCTCAGTGGATAAATTCAGCTTTGTGCTAACATTTATTGAACATCTTGCCATGTGCCAGCAGCAGGCCACATGGGAGGTGCTATACAGACAAGGGAAGGTTATGTTTAATTAGTTTGCCATCAAATTATGAAAATGAAAAGACCCCCCACAAAATAATGAAACACAATCAGAGAATGTCAGTACAATATAGAATTAGATTCCTATTTATCTGTGAAAGGAATTGGATATATTTTCACCAAATTGGAGGGAAATAATTGAACTGATCTGACTTAAAATATACACCACATGGCATTTGTAAAATTCCCTTTGAGGAGTCCAGGGAGTAGTACTTGAAAAGGAGAGGTGGATGTGTTTCAGAGCAGTTGAAACTTGAACTCAAGGGGCTCACTGGACCCCATGAGGAAAGAGCTCCCAAACACAATTGGATGGTGTGCATGTGGACGTTAAAGCTGTCAAATGTGAGCTGCATTTCCGAGGTCCCCAGGCAGAAGCTCTATTTTGCAGGTGATCTGGAATCAAGCTCCTTCGTATACTGCTCTGTATAGTCAGTTCTCTAACTTTTTTCCTCCTCTGAGCCTATCAGCTTTGTCCTGTGTTCATTTTCTTTTCCTCCCATACTCCACAGTCAGTCATTTCAATGTGACTCTTACCAGTACACTCATTTTTCAGATCTCCTTTTCTCTCCATCATTTCCACTCTGCTGATTTCCACTACCCTCTCCATGCCCTCATCAGGTCACCGAGTACTACATAGGAACATAGCATAATCTATCATGGAAATTTGTATTTCCAGTCTCTGTACGATCTTGGTTCCAAAGCTTTACCACTCCCCTTGGGCTCACCACCATTCCCTCTTCTCTCTGTCTCAGTAGGTGACCTTGTCTTCTTTTTCCCTTACCTCCCCAAATTGAGAATATCACGAGTGAACTCCTTCATTTCCAGTCCCTGCCTCTCTCATCCTTCCTCCTGTCTGTCTGCTTGTCTCTCTCAGAGAAAGAAAAGGACCCTCTGCTTCCTCCAAGATGATGTTTTCTTGAACTGTAGGTTCCATCCCTTTTCACCCCTTTCAGGGTTTCACTCTTTCTCTTTTGTTTTAAATTTAGCCCACACGAGTCTAAGTCTCTGCCAGTATATCACAACCTTTACTTCTGCTCTTATCATTCACTTCTCAGTCCCTCAACCCATCCCCATTTGGTTTAATCAGCCTGCATCTTTCCACCCAATCAGCTCAGTAAAACTTCTATTGCCCTCCTAATGGGCAAATATGACCTATGTTTAAGCCACACTCCACTGGTCTGTACTGAAAGCTCTGATGGGGTTGATATCCTTCTTCCTCAAGACTTTCTCCCCACATGATTACAAAACCATCCACTCTCATTTTATCCCCACATCCTGGTAGGCTCCTTTGCAGACTTCTTTCCTGTGCCCCTTCCTCCACCTGTTGTGTCATTCCAGCTCAGATGTCCTCCCATTCTAGACATTTGGTTATCACCTACAAACTGGTAACTTAAAATCCACATATCTGGTCCATATCTCTATCTCTATTATCTCTAGCTTCATCATTTCTTTCTCTACCTCTCTCTCTCTCTTCTCTATCCCATTCAGTGCAACATCAAATGACAGTTCTCCCAGTGTCTTCTCCAATCTCACTGTCACCCTGCCTCCAGCACTCATGAATCACCCCTTCTCCTGTCGTCTTCCTCACAGGCAACAGCACTCAGTCAATCCAGCAATCAAGCCCCAGGCACTTTAACACTAGGTACCTGCACTCTACTAACCCAGTTAGCAAAAGTGTGCATGTTTGGGTGATCTGCAACACACGCTTTTCCTCCAGTTAGATCAGTACATTCTAAAATACACTTTAAACTATCTCTCTTCTCTATCCTTGCTGCTACTTTCAAAATTACTGTACTGGTTTCTTATGCAACTCTGTCTCATGCAAATTCCTTTCACTGGAATCCACAAATCATTCAGCAAATATAGACTGAGCATCTGCTGTGGGCCAGCCTCTTTGGTAGCTGGAAATTATGATAGAAAGAATGCAAAATGGTCTTTGCTCTTGGAAAATCTGGAGCGAATGCCTTTCCTCCTTCACCCCACCTAGAAACCTGACCTTACTTCAGCCTGAGTTCGGATGCCCTCACCTCAGAAGGACGTGATCACTCTCATCTGTGCTCATAGGGCTCCCTATATAGACCTCTATTCTATCACTGGTCATGATTTTTACAATGATTTATTTAAACATCTCTTTCACTGGTCTGTGGGTTCCTCAAAGGCCGACAGTCTGTCTGGCTCACCACCTATTTTTATCTCCTGGCACAGAGCCTGGCACGTGATGGATCAGTTCTCAATGAGCTGTTATTACCTGTGCCCCCCATTCCTCCTAAATGCACTCTGATCAGCATTTCTTCATATTTGTGCTTGTCATGATCAATGGCCTATTTTACATTTTTTAAATCCTGGGGTCACATTCTCTGTCTTCATATTAATTCCTCTATCAGCAGCATGTGACAGAGCAAATCATCCCTCCTTCCTGAGACACATTTTCACATGGCTTTTGGTCCACCACTCTCTCAGTTCTCCATTGATCTCACTGGCCACTCCTTCTCAGCCTTCTCTGATGATTCCTCCATTCTCTCTGTCCTTTAAATGTCTGAGTGTCCCAGGTTTTCCTATCCTCATCTGCACATACTCTGTAAGTCTCACAGCTTTAAATATCACCCTTATGGTGAAGACACTGACCTTTACATCTCTAGCCTACAAATCAGCCAAAGCTATTCTCTCCAACAAGACATAAGCGCTGCAGGACCAACAAAGTCCCTTCTTATGTGAAAGAAAAAGCACCCTTGTTTTCTTTAGTTTGTCTAGGTCAGTCTTCATCACTCTTCATCTTAGATCTTTTATTTGACGAGCTTGGTATAAACCATCTCTGGAACTACAGAGACCCAATCCTGAGTTCTACCTACCTCTGACTTCTGGGTCCTGATTGCCACCCTCTGATCCTGGGTGGACATGAAATAGCCTAGATATGGGGAAATAGATGAACTGAGACATCCCAATGAAACTAAGGAAGGGTCCAGTGAATGAGGAAGACAGAAGATGGGGGTGAGAGATGCTCAAAGATCATTCTTCACCCCAATGACACCAAGGGACAAAACTCAGGCTACCTCTTCTGTACCATGCCCTCCCACATGGCATCTGCTCCTTCAGTGAACTAGTGCTCGCCACTCTTTCTACCCTCTGCCAGCCACTCATTCACTTGGGACAGCTCATGGTGTTGGACCAGTCAACATTAACTGCGACATTTCTGTCTTAACAGATACAAATTTTAAATGATTAGCTAATTATAGTATGTCATAGAATAATTATTAACAAATTTGATTAGGCTAATTCTATGACAAACTGCTCTAGAAGTTTTCACATGTGTACTCATTCAGTCCTCATACGAAACATAGGAAGTAGGTATTACTGTTCCATTTTACAGATGAGAAAACCAAGACTCAGATTAGAAATTTGTCCAAGGTCATATTTGCCCCATGATTCTAAATTCAGTGATTTAATCCCTTCTCTTTAAAGTCAGTGCAATAAAATTGTCTAGGAGAAATTTCAGACACCATCAAGTCTCAAGGGGCAGGAAATAGAGGTGGAGAGCTGCCCAGTCTCTGCTCACAGCCCATCCTCCAGTCTTTACTTCTCAAGACCCTTCCCCAGTTTTGCTAAAACAAACAAACCAGGACGCTGGGTTGGTTTGGGGAAGTGAAAATGGAAGGATTCCCTGTCACCTCCATTCTAACCTGGTCCCTCCTTCATCATCACTCAAACACTCCTGGGTTCAGGACAAGCGCCCCTTCCTACCCCAGGTCACCAGGAGAGCCCCCCACAGCCCCTGTCCTGCTCCCTGCTGCACCCCCTCCCCACTGGCCCTGTCGGCCAAGCACTGGTACCTGCTCTCCATGGGCTCAGTTCCAGGAGCTTCCCCATCCCTGACAAGACAGGGAAGAAGAGAAGCTGGGCAAAGTATCTTTTAGTGGAAGAATTGAATCACAAAATAGAAAAGCAATACCTTTCTTTCGGAGCCTGTGGATTTTCTTCCTGAAATTCCAGCCAAAGAGCAGTGCCAGGGAGGGAAAGCCACAGCCCATCTCCCACTGCGGCATCCTGGGAGTACGAGGCAGGCAACGAGGCAGGCAACGGCGAGGAATCGCAGCCTCTGCTGGGCCAGCCTCAAGCCTTTCCTCCTCCCCAGCCTGGGAGTACCACCCTCTCTCGCTCTCAGACCAGCACATGCTTGTAAATACTGCTCGGTTCTGACTCCAGCACAGAAACTCTGGGATCTGCAGGCACCTGCCCCGGGCCCTCCCTTCCTCCTTCCCACACCACTTCCCCTCCCCACTCACCTTTACACACATGACTCTTGGCTTTTAAAGAGTGAACATAAAGCTGTCAGGGCCCACAATAAAAATAAGTGCCTCCTTTTACTTAGCAGCTAATTGTCAACTGCCATTCAAGGGATGCCACGGAGGTGGGTTAAAAAAAAAAAAAATCCCTCACGCAAGCCCTTACCAGCATTGCCCCATATATCAAAGCATCTGGCAGGAACACAGGATTTCACTTAGCGCTGATGAAGCCAGCCCACCCTTCTCTGGAAATGCTTTCACAGTTGCAGGTGGTTCGGTCGGCCTTCAGAGAGAGCAGTCTTAGAGGTGGCTTGCTGGATGAACTGAGATGATTTTCCCCCTCCCGTTGAGATGATTTAGCAAATAGTGCAGCAGCCCTACCAGGCAGGCCCAGGAGACTTGAAATGGACTCTTGGCATCACCGGGGTGGGAGATAGGGAGTGGGGGTGGGGGCTGTGGTGGGGGCTGCTGATGGGCAGGAGCAGGGAGGGCTGCCAACAAAGGCCCTGGGCAGTGTGATGCTGCCAAGTGTTCACCCCTCCATTCACTCCTAGGCCAGGAATAGAGGGTTCATCTTGGCCACCACACTCCCCTTCACGTTGAATTCACTCCCATATCCTGGCAAATGTTACCTCTAAAATGTTGCACAAACCTATTAGCGTCTCTCCATTTCCACCACCACCCTCTTCCGAGCTCCCTTAGAATGAAGACCAACCTCTTAAGGCCTTCTCCACTGTTACCACCTTCCCCTCAATGCAGAGCCTGTTCTTTCTGTCACAGGACCTTTGCACATGCTATGTCTCTGACTGAGGCACTTCCTCTTCCCCTTTCTCTGCCTAGGCAGGCTCTATTAGCCCTTCAGGTTTAAGCTTAATCATCACTAGCTCAGGGCTTCCCTGAATTTCTTGGCAAACATAATTTGCCCCCCACATGCTATCATGTGTTTTTCCTTTGTGGTGCTTAACAGAGTTGTAATTTTATGGTTTTCTTGGTTTTTAGTCTTTAATTAATTTCTGTGTCTTCTACTATACTGTGAGCTCCTTGAGAGAAAGGATTTAGTCTTTCTTTTTCTCTCCTCTCCTCCTCCTTTCTCTCTCTCTCTCTCTGTCTCCCTGTTGTACCCCTGGTGCTAGCACAAGTGCTTGGCATGGGACGCATGCTCAAGAAACATTTGTTGAGCAAGTGAATAAATTTGTATCTGTCTGCTGTTGGAATCTGGGGGCAGAAGAATGAGGGGATTAATGAAAATAAGTAAAAATCATCCCTCTTAATGTCCAGTTTAGCTAGAGAGAAAGAACCAGAGCACATGGAATAACAGTGAATCACGGAAACAGCACACTCTCACAAGCCACACTGTGCTACAGATTGTGAAATCATGCTCTGAAGGACACGGAGAACTTCAAAAATGAGAGGAAGCAAAGGAACCTAGGCACTTAACAATTCAATATTTATATATTCTATGCCTAGTGTTGGTAAACACACAAGACCCTTAACACATGGGACCTACCCCAGGGTCCTATAATCTGGTTGGGCTGAGCAGAGCTGCATACAATTTAGTGCAGTGTTTATGCACCCAGCAATGGCCTGAGAAGAACCTCAGATGGCCAGGCTCCAGAGGAAGAGGGCAGAACAGGTCCCAACTGAGTAACAATTTGCAATGTGAACTGCCTGTGCCCTGGGGATGGGACAGAGACCAGGTTTCAATGTGGGGCTCCAGGGAAGGGAGAGCCAGCCCTCTTACTAAAAGGGGGAGGAGTTTTGGAGAAAACTGGCAGCTGTGAGCCTGGGAACAAGTCGCTGGGAGTGGAGCTGTGATCCTCTCTCTTCCCTTTCTCCTACTTAAATTGGGAAAACCTGGAATTGTATCCAGACCTTCTGGGGAAGGGGCTGCTCTCCAAGGTGTGATAGCGTGACAGTAAGAAATACATATTTGGTCTTTGACTCCTTTCCTGGCACAGCGTTCCTAACACTCTCGGAATGTCCTATATGAGAGTTATAAAGGTATCTTTTATGTTTTGGAAAGCACCTAAGGGTGGGGGGCTAGTTGCCAGGAGAACTAACCATGTGATTAGAGGGTTGGAACTTTCAGTTCCACCTTTTAATCTCAGAAGTCAGAGGAGGAAAGAGGGCCTGGAGGTTGAGTCAATTGCTAATGGCCAGTGATTTAATCAATCGTACCTGTGTTATGAGGCCCCATAAAAACCCAAAAGGACAGGATTCAGAGAACTTCTGGGTTGGTGAACACATGGAGGTGTGAGAAGAGTGGAGCTCCTGGAGAGAGCATGGAAACTCCATGTCCCTTCCCCCTTCCCTAGCCCTATGCATCTCTTCCATCTGGCTATTTCGGAGTTATATCCTTTTATAATAACTGGCATCTAGTAAGTAAACTGGTTTCCTGAGTTCTATGAGCCACTCTAGCAAATTAATCAAATCCAGGGAGGAGGTCATTGGAACTTCCCGTCTATAGCCAGTCGTCCAGAAGCACAGGTGACAACCTGGACTTGTGATTGGCATCTGAAGTGCGTGCGTGATTGGGCTCAGTTCTGAGCCCTTACCTTGCGGGATCTGATGCTATCTGGGTAGGTAATGTCAGAACTGAGTTAGATCCTAGGACTCCCAGCTGGTGTCTATGACGTGTAAAAAACATCCACACACCCACATTGGAATTGGTTCCTGAATCAGATAAGGTGAGAGGAATGCTCAGGGCCAGCTACACGGCGGGAGGAGCCATGGGGAAGAAGTTGGACGAGCTGTGCAAACCATGTGGGGCATCTTTCCCATCAAGGGAGAAAGGGAGCCAGGAAGGGGATTGACGCAGAAAGAGGTCTTAGCTCTGCAGGACTGTCACTAGAGTGACTTCAAAACTTAAAGTTGGGATTCATTACCTGGGGTGTATAGATGGATGACAGGGGTTCGAAAATACCCTGCAGTTGAATTCAAAATCGTTTTGTCTGAACATATCCCTGGGAAGAGTATCCAAAGCTTTTATTGAATTCTTTAAGGGGCCTATGAACCCTAAAGAACTTCACTGAAGCTCATCATTAATGTGCTTGAAGAGAGATCATTCTAGAGAGAGCAACTCATTTACTGAATAATATTTTGCAGATAAGCTGGTAGTCATTTAATACAGAGGAGAGCCGAAGGGAGTAGAGCACAGTGCTGCTGTGGGAAGAGAGGATCATTCCTTCACCCATTCCTTTAATGAATATTTATTGAGCACCTACTCTGTCAGACAGTGTTTAGATTCTGGGATGCAGCACTGCCCAAAACAGAGGAAAAAACTCCTGCAAAGTAGATTGAAGCTTTCATTCTAGTGAAGGGAGACCAACTATAAACAAAACAAGTGAGTAAAATATTTCGCATGTTAGAAGAAGGCAAATGCCAAGCCGAAAAATGAAGCAGGAAAGGGGGAGAGGGAGGGCTGGCAGCAGGGTGGGGAAAGGGATCAATGTTAAATGAGTTAGTCAAGCGCAAGCTCACTGAGGAGATGTTTGAGCAAAGACTTGCAGAAAGCAAGAGACCAAACCCTAAAGCTCCCTGGAGAAAGAGAATCCTAGACAGAAGAAACAGCAAGTGCAAGGACCTTGAGTCAGAAACATTTCTAAGGTGTTTGGAGAAGAGCAAGGAGGCTGGTAAATTTGGGGTGAAATGAGCGTTGGAGAAGGTTCTGGAAAACGAGGTCAAAGGTAGTGGAGGGGGGCAGACCCTATGAGTCATTATAAGGTTTTGACTTTTCCTCGAGATAGAAAAGAAGCTATGGGACAGTGTTGAAGGAACCTGATATGACAGACAGGTCTAACAGGTTCGCTCTGGCTGCTCTGTTGAAAACAAACTAATTCAGACAAAACAGTGTGGCACCTCAGCCAGGATGGGAGCAGCGAAGGTCATGAGCAGTGGGCAGGCTCGGGGTGGAAGATGCCATAGAAAGCTTCACAAAGGCCTGCACTGAGGCGGCAGCGCTCTCAGAGACGTGCCAGTGGCTGAGGGCCTACGCCCCTGCCCAGCTCGCAGACCCAGGGCCTTTACAAGTGGAAGCGAGGGGCCTACAGAGGCGGGAGCCCCGGCGCCGCTCCGCCACAGCGGGGTCCCTTGGACACATTATTTACTTGTCCACGACCGAAGTTTCCTGACTTACAAACAGGAGGAACAAATGTCTGTCTTGCCCTGGAACCTCAGACTGAACGGTGCTGTCTTCAAATGCCTTCTCATCCTGAAATCTCTTATTTGGGTTCAGCGAGAGGCTTAAAGAACATCTGAAATGCCACATCAGAGCCAAAGCCTGCTCGCTGAATAAATAAATAGAGCTGCATTCTCCTTCCTCCTCCCTTGGACTTCCCCCTGCCTACAGGGCTTATGCTTGACTTGCTTCTCCGGGTGGTGGCCTTGGGGAGGGGGAGGGGGGAGCAGTCCCGTGTGGGGGAGGGAGACATTCCCACATGGATAAGGTCAGAGTGTGGCGGCTTAGGGTGGCGAGGCCGCGCCGAGCAGCACGTGGGACACAGACGCTGCTACAGCACACGGGCGGTATTTTGACTCACAGCAGGTACATGATTAGGCAACACCCGCTGTCCTTGCCAATGCGGGCAGCCTAAGGTGCCGGGCTGGGGAAAACAGAAGACATCAACCATTTCCCAATCCAGGGCAACGAGGAAGGTCACAGCTAAGTTTATTTGGGCTGGAGGCATATAATAGAGCTTTAGTAAATAAAAGCCTCATCTCAGACTGATTAGTACCGTAAAAACTATTGTGTTTGGGACTTGGGAAATGGTTAATGAAACTATGCTACTCTTTTTTTTAAACGTAATAGGTTGCCACTGTTCAGGATGACTAAGACAGGCACTCTTGATTTTGGCCGTCCCATCCAAGTCACTTCTTTTCTTGTAGCCCCCATTGGGCAGGTCACAGGCCACAGAACTGCCTCCCTGCCCCAGATCCTGGGTTCACCAGTGGACTCCAGACAGCGGCTGAGATCACCTGGGGAGGGGAGCTAGAGGCTTGGCAATGAGCATGGCCTCAGAGTTGTCCTCTGGTCTTCTTTGAACACTGTTCAAGGAAAGATCATGTCTAGAGCTACTTCCTTCCCATCCCTGAGATGGTACAGACACCTGTCCAGAAAAGAATGCTGTGGTCCTTACCTCCAGAGGGTGTGCCAGCGACTCTCCTAAGGAATTTAACCCACTCCTCCATCTCCGCCTGGGAGCTGGCCATGAGGACGTAGGAGTCCTGTCCAGTGCGACACTGGTCCCATGAGGCTAGAGAAAGAAGTAACACTAATGAAGGTCGTAGAGTGGTAAGGGGCTGGAGCAGGCGGAAGCAAAGAGAAGCTGAACCTGAGTGGCTTCCTTGGTTCAATTAAACAGCAAGTCAAACAACCCCAAAAGATGATCTACTTATCCTCAGTGGCACCGAATATCTGAGCACCCTTATTGTTTTTGCTGAAGCTCTAATTCTATGGACAAACCATTGACCACAGTGGTTTGCAATAGGGATGACTTGGGCTGAGAGTTGCTCCTGTGGAGGACAGAAGCCATTTGCTACCAAAAAGGAAGAGGGAGCTCATGGGGCGGTTTCAGTATTAGAGGAGACAGGACTGGCTCATACAGTGCGAAAACTGCAATTCATCATGCCAAGCATAGATACTTTCCTAAGCTACCCTTGAACACAGTTGTGGGGGTGGGGAAAGGAACAGCAACTCAGGGGGGAGGGAAATAAACGTGTGTGTGCCTTTCTCATGAAATCGAAGCTTCCTTTTCAAGATTACTGCTCCCCTGCTTGCATAAGACATTGCAAATGGTAGGTTCTCAATACACATTTAACGGACAAATGAAGTTTGTTAGGACTTTCTTTACCATTTTAGTTTCAAACTCATGATTATAAATGGATATATGTAGGGTTTCCTGAATTGGTTTTCTCAAATGGACAAAAGGGTGGAGAAAATAATAGGGGGTTGGGCTGGGGGGTAGGGGAAGAGACCAAGAGAAAGAATGAGAGAAAGTGACAACAGAGATAAATAGGGAGGGAGGAGAGCATCAAACATGGGTCTTAGGAAGGGCAAGAAAATAATAGCAACTCCCTTTCAATTACAGGATACTATTATTAAATTTCAAAGCACCTTTGTAGACATGAGCCCATTCTTCTCTCAATGTCAGGGCATTTCCCTCAGAGAGAGAGCCTGTTTTAGCACCACATTTGTGCTCAGACCTATATTTTTTTGCAGGAAAGCAAAAGACTTTCAAATTCCCACTGGTTGTCTCTTGACCCTATCTTAATGTCACCAAGCCTCATCTTTTTTACCTCTTGTAATGACCTCACCCTGAATCTCTCTTCTCACTGGGTTCATCAGCTGTTCTAACCAGAAGTGTCAGTCCACAGAAGCCCTGGCTATTCAGGAACATCCTGAGATGTGGGTGTTTCTAAAAGTAGAATGGGAAGTAAAAAGTTCTCAAGGCGAAACTGAAACATTCCATAGAAATCACAATCTCCCTTTGCTCTAGTATCACTTCCACTCTACAGATAATGTAACCTAAGCCCAGAAATGCAAAGGCACCTGCTCATTGGTACCCAGTAAGTTGTTGCCAAACTCAGGGCAAGGCTACTGGTCTCCTTTCTTCCAAAAAGAATTTCTACTTGCTCCAATTTGACTTTCGCTAAAATTCATCTGGTGTCCTTCCCCACTATGCCTACACTTCAATCTGCTCTGTTGTTAAGAACATGCCTTTTCAGTTTACCCTGATTCCTGAGAGATCCTTAATTAGGTCATGACAACCCCATTGAGAAACATCCAACTCTCAAGATGTTTCTGAGTGGCCAAAGCTTCCATGGAGTCACCCTTCTGGTCAGAAGATCTGATGAACCAATGATGAGATAGATTCAAAACTGGGCCATCCCACTGAGTGAAGAAGGTGAGGCACAGTGATATTAATACAGGTTCAAAAAACCAAAATCAAAGGAAATTGGAAAATCTTTCGTTGCCCTATAAAAAAAAAATGTTTGGTCACATTGAAGTGCTAGGATGGGCTCTCTTTGGGGGAAATTGACTAACATTAATACAAGACCCATGAATAGAAACTCTGCCTTTAGGAACATACTTTCTCTGACTTAGGCAGATTGTTCAACATGTGTCTCATTAGGCTGTTTCCCTTGTTAGAAATGAGCTCCCTTCTTTTCTGCCCCTGCCTAAGGAACTCCTATATCCATTTTTACCTAGCTCAAATGTCATCTTCTTTAGGGACCATTTCTTAATATAGTCTCTCCCCATAGCAAATTAAGCTAAAGTCCCTATTCTAAATCCCTTAACATCCTACCCTTACCTCTCTCACAGCAGTAGCTAAATTATCGTGAACATTGGCTTCCTTATAGTTAATATCTAGGTAATTACTTAATATGTCCCAAACTAAAGCCCCAATCTTCCCCTCAAAGCTTACTAGATGCACAAATCTCAGCAAATGCATCCTTCCCATTGTTTAGGTAAAAACCTTGCAGGCAACCTTGACTTCTCTTCCCCACATCCCATCCATCAACAAATGAAGTCCTCTCTACCTTCAAAATGTATCCAGAAATGATTATTTCTCACCCCTTCACTGTTCCCATCCCTGACTTGGATAATTGCAATGGTCTCTTCACTGGTGTCCCTGCTCTGCCCTTGTCCCTTTTCATTCTCAACTCAAAAGAGTTTTAAAACATAAGTCAGATCATGCCACTTCTTTGTTCAAAATTTCCCAATTCTTATAGCATAAAAACCAAACTTTTTACAATTGCCTGCAAGTGCCTGTGAAATCTGTGCTCAACTCTGACTGAATCTCCTGCTCTTCTTTCCTGTCATCATTCCACTGTAACCACATTGGTTTCTTTGATGTTTCCTGAACATGTGAAGTAGGCTCAGAGACTTTGCACTGACTGTTGCCCTTCCTAGAATGCCCTTCCTTCAGATGTGCATGCACTTGATTCACTCCTTGAGCTCCTTCAGATCGCTCCTCAAAGGTCATCTTCTCAATGATGCCTACTCTGCCTACTTTATTTAAAATGACAAATAAACCACTGCCATCCCCACCTCAACCAGCACTTCCTCTTTCTTTGCTTAATTTTTTTCCATCACAAAAACTATACAATTTACTCACTTATTTGTGTTTTATTTTGTTTTGTTTTTGCCAGTCTCCTCCCACGTAGGCTGTATGCAGGCTATTTTGTGCCTGGCTCATAGCAGGTGCTCAGTAAATTTGTTGAATAAGTGAATAACATAGAATAAGATGGTATGAGAATTCAAGGCAACATATGCAACAGAAGGAATAACCTCCTTATCCCTGGTGATTCCCTTTGGGTGGGAGAACAGACAGTTTTTCTGCTAGAGGTAAGTAGGGAGAGGAAAGCTTGTCCTAAATTTTTGCCTGTCCCAAATGCATTCGAGAAAGGTAAAGTGACTCCTGACTGGGAAAAGCACCTTCCAGTGTTCAATAGGTGAGTTACTGCGCCTGGCACATGCTAAGTGCTCAGTAAGTCGGAGCTCTCATTTCTTGTTAGGTCACACTGAACCACAGGAGATTCCTGTCGACCACTTTCCATCTACCAAAATGGCAATTTCACATGGTTCAGTTTCAAGTTTAACCATTAATTTTAATGTCCCACTCACCTCCTAGACTGAACTTCTTTTAGTGAGCAGAGTCCCAGTGCCTAGTGGAACACCTGGCTCCAAGCCTATGCTCATGAAATGTGTTCAGAGTTGAACTGAATACGCACCCACTTAGTTCACTTGCTAATTATTGAACTAGTATAGGTTCACTGACTATATACAGAACTGCTATGCATTCTTATTGGGTCGGTTGGTTAGTTGTTGACAGACACATTGGATATGTATTCTGTAATACGCCTCTATCCCACCTTTTGTCGCTTACCTGGAATGACTTCAAAGACAAACTTCCCCGCTTCTTCTGGGTTTGTGGCAATCTCCTTGACTGTACTTCCTGGTAGATACATACAACCCTGAAAGATTAAAAAGTCAGGTCTTTAAGATGAGCGGCAATTTTATCACCTGTTAGCTGACAATAAGTTGGAAGACAGAATACTGATGGGATGCAGAAGAACATGGAAAACTACCTTTGAATGGGGTCCTTCTGCTGCTCAGGCCTCAGTCAAATTAAGTGGTAACCATCTGAGGGCAAGCTAGGACAAGGTCCTGACAGGAGAATGAGCTGAAGAGGCATCATCACCAACACTTGCTTCTTCCCCCTTTTCCAAGGACCCAACTTCCTGGCCAAACCAGACACCAGAACTTTGTGAAGGCAATGCTGAAACTGGGTGGACCCCACTCCTTGGTGGGCTGCAGGAGGGGGCGCTGAGGACTGAACCACAGGCAGCCATCCAAAGAGATGGAGTCTGCCCCCTTGCTAAGCACCTTGAATATATTATTCATGTAGTCCTTCCAGCAATCCTCCAAGCAGGGTATGATTAGGTCCATTTATAAGGCAGAAAACTGAGGATCAGAAAGGTTCTGTCATTTGCCCAGTGTCTCAGAGCTAGTAAGTGGCAGAACAGTAATTCATCTAGAAGCGAGTTCAAAGCCACTTATATACAAATATGTTATTAGGAAACAAGTCACTTCCACCGTGTGTATGCTCGACGCTTTACCATTCGCAGTGCACTGTCACATGCCTGTCTCATCAGATCCTCACAATGGCTCCCATCAAGAGCACAGCAAGATGTGCCACTTCTACTCTGCAGTGAGGAAACCAACACTTTGAAAGTCTAAATGACCGCACAAAGGGACACAGTGAATATGTCTTAGAGTTCACAGCTCATAATTTACACCTCACTTGCTGTGGGGGGCAGCATGCCTGACTCTGAGCTGAGTAGACGTGCGTGTCTTTATTCCAGAACCACGTGTGGGCGACGAGGACAGGCAACGGGGAAGCTGTGAAGGCAAGTCTGAAGGAACTCTCAGGTTGGCTCAGGAGCCTGAAAGAATAAATGGGTTTTGAGTGTCTAGAAATTAAAATGTCTAAGATTAAATGAGAAAGTAGATGAAAAGGAAGAAGAAACGGAGGAAGAGGGAGGAGAAGAGGGGGGAAAGTTGTCTGTAAAAGGGAATTCTGCATTTTTTTTACATTTCTCTAAGTTTATTACTTAAAAATAACCTCCACCTACATGATCCTCACCATCTTGAAATAGCAATGGCCACAGAAGAAAATGCCCCTGAGGTTGTGCTGCTGGGCCGCTTTGGGTGAGGTACGGCACCAAAATAAAAGCCACGTCGTTTTTAGATAGAAGGGAGCACTGCCTGGTAGGAAGGGAAAAACAGGGGTACCTGCCTCTCCCAAGTGCCTCTCTAAACTACTGATACCCCAAATCATGTCGTCCAAAAGCAGTAAAAATAAAATAACAAATATATAAATACCATTTACTGAGCAATTACTGGGTGACAGGCTCTTTGCGAAATGCCCTGAATATATCACATCTCATCTTCAGAAGAGCTCTGTGAGGGGTGGCTGATATTCTCCTCATTGGCGAGATGAGAAAGTACGGCTCCGAGAGGTTAGTTAGCCGATCCAAGATCACAAAGCTAGTTAACAGGAGAGCTGTCATTTAAACCTTGGTCAGTGGGATTCCGGGATTACAAGTAAGGCTGTACTTACAGGTCCCACTTACTCGCTGGAAGAAGTAATGATCAGAGTTAAACTAAATCACACCAAGACACAAAGGAAGAATTGCAAGCCGTTTCCTCATATTGAGCAGGACAGCCTTGAACAAGAGAGGAAGAGTAGAAAATAGTGAAAAAGACATTAGTGGGGTGGGGGTGGGGTGGGAACAGTGCTGGGGAAGTTAAGTATTGTCCAGGAAAAGGAAGGACCTAAGTTACTCACGGCTGCTTTTGCCTACTTGGCAAGCTGATTGGGGTAAACTCTGTACAGAGATGGAAGGAAGGAGAAGTTTATACCAGAGGCCGCAAACCCTATAGCAATGATGCTGGGGAGAGAGGTATGTTAGTGGTTTGCCAGAACCCACTTACGTTGGCTTAAAAGTGTTGCATTTTCAGGAACTCTGTGAACCAACTGTGAAACACAGCCATTACTAAAAGCTGAATTACAGAAACTTACAATGAAATATTTTCTACTAAAAATAAAGGGAATTATACTAAGAATTCATCGCTTTCTAATTATTTCCTATATTGAACCGTGATTTTTCTTCCTGTGGTTAGTCAGACTTAATCTGTGTGGTAGAAATTCTGTATAATGTTGTGCTACTGCGCATCTCTTCTCAACTCTGTGTCAGTGACGTCATGTTAGTAGCTTGAATCAGCCATGGTCGGAGTATTTACACCACAGAAACTGGCAAATACTGCATCCGAATGTTCTGCCCCCCACCAGGACATTTACCGGCGCACCACTGATAGACAGACACCTGGGCAACTTCACAGAAAGCAGGAAACGATGCCATGGGACAACTAGGCCAGAATTATGGAAAACTATCATTGTAGCCGAAACTTGAGGGCAAATTGCTGAGATTCTGTTTTAAACAACTTCCCTGACAAGAAACCTTTTGGAATGAGTTATATAAAATTAGGTCATAGAGTTACATGCTTTATGCTGTGAGAGCTAGACAGACTTTTCTGAGAACTTAAAGAAAAACATGCACAGGCTGCCTTTTGTCAAGCGTAGAGGTTCCTAAAAGTGGATACACAAGAGTCCATCCTTAGCGATCCATAACTAATGTAATCGTTCTACTTTGTTGGACATTAGGTCCAATGTTTCTCACTATCAATAGCACTGAATATATTATTTCTCTTGGATAGGTTCTTAAAACCAGAATGATTGGGGGTGAGATTGTTTTGGCTCTTGGAAATCTGGCCAAATTGCTCTGTATAAAGATTGCACCAACTTACAGACACATCATCAGTACATTTGAAGGTCTTTTCATCTGACTGCTCTTAGATTTTAGGGGTATCTCCCATTTCTGAGTTTTTAGGGGTCAGTGTGCATGTGTTATTTTTAAATTTACAGTGAATTTACATTTTTGTCAGAAATATTAGAAAGTAAACCTAAAAGAGGAAGATAAAAATTATGTGTAACTCTCGTATTTAGAGAATAACCACAGTTGACACTTCTGTGTATTTCTTCCCAAGACTTTTCCCATAAATAGATTCAGAATTTTTTTTCCCCTCAAGAATGAGATTAATATACACATCACCATTTGTTTTAAATGGCCTTCCCCCCCCAAAAAAAAAATTATATTATGGGTTTGCATTTTTAAAAGTCATATTCCCCTCCAGAAAGGTCGTATGGATTTTCATTTCCACCAGCTGTGCATGAGAATTTCTGTTCCCTACGATACTGAAATGAGTAGAAAATCTGCCAATTTGATAAAGCAACAGTGGTATCTCATTGGCTTACATTGCATGTTTTTAATTATTACTAAGATTGAACTTATTTTATATGCTTTTTGGCTATTACATTTTTGGGGAAATTACCCATTTGGGTCATTTGCTCGTTTTTTTATTGAGCTGTTTCTTATAGGCTTATACTTTAAATATTAAGACTATTTGTTTGCTATATGTTTGCTATAAACAATTTTTCCTGTTTATTATTTGTCTTTTCACTTTATTATGTTGGTTCTTAAGGTACAGACATTTTAATTTATGCAATTAAATTTGTTTTCCTGGCCCTGCCTTTGTTGTTATGCTTATAAAACACTTGCCTCCCAAAGATTATGAGGATAACTACATTTTCTTTTAGGGTTTTTATTAACTCATTTTTTACATTTAAGTCTTTAATCCATACAGAATCATGAATGGTGCTATACCTTTACTTTTTCCAAAGAATTTAGCTCATGTCTGTAACTTTCATTTTATCTTAGATATTTGCAATGTCTGTGAATCCCAGAACAATGTTAAATGATAGCATAATAAAAACACTCTATTTTGAATAGATTTTTCTTTATCTTAATGAAACGACCATGGATATATGAAAAGTCTACAAGGATATCCTTTTAATTCTTGTTTGTAATAATAATATAGAAACATCAGCTCAACTTCTCAACTAATTTCCAGTAGAAAATTAGTTAAATGAATTATAAAATGTCCATACAATAGATTATTTCACCACCATTAAGAATTACATTGTAGAAGAATATTTATACATTGGAAAATATTCACAACATATTGTTAATCTTTTAATTAAAGAATATTATTATACTAATTTTGCTTTTAGAATAGACAAGTTTCTAAGTGTATATATATAGAAGAAACTTGAAGAAGTGAGGGTTTGGGTGGCTATTTTTGTTGATGGGATAATTTTTATTTCCTACTCTGTGCTTTTCCACATCTTATAAATTTTCCACCATGTACACATATAGCTTTTGTAATCAAAATACACATATCCACATAAAGTAAAATATTCTTTCTAAGAAATTCATTTTATTCCTAAAGACTTTAAAAAAACTTTTTATATCTGAATGAGTATTTGATTTTACCCAATACTTTTTTCAGCCATCGATTCAGAGGTTGTGTGGTTTTTCTCACTTGACTTATTGATCTCGACCTACTCACCCGATGTGTTATATTAAGAAGTTTCCTACAAAATAAACCCTACTTGTCATCTTAGAAGCAGCTTTATCTAATTATCTCAGGCTAATGTCATTCTGGGAGACCTTTGGGTTTCCTTCTCCAGAAATAAGGGAGAGAAGCTAGGACCTTGGATAATTTATTTCACCTTTTGATTTCAGTTTATACTTTTACGAAACAGCATTTTCTTACAAGTTTCATATCATTTGATCCTGTGACAAATGCAGGCCTGGTGTGATTGACTAATTTTACCAGAGAAAAAAACAAAAAGAGGGGTCCAGGCAAATTAAATAATGACACGGTCAGATGGTAGTAGAGCCAGGAAAAGAACACAGGCTTGGCGATAACGTGCCTCTCACCCTCCGCACCTCACGGACTAACCCCCACCGGGCTGTCCTTCCCGCTGACTCCGGAGGCCCGCACGCGGCTGCCGTCTCCCTGGCTCTCTGCTGATGGGAAGACTTCCAGCATCAGCTATCAGGGCACCAGTCACCATCTGGGCCTGTGATTACTTCGCTCTGATAGAACTGGGCTGTTCATAAAGTGAAGGAAGTCTGGTCTCCATGCACAGGACACTGAGCAGGAACTCAGTCTGTGGTGTGGTCTCTGGCCCTTCTGTAGCCTCTGCAGTGACAGACACTCAGCCCTCAGCGGAGGACTTTGCTAACCAGGCGCTGGGGATGCACCGTGGATCCTTAAGTCTGCCCTTAAGATAACTGTCCTCTACCAAAATGATCATCTCCTTTCTTTACGGTACCCTGCTATGCACTCCCAATATCTTCGCCCTTCTTGGGGCATTTTCTTCCCCAGAGGGTTCTAGAGTCTGTCTTCTCTAATAAGTTCTTTCTGGCCGAGCCCACTCTTCCACCTCCAGAGACATGAGCTCTAGATAGGGTGACCAGTTGTCCTGGTTGCCCCAAGACATGGAGTTTATAACTGGGGCCCAAGGGTAATTTTTAAAACATCCCCTTTCACTCTCATGCACCATGATGGCCACGAGGAATCAGTAATGCAGGGGAAACAGGTTTAGGCCCAAGATTTAGGATCAAAGCCCTCTCTAGCCCATTCACTACATCAGGAAATCCTGTTTGCTATGTTTTCAAAGTATATCAGGAGTCAGATCATTTTCCTCCAGCCCACAACTCCCACTGAGATTCTCAACATCATAACCTCTCACCTTGCGCCTCCTTCCTCTGGCTTTGAATCTATTTTGAACACTGTATCCAGGGCCATCTTTTTACAACATAAGTCAAAGAATGTCCCTTTTCTCCCCAACATCCCCAGTGTAAACATTGAAGTCCATACTATGGCATACAATGTCCTTTGCAATCTGTGTCCGAATCCTTCACACACACCCCCACCTCTCTCACCTCATCCCCTCGGATTCTCTCAATACTTCGCTCTGCTGATCCCACATTGACCTCCTTGCTGTTTCCCACATGTCAGACAGGCTCCATCCACCTCAGGGCCTTTGCACTGGTTATTGCCTCTGCCTGAAGTCTCTTCCCCCAGAGATCTGCCTGACTACTTGTTTCTCCTCCTTAGTCTTTGCTCAAATGATCAAAAGATCCTTCTGACTACCCTTTTTTAAACGATAACACTTCCCCCAGAGGCCTAACTCCCCTTAACCCATTCTATTTTTCCCTCACAGAACTAGTGACTATCTAACACAACTACATAAATTTCATAAATTTTGTTATTTATTTTGTTTATTTTCTACCTTTCCCCTTATCTTCTAAGCTCTACATGGCAGAGAATTTTACCTAGTTTACTCACTGGTTTATTTCAGGTACCCAGAACAGTGTCTAGCACATAACAGATGCTCAATAAATATCGATCGAACAAACAAATACACAAAAGCCCCAAATCAATTTTCCTAACCCAAATCCACCCTTTCTGCGCCCTCATACGCAGCATTCCCGAGACCAGGTTGCCAGCCTTGACTGAGAGCTGTGTTTAGGAAGGTCCCCAGTGCTCACCCTGGGGCTTCCCGGGGGAAGATCACCCTGCCATCTTTGTGATTCAGGTTATGCATCTAGAAAATAGTGAAAAGGAGCGGGTGGCCTCCTCTCAGATAAATGTGTGTCTAGTCCGAGTAAGAAGGCCCCTGTGGGCTTGCAGGGATCTAGGTGGGTGCCCTCCCTCCCTCTGCGAGCCCGGGGAAAGGGCCTTGGTGACGGGGACAGACAGCCTGGCTGGTACCTGCGGCTTGGTGTCCTCTTCGTCTTTGTAGTAGTAGAGCTGCTGCGCCCTCAGCACGAAGTACCTCTGCTGCCAGTTTTTCACGATGGACCTCTGCTTCTTCAGCCAGCCCATCTTGATGGGCCTTTCCAGCGGGTTGGGGGCGGACGACAGGTGGAAGGCTGCCATCTGCTCGCCGGTCATCACGCTCCTCGACCGAGCTATGGAGAGGAGCAGACAGGCAGACTGACTGAGGGACATGAAGCAAAGTGCCAAGAGTGGGCGGAGAGGCGAGGCAGGAACCCGGAGGGGCCAGGGGCGGCCGGGCCCCAGCCGGATCCCGCTCAGGGGGCCAGATCTGGATCAGAGAAAACCCCCCGGGGCCCAGAGGGCCGCCTGCCGCCCGGGCCGCTGCGAGCCCTGGAAGGTCGCCGCCCGGCAGCTGGGGTCGGCCCCCTCATTCTGCAAAGCGAAAGGCTGGCTGGAGCCTTCTGAAGAGGAAGTGGCCGCAGCATCTGACAAAAGGTGCTTCCTTTTTCCTGCGTGGGAGTCGGTATCTGACAAGAGAGGAGGGGACGGTGCCTGCTCTGAGGGTGCGGGGTGAGTCCCACGCAGCTGCAGAGGCCCCGAGGCTGCCGGCCGTCCTCCACCCGGGAGGGGCCCGTGCGCCCCTCCGGCCTCACTGCCAAACAGAGCCCTTCCCCAGCCCACCCCCAAACCCGGACGCCCCAAACCCGGCCCTGTCCACACAGCTGGCATGCAGGAAGCTGGCACCTCCCGGATTTTCCTGACCAGTGCCACCGAGCGCCGTTCTGTCCCGTGCCCACTGAGAGTGTTTACAGACTTTTCTACTTTTCTACTGGACCAAGGGCTCCTGTAGCTGCTTTCCTGCTCCCTGTTCGGTCAGGTTGTCCCTCCTATGTGACTGACAGCACACAAGCGTTTGAAAGGAAAATGGATCTGCCAGCAGAACACAGAGGCAGAATTTGAATCCAGACACCCCCTCTCCCCCCCCAACCCACTGCATCGTATTGTTGGCTTTTGTTTTTACACAAGAGCTCTGCCTGTCATTGGACCAGGGCCAGGTGTCCACTGCTTATCTTCACAGTGACTCCCATCCAGAACAACTCTGTCCTTTCTTTCCGCCACAGAGAGGGATCACCCTGTCCGTGGCCCCATTTCAACCTGTCCGCTGAGCCTCAGCTTCCTCCTTTCCCAGACAGTTCGACAGTGCCCTTGAAACCACGCTGGAGCGCCTCGTCTCCCCGACCTTGAACTGTGCGCCACACTCGCCAGTCCCCAGTGCCTGCATTCCTCCGCTTGCTGGAGAAAGTCACCATCTTACGATGCCCGTATTCAGCTCTGCTCGGTTTCCAGAACATCCACAACTGACCTAAGCCACTCCACTCTCCCCGCGTGCCTCTCACCTGGTCAGACACCAGCTCTTCCTTTCCCAGCCCTTTCGCCCTGAGTCCATCACGCAGCTTCTCCATGCCTTTCTGGTTAAACTAGGATAATTCTAGTCCCTACTCTATGGAGTTGTGGAGATTAAACAAGCTTATGTATGTAAACCACTTAGCACAGTCCCTGGTCTAAGATAGCAATGTTAGTCTTTTTTACCAACAGGTGACTTTGCTTCCTACTCGAGGGTGGAGATCAGCTTTGAGAGCTCCCCAGACTTCCCTCTTCATTTCAAAATGTCGCTCCATCATCAAGCTTTCTCCCTTCCTTCATTCCTATTTCTAGTGCATTGAATTGACAACTTTTCCCATTGCTTTTGATTCCTTTCTTTCTATCTCATTCTAGGCCTATGGTTTTCAACCTTTATTTATGTTCATGGCATACTTTCAAATACCAAAATTGTGTATGGTGTTAGAGAATTTTTCTCCCACTGGCTCTAATTGTATCTGTAGTAATCACCCTGTTTACATGTGTCGTCTTTCAATCCCATAGTTCTGTCTGATGAGGACTCTGCCCTCACTGGGCAACCTTAACCCTCACAAGGAATCTGTCACCTTATCTCATTCCTTCATTCCCAGGTGCCAGCTTGCAGACCCCCCTTACCTCCCACCAGGGACTGGAGAGGTTTTACTATGTTGTACACAAGGGACCATATGTATTTGATTCAACAACCACCTATGGGACAGACATTAACATAAAAGTGCATATACTCAACTGTAGTAAAAAGAAATTTGACATTTTGATGACAATTTGGCAGCATGGTTACAAAGGATTTGCTTTACATCTGTGTGTCCTGGAACCCCAGTTAAAATTCTTCTCAGATCTTGCTCCTTAGTGAACTGCTATCTTCCAGATCTTTCATCTGTAACCCACAGGACAGACATGGGGCTGATTACTTACTCTTAGGCTGTATAAGTGATCTGAAGGAACCATAGGAGGGTTTCAGCAGGAATTCAATGGGGAGGAAGGAACTTGAAGAACTGCATACAGTTCTGTGTCTCTCTATATCTGAGACTGTAACTTGCAAAGACTAATATCTGTCCTAGAAAGAGGGCAAATAGTAGGGAGAGATGAAAAGTGGATCGCACATACACAATGGAAGAGTGAGGCATTGTAGCAGATGCTGGGAGATTCTCCCCACCTCAGTAGCCTCAGTGTGACCCAGCCCAGTATCACTTTTGTCACCATGCAGCTGAAGCAACATTAGACTTGGTAGGGAGTGACCCCTCCCAGGAGGGGCATAATGTGGAGTCTTCACTTGGCTCTGGGTGATCATATCACCATATGGAGACAGCTCAAGGGAATTGGAAAACAGACAGGTGCCACCTGGTTACTATGAGGACTCAGGCTTCAGGGACTATACCCAGGGATCCACAGAAATTGTTAGAACCACTACAGGAGACAGGAGAAACTAAAGGTCTCCAACAGCACTGAAGAAGTGGGATGGGGGGAGCAGGAGCCAAAAAGACACGGTAGATTGAAGAGAATTAACTCAGCAAAGAACTCAGTTGCTGGGATATTATTCTACAGTTAACCCTGAGAAATGTGTTATGCTCTGTTGTGGCAAACACAACAATGACAAAAACAAACACCTCAAAACCAAAACCTCCCTCTAGATGAGTCTGTACATTGCAGAATGGCCTGGTAAAGGCAGGAGTGGGAGGGGATCTGATGTTCTTAGGCCCAGCCAAGAGGGGTCTAGATGCCCTTGTGACAAGTAGGCGACCACCTGTCTGCCCGCACATTGTCAAGACCTTTGACTCACCATCTTTTCTATTCTAGCTATGATGCGGTCTGCCCATACATCCACCCCGTGTTTCCTGAGTGCCTGTGACAATCCCCAGCATAAGTGGTAGGACTGTGGTCACTGTGTTACAAGTTAGAGTGTGGATGGCTCAGTGAAAACATCTGCACTGCTAAAATTAGGCCCAGACACGGGGGAGATGGCAGCTGGGGCTCCAGGGAACTAATGACTAAGCCGGGGAACTTTCTGTCCTATGTCAAGGCCATCAGCCACCTCAGCCATCAGTGTTGCTCATCAGCTAGGCCTATCATGAGGTGATGGACACATCAAGGACGAAAGCCTGTTTGGCCTTGAGTGTGACTTGATTTTGACTAACCTTCCTTATTAGTTCCTGTAAACAGTCTCTCTTTGTGGGTGTGACTTGTTCCCAAATAAAGTAAACAAAGAAATCTGTTACTATTTATGGAGCTATTTCTCATAATGAAAATAATAACTGTGATAAGCTCCGTTTGTGATCCAGTCATTGCACACTGACTGCACGCTCCCAGCTTTTGGGGAAGGATTTCTGAACCAGGCTGTGGGCTGGAGAGGGGGCTGCAGGCAGACCAGGGAGGCAAGGTGGGAAGTTCAAAGACAGTTGCTCGGTGTTTACAGAACACTCTGGACAGGGGGTAAATGAAGGCCTCATGAAGTCAGAAATTCACCCTTCCTCTAGTAGAGAGAGAAAGAACAGCCCCTAGCATTGTGCTGTCCAATACAGTAGCCACTTGCTGTGAGTGGCTATGTACATGAAAATGAATTTAAAAAATTAAATTCAGTTCCTTGGTCACACCAGTCACATTTCAAGTGCTCAGTAGCCCCACGTCGCTCATGGCTAGAGTGGTAGACAACACAGATAGAGAGCGATCCATCATCAGAGAAAGTTCTGTTGGTCAGCACTTCCCAGTATCTGAGTGTTATCGTTACTAAACACAGGACAAAATAGGCCACAAAGGTTGGGCAGCATTTCATCAAATAGAGAAATCAAGCTGGAGGGCCCAGAGAAAAAGTAGCTTCAAGTGGCAGAGTGAGCAGTTCAAGCTCGATCTAACAGGAGATAATAGGGAGCCATCTCATGTACCTCAGCAAGGGAGGCCCATGATAAAATATAGACAAGTCATAGGCTAAATTTTAACGTGCAGGCGAGCAAGAGCACCAGAAAGGAAGGAAGAGAAATAGAAGAAGAGCACATTCCCAGGAATGTGGTTCTGCAGAAGTTAGTTGTTTTTGCCTCAAGTTGGAGCAAGAGACAATTAAGGAAGTATAGACAGAGAGGTCAGCTTGGGAAGCGCTATCACTTCCTTTCTTTATCTTCCCGTCTTCTGACCTCTAACCCTAAAAACAATCAATCACATCTTCTAAGGCTTACTTTTGAGATATTTCTTTGTTCTGCTCTCAACTTTGCCTCAATTTAGATTCTATTTTAGATAGCTCTGAAATTGTGGGTGAGATGGGAATAGTTCATCCAAAGCTGGATGAACGTTTACTATGAGCAGTGCCTTAGTCTGGGAACCACATTTAAGTAAATGTGAAAAGGGAGTAGAATCGATTGGCGTCTCCCCACAAACCCTCTCCTGAGCTGCAGACTCATCCATCCAATTGCCTGCAGGAGCCTGTAGAAGCCTCTGATGACCCTCCAACATCTTTGTCTTAAAAAGCTGAGCTCCCTGCCATGAGGTTCAGAGTCCTCTGTGGTTTTCCTTCTGCATTCCCTGCTTTCTCCATACCCATCCTGAACTTCATCCATGACAGTATGCCATTCCCTTTCTGGAATATTCTCCCCATCCAGGCCCATCCGCCCCTAATTTGACCCCTTGGAAAGCTCTCCTTCATCCTTCAAGATTTCCTTCTAGGCCACACCTCCTATGGAAGATTTCTCAGCCCAGCCAGACTCAGTTACTCCCTGGGCTCTGTTCCTTCTTAACTGGGATCAAATGTCCATCAAAACACTTATCTTCCTGCCCGGCCTTTTTTCTTACAGTCTTCCTTCCCCACCACACTCTAAGACGACAGGGGTTCTGCCTTGATGCTTGGCCTTGCTCATCCTGTGTCCCCAGCACCTAACACAGCTCCTGACAGACAGACGGCAGGCGAAAGAGGGCACCGGCTTTTACATACGCGGCCTCGGGGAGTCATGTTCTACCTCTGAGGGTTCGTTTCCTCCTCTGTGAAACTGTGATAACAATGTGTGGCTAATCTGTAAGGATTAGTAATGATAAGTGGATGGGCTCCAGCCAATGTCTGCTTTTAAAAACATAGCTGTTCTACATTAAGCTATTATTATTAGCACTATTATTATAGGTCGGACTTGATTTTATGTTAAATGAGAGAAAAGAAAGAAGAGATGAAAGAGAGACAGGATGAAGAAGGGAGAGAGGAAGAAACGGAAAAAGGGAAGACTAGCTGGACACTGTACAATATTCCAGGTGCAACTCCAGAGGCCTGAAGTGGGGTGTTGGCAGTGGGAAAGGAAAGAACGGGAGCAGCAGCAGTGAGGCCGACCACCCGACCTCAGCAACTGGCTGAACAAGGAGGACCGGGAGGCAAAGGCTTTTGTGAGATGTAGGGGTTGAGCGGCTCAGGTAAGGTAGCTTTCTCTGACCACTCATTGGACGCACATTGGCTAAGCACTTGGCATGGACCAGGATCCGTGCCAGGTTCAGGGATATAAGACCAACCAGGCACAGCCCTGCCTCCGAGCAGCTCAGAGACCCGGGAGACCTGTTCATGGAAGCTGGGAAGGAAGCCAGAGAACAAGGTGGGCCTGAACAGGTAGGGAGTCCAGTTCTGGTCATGATGAAATGTGAGGTTGCACGGAGCGCTTTAGACTTCCCCAGAGTTCTGGTTTTGACAGTAAAGCCTGTGAATTAAGAAAGAGGTTTGCGGGGGGAGGTGCAAGGGAAAGCCAGACAATGTGAGTGCCATGAAAATCTCAGATCTGAAAGGTAACAATAGATGTAACAATAGATGTTCTGAAACCAAAGAGGGAAGCACAGAGGGAAGCATTTTTAACACTAGGCTATGGAGACAAGCTTAGATACAAGTCAGAAAAAGTTACTATTTCCCTTGGGACTTTTTTGTTTTTTTTGTTAATCCTCACATGAGGATATTTTTTTCCATTGCTTTTCAGAGAGTGTGGAAGGGAGGAAGAGGGGAGGAGAGAGAGAAACATTGATGTGAGAGAGACATATGGACTGGTTGCCTCTCACAGGGGCCCTACTGGGGCGGGGAGTGAACCTGCAGCCCAGGTATGTGCCCTTTGTGCTCATTCACAGGGTTAGACAGTAGGAGTGAGGTGAAGGAGAGACGGCACCCTTTGTCCTCTGGGGAAGGAACAAAGCCACTTCTTAATCCATCACCTGAGGCACCTGCCTCAGCCTCCACCCATTTTGCCTTAATATTATATGTAAAAAACTTTGTGCTATTTTTTTCATCCAACATATGCTCAGCAGGCCTTGAAAAAAACAGTGACACAACAGCGCTGAAACCTCAAGTGCATCGCAGAGGCTGTGCTGACACCCCAACAGGAAAGTGGACATGTTAGGCGGACCCGCGATGTCTCACCAGCTCTCTGCCTGAGCTCATTTAAAGAAATCGAAGGATTCTGACTGAAGCCCAATGTGGCCGAGGCGTGGGAGGGTGGGATGTGGAACTAACCCGAGGTGGGCCCAGCACTCGCAGCCAGCGCCCCGCCCCAGCCGAGGAGGGAGCTGCGAGGGGACTCGTCGGTCATCACTGCCTCCCTGATAAACAGGGATTCCTACGCCCTTGCCTACACCCTGTGCACGCACGCACACGCACACACACACACGCACACACACACACAATCCCCACACTCGGCGTCCCCCACACGCCACTCACATACAGAAGCTCACTCCGTCCAGTTACCGCACTGGGAAGATGGGCCGCACAGGAGAAAACTAGGTCGTTTAACTTCAGAACCTCCAGTCTGGCTTTCTTTATGCCATTTTCCCCCTCTCCAGGACAAACTACCCTCCGTGTTAATTTACCCATCATTCAGGAGGGCAGGGAACTTTTAACGTCTTTGCACTTTCAAAACCTGGCATTTTGACTTTAGGATAAGTTTATCCTGTGATTACTGTCCTGGATTTTTTGTTAATTCTAAGTTTCATTTTTAATTTTGGTAGGAAAAATTTTACCCCCTGCCAAAGGCAACAAGCTGTGTGTGACTGAGGACAGCAGAGGGCTTGCTCTGTGCACCGGCAAGTCAACCACACAGGCTTCCCCGGGACTCTCAGGGGAAAGATTTGAAAGAAAGATTTGAAAGTTGTTCCTTGGCTGCTTGCTTCCATTCACAGGAATTAAGCAGGTTTAATGTTCCTATGTTCTCTAGCTAGTAGAAATGTCCTTCATTGTTTGACAAATATTTCAACCTCAAAGAGCAAATTCTGCTTTGGAAAGGGACTTAGTATACATAGCTATGTCTTTTGCAGGAAGAGGTAAAAGTGTGGTCTCAGTAGCAATATGAAGGAGAGAGAGAGAGAAGGTGGGGGTAGAGAAAGGAAGGAAGGGAGAGAGAAAGAATTGGCTTTCCGTTTCTTCTTAGGTTTGCAAGGTCTTCTGCACCCTTGCAAATTCAATCAACCTAGGGTGCCTTCCAGGGCCACCCCTCTAGTGGGCACAGTTCGGAGCTTGTGTGTTTCTCAGGAATTTCCAGCACGGTTGCTTCTTGTGGGTGTGTGTCTCTCAGTTGCAACACTTCACTGGCCCCCTCTGCCTATCTTTGCATAACAGGAAGCCAAGCATAATAACAAGAAGCTTACAGAATTGTGACTGCTTCCTCCTGAACACTGCTGGGTCTGCCTATTCCTCAGCACAAGGTGAAGTGGAGATTTGGCAACTGGTAGACGATGTGGCTGTTTAACTGTGGATTGAGCCAGCTGCCTTCCCAGCATCCAACTACGGAAGGATGTGGCATCACAGAGGACTCCAGGGTGCTGTCTCTGTGGTAATGTGGTGTGCTAAAGCAAGAGGGCATTTGAAGCATTGACCTTTCCATTGTCAAAGCTAGTCATTTGTTCTAGGTCAGAGGTTTATCTTAGGCACTAACATTCATACTTAAAGAATACTTAAAGTATTTGTATTTTATACCCTCAGATGAATTCTGTGGCCCCAGTATTTCACAGCAGCAATCTAGGTAGGGCAATGCACAGGGGACTGCACCCATGATCAAGCCCTTGGCCTTGACGAGGCTACAAGCCATTACTCTTCCTACAGACATCACTCCTAGGGTTTTCACTGGTTTTCAGAAATAGTGATCTTTAACCTTGTAATTCTATTAAGAGCGTGAACCAGGAATAATTTTTTCAATGGGATGGGCCTGTCATGCTTCATAATATGATTCTCTTATTCTACAATCTGATAAAAAAGATTCTATTAAATATTGAGGTAATTAGATTATGGGTAGAGGATAGATGATACCAATAAATTATTAATTAGTTGTGTTAAGTGTGATCAGGCAATGTGGTTATGATACCATTATAATTAACTAGTTATTAATAATAAGAAAGGAGCAAAGAGAAGGCCAGGTATTTAAGCATGTGATTTGGGCAGCTTTACCAGGAAACTGCAATTTCACACTCCCCAGGGAACCGCCAACCCATTCCCTGCAGGTTACTGGGGGAAGAGACTGGACAAAGGGGAAGATGGGCACATGGGCAGTGAGTTGGGATAACATAGGGAAGGTACTTGCTTGTCAGTCACCTGGGAAGCCATAGATTGGCTAGAGTAGGCATGGCCACTGCAAATGCACAAAAACTTGGGACTACATAATCCCCCAAACAAAGGAGCTCTCTTGTGACTCTTGGCTCCCTGGTTACTTTGGTTTTGTTCCTGCTTCCTTGCATTTGCCTGTGTCACCTCCATAGCCATGTGGCCCTGTGGACCCCACCTGCAACAGACTGATGAAACTGCAGCCGGAAACTCCAATTAAGCTAGCCTGATGCTGGGTTGGACTACGCCTTAACATGGAACGGAGACTCTGGACACTGGCTTTGATTTTAGTTCTTCTGAAAGCAAAATGGGGCTTCTTCTACGGTGGGGCTGAGGGAACTGGGAACTTGAAAACTTAGGGATTTGATTCCACAGAAATAACGTTTCCCACAATATCTCATCCTGCCATAGGAATCTCAGAAGATTCCTTTTCTCAGGATATCAAAAGAAGCCCACTCATGCTAGCAACCAGTGAATACGTGGAACTCTCTCCACCAATAACAGTTAAAGAAATAAAATTTTCGTATTTTTAAGGATGCATACTTCTTCATAGAATAAATTTACATAGTGGCTGGGATTTACTTCAAAATATCTCAGCAAAGAAAAGTTAAAAAATGGAAAAGAAAGTGATAGATAAAGCAAATGTGACAAAACCTTGATAATGTTGAATTTCAGAAATAGATATACATGAGGGTTCGTTACACTTATTCTCTGTATTGTGGTTTGAAATATGTGTATAATAAAAACACTCTTTTTCAAGATTCTACTAGGCTTTTTTTTCACACATCAGCTATCGCCCTGAACTTCAACTTGCCTGTTTTCCCAGGCTTGCATTTCCAGACCTGTTAGTGACTCCTCTGAACACAGTGAAATGATACTGTGCAGATGCTGTTCCACACACGTACACATTCGCTCCGGGACAGATCCTGCCCCTCCATTCCCCCTCCACTGTCATTTTATCAGTTAATGAAGGGGAAGAACCGAGGAACTCCTGATGTTTCCAGTTATGGATAGTATTTCCTGTAAAGTCAACTTTTCTTCAAACAGTGGTGTTGATGTGTGTGTGTGTGTGTGTGTGTGTGTGTGTGTGTGTGTGTGTGAGAGAGAGAGAGAGAGAGAGAGATTCCTCGGGGTAGGGAAAGGAGGAGTGGACAGCCCCACCTTGAAAAATAGCAGTTACAAGGAAGGCAAAGAGGATTTGTCTCCCATGACATTTCCTTTTGACTGGGAACAATGTCTGGGACATCTGGGGCCCATACGGGCTCACTGGGAGAATGGAGTGACTGATTATCAGTGTTTGCAATGACAAAATTGGAGGAGGTGATAGCCCACAACCCACCATTGCAGCACTTGATGACAGCTGCCCTGGCCCAGTGGTAGAGGCAGGTAGTATGGTGCCTTGAAAGGTGTATCTGATCGGGCATCAAGAGACTCAGGTTCAAGTTCTTGCTCAGACACAAGCCAGATGAGGAATTCTCTTGGTCTTTCTGAGCCTTTATTTCCTCATTTGTAAAATGAAAGGATGGAAATAAATCATCTTGAATGCATTTTCAACTCTAAATTTTTTGATTGACCTATAAAATATCTTTCAGCTAACTGCTTTGTATACTAACCCTTCTTTAGGTGCCACATGTCAAGTTTAATTTGCCAGCTCATGCAGGACTCCAGTTCTATACCAAGAGCATACACCCCTAGAGATGCATTCATTTAATTGATTTTAAAAAACAGATTTGGCAAAAGACATACTCTAGGTGACTTTAATTAAACAAGATGATTTGATAAGTTCTTGGTTAGAGTGTTTATGAATTTTCATATGAGGCTAAAGAAGATCCCCTGAGCAGTCTCAGTAATAACACAGGGTGAGAGGTAGAAAGACAAAAGCCACTATAACCGACAGGTCAACAGGCTGTATGGCTGATTTATTCTGGCATAAGATCTTAGGTCTCAAATATTACAGATCCATCATCTTCTGGGTATACTTCTCCAACTCTAAACCAGACTTTATATATCAAAATTACAAACACATCCATGCCCTTTTAACAAGAAAGTCTCCTAGCAATTTAGTTAAGGCAATAATACATGCATATTAAATTTATTTACAAGGGTATTTACTGCAGTACCATTGTGTAAAAAAATGTAAACAACTAAATGTCCAATAACACGGAGTCAGTCAAATGAAGTATGCTATACCCATAAAGTAAAATACTGTGTACCCTTAAAAATGACTCTTCATTGGCTTACAGTGACATAGGAACACATTGAATTTATGAGTAAGATTTAGAAGTGCTTCTTCCAAAATAGTATATACAGGGTGACTTCATTTTATTAAAAATATACACATATACACAAATATTACAGCGTCGGAAAAGTGTAGATACATATGCGGTGTGGCACAGAACAGCACAAGGGCAAGATTCACACCGGACTGGTTATTTTCCAGAGATGTGAGATTATGGCTAATTTTTCCATCTTCTATTTGCTGTCATTTTTTAAAAATAGTTACTTGTAAAAGCTTTATGTCAGTTTTCTCTTTAATGACCTGAAGTCTGAGTCTCCCTATCTAAACATTTTGACTTAAAGTGAGTCAGGAAAGAGGACATCACTGAGAGGAATCTATCCCAATGTTAGGAAGATTTTGCAGAATCTAAACCAAAGCAAATTCCAAAAGTTTTGAAATAGAACATTTCGAGAGCTGGCTCTGTCACCTTGGGCAAATCACCCTTCTGTGCCTGATGGGACAGGGCGCCAGCAGGATACAATATATAAGCGTCAATATAGTGTATACAATATATTGGATACAATATATTTTATGAAATGTAAAGTGGGTACAGATTTGCTTATTACTATTATTATTGTCATTAACAAGAATAACTTCTGCAGAGCTTAGTTTCTACAGATATAAAATGAGGTTGTTGAAGAAGATGCTTGCTAAGGCCCTCTCAGCCCCCTGATTCTTCTACTCTCTGCATACTAACAGTTTCTACTTGTTCTATAATGTATGCAGAGTATACGAGTAGAGAAGGGGCAACAGAAATGTAGGGTTCATTATTTGGGAAAGAAAATATAAGAGAAAGTGCTCAGGGAAGGAAAAGACTAGTATAGCTTGGAGCTGTCAACCAAGACATCACAGAAACCATAGAGCCTGACCACATTCTTCGGGGCCAAGGAAACAGGACCATGGACATGTTGGCCTTGTCTTGGGGGCTAAGAAGGAGGGATGGTGGGGATGCCAGAGGGAGCACGCGGGGGTTGCTCTGAGGATGCCTAGGGAGGCAGAGCCACCTGGAGCTCCACACGGTTTCACCTCAATGTGTAACAGTTCCACTTCCAAATTTCCATGGAAATAACCAAAGAATTACATCAGGATAATGAAAGAAAAGGGGAAATAAAAGTAAAAGTACAGAAGGATGCTGTCTGTGTGCTATTTGCTGGGAAGATCTCAGGTGGCAGGCTGACCAACTTACAATTCAGTGTATACTGGGAACAGCTGCCCCAGAGGCGGGGGGTGGAATGTTCCAGAAAGAATCTGCACCAACATCTAGAAAGGAGCATCGGTGCTGAAGTCGGGGGACAGATGGAGATCCCAAGAGCCACTTCTGGAAGAGCTCACAGAACAGGGGCTTGGCGGGGTCAGGTGACTGCCAGCTTACCCCAGGTGCTGAGAGTCCAGCCAGAGACAGAGGTGGCCCTGTCCTCCTGGCTCCCACACCGAGTGACTGGCTGTACCTATGAGGTGGGGGGACATTTCCAATTAACCTGGGGCTATCCCAAAAAGAAAAAAGAAGCTCCCTGAGCAGAGAGGGAGCTACTCTCCCTAAACTGGACGCTTCTTAAACGTTCCATGTAAAAGCTGACCGCTCCACCCAGCAATCCCGCATCCAGGAACCTATCCGTGAGAAGTGAGACACGGGTCCGCGTGACGTCTATGCTGATGTCCCCCGCAGCGGGACTCACAGAGGTCAAACGTAATGAACAGTCCAGACTCCAGCAACTGGTGGGTGGGCAAGCACAACGACAGATAGCTAGGCCGCGCAACACTGCCTAAAAATAAAAAGGAATGAAGGGCGGACACGGCCACAGCATGATGAACCTCAAAAACATGCTACGTGAAAGAAGATGAAGGCAAAAGACAGCGTGTTATGAGCCCACGTATAAAAAATACCCACAAATGGCAATCCCCTCGAGACAGAAAGCAGATCAGAGGTTGCCTGGGGCTAAGGGTGAGAGCAGGGATTGACTGGAAATGGGCAGGGTCAGTGTGCTTGAAAACTGCATTGTACTGATTGTTGTATAATGTTATTTTTTAAAAAATATATATCTTTATTGATTTCAGAAAGAGGGAAGGAGAGGGAGAGAGAGAGACAGAAACATCAATGATGAGAGAGTCATTGATTGAGCCCGCAACCTGGGCATGTGCCCTGACCGGGAATCAAACCCCGATGGCCTGGATCCCAGGTCAATGCTCAATCTCTAAGCCACGCCCGGCCGGCATTGCTGTATAATGTTATGAATTTACTAAAAACTATTGAATTGTACACATACCATAAAATAATTTATGGCATATAAATTATACCTCAATAAAGTAATAATAAGAAAGACAGGAACTATATATATTTAGCTGCCACGCACACAAAAGAAACCCATAATGGAAGCAGTGAGGTGCTGAACAGTCTGCGTAGGAAAATGAGGAATAATTCCTAAGTCATTTTATAAAGATCGTTTTAAATAGACCATATACTACATGAAATTTGAGACTTGCCCGTTTTGTTACTCGTGTACACCCCAAGTGTCTAGGATACTCCAGGGCTGCAAGGATACTTTAATATTAGGAAAAATAGTAAATGATGTGGCATCAATAGGTAAAAGTACTAAAGGCCATACATTTTCAAAAGATTGTGAACTTATATCTGATAAAGTTCAACATTGTTTTATATTAGAAAATTAATTATCAAGAATAGAAGAATACTTTCTTAGGTGGTAAAGAATCTCTAGCTCTAACCAGTAGGAGGGAATTGAGAGACTATGACCTGAAAATTCAACTACTGAAAATAAGAAGAATCGTAAGTTCTTAGGAATCGGCCAAGTGTTTGGTATCTTAGCAGCGCAAGGGGAAATTATGTGCAGGTGAAACACTTCAAAGAAACAAAAAATGACACAGCAAAACATTTCTGACATTTCTCCTATGTCATATAATTGAGAGTAGTGGAATATATGAAAATTTCCATTGCTGTGACATTTTGCAACGCTGTTAAAATGTGTATGGTTTGACAAAAAAAATGATTCTAAAATTTATGACACATAAATGGAAAAAAAAAAAATCAATGTCAATGTCTTGTTTAGAACTGCTGACTTGTGGGAAATTATTGAGAATTTACTGTGTCATAAAATCATGTCCTCCACCGGCGTTTCTGTTCATCTCAGGCCGTTTCACAGCACTCGGGTGAGGCCTGCAGAACGCAGACCTTCCCCTGTGAGCCTGCCACGGACATCCTGCCTCCTCTTCTGTGCTGTCAAACTTTATCAGCTGTCTGGGGGGGAAATTGGTTTAGGGGGTTTCCCTTTTATCACCCAAGGTTCTCACAAAAACATTAGGATTTCGTCTGCACGCATCTGTGAGCATCCCAAGCGCCTCTGTCTGATCCGGGCTTTCTTGGTGAGACGCAGGCCTGCCCGAAGGTGCCTTTCTGTGGCGACCACTCCCTGACAGTTCTCACAGCCTTCACACCACTCTCTTGTTGCCCCTAGAAGAACTAGAAGAAAGTCATTCTTCTTTTTTGTTTTCAATCCTTACCCGAGGATATTTTTTCCATTGCTTTCAGAGAGAGGGGAAGGGAAACAGAGACAGAGAGAGAGAAACAGCGATGTGAGAGACACATCGACCGGTTGCCTCCCGCGCGGGGATCGTGCCTGCAACCAACGCGAGGTACATGCCCCTTAACCAGAATCAAACCCGAGCCCTTCGGTCCCCGGGCCGACACTCTAAGGGCCTTTCTTTTTCCTTTATCCATGTGTTTGCTTTCAGCCAGTGGTCACTGAAGGCCGCTAAACACTGAAGCTCTGGCACAGAAGCTGCAGAAGCATGAAGCACAGCTGGACGGACAGGAGGTGGAAGAAGGGGAACCACGAACGGGTGGCTTTGTGACTGACACCGTGACACCCAGGATTCACTCCCATTTTCGAGTACCTCTGACCTGGCACATCTTATAGCACAAGAGACTTTTCCAGGTGAAAAGTAACTGCAATGTTTGTGTTGGGTTTTGTTCTAAGGGGATAATTTCACTAAATTCCATATGTGCACTGAATAGAGATTCATCCAACAGAATAATTTACATGCCTTAAAATAAACTGTCATGAGGCACATTTAGGAAAGAATTAGTAATATTTTAACGTGAAATTAAATAAATGGAAGAAGGAATTTACTTCGTGTGCTCAAGAATGAATCTTATTTTTCTTCCTTCGACTCCACCCTTCCCCTCTCTCTTCTTTCCTGGCATTTTTTTAATGCATCTACTATGATACAGCTGACTTCAAATCAGACCTAAGAGAAGTGGGAGGAGGCTGTACCCAGACTTAAGAGCAGCCCCTAAAATCATCTCTTCCTTTTAATATATGGGACTTTGTTTCAAAATACACATAGAAACGCAGCCAGTTCATTGACTCGAACATTAAGTTCTGCTGGTACACAGCATCAGTTTTGCTACACGAGTGTATTGTTGAGGAGACGGGCTTCCAGAATGCCTTTCCTGCTTGCATAATTTTGCTAAAGAGGACTGAGAGCGTTCAGCTATAAAAGTAGCATTGACTATCCAATCCTCCTGCACTTTCTCCTGCATGTTAAAAAAAGAAAACACACACTTTGGAAAATGTGACTTTTGTGATCTTTGGGAGGAGGCCTGGGAAGGGAGGGCTGAGGGTTCACAGTGACACAGGAAATCTGTGTTTGTACCGCTGAAGTGTGTGGGTGTGTTCACATGGGCAGTGCTGCAGCAGAAAAATGAAAGAAAACGTTTACAAACCATTGCAGGCAGAAGCTGAATGACAGGATCAAAGAGTCTTTAACATTTAGGAAACATATTTGATATCTACGGTCTACCCTGGGCCGGGATCATCAAAAACAACTCTTGACATCAAAAGTGCAATCTATAAAAGGAAAATGTGACGTTGGACTTCATCAAAATAGAAAGGGCTTTGCTCTATGAAAGTCACGAAGAGAATGAAAAGCAAGCCACAGATTGGGAGAAAACATTTTCAAATCACAAGTGTGACAAGGGAATCACATCCAGAATATATAAAGAATTCTCAAAACTCAACAATAAGAAAACAAACCAATTTCAAATACGGGCAAAATATTTGAACAGATACTTCACCAAGTGAAAATGTCATTAGTCATTAGGAAAACAATAAGTAAAACAACAGTGAGATACTACTGCAAACATTTTAGAATAATTAAAATGAAGTTTAAAGGCAAACTAACAATTTCAAGAACTGTAAGAATGAGAAACAGCTGTAACTGTCATCCATGGCTGGTGGGAGCACAAAATAGGACAGTTACTTTGGAAAACAACTTGGCAGTTTCCTACAAAGTTAAACATATGACCCAGCAGTCCCACTACTCAGAATTTACCCATGAGAAATGAGACATTCTGTTCACACCTGTGAGCACATATTTATAGCAGCTTATCCATAATTTTCAAAAACTAGAATCAACCCCAAAGTCTTTCAATTGATGAATGGTTACATCCATGCAATGGAATACTACTTAGCAATAAAAAGGAGAGAAATATGTATACAAGCAATAACGTGGATGAAGTTCAAATACATTCTGCTGAATAAAATAATCAGACTCCAAAGGCTACATTCCATTTATATGACATTTTGGAAAAAGCAAAACCATAGGAATGGAGAACAGATGAGTGGTTACCCAGGGTTAGGGTTGGTGAAGAGAGGCTGAGAAAAAAAGAGATGAAACTGTTCTGTATCTTGATTGTGGTGATTATGAAACGACTCTGTGCATTTGCCAAACTTACATAACTTCAGGCCAAAATGAATAAATTTTTCTAGATGTCAATTTCAAAATAAATTTTTTCATCTGCTCACACTTCTTACACAGAATCATATGACATTCTCACTTCGTCCTGACCTTCAAAAGTTTCCATAGCTAATGCAAGTTCTGAATGGAAAAAAGGCGATGTTTACCATCTCACAGGGACTTGGGTGAGGTGTGTGGCCTCAAAAAACATGGAAATATGGGGAAGACCAGCATATCCAGCTAACTGTCCCAAGGCTGAAAGAGAACAGGATCCCGAGTTGATGTCTGTGCCCCTCATTTAGCTTGTCTCCCTCGCGGATATCAGGCAAGGCGAAGGCCTGCCCTCCCCAGCAACAAGCTCACACTCGTGTGGAAATAGCTCAGCCATGCTCCTCACCCAGATTATCCACTTTGGTGTCCCAGACAAAATAGAGAATAGAGCCAGGGGTGTTTCATTCCATAAATACAATCCCTCAGTTCCAGTGGTACTAGGTTTTAGCAGAAGGGATAGCACAATGTTGGCAAGTTAGTGGGTTTAAAAATTCTGCAAAGGAATTCTCTTGTGGGAAGTAGGTGGAAGCCCATTGAGCAGTGTTCAGGAGACATACTCTCCAGTCTTGGTTCTGCTGCTGTGTTCATATTTGGGAAGTTCACATAATTTCTTCATGTTTTCTTACTGTCTTAGTCAACAATATTTTGGCTTCAAGAAATAGATTCTGAATCAAGCTGGTTTAATATAAATAAATAGATAAGATACATACATACATACACACACACATAGGTAAGTGGTTCTCAACTGGGAATGGTTTTATCCTCAGGAGACGTTTGGCTATGTCTGGAGAGATATATTTGGTTGTCCCAACTGGGAGGCCTGCTACTGACACTAAGTGGGTGGAGTCCAGGGATGCTGCTAAACACCTTACTATGCACAGGGAAGCCCTCGACAACAAAGAATTGTCTGGTCCCAAATGACAATAGTACTGAGATTAAGAAACCCTGATATAAATATAGACACACACACATACATATATAGATAGATAATGTATGTGTATGTGTGCATAATTTTTTAAGGATAACATTATTTCAAAAAAAAATCTAAGAAAATATTGGGGGGGAAATCATGGCTTTGGATGAGTAAAGATCAAGGTCGATTTCGCCAGTGTTGAGCTTTAACAGAGTTCAAGGGCCATCCTGTCCATGCCCTACGATTTGCAGGGCTCAGTTCCAGATGCCCATTCTCTGTGGACCTCAGACTGAGAGAAAACAAGATAGACGCAGTTTGAGTCAGCTGTCCACCCTACTCCAGTCAATGCTGTCCAAAGTGGCAAGGTTACAAAAGCCAAGCCTGTGGCCACCCGTGGAGACTGGGAGCCCTTTGAGAGCAGGAGCTGGCGAAACAGCCCCAAGGAGGCCTATTACATTCACCTGTAAAGTGACAATAACGCCACCTATCTTCTAGAAGCCTACCACTAAACAAATGACTGTGGGTCTCGGGTCACCTGGAGGGAGAAACAGCAGGTCTCTCCTTGAAATGGAATTCTTAATGTGTATTTTTCACCCCCTTTCTATCTTGAAGAGCAGTTTACAATCTTTACACTGCTACAGAGCAAACGAAATCATAACTTATGCTTCACAATTTGCATGGCTGATTTCATGAATGTTGATAAGTTTTGCTTTTTTCTGTTAGCCCCGTTTTCCCCCTTAGAGCTGTCAGGATGCCGAAGGTGGTTTTTCTGCCTGCCCATTATGATATAAGAACCAAGACAGAGAATAGAAAGTGAGTAAATCCCTGCCCCAGCACAGCAAGCAGAGTCCACAATTCAATCACCTGCTGTACACACTGTCACGTTATTCTGAAGCTAATGAAATGGCGACAGGAACCTGCTCTCAGCTGCCAGCTGCAGCTCCAGGGGTCCAGGGCGCCACCCAAACCCTCCCAGCCCCGGCCGACGTGCTGCCTGCCATCTGGTGGCCGCGGGCAGCTTCAGTTTACACCTCAAGGAACAGGATGTGGTCCTGTGACTGGCAGGACCTGCAGTTTAGCAACAAGAAGCAATTCTAGGAATTTCTGTTGCTTGTCAGCATCATATTAGCCCCAGCCAGGAAGAAAGGGCCAGAAAAAGCCCCTGGATTAGGGAACCCGTGGGATGTTTTCAGACCTATCTTTCCCTCCTCATCTCTCTACACACAGCACCCAGAGAAATCCTTTGGGCAGGAGCAGTGGGACAGAGAATGGGAGCCATTGGCCCCTTTTATCTGGGCTATTATCACAAGGTTCCTTACTGAGGGGTTTTCTCTACTTGGACACATAAAGCAGTGGCTTTAACCTTTGTAAGATTACAAACCCCTTTGAGAATCTGCATGTATACGTATAATTTTTCATACAATTTTAAGAGGACTGTGGGCTTACTGAAGCCAATCCAGGACTCAAAGAAAAGGACACTGAATATTGGCCTGATGTAGGTGGTAGTTGGGTATTATGTGTATAATCATGAAGTTATTTGAAACAGAAAGGAAAAATAGCAGCTGTTGATATAAAAGAAAGTAGAGGAAGGCTATTCCAATTGAAGATAAGGTCCTTACTGTCCTCTAGAATGTTCCAAATGCCCGATGACTCTTTAGCCATATTTATTCATGCTGTGTATGCTCCACTTTCTCTCTTAACCTTTCACACTGAGTCCCTGTTTTGCATGCCTGAGTTTTCCCTGCTCCTTCCCATTCCCCTCTGGTTCCCATCCAGAGTCCCTGGCAAACCATCGGCAAAGCTGGAGTTGAGAGTCAGAAGACTGGCTGGGATTAGGCCAGCACTCTTGGCTCATCAAGTGAATGTGGCAAGTCCTGAACCTTCTCTGGGCTCTAAATGAGAATGAGCATCTCTAGCCCCTTTTGGGATACAGGTGACATAAGTGCCAGCTGGACTTTCTGGGAGAGAAAGTATGTAACTTCCTTTTCTCCATGAATCTGTTGACAAATAGCATCAATTACTATTACTAGCATCCCCTCCCTCTGCACACACACATCATAAGTAAAAAATGTTCACCTTTGGTTTCAGTAACACCCTAAAACATCATTTTTTCCTCATGGACTGTTGTACATCACTCAAAGCTATACTCTAGGATATAAATAATGGTTTAATGTATATTATTAGAGAAGAGGAACATTTCAAAGCTCAAAACCACAAAAATAAAATAATACAACACCAAATGTTTCAGGAGTCCCTTCCCCCGTTCCCACTTGACTTGGGTGTGGCCATTGTGCTGTGGCTGTGTTTTCAGGCAGCACTCGGAGTGGCAGATCTCCAACGCTGCTGCATAGCGGGTCACTTGGGGACTTATCAAAATCGGAATACTTAGACTACACCCCTGGCCACACCCCAAGACAGCAGATTTTTAAAAAATCTCCTTAGGCAATTCCCATGGGCAGCTAAGTTTGAGAACCAGTGACTTAGAGGAGGGGTAGGGGAGGTTCAACTCAAGAGACTGATGCCATCTTCCCATGATTCCCTTGAGTCCTGGAGTAATTGTTCTGATCAGTGAAACTATCAGCATATGGAGGCATTAGGGAGTTTGCAGAGAATAATTTAACAACCATGAAAACCGGAGGCAGGACAATGGTTAGGAGGCCTGCAGGGTAATCTGGGCCTGAAACAGAGATAAGACAAGGGGGCAGATTTGAGATACAGGTAGGAGACAAAATTAATAGGACTGGGGTGCACTATTTGGGGCAGGAAGAGGTCCTGAGGTTGAGGACTCTTCAACAATGACCCCGTTCCTGAGATACAAGGTGGAAGAATGTCAGGGTCAACTACATAATTTGTAGGGTCCACTGAAAAATGAAAATGTGAGTCCCCTTGTTCAAAAATTATTGACTTTCAAGATGGCGACAGCAAGGCATTAAACCAAATGCGGGCCCCTTCTGAGCTCTGGACCCTTTGTGACTCCACAGGTCACATATCCATGCAGCCAGCCCTGAGAAGGTAATCTTGGCCACTTGATCGAGCAGAGAAGAGTGGACAGTAGAGAGGATGCCTGGAGAGAGACAACCTGAAATGGAAGCCGCTGAACTAATGACTCTGTCTATTTGAAGGAAACACAAAAGTGCTGGATAGAATTATTGTAGAGATTTCCCTCCTGGTTGGTGAATTTCTTATAGAATATTTGAACCACAGAAGTGTGTCCCGGAGGGCTACAGTTTGCCCAGGCAATAACTGGTTGCTGGGGTGTCAGTGGTACCAGAGACTCTGAAGATGTGTTTGGTGAAGGAGTTTATAGAATGGGCCATTCCAGGTGGAGAAGATGATAAAATCATGTGCGAACTTTGCAGTGGGGTCATAAGACAATATGTCAATAGGAGCTTAGTCTAGGAAATAGGAACTACCTTAGAAGGATTATGATCTTATTAGGATTATTAGGATTATTATTATTACACAGATTATTATTACTATATGTGGTTGATAAGCTTATGAAACATTTGGAGGAGCTGAAAGAGTAGGAGCTAACCCCCTGGAACACTTCCCAGAGAAATACAGCCCTGATTCCCTCAGGGAGTTACCACCTTGGAGGCCACCACTGTGGAAATTCCACAGGTAAGGCCCCACCCAGCACAGTGGCTTCTGCCACAGCCCCTTGTGCCCAGGATGCTGGAGTGTGGACACGGGAGCTCTGCTGCCCAGAAGCCTCGCATGCTCCGGCCTTGCATGCCAGCGGCAACACCCAGGAAAGAGCCACAGGAAGATGCCTGCACTTTCTTCCACCTTCCACATCTTATATGAGTGAATCTAATGGGCAGAATGTAATCTATTTCTAGAATCCTAGCTGCAAGAAAGTCTGAGAAGCCTTGGTTTTAGCTTTCCAATCTCTCCAAAGAAGGAGAAGAAAGAATAACAATTGAGTGACATAGTCCAGAGTAACAATCATAGCCTATTCTGTCATCGGTAATTGCATAAGAGCATAATTACTTTCTGAGCATGTGATTGATTAGCTCAGTTGGGTGGCTGATGAGTCAACTTGTGGGGCTTTGGAAAGTGTCCTCCCGTACTGAACAACCATACAGAGGCTTCTCTCTTATGCTCACCTCACATTCTCCACTTTTCCCTCCTCCTTTTTCCAGACCCCTCTACCTGGGTGCCTCTGTCTTACTCCCTTTGTCTTTGCTCTTTTCTTCCTCTTACTTGCCTCTCCTCACCCCTTATCTCAGCTACCCACTTATACTAACTGACCATTTGACAACGCTGTTGTAGAACTTTAGTATTTTTATTTCCTGAGTAAAGATGCCTCATGCCTGAGTTAGGAGCTGCCTGGCTGCTAAAGATGTTAAAGAGAAGAATTTGGAGGGGAGCAGGACTGGTGAGCATGGCTGCCCCAGGCCCCTCAGTCTGAAGGGGAGAAATTCTTTGGCCACATTGAGTCTCAGTGGTCAAAAAGATTTTGATTATAGTAGCAAGAAGAGTCCCTTGTGACCCTATTCAGAAATCTAAGACCTGTGACTCAGGTTCTGACCTCTCTCCAGAATAGCTGAATGCTCAGTCACCCACATGCTGTTCCAAATCAGCTCAGAAATCAAAAATCCTACTTTATTCTGCATAAGAAAGTCAGAATTGCCTCTCTGGATCAAACCACTGCTCAACACTAATAAGAGCAGTAAAAAAACATGCATTGGTCTTATTTTAACTTACTTCAATCTGTGGGGTAAAGGAAAGTAAGCAGACTTTTACGATCACCTATTATATGCCAGACACTGTTCTTGGTACAATGACCTAGAAGTGAAGAAAATAGACAATGCTCTGCCTTCAAGGAGCTTACAGTCCAGTGGGGGGGGGAGAGGGGTAGAGACCATAGATATGCAAACAAATGAATATTAATTCTGGTACAAAAAGTGTTATAAAGAAAATAAAATAATGGGACAAAAAGAGATTGGAGTAGTAAGGGCTATATTAGATACTTTGGTCAGGAAAGACCTCTTTGAAGACATAATGAAAATTAATGGAGTGGAGAAAAGTCCATGGTAAGAGTTGTGGAAGGGCATTTAGGAAAGAGCAGCCGACAGGTCTTGTAGCCTTGAACAACAAGTGTTTAAAGAACTAGAAGGTGAGTGTAGCTGAAGGGCAAAGTAAGAGGAACAGAAGAGCAACAGATAGGTTGGGACAGAGGAGCAGGGGGCAGATCCCACAAGCAGACCATTGGTTTGAATTTCATTCCATGTATTATGAAGGTTTTAAAGAAGACATGACATGACTTGATTTCTACTTTTAGAAGATAACAAGTCTGGCTATGGTCCACATTATATATGGTACAAGACAAGAGTCGCAGCAGGAGAACTAGTTAGCAAATAATTACAGTAGACTAGGCAAGAAGTGATGGTGTTTTTACAGTATCAGAGGTAATGAAAATCACCAGATTGGAGACATTAGCAAGTAATGGGTCTAAAAGGTTTTTTTGGTGGATTCAGTGCAGGGTGGGAGAGAAAAAGACAAATGGAAGATGACTGTAGATTTTTAGCCTGAGCAACTTGCCGAATGTTAGTGCCCTGGAAACTTCAAAGTTAAGAGGTCTGGTGGAAAGGAGGCTCCTTCAAAGAGGACTCAGGAAGACCACCCAGGGAGGCAAGGGGAAGCAAGGGGGCATGGTGTCAGGGAGCCTTGAAATTACTTCCAGGAGGAAATGGTTGAGTGTGTCCAACACGGCAGAGCAGTGGAATAACAAGAGGACAGGATTCACACTGGGCTTGCCAAGGTACAGGTTATTAGTGGCTTTGGTGAGAACCTTCTTGGTGGGCTGGCGTGCACCAGTGCTTAGTTAGGTTGACTGCAGAATGAGAATTGACCAGGTCCACTACTGACCTTTGAAGGCCCATGGCAAGAATAGAAATGGAGACCCCATCCTGCAGCCCACACCCCTTTCTCTTCCCACCTCCAGCTCCATTTCTCAGGGTGAGGGGCCTCACCCACAAATCCATGGACACATCAGCCCAGATATCCAAGCTCTGTTCTGGGCCTCCCTGAGATCAACCATCTGAGGGGAAATCATTGGAGGGACTCAGGAAAACATTTGTGTGGGCCTTGGAAACAGCTCTGGCCTTCAGGGAATTTCACAGTCCCACGTGGTCTAGAAGGCAAGCAGGGCACAGGCTACAGGTGGGCAGGTCCCCCTGGTCAGATGCCTCATCCTGTGAGGAGTAATACAGCAGGAGCAGGACCCTCTAAGATCCCAGCCTCTGGACGGGGCCCTTCATTGCCCAGGGCTAAGGGTAATACTGGAGGTAAGTATGTAGGTAAATGAAAGCGTTTGGTGGCAGAAAAATGAGGGGGTTCTCATTCAGGTGAACATATTTTTCTTTATGAAATATAAAAGTGAGAGTGATGGTGGGAAGAGGTGATAAGGCCTTGAGGAGAGATAAAACAAGTTTTGGGGAAAAGGAAAGTAAATTTACTAGGTAGGCATAGTAGGCTTGTCTGGCTCTGTTGAATGTTTACCTAATACGATTGGTCACAATTTTAAGTAAGTCCAGGCAGCTCAGTGATCTGATTTTCCCCAGCCACGTTCAGCTGCCCAGGTACAAGCACCAAGAAGGTGAACCATTGGTTTAAACAGGGTTAGGGATTTTTCCTGGTGGGTATGACAGTGGGAGAGAGGGGCAGGGAATTTAAGGGGGGTTGTTCAGCAGTTCTACAAAGCCAGAATTAAGAATCTAGAGAACTGAGATCAGACAGTTGCCGAGTGGGTGAGCTGGGCACATAGGGCGTGGCAGTCACAACATGGGAAGCCTGAAAACAAGATTTCAGAGATGGTACAATTATAGGAATGACATGGTTTACTTATGAGTATGAGTGGCTGAGCTGGTTGGAGGAACTATTATTAGAGATGAGGCCATCAAAGGAGAAATACTACCAATAATAAAACAACAATTTGTGGTCAGGCACTATGCTAAGTGACTTGTACACACATTATTTCATTCTTATAACAACACTATAAAGGGGGCGTGACTACTGCCCCCATTTTTCAGATGAGAAAACTGAGGCCCAGAGAGATTAAAGCGATTTGCCCAAATTCAAAGAGGTCATTAAAGGCTGAGCAGGCTATCTGACTTCAAGGGTGGTGTTCTTAATGACACCCCCCTACCCTCAGGCCTGGCTGCTTAGTTGAGCTGGTTTGTGTGTGTCTGTGTGTGTCTTCATTCAAGAAACACTTTTTATCTGGAACCTCACTTTTTATCTCTAAAGACACAGAGATGACTAAATCATCACTCACTTTCATTAGAGTGCTGGGCATTTCAGGCCAAAGAAGGATGAGATGGGGGATAACTTTGTGCTGGCCAGAGACTGCTTAAATCTCAGACTTTCTGGAGAGGAAGACAGAAACAGACCAAGTTGTCCAGTAGAAATGCAACCGTAACTGTACATTGTCTGTGGGCCCCCTCTATTGGCCGTTGATCAGCATAGCAATCTGGGGTCGGCAATGTGTGTTTGTGGAGAGTATAGACTTGAATTAAAAAGTTAAAACTTGTCCCTTGTATATATTTAGGGGCTGTTGCTCCAGTGGAGCAAGAAAACTTTAATTATAGAACAAACCCTGAATCAGCTTTTTAAATGTCACAATTACAATGACGTCACTTATGAATTGATTCTCTTCAGTGGGACAACCCTGTTTCCCCCTGAGCGTCTCTCCAATGAGACCGTGACCTACTTGAAGTCAAGAGCTTAACCTTTTTTATCTCCTTACATCCTGAGCCTAGTGAAGTGCCCAGCGTTGAGCAGGTGTTCAATAAATATGTGTCAAACAGAAGAGAAGGAAAGTGAGCCAAGGGCTATCATTCCACAGAAGAAAGAGAGATTAATTCTACTTGGGCAATTCAGGAAGGCTTCCAGGAGGAGATGAGTGGTGGTGGCCATGGTGATGAGGAAGGACGGCAGAGTTGAAAAAAGAAATCCAGAAAGTAGACTGGCAAACCTAGGGGCCAGATATAGATTCTGCAGGGCAGAGGGCTTTGTGTGATTCTGAAAAGAAGTACTTGCCATGTGACTGACAGGTGTGGCTCCCAGTCCTTCCAAAAAACGTATGAGCAAGAGTAAAAAAATGCCATGAACACAGGTGGAGGAAACTAACATGGCAAATTCAGGGCGGCTAAAGGAAGAATTCGAAAGGACTTCTGACTTGCTGATAGGAAACACACACACACACCCCCAAACACCAACTTAAGGTTTTAAAAAGTTTTCCCATAATTTCACTTTTTTGCCTTAAACTATGTGACCTCATTGGGAATTGAATTTAGTAAATATACAGAGCACCTATCACAATGATGGCATTATTTTCTCAAAATATCTGGTTTTCTCAGCTACAGAACATTGGGGCTAGGGTCACTTTCCTGGTTTTCTTACTGACTGTCTCATTCTCAGGATCTCTCTGAACCTGAGACAGATTGGAGCAGCTGGTCACACTGGCTGGGCCAGAGAACAGGGGATGGCTCAGAAAGGGATCAGTGTCAAACGAAGAGACAACATGATGGCCTCAGAACAGAGCCCAAAGGACCTTGGCTGAGAACAGACCTGGGGAGACAGCTGTACCCTACCTATTGTTATCATAACCTCGGTTTGTGTGTGTGGTGAGGGTTCTTGCCCACCAGCTATGGGTTTCTGGGTTCCAAACGACCAAGTGCACAGAATAAAATGCAGGAGCAGTGAGAGGGGAGGAAGACGCTTACAAGAACTCCTGAGTAGCAACAGCAGAAACTGAGGCCAAGGAAGACAAATGTCTCACTTCGAAGGTCCTGCTGTTTTCTCATAATTATATCTAAAAATAAGGATCTGAAAATAGTAACGGGCCACGTGCAGGATTCTTACAGTAAATCAGAAAAACTAGTCAGCTGCTGCTGTAACCTCCATGTCAGTGACCACAGACATGAAACACTGGCCCCAGTGAGGCCCAAACAACATTCAACTTCACTCCAGCGGCCAGAGGTACGTGGGACAGTGGGAGTTAGCAGCTCTGGGGGAAGTGGCTACTCAGTAATGAGGGAGGGTCTTCCAGGCGGCACCCCCTCCCCAGAGTCACTCTCTTCCTACCCAAAGTAAGGGAAGTTTGAGGACCTGCTCCCACCGCAATAGCAGAGAGACAGCGACATCTCTACAGCCGGCCTTCTGCAGAAAATTTCCCAGGAGCTCCTCCTCACTCTTACGGGAAAGTCACAGCCCAGGTGCTTCACTGATTTAGGAATGAAGCGGCCGAAGAAGGGGAAGGGGAGGGGAAGGGCAGCAAGAAGAAAGAAAAAGGGGAAAAACGGATACAACTACATAAACATAATTGATAAAATTCGTCTGCGTTAAGGGCGGCACATTCAAACATTGGCGGTAAGAGGAGTGGGAGCAAGACGTGGCCCGTCAACCACAAACCAACAGGGTGGCTGCGGGCCAGGAGAGTGGAGCAGAAGATGTTGTAGGCACCGTTTCTCTAAAGAAAAGACAGAACTAAACTGGACTAAGACAAGCCAAACCCTAGCACCGCTGGCTGTGACTTTCACCAATGACTCCGTTAGAATGACTCCGTTAGAAGGAGCTGATAGGAGACCTACATTGTAGCGATGCCCATAGTGGTGATATGATGACAAGTGATGCTTGCGAAGCACATATCATTAGTGCTATTATGTGAAGGGTGTGACAAAGGTCATCTCCTTCAGTCCTCACAATAACCATATGGGTCAGCACTCTATGCCCATTTTACAGATGAAGGAACTGAAGAGGAAGGTCACATAGCTGGTAATTAGTGATGGTGGAATTCAAATTTAGGCAGTTTGACTCTGAAGCTAGCTTTCTAAATACCATACTATGTGTAACTGGCTCATTCTTTGTAGCTAGTTCAGACTTTATAAAAAAAAAAAATTCTTTTTGTTAAATTTATAAAATTATTTTAAAATGTTGAAAAAATATTCTAGATCGGTCTCAAAATCTTTATACCACACCACTTCTTCTTTCACTTTGAAACTCCGAAACCAACAAGGAAGCATACGAGGGGTTCAGACGCCAGAGGCCAGGGGTCCAGCAGCAGGGTAGTGTGAGCCCCATCCAGAGCTAAGATCTGTGTGTGCACATTTGGGAAGGGGGGGTTTGCACAGGGAGGAAGCAAGGAAGTGAAGCAGCTGTCACCTGAGTCAGTCACAGTCCTGGTAATGGACACCGCACAGCTTAGGAAGAAAAAATATGTGATGGCACCAAAGTTGAAAATCACTTTTTTTAAGAAAGATGGAGGTATGGGTAGGGGAGTGCTGTCAGCGTGAGAAGTACAATATCTAGAATGCTCCTTGAAACAGACCTATCATGTAGAGGTGAGCAAAGAGATGTTTTATGAATGAATGAATGGAATGAATGAATGAATGAAATGATCAACCTCAATGTACTAAATACACCATCGTTTTATGCAACTCCAGGGAAAGAATATGAGTACTCATAGATGTGTTTTCATCTATGAACTAAAAATTGTAATGTCTAGTTGCTGCTAATAAGTATGAAATCTAGCCACAAGATATCTAAGGAGTTGTGGGTACTGATATAATGCCTATACTTACATGCTCTTCTTAATAGAAAAAATTTAATGGGGTTTTCATATTTAAACAGTAAACTTATTTGCAATCAAGACATAAATTTATATCAAAGACAAAGGAAAATATGTTGTAATTGAGCGTCAATTTAACTCAGAGCTTCCTGGGAGCTAAGACAAAATGAGAAACACAGTAAATTGCACAACTAACTTACCAAAAAGGAGGAACCATGGCAGTCCCTCAAAGGAGACATAGTATTTCTGAGCAGTGAATTCTCAGCAAATTTTCTCACATAGAGTCACACATAGGAGAGTCGCTGGCATTGTCCATTCCTTGTTCTCATTTTTACAACACACTCAGAAACAAATTTCATAAACTCATTACTTGCAGTAATGATAAAAAATGAGAGTGTAACATTAAAAGATAACTCAATGAACCCATACTGTGGGGGTGTCAAGGTAAAGTAGTTTGATCTGAGGTTGGAAATGAGATTATCTATAAGAAAGGAAACAAGTGTTTGCTGAACACCTAATGTGTGTTATGGGCATGAGATATTTCCTTCCTCTCAACATACGTATTATGAATCTTATTGAATAATTAATTAAGCAACTTTCCCTGGGATTCACTGTAAATTAGTATTAGCCGAAGGATTCCAAGTCCAAGCACTCTTTTCTGTATCACATACCCTCCTCCCCTCCCACACTCCTATCAAGACGAGTCAATGGGCAATCCGTCCTTTAGGCAATCTTTTGTCAATGCTGCTCTTTACAAGCAGTTCAAGCTTATTCTCTCCAGGGAAGGCCTAGAGTACTAGTATTAGATATTACTGATTAAGGCCAAATTTCTTTGTTCAAAACCAAGCCATCTGTTCATAGGGTTGATTGGTATCATGAAAGTTCATTGAGCTCACCTCAAAGGAAGACCACGGTCTCTAGAGCTATGAGCCTCTCTGTTTAAATGGCTTGAGGAAGGATTATTATACTCCCCTTCCAGTGATTTGCAGACCTAAGGACTCCCAGAGGACAATTATACTACACTTGTGGCTAAAGCATGGGTAAGAATTGGGTGGTAGTAAGGGAGCCCTGAAGAGAGAGGACTCCAGGCACATGAGAAACTACAGAAAACTGAAAGAGATAAGATGGGGCTGAGGTTCTGGAGTGACAGTGTGTGTGTGCCTGGGGAAGCGGGTGTAGGAAGAGACAAGTGGGCAGGTAAGCAAGGCCAGGTCATAGGGACTTTCAGTTTCATCTCTTCGCACAAGGAGGCACTATACAAAATTATAAAGTTTTTTCTTCTCGGAGAAACAGAGACTGTGCACAGGAAAACGGGTGTGAGAAAAATGGCAAGTCCAGGACTCACTGAAGCACATACAAGTCTATATCCTGAAGAAGAAAAAGGCAGCGATGGGCAGAATGGTCGCAGGACCGGCTCCTGTCCATAGGCTCCCTCCTGCGGCTGTCTCAGCCCAACACTTGTCTAGATGTCTTGTAAGTTTTTCCTTGCCTGTGCCCCTACTAGCCCATAAGCCCTGCAGACACAGAGCAGGAATGCCTTTGTATTTGGCTGCTTGACTTATGGGCATAACTTTTTGTTTGTAAGGTGATTTTTTTTTTTAAAGTGTTCAAAGTGGGGGGAGATCTTACAAGGAGAAAAATAGTCATGAGTAAAGCATAAGACAGGAAATGTAATTATTTTCTCTCCTTGTAACTTCCATATCTCAGTTCTCGTCTGGGGAGTCTACAAAATGTACATGTACCATCCCCTGGATGGAATCACTCTGATTGACCTGGGCTCCCCATGGATCTCCCATGGTATTTTCCTGGCTCGCCACAGTGCCCTTTGGTCTCACTTGTTGTGGCCACAGCTGGGGCTTCACTTCAGCTCTTCACATACTCCCTTCTCTTGTATCCAATTAGCCAACTACAGTGCTGCCCCAGGAGAGGTTATATTTCTTTTCTTTCAAGCAGTCTCGTGTGTCAAGGAGCCATCGTCACCAACTTACTCTTCTCAGTTAGTCCTAGGATCTTTCAGCACCCTCATAGCGGCATTCGTTACGCAAAGGACCATGCTCCAGCTCTGCAGGGGACCGGTGGTGGTGTCCCCACAGTTCTCCCATGAGAGGCTCTGTGCACATGCTTTATAACTGTGGAGCAGAGACGGCAGACTGCCATGTCTGGAAGGTACTTAGAGCTCTGTGCACCAGGCCAGGACTATGTGGCATCTCACTCGAGACCCGTTATCAGAGACACATGCACCGAGAGCCACTGAGCTCCCCTCTGCCAATCCAAGCGCACTTTGGCTGCCGATCTAACACAAACTGCAGAGTCTGAAAACAGTGATCAGAAAACAGAATTTTGACTTCCTGTCATCTCTCAAGTTGGCCCTCTCTCTCCTGATGTTTAGAATGACCTCAGTTCCTGTTCCCCAAGTGGCCAGAAGGCTCTTGACCTGGGCAGTAAGAGGTATATGCCTTTTGGAAAGGACTTAATTTATGCCTAAAGATAGGACATTTTTACTTGAACAAGGAATGAAGGCAGGTATGGACCTTGAGAGGAGCTTCCCCATGTCAGTGTTCACTGTCTGAGAAGGCATGTTCTTGCCCTTGACTCTGCTTGCATGTGTCGGGGATCTTTATCCATCAGGGACCGGGAGCTGCTCAGGGAGCGCAGAGGCTTCAGCCACAGCAAACAGACTACATTTGGTCCAGGACCCAGGCCGGTCCAGGTCAGCACGTTGTGAGTTTCGCAAAGCTGAATGCTGAACGTAGACCAGCTCGCTGCGGGCTGTGGGGGATGGTTCGATGTTTATTGGCAGTATTACTCCTATTCTGCAAAATGTCCATTCATGTTGCTTGTTAATTTTTTTAATAATTGTTATTGATTCATAGGACTGCTTTATATATTTAATTCTTTCTCTGTGTATCTACGTATCTATTGATGCATCTACCTACCTGAAAGTACACTTTCAAATGTGACTTCTTTTATTAAGAATAATAACCTACATTGCATAAATTAGTCTGTTACAAAGGTCTTACGTATGAATGTTTTCATTCCCTTTACTCTGATTTTCTAAGGGACAGACCTAGATCCCATATCATGCAAATCGTGATTTATCAGATGGACAAAATAAAGTGGAAAAAACCCTCTGTTGTTGTCCTCATTCACTTTACTATTTGGGAGACTAGAATAAGGATCTTTTTGTTTCTGAATAAATTTTTTCAACATTAAATTTCAGGAGGGAAATAAGTTGAAACAACCACCCCTCCACAGTCACTGTCATTAAGTATCTCAGAGTCACATGCTGTCTAGGGCCTGTTCTGCCCTACTTTGGCTTGGGGGAACTGAAAAGAAAAAAAGAAGATGTGCCTGTGACTGGATACAATGTGGGTGGTCTTGAAATTCACCCAACAATCTTCCAACTAAACACTCCCAAACCACAGGGCAGAAGGGGACTTGCCCTGGGTGGTCAGGACCCTTTCCACAGAGCGCCTACATGCAGGCACGGGATGTCAAACCCAAGGACAGTGCAGGAAAGGATGCTGTGCCCTGCAACCCCCCCTCCGGGGCTTACAATGGAGTTAGGAAGACAAACGCGTGAAAAAGTAAGAGATGTGAGTGACAGCGTGAGAGAGCAGTGGAAGGCTGTCACGATTTTCATTGTTGAGCTCAAATGGATGAGAAAGGATCAGAAGAAAGAAATGTGCACTCTTGGAGCCACCTCCAGTCAAGCCTGTTGGCTCTGCATTTCCCCTTCTTCCAACCCCACCCCAGGATCAACGGGCCACAGGCAGGGCGGCCAGGCCCAGTTTCTCCCACCACTGCAGGCCCACGGTGTGGCCTCCCGGACGCCCTGCATCCAGCGGGCCCCCCAGCTCTCCGAGGTGGAAGTCCAGTGGAGGGTCCCTCCCCCACTCTCAGACACTTTCACTTTCACAGCAGCCCTGGCTCAGTGTTCACAAGATTTAGGGGAAACTGGAAGCACAGACTGTCCCTCCCAAAAAATGCTGGGGTCCTTTTCTGGGCCACATAATGGGTCAGTTTCTTGTTCTTTTCCTAAGTAAGTGCTGAGCCTGGCATCTTCCCTAGGCTCTGAAGTTCTATCTTACTAAGAGCCTCTTGAAAATTAACGTAGACACTGAATCATGAGGTAACATGCGGGTTCCAGTCCCAAGTGACCTTAAAGTCACATCTTTTTGGTGACCATCTCCTCCAGTGCTTCTCAACTAGAGAAGAGGTCTCTCCCCAGAAATCTGGTAATGTCTAGAGACATTTTTGGTTATCACTGCTGGTAGGGACGTGCTATTACCATCTAGTGGGTAAAGGCCAATGATGCTACTAATGTGCTATAATGAACAGGTCGGCCCCCACCACTAAGAACTATCCAGCCCAAAATATACATAGTGTCCAGATTGAGAAACCCTGATCTACTCCTCGCTAACCCAGACTGGAAAAACCATAGGTCATTGGCTTCCCTGACATAACTCCCAGTTCAACACATCTTCTTAACAGAGGGTGGGGCAAACGTAAGTTTACAGCAGAGTTTAATCTTGTATTATTATTTATTATTATTATTGTATCATTTACCATATGAACAACTGTAAACCTACTTTTGCCCTACCTGTATTGTTAAGCCAGTCCTTACATTCACATCTGGACATAGGATTCTGGAGAGGGGACCGGAGGTCCTATGAGTCAGTGACTCTCTTCCCTTGGAATACTCAGCTTATAACCTGCATTCTCATTGATGTGACACTCATAAAAGATATTCTGACTGCAGTCCAGTCTCTCTGGGTGACAAACTTATAAATTGCATTGAGAATGACAAGGACTCCTTTTATCTCATTATGTAATTATTTTTTATTAAATAGAACTAAATGATATCATCTGCTGGTAATCAGTCATTGATTCAGCCAACAAATATTTATTGTGGGCCCACTAGGACCAGGCACAGTGCTCTATTCTAGATGAATGGTAACTATCCAAGTCTACAATCTTAGACCATAGTCCCTACAGTGGGATTTCATCTGGTGGGGTGAAAGGGTGAGTGCTTGTTAAACTGTGGATGCTTGGGCCTCCCTTCAGAGATTCTGATTCCACAAGTCAGGTTGGCGCCCAGGAATCTGCATTTTAAGCAAGCACTTTAGGTAACTATGATACAGGCTACCCATGGGACCATGAATTAAAAAACATTGGTAGAAAGCATGAACTCTACTCAACCTAATCCCAGGTTTGAGAATATGCAGACCTGAGCGCCAATGTGGCAATTTCCTATATCCCTGAAAAAAATCATTTAACCCTTTATCAATTAATCATTTAATCATTCATTGTCTCACATTTCCCACTTTTAAACAGAAGGCTAGTATGACCTGTCAAACACAGATGGTGAGAGGGTAGCATGGCCCCATGTAAACAGAAACTTTCAAAGAAACAGAGCTATCGAAGTTTTATTTCTAAACAAAATTTTTATGACATGTAACAGAATGTAAATTTGCCAAATACATTGGTGTCGACAGTAGTTAGGGGAAGAATCTCTTGCCTGTGTAAGAGATTTGCACACTAGCTACCTCTGAACCTACCTCATCATGTCATAGCTCCTAACTTGATTGGGACTGACCCTCTCTGGTTACCAAGATAAATGGTTTCTCTGATCACTCTCAATTTTCTTTCAAATCCTTTCTCAGGCCTACATGTTAACATTCTATTATGTGACTTTGCAATGGGTCATTTATTTTAGCAGCAGGTAACCACCATGAGAAGCTCAAGTTTAAACTTTGTTCCAAGCAAACATTTCCAAGCCATTAGAAACACCTTAACACTTGTCTAATATCAAGGAAGTTATCTTGCCATATGGATAGAAATATAAAACACAGGGAATCACTTTTGGCCTAAAGGCTCTGCCCTAAATTACTGTGATCGATTTAATAGTAGAAGAAATCCACATAAAGAAACTCACTATAACAACTATACAACAGATTGAAGTCAATCTGTCACTATCATTAATGAGAAGAGGTGTGGTTTAAAGGTCAGAGAACTCAGAAAATACGCCAGCGTCCCTTAAGATAACTAGTCCAAAATGCATTGCTCTTGTTCAACTCCTCTAAGAATTCCCTTCCATCTGCCTCTTTAACTGAAATTGTCTTTATTATACCTTCAAACGTCTCCATGTTCCTGTCTTGTCTGCATTGTTTCCTTTTTGCTGCAAGTATCAACCCATCTCAGCCCCAAGTCCACAGAGAGGGCCTGGAGACCCCACGGGCTCACAGAGCAGGCTACCTTGACTTCAGTCACAGATCAAGCGCTCCAAAAGACCACTCTCTGTGCTCCGCTCAAAATCCACTCAAAATATAGATGAGTGTCCAAATAGGAGGGAAATGAGCCTCCCGTGATAAACAGAGAAAAACTCACAGTTTTGTGTGTGATCTGTAGCCTTTACCCATCCAAAGTAACCCAGATTCCACACACCAGGGAGCTCCATTCCTGCGCCACCTCCAAATAAAAGAGAACCCCCTTCCAGGCCTTTGGGAACTTTGAGCCAACCTATCAGCTTGAATGCAAATCTCCCCCCAAACCCAGCTTCGCCAAGATCCATTTTTAGGTAAACTCTGCTCCCTGCAGACCAACATGCAAATGGTGGGTGCTCAAGTAGAAGAGCTACAAAGGGAGCAGAAAGACAGGGGGGACCGTACCTATTTTCGCAGCCTCTCCCTTCAGGCTGAAATCCCAGTTTCTTGGCAGCTTCAGGGACATTTTGCTTCTGGTCCTGGTGAGCAGCTGCTGAATCGGCGGGTGTGCCTCAGTTGGCACCCTCCTGGCCCTGCTGAGCTTTCCCTCGGGCTGGAGCGTGCGTTCCCCTTTAAGGTTGCTTCACGGGCAGACTTGGGCTTGGGGGTGATTTGCCAGCATGTGTCGCCCTTTTTCTCAGATGCAAGATCCAATCATCTGTGTCTTGGGGATGGCACCCAGGCCCCCACCAGACCTCACCCACAGCCCCCCGGGGCCGGGACCTCGTGCAGTGTGCACCCTGCTTCTCTTGCTTTCACTTTTGCCAGAAGTCTGGGAGTTGACACTCCGCTCTGCGTCATGGGAAGCAAGGCTCCTGGTTGAGAGAATCTCAGGCCTCCCTGAGGAGAGGGCGTCATAAACAACCGCTGCCTCTTGGCTTTTTTTTTTTAACTGTCTGCTTCCTTGCATTTGAGGAAGTGGTGGCTGCTCAGGGTAGGTGGTACACTCCGAGCACTCTTTTCTTAAGAAAATGGTTTTCGGAAATGCTTGCATAAGTAGAACGAGTGCTCTTGTGATATAAGGCTATAGATTTGATTTTAAAAAAAAGAAAATGCCAAGACTCTCGCCATAGACCTCTGAGCGCTCCTCCTCATTGAACGGATCAGGCATCCAAAAATGTTCAGGCAGACAAGCAGCATTCCTCCAAAGTTACCTTACTTTACATTTTTCCTGCTCTGAGGACCACATGGTGAGTTCTCCACCTGCTCAGGGTAAAGGTTCCAGGTGACCTTGGCCTGATGTAGGGAGGGTTCAGGTGTGCTTAGCTAGTAAGTTTGCTTTCAGTGGGGAGGCCCTCTCATGTGTTATAATGGTTCTTTGGCATCGTGTGCAGGGTGTGGGTTTGGGAATCAGACGGACATGGGATCAAAACTCAGTTCTTCCATTTCCTAGCTCTGCAGCTGTTACCAAGCGACTAAATCCCTCTGGGCCTCAGTGTCCTCAGAGGCAAAATGGGGCTGATAATAACCATGACTGCACAGAGCTGTGAGGCGTGTGGTACAGAGCTTGACACACAGTGGTTGCACCACAAATGTTAAGTCAACCTTTATTCTATTTAGTTCAATTCCGCGTCAGGCTTTCATATGTTTAACTTAGTGATGAAGTACTTGGGCCCAGAGCCAGGCTGCCTGTGTTCAAATCTTAGCTCTCCCACTTTCTTACTGTGTGCTTTTGGACAAGTTTCTTGACCACTCTGTGCTTTAATTTCCTCATCGGTAAATGAGGTAAATAATAGGGCCTCCTTCGTAAGACTGGCACAAGGCTTTATCAGATAGGAGGTAAGAGGGTCACTGCTAGCTAGTAGGCAAGCTACACACACATCCTTCCTCCATTCATTCTTGGACTCCCCTGGACGACTCTGTCACACTTTCTTCTTCACCTCCCACGTGCTCAGCCTTCGTTGATGACTTGGCTTCCGATTTCACTGAGAAAGTTGTTGCAACGGGAAGAGACTGTCTGCAGGCTCCCCCCCTCCATCTGCCACCTCCCTGCATGTCAGCCTGCACACCCAGCCTTCTCCCTGTTACAGTGGGTGAACCGACTCTCATCACTCCTCCATCTCTACTGCATCATCAATTTCTTCTTTCTCTTGGACCATTGCACTTAGCATTCAAGCTTATTATTTTTACCCCACTATTTAAAAACAACCTCTCTTGATGCCGTTTGGGTGACAGCACCATTTCTCTCCTGCATTTCTGAGCAAAGCTTCGGTAAGAATTGTCTGCACCTGCAAATGTCTCTGCTATCATTCTCTCCTGAAGTCCCTCTGTTGATGTTTTTGCCCCCATGACTCCACATACTACGTTTCTATCAAGGACATCCACGACATCCCTGTCACTAAACCCACTGGTCTATTCTCCATGTCGTCTCACTGACTTATCAGCTTTGGACACAGTTGGTCATTGTCTCCAACTCTGAGCTCTCCCTCCTCTTGGCTCCCAGAACCCTGTCCCTGGCCTGGTTGTCTGTCTGCCTTTCTGGCTGCTCCATCTGTTTCTTTTCTGCTTCCTTCTCATCTCTTTGACCTCTAAATATTGAAGGAAACCAAGAGTTAGTGGACTTCTTTTCCATCCACACCACACCGTGTGAGTCCATCTGTCTCAAAGCTCTAAATGTCACCTATCTGCTGATGAATCCAGTATAGATTTCCAACCCAGACCCTCCCCTGGACCCCAAATCATGCACATCTTTGCTAGGATATCTAATAGCCATCTCAAACTAAACACTTCCACAACTTGTATTCAGGGACCAGGCTGAAGAAACAGTGGTGGCCCAGGGCATAGTCTTCTCATTGTGAAGGAAAGGAGTGTACGAGGGAAGACCCACACAAGTATATCTAAAGCCCCTGATCACAACGTGTCTGCCAACATTCCAGTGACTAACACACAGCATATGGTTAAGTCCAATGTCAGGGAGGCAAGAAGTACACCCGGCCTTGAGGGAGTGGGAGAAAGGAGAAGGCAGTGAGTATTTATTTGCTGATCAAGACTCCATCACACCAACCCAGTTTACCCAGCTGCCCTTCCATCTCCCCAGGATGCTGGATTCCTCTGAACTTCCCTCAGCCAGCTGGAGATTTCGAAGCCCCCGCTCTGCATTAGTACCTGCTGGACACAAACACCAATGCTCTTTTTTTCTTTCCTGACTTGGGGTGGGGGCAGTAGATAGCTCTCCTGAGCCCCAGCCGAGCAGCATCTTCACCAAACAAAGTTTTAGTCCTGGGACATTTAACTCAGGAACTCTGAAAACATTTTGAAGGTAGCATTTAGAAACAGAGAACTTCCTTTACTCTCCAGGGTAGGTTCCTATAAGGCTTGGAAAAACTCATGACTGATGGGGAAGTTGGTTGTGAATACTTGGAAAGGCAACCAGAGGAAAGGCCTAACACAGCAGCCTGCCCTCCAAAGAGCACCCTGTGGGTCAGCCAGCTGCCTGGTTGGGAGGAGAGGGCAGCTCCCCACGGCTATGTCGCTCCCCTCTTCCTGACCTTCAGAAAATGAAGAATTAGATGTGTTACCTGGTCCCAAAGTTTGAATCAGCAACTGCAATAGCAAAAGCAAAAGCAAAAATTCATTCATCGATTTGCTTACTGAATGCTAATCATTTACTGAAAAAGGACTTGAATTTGCTGGACACAGGAGGAATGTTCATGAACAGTCTTGCTTTCTGCTCCCATTCAACTTACAGTCTGTTGAGAGAGAGGAACAATTAAGTAAATAGTTAAATACAGCATGAGAAAGGTTTTGTTGGGGGAAGTATAGGGAGCTATAGAAGCTTATATACCAGAGGGGCCTAATTAGGACTTGGGGAATGAGGGAAAGCTTCTTGGAGGAAGTGTCTTTTAAATTAAAGCTTAATGAATGAGTTATGGGGACAAGAGGGTTGGAAAAGGGCTTCCAGAAAAAGCAAACAGCGTGCAAGAGACACGAAGGCAGAAGAGCTCCTGAGGTTGCTCCTAAAGAGATGAAGGGGGGCTGGGGAGAGATGAAGCTGGAGAGACGGACAGGCCTAGACTCGAGCAGCATCCCTGGAAAGCCTTGGGCAAGAGTTCTCACTTTTTACCAAGGAGTTTATATCGGGGTCAGGATGGTGAGATGGTGGCAGTGTGAAGGGAGAGAACGGAAAAAACACAAGAGCCATGCAGGTGGTGGATTGAGAGCCCCGGCGAATTTTTGCTGGAGGAAGGGAGATGCCCACAGTCTGGTTCCAGTCCCTGGAGGATTGGAGGCTCCAACCACAGAAATGGGGAGTGCACGGGATTGAGAGCTGCCAACGAGGAGCAGGAAGGTTGTCGGGGTGCCCCAGGGAGAGGCGCGGGCTCAGTTTGGGGAATGTGTTTAGAGATCTAAGCCGCACTTGAGTACAGATGTCCTGCGGGGAGGTGAGCCCATGGCTGAGTAGACAGAGTCATTTATTCATTCACTCATTCTCTCCATAAACATTTATCCATTACTGGGTTGGGTGCTGAGTAAACAAGGATGATTCAGAACCTAATCCTCGAGTGACTCATGAGAGAGACGTGTAAACATAGCGGCGGTGCTACTGGAGGCACAAAAATAGTGCGCGCTCGGGGTAGGGGAGAGCCCGAAACCGTGAGCTCTGCTTGGGAGGCCGGAGGGGCTTCCCAGGAAAGGCGACCAGGAGCGAGCCGTCGGGCCGGGAGCAAGGTGCGGGCCTGGGAGGAGAGGGAAGAGCAGAGGGCTGCTGAAATAATAAACCCATTCAGGGAAGCGCCAGGCGGCGTGTGGCTGCAGGGTAAGGCTGGACGGGACGGCAGAGGCAGGGCCCTGGGCCAGGGCCCCACACACTGCCTGAGGGGTTGGACTCTCTGAAGTGACAGTCATTGGAAACTTTTTAAACATCCTTTTTATTGTTATTTTTACCATTTTAAAACTCTATGCAACTTTTAAATGAGCATAAAGAAAATAAAAATCATTGTTACCATTTAATGTGCAATGAAAATGTTTCCCATTCCCAGTCTCCATTTCTCTCACTCTTTCTGTTTATGTGTAATAGAGTATATGTATATATGTATTTTTAAACTTTATTAAGAAATAATTGGCAAGTATAGTTGTATATGTTTAAAGTGTACAATGTGACTATTTGATATACATATACATTATAGAAGCATTACCAAGACCAAGATAATTAACACATTCATCACTTCACATAGTTAATAGTTACCGTTTCTTGTGTGTGTAGTGAGAATACTAGACAATAGTGTGGTGAAGGCCTGGGGAGGGGGCAGGAACAGGTGGAGGGGGTCAATGGGGTAAAAGGGGGACATCCGTAATACTTTCAACAATAAAGATAGATTTAAAAATAAATAAATAAATATAAGTGTACATGCAAAGATACACACACACAAATTCAACTCTACTCTTGGCAACTTTTTAAGTGCACAGTACAGTATTATTAACTATAGTCACCATGCTGTACATTAGATCCTGTATATATGTGTTTTAAAATTTAAAAAATAGTGTGAATGTTGTGTTATAAGCTGTTATGTTCCCTTGACAAAAGACAGACCTGTCATGAAACATTTTCTAAAGCATCATTATTAATATCCTCATAGTTTTAAATTATATGGTAAGAGCAAATTTATTCAACAAATCCCTGTGTCATTGAACATTTTAGATGTGTAGAAATTTTCACAATATTCTTGTACGTATCTAAGTCAATTCATTCTTCCCCTCCCTGCCCCCAGGTGAATTTTTAGAGGTGGAAATGTGGGAAAGTAGATTAATAAAATGTTAAGACTTGGTATGTATTTCCAAACTATCCTCTGGAAGGTTCTACCAGCTATGGCCCATCAGTAATATCTAAGAAGCCCGATTCCCTCATGACATCATTAACAGTTGGTGTGTGTGTTTTTTAAATCATTGCCAATTGTTCAAGCAAGCAATTCTTTATCAAATAGTGAACTAAAATTATTTTATAATATGCTTACCGGTCATTTGTAGGGGTCAGATATGACCAGGTATCCATGTGTCAGTGACTTTGTAGGGAATCTGCAAAGCGGGTTTTCTTCCGTCTTTCTTTGGAGCTTTCATTCCACTCGCTCCAGGGCCTCCTTCCGAAGCTGCAGTTCCCCGTGTGCTAGCTCTCCATCTTGTTGCCTTGTCTTTCATTTCACCACCTGTGTTGCTGACCTCTGCATTTTCACACAATTTTTCATGTGAGTACTTCATCTCACTGGTTTTGCTTTTAACAGCTTTATTGAGATACAGTTGACATGCCATACAATGCACCCATCTAAAGTGTACACCGGATGATGTTTAGTTTGTTCACAGAGTTGTACGGCCATCACCACGACCAATTTTAGGACATTATCATCCCTAAAAGAAACCGCAGGCTCCAGGATTCCCCTGTATGCGAGTCCTGGGGTGCGGCATTTGGAGATTCCTAAAGCAAGATCTTTTTCATATGGATTTTAATAGTCTATATCTTTAAAAAAGTTGAATTTAGAAAGCACAAGTTCAAGGTTTTGTGCCTTTCCCTGGGCTATATGGAGAAAACAGGAACAAAAACAAACAAAATAAGCTGGCAGAGGAAGAGACATCTGTCTTGTGAACACTCTGAGGTCAGGGGACGTGGTCAGCGTCTTGGATCAGAGCCTCCTTCCTCCATAAGTAAAATAAGTGTATGTTCGATGGGGGTGGGTGGCGTGGAGAGACGTGAAAGGGCTGTGGGAAGGGGAATGAAGTTTTGGGATTCAGGGGGGGTGGCTACAGTTCCAAAGAGTTGGACAGTGCAGCATTTGAGTGAAGACCTTGAGAAAGTGGGGAATGACCCAGGTAAATATCTGTGGAAGAGCCTTCCAAGGACAGTGAGTCCAAGGGCCCCAAGAGAGGTGGGAGCAAGCCAAGTGCAACCAAAGACAGCAGGGAGGCCCTGTGCCTGGAGCAAAGGGAAGGAAAAAAGGGTCATTGGGGACGGAGCTGGTGATGTTACAGGGGACAAAAAGGCCTGCCCAGGACTTTGGCTTTTACTTGGAGAGAGGTTGTGAGCAGAGAAGTGACTTGACTTGTACTTTTAAAAGATCACGAAGGCATCCATGTCAAGGACCGGAGATGAGATGCGAGGTCCCAGCTAAAGTCGGCAGGGAGGAAACAAAAAGGAGTGAATTGTCTGAAAGGTGGGAGTGCAAGGGCAGGAGCAGAGACTTCAGAAGCTTCAGGGCAAGTGAGAGAGGACAGTGGGTCTGCACCAGTGTGGACTAGCCGGCACACCACCACCACCCGTGGTTGTGCAGTTGATACGCGGGCATGGGCCCCGAGGAGGCTGGGGGAAGGCTGGAACCCAGAGCCTAATGTGGAGCCACATCCCAGTAAACATCTAAGTGGAGATGATCCACTTAGATATGAGTCTGGTGTTCAGGGCTGACATCTATTGGATAGACATTTTAAAAGACTTTTTTTTTGACCTTACACTTCTTTGATGCCCCAAAGTGGTTCAGGAAGAACATCAGCCAGTGCAATCATTAATAACCTGAAGAGCCCCCAGTGCCCGAGGTCCCCTATTCTCTCAGCATCAGAGATTACACACTGCGGGGCTTGCCCTCGCTGGGGTGGCTGCCCACAGTTGTTTTCCTTTTTTTATGGGGCTAGTGGGAGAGAGGTTTTCCCCAGGAGAAAAGAATATTATAGGCTCAGATGTCAAGCAGTCTGAATTACAGGCCAGATGTTTATGGGAGTTGGGGGATATATCAGCTCTCTAACACCGGGAGAGCTGTCCAGTGGGACGTTGCAGCCAGGAGACTTTCAACCTTTCTCAGTGGAGGAGAGGAAGACAGGCTCCTTGGCCACACAAAGAACTCCTCCGGTCACTCATCAGATGGTCTTTGTCAGCTCAAGTTCTGTCCGCTGACCCCAGAGGCTCATCATAGGGAGCACAGCTCTGCTGTATCTGGCGTAAGAAGAGGGAGACTATGTACCCCATCCTTCCACTTCCCAGTGTCGGATGTGCCCATGCCCAACCAAATGGGGCTTTTGCCCTTCTTCCAAAGCAAGCCAAATTATTTATTCATCTCTCTCTCTCTCTCTCTCTCTCTCTCTCTCTCTCTCTCTCTCTCTCTCTCTCTCCCCCTCATTCCCTCTCTCTCTTTATGTCTGTATTGATTTCAGAGAGAGGAAGGGAGAGGAAGAAAGACAGATAGAAATATCAATGATGAGAGAATCCTGCACGCCTCCTGCACGCCCCCTACTGGGGATCAAACCCTCAACCCGGGCATGTGCCCTGACTGGGAATCGAACCCCAGTCTCCTGGATCCTAGGTCAATGCTCAACAGCTGAGCCACACTGGCCGGGCTATTCATTTCTCTAGAGCAATAAGCTCTGGGAGTCTCCATTTTGCCATCACAGGGGACCTTCAAGACCAGAAAGCGTGTTAGTAAAATCACCAAGACAGGTCTGTATGTCCAATTTGTGTCCACCCCAGACCGCTTGCCTGTAGGCAGTGAGAGGGCCTGTCACCACCCTCTTCCCCTCCATTGATCCCTCTTAAAACTACTTTTTAAAGTATCCTACAGCTGTGAGCACTAACCCCCAGGACAGGTCAGAGCAATGTGCAGGACAACCAGGCCAGCAGGCCAGGTAAGCAAGGGGGTGGCGGGATAACTTCTCCCATCCCCCATCCTTCATGCCAAGATTATTCAGTGTCCTTTCTTTCTCCTCCAAGTCCTCAGAACCCAATGGAGAGTGGGAGCTTGCTCACTGATCCTAGGGGGAGCCCTAGAGCAAGAAGGGAACCCTTGTTGCCCTTCTCCCTCCTTGATCATGTCCTGATGTTCCCCCTCCTCATAACTGCTCTAGATTTTCATCTGCCTGTTCTTACTCTGTCCCAACTATTACAAACCACCTCTAGGAGGTTCCCAATAAGTAGCCTATTCCTATAGTTTTCCAAAGGTCCCTCCAAGTTTTGGGGTAGCCCATGGGTCTTATGTTTCACAGTTGGTCCCACAGTAGGTCTACAGGCCTGGGCAGGCTGCCTAGGGTGGGCAAGTTCACCAGAACGCCCCTCCCTCTGGCTGACCACTCTGTTCCCTCAGTTGGCCAGCAGCCACAGTGCAGGCACCGAGGTAGCTGCCCACAGGTTCCCTTCAGCCCAGATTTGCTCTCCTGCCCTTGAACACAAGCCTGGGTTCTCCCTAGATTCTTCTGAGCCTGGCTTTCCTTTTTAGGCTTTCAGTATTGTCCCAGGGTTAAGCATTAGAAACTCCATCATTTCTTCTTTACAAAAATGCTGTTAGCTGTCTTGCCTTGGATGAAGGTCTTTCGTGGCAGATTTGGCTCACTCCCTTTTCCCTTCCTGGGCTTCCTCTGCCCTTTCTCTCCTAACTCTTTCCTGGGTGGAGCCTGGGAACTGTCTCCGTCCTGCCTGGGATCTTATAGTCCATGCTGACAGGGCAAGCTGAGCCAGGTGGTGCCTGGGGCCCTGGCAGGGGTGTTCAACTTGGCATCCAGAGTCCCTGGGAAGTTACCTACCCCATACAGGTATGTAAACTTATTCACTGTGAGCCCAGTGCAAGATGCAGGTGGGTGTGTCTGTCCCCTGCATTGGCCAGTCTAGATAACTCATTCTTATGACAAAAGATTCTACATTAACCCTCTGTGGCCTGTCATTGGCCTTACTCACCTGCATAGAGGTTCTAGCTAGAGATTCTTGTGGTATGGGCCTTGAGAGCCTAGTTCTTTTACCTCAGAAGGCCCCACGGTACATCTATATAGCAACTTCTCCTGGGGAAGCGTCTTTAGTCCTATTCTTCCACTAGCCTTTCATGATCATGAGTAGGTGTTGAAGGATCGAAGGCAGCAGCCTCATGGCCCCAATTCCCCCATATGGTACTCCATATGCAGGTTTTCTGAGGGCTGACAACGTGGCCACCAGACCACCAACCTTTCTTAGGGCCAGAGGCCCAATCTCTCATGGGTTTTGCTGCCCACAGACATTGTGGTCACCCTGGTTACGGCTCTTCCCTGACCTGCAATGACCCTTGGGGTAGAGGAAATACCTTCCACCCTGGAGGACCCCCTCCACCCCTCCTACATGCCTGGTTGGTTGACATTCATCCCACATCGGCACAGTCTGCCAGAGAAAACACTGGCGCCATCACTTGAGCAGGCTGTGGCCATGGGTAGAAGGGTCAGCAGATACCTGTGGTCTGCCTCGTCGTGGCCACATGTATGCAGTGTGCTCCACAGAAAGTACGTCTGAGAAAAGCATTTGGAATGAAAAACCTCAAGGAGCCTTTGGATGTAGCAACCACAGCAGACCCCCGAGGCCTGCAGGATCCCTGCTCAGACCCAGCACAGCGATGCAACTGTCCCCAAAGACTAAGAAGGCCAACAAGGAGTCTTGGACCTAAAGCTGCACTGTGTGACAGTTAAGAGAGCAGGAGTCAACCCATCGAGGGTCTAGCCCGGCCCACAACTAGCAGACTAACTCTACAGGCTCCCTGCACCTGAATGAGGGGCTTCACTTTCTTTTTAAAAAATATATCTTTATAGATTTCAGAGAGAGGAAGGGAGAGGGAGAGAGACAGAAACATCAATAATGAGAAAGTCATTGATCGGCTGCCTCTTGCACGCCCCCAACTGGGGATCGAGCCCACAACCCAGGCACGTGCCCTGACCGGGAATCGAACCCCGATCGCCTGGATCCTGGGTCGACGCTCAATTGCTGAGCCACACCCGGCTGGGCAAGGGCTTCACTTTCTTGAACACGTTCTCAGGGCATGAAGTCAGCCTCTCCCAAGTGGACAGCCACAGACTGTTAAACTATAAATGACCTCCTTTGTCATGTGCCAGAGGTCTGACAACAGAAAGTCCTTTTATGACCACTGCCTCCCAGTGGGCCCAGCATCATGGAACCTGCTGGCTATTCTATGCTCCTTACCAACCATAGCCACTAAGTCTAAGTGAGCACTGGGATGGCCAGCTCACATGCAGACCACAGCCAGTCACATGTGCACCATAAAAAGAGAGAGCAAAGAGGTGGTGGAGCCCCTCTGCTGGAGCACAGTCCCTTGTACCTGCAGCTGAGCACTGGGTCAAGCTCACCTCTCCCCAGGTTGGAGAGTGGGGAAGGAAGCAGGTCACTGTTGACCACCTGCCTGGGGGTGTCTGAACCAAGTGACACTTACTAGTGTTCACCCCAAGTTCTTTGCACAGTGTTGCACACAGTAGTGTCTTAAGTATTCATGTGCCCATAGTGATGTGGAAGGGTCCGAAGGGTCAGGAGCCTGAGCTGGGGTGAAAAACACTTATAGGGATCAGAGGCCTTGGAGCCAGACTCCCTGGGTTTGAATCCTGCTTCCTCAGCTGACCTTGGGCATGTTGATTGACATCTCTAAGCTCTACTTCTCTCATATGCAAAATGGGGGTAACTATACCTATCTCATGGAGCTGATGAGAATATCTGATGAGAGAGTACACCAAAAACATGCAAGCCAGTGTCTGGCATGTAACAAGGTCTTAAAAAATGTTAGAGAAGAAAATAATTTCTTTGGGGTGAAATAATGTGTCCTGAAAGGCCCTCCAAGCTCCATTTCATGGGACTTAATAAGAAAGTAAATAGCTAACGAGTTAAAATATGCTATATTGGCTCCACCTTGAGGAACAGGAGGGCCCTTCCATTCTTGTTTAAAAGGACTATCAAGCTGCAAAGCCAACTGGGGCCAGTCAGGGAGGGGCAGGGAGAGGAAAGAGGAAGGGAGCTGTCTATCCACAAAGCCCTGCAGTGCTGAGGTGCTGGGGGGTGGCTAGTTCTGGACCACAAACCAGTGGTGTGGTTTCAAGAGTCCGCTCTGGCCTGCCCAGCACCTGTGTTAACAATAACACACCCAATTTCATGGGCTTGGACATAGTGGGGGCTAGGAAGTGGTGTTATGGGCGGTGACAGAGACGCCCAGAGAAGGGAAAGGGGTCCAAGTGGCAGAAAGGCAAACTTGCAATCTTCTGTCTACCTGGGGTTTCGGGGAGAGGGAATCTAACCCAATAGTCCAAGCGCTGTGTTTTTAAGCCAAACCTCGACTGCGCCACCAGCCAGCATCTGCTCTCCTGAGATCACGAGGCGCTCAGCAGGGCACTGCCAGAGCAGGAAGTGACAAAGGCAGCTGATCTCACCAGTGATATGAAACCCACGCTTCAAATTGAGTAATTACAGAAAGCCGAAGCCTGCTGGGGGAAGGGTGGCGATGGTGCGTGCGTAACTTCACTTTAAACTCATTCCACACACATGAGCAGAGAGAAACTTGACTTTCACACCCATTGCAAATTTATTTTTCCCCCATGATTTTCTTCATAATCCTGTCTGTAAATAAGAGAGATACTATTTATCTCATTTTACAGGTAAGCAAACTGAGGCAAGCACTGGAGAGGAAATATGCTTAAAGGTCAGATCAGGAATCTATATTTTGCCCATGAGTTGTTGCAAACCTTAGTCAGAAAATATACAACATCATCCTTAAAATAAAGTATAAAATTTAAAATAAAGCAAGGAATTAATTTCTGATTGTTACTGCTGGTGACAAAAGGAGAGGTGAGTTTGGGCCAGTTTCATAAACAAAGTCTGTTTTATCTGTTATTCCAAAAAAGCTGTGTTTATAAAATTTTAAGTAGCCAGGGCAATTAAAAACGGTATACATTTCCATTGGAAATGTAACTATTTCCAATGTTAATGTAGAGTTGGTATCAGTTAAAGTTGGCCCCAAGAAATTTCATGTGTGGTTCCAGACACATGAGGCTGAAAAAAAAGTGAGGATGTAATAGGGCTTTGGAGTTTGGGAGGGGGATGTCTTAAGTGTTTCTACATCCACTCACATCCGTGGATTTCTACAAAAACTTATTTCAGTTTTGAAAGAAAATATTGATCAAGCAGAGGAGGTATTAGGGTCACCTTCAAATATTCCAAAACATCTAGGGGTGGGGAGTGTATCAGAAAATAGCCTGCATGTTTTTAAACCACACAGATTTTGCCTGCCTTGCTAAGGGACATTTGAATCTGAGGGGTGTGAAAATGCTGAGAGCAGGCCGTGGTCCTGTGCACAAAGACCTCGCCCTTCTGAATGATTCCAGTAACAAAGGGATTATAGCCACAGGCTTGAGGGGAAGCTGATCTCTGTCCATAGCAAACCTTCCAGAGCAAGTATAGGAGCTATTTTTGTAAAAACCTGACTCCTCTGATTTTTAGAGATGGGAACCTTCCCTGTTGGGTGTGTGATTTCTAGAAATGAGTCCTGATCAGTCATCTGATAGTACGCAGGAAGCTGCTAAGGCTCTGGTCTAGCAAAACCATCACTTTGGTATTTGCATGACATTTAAAAGTTCATTCTCAAAATAAGCACAGGTTTTAGATCAGTGGACGTAACAGGTAACTGGACAACCCTGGACAGTCTGATGTCATTCATGCTGAGTCTGGGAATAAATCAGGTGATTATGTTGATGACATGAGCCAGGTACCAAGAGGTACTCAGTAAGCCTGGATTCATGAGGGTCGGGGTGCCAGTCCCGGTGGTTTCTGAACCCCAGGCTTCTCTTCCACAAGGACAGAATGATAGTATCTACTGTGGGCTTCTCCTGTGAGGATTAGGTTTCATGTATGTAAAGTGCCTGGGACACAGCAGACATTGTTAAATAGTAATGATAATAATGTTAAGTTTCCTTAAAACAGTATCTGACAAGGTTGTTGTGAGAATATGGCCTCCTGAAGATGTCCACATGCTAATCCCTGGAACCTGAAAATGTGTAACTTTCCATGGGGAAGGGACTTTGAAGTGTGATTAAGTCAGGGATCTTGAGATGGAGACACCCTCCTGGGCCCAGTGTAATCATATGTAAGAGGGAGGCAGGGGAGATGGCTGTGAGCACCGAAGCACAGGTTAGAGTGACACGAGCCAAGGAGTGTCCATGTCCTCTAGTCTAGAAGCTGGAAGAGACAGGAGCTTCCCTCCGAGACTCAGAGGTAACCAGCCCTGCTGACACCTTGACTTTAACCCAGTGAGACCAATTTGGAGTTGTGACCTCTAGAATTATTAGAGAATTAATCTGTGTTTTCTTAAGCCACTGACTTGTGGTAGTTAATTACAGCAGCAAGAGGAAACTCAAAGATTTTAAAACTGATTTTCTTGGGTGGCCCGTGAGCTGGCTCTGGATGCAATTTTCAACACAACAATAGTTCTCATTTTTTCAGAACAAGATTATCACATAAGTATGACACGCTTATTTTCTACCAAGTTCAAAAGTAGATGAGCCTGCAAAGGAAGAGTGTGTGCATTGGAAGAACAGAAGCCCTAAAGTACACCTAGGGCAGTGATTTGCAGAATTTGCTGTGATTTTGAATCATCTGCGTTCTTGTTAAATTGAAGATCCCCATTCAGGAGGTCTGAGGTGAGGCCTGAGATGCCGCATTTCTAACATGTTCCAGATTATGAGATGTTGCTGGTCCCCAGACCACACTTTGCATAGCCAAGCTCTAGAGGGCCACTTTGAAGGGAATACATTCAACTGGCACACAAGAGACACTTTGAAGGAAATGTATTCAATTGGCACACAAGAGGCACTTTGAAGGAAATGTATTTGGTTGGCACACAAGAGGCTCCTTTAATGGACCCACCATTAACCAACTTCCTTACTCTGTACAGTCCTTTGTAAAACTTCTTGACTGGTGCCTGGGGTCTGCTGAGTACACACCACTGGCAGTACATCATTCACTTCTACTCTCACCAAGTGAATTGGCTCAGTTGGAGCTGTTCCCAAGAGAATGCATCCCAAGGGAATGCAAGCTGTACTTACTACTCTAATTATATGATGAAGTCAATTACTTAAACCAATGAAATATAAGTGCAGAGAAAAACACAGAGCTGTTTTATGAAAATTAAGTCAATGGCTTAGGGAAGAAAGAATAAATGTATAGCTCTATAAAATATGTCAAGTCACATGTGGGTAAGTGGAGGGGGTGTCATAAAAATCTCAACACTTAGAATGCGTTAAGACATGCCTTCAGGTTTTTACTCCCACTTTAAAGAAACAAAAACTTTTCTGCAGTGCATTACAGATAAGATTTAGCCATGAAAAGTTATAATGATAGGCATCTACTTTTAAGTGAAAATGTAAGAGGTCACGTGGTTGTTGCCACTCTCAATATGGTGATGGTGCACTGGCTTCCACTTCAGACCTCTGGCTTTTTTATACACTGATGTTGTTACATACATCAAGCCTGTCAAGCCTCAGCACCACAAACCTGTCAGAGGCTGTCACTAATCTCCATCTTTGGCAGAGGAGGGGTGAAATTCAAAAAGAGAGGGGTGAATTGACTCAGTCCTAGAGCCAGTAAAAGCCTCAGTATCCTAATCAAGGTCGTGATGCCTCTGCCAAGGGTTGCCCTTTAAAAGGGGGTTCCTAATGAGACACAGCACAAGACTGATAGTTTAACATCTAGTTAACCAAAAGAGAAATAATTAGGAAATACACATAAAACAAAGCCTTCTAAACAAACACATTTCAAGATTGGATTAAAGAGTAAAGAGAAATATCAGCTGTGGCAAAACCACATCAGGTTGAAGAAAGTTTAGGTCAGAAAACCCTATAAATAGAATACAGATGCCTATCTAAAATTGCCCTAGAGACCCCGTAGTGGTTTCTCACCAATGTAAGTGCTACACCAATGTAAGATTATATCACGTGGTTGAGGGTTAAAACAATATATACATTCTCAATCCATTTGTGCTGGACAACTGACTCTTCATTTTTGTAAAATCATGAAGATGAAAGGGCCCATATCCCACATCTGAGGATGGCTCCCACTCTTCCATGCATCTCTTTTAAGAGCAAGGACCCTTCCCAGAAGCCTCCAAAACAAACTTCCCAGCATATCTCATTAGCCAGAACAAAGTCACGTGTCTACCCCTAAACCAATCACTGGCAAGAGGAAAGGGATTTCTGTTGACTTAGAACAGTGAGTCTGAAACTTAGGTGCATATCAGAATGGCCTGGAGAACTTATTATAACACCAGTTGCTGGGTACCACCCCCATTGGTTCTGATTCAGTAAGTCCTGGGGTGGGGCTAGAGAATTTGCATTTCTGCCAAGTTCCCACGTGATACTGATCATCTTGGATTAAGAATCACGGACTTAAGGAGGCAACCAACAGTGAAAGGCCCCTCCACTTTCCGCAGAGGTTCTAACCTGACTTCCTGCCCACGTTTCAAGTTAAGCCTTCCAGCGTCCATGCCCCACCCTCAAGTTCAGAGCTTAGTCATCTGTCTCATTCAGGGAAGTTATGATTGTAACCATCAGAGGAACTAAAAGCAGAAATGGCCCAAAATGGTTATCTCTGAGAAATAGGTGAGAAAAGGAAGGGGAAGACGCTAATGAGATATTTTCTTATGATTATGTGTTCATCCGAACTGATTGAATTTTTATCTGCATTATTGCTTTAATAAGAATACTTTTGAAGTGTATGCTTTTCCTACTAAAAAATATTTGCAACGTTCTTCCCTTCTCCAACCAGCAGTTTCTATGTATCAAGAGGAAGGTTGTTAATGGAGCTTAATGTAGATGGGAGTAGCTGTTCCTTCAAGGATACCAGAAATTGAGTTAAAATCATCACAATAAGATTGACAAAATATTAACCTATTGCTTGCACCAAAATTTTCTTCTGAAGGGCACTCTTCCTTTTTGGAAAGATAATTTGAGAAGGACCTAGGGGAAAAGTTTACTTCCACTCATCCCCACACCGCCACCACCACCTCCATGGACTTCCTGAGCCAGCACCAAGACTCAGGAGGAAAGGGCTGAAAATAGAGGGAGAAGCCTCTGGACCTCCTTGGGATATTGACTGGAGAAAAGAAAAGGAAAGAGAAATGGGTGCCATTGATGGGTGCATCTTGAGCTGTAACTATCACCTGGATATCATCACTTCCCCGGGACCCTGTTCAGTGAAGAGTCTTATACCTTGTGTGACTGGGTTTTTGTGGTGGAAACTAAGGCAGCTCTGTTTCACTTTTGACGTACCCAGGAGGAAGTGGAAGGCCAAGGAGGCAGAAGAGATTTGGAAAAAACTTAAGATTGGTTCATCCTAGATCTTGGTTTTTCACTTTCCTTGGGCCCAGTTATTAGAGAGTTGATGGCATCTTAAAGGGCAAGGCCCCCTCAGTTGACACCTAGTTATATAAGAACTAGAAAAGGCCACCAAGTTCATGTCAGGGAGCAAAGATTTCAACCCTGTGAAATCACCGGATGACTGAGAGCTCTGACCTCCTGAGAAGGAGCTGTCACTTACCCAATGCGGAGACATCTCCCTGAAAGAGGGAGTGGTTTATCAGTGTTCAGAGCCACCTGGGCTGGGAGCTATAGACCAAAAGCTGAGTGAGTCCTTCAGATGGAACACCTTAAGACCTCCTGGGCTGGCTTTCATCTACGCAGAAATCAGGAAAGCCAAGTCTGACCCACTGCAGAGGCCTCTCTAAATAAGTAAATACAGGGTGGGCAAAAGTAGGTTTACAGTTGTTCATATAGAAAATAATACAATAATTAATCAATAATAATATAAGGATAAACTGCATTTCATGTACTCACAATAGTAAACCTACTTTTGCTCTCCCCTTGTAAATAAATAATAGGCCTATAACTATTTTTAGTCCAATTCACATTATTTCATTCTCCATCTGAAGAATAAGGACTCTGATTAAAATCATACTTATGTTCCATTTGGTTCTGGTCATCATTTTTCACTAATACCCAGGAAGTAATCTGAAGTTCTGCCATTAGTACAAAATTAATGTTATTATTCCATTTGCTCAGGAACTTAATGGATTCTGTTCATCAATACATTTCTTTCATAATTCAAGTTTGCCCCTTTTTTCTTAACCATTTCCATTTCTCTTTGCAACTGCAAGGGTAGGTTGAATTTTTATTTTTTCCTCCCTTTCTATGGTCAAGACTCCTTTTCATTTATAAATTACCCTTTTGACCCATTTGCAGAACTAGCAAAAATCAATCTCATGCTATATGTTCTAAGTAATTCGCTGTTTCCTTTTTGGATCAAATGGAAGGACTTGTCATCAGGCTCTTCACTAAGGCATCTCTCTCTCTCTCTCTCTCTCTCAAAAAGAATAACACTATTACCTTAAAGGAAATTGTTCCTTAACTTATTAGGAGAAAAAGTCGGAAGAGAAATGTATTGGCAATTTTTTCTTGTAATCTAAAGTTCAATTTTATTCTGCTCTCTTTGGCTCCACCTGAAAAGGACCATAAGGCAGCACAGACATTCACGTTGGCTGGCTTGTGCTACATTTGTCCTCTTATCGCTCAGTAACAAGGACCACATGTCTGGCTCAGGGGGGCAAAGTGGGACTGAAATACCAGGAACACTCAGTTGCCAAATTCTGAGATATTGGGATCTTGGTTTAATCTGTTCCAAATTACAGTCTAGTGGAGAAAAGTTGACTGTTTCTCTACTTTTGAGGCCACGGGAATATTTGGCAAGAGAAAAACTGTTGTTTTGCAGCACCCTCTGCTGGCCTGTTAGAAAACAATTTGTCCCTTTACTACCAGATCCTGTGCTTTGCACACAGAGGGCCATCTTCCTGTGGAACTAAGCTGATAGGGAAGTTAGGTTCAAGTTAACTGGGAAATACTTCTCAAAAAACCCAATGCTCCAAAAATGAAAATGGGCCCTGGCTGGGTAACTCAGCTGGTTGGAGCTTCGTCCCACTATGCCACCGTTGCCTGTTTGATCCCTGGTCAAGTCACATACAAGAATCAACTAATGAATGCATAAATAAGTGGAACAACACATCAATCTCTCTCCACCCCTCTTGCCCCCCGCCCCGTAAAATCAATAAATGAAAAATTTTTATAAAATTTAAAATTGAAGCAGGCCCTTCCCAATGGCAAGTCCAACCCAAAATGCAGATTCTCCAGCCTGCCTGACAAAGATGTAAGCCTGAGATGGGGCCCAGGCACATTTATTCTGAAAAGGAATTCAAGGTGATTCTCTTGTACTTCCTGGTCAGGGACTGCAGATCCCAAAAAAGTTCTGTTTTATGTTTAATGCATATTCCAGTTACCACAGTTCAAATTTAGATCTATTTTGCAGGCTGTGTGTGTGTGTGTGTGTGCGGTGTTGGGGGGGGGGGCATGGCTAATCATTAACCTGACCCAATGTGCTTGGTTTTTAAAACGGCACCTATGGCCTTGCTTCTTCAGGCTGAAAACCCCAATTCCATTTTCCTTTCTCCACAGCCCCAGCCTCCTGAAAGATTCTCAGGACCCAGCAATAGCAATTCAGCAGTGCGTCTGTTTCTGCAGCTCACTGCTTTCCCATCTTTGGTTTTCTCATGTCCTCCCTTAAGGGTTTTGCTAATGTCAGTGAATTCCCTGGTGAGCAGCACTCAGTGACAAAGCGGTCATACCTCCCAACCTGCTCGATGTCATTTATTGTGCATGAGGGCAGGGAAGATGGGGCACAGTGCTAAAGGACACGCACAGCGTGCTGAGCCCACAGTCCTGAGGTCCATTCATCAGATTTATCCCTGGCGAGAGCAGAGTTCTTGACATGTTAGTTCAGTGACTAAGAGATTGCTTCTTACTGGCCCAAGGCACGAGTTATACTTCAAATTCTATTTAACTCAGTCAGAGCCACACTGAGAAAAGTGATTTCAAGTCCCCAAGCTGTATCCATGACCTTGGCCAGGTGCCCTACAAATGTGGTCTTGGTTATTTCCTACCCAGAGAAATGACTCAAATTTGCCCAAATAATCATGGGTTGATCTAAGTACACACAGACCAGAGAACAAAACACTTGCATAGTTTGTTCTATCCGGGAAAATATTATACACACACAACATACCTTCCTATAACCCTTTATTCTCTACAAAGCATGTTAGTATGTGTTTTACAATCAAATTTCACAACAACAAATACATATTGAGTTGTCACAATGATTTATTGTAATTGATTTGTGTGTGTGTGTGTGTGTGTGTGTGTGTGTGTGTGTGTGTTTGATGGGGCAAAAGTAGATTTACAGTTGTGAGTACGTGAAACACAGAGTTTATTCTTGTATTATTATTTATTAATTATTGTATTATTTTTCAGATGAACAATTATAAACCTTCTTTGGCACACCCTGTATAATTTTTATGTATTTACATGTATACTCACAATTTTTAAATCAGGAAATTTTTTGAAAAAATAGATGAGCACTTTCAAGATAAGCTCCTCAATTATTATTAAAAATAGTGTTCCCGTTTTGGCAAATATGAACCCAAAATATCTGTAAGAACTCAATTAATGGCACAACACACAAACACTAAAATTTAATCCCCTGTGAGTTGTCTTCTGAAAAATATCAATAACAATACATTGAAATGATCTAGGTCCTATGAGTGGGAGGAGTCCTGAGATAAATATAGGTGAAGCCCTCTGAATTTTACAGAGACTTATCTTTAAAAAAAAATTTTAAGTTACAGATATAATATAGCTTCATCATGCACCAGAACTGTCATCCATGTTTTGCAAATCATTTGTGACTCTCCAAGGGGAAGACTGATACACACCTTCAAGCATCCACCAAGAATGTTCCTTATTTACCCATGTGAGCGCTCCTTCTTCCATTCACTCCATCTTTTGCTCACCACAGCTGAAAGATGAATGCAAAGCTCACACAGCTGCCAAATTCAAGTGAAAATACACTGGATACTAGGAAGAATTAGGAGACTGGTATCTGGACCATTTCCTTTGTCCATATTACAGCACAGGGGTGGAACCTGGAGGCAAGGGAAGGGTCTTAAATCCCCCAAATATTTAGGATTAAATTGGCCCTCCATGCTAACTCAATTTTTAATCTTCTTCATAACCATTTCATTATGGAATTTAGCATGACCTTGCTTGGCTTTCTATATTCATTCACTCAACAAATATCTATTGCATGTCTACTGTATTATAGGCATTATTTTCAGTGCTGGGGATGCAGGAATAAACCTTCACTGCCTCCGTGGAGCTCACATTCCTAAATGTGCAGTATAATGCACGTAACATCGGGGGCTGAGAAGAAAGATAATGAGGCTAAATGAAGGGAAAAGGGGGCCACGGTGGGAATGCTGACTTGGAGGGCTGTCAAGGAAGACCCCTCTGAAGAGGCAGCTGGTGAGCAGGGCCCAGGGGTCTGGCATGAAGGAGCAAGACGGTGACGGGGGGGTGAGAGTTCAGAACAGGAAACAGCGGGCTCGGAGGCTGGAAGGCCTTCACTGAACCCCCACTGCACTAGGCGCCACATATAGAATAGTGGACAAAATGGGTGTGAACTTCCACTACCATGGCACTTAAAACTATTTGGGGAGGTGTCCAAACGGTGATATGAAAGGATGGTGGCGACGGTGGGAGTGAAACTGACATACTTCAAATGGTCAGGAGGTGCTTCTTGGAAGAGCTGAACTTACATGAACAAGAACATTAGCAAGGAAGCGGTCATGGTGGCCAAGAGAATGTTCCTGGTAGAGAGAAGGGTATTCTCCTAGTCCCTGGAAGATCAGTTGCCCACACAATTTCTCCAGCTCAAGTATTTCTGGTAGTCCCCATGGGCTGTGTACATGGGAAAATCTCATTCCCATGCTATCTGTGTGGCTCAGTAGTCTATACCATAGTCTCTGCACCATGGTCTCTCTTCAAATCTCCACCTGGGCATAGCAGTTTCCTGCCTTGTAGTCACCAGTACTCCACCCAGCAGATCCTGCCGCTGCTCCAGTGCAGCTCTGACAGGGATGAGCGTCACTGCCATTGCCCTGGACCACCCTGCTTAAACAGTGGGCCCCGGGGCCCCAGAGCTGTGCTATGTCCTAGAGGGGAATGGGAGAGCATGATCCCCTCCCATTGTGTTAGGTACTGTAGGAGAGACCCCAAAGCAGGGTTGCGTGAGGCTGATGTATTCCAGAATTTCCCGTTTTTCCTTCAATGTGGGTATCTAGGCTAAGGGCAGATTCAGGTCATCAGAGTTATATACTCTTATCTCTCACCCCTCGGGGGAGTACATCCTTTTACTGGTTCAAGCTCTTCATGCTTGGCTCCTTCCTCCATCAGGATACAACCTCCCACAGCAGGCTCCTTTCAGACCACTCCACCAGTTCACCAGAAATACCCACTTATTTCTGAACCCCAGCAGTATATGCAGCTTGAATCCCACAGGTGGACACAGCCCTAGTTAGAAGACTGGTGAGCCCCAAGTGCAAGTAGCCATCTGTCAGGTCTGTCCTCCAGTTAACCAATTATGTCTTAACTCATGTAATAGGCTGCACCTCCAGTGCAATTTCCATATTAAAAATATATTTTTGTTAACAAAAGCCCTTTTCCTCAAAGGAATTTAGAAAAATGCAAAGCAGCTTCAAATTTCCCTAATGCAACTGGAATTGTCTCAATTTAATCATACTAATCAGCATTTGTAGGTTTTTATCCTAGGGAGGGGGGAGATGGTGGAGGAACACATATGTGTCCAATGTCAAGAACAGAAAAGGTCATAAAAACTTAACCAAGAAGTCATTTCTTGAGAGTGATTTAGTGAAACTAAAGCGAACATAAAAACATTTTTACAACAAGAATATGTTCATTTTTGTGTGTAATGTTAACAATGAAAAATAAGACACAGAATATTCACTTCAGAATGTATGTACTGTAATCTATCACAAAATCTCAAATTCTACCTCTCATTTTTTTTAGGTCATTAAAAAGATGTAGGAAAATGGATATTATTTTATGTGACTGAGATTTAAGAACCAAATCTGAGAAACTTTTAGTTTTTTTACTAAATTTGAAATTTATAAAACAATACAGAAAAATTAATACTCGATAGTCATCTGATGTGTACACCCTTTCCCTGATATGTGTTGCAAAGTTTTATTAGCCTAGTTGTAGACATACCTGCCTTCTCTTCACCCCCTTTCCCTACTGTATCTCTTCTCTTTCACTCATCTTCTACTTCAGATTCCTACTACCCTCCCATATGTGCTTTTGAATAAGTCCTTTCAATCAGACATCAGTTCTTTACACCTTAGTGTGCATTTATTCCAATGAATTGTCTGTGTCAGGAATACCTGCATTCTAAAGCTTTATCTCCAACTCTATACTGAAAAGCTTCTTTTAAATGAAAGCCCAATATCAGGCGTCCAAGAGATCCAGGCAAACTTGACTTTAACACCCAGTTCCACAGCCTTCTTTATGATGTTTGTGAAGTCCCAAGAGTTGTTTATTCTCTTGACACCTTCTGCCAATGGATACCGAGTCTGTGTGTACCGTCTCTGTCAGGCATCAACCTGGAGTCGGTAGTTAACACCAGTTTTTGAGTTTAGTAGGATTTGCTAAAGATTTGAGTTAGAACTCACTGAGCAAGGGGTCCCAGAGATCTTGAGTGTGGCTTGAATCATCCATACTGGTGACCTGGGGAAGGTCTGGCCTCCTCTGTCATTTACTCCTTTGCTCCTCAAATTATAGTTGCATTTTTATGCAAGAGTCCAGAACTACCATTCCCACATGGACAAGAATTTGCCAGGTGAGGCTCCTGTGAGAACCAAGGGTGAAACCCTCCTGCCCTGGCTATGGGCAGGGAGTCAGGCTCATTCATTTACTCCAGCTGATAAAGCCTCACTGAGGACTCACAGGCTGGTTGTGGAGAGAACATGCCCTCAGCAGCACACTTTCTAGAAAGGCTTGTTCTCAGCTGAGCATTGAATATCAGAGGCCTTCCCCAAACCCAGGGGTATCTGCAGAAGTGGCTCCTCTCCCCACATGCCCTACCGTTGGAGGTTTCAGGGCAGTGAACAAACCTTTTTGTACACAGGAGAACCCAGGCCAGGTGTGTCAGGAACAACATAGACCCCCGCTGAACACCTAAGTGTCCTCCATCTGAGGGTGGGAAGCACGTCTTCCTGCCCTTCGACCTGTAATCACCATGTGTTGGGATGCGCGTCCAACGGGCCTTTTCATTTTCGACTCACTAATGTCAGTTCCAGACAGTTTCCTATTACACGCCTATGAATGATCACGTATCTGTTTGGAACTGACATGCAATATTTAGATTTTAAAACAAAAGTACAAACGTTTAGATGTAACTTGTTAGATTGGTTAATAGTGATAAGGCCTTATGACAACTTTGAGCCAGAAGACTTGCTGTATTGTGTTTATAATAATATTGCAACAATACCGGGAGCTAACAAACACTGAATGCGGATGGTGTGTCCCGCACATTCGATGTTATCTCATTTGATCTGTGGCCTGCTCCTGCCAGTCACTTCTTTCTTGCGCTTGGGCTCTGACTCAGTACTGAAGGTGCTTTCAGGCCACCAGGGAATGGACACAGCAGAGAAGGCACAAAGTGGCCACAGGCCCTGTTCCAGTCCAGCTGGGAAAACACTTCATAATGAGAGTTCATGCAAGTGAACACGATTTAGATGAAGCCCTGCAGGAGGAAATGCAAGATTTCAAAAGGAGGCCAGAGCGAAAGTGCAGAGCCGTGGGTGGTGATGCCCAGCTCTTCCTGCCCGAATTTCCCCCCACAGCACACCGGGCCTCTGTTTTTCTGCTTTGTCAATTGGCAAAACGAGAGTCTGTGACAGTAAGGCCCGGGGCGCAGCCATGGTGACTGAGAGTCCGTGACAGTAAGGCCCGGGGCCCAGCCATGGTGACTGAACGCAATGCTCAAACTCAGCTTCAACGGAACCAAGCTCTCACTGGGAGGAGGGAGGAGAAAGTGGCTTAACCTCTCTGGTTTCAGCTCCTCTCTGAAGTGAGTTGCTGGACCTCATGCTCTCTGGACCCCTGAGGATCCAGCCCCCTTCCCACCTGCCTCCCAGAGCCCGCGCAGGAGACTGCGGCGAGTGGCAGGCGCGAAGGAGGCGCGTGGTTGGGCTTTGGAGGAACAGGGCTTTCGGAAAGCCCTGCAGTTCACCTGCTCTCCCCAAGGCTGACACTGGCCCCCCGGAGCCCTGATAAGAAACTATGTGCAGGATTTCTCTGCTTACCTGGTTGCAGGAGAGGAAAGAACGATGAATCGAGAGTTTTAAGTCTCAAGTCTCAACCAGCTGTGTGATCTTCACCTAAGCAGTTAACCTCGCTGGAGTGTTTCCTCGAGTGAAAAATGAGGAAATTGGAGCCGGTGGTCTCAAGGTCGCTTCCAACTCTGAAACTTGAAGTAATATAAGTCACATGCAATAAAGCAGTTCTCAAGCTTTAACTCAAAAGTGACCCAGAATGCAAACTAATGGGCCCTTGGGTGGCAATGGCTTCCTAGAAGTGTTACTGATTTTCATGCTAGATTTACATTTCATGCAAGAATTACCTAGTCCCTTATTTAGAATGATACCAATTTCGGCTACAGTTACAATTTGAGTATAAAATTTCACACACACACAAAACACACATTTCTTCTCACTGCTGAGTTCTGCTCTGTCCTGGAGCTAAGAGAATGAATCTATGCTCTTTCCTCCAATAGCCTGAGGTTTTATTATGTGTAAGTCTGTTTCTATACCTGCTCTTCTGTTCCCTTGATCAAGTTGTCTATTCTTATGCCAAATCACACCATCTTGATTACAAAACTTTATAGTAAGTTTTGAAATCAAGCAGTACATGTCCCAGACATTTGAGGGAAGCATCTACTATAACAGATAGAACAAAGTAACTAAGAAAATAATAGCTGACCCCTATCGAACATGTATGTGAGCTGGGCACTGTTCTAAGTACTTTATAGGTATTTACTCCTTTAATCCTCACAGCCACTATTTAATTTAATACTATTATTATCTCCATTGAAAAAAAATGCAGAAACTGAGGCATAAATATATTAAGTAATTTGAGGAAAGCTGGGTGTGTTTTTTATTGTTGTTTTGTCTTATACTTTTTAAAAATTGAGGTGTAATTGACATATATATTGGTTTCCACTGTACAACATAATGAATCAGTATTTGTATATGTTATTAAATGATCATCACAATAAGTCTATTTAAAATCCATCACCATACATAGTTACAGTTTTTTTTCTTGTGATGAGGACTTTTAAAATCCACTCTCTTAACAACTTTCAGATGTGCACATTAACTATAGTCACCGTGGCACACACCGGGGAAGCTATCATTTTAACCAGGCAGTCTGGCTTGTATCTATACTCTTAAGCACGACACCAAAAAATTAATAATAAATAAATTAAATTAAACACACTTGTTAGTAATAGACACAACTCAGAGAAAATAAAACTTCAAAAATTAACAATAATATCCTCTGAAATAAGAGAAGGAATTTCATTTAAGAAGCAAGAAAAATATGCTATAAAAAATGAAATTTTAAAATCTACTCTAACAAAAATGTCTTCTTAGCAATAAAAATATGAAAGCAGAAGTGAAACACTAAGTGGAGGGGAAGGAAGTCTTTTAGAAAGTGGAGCAAGCCATGGCTTTGTAGCTGGCAATTTGGTTTCTATACCCCCTCCCCCAGCCCCGACTATTCTCAGTGCAAATGGACAGAGAGCTTCCTTTTAAACCCTAATTTAGAGCCACATTAATTCCTTGCTTAAAACTCTCCAGCAAACTCCCTTCACATTTAGAATAAAATTTACATACCTTACCATGGCCTGTGAGGTCCTGCATGACCTGGTGCGTGGCCTCTTCACCAATGTCAGCTCTAGCCATTTCCTCCTCGCTCACTCCAGCCACACTTGCTGTTCTTCATCTCACCAGGCTTGCTTCTGCCTCAGGGCCTTCGCATTGGCTGGTTCCTCTGCTTGCAAAGCTCTTCTCTCAGGCCTTGCAGAGCTTTCTTCTTCTCTTCAAGTCTCCAAGAAGTCAAGTGGTCCCTGACCTCCCAACTGAAATCACCTACAATTTCTTTCTGCCTCATGCCATAAATTGTGACTTGCTGACCTTTACCCTGCTTTATTTTTTCTCATAATATGTATCACTATCAGAATTTATATGTTTATGCCTATGCTCTTGTTTGGTTAGTTGGTTGGTCGGTTGGTTGGTTGATCCAGACTATAAACTCCACAGACACTGGAACTTTGTCTTGTTCACTGTTGGACTCCCCAGCACCTCCCTGGTACTGGTACAGAGTAAGTATTAAATAGATATTTGTTAAATAAATAAAGCAGGAATAATATTAGATGGTAAAGACAATCATACCAGCTACAGTGACTGCTTTTATAGAATGCCTGGGTTTTCAGTCTGCAAGATAATACAGTAAAAGTTTGTACAAAGCAAAGGAAATTTGGTTTCATTTTTTTTACTCCCATAGCGCTGGATGGGGGTAGCTAGCTGCAAACATAATAGTATCTGGGCTGAACCGTGTTCTCTGACGTTTTTTTCTGTGAGCCCCAGTGGTGTCTTACTTCTGGCAGAGCCTCAAGCATGGAAGGGGAGCAGCCACAGCACTTCTATTAGCTAAGTGTGTAAATCAGCCAGCACTGCCTCTGCTTGTTATCTGCGGGAATGAAATGCTTCCACAGAGACACACCCAGGGAGACGCATTCTCAGTTCCAAATGGGCTGAATTCTCCAATTCTTGACCAGTGGCTCACAGGGAATTCTTTGGAGAAGGAAGAGACCAACAATGTCGAGCTCCCTTCTCACAAATGGGCAGATTTGTCTCAGCTCCAAGCCCCAAGGAGGAGAGGGATGCATCTCTTTTAACCATGAGTCTTTTCTGGGAAGAGCATGTAAACTGTCAGCTCCCATGAATATCTCCATCGTAATATGGGGTGTGGAGAGAATGATGAAAAGAAATCCAGTGGTAATCCAAATATCTCATCTTACCACAAATAATAATCTCATTCCCCAAAAATGCCATGTTCCCCAAGGAAGACCTTGGCATTTGCCTTCAGCATGACAGTGCAGGGTCGGTGACTGGAGCCTGGAATCCAGCAGCAGAGGGAATCCAGAGTCAGGGGCATGGAACTGAGAAGGCAGCAAGACCTACAAGAGTTCCCCAAAGCCCGTTCCATTCTTCAGAGTGGCCCAAAGGCAGCGGTTCCAAGGCGAGCCTGGTGTCATCTTGTAGTTCTGGAGGTCAGAAGTCCAAAAATCAGTTTCACTGGGTTAAAATCAAGGTGTCAACGGGACTGGTTCACTCCGGAGGCTCTGAGGGGAGACTCCATTTCCCTGCCTTTTTCAATTTCTGGTGGCCTTGACTTGTGAACCCTTCTCCGCCTTCACAGTGCATCGCCTCAGTCTCTGCTTCCGTGGCCACACCACCTTCTCTCCCTCTGCCTCCCACTTACGAGGATGCTTATGATTACATTCAGGTTCCACCTGAATCTTCTCCCCATCTCAAGATTCTCGACTTAACCACATCCGCAATGTCCCTTTTGGTATATAAGGTAGTCTTCACTGGTTTGAGAGGTTTGGATGGGAGCCATTATTCAACTTACCACAGCGTACAAATTATACATATATAATATATATTGTCCACTCATCGTTCATTGTTCATGAAGAAGGCACCATTACCTGACTGCTGTTGACAGATGAATTTTGTTTTCAGGATGTAATTTGATATATCTTTAGTGAGACCCTGTGATCCTCTCCCCTACAACAGACATACTCCAAATGGGGACTATGAAGAATCCCTAACGACAGGTATTTATTTTTAGTAGATGTGTGTGTGTATTTCTGCCCAAGTATTTACTGACTGAAGGTCACATTTTCAAGACCACACATTAGAGCCAACTGCTCTTTACCTCACAGTGGATGAAAGAAGGAATTAGGCTTCCTGAGCACAAGTCTATCTGCTGGGTACTTGTGCCCCATCCATTACAGACTGAAATAACTCAGCTTTTAGAAATATTAGCAAACTTCTCTGTGTGGGTGAGAGATGAGGGAATTCTGTTGAAGGAAAGCATAGAGCCTGTTCCTGGACTGGAGGAGGGGGGATTTTTCTCTCCTATGTTGAGAGACTTTGAAAGAGGCAGACAAGCCTCTACAACATGCAGACTAGCTGGAAACCCCTTGGGGAAGGGCAGAGCCCACAGGCTCTAGCAGCAGCTGAACTCTAGCCCTTAGAAATGAGATAGAACAGCCCTGCTCTAGCCCTTAGAAGTGAGAGAGAACAGCTCTGCTCTAGCCCTTAGAAATGAGATAGAACAGCCCTGCTCTAGCCCTTAGAAGTGAGAGAGAACAGCCCTGCTCTAGTCTGCAGAAGTGAAATGCCCGGCTGAAGAGAAGAGCAAAAACGAAGAAATTTGTGAGACCAAGACTTTCCTCAGGGGATCTCAGCAATACTTGGAAAGAGGGTTGCGCATCAGGATTGACTGCCATGTTATGGGAGGGTGAAATGTAATGACAATTGGATTAAGCAAATGTAATGTCGCTGCACTCTAACTAAGGGTGGATGGGGGGTGTACACTGATTAACTCCTGAGGACATTTTATCTGAAGGTCCTCCTAGGCATCCTAAAGTTCTTTAAAATATCTGGGGCTTCACCTAGAATGAGGTATGGCTTGTTCTACAAAATGCCAGTTAAGAGTCTTTAGACTTTTTTTTTTCTTGGTAGAGTCCAAAAATAAAAACACTGAAATTCAAATGCCTACTCTAATTCAAGAATTGTTTCTATGAATGTCCAGATAAAGATGTCCTTCTTTGTCCCATATTTTTTCAATTCTATTAAAAAACAAAATGTACTCATTAGGTTGTTTACTATCTACTGATGCTCAAACTGTTCTTCCTTGAAATTCATGGAAAACTCTGGTCAACCCATTTCCTAAACAGAAGGTCAAAGAGCTATAGGAATATATTTTAATGCTTCATACTAAAAACTGCTGTAACCCTGAGTTTTTTGAAGGCTACTCTCAACAAAACATCTATTCATTTTAGCTCTCTAGTATTAACATTTCAGAGAGCCCAATTTTAGAACAGAGGTACTCACTTTTCTACTCTCCACGCAGCCTCAGAACTCCCATGTTAGTGACCAATTTGGGGTCTTTTCTAATTAGTGGCGTATGGAAACTGACAGCTCCATTGACTCCATCTGCCCTACTTGCCTATGATAAAGAGGATTCACCTTAAGTTCAGGTTTAAAAAAAAAATCCTCATAGATGTGATAGAGATTAAACTGGAGTTGTTCAAATTAAATTTTTATTAAAGTACTAACGTGCTGGGGACTGTTGATATCCCGTCCATGTCGTTCGGCAGTGTAACCTTTGTTGAGATGATGGGGATTACATGGAAGACAGAAATGTGATCAGAGGGAGCTGATACTGAGCCCTGGTGCCCGGGTAGGTAGGAATGGAATTCCTTCACCAGTGACTTACGTCAGGTGGGAGTTTGCTTTTCTCTCTCTTAGGAGAAGTGTAGAGATAGTTTGTCCCTGTTGGTACGGGGACACCCCAGAGTTGTCACAGGCCCATCACCCTTCTAGCTCTCTGGTCCACCCTCCCCAAGGTGGCTGCATTCTAAGCAACAGGATTTTAAAAGGAAAAGAGAAAGGCACTTCCTTCCTTTCGAGGGAAGTTTCAGACTTTCATAACTTTCCTCCTAGGTTTTACTGGTAAGTACTTGATCACAGGACCCTCCTTAGCAGCAAGGGAGCCTGTGAAATATAGTTTTTACTCTGAAATAATAATTTAGTTTTCTTACTAAGGAAAAAGAGGGTACTGGAGAGAGGAAGGAAGCTAAATTTCCCAGGCACACTAAATTCATTCTTCATCTCTAAATATTCTTTAATCTCTCTCTTTCGCTTTCCTTTCCTCCTTCCTCTTCCTCCTGTTCCTCAATGGCCATTCTGCTTTTTTCTATAGATTCTTCCCTTTCAATTTTTCATCCATCCAAAGACTTCAATTATTGAATTTATATGAGGAGAAGGAGGCAGGTGGCCTGGTCTAATCTCTGTGTGAACCTATTGATCACTGGTCTTCTGAAATAGACTAATGATTTTATATGAGAGCTCTTATCTGTGAAATTCTCTTACAGGATATCCCTGTTTCAGGGTTACTTACATTAAATAAAACTAGACTCTGTAGATTTATGACTCATGACCTGTAAAAAGATTTCACAAAATCCCTGGGATGATCTGTGTAGAAAAAACTTTTTTTCAGTTTTTTGGTTACCTCTTTCAGAGATGAAAATCCCTTCATTGTGTGAGAAGTCTTTTCCCCCAGGAAAAAATCAATTTCAGTGTCCAGGAGCAGATAAAAGAAATGTTTCTCTGCCCCTGGCCAGTGTGGCTCAGTTGGTTGGACATCAAGGTTGCCAGTTCAATTCCCGGTCAGGGCACATGCCCCAGTTGCTGGCTTGATCACCAGTAGGGGGTGTGCAGGGGGCAGCTGATCAATGTTTCACTCTCACATCATTGTTTTTCTCCCCCTCTCCTTCTCCCTTCCTCTCTTTCTAAAAATCAATAAAAAATCTTTTTTAAAAATGTTTCTCTTCCCATGTGGAGTGTTTGCCCTCTTGCTTCTCTACACCTCACTTGTCCAGTTCAAATCCCATCTCATCCAAAAAGCCTCCCCCACCTCTCATGTATTCACTGGCAGCAGTAGGAGGTGGCATTTTGATGCCACTGAACTCTGAACACATAAGACTGCCATTCATTCTGGACATTCAGCCAAGAATGGCTTGTTTCTCTCTCTTCTGCTTTCCTAGGGCAGGGAAACTGTTCTCATGAACAGGGTGTGGTATCTTTCCTCCTATAGTCTTAAAAACCCCCAGCTAGACAAGGTTAAGAAAGAGCAGTGGTAAACATTTTTAGCAGTTCTTCCTTAAAACCTCCTGGTCTAGATGTCTATGTGGTGAGTTCCCGGGAGTAAGATGAGCTAAACTTGGCTTGCAAAGGAACCAGGAATGTTTCTGCTAAACTCCTTAAGGGTCTCCAGAGAGGGTCAGACTGCAGTTGAATAGTCATCTCAAGGATTCTTGGAAAGGATTCTTCCTTTCTCAAAACCGATGCTCCCTGCACCCACAAATGCTGTGGTAGAAGAACCTTGGACTGAGCTTCAGGAGTCTGCGGGGATCTAATCCTGGCTCTCACAGTAACCAGATGTGTGATCTTGAACGTCTCTTCCCCATTCTGGGCTTCAGTTTCACCAACCATAAAATAAATAACATAAATTTGATATTCTCACTTACACTTGAAGAAAGAGAGTTGGATCATTCTTTGTGGATACACTGTAAAATTTATCATAGTTTTCAAGGAACAGGGCTCATACTTATAATTTTCTGGCCATCTCACAAATTCTTTAGTATTCTTTTCGAAAATGAGCATGAAACTTGTTTCACGCTTGAGGCCTTGCTGTGATGACCATCACTTTGCCATGTTTTAGTGTTTTTGATTTAGGGAATAATTTTAAACTGTGTACTCATTAGGCAAAATTTCTAAAAGCTTTGTTGTAAATCTGCTTTTCTATTTTACTTCAATTAAGAAAATGGTTTCAGCCCGGCCGGGCGTGGCTCAGTGGTTGAGTATCGACCTAGGATGCAGTCGAGAGGGGTTCGATTCCCGGTCAGGGCGCATGCTTGGTTGCGGGCTTGATCAAGGAGTCTCTCATCATTGATGTTTCTATCTCTCTCTCTCTCCCTCTCCTTTCCTCTCTCTGAAATCAATAAAGATATATTTAAAAAAAAAAAAAGAAAATGGTTTGACTTCACCAAGTCATGTCTTATATTTCTGCATATGACAATGTGCATATCTCTCTGCATATTGAATGTAAAGAACATAAAAGAAACACAAGAGCACAAGTGTCACCTTGTTGGGCTTGCCACCAGTTTTTGGAGAAGCCATCAACTGGGCAGGCAGCTACTCAGTTCAATGAATCAGCCACTAACCCGAACAAAACATGGTGTCGTAGGTTCACCTCCTGGTTCACTTTGCACGTGCAGATATTAAGACTGTTCAAAGGTTTAACCTTAGCTTATGTAACAGGCACAGACAGGTCCTCAGATTTCCAGTCTTGGCACTTAGATGCTAAAAAGTATTAATGGTTTTACCAACTGAAGACTTATAGGAAGAGATATAAATCAATTAAATTTCTTTAGGATGGAGAGTAGAAGTTTGTAGGCAATAGGAGCATGAGTTAACACTGTTCTCACAATTCATCTGATCATGGAATCCTCATTTAGTCAGTGTTCACTCAAAGAACCATCACACTATAAATAGGAAAAGCATGGGGGAGTGGAAATTACAAAAACACTATGTTGAATGATTATGTACTTACAATTTTTTATTTCACTTGACAACTACACAACAATTTCATTCACTGTAAAATCACAAGCAGACACAACATCTAGAAATATTACAGATAAATGAGTAAAAATTTGATACATTTTAAGCTGAAAAGCCAAAAGAGATTTGGTTGTCACATCTAAAAAGTTCCTATTTAATATAGCCAACTGTTTTTCAGCATTCCTAATGGAAAAGGTGAACACGGTGACAACAAATTATATCATTTTATTATTTTTTAGTCTAAAAACTAACTTTCCTGATTTAATGCAATATACGATTTTATAAAAAGTAAGAACTGCCTTACAAGGCATGTCGCATTTAGGCTAATATTTTAATAATTTTTTTTCTCTGAAAGTATTCTGATTAAATGGTAGGGTAAATCTATTGGATGATGAATGGAAAAATAATAGATTTTTGAAATGTATTTTCCAGGGAAAGAAAATAACTACATAAAATAAACTTTGCTACCAGAAATAAAGAGTTGAGGGGGAGGAGGAATGCCATACAGGTTTCACTTAAATAGTTATAAATGTGTTGCTTTACAATTATTTAAGAAGAAAGGGACAAGTCAATTCTACAGCTATACACACTCATGAGAACAAAAACAGATTGAGAAACAAGTATCACATTGCTCAGATTCATGCTGGCTGGGGAGCAGGCACAGGAAGATGGTCAATACTTCCATGATGACAAAAATGCTTTGATTTGGAAGTTTCTAAAACCCTGAGCTCATCTTCTGACTGCAAACTGATCTGCCATTTCCTTTGGCACTTCTGCCACCAAATTTGACTGCCTCGTTATACCAACTTGTCACTGAGAACATAATGCATATAGCACTGCTGAGAAGTGTAAGGGAATAATTTATACAAAGGATAATGAAAGGGCTAGATGTTGAGGTTTCTTGTTAGCCAAGCTAACAAGATTTTCCTTGTCCAGGAACATCGGTCTACTCTTCTGATTACTTGTGTGGTGGAAAGAGTTTTTCCACATATTATTCCATTGGCTCTTCACACCCATCTCCTCGGTAGCTATCACAGGTACTATCTTCATCCTCTCCAAGAGGCTTTACCCAGGGTCACAGAGGTGACATCCCCTCCAAGAGGCTTTACCCAGGGTCACAGAGGTGACAGAGCTGGATAAGATCTTCTGGTTCAAAAATTCCAAATTCCAAAATTCAAAACACCAAACAAAGGAGGTGATTAGAAAGTGGGACATGCTCTCGATAATCCCATAGAGTTACTGAATCTCACTGTTAGCCCCCCCTCCCCCATTTGTATGTCCCTTTCTTGCCTAGGTGCCCAGGGCTCTACCACTGACCTTCATCACCTGCCACTGGGTTACATGACTCCATTCACATTAAGGAGGGGAAATGTAATGGGTTATGCCTCCCCAAAGTACCTCCATTTTTAAAGAGAATCAAGCTTTAATCCAAAGGAATAATGACTGTGATGGGATTCAGTGACAAAGACATCATGCCCTGAAATCATACCAATAAGGGTAAAAGCTGGTGGGAATGAAAAAATGGCTGATAGCCACATTCATGAGGTGTTGTGTCTCCTTTCAAAGGTTCTATGCTTCAGCAGCATGGAGACATGAAAAGGACTTAAGGGGAAGCCTAACTGGTCCAAATCAGAATAACTGAGAGGTGGAAGTAGTATCACCCTTAGACCCACAGAATCTGAGCCCCTTCCCTGAGCCCCACACACTTTCAGAGGTTCTCTACTTGTACCCCTCCCACTGAGGGTGAGAAGTCCATTGAGCCAAAGGAACATACCCATCCTGAGCCCAGGCTTTCCCCTTTTGACTTGCTCCAGGCACCCAGAACCCCATAATTCCCTCTCCAGTGGCTTCCAGGGTCTCTGTGGCTTCTTCCCCAGGTCCATCCTTATCATCGCAAACTTCGCCACATATGGGTACAACCCTGGGCCTGAGGGATGGCCGTGGGGCAATACGGGGAAAGAGGGTTTGGACAGAATTTGGCCCTGCATACTGAGGTGCCCATGTGCATGCGTGCAAGGCTCCTCACAGGGAGAGTCGGGACGGAGAAGGAGAAGAGAAGAGATAAAGAAAGAACTGGGAGCCAGTTTTGCATTCTCGCTCCAACCCCACAAATGTTAGGAGTGAAGTCGGGCCTAAGAACAATCCTAGGGATGGGCTACATCAGTGTCTGATGGGTAGCCGAGACTGCCCGGAGAGACCCTCGCCCTACAAACACGTGTGCCGCAGTCCAGACACCTGCCGGCTCAGGCTCCCTTCTGGAACCTCCCAATTCCAGGCTGTCTACCGCCAACATTTTTTCATGGTTTAATCCCTACTCTTTTTTTTTGGCCATTAAATGTGATCAGCATGTATAGGTTTCACCAGTGCCTCCTCTTTGCACAAACTGGACGTTTAATGAGTGTCGGTCACTGGCGATGGTGTCCAGACAGACCAGGTTTGGAAAACCTGAGCTCCCTGAACACGCGTGCACAGCGCTGTCCATTTACTTGCCCCCTGCGGCGGGCCCAGCGCTCCCGGGTGACGGGGTGTATCTCAGGACGCCGGCCAACGCCCCAAAGGCCGCTCTAGAAGGTGGAAGGGCGCGTGGGTTACTTTATCCTGATGCAGTCCACCTCCTCCGTGGCCGGCACCGCCGTGGTCCTGAGATCCAGGTCGGCGCTGGACTTGCTCCCGCTGGACGACGACTTCCAGTGCAGCAGCAGGATCCTCTTGAAGTACTTGACGGTGTTGTTCTTGACGGTCACGAAGCACAGGGTGTTGATCATGCTGTTGCTCATGGCGATGCACTCGACCACGTAGAAGGCCGTGAGGTAGTGCTTCTCCTTCACGAACACGGCGGGGAAGAAGTCGCGCACGACCGCGAAGCCGTAGAAGGGCGCCCAGCACAGCACGTAGGCGGTGAGGATGCCCATGAGCACCAGCACCGTCTTCCGGCGGCAGCGCAGCCGCTTCCGGATCTGCTCCGTCTGGAAACCGGGCACGCCCTTGAACCAGAGTTCCCGCGAGATGCGCGCGTAGCACAGCGTCATGGCGACCACCGGGCCCACGAACTCCACGGCGAAGATGAAGAGGAAGTAGGACTTGTAGTAGAGCTGCTGGTCCACCGGCCAGATCTGGCCGCAGAAGATCTTCTCCTGGTCCTTGACAATGATGAGAACCGTCTCGGTGGTGAAGTAGGCGGAGGGGATGGCGATGAGGATGGACACCGCCCAGACCACGGCGATCAGGCCGGTGGCCGTTTGACACTTCATGCGGGGGCGCAGCGGGTGGACGATGACCAGGTACCTAGGACGGGAGCGCAGACGGTCAGCCGCCGTGACACAGGGTGGCCGGGTGGCGAGAGTTTTGCAACCGAATGGCGGGCGCGGAGGAAAACAACAAGGTTATTATGTCTAAGGGCTTTCGAGAAAGGCAGGCCTGACCTGGGCCCCAGCTCCGCCCCTGACTGCGGCAACCTGCAGCCTTAAGCGGGTTCTGTTCAACCTCTCTGAATCTCAGTTTTCTTATTTGCAAAAGTTTGTGACTGCTTTTAAGGATCCGATATGTTAATGTATACACGCTTCCTGACATACACTCAGTACATGGTAACTGCTGTTATTAAATGTGGTGATAATGCCTCCCATCAGCTTCTGGCCTGGCATTATTCCCAGGTCCTTCCTCCTTTCAGGACCATTCATCTCGATTACCCCACAGCCTAGAGCTAAAAGGGGCCTGACAGTTCCCAAGACGTACTGGGAGAGCTTGTGCTTTCCAGGGGAAGCCGTGGGCAAAGGTTTGCCTGCATTCCACAATTTTCAAAACACTGTTCTGCATGCAAAGGGAGAGGAAAACATGGGATCATTTATTTTACTTTCCAGGTGGAAAGACAGAGGCCAGTGAGAGATGAGTGACTTTCTCAAGGTCAAATACCATAAGACCCTTGGGTAGAAAACATTTAACCCCATCTCGCATGATGGATGGGAAAATCAATTGAGATTATACATGGATGTGTCTTTTTAAACCACAAAGCCCCAGATAGTAAAAGATACTACTTTTGTTCTCTCAAAAAAAATAAATAAATAACCCACTGCTGTTACCACAGCGGTCCAGGAGCAAAGACAGAACACTTTCTGAGGGATGTGAGTCATCTGTGTGGTATGAAAGCCTCCTTCCCAGAGAGAGTGCACATACTTAGCTTTGATTTCCTGGAAGACTTTCCGGTCTGTCAGGGGATGGAGGTTGGAGAAGGAGGAAGATAGGAAGTGAAGCAGGGGGGAATGACTAATCAACATTGGAAATAAACACATTCTCATGTGCCCACAGCCTATTCCAAGAGCAAATGTGACAGAGGTAGGAAAGAAGGCCAAACCAATTCTGTTTCCTTTGAAACCAATCCCTTTGAGGTCATCTTTCCTGGGATTTTGATTGGGAGAGGAGGTTCATTCTTATTTTTTTTCTACTGATAATATTCCTGTGTTTTTGTCCCACCCTCCCCCTCCCATCCCAAGCAGCCAGCTCCATTGAGTGTCATTTGCAGAGTTAACTGGAGTGAGACTTCTGCTATCTTATAGCTCCCAGATATTAGATGAAGTTGAACAGGTTGGGTCCACCCTCTCAACACCCAGCTGTCTGCTTGACAGGCTCCACCACCAGCAACAATCCTTGGCACTCTGGCCAGTCTCCAAGTGCTGACGGGTGGAACGGCACTGTCTGCAGGGTGTTGGCCGTGCTTTTGTCAGTGCACATGTGTGGGTCCTTCACAAAAACCACGGTGCTCCTGCTACAATGAGTGCACCAAACTTGCTCTGCCTCATCACAAAAACTCAGAATTTAGTGTTTTTGCTCTCACTAGCTCTCTATCTGCCCCATCATTTTCTGTTGATTACTTGTCAAATAATATTTCTATATTCATACATGTTTAGTATATGAATTTTCACTATGTAATTCTATTCCTTCTTTTCCCAATAGTAACTTCCTACATCTTTATAATGTTTCAAAGTCAAAGTGTTTTTTCAGTGAACAAGTAGGAGACAAGGCCGATCTAGGAGCCAGAAGACCAAGAATCTAACTCAGCTTTGCCCCAAACTTGTTATGTGAACTTGAGCTACTTTCCTTAGCCCTGTGGGCTCAAGTTCCTCATGCACAACATGGAATACCACCTGCCTCACCAGCTTCACAGAGATACTGTGAGGCTCCAAGCAGACATGCATATAAACAGCAATAGGCTATCAATACACAAGAAACTATTCCCATGCTAAAATGTATTTTTTCAGTGTTAGTCTGTATATATAGCTATTTTCTTATACCTGTTTTTGGCAAACACTGCATTTGCAAGTTCTCTACTACTTTCTGTTTTATTGGATCTACTTTATTGATTCTACTTACTTTCCATCAAAACTGACTTTCTCTGACATCACCCTAACTCCAGCCCTAGGGTTAGCACCAGGAATTGAGCAAGAGGCCTTCCAAATACATTTACCAATAAGCAAATTATAGAAATTGTTTTAAGGATTGCCACCTGCCTTGGCTATGCTAGGATCAGAACCCAGAACTCTAGTATTAGTAATACTTGCTTATGTTTATAAAGCATCTTACAGTTTACAGAACATTTTCAAATCCACTTTCCCATGAGACTGGGTAAGAGTGTGAAGATACCCATTTTACAGATGTGCAGACTGAGGTTTGGAGAGGCTAAATAACCTGCCAAAAGCCACATAGCTAAAAATTGACAGAACCATGATGCAGACCCACCCATATCTTGCTCCAAATCCAGTGGGCTCTCAAATATCCCATTTTCTCCCTCCCTTTTCAACCAGAGCAAGCAATATCCCTTCCTCCTACCCTCCTCCTGGCATTGAACAGTCCTTCTCTTTTCTCTCCATCACAGTTGGTTTCTACCTATTGATGTTCCAAGAAGGAGTCAGGCAATTGACAGCTACTTTTCTCTGCTTATGAGTATGCCCTTGGCTTGCCCTGTGTGTCTACCACTACATTGGCTCAGGTCCAGATCCACTTAGAGCCAACAAAGAATGAAGGCTGCTAGACAAAAAAATGTCCAGGCAGTAACCATGTGATGATAGTGAGCTGGGTGATTAAACAAAGAGCATTTGGACTCCCTCTCTGTCCCCAGGACACAGCCCCAGATCAAACCATAGAAGTGGAGGTTCCAACAGCTACTAGGCCGGTCATGGAATGGGCAGGGATTGCATGACTTACTCCTTGGGCGAGCCAGCTCTGACCAGTAAGCTCCCTGGGTAGCATTTGTGCGACCTAGGATGGAGTGTACTTACTCATGCCTTGGCTCACCTCATTCAGACAGAAGAGAGCCGCTAATGGGCAGGCAGACTGACCAGTTTCCCCTGGATTTGGGGTAAAAGAAGAGAGGGTCTTGTAGTGCCCCACGTGCTCTGGGATTTGAGGGATACACCTCAAGGTCGATGTCGATGTCTCCACATCAAAGAGGGAATGAAGATTGAGAGGGCCAGGGTCCTCTGATGATCTTTTTCAGTTTCCTGCTGCCATTAGGTCTGGCTCTCTGTGCCTAGATTTTGAGATCTTCTGGAATATGACCCTATCTCCTTTCTGATCTCTACTTTCCATATGTTCCTTGCTTCTGCCCCACAAGGGACCTCATACCTCAAGCACTCCCACTTCTAGGCTGTTGCAAACACCTTTCCTCTGGGAAAACCTTCCCTCTACTTTGCTGTTCACCATTGGTTGAAAGCCACTTAAAATTCCCCCTCCTCCATGAAGCCTCCTTTAACTACTCAGGTACATGATAATCTCACCCTTCTCTAAATTTCATTTAAAATTTATTCTTTACTTTTTCCTTTAATTGGTTCATAAATGTTCCCTTACTCCCCATCCACCTAATGCACTCTAGGTGGTAAGCTCCAGAGAGCAGGGATCTTGTCTTATTTCCTTTATAAGCTTTTGCTGTCTGTGAATTTTGGGCACCTAGGATTTTAGTGAAACTTCACTCTCAGTAGTTCCTGGCACTTAGCAAATAAAAATGTAGCCAGCCATGGTGACAGCTTTCAAAAAGATTATAACCTTTTTTGGAAAACAAGACATAAATGTGTTTACCCAGCCAGCATGGACTGGGAGACAGCCCGGGGCTCAATAATGAAAGGTTGCAAGAGCAGGAGAGGGGGTTTGAGGCATATGTTGAAGACAATGGAGTTATTAGAGGTCTTTAGAGCCAGAGAGGGGAGATGTGCAAGACAGAAGATTAATTTGGCTGCTGTCTTGCTTCCTTCCCTCAGATCACAGGGGCCTTCTCTCTGTTCCTGGAACCCATCAGGTTTATTCCTGTTTCAGGGCCTTTGCACTTATAATTCCCTTTATCTGGAATGCCTCTTCCCAGTCTTCACAAGGCTGGCTTTTTTCCTTTCTTTTCCATCATTCAGAGGTGGGTTCAAATGTCTTCTTCTCAGAGACACTTTTCCTCACCCCACACCTGGTAGCTGCCACCCTCAGTCCCTCTCAGTGTTTTTGTGTTTGTTCTTGTTCGTTTGCTTTTGTTCAAAACATTTCTCATGCTCTAAAATTACCTTTCTTGTTTGTTTGCCTGGCCGTTCCCTCTCCCCACCCTATGGACGTAAACTCCATGAGGGCAAGGAGCTGTTTTTCTTACCATCACATCCCCAACGCGTAGAATAGTATCTGTCACCGTAGAATAGTATCTGTCACATGTAGTCGCTCTACAAAAATGCACTGTTTGAAGGAATGAATGTTTAAGGTGGATTATGAGGGGAGTAGGGTTGGCAGAGAGCAGAGAGCCAAGAAACATGGAAAGCCAAGAGGAGACCGTGATAACCCAGCTCTGAGTGAACAAGTGGGCGGGAAGGGTGAGGATTGGCAGGACCTGGAAATGAGATGAATGCTGAAAAAGGGGGAGAGCAGCCAGGACAGAGGAGACTCGCTAGTTTAGATGCCTAGGAGAACCACGGAACCAATAACAGAAATGGAGAAGTGCAGGCAGGTAGAAGAGTAATAGTTCTGTTCTGCTATATCTTGATAGCTGTGTTTCTTAGAAACCTTGTGTTGTTATTTTTTAAATCACATCAAAACAATAACTTCAATGAAAACAGAGAGGTTAACCGATCATAAATATTCATTCATCTATCTGTGCATCATTTTTAGTTGTTGTTCCTTTAGAGTTAATTCAAAAATGATAATACCCACTGTTCACTTAATGTTTATTCTGTTTTAAACATTGTTCTAACAACTACATATATTATTTAATTTAATCCTCAAGGCAACCCTATACATAAGTTTTTCTTATTCCCATTTTATACATGAGAAAACTGAAAGAGAGTAGGTCAATAACTAAGATAAGGCCCTACAGCTAACAGGTGGTACAGCAGGAATCTAAACTCAGGCAGAATAATTTCTAGCTTTATTTTCCTACAGAAACTTCATGTTTTAAAAAGGTATTTGTACAACCACAGGTATACTGTTATATCAAGACAAAAATTAGCTGTCCAAAACTAAACAAATCAAACCTGAAAATCACTAATCAAATCCTGAACAACACACGAAGCCAGACAATAATCAGTGAGGTCTTGGACCACAAAATTGAAATTAGATGGTAAAAACACACAAAAATAAAAACAATTTGGAGCAAAGATCACAAACATCAAAAAGGAACTTAATGCACTGGCGCAGCTAGTTAGCTGGCCAAGGCTGTTGGATGGCCCTGTGCAGGCAACAGCACTTTCCTCCAATGTCTGGGTGCAAGTTTTCATTCACAGCCCTACTCTGAACAACAGAAGTCTCCACGCTGCCATGCAGGTTCCCCAATTAATCTTTTTTATTGTATTTAGATTGCATTAAACTCACGCTGCAAGAGAGATGCCTGCAGTATTTCAGACAAGCAGAGTTTGGTATGAAAGTAGGAAAAGGGCTTGCACGTGTTCAGTAGATCGACACAGATCTCAACTCTTACATGTTCAAAGTAACCCAATGCCCATTAACTTACCCTTGTTTCCCTCCCCCTTGAAGCCACTCCCCACTACAGTATTATATCTTTCAACAGGTGGGTCCCCACATGGTAAAATGGATCTTACCCAGAGAAAGGGTCCCACCCCACAGCAGACACCTACCTGCCTCACTGCCAGTGGCTGAGAACACCCCTTATGAAAAGATGTCTTGCTAGAACAAAATTTCAGGAAATGACCCTGTATGCTTTGTCCTGTTGGTGTGCTAAGAGAGATGGTGGCAGCTTCTACTTGCAGAAAAAGTCAAAGATAAAGTCCCTGGAGCTCTTCTATGACAGTTATGAAGGGGACTTAGGGAGCAGATACCCAGCTTGACTGCCCCCCTCCTGCTCCTCCTGTAGGTCCACTCATGGCCCATGCCTGGATGGACAGAATTCTGTGGGGCTCTGTGACTCATGTGGAAGATCTTGGCCAAGGAGAAGTAGCCCTCTGCAGGGATGACACTCTAAGCATCTCCTATGGGTGACAGACCAAGGGCTGTTTAAGCTGCTAACTTCCTTTCATGATCCTTCCCTGGAGAAAGGAGGCCAAGGCTCCAGCCCTCAGTGGTTTTAAAGCCTGGTTCCTTTTCAACTCCCTTTCCAGGTTATTGTATCCATGACTATCCTACCTATAGCTCCAGAAGACGGGCTCTATTTGCTGTGCTGCTGCCTGGAACATTGTCATGGGGTGTCCTGACTAAGAGAGGCAGGCTGAACTCACCAGAGCCCTGAGGCCATGGAACAGGGAGAACATCTGTGCTTCAGGCTTTCTGGGTTAAGGGAGAGAGACGGGCTGTTCAGATCCAAGTACACAGAGACCTGATTTGACCTTCGAGGTAACTGTCTCTACACTGTAGCAAGGTGTTTTGTAATGAGAGTCTAACTTTCGGCAGAGGAGCGTGCAAAGACTGTCCCCAGGGAACCAGAAACCACCCTGGCGATTAGCACAGGTGATTATACTAAATGAAAAGACTAAGCATAATATCAGGAAGATTTGCATAGGCTGCTCTTACTGATCTTATTTACCATCACTAGAAACAGGTCTTGTATACTGCTACATGCAAATGCATGAAGAAAGGCAAACTGACTTACGCAACAACTAAAAAGAGTAAATAAGCATATATCCCTTTTGTTTCTTTTTTCCCCCCAAAAAAACAAATTCCTCAATCTTATTTTTAAATCCACTTTTGCTGGGGGGGGAGGGTCATGTTTCAGTAGAGGAGGCCTTGATAGGATAGAAACCCCCGTCAAGAAATCCAAGTTGACTCAAGAGGTACCTGCCTAACATTTAATCTCGTCCCTCCACACCTCCTCTCTCCTATCTGTAGACCTTGAACAGATACAACATTTAGGCACATGTCCATAGCAGAGGGATCTAAAGCCTTCCCACTGCCCAACTTAAGGGGGCTCGGCTACCTCCTGCCTGCCCACAGCTAGAAATCTAGAACGCTTCTCGCTGTTCAGTGAATGGGTTAATGTTTGATACTACACTTCATCTTCACCAAAAGGCCAAGAAGCGATGGGGACAACTTTTAAGCCCTTATGCATCCACATCTATGGGGAACACAGATCTCTTTCATCAGTCACAACTGCAATTAACAATTCCAGTCCCCGTTCCTTTGTTGTCCCCACTGCCCCCTCACTCACCTGTCCACAGCAATAGCCAGCAGGGCATTGGTGGAGACGTAGAGGGAGACAGTGCGCAGGTAGTTGACAGACGCACACAGGATGTGGCCATGCTCCCAGGAGAGCTGGCGTACCACGTAGTAGTCCATCTCAAAGGGGCAGCAGACAATGGCCACCAGGAAATCGGAGACAGCCAGATTGGCGATGAGCAGGTTAGTAAGGTTGCGAAGTTTCTTGTAGCGGGCCAGGGCAGCGATGAAGATGAAGTTGCCAATGCCACAAACCAGCATGATGCCCACCAGGGCCATGCCAATGACAATCTTGGCAGCAAAGAAAGTCCAAGAATTGGTCACGTCTTCATCTTCATCCAAGGGCATGTCATAGTCGCCATAGCTGAAGTTGAATGGAAAGGAAGCAGCTTGGGTTTCGTGGGGGTCAAGCGCAGAAAGGAAGCTGGTGGAGATGGTGGCATTCCCATCCATGACTCCCACGGTGAGCTCCGTTGGCCAGGTAATGCCTTGAGCAGCACTGCTCAGAATCCCTCTGGGACGGTGTCTGGGCAGCTGATGTCTCCTTTCTCTGCTGACACTCAGTTCTGCCTTAATGAGTCAGAGTGTCCCTGCCAGCATCCCTGGGGTACAGTACTGGAGGTCCATCCTAAGCCTTTAAAAGACACACAAACAGTTGGCTGCATATCTGGGTGAACCTGGCCAAATTTAAAGCCATCCTATAACCTAAACAGATCCATTAGCCACATGCTCAGAGCGAACACTGGGTGATGGAGTGGAAATAAATGAATCAGTGAGAGAAAAGAAATGATTAACAACCACATACCACTCATTCAGAGATGGGTGGATTGCTGTAGAGACAATCGGGCGCTGACTCAATGTACTTCCCTTACACTAAAGACCCCGAAATGTTGCACTTTTTCTCAGGGACCAAAGTTGGGTGTGTGGGAAGGCTGAAGGGAAGGAAAGTGACCTGCTCCAAACTCCATTCCCTACCTTGACAGCCTGAACTTTGTCCTTCGTGAATTGTCCCATTCCGTCGCTTAAAAGAAGTGATTCTGAAACCTATCGAGGAGGGAGGGATTTGAGACAACCCTGTCTGCAACTCTGTCTGGTCTCCTTCCTTCTGGCAAAACACTTGCTCTGAAATCACAGAGCCTCCCTAGCAGCCACCTTCCCCTCTCCTCCCTGGGCTTGCTGTTCCCACATCCAAGTCTGCAGTGACCCTAAAAGCCAGGCACGCCAAGGCTTGACCCCAGGCAGAGGCTACAGGGTTGAAGTCACAGCCTAATCTCTGAATGGCTTAGAAACGGGGCTCGGGGGCAAAAAGTTTTCCTTGACTGGTTGTGTGTCCTGAGGTAAATAGCTTAAACTCTCAGAGTTTCAACATCCTCCAGGCAGGAGGAGTTTCCTGGAGAGGGAAGACGTTACACCCTAGAACTGCAAGGAATTACTATCCAGTGATCAGGCCTCCGCAGTCAGCTGCAAAGAAGGGAAGGAAAATCCTAACCAGGATGACTCCATCACATCATATAATGGGGCTGGGTGGGAAGTGGAGAGTGGAGGGGGGGGCTGTCCACTGCACTGCTGGGGACAAAGGACAAGAGGAAGTCCCCCTGTCCCCTGCCCCTCATAGGGCCTGAAGACATCGACCAGGTTGCTGGGATAGTGCTGGAAATGTCAGGAAAGCCAGAGAGAGAAGATAAGTATGGAAAACCCGAGGTTCCTGGAAAAGGGAGATACAAGGAAGATACCTAGGACGCCCGGGAAAGCCTGCTGCCCTGTTCCTCAAAGGCAAGACATCTGGAGCTTGTCTTTGGGGGGCCAGGGTTAAAGTCCCTCTGTACCCCAATAAAGTTTAGCCCCATTCTTGCCTCTCTCCCCAGCTTCTCACCCCTGCTTTTCTCAAATTTCCTTCCTCTGAGCCTTCAGTTCTGTCCCTCAGGCCTTGCTCTTTGCCCCGTCAGGTGTGAGCTGCAGAACCAAGAGCTGAAAGGTCAGGGGGGCTCAGGCCTGCAGCCCAGGGAGGTACAGCCGCAGCCCAGGGGGGGCCGTCCACACTCCTGGCAGCCCCTGTGTCTTAGAAGCATGTCGCCTCTGGAGGGGAACCCTACGAGGCTGTCACCCAGAAGGCTCAGAGTCAGGTTTTAAAAACAAAGTAACAAAAACTTGTGGGGGGTGTTAGGAGATTTTAGGATTTGGGGAGACGCTGCCCATTGATCTTTAGTAGATGAACCCCATTTTCACCCGGCGTCCTCTGGGGACCCTGCCATTCAGCGCTGCCCCCGGCCAGGCCCCTCCGCCCCCTTCCCCGTCAGCACCTGGCCCCGCTGAGAAGCCCGCTCTGCTCCCGGCTGTGTCCTCCGAGCCTCCGAGTCTACACCCAAGGGCAGGAGTGGGGAGCCGGCACCCCGAGGAGAGGAGCCGGGGTGCGAGCCCCGGAGGCCCCTCCCCACGCAAAGCCCCGCCGCGCCGCGCCCGGAGCCTCCCCGAGGGCGCGCTGCGTACCTGCGGCGCCCGGGCCCGCGGACCCCGGCAGGTGTCTGTGCTGCGGGCGGGGGCAGCAGCCGCTGCTCCCGGAGCCCGCGGGGGAGGGCAGGTCCCTCTTCTCTTCCTCCGCCTCCCGGGCCCTTTCCCGGCCCGGCGGGGGTTGCGCGCGCGCCGCGGCGGCGGACCCGAGGAAGGGGGCTCCGCCGCGAGGCCCCGTCCCGCGCCCGCCTCGCCCCCGACGTCCTCGCCCCCGGCGGCCAAGGGACGCCCCGGCGCCCGCCCCGGAAGGCGTGCTCGGGTCCGGCTCGAAGCGGCGGTGCCTAGGGGCGGCCGGGGCACGCACGCGGCTGGGGGCGCCGGCGTCGTCCCCGGGCCAGGACTCGCCGGGGGGCGGGCGGGCGGCGCGCGTTCCCGGGACTCAGTCTCCCGAACGACCGCCTCGGGCGGGAACGAGGGCGCCGGCGCCCGGAGCGGGACTGGGCGCGGGTTCTGGGCTAGAGGTGCCCATCTGGCCGCACTGTGCCCGCCCCGGGCCCCGGCGCGGCGGGCTCGCCCGGCAGCCGCAGGCGCCGCCGGAGTGGGTGGACACGGGCCGCTTCGCCGGGAGCGTTCAGAGCGCCGGGAGGAGCCTCGGCCGCCGCCCCCGGCTCCGCCCGCGCAGGGCGCCTGGGACCCGCCCGACTTCGCTCCCGGGCGAGCCCGCTGGACACGGGGCGGCCGCGCGCCCCTGCGGGAGAGGCTCCGGGACGTGCGCCCCCGCGCGGTGCGGGGGGGGGCGGTGCGGTGCGGGCGGGGGGGGGGCGCGGAGGCGGGGAGGCGCCCCCACCCCGTGTCTGCTCCGAAGGAGGCTGCGACCAACCGGCCGGAGCTCACTCCCGAGCGCGGGGCGCCTTCGGAAGGCGAGGCTTCCTCAGCCGGGGGAGCCCGGCAGCCCCGGGACCCAGCAGCTCCGCCTCCGGAATGCGAGCGCGGGGATGAAGATGCGTGAACCCCAACGTTCGCAGCAACGTTACTCAAAATAGCCCGAGAACGGGAAGGACCCAAGGGCCCGTCAACCCCAGCTGATGAATGGAATTTTTAATGCGCTAGGTACGTACGTTAGAATAGATCTCATCCTCTAAAAAAAAAAAAGGAATGAAGAATAACAAGTGTTGGCGAGAATGCGGGAAACTGAAACCCCCGTGCTCCCTTGGTGGGATGTAAAATGATACCGCCGCTGGGAAAAGCAGCGTGGCGCTTCCTCAAAAAGTTACAAATAGAATTACCGTATGATCCAGAAGTTTCACTTCTGGATATACACCCAAAATAATTGGAAGCCGTGTCTCAAAGAGATGTTCGCACACTCTTGTTCATGACGGCGTTATCTAGAGTAGTCCAAAGGTGGAAGCAACTCACATGTCCATCCTCAGATACGTGGATAAACAGAATGTAGTGCACACGTGCAATGGAATATTACTCAGCTCCGAAAAAGAAAATTCTGACGTATGCTATAATATGGATGAACCTTGAGGCCATGATGCTGAGTGAAATAAGCCAGTCACATAAAACAACAGCTTGTACTTTCACTTACACGAGGTACCTAGAGTGGTCAAAATCATAGAGCCGGGAAGTAGAATGTCAGTTGGCAGGCAGGGGCTGGAGGGATAGGGAAGGGGGGGGGGGGGTCACTGTTTAATAAGTACACAGTTTCAGTTTTGCAAGATGAAAAGAGTCCTGGAGGTGGATGGTGGTGATGGTTGCACAATATGAATGCACTTAACTCACTGAACTGTACACTTAAAAAATAGTTAACATTGTAAATATTATGTGGATTTTACCACAATAAGAAATTGTGGTAAAATATTGATATATGCTATAATATGGGTGAATCTTGAAAACATCATGTTAAGTAAAATAAGCCAGACACAAAAGGACAAATATTGTGATTCCACATATATGAGGTACCTAGAATAGGCAGATTCGTAGTCAGAAAGTAGAATGGTGTGAACCAGGAGAGGAGGAGAGGAGAGCTGTTGTTTAATGGACACAGAGTTTCTGTTTGGGATGATGAAAACGTTCTGGAAATGGATAGCGGTAATGGTTGTGCAATACTGTGAATGCACTAATGTCATTGAACTGTACACTTAAAATGGTTTAAATGAGCTAGAACAGCTGAGATCTCCTTAACAAGGCATCCTAGGCCAAGCCCAGTTTGGCCTCCAGTTGTCCATAATGGAAAGGGGGCTGCCTGGGATCTGGACCTTTAGTCTGCTTGGCTGCTATCAGCTGTGTGACTAGGGCACCCTTTCCTACCTTACAAAATGGATGACTTGACTAGTACTAAGTTACTGCCAGATTCTAACACTTCTTGTAGTGTCTTTCCCCAGACCATGGCCTTCCCTGGACATTTTGTCCTGTCATTTGCACAGTACTCCTGTCATTTGCAAAAATATCACAGCCTTTATCCATCTCTGAGCCTCAGGTCCTCTGGGACAGGGAACACTAGAGTGGTTAAGAGCATGGCATATGGAGTCAGCTGCCTCTTTCCACCTAGCTCTGCACACAGGAGTTGTGTCACCTTGGGTGGTGTGATAACCAAAGCCTAGCTTTCCCATTTGTAAACTTCACATGACAGTAGTCCCTACTGCATAAGGTTGTTCTGAGGATTAAATAAGGTAAGGCAGGTAAAGTGCTTGGCACAATGCCTGGTGCTTAGTAGGCACCTGACAAATACCAGCTGTTGGTATCACTCTGTGATTCTTTCCACATCTTGCCCCATGAGATCTTAACCAACCTTTGAGACCTTGCTCGTGTGTCATTTCTTCCAGGAAGTATTCCTTGATCCCCCAGATGCTTTTCACGTCTTTCCTTACCACTTGGTGCCCCTCTTTAAATGCACCTTTGTGTGTACCGATTGGCTTTCCACCTTGCCCTGTTGCCTGAGGAAGGGCTACGTCTCGTTCATTTTTGAATCTTCTTCTGCAATATTTCTCAAACTCGCCTGATGATAAGAATTTCTGGGCTGCTAATTAAGTGTACTGATTCCTTGGTCCCAAACCCAGGGAAGGGACCTAGAAATCTGTGTGTTTAAACAGCAGCCAGGCAATTCTTATTATCAAATTAGTTTAGGGACCTAGGGACCTAGAGCAGAGCCTGGCACAAGATAGACAAATGTTGACTTTGTCATTCCACATGGCAAGTGTCTTCCTGACTCTATATATCTCCACTCAAAAATCAAAAACAAAGCACAGACTATATTAGTTATCTGTTGCTGTGTAACAAATGACCCCAAAACTTAGTGCCTACAACAACCACCATGAACTATCTTGCAGTTTCTGAGCATCAGGTGGTTCCAGGATCAGGGTCGGTCATGACATTGGAGTCAAGGCTGCAGTCACATCTGAAGGCTAAAGTAGGAGGAGGGTCCACCTCCAAGGTCACTCACAAGATGGTTGTTAGGTCCCAGTTTTTCACTGGCACTGGATACTTTGATCATGTGGGTGTAGCCACAGGCTGCCTGAGTGACCTCACCACATGGTAGCTGCCTTCCCCCTTTGCTTCCATTATACGCTGTTCACCACAAAAAGACACCACCACAGGTGTGTGAGTCCGAAGAGGTGGGTATCACTGGGGACTGACTTGGAGGCCACCTTAGAGGCTGGCTACCATGCAGTCCTTAGAATTTTCCTTTTTCCCCTTCAAAGACCTGGCAAAGAAAGGGACTTGTGGGTAACAATGAGGTTAGCCACAATGAAGAAGTTTTTAACCTTCAGAGTAGGGAGGCCCTGGATACCTGGAGTTAAAGTCAGGAGGCCATAATTGGGATAATGTATTGGCCAAGGATCAGAGTGGGGGAAATGGAATAATGGACGTAGATATAGCCTGGCAGGTTCTATACACTGCAGGTCTTATTGAATGCTTCGAAGGACAGGGTCCCTACAGGTCAGTTTCTGTCAAAGGCTTCGAGAGATCCCCTTCCTCTGAGTGGCAAACACCCATCGGGGCCCTGTTGGAATGGTTCATCTCTGTGACAGAATTAAACTAGGTCTACCTTGGATTGCAGCAAAATCTGGAAGTAAAAGAATTAAAAAAAAAAAAAAAAAAACTAAGGGAATTAAAAAAAAAAAAATCGTTGACTCCAGTGATGTAATTTTTTTTTTTTTCCAAACTCACAGTCCCAAGGACACTAACAGCCTGGAAATGTTTCTTGTGACTAGAGTCTGCTGCCAGGAGGAAGCCACAATATCTAGGAAAATTTGCCATCCCAGGGATCCCTCACCAAGCAAGATCAAAGAACTCATCTGCAAAGCGCTTTCTTTGGAGATGCCCCTTACTGCTAAATAACGCCCTTGGACTACTGTGGATTTGTTTCTTTCCTATTCCACTGGCAGGAACCCTCCCAAAGGCCCTATGAGTTCTCATATTTTTATCATTTTATTTTTTAATTATGTTCTTTGGTTCAGACGTGGCAGTTTTTAACATCTTTGGGGCTTTTTTCAGCCATGCAACTCCTGTGACGCTCTAGTATGCACCACATAGACACTCAGCTCAGGGAGGCCTCCAGGTTCATTCAGTGAGCATTCTTATGTTGAGAAAGGAGCAGCAGATGCCCAACAGGGGAGACCCCCTTGTCCAGGGGAACAGGGAGAGCTGATTTCAGAGCCCAGACTGCAATCCAGGTCTCCTGACTTTTAGCCTAGCCCTCCATCTCTGGCCAACGTATCCACAATACCAAACCCTACCTGTTCTCAATTCGCATATTCCGTGTCCCCAGGCCCAGCCACAATTCCTCCTGTCTGGCAAATGTATTAAATCAGCTTGTTTTCTGCTTTCATCAGATTTGTTCTCTGGGCACATGCTCTCATCCAGTACCATGAAAAAAAAAATCAAGAATTCCTGGAAGATGCCCAGAGCTGGCTCAGAACTCACCCCGCCTCCTTTTCCAATTACCTCCCCAGGATCCGGGCCAGCAGGCCTTTACCCGCTTCCCAAAGCCCACTCAGCAGGCCCTCGGACCGTTCTCTGCCTTCCCCTCCACCTTCCCCAGTCCCTCTGGAGGAGATGGGAAGGGAGATTCCGATAGCTACAGGGACATGCTCGCTCCTGGTGGCAGCCCAAACACTTCGAAGATGGCAATCGGTCGTTAATTTCACTGGTGTAATGCCATCCCTAACAAATTCTTAGTAGTTGGCAAAAATATCCCTATGTTTATCTGGAAGAATAAACAAGTAGTACCATACAAGAATTTTTTTTAAGAAGAGTAATAAGAGGAAATTTTACCTATTAATATACAAATATGAAAATTCAAGAAGACAGCAGGTAATGAGTTTGAGCATAAAGTGGGCCCACTGTCTGGGCATGAAGTCTAACTCAGAGGACTCCCCAGTCTGGAATGTTGTACATGGGTGGTCAGGGACAGGAGAAACGAGGACAGGAATGGAGCTGACACACGGTATCTGTCTCAGATTCTGGTCTTCCCGACTAAGCCCCAACCGACGGGGTTATAGACAGTGGGACTCTGGGAGACAGGAGGACACCAGTAGTGCTGTTTGGGGGTTCCAAGTACAGAGTGGGGAAGAAAGGTCTTCTCTCCTTGTTTGGTTCTAGTGCAGCAAGGGCCACATGGAATGCCACAGTGCCCTGGCACCTTGCAGGCTGAGCTCCTGAAGCCCTGAGATGGGTCCTTCCCACTGACACAGGGCACGCTCAGGAGCAGTGACACAGCCAGGCCCCCAAAGTCTTTATAAGAGGAGTTGGTAGGAGAGGAAGCATGTGAGAGGGTAATTCAAGAACTCGAGTGATAACTTGAACTTGAACCGCCCAGAGACTCCCAGAGGTGGAGGGTTGAAATTTTTGCTTTATGCAGATGATGACAGGACTCAGTTATATCTTTACGTGGACCCATTGTTCCCAGAGGCTAGGGAATCCTGGTGAAACTGGCAGGAACAGGAAAGTGGATCAAAAAGAAAGCAGCCCACATCACCTGTATCACCCAGAGCAACACTTACAGATAGTGATTTGGTGGTTCACAGCCATTATCTTAATAATATTCCCTATTAATATTTTGATACAGATAGTTCACTTTTATAGTTTCTTCTAAGAAAAAAATTAAAGGAGTATTCATAACGCTATAAAAATTAATAAAACATTAGAAAAAACCTAAGTCCATCAAAATTGGGCTAGGTATCTATCAATTTCCCAGGGCTGCCATGACAAAGTACCCAATCTAGGTGTCATAGAGCAACAGCAGCTGTTCTTCCATCATTCTGGCTGAAGTGGAATCGGTGTCAGCAGGGCCATGTCCCTGCGCGTCTCGGAGCAGCACCCTTCCTCGCCTCCTCTCGGCCTCTCGCGGGGGGCATCAGTCCTTGTTCTTTACCTTGCGGGGGCACCACTGCCGCCTCCGCCTCTCGTCACATGGCGTTGTCCTCGTGTGTCTCTGTCTTCGTTGGGCATTTTCCTCTTATAACGGGTGGGAACGTCCGCCCCGCGGACCGTGTCAAATCATCTGGTCTGGCCCTGCCAAGGCGACTGCAGGCGGGACGCAAAATTCAATAAGTCCAGGAGCTTTTCTCATAGCTAATTTTTAAGTTGATAATTTTGTGTGGCCCTCGAATGATGTTATAAATACCCAAATGGCCCGTGGCAGAAAAAAGGTGCCCCACCCCTGTGTCATAAGGACGCTAGTCATAGTGGGTTAAGACCCATCCTAATGACTCTATCTCAGCTTGATTACAGCTGCAAAGACCTTATTTCTAAATAGGGTTACATCAGAAGGTGCTGGGGGATTGGAATTCAACACAACTTTTGGGAGAACACAATTGAACCCCTAACAAGCATATTATGACGCCCTTCAGTGGGATGGCAGAGATTATGTCACCATCAGAACCGGGCTGTGAAACGCATCGGAGTAAGAGGACAGTGGGAAGGGGGCACTGGAAAGAGCCACGTGGAGGGCTTCTGGGGCCCCAGTAATACTCTGACTTCTCCTAGTCACTAGTTGCATGGGCCCATTCCATTGGTAAAAATTCGTCCAGCTGTACACTTGCAAAATGTGTGCTTTTCCAAAGGTACAGTGTATTTAAGTAGGATTCAGTGCTGTAAAATTATATTGATTGACATGGAAAGACAGTCAGGATATATTACTGAATGGAAAAAGAGCAGGTTGCAAAACCGTGTTACAGTGCAATTCCACTTGGAGGGGAAACATATGCACAGATCCATAGAAGAAAATGGAGAAACAAAGCAGATGGCTACCACTCAACTCAGAGTGGGGAGGAAATATAAGTGCTTTTCCCTTCATTTCAATTATTTGTATTTTTCTGATTTTTAAAAAATGAATCTATATTACTTGTCCAATGCTTTAAATTTTATAAATGAGAAAAGGGTGCATTAATCGATAACAATAAATAGGAGATTCAACTATTTGGGAAAAATCATTAATTTAGATCTTTATCTCACACTGTATTCTAAAATGCAATAAGGAAGGATTAAGAAGTTAAATTCAAAAAGTAAGAACTGAAAGAAAAAACCGATAAAAATTTATCTAATTTCAGAGTATTGAAGGCTTTACTAAGCAGCAAAAAAAAAAAAAAAAAGGAATACAAGATATCCCAAAGGAGAAGATGGATAGATTTTTCTACATTAACGTTTTAAACATTTGAAAGTTGAAAAATCATAAACAAAGCTGAAAAACAAATGTCAAACCAGGAACAATATTTATGACAAATATTGCAAAAAAAGGTCAAGAATATATGAAGTGCTGTCCCGTTGTAATGACAAAAAAGTAGGACCTCCAAAGAATAGTGGCGAAATACACAAACAGGCAACTCACAAAAAGAAATTCAAATAACAGTAAAGATGTATTTTAAAGTGCTCACCCTCCCCAGTAATCAAAGAAATGTCATCTAATAACAAATGAGATACCGTTTTGCCTATCGAATTAGCGGAGATCACAAACTGTAAAAGTCGAAATTAGATCAGTGGCTTAATTTAAGAATTCAAATAAAGCCTCTAACTTTGGAAGTATCTTGAGCTTTTTTTGATTCTCCGACCTTTACTGCCTTCATCCCAGAGCAGCTTTATAATAAATACCGGTTGATTCAGTTAATTCCACACAACCCTTTTCCCCTCTTCTGATTGTAGGTCTGCCTGGCACTTGCTTGAGCTGCAGCCAGAAGAACAGCCGTGAGCACAGGGCCCAGGAGGTGATGTCATTCCAATTAAAGTCCCACAGTTCCGCGCTCCTGGTACTTGCAGAGAAATGCACAGGAGACAGTTGAACTCAAATTATACCTAAAAATGTATAATTAATCTTTTACATCTTTTACTGAATAAGTTGCAGAACTGTCTTATACACAAACCATTTGTGTGTGTGTGTGTGTGTGTCTGTGTGTCTGTGTGTCTGTGTGTCTGTGTGTGTGGTAGGGGGTGGGAAACAAGTGATACACGCGGCAAAGCCCCAGAAGCACTTTTATCACTGGCCAAAAGCCAGGCCGTGGTGACACAGCCGACCTAATGAAAATGCTTCCAATGTTAACCTGAAAGCTGGAGGAAGAATGAGAGAAGTGGGAACACTGAGACAGGCAAAATTCTAGGACTTGCAGTAAAACAGATATAGATACATAGATATATAGGTATGTAAATGTAGGGAGAGATGTATAATGTTTAATTAGCCATACTACACAAAGTATATTTTTTCAATGTCTTTGTCTGTGATCACAAAAGTAATGTGTTGTTTTATTTTTTTTTAAACCATATTAGGTATAGAAAACAAAAATTCTTACAGCTTTACCCCTAATACCTTTATTAGCAGTTAGGTATAAATGTTTTCCTAAATACAGAGTATTTTAAAATAACCTTTAAATAATTTATGAATGTAACATTAGCATATGTTAATGTGTATTTTAAAAAATAAAAAGAATAGACTATAAAGTCACAAATGTTCAAACTACCCACCCAGTGCCAGAGCACTAGTTTAACATTATAATGATGCACATGGTCTGTAAGAATACTTTCTATGTGGCTATGTACTAACGAAACCGGGTGGAAGGCTGACTCATCCATGCTTCGGCAGAATTCCAAGCTCAGATTATTTCCCTGGGGAGGTTGCTTCTTGGAACCCATGAGGACAAGGCAATGGTACAGTTACTCTGCATCGTAGTCATCCTGAGGCAGGAAACGAATGGGCCCTGGGCTTGGGGAGGCAGGAACATTTGGGACATGTGGCAGGGAGGAATGGAGAGGCCGTAGGGAAGACCCAGCAGAGGAGTGAACTGCCTTGGCCTTAGAGAAGCAAGGTGGTTGTGTGGCCAGACCCCTCCTCCCCGCTTCTGACTAATGAGGAGCCTGTGAAAAAAGCTTTGACAATGTGTTGGAGCCCCTGGTTCTAGGCAGCAGCCTCAGTGACCCCTCTGACCAGGGAAGCAACCAGAGCTGCCCTTTGGACCCTGGTAGAGGAGAAGTACATTCTGGTATTAGGGGCAATAGCAGAGAAAAGAGGATTCTATCCAGAGTCTCTGGGTTAAACAGTCTAAGCAGCGACAGCCACAGAGCTCAGCTGCACATCCTGATGGAGCAAGGTCAGGGAGCCGTGGGAGGGCCTCCAGCCTGAGGGGCACATCTGAGTTCTGAGTCCACTCGCCAGAAAGGAGGACAAGAACTGGGCTTTGTATACAAAAATATCTCGGGAGTTCCCGGGTTTATTCTGGGAGGGCACTGTAATGACAAGAAGGAAATTCTCATAAGGCATTGACATCTAGGCTCAGCGAAGTTGTCTCTCAATAGTAAAAAGAAATGTGATCTTGTTTTGGACTCCAGTCTAATGAAGCGAACAAATCAAGAAGAAAATAGTAAAGATTATAATGAAGATAAACAAACTATAGACTGGAAATATAATACAGAGAATCAATAAAATAAAAGTTGGTTATTGACAAAGATCAACAAAATTGACGAACCTTTAGCTCGACTCATCAAGAAAAAAGAAAATTACTAAAATCAGGAAGGAAATTATTAAAATTAGTAAAATCAGGAATAAAAATTACTGAAATCAGGGATGAAAGTTGGTACATTACTACCAACTTTACTGAAACAAGATGGATTATAAGAGAATGCTACAAATATTTTATGCCAAAAATGGGGTAACCTACATGAAATGAACAAATCCCTAGAAAAATTAAAATTACCAAAATGGACTCAAAAAGAAATAGAAAATCTGAAGAGACCTAACCCAAGTATAGAGATTGATGTAGTAATAAAAATAAAAAAAAGTCCAACAAAGAAAAGCCTAGAAGCAGATGGCTTCACTTCCATCAAATGTTTAAAATGAGTGAACACCAATCCCTCTTAAACTCTTTCAAAAAAAAGGAGTAAAAACTTCCTAACTCATTTTATGAGGCCAACATTACTCTGATACAAAAGCCAGACAAAGATATCACAAGAAAACTCCAGGCCAGCGTCCCTTATGAATAAACATGCAAAATCCTCAATAAAATACTCTCAAGCCAAATCCAGCAACATGTTAAAAAGATTATATGGCAGGACCCAGTAGAATTTATCTTGGGAGTGTTGACTCAATATAGATAAAAATCAATAAATAAAACATATCATATTAATGGAAAAAAGGGCAAAAACCACATGATCATCTCAACTGATGCAGAAAAAATCGACAAAATCTAATACTTTTTCATGTTCAAAAACACTCAACAAACTAAAATAGAGGGAATTTCCTCAGCTTTATAAAGGACATCTAAGAAAAACTCAAAACTAACAGTTCAAAGTTCAGCAATTTGAGTAATCAATAGGGAAAGCTTCAGGGGAAGTAGTTAGTGGATTTTTAAAAATTTCCCAGTTATCTTTTATTTATTCAGTTTCACACAGACTTTTCAGATTTAAAGACAAAACAACAACAACAAAAATTATCATTATACACATGCCAGGGATTCATGCCTGGAAGTTGTAGCTAACAAGAGAATAAAATATGCTAAGATTTTCTTGTCTTTTCTAGAAAAGAAGCCAAATAAAAATAGTGAGAGAATTAATTAAGCTCAGAAGAGATGTACTGAATAAAAAAGGTAGACCTTAATTCATTTGGGGCTAAGTTACTGGTTCCTAAAGACATCAGAAAATCTCAGTAGGGTGGCATTTTGTTTCCTTGTTTGTAACCTTTGAATCAGACCAGGTAGTCTGGGTCTCCATCAACAGCTATATTCAAAGAGCTGTTCTTTTTCCTGTCCTCAATTCAATTCAGTCATTTTTTTAATGCCTGCTCTTTGAAAGGTTGCATTTTTTAGAAGTCACATCAAGAAGAAAAGATTAAATAGAAAAATAAGTTTAACAAACGTTTATCGACTGCTTGATGTATGCAGAGCCCCACGCCAGGCAATGCAGATCTTGAAAGGAGAAAATGGGAGACCAAGCTAAGGAGGGCATTGCAGAAGCAGGAAATAGCTTACATAACACTGCACAAAATTAATGACTGTTCAGAAAACTTCTGCTAGATTTTGATTATTGTAAATGTGATCATTTGCCTATTCAATGTGTATACACAACTCACCCCCCAAAAAGCTCCTTGTAAGCTGTGGGGTCTGTGCATTGTTAGTAATTTTTTGTTTATACTCAGCTATGGGTAGAGCATACTTTCCTAACTCCACTAGCCCCACTCCTCCTCGATGGCTTTGGGCTCGGTCAGATGACTTACCTTGGCTAATGGAACGTGAATGAATATACTCTGTATAACCACCTGCATGGTTTGGCTCGACCTTCTGAGCTCCTGCCTTCCACCTGAGAACAACATGTCTCAGAAGTGGCTGCTCCTTTAGTCTTCTCCCAAAATGAGAAGAAAGAGGAGACTTGTCTCCCCGCATGTTGGAGCCAAGTCCAGCCCAGCCCAGCAGCAGTAAGCAGAGCCACAGCCATTGACCCATGAGTGAAACAAAAATGTTTGTGATTTAAGCTACTGAGTGTTGGGGTTGTTGGTAATGCACCATTATTGCAGCAAAGGCTGACTAACAGAGCCTGAAATGGGTTACAAAGACTAGACTCGTGAGAGATGCTGGAGTATTTAGAGATACTTCTAGAGATACCACCTAACTTAGTACCTGTATTAGTTTGCAAGGGCTGCTTATAACAAAGTACCAAAGTAAGTGGCTTACAAAACAGAAATGTATTGTCCCACAGTTTTAGAGGCTAGAAGTCCAAGATCGGGTGTAGTTAGAGTTGGTTCTTGCTGAGAGATGTGGAGAAGAATCTGCGCCATGTGTCTTTCCACTTCTGGTGGTTTGCTGACAATCTTTGACATTTCTGGGCTTGTAGAAGCATCACCCAGATTTCTTCCTTCATTCTCACATTGCATTCTCCTGTTCTTGTCTGTGCCCAAATTTAATAGGGCATGAAATCTTTTTATAAGGACACCAGTCATACTGGATTAGGGGCCCGCTCTACTCCAGTATGATTTCATCGTATCTAATTATATCTGTAATGACCTTTTCTCCCAAGAGGTCACATTCTGAGGTAGTGGGAATTAGGACTTCAACATATGAATTTGGCGGGGTACACAGTTCAATTCATCACAGTGCTTTTTATACTTGTGCTCCTGGAACCAGAGAAGGAACTAGAGACCAAACATCCTTATGGCTTACCTTCCCCACGGGGGGCCACTGGCCCTGCTGTAATGCTCTCACTTTGAGAGGACTAGATAGTTAAGGCATGGTATGTGTTTGTCTACAAAGCTGGTAAGTTCTGGAACTAGGATGGGAATCCAAGTGCCTTGATACTAGAACTTTTTTCCTATTTCATTCTCTCTTTTTAGTGGTCAGTGATTCAGGGGGCATCCAAAGCAAATGGAATAAAGTAATTAACCAGTTAGTGATGGGGGGAAAAAACAACTTAACAATCATACAATTCAAATCGCCCATAAATTTCACCTATTACCAAGAAAAAGTTTCAAAGGCATGAAACCTCTGAAGGAAATAAACAAAATATGGTAAAGGATAGCTTTAGCAATCAAAAAGAGATATAAATATGGTTATACAGGAAATTTTTTTAATATGAAAGTAAAATTTTATAAATGTAATGAAATGGATCATTTTATAAAAATTACAAAAATTGACTCAAGAAGAGGTAGAAATCACAGTAAACATAGATAAATGAAAATGTAGCACCAGAAAGGTACCAAACCCAAATTTACTCTAAAAGTTTATTGAACTGCAGGACAGGTGGAAATATCCCCAAATATTTGCCCATTACCCTTATGAATAAAGATTTTTTAAAAACCTCTAATAAATATCTGCAAAATTGGATACAGCAGGAGAATCATGACCAGGATTTATTCCAGAAATACAAGTGTGGTTCAACATGAGAAACATCTATTATGTAATTTATTACATTAATAGGTAAGTAGTAAAGACTTATACTTTCTGTATGCTAACAATTTTGATAAATTGAAAACCATTCTTTTTTAAAAAAAATTCTTTTTAAGCCATAAATAAAAGTAAACTTAACTCAAAACCTCTTTCTTGTACAGAAGAAAGCAGACACAGTAATCAATAAAACTTCAAGTTACATATTCTAAATGTTATTATCTCAGCAAAGAACTACTTAACATTTTACTCCTCGGCAGCAACTTTGTGGTCTCTTTACAGGTCTTCAAAGTTTTTGCTCTGGAAAAGATGCTGTGGTGCAAAGTCACACAGCAGGAGAAACAGGGTCATAAAGAAGCCATTGGATATATAAGAAAAATATAGATATACACACACACACATACCCAGTGCCAACCACAGCATGTGCCAAGCACTTGCTGAGCACATTACATACATGGTCTCCTCTCATCCTTTCAACACGTCTGCAAGATGGGTATTGCTATCCCCATTTTGCAGATGAGAAAACCTGAACCTCACCCCGTCTGAGGGCTCTTTGCTGCCGCACCACCCTGTGGCCCCAGTAGAGGGCGGTGGACATCACATAAGGGAACAGAGGAAAAGGGCAGGGGAACAGCAGGAAAATCAAGGCTGCAACTTGAAAAAACCATCTGTATAAACAAAGACCTTAACAGGACATGAAAAATCTAGGGGTTCAAAATAAATAGATTTTGGAGACTCTGGATAGACGTGGCCAGTGAGAGCCTTCCTTCTTCAATCAGAAATAAATATTCCCCCTTTTAGGTGATGCGTGCGCAGAGCCAAAGCTGGGAAATAATTACAGAGTGGCTTCAACTACCAGCCACCCTCTAGAAGTCGGCTGTGAAGTTGAATGTGGAAATGACATAGGTAATCAGGTTGCTGGGGATGATGCAAACCCATTATTTCCCCCAAATTAAAGCGCTCTATTCATGTCCAGAGCTCGAAAATTCACTTCTCAGTAAAGGTCAACAAAAGCAAAGACTGCCTAAATTGAATTATTAAGCCAGCTGTCAGACGGGACAGTGACAGAATGCAGGGTGACATTTGGAGTCAGGATATCAGCTGAAATTAGCATGGCAGGGTCCTTGCGTCGTTAGTCGGGAGCTCCTCTTTGAGAAATACTCTCTCACTAAAAGAATGGTGCCAAGTTGGCATTCTTTTTATTCCCTTACTGATTTATCTCATTCTTTTAAATAGCAAATCCAGCAAACATGACCTTAGTTCACCAAAGCAATGGGTTTCCGTTAGGGCTGATCATTTACTCACCTGTTATCGCTTGTCCACATTCTAAAGCAGCTCCTGAGGCAAATTCAAAGCGTGACATAAAAATCTGACCTCTGGGTTTGGTTTGGTTTGGTTTGGTTTGGCTTGGTCTGGTCTGGTCTGGTCTGGTCTGGTCTGGTCTGGTCTGGTCTGGTTTGGTCTGGTCTGGTCTTGGTCTGGTCTGGTTTGGTAAGTGTAGGTAGGTGTGAGAAAGTTGGCCAGCACCCGATGACCCGCGAACCCACCACTGCTCACTAGGGGCAGCTTCAGAAGGTAGGAGGGCCTTGGTAGGCAGGAAGGGAGACCTCGAGCTATTGACATAGAATGAATGACAAAAGGGCCTAGATCACCGGCCGCCCCCTTAGAACTGCCGATGCTACTAATTTTTTCTCTGTAACTTTGAGGAAGTCACTTAAACTCTAATCTCTCGTTTACCGATCGCGAAAGGGAAATAGGACACTCAGGATGAGGTTGCCTGTGCTGACCTGAAGGTGGGGGTGGCTGTGGGTGATTTTATGTTGTGCTTTTTTGCTTGTCTTCTGATTTTTCAAAAAATGAAATTTTAAGCAGATTATAAGATTTCAATATTCTTTGATCTTTATACACCAACATTTCTTCCAGATGAAGTTGTTGCCTGGCTGCTGATGAACGAATGTTCTGCCTTTTGGACGGGCCTTCCCACCTGGGGTCACAACGGAGGCGGCAACCCGTTACCGGCGCAGATTACAGTCCAAGTTTCTTCCACAGCCTACTTCTCAATAAGTTCGAAAGCTTCTTCCAGCAATAAAATTAAATGACAATGATGCTTTCATTGCTTTCAGCCGATACATATTCTCTGGTCATCATAGTGAAATACTTTTTGAGGTTAATGCCTGACCTCAAAACTCAGGGAGTTAATGAGCTGTATAGAAAAGTTCAGGACTATTCGCTAACCTGTGATCAATTCAAGAAACTACTTAAAGGGCATGATTAATCACATTTTCAGAAGTTTACATTTTTTTAGCATAATGAAGGCCACGGGAAAGAAATGTGTTTTTTCGAGTTAGAGTGAATTAGATAGAAATGTCATAATTTTTTAAATGACTACAAAGGTTCAAATATACACCTAATATCAAAGGTCTTATTTTTAAGTTTAATTTCCCTTATATACATATTGGCACACGTGTAATAACACATAATTAATTAATACGAACACAAGGCCTTTGGTATTTCCATCTGAAGTGTTTTTAACTTTTAATAGTTTGGGTGTTACTCATGATCACGGTAGAAATGTTGACAGGAATTCTAGCATTCTAGATTTATCTCTCTCAGTCGACATGAACTTGGGTTTGTTGGCTACAGCGTCCACCACTTTTTCTCCTCGAGTTTTCATTTTCTCAGAGTCACAAGATCTAAATTCAATTCATGGGAACAAACACTTACTGAGGAGAATCAGCTATTTATACAGCACGGAGCTAAGTACCAGGTGAGAAAAAGGGAACCCAGTCCCCACCCTCATGGAAGCTGGACCCAGGGCACACCCAGGAAGACGCCTTCCCCTGCTGGGACGGGCCCAGGACAATAAAGGAGGCCGAGCGCCCCGAAAGCCCCGCTCATCCCCGCTCAGGACACCCGCAGAGCACGCAGGCCGGGGCTGCAGGTGAGCCACCGGCTCCCACGGGACTTACCCCACAGCGCCTCTCACGCCCGTGTCCCCCGTCAAGGTCACTAGGCCAGGCCACCCATTTCTCACTAGGATCCCACCCCTATGCGTTCAGCATGTATACACATGTGACTCAGTTTCTCACTCCTTCCCAACCCCAAGTGCCAGCCCTCTGTACCCCGCAGTCTGTTATCTGCACAATGCCCCCAAATGCTCCCTCTTCTCTGAAGGGCCCAGGGATCTGGCTCCTGCCTACCTCCACCGAAGGGAGAGCTCCCTCACCCCGCCCTGGCTCCCGCCGTCCTCTCCACGTTGCTTCATTCTACCTCAGGCAACTCCTGCTTGATGTTTCTGGAACTCCCCAAGCTCCTTCCCCCCGTGGCCTCTGCACTTGCTACCTCTGGTGAGAATACACGCGCCCTGCATCGTCACATGGCCACCGCCTTGCTTCATTCTGGTCTCTGCTCAAGTATCACTCCTCAGGGACACTTTCTAAAACAGCCACCACCACTCACACCCAGCACAAGACCCCTCCCCCACTCTCTTTCCCCTGCTTTATTGTTACGGCACTTACACCACTACTATCAGCCACCGTTTGGTTGGCTCATTTGCTGTTATCGGAACATAAGCTCCCTTTGGGGAAAAAACATTCTTGCTCATTTCTGCACCTTCAGTGCCAAGAACAATGCCTGCCACAGTTATAGCTACTAAACTATATTTGTTGAATGGAGTGAATATTCTAGAATTTCTAGAAAGCTCCAGGAAAAAAAAAAAAAAAATCATGTTTATATATGTTTCAGAAACAGCAAATGCTATAAACTCCATTTGGAAGATTCACAGTGCAGGTTTGCTTAGGCGTGGCTATGACACATCTCAGAGGAAGAAACCCATTGAACCCAGCATGTCACAAACTTCCTCACTGTGCTCCTTTTCGAGTCTCACCTACCAACATCCATAGAACAGTACTACATTTGGGAAAGGCCAATGTTGGCTGTGGAAGTCCATTGAGGATATTTTAGGAAAGGAGTGACACCTTATGACTTCGGGGCAATGCCCCACTCTCTTCTTGCCCCCTGCCTACTCCAATTTCCTAATGTCTTTCCCAGACCAGAAACAGAACTCCATTCTCAGTAGTCCGGGCACTTGGCATCTGAGACTGATGTGAGAGAAGGAGGAGTCTGTATGTTAGGGGACAGTAGTTGGAAGAGTTTGTTATCCAAAGAACCACATGGAGACCAGCAATGTGACACCCAGGCTCATCTCACCCAGGTCACAGGGTCCTCCAGTACAGCATCATCCAATCTCCCCAGTGCCAGCCTCCTCCCAAGACCAATTCATCCTCACTGTAGGGTGTGTGGGCCAGGGGACACTGTCAGGAGAGTGAGCATAAATCTGCTTGCTAACACAACTTACTACTTTCCCCAGAAGATCACAGTGTTGTCTTCCCAGAACACTGCAGCCAGAGCCCAAGGGAGCCTGGTTGTAGGAAATATCTTTTTTTTTTTAATATATTTTTATTGATTTCAGAGACGAAGGGAGAGGGAGAGATAGAAACATCAATGATGAGAGAGTCATTGATCGGATGCCTCCTGCACGCCCCTTGCTAGGGATCGAGCCCACAACCCGGGCATGTGCCCTGATAGGGAATCGAACCCTGATCTCCTGGATCTTACGTCCATGCTCAACCACTGAGCCATGCCAGCCAGGCTGTAGGAAATATCTTGAGCACTTTACATAGACTCCAAAGTTCCACCTGGGTAAAGGAACGTCTTTGAAGACAGAGAAATGCAGTCTAGACGGCTTTCTCCAACTTTGCTTAATCATGGTACAACCACATTCCCAGCCTCTGATGCTTAAGTGAGACCCAAAAAAACCACTCCCCATCCTGACTGAAGCACCACCTAACAAATCCTTCCTGGTGGGTCACTCTGCTTAGGTTCTCTCTGCTCGACAAACCTGCAGCCCGGTCACTCTGCCTGCCTTGGTAGCACTTCAAAAGTTGACCTGGAAACATGAAGCATTACAGGCATGGAAGTGGTCTCCAAATACTTCTCAGTGATCACTGCGGGAGTAAGAAATTTTGAGCATGCATATTTCTTTATATCAAGTATTTATGTAAATAGTTGACATAAAGAATTTACACACACCACTATATTAATATATTATATGCACTTTAAAACACAAACAAAATTAAAATTTTAAAAGGATGAGATCAACTTGAAATAATCAATATTTTTAACATAAGATTCTTTTGTTTTCAGATTAACTAGCATAGAGCTATGCATCACCCTCTTTAATAATTTAAGAAATCACCCCTATGATTTCCTTTATTTTGTTCAAAGATTTACAAAAATGTTTTCTCAAACACACAGAAAAGTTAAAATAATAGTATAATGAATATTTGGATACTCATGGCCTAAATTAAACATCAGTTAACATTTTGCCATATTTGCATTATCTGCATTTGTGTGTATAAACGGAACCCATTGAAAATAAGATAAAAAGATCACACTACTTCAACTATAAACACCTCAGCTTATATCTCCTACAATTACAAACACTCTCCCTCAGAATCAAAATACTTTTATCATAGCCCAGGAAATCAGCAATAATTTCCTAACATCATCTCCTATGCAGTTCATATTCAAATTTCTCCAATAGTCCTAAAAAATTCTTTTGTAGCTGCTTTTTTCCAAACAAGGATCAAATGAAGATTCATGCATTGCATTTGGTAGTTATTTTTTTATTCTCTTTAAGTCTAGAGGGGTCCCCATTTATCTTTTTAGAACGTTGTCTTTTTGGAAGAGTCCAGGTGGAACTGCTCACAGTCTGTGTTTACCTGATGATTCACTGTGGTGCCGATTACGTGTTCCTCTCCCTACTGCACCCCTTCTTCCTGAGAGGTGGGTTCAAAGGCTTGGTTGAACTCAGCGAAACACTTTGGCAAGAATGTCGCTTTAGGGAGTACATGACACCGGGCCACCCCACTGTCGACAGGTGGCCCTGATGTCGCCAACCCAAAGCCACATTTCCTCACTTGTAAGTTATCTGCAGGATGATCTTTCTCAGAGTCTATTGATGACCTTTGCCTGAATAAATTATTACATTGTGGGGTTAGAAAACAGTGATTTCCTCACTCTGATTCCTTCTCCATTTATTAGCTGGTATTCCACCATAAAAAAATTCCCTCATCTACTGAGAATGAAATACAGTTCCTCCCAAAGGCAGGGTATAGGCTTAAAATTTCTAGAGTAAGGCGTTAGTAAAAAATCAGTTTTTCCTTTTGCTTTAAAAATTTTTTATTAGTAGTAGTATTTCTATCTACTCATAGATTTTTATTTATTTAATGTTTTATAATAAATTAGAGTTGCTATTTTTTTTCAATCCCAACTGCGGTAGCTTAAAGCTATAACTTAAATCTCTAAAAATAAGCTAAGTAAGTGCTGGTGCAGCCCCCACACTGGGGTGGGCAGACCTGTGGGAACTGCTTTCCTCCAAGGACACATTTGAGCTCAGGGAGCCCTGAAATCGCACCTGTCAAACAGGATGAACCTGGAGACGCATTACTCGGCAAAATGCCAGAAATTCATGCTACAACATGATATCAGATGTCTTAAAAAGACAAACACTGTTCAACATTTCTACCTCAGTCTGCCTCCTTAGTTACTGACTTTTGGGGCAAACAGAAAAAGAAAGACCATAACAGTTAACAACTAACATTTCCTCAATTAAAATGAAAACAGGAGTGCTGATTGCACAGCTCAACCATATTTTACACTGTAGTGTACTAATTTAAAATATTTTTTTTCTTTTTGCTGGATGTAACAGACAATCCTGACTAGCTCAAGGAAATAAAAATAGATCCTGGGGTAGTTCAGTGAAAGGAAAAGTTGGCCGGTCACGAGACATCCCTGAAGCCTCAGCAGTGGATGTGTGGGCACCTGGTTTCCTGAGGCTACAGGGTCAGGTTCCTCAGCTGCAACTCCTCCTGTCTGTCCTTAGGCTGAACAGGTTCCCCGAAGGAGCACCTGGCGGGCCTGGCTGGGGCTGGGCTGGCCCTGGATGAGGTCGGAGAGGCAGGGTCAGGAGCAGGGACATGGCCCCAGAGGTCCACCGCCGGGCAAGGTGTCATCGCGAATGGCAGCCTCCACCGAGGAAACTCCAGCCGTTCTTTAAAATGAACTGGGGGTGGCTGTCCGTGGCATGTTGTGTGTTGCGTGGAGCTGCGGGAATTTCATTTACTTCACACTATCATTCTGATAGGAGCGATCTTTCTGTTTTGTTCAAACGAAATGTCTTAGGGGAAGTGCTATGATTTTTACTGGTTTAGGGAGACGACAGCTAGGGAGTCAGTTTGAAAAACAAAGTTCGGGGAGAACAAACAGGTACCCTTGCCTAGGGAATTCTCACATAAACACCCAGGCACTGGTTTATCTCACACACAGTAATTCTGCTCAGCACTAAAGGGTCCTCTCTTTACCCGGCCAGAGGCTCTGGCGGCGTGGGGGCTGTGCAGGCGTGGATGACTGGTGCCACCTTCAGGTGTCAACCATGAATCAGAAAGAACAAGCGCTACAGCTAAGAAGCAAGCAGCAGGCAGATTGCTCTGTGGCTGTTAGTTAGACACACCTGCAACACCATCTCCCCTGCCCCGGTTAGCTCTTAGTGACCGCCACCATCAGGAAGGCAACTTCTCCAGCTGGGCAACAGTGCTGGGCACACAGTTGGATTCATCTCAATTTTGGAACAATAAATTTGCTTTAAAAACTAAAGGGATGAAACCCGGTGCTATACTTCCATTAAGCTAACCTTGACACAACTGGGGAATATTCTGGACTTCCCACTTGAGCACTGGGGTGGGGCTTGTTCAGAGTCATAATTAGCTCATGTTCTTCAACCTGCATTTCCTTAACCAGGGGACAGGACCATGAGATGAAAACCTCCTGGCTTTCCACCTTGTCCTGAGCCCAGAGCACTCAGTGTTTATGGCTGAAGCTGGCCACCGGGCAATGCCAAGGGACCCCAGGAGAAGGCGAGAAGGTTCCTTCCGGTTCACCCTGTCTTTCCTTATAATGTTCCTCCACCTCCCGCTACCCAAACTCCCCACCCAACAGGCCTTACAAGGCTATCTTGGAAAGCTTTTTAAAAACACTAAGAAAACCATTACAAATCTGTGTTGCTCTTTTAAGATATAAATTTTTAGGTTCTCTTAGAATAGAAAACATTAGTTTTAACAAGGACATTTGGTTTAGTGATTTATTATTTCAATACCATACCTACTGCACTGTGTACATATACCCAAATAGTATTAAAGATTCTAGACTATATTTCAAAAAGTCTAAGCCCCCCGAGATGAGACTATTATGGGGCCTAAAGTAGTTTAAGAACAGAGATCCAGAGACATAGTTCATGATACTGGAGAACAAATAAAAGGCCAGACTCTTGAACACTGGCAGATAGCTCGCCACCTTCATCTGAGGATGAAAGAACTGTTGTTTGAGAAAATTATGGTCAAAAATCATTTCTATATTCTTAATGTAAAGGCAGCACAGTGAAAGCTAAAATAATCAGGCAGGACTTTCATTTGAAACAGAAATTGTCAAATTCTTTGAGTTTTTTCACCTTGAAGCTCAGGCACACAGTAAATTACAGATGTGGGGCACAAAATAACATTCTTCTCTTCCATAGCCTAATGGAATCTATTTTCAGTATCCATTTGGTACTAATTTCCCCAAGTTTCAAAGAATAAAAGTAGTCAGTGACATGCAAAGCTTGCATCTAGGATACTAGAAAAATACCACCTATTTTACGATGGCTGTCATTTTTTAAAGCCTGGTTCTGCTCGAAGAATTGCTTCAATAGCGATGAAAAGAGGCGTGCTTTCCCAACCATGATGGAATTTGCCTGGTTATACTCACATAGTTTTCTATAAAGACACTATCTTTGGAAAAAAGAAAAGAAGACCAAGTTTTGTGCGACCTATAGCTTTTTACTTTTAATAGCCAACAAAGTACATGAAAAATATCAATTGCTTCTCTTTAAGTCTCTCCACTTTCCATTTCTAGATGCTTTAAACAGGGTAGAAAAAGCAAAGCAACAAACCAAATTCCATCCACTCCACTGAAGGCTGACATTTCCATGTTTCCTTTGCAAAGAGTCAATAGTAAAGTCATAACTATGGAAAGGAAAACAATTATTGCTTAAGTGCCTCCTTAGTTCCTGAATATTTTTCCATAAAGAAAGAGTGTGAGCCTTGTATTACTGCAGAAAAAGTTACTTTTTTCTTTTCATAAACGTTTTCGCTTCTTTCAAAAGCTCTTCCACGTCTTCCTTCTCTTGGCCCTCCTTGCCGGGGTCCCAGTCAGAGTCCTCATCTGTGGGCTCATACTCTTCCTCATCAGCTACAGAGCTGTCGTCCGGGTCGCGCTCATCCGGTGGCCCGCCATCGTCACCTGCAGTGCTTCCCACTGGAAGACAGGAGTTAGGCACACAACACATGAGCCGTCACTCAGCCTGGGATTAGGGATGGCTGTCAAATGTCCTTCTTTGTCAAGAAAAATTAATTTTACTTAATACGTTAATCACTACACATTCCTAGAAAGCGAGCTAAAGTGCCCATCTGTTATTTATCATTTCTAGCTTTTCCTCCCATAATGCTCCTGAGACTAAAATGTAGGGTGAGAGCCATAATAACGGTTCCTTCATGATACTGTAGTTACATCCAGGCCCTACCTTCTGGGGTGGGAGAGTGTATTTTTGTCCCAGTTACTCACTGCCCCTCCCTGTGATAGGATTGTATTTCTCCAGCCCCAATGACATAGGACTTGGCCAAAAAAGTGAGGAGAAGTGGTGGCCCTTGCAAGGAGAAGCTTCAGAGCCTCTCTGGTCCTACTATTGTTATTTCCTGTCTGCGGTGAGAACAGCAGGTCCCTGGCAGAGGCTGATCCTTCAACCTGAATTCCAAGCTGGGACAGGCCACAGCCAACACACAGCAGGAACATGAAGAAGAAACACACCTCATTTTTATTTAAGGCACTGAAATTTGGGCATTGTAATGGCAAACCTAGCCCAACCGGATTGACACATGACGGTTGTGAGCAAATGGGAAAATACGAGTTTACATACTTTGGAAAGTTTAGTTTATAAATCTATGATATTCTACAGTTCATCCTACAAGTAAGATTACTATGATAACAGCCACTAGAATTTACAGATTTCTAATTAATATTATAATACTAGAATTCTTCTGTCTCCAAATTAACTTCTTCCCTCATCCCACTCTGCTTTATATTCTTTCCACAGTGAGTGACAGACTTGGTTTAAAATAAGGCAGTGAAAGACTCCGGGAAGATGGGGAGCATTTAGAAACAAGCAGGGTGATTCTATCTGGAAATCTGAAGGGCAGAGGACAATCCCTGTGAAGAAGAGTAAATGCTGGGGTAAAAAATATCAATGTCCATGCTTTTACATAGGCTTTCGTTAGCTTCCTCCTAAAATGTTCACCTCTAATAGACAGATATAACTTAAATGAAAGTCATGGAATTTAATGGGGGAAAAAGAAAGATGATGACCAAGAAAGTAATTTATTTGTGATCTTAATTTCCCACAGCCCAGAAATTTATGTTTTTCTTAATATTACCATTCATTCCAGAGAGGATGTGAGATAGCTAATAATAATAATGAGGTAATTAAAAAAATACAAATAGAAACATGAAAAGTAAAATATAAATACGTCAATCTCAATTTTTAACACAATTATTATAAATTGAGTATCAAATTTCCCCCCGAGTGTCTTAGCAGCCAAGGCTGAAAAGGGCTACGTAATAACCCACACGATTCTCATCACCCCAGTTCCTTACAGGAAACCTTGTACTGTTCTTATCTGTATACACTTCTATATCCTTCAACATCTTGAGGGCATGTTTGATGTCTGACTAATCTCAATTCCCATATAACTTTTATGATGGAATACATCAGAGGGGAGTCTGCAGATGGGGAGCAGAGTATGGAGGGGAAAAATAATCAGTATCTCTGTCTTTGCCCATTTTGCTCTTGGAAGTATGTACGTAACTAATGACAGCTAAATAGAGTTTCCTTTCATATATATATATATATATAAAGCTGCAACAACTTCAGGTTCTCCTCCCACGTGACTGGCTGTCCCTTCTCAGTACCCTTTGCTGAGTCTCCCTTACCTTCCAACCTCTAAGGTGTGGAGTGCCCAAGTGTCAGGCCGGGGCCTCCTCTCTAACCACTCCTTACATGATTCCATCCAGCCTTATATTCTAAATTCACAAATTTAATCTTAAGCCCTGACCATTGCCTTAATTCCAGACTCTCACTCATCTGACTACCTATGTGTAACGTACTTGGATGCGTAACAGGCATCTGAACATGACATTTCCAGAACACAACTTTTGAGTGGCTTCCCTGAAATCTAGTCATTCTCTCACTCGTCTTGAGTATCTGACTTCTACAGCCTTCCAACCTTCCACTTGTTTAGGCAAGAAACCTTAAAGCCATCCTTGAATATCTCCCACTGAAAGTCCGATATTCACTATGTCAAGAGATCCTGTTGGCTCTACCATCAAAATACACGCACCACTTACCACATCTATTCCAATACCTTAGTCCCAACGCTATCATCATCTTTGTGGCCTATTCCAATATCCTCCTAACTGGTTTCTTTACTTCCACTCTTGTCTGTTCTTTACAAAGAATAGCTTTCCATCTCACTCTGAATAAAATCTAAAGTCCTTACTTGTAGAACTCAGCCTCGAAGACCCTAGGAAACTGGCCCGCTGATAGCTTTTCTGATCCCATCTGCCACTCTTCACTTATTCTCTTTCTTCCAGTTCTATCCTCTCTTTGCTGCTCCTTGAAGAGTCCAAGCATGATCATCTCCAGCACTTTTGAAGTCCCTATTCCCCCTGCCTGGCATACTCTTCCTCAGAAACTCACATGGCTTCTTCCTTCATCTAGAATGTTCTGAATATGCTGCCACATAACCCTTGAAAGTACACTAAAAACATAAGGTTAAATTGTTGCTTAATAATAACTATACTTAAAAAAAAAAAAAACTCTGCCTTTCCAATGAAATAAAAAGATTTTATTTAAAAATTAATTGTTCTAAAAATATGTCCTTCATACAGAACATACTTTAAAGAGATTTTCTAAAGGAAATTCATATATTTTTGATGATGACATAGGATACACATCACTAGTGTTCAGGTTCCTATTTCTGTGGAGATACACAGATGTGTCAGATACTCTTCATGGAACAATGCTAAACTTCATCAATAAAGCAGAATTTTAATCAATATCATTACATTAATGCCAGAAAGGAGGTTAATCACAAATGCTACATCATTACATACAGCCTCAGTAAAAAAATGTACGACATATAACATATAACCTCCACACATATCAGCTCAGATAAAATGCGTCTACTAGGGTCTGGAGTACTAAAGCACTCAAGTGTGTTCCCGTCAGAAACATCAAATGGAATTCCCAAAGGTGGAGTTAATTATTCTTATCACTTGGTTACAAGTTGGTTGTGTTTATACACATACAAATGCATGTAGGCATAGCCTGGGTGGAGTGCATTTTATTCTCTCACTCTGTGGGCAGGAATACTGTGCACTGAACTGGCCTCTGCGAATGACACAGAGAAGCCAGAATTTGTTAAAGGGAAAAAATATTAGAGTTCAGAAGCAGGGGAAACAGAAGGTAAACAGACTGATGCAAATAGGGCTGATGGACATTTGATAGCTGCTTGCCTAGTGTCTCTTCCCTCTCCTTCTCCTTCCCCAAAAAATTTTAGTTTCTATTGGGCTCTGCAGGAGGTGACTCTACCCTGGTTCCAGGGCTGGTACAAACTCAGCAGTGGCACAGTGAGTGGTTCAAGAGAAAGAATGTGATCTAAGCCAGTTAAAAAAAGTGAATGTTATGACTTTTTCCTAGAAATAGTGAGAGTTGAAGTTTTACATTTTCTCTCTCCTTAGATGTGGAAATGGGTGCTTATCATCCAGCTGAACAAGGGTGGGGAGAGAAGCCAGTGTGGCGAGCATACTGACCGCTCTAAAAACGGAATGACAGAGGGAAATTGGGTGACTAGTGACTTTATTAACAATATCAATGAGCCAAAGCATAAATTATGTCTAAATCCAGTCCTATTTTTGGACTTTTCAGTTATGGAGTAAGTTCTCTACCATTTAGACCAATGTGAAATTTTGTTTTCAGATACTTACAAAGAAAAGAATCCTAACAGATACAAGGACACATATATATATATATATATAGTTATACAATGATTACAGAAAACATTCGCTATATAAAAAATTTATATATTTTTTAATCTAAGAAAAATCATTAAAATTAGCAATTCAACAAATTCACAGAAGAAAAGATTTTGGAAAAAAAATCATAACTACTAGAAATTGCATCTAGGCTTAATAAGGAGATTCATTTGAAGATTTCATTTTGAATATCCTGAAGTAAAATTACTTACCTGGGCGTGTAGTATGTTTATATTCTACTTTGTGCTGAGGATTCTTCCTGGAAAAAAAACAGAAAGAAGAGAAAAGAAATAAAAAATAAGATCTAGTTTTCTAGTCACTAAAAATAAATTACTATTTCAATAAACCTAGAACATTCACTAACTTACACAGAAAATTAGACCCCAATAAGCCTCTTATTGAAAAGCATTTGCTTTTGCTCTTGTTAACTGCAGTTGCCATGCTGTACACAGCACTTGCTTTCTAATTTCAATATCACCTGATGCCAGGCATATTTCTAGATAAAAAGAGTGGTGAACCAAGCAAAGTTCTTTCCTCATGACTTATACTCTAGAGAAAGACAGTATGAGACAAACAAAATATATTCCTAAAGTAAAACATATTTTATTTTAAAATGTCAATGTCGTATGTATGTTATATATGTTAAAAATACAATGTAAAATAGTACATAAAATATGTAACACAAAATATCAGTATGTGTGTGTTTGTTGTATAATGTCTAAAGGATACTTCTAAGGCCCTTCTGAATCCAAAGCATTTAAGTCATGCCTCTTCAAAGAACACCCATCAATCGTCGTGAAAAAAACGGAAAGTCAGTTTGCACTGAGAAATTCATATAGCATATTCCAAAGTCAAACAGAAACTACTGTCTGGACATCTACTTATGGTTATATATACACTAATGATTACTTCTATTATTTTATTAGTTAAACAAATGTTTGGGTAAACTATATACAGAAGACATTCTCCAGGTAATGCAAAACTGCCCAAGCACAAAAATGCGAAGCAGTGACTGGTTGATCAGGATCCCCTTGACGAGTACCGACCTCTCAGAGGGACTGGTACAGGAGAGCGGGGCACACTGACAGGAGACAGGTGCTGAGGCGCACATTCACATGCAGCTGCCGTGAGGACGCATGAGGAACGCACTGGAAGGCCCTGTTCATGGTGGGTGGTAAGTAACGCTAGCCACTGATTCATTCAACACTGGTTCAAGGAACAGTCACAGGACACGACATGCCAGGCCCTGTGTCAGGGGTCAGTGACCATTTTTATTGCTAATATCTCTTCTTTGTTGGTAACTTTTTCTACAACAGGAGCATTAAACACAGCACAAGAGTGCAACCACCCAGTTAATTAGGGTCATAACTCAACAGTTTTGAAGAGTGGGAAAAAGATTCAACAAAGACTGTGTTTGGGGTAGTTAACCCAAATGTCACCTTTTGATGGAAAAGAAACTTCAAAGCTGAGAGAAAGAAACCGGACAACTTCAGTGTGACGAGGAGAGCGGCAGTGAACAGGGCTGTGGCGGCCTGCGGGACGGCCTGCCCTCTGCACCCGCTGGCGCAGGCCCGCGGTTCGGTTCAGGCCTTGCTGTGCCGGACGCCAGGGGGCAGGCACAGACGGAGACAACCGTCCCAAAGCTGCTCTTCATCAGCAACTTGGAAAAGGTTGCTGGTCATATGAGATTATTTTTGGTAACCTTTAAAAACTCTTTTATTCTTATTGTGGTAGTTACACTGTAACCTTTTATGTTGAGAAGAATTCAGACCTCCTGGAAGGTGGTAACGGCACAATGACGCTCCATGCGCTTCGCTGAGTCTTGGAGTGTTAACGGGCCCCACAGGCGCTGCGTTATCTCCTCGGTCACTGACAGGTCAAGGCCTTTCCTGCTTCAGGTACCAGGCAGTCCTATCTTTTCCTGCCTTGCCCTTAACATAGCAGGATTACTGAAAAGTTAAATACGGCCTTAACTGTTTGCTACGGGAGCCTCCTTCAAAAGCTGATTTAGAAACTCTGAAGTAACTAAATGATAGGTTTTAAAAACAAATCTAAATAAATAAAAACAAGTACAGAAACAGAATCAGGGGCGCTAACAGAGACAATCACAGTTTATGTACCAAACAGCAGTTACAAGGCAGCTGACATCAGCTGAGAGACTGAAAGGGAAAGTAACTTTTAGCGGGGGTGCGGGGTGCAAGGTGTCAATGGGGAAGAAAGGGACATTTGTAATACTTTCAACAATAAAGATACATTTTAAATAAACAAATAAATAAATAAATAAGCAGGCAAAGTGAAGGCGGCATCAGAAAGTGAGGTGGTGGTGGAGGTGAAGGTTCCACCTTACAGCTGCAGAGGGTGGTTCCCGTGCTCTGTCACCCTGGAGCACAGCCAAGCTGCACTCACACACCCACCGACGCAATCTGACCTCACACACTACCCAGGAAAAGCCAAGCTGTTTCAGAATGAATGCATGGGAAGGAAGTTCTAACTTTGTATATTTCATAAAGGAAAAACAGAAAATTGTTCTATAAAGTTTTATACTGAAAAAAGAAAAGAATTTAGCTCCATGTGCAGATTTTCATCTGCCTTGGGGCCAGCAGCAGTTGTTTCTTTGAATCTCTGCCAATAGTTTCCATCCTTTCCCAGGAGAACTTGCTATTTTCATAAAAAGACAAATATAAGGCTGCAATGGAGACCTGAGGGAAACTAGTTGAATTGATATTTTTCCACATTGAACTTAAAGAGCAAACCTCCCATTTAAAACAAAAGTATGGATTAATACTGATAAGTCTATGCTAGCTCTTGCACTGAAAATGAAGGAAAAATATCCTCTGTGACAGAGTCAGAGCTTGCTGGGTGGGTATTTTCAAATATAATTTATTCTTTGTTAACGATAAATATAACTCATGGGATAAATGAATTTTAATAAGACAATGAGCCAAAACAGAAAAGATATCACATGCAAAAGCATACCCTTAAAATAAAAAAAATTTTAGACATGTTTTGTTTACATATCTACTTAAATGTGAAAAAATATTCTGAACGTTAAATTCTTACATTATCTTCTCCTTCAAGGACCCCATAATCTCAGTCCCAACTCTTATTTGCAGCTCAATCCTTCATTTCTACTGTCAAGGAGCAGTTTTGGGTTCTTTACCATTGATAGGCACTTGCTCATAGTCTTTTTGCCAAGAATATTATTCTTATTCTACACAGCTCCCTCAGGAAGGCAAGTCTGATTTCTAGAACATATTGTCTATCTTCATCTACCACTTGGTACCTACCACATAATTTCTTATACTGTCATCTAAATTTTCAATACAAATGTGTGTGTGCGTGCGCATTATCTCTATCATCTGTCAAATGAGCTGCTGGAGGGAATGGGGGTTTTCTTACACAGTATCTTCTATAGTAAGTACAAGAGTGACTTTCACAGGTTACATTCAACTGTATTTTTCCTAAGTTTTTCTACTATAATATAATGACCTTTTTCCTTCAAAAAAGTTTTTTAAATTAAGCTTTTACATGAGTTTCTAAAATGATAAAATATTTTACATTTTTCTACTTAATAGGAAATAAAGACAATTGTTTTTGCTACCTATTATTTCTTAGGGAAATGACTGTTGAAAAGCAATGGCAAGAGTAATTTGCAATAAAAACTGAAGTTTAAAATTCTCATTGGTTGGAGTACAGAAAACAGTTTTTAATAATTTCTAGACGGATCATGAGTTTTCTTGAGTTAATGTTAGTACTTAATTTTTTAGTAAATGGTCATCCATAGATCCAGATGTTTTGAGAAATCTATTCTTTAAAAGACAGTTTTTCTATTGGAACTATGCCAGAAAAAGCCTATTCTCATTAGGTTGAAAAGAATGTCAATGTGGTGAAACTGTTACACTCACACCTATAAAGTTAATAATCAAAGTACTTACTGAATATTTTTGCACAAACCTATGACTACAATAAGTTAGCATTTCTGCCATCAACAATTCATAGTACTTCTCCAGGAAACAATGAAAACCTGACAGTCATAATAAGCAGACTCCACTGCAATCAAGTTCCTGAGATACTGACTACTCAGCATCCTAAGACACTTAGCTCTGGTCCATCAATCACTCGGGTCAACAGGGAACAGAGAGTCCTTCACAAATGCTTAAGAAATAGATGCCACTGTATCTTGGACCTGTTCTCATCTGGCTGGTTCGACTTCAGCATTATGTCATAGAAGGGGCTCTGGTTTCGGGACCAGAAGACCTAAATCCGAATTCAAGCTACACCGTGTACTGGTTATGCGATTCAGCACTCGTCCTATAAACCGAGTCTCCACTCCCTCACCTGTAAAGCAGGGATATTAGTGCCTACTTCACACTAGGTTGTTCCAAAGGTTAAATGAAGTAATCTGTATAAATATTTGTAGGCTATTAAGCATTTTACAAGTGTCAGCTATTTTTATAGAAATAGAAATCGATTTTACTTTAAGATAACCAACGTCTTAAAACTGTACCAGTAAAAGTAATTGCCAATTAATACTAAATAGCTGAATTTTGCCTTTAATAATACATACAATTATTATGGTTATTTCCCCAATCATACTTCACACATTTATAGGATATATTCTAACGTTTGCCTATGCATATTCTATTTTCAAAAATCAGTTCTTTCATAACAAGGCAGAGTGCCTTTTTCATATAATCCTGGGTTAAAGCTAAGTGCCAATTTTGTACAGTTCTTTGGTCGTATATGAACATTTGTAATAACTTTCAAGGATAATGCCAAATTCCACCCAGGACTTTTTCCTAATAATGAATGGAAATACTTACTCAGAGTTTATTCATAAAAGATTTACATCAACCTTTTCCGCAAATGGCATTTTCTGTAACTCAGCAGGCCTCAAAATCACCTCCCTCCCCTTCCCTCCTCTCCCTCCCCTCTCTCCCCTCTCCCCTCCCCCCCCCCTCTCTCTCTCTCTCTCTCTCTCTCTCTCTCTCTCTCTCTCTCTCTCTCTCTCTCTCTCTCTCTCTCTCTCGCATTATTGTTAATGATTAACAGTAACCTTTGGGTTCTAAACACAGGGCTATACACTCATAACCACACCAGGCTTTGTGAGCTGTTCTCTTTTCCAAAACATTTCTGTCTTTAATGATATAGATATGTAAATAACAATACATATCTGAAGGAAGAACACTTCAGGAAGAGGAAATTAAAAATGTATTTAAATTTGCTAAGGTAGAAACAATTTGCTAGGGCAGTTGGAAACACACAGAAAGATCCGTATAGCTCAAGGGGAATGACTGAGAAAGAAAACAGCAGAATATCAAGTCAGAGAATAAATTGTGAGACATGGTAAAGAGTTTTGTGGGAAGCTATTGGAAGGTTTTGAGTAAGAAAACAACATTATATAACTTATTTTTAGAGAATTCCCCTGATTGCTGTGTGGAAAACAAACCACAAAGGGGCAAGGGAAGAAGAAAGGATATACTCCAGGAAGAGGTGAGGGTGGTTAGCACTCAGATGACAGGGCAGAGGAAGTAAGAAGTGGTCAGGGTTTTAAAGGCTGAAATGCCAGAACTGCCAAAGGGTTGAACGAGTGATGTGAAGAGAAGGGAAGAACCAAGGGTGCTCCCTGGTTTGGGGCCTCCACGCTGGGTGTGAGGGGAAGTCACTGACAAAGGTGGAGGACACTCGGGAGCGAGCTGCTTTCCTGATAGAAATCAAGAGTTCTGTTTCAGGTGGGAATGCAGACTGGTGCAACCACTATGGAAAACAGTATGGAGGGTCCTCAAAAAATTAGAAATGGAGCTGCCTTTTGACCTAGTGATTCCACTCCTAGGAATGTATCCTAAGAATCCTGAAACATTCATCAGAAAGAATATATGTACCCCGATGTTCATAGCAGCACAGTTTACAATAGCTAAGATCTGGAAACAGCCCAAGTGCCCATCAGTAGATGAGTGGATAAAAAGCTGTGGGACATTTACACCATGGAACACTATTCAACTATGAAGAGGAAGGATCTCATACCCCTTGGGACAGTATGGAAGGACCTGGAGAAAATTATGCTAAGTGAAATAAGCCAGGCAGCGAAAGACAAACATTACATGATCTCGCTTATACGTGGAATCTAAAGAACTTAATAAACTAATGAACAGAATAGATCCAATGACATGGAAGCATAGATGAGACTAACGAATGTCAGAGGGATGGAGGAGGGCAGGTGGGTGGAGGGGGAGAGAGTGAACACCTGTAAACCTACTTTTGCCCCATTCAGTGTATATATGTATTTTTATCTTTCTGAATATATTAATTTCTGACTGATTTTTGTGGGTTATTTTATGATTTGCATTTTCAGATTTTGCTTCTGGGAAAGTGTAGGACATCATGGCAGACCAATATTCTTGTTTTAATAACTAGAAAAAAACCTGATATATAAAAATAATTTTTATGAGAGGATTGTGGGAGTGTGAAAATTTTAGATTATCTAAAATTCCATGGAGGAAAAAGCCTTTCTTAGGAGAGCTGAAAATCACTGGCTCTTTTCTTCCTTTGTGGGCTAAGGCTAAGATTTGGCCAAGTGGAGGCACACTATTTGAAAAAAGAGAGACTAGTAGAGCTTTCCATGGTCTCATGGAATTTTCAGGACAGTTTAGGAATAAAAGGAAAAAGGCTAATTTTTCCAAAGGCAGACTGAGTTTCATTAAAATGTCCACCTAGCTATTATCTATCTAGATCTCTGACCAAGCAGAGATGACCAGCTCCTGTCTGTCAAAAAAAAGAATACCCTCACTAATGGAAGCTAACATCTACAACCTCTTTTTATAAACTAAGTTAGTATTCCAAGAAGCAATTACCTAGACATGAAGAGGCAGAAAAATATAACCAATAACCAAAACAAAAGAAACTAATCCAGAAATGTTGGTTAGCATATACAAATTTTAAAATACCTAAGAAAAATATGTCAAAGAATATGTTTTGAAAAGAGTGAAAAAATGGCAAATATGAGTGAAAAGATGGAAAATTTCAACAAAATTAGAAACTATAAAAAATGAATCATGGATATTCTGAATTGAAAAATACAGTTTCTGAAATTATCAACTCTTTAGATGAGTTTAACAGCAGACTAGACACCAGAGAAGAAAAGATTAATAAATGTCGAAAATGTGATATATATTTAATTGGAGTAGAAGGAGGAGAGAAGAGACAGGATGGGGCAGAAGCAATGTCTAATGAGATAACAGCAAAGCAATCTCCCCAAACAAGGTATCAACCTGCAAAAGGGCTTGGTGAACCCAAAACAGGATGAATACAAAGAAAAATATACCCAGCACATATAAACTGCTGAACGTAAAAGCAATAATAATAATCTTAAAAGTGGCCAGAGAAAAGGCACATTAATTACAAAAGAGCCACAATATGTACCTTTGACACAAACTATGAATGCAAGAGTCACTAGAAAGACATCTTTTTTAAAAAATATGTTTATTGATTTCAGAGAGAGGAAGGGAGAGGGAGAGAGGGAAATAGAAACATCAGTGATGAGACAGTCATTGAGTGGCTGCCTCCTGCAAGCCCCTGCTGGGGATCCAGCCCGCAACCCAGGCATGTGCCCTGACCGGGAATTGAACCAGGATCTCCTGAATCATAGGTCAGTGCTCAATTGCTGAGCGATGCCAGCCGGACAGAAAGACATCTTTTAAGAGATGAAAGGAAACAAAACTTGCCAAGCTAAAATTCTATACCGAGTAAAAACATCCTCCAAAAAAACAAACCAAATAAGGCCATTTTCAGACACACAAAAGCTGAAAGAATTCCTTTCCAGCAGATTTTCACTACATGAAATACTAAAAGAAGTTAAGACTAAAAGAAAGTGATACCAAATGAAAGGATGAAACTTCAGGAAAAAATGAAGGGCACCCAAAGTGAGAAATATGCCAGTAAATGTAAAAGAGTGATGATGCTTAACATTCAAGAAATTAATAACAATGCCTTATAAGTTAGCATGTATAGAGGTACAAATATATGATGATTGTTAAAATAAAATAAAAAAGGTGGAAGAGGAAATGGACTTAAACTGATGTAAGATTATTGCACTGTTTGGGAAATGGTAAAAATAGCAACTGTAAGACAGATTTTACTGTCTCATTTCTGGTATCAGAAAGAAAAATTTTAATATCTCACTTCTAAAGTATATATGACATTTGCTATAAGCTTTTTGCAGATATTCTTCATAATATTAAAGAAGTTTCCTTCTATTCCTACTTTGAAATGTTATCATAAATGAATGAAGTTTGTCATTTTTTAAAATAAGTTGAAGAATATAACCTTTTTTACTTTTTTTTTTAATAGTTTGTATAAAAATTGAGTGTTTTTTCTTTAAATGTTTGGTACAATTAACACCAAACAGAATTTCTTTAGTGGAAGGCTTTTAATTATGTATTCAATTTTTCTACTGTTATAGGATTATTCCTTTTTTTTTCTTGTATCTGTTTCTAAAAGTTGTATTTTCTAGGAATTTATTCATTTCCCCTAAATGTTCAAGTTTATTGACACAGCTAATGAAAATATCTTATTTTTTTCTGCATGACGTTCTCAGCTGGAATAGAATATTTTTCAAATGATAAGGCATAAGCTTTTTTATTTTCCTTTCTAGCCTCAAAAGCTTATTCTGCCTTCTTATTAAAAATCACAATTACAGAAATAGCAATAACTTCAAAAAGTCCACTAGGCTCAGTAACCTGTATTCCAACATTATCAGAAATATGGCTGTCTGGAATTAAAGCTCTCTAAGACTGGAATCACTACTTCTTTATTTGATAGGATGATCTATTTCAAATTCATTCATTAATTAAATAAAGTTACAGATACAAGGATAAAAGAGTCCTTGCTGTCAAGAAACTTCCAGTCTGGAAGAGGAGACATTCCAATAAAGAAATAAGCACAATCTCCTGAGATAAATTCTACTCTGCTTGATACACAGGGGTACAGGATGCTACAGAAGGAGAGAGAGGAGGTACCTTTACCTTTCTTATAGGACCCAGTTTCATGTGTTGGCAAGTATGGTGGAGTTAAGGGAGGCAAAGGTAACATCCTGAATTGATATGTGTCACACTAAGGTGTCTGGATAGAGTGTACCATGGGATAGCATCGACAGCTTTTAAATTATATCATTTGCATTTTAGAAAGTTAGAAATGATAAAAATTTCAGGCATTTATAAGGTTAATAACTCCAATTTAGAATTATCTAAAAGAAATGGTATAATCCTACCTATTAGTAAAATGAAAAACCTATTTTCTATGGAAGTTTAAAAACTAAAAGTTAGAGGCTTCAGATGAGAAACTGCAGGTATAAGTGAATAAATAACAGAGATTAAGGAGAACAGGAAGCATAACTAAATGTTTCAGATTTACACACCTGTAACAAGATTCTCCATAAGGACATTCAGGCCGGTCATCAGCCTCATCTTGACACATGACCTGTACATCTCCATAATCACTATCACCAGGGTGACTGAAATGTTGAAAATGGACAGGATTCTTCCTGTGAGGGTTACAAATATACCGTGAGAAAAAATAATTCCTAGGTTAAGAAGAGTGACAAAACATGTAAATAAATAATTAGAAATCAATGGTTAAATATTAAGTATTAAATCTAAAGTCAAATATTACAAATTGTATGAGGAAAAATTTTGCATAAAATAGGGATGAGCACTTGGGGAAAAAGGGCATGTCAGAAAAGGGCTCAGAAAGGACTTGACGGCAAGCAAGTTCTGTAAGCAGGACAGGAGCAAGCAGACGGGAACAGCATTTCCAGAGGACACAGAACAGCATGGAGCATCCAGAGAGCTAGTGGGAGGTCTTCTGGGCTATCCTAAGAAACCCAGGCTGCAGCAGCTAAAAGATTCTGTATAGGAAAGTAAACCCTGTCAGACCTTTTCTCCCTTCATCTTCATCTTTATTTCCTTAGCCAAATCACTAAGGCAACAAGGAGGAATATGAACCTGAGGGAAAGCGGAGACTCAGATTATTCACTCATCCCAGAGAGACTGTGGCATGAAATAAAGTGCGGCATTGAGGCTGGAGAAGAGGTACATGTAAATAACTACGATGTACACATATATAACAAGAACTCAATATATGCTGCTTTATTCCCTTTGTTACAAATAGATATTGTTTTCAAGATTTCTATTAGGTATTAATTATGCATATCAAAATTATGGAGAAATTAAAATAATTACTCATAAGCTATGACTGGTTCAAACTAACAAGTTCGTCATCAAATATGAATAAATTTATTGGTATCTTGATAAAGGATTCAATCACCTTTAACAAAAACAAATGCCAGTGTTGAACACTGTTATGTGCTGAATTATGTCTCCCCCACCCCAGCCCTAAATTCATATGTTGAAGCCGTAACCCCTAATGTGAATATATTTGGAGACAGGACCTTTAAAGAAATATTTCAAATTAAATAAGGGCATAAGGGCAGGGCCTTAATCCAATATGACTGGTATCCTTATGAGCAAGAGATGTCAGAAATGTGCATGTACAGAGAAAAGGCCATGTAAGGTCACTATGAAAAGGAGGCTTTCTGCAAACCAAGGAGAGAGGCTCAGAAGAAACTAAACCGCCAACACCTTGATCTTGGACTTCCAGACTCCAGAATCATGAAATAATAACTTTCTGTTGTTCAAGCCATCCAGTCTGTGGTATTATGGCAGCCCTAGTGAACTAATACAAATACCAAACAGGATTTTTCAAAACTCCAAAGTCATAGAAAATTTACATACTTCTCTTCTACAAGTTTATAAATTGAGTTCCACATGTGGAACCAAGGCCATTTTAAAATTGACAGAATTGTAAATAAATGCATAAATTCTAACTGTTGAAATTGAAAAGTATTGTTATTCAAGTGCTAAAATGGCAAAGCATTTTAAAGAGAGATGATATGAATGTGAAATTAAGAGAATATGTGATATAAATACACTATTGCATAGAAGACAGCAAACTCTACTGGAATGTATGGGTAAGATATCTGGTTTCACAAGTTAGAATGGCAAAGAACCACTTCTGAAATAGGACCGCGTAATTACAAACACTCTAGTATAAACAGTGTAGATGAAGCTATAGCCTAAAACTAAGGGGTAATCATTTGAATTTACAAAATATGAAATTAGAAAATATAGTATAATATAATCAAATGAGGTAAGTATATAAGTAACCAATCAACCAGGAAATATACATTCAGTTGTTTTAGAGGGCATCCTGGTGATTCAAAGCACCATTAGAAAAATACAGAGGAAAATGCACAAGTATAAAAAGATGCCTAAACACAACCTAAAATTCTCTTGATAGTTACAATGTATACAACAACTATTTATGAAGCCATCTTTCTAATCTCTAAATAAGACACTAAATAAGCAGGTATTTGGGTTTGAGTGATTCATTTTTCAAGTCTGGATTCTCCAGTTCAGATCCTTGTAATAACCAGCATGTCCACATATGAAAAATTTTATTTTTAAAATCCTCTAGTAGGAGTTGCAGGATTTGCAGGAAAGCACACTTGGAAAGTACAAACCAAGCAGATAGATGAAAAAGCTCCTAACCTTTAGGCCCATGTGTTTTATTAGGTGTTAAATACATATTAACATATATCTACATAGCTACATGCTATTGAAATAATGGAATTATATGCTACCTATAATTTCATTTTACCTGTAGCAGTTTGCCCCATACATGCAGGATGTCCTCTTGACTTTGTTTTCTTCAGAACCTTGTAGAACTGAATCAGCTGCCCTTGTATGCAAAGTTTCAGAGTTGGAAGGATCAGAGCTGGACCCAGGATGAGATCCTTGAGACTCACTGTGGGAGGACTCGCCTTGGGCACTAGAACAACTCTCAGAGCAGCTCACTGCCTCTTCTTTATTTAGTGTTCCTTTAGTGATGATTTTATATTGGGAAACCTTACCAAGTTCCTCTGTTGAGATTTCGTTTCTCAGTGCATTAGGCTTCATATTATTCACATCTGTGCTTCGTAATGTGATTGCAGAAACTGATTGTGGCATTTCCTATAAAACAAATCAGAAAAAAAAGAAATGTTGTTTTAAAAGGAATATGTAAATTTAAACATAAAAGCAAAGAACTACAAGATTCATGCAATACGTATATTTTTAAAACTTTAAGATTTACTTCAAAGTTATTAAAAATAACATTTTCTATGTCTCTAGTTAATAACTTTAAAACAATATACAGTTATTAGAAAGGAATGTGTAGTTGGATCAAACCTTTACAATCATGTCAAACATTCAGTGAAAAATAACCAGAAAAATACAAATGAAACATAAGCAAATACAACATTTGCTTTCATTTGAATATAATGTTTCTCAAAAAGCCTACTAATCTCTTAAATTTTCTGTTCAACAATGTGCCACTCTCTTAACATGCATGGTCCTTATAATTTCTTGTAAGTTATTACAGTACTTCATTTCTACCATCTAAATATGATCATGATTTTTTCCTATGGCTGAATGATAAAACTGCTCCTCCCTCACAAAAAATTTACATGACGCTGTTATGACCAACTCAGACAATAAACATGACTCCTTTGACATAGTCTGAAAAAAAGGGTCATTTAATCAATTAAAGATGTTTTGAACCAAGTAAGTATTCTCACTAGCACTAGAGAACCTTTTTCATTTGTACTTACTGCCAGCAGGAAGAGTAAACCTAGTCCTACGCTATTAAAGATGACCTCTTACTCACTAATACTTCCTTTGGAGTGAAAACACTGCTCAGATTCCCCCAGTCGTCCTGGGAATCATTCCTAGGAAGTGATGACAACATACCAGATACACATAAATGTTCACCCTGTTTATAACTAAGGACTTATGTATACTGGCTGCCATCTGGAAAAAGCTGGTTTGGATATTAATATCTAATAGCTCCAATTTCTTGAGAAGATATTATTAACATGACTTCTTTTGGACTAATTACTTGTGTTTTAATATTTTTTCTTTTTTTAAGAAACACATTATGTAACTTTAAAATATTATCCAAACTGACTAAATACTTTATTAATGGAACCTAAGTCTTATAATGTTTCTTGTCACAAAGAACCTATAGGAAAAGTAATCTTTTGATTACCTCTTGGGGCTGACCCTCAGCTGGTGGCATTTAAACCATATTACTTTAAAACACACACTCTTTTCTCCCAAGCTGCTCAACCACACCCCAATCTCATCTCCCTCTGCTACAGGACCAACAGACACATGCCAGAGACTGGAACTCTGGGGAGCGACTGGGGCAATCCTGGCCCCCTCCCCACTGTGCAGTCTCCCACCAGGTCAACTCTCTTAAGTTGTTTCTTTGCTTAGTCAGGTACTGATGGGGTAGGTAGGTCAGCATATCTACTGGCTAAGCAGGCGTCTCAATTAAATACTACTCTCTTGTTCCTGTTGGCAATTCTAAACTCCACAAGTAATTCTCCTAGACCACCCCCTTCTCTTGATTTTAGAAAGGGAGAAAAACTTCTCCCCACAAACATAGCACTGCCCCAAATCTTAAAACCTTCTTGCCTCTCAGTTCTCTTTGTACACAGCCTGAAGGTGGGTCAGTAAACAGGACAGTGCCTTTCAATAAGCCCCAAGGGAAAGGTCTTGTTCTCACTGCTGCTGACTCCTTTCAAACATGAAATACTTAGTGCTTTGTCCCCAGCTTTGTGCCTCAGCAACAGTTTTGGGATAATGGGGAGTGGGGTGGGAATCCCACTCAACATCCTTCACACTTATTATAGGAAAAAAGAAAAAAGGACACAGCTAGGGAAAAAGTTAGTAAATTAGAATGCATTCTTAAATGAAACACCATGCAGAGGTTGAAAAAGAAAGAAAAAGGGAAGGAGGGAAGGAGGGAAGGAGGGAAGGAGGGAAGGAGGGAAGGAGGGAGGGAGGGAGGGAGGGAGGGAGGGAGGGAGGGAGGGAGGGAGGGAGGGAAGGGAAAGATTAAATTTTTATCAATTGATTTGAAAGAGAAAGAGGAAAAAAGAGAGGGAGGGAAGGAGAGAGTGAGAGAAAAGCCAATTTGTTGTTCCACTTAGTGATGCATCATTGGTTGATAGTGGTATGTGCCCTGCCCAGGGACTGAACCTGCCACCTTGCTGTACCAGGGTGATGTTCTAACCAACTGAGCCACCTGGCCAGGGCTATATATTTTTTTTTAATTAAACAAGAACACTACACATAGTACCATGATTCCATTTAACTTTAAAAAAAATTCCTATATAGCTATGTCTGTACTTATTTGTATAAATCCAAATGAAAAGGTTTAGGATACAAATCAAAATGTTACTAAGACAGTGGGATTGAAGGATGAGGCGATTCTGGTGTGGTTTTTTGTGTTTGTTTGTTGTGGGGTTTTTTTGTTGTTGTTGTTTTCACAACAAGCATATATTATTTTGCTGTTTAAAAATGAAAAATAAACCAAAAAAAATGAAATGAAATAAAAGACATGAAATGTTTGGCATCATATTTCAATTCTCTCTACTTCCATGAAATATAAAGAAGGATTTGTTTTTTTAAATATCTTCACAAGAAATATGTTTAACATGTTAATTTATTCTAAAAGAGAAAGAAATGATAAAGCCACAGATATCAATTCTATGGGTCAGGGGGTTCTCAAATATACTATTCTAAGAGTCACAGAAGCTGGAATTCATAATGTTCTTTATGGAACCCCATGAAATATTGATATTCAGTAGACCCTTGGCATTCAAGAATTTAAGTCATGCTTTAAATTATTTATAAATCATCCCCAAAATCCATTACATGCAGTAATTTGTAAGTTTGCTAAGACATAAATTTGTACTGTGCCAATTACAAAGCTCATGAGGCAGAACAAGTAAACTGGTGACTAAGGAAGCAGGAAAAATGGAAGGTGCTCTGTCCTTAGAAAAAGTAGGGAAAAGGCTGAGAGCTCCATATTTTATAAGTACCCACACTGCTTATTTCTTAGATTAGATGAGAATGTGAAGAATGAAGTAGGGAGGCTAGAGACTCATCATAGAGAGGCTAGATCCCCTACACCATAAAAATACATGCTAGAGACCTCAGGGATGGAGAAGCATGGAGCTTGTGGAAGGGGACCTTGGTGCTTGGAGGTGGCTGGAATGTATTATTAAGGTAATTAAAACAGTCCATTAACTTGCCCTTCCCATTTCTCAATCAACTGAAGTTTTCATGTACTACAAGGGACAGAATAAAAAACTTCCTCCTAATACAAGTTCAATGAGGTAATTCATTCTTCTTGTCTCCAAGCTGCCCTTGGAAAGAAAGTCTGGGCTCATAAATTGTTTCAAAAGTCCTACATCAATCCCATTAGCACCCACAGCTAAAGACTAAAGAATCCTAAACTCCAGCTCCAAGTTCACTCTTGAGCTTCAAACTCATATTTACTTAACCACTAGCTAGACATTTCTTCTCCAATATCCAATGCACCTCAAACTCAAAATGTCAAAACTGAAATTCTCCCTCTGTATTCTGGACCATAGTTGTGGCCAACATAATTTATCCATCCATTCTAGCCAGAACCTTGGAAGTCTATCTTTCCCTCCTCCTTTCCTGCACTTTCCCCAGATCCAAGCAACAGGTCCTGCAGTTCTGCTTCCTAAATGTTTCTCTACTCCAATGCCTGTGTATTATCCTTAATGTTACTGCCCTGAGTCCATTCTCTTTAGTTCTTGGCTATGTTGATACCCTAGTCTCCTCCCTCTTCCCCGTCCTTTATATTGTTTTCTTCCTACCTCTCCTCTGCAGAGCTGCCAGGATTATTTCTGTAGCTAAAAACATCTCAAGGTCCTCCCTCCACAAACTAGTCCCCACTGCTGGCTGCACTCTCATCTCTGCAACTTGACTTTGCACTAAGAACTCTAAAAACAATAGTTCCCAGCATACCATTTGTATTTCCCCTGCTCTTACGCCTGCTGCCCCATCTACCTAGCTGGACTCCTACCTCCACCTTTTCTGCATCTGGGTCCTGCCTACTGCTCTTCTGTTAAGATTCAGCTCAATCATTTCTTTTAGGAAGCCTTCCCTGGGAATCCTCCACCTGGGTTAGGTAGTCCTCAAAGCCCCCATAAAAATCAATGTGTGGTCACATTATTTTATGATTCGAATCATGTCTCTCACAAAACTATGAGCTCCTTATTAACTGCCTTTTTCATCTTTTAATCCGACTCTAGCACACTGCCTTGCATATAACACAAAGACTACTTAGTGTAATGATTATTAGAATAACCTCTGCAGTAAAAAAAATTGGATTTAAATATCAGCTTTGACATTTCTTAACCTCTGACCTTGAACAAGTTGGTTTAAACTCTCAGAATCTCAGGTCTCTTAATCTATAAACGAGAGATATAATCAACCTACTTTCCAGGATTCTCTAAAAATTAAGTGAAATAATATCTTAGTGCTGGGTCTAGCCCAGAATAAGGGCTCACTAAATGGTTGTGGTTTTTTGTTTTTATTTGTTATTGTTAATAGCATAATTAATGCCACTATATTACTACTATTAATGAATGCTACTGAGTGCATGAATGAATGAGTGATAAATGAAAAGATGTTTCTATGGGACTGATCAGAGCTATGCTATAAATGGTACTAACCCAAATGACCAATCAGGAGCAAAGGGTATAGGATTCCTTGATGTAGTAAACCAACACAGAGAAGCTCTGGGAAATACAGCCTTTCCTAAGAAATAGCTGTGTGAATAAGCATTATAGTCCATCTCCCCTGCTAGTTCCCCAAAGAAAAACGAGTTAGGACTCCACAGCAGACATCTGTACATAGAGAAATGAGATACTTAACAGCCAGCTTATTTGCTTCAGCAATTATTGTCACAGTGGGAGGCTGCATAGAGAGATCAGAGCAGCCAGTATATCTGGAAATGGTTCTCATCACCAAAGCACCTACCTCCACGTATACTCCATATACTCTGAATGAAATATTTCAAGTTGCTCCCAAACAATACGGTATAACAGAACTCTAGCCCTGATATTCTTCTCCCGCGAGGCAGACTTTCATTTCTACTAGATCGCTTTCACAGATATGCCACCACTGCCTCAAGCCAAGAAAGTCCTCCCTGTCCCTTCCCCAGCTTCCACATCTACGCTTCCCTCTGCTCTGTTACGAACATTCTCAATATCTCTTTCTCAATATCCTGTTAGTCATCAGGTTTGTTAATTCTATCTCCAAAATGTCTCTCACATTTCTCTGCTTCTCTCTGGTCCCAATGCCACCATTCCAGTTCAGGTTTTCACTCCCTGTGGCCTCCTGTAACAGTTCTTAGGCAGGTCCTGGCTCCATCTTACATATCACTGCTACACACCCCTAACCACAGAACTCCCACTCTAAACCCTTCAAAAAGTCCCTGAAGCCATAAAATACAGTCCTGATTTCGTATTTAATCTGACTTTCAAGCACCACCCTGATTTGTTCTGTAGCTTCCTCCCCTGCTCTCACACACATCCACGCACACAAGCACGACACTGCGGTGTACATAGACGTCCATGGACTGTACATACTTCCCTGCCTCTGCACCTCTGCTCAAAAACTATGCCCTTCACTGAAAGTCCTCCTCACCAAACCACCTTGCTAACAGGCCAGCCGTCTTTCAACACCTAACTCAAATACCTCCTTCAAAAGAGGTTAGCTAAGCATCTTTCCTCTCCCCTGCTTACGGTGTACCCCAATGTTCCCAACCATTTCAAGCCTCCTCATTTGTTAGGTTGATTTCAACCAACCTAAGAAAACTACCAATTTTTTTCCTCCTCTCAGAATTTATCCAAACCTAACTATAATATCAAAAAAATAGTGTAATGTATACCATTTATTTATTTCTAGACCTCTTTCCTTCATTCATTTGATAATGAATGGACACATGACCCAGAAAGGGTAATAATACTACCTCACCTTTCAGACCACTATGAATGGTCAGAGCGGAGACTCTATAATCCAAATTCCTAGAATTTAACACTGAAGCAACCACAGAGAGACTCTTGTTTTTTCTCTTAACTTAAAAAAGTGGATGACATGAGCCTAAAGCTACCTGCAACCATGTTGTACACCCTGTGAAAAAGTCTGAAAATAGTGAGGAATTCAAGAGGCAAAAATAAGAAAACCATAGACCAATCTGATTTTGATCAAGTCTCTGGCTGGTCCCTATGATCTATAGTTTCTGCTGTTTCTCTTTCCATTCTGGAAACTGAATTAGTCCTATATCTTTGTGTGGTAGATAGTCATCAAAAAGGGCTGCCAATAATCCTGTCCATTCCTTTATATACAAATCATTCCATCTGACAAGTGGAGTCTAATCCCCTCCTGAATCTAAGCTGACAGTGGTAACTTGCTCTGACTGAAAGAATACAGCAGAAATGATAATGTCCTGGTTCCAGTCCGAGGCCTTAAGGGATCTGAAAGCTTCTACTTTCACTCTCTTGAGATCCAGGTGTCAGGCAAAGATTCTCAGTTTAAACTACCACATGAATGGTCCAGCCTCAGCTGAGCTCCCAGCTGAATGCAGCCAAGCTGACACCAAAACAGCATCTGAAAAGAACTGCCTATCTGAGTCCAGCCAACCCACAGAATTATAAGAATTAATAAATCATTGTCAGGTTAAGCAACTAAGTGCTGGGGTAGCTGACTTCCCAGCAACAGATAGCTGGCGCATTTTATTTTGCTTAAGTTGATCCAGTTAGGCTTCCTTCTGTCATTTACAACCCAGTCCTAATTAGATTGTGTACAGGACATACCATTCTTTCCATTCAAGTTCATAAATTCAAGCACCCTTATTATCCCTCCCAAATTAGACAATTACATAAATGGCAAGGGGTGCCATAAGGAAATTGATGAAAAACAGACTATTTCAGAGCAATTTTCTGCATTATCAGAAGTTATAGAGTCACACAACTCTTGTAGACAGTATGATAAGTATGGTAGAAAAAGCCCTTGTACCCAAAATGAAAAGACCTATATTTGAGGCCCAAGGTTCTCCAGCAATGTACTCTTGGGCCCCAGTTACCTCCAAGGTGTTGAATGACGGTACATCAGTAGCTCTCAACCTTTCATGCACATTAAAATTGAAAAACTTTATTTAAAATAATACTGACATGGAGGCCCCACAGACCAAGTGAATGAGAATCTCAGGAGTAGGGCCCGGTGGGGGAAGGTAATTTCTGCCCGTTCTCTCCACCTCCCTTCTCACTCTTCCCCAGGAGAATGTGATTGATTCTTTCCAACTGAAATGACCCAAGTCTACTCTGCAGAGCTGGCCAAACTGTTCTTAGTCCCTAGTAATTGGCAATCTCATGCCATTAAACTATAAATAGGTGGCCACAGCCTCCTGTTTCACTCTTTTTTAACTTTCCTTCTCACCTGCTCCCGTATTGCAGACATCCCTTCAGGACCAGCTGCAAGCCAGTGTTAAGACTGAAACTGGGTGGGGATGGAGGGTGGGGCTTGGAAAGGTCTTCTTGGGTCTCAGTCTAAGTCATCATCTCTGGGCCAGCTTTACCAGAGAGCCCTGCATAAAAGGTTATGAAAAGGCTATGAAACCTTGAGCCCTGTTTCTCCTGCGCTATGAGAGGTGAATCTCCCTCAGAAACCCTAAGATAAGGAAAAGCAATTGGCCAAGTAGAGCTCAGGCATTCCTGGAACCTGGCTAAATAACTCCCTTGATGTCATCAAAATCTCACAAATACCTCAAATATTTTGCATCTGTTTATTGCTCCTCTCTACAATCTATGAAAGAAAGTGCTTCTGAAAGTTGTACTTGTGACCATGAAACTGATGGCTTGAAATAAACATAGTAAAACATGTCTACTACAGATTTTATTCTGAAAAAACACACTTCTCTTGGAAAATAAAGGCAGTCATATTAATATGTTCAGATAGTAGAGCATGTTAGGGCTCAAAGTAAATAAGTTTTACCTTAATCTTTTATGGTCAATACACTGAGTCAGAAAACATTTTGTTTTCATTTATTAAACTTGACTCCAAAAGCAAGCAAGTGGTTGGGCCTACAGTTATTAGACCCCACATCTCTAGCTGGAAGAAAGAATCCAGTGAAAAGCTGAACCTGCTCTGGGGGGAGAGGAGGCAGGAGTGAGGGGGTACTCTAAAAGGCCTGACCTTGGGATGGCTACTGGCCTTTCAGTCACTCCAGGGCACACTATCCTAAAACTAATCCTACTTTTTGGCTCTCGTTGAGACAAATGATGAGGACTCAGCTCAGCCGCAGGTCTACAGGACCATGAAAACTATCATCTATAGCCACCAAGAGGAAGAATACCTGACCTTCTGCTCCAGGGAAATCTTTCCCTTTTTTCTATATTTGCATCCAATATAGGCCTCATTTTCTTTAAGTGCCCAGTATTAAAGAATGCATAAGTCATCCAAACCATACTAGTTACTTAGCAAAAACTGAAAGAGAAGGTTTATAAACACTGGAAGTTACCCAGAAGTAATCCTGAAATAGGCTATGAAGAAGCAACCCATTAGCTATAACGCTCTTCAAGAAGAAGGTGTTTACATGCCATTTGAGAATAGCCAATAAAATAGAAAAGGCCAGCTTTTCAGAATGACAGTATCAGTTATAACCCCAGTCACGTGGTCTTTCCCTTTCTCCCAGCCTGAAAATCTCTAAATTAAACAGCTTTGTTTTCTACAACGCAAATGCTATATTAAAGGGTAGTTTTTCTTGTTATAATCTTCATAAGCTTATTAATAAAAAGCAATTTTGTTTTTTCCTTGCTATATACAACATATAATTAATTCCTACGCAGAACACTTGATGAAGAAAACAATCAGATAATGAATTTTTTTAATCACCTTGGATGAAATGATAGACTCTTCCTGATCAGCATTTTTGCATTTTTTTCCTGTGTCTTGCTCTGCTGATGTACTTTCTGAGCTTCCAGGTGAAACCAATCGCTTTCTTCCTTGCTGTGTTAGTGTTACTTGGGTTTTATCTTTGCAGATTCCTTCTCTTCGACTTTCCTGGATTACATTATCTTAAACATATGTAAGTACACATACACAAAGAAAAAGGAGAAGAAAATTATTTTCTGTATTTTCAGATGTCAATAATCCAGTCAAATTACTCTGCCCTTTAATTAGCTGGATTCAAGTACTAATTTACTTCTAACTCTTCCTGTCTTTAAGGAAATTCAGCAACCTAACTTCACTCTCTTAAAAATTCTAAGACTTTTCTACCTTATTTTGAAGCTTTCACATTTTAAGTACATTGTGTACTATATACTATTCATGTCCAAATCAAAGTCAAATCACTCTCATTTGTATTTTCAAGGAGTGTCCAAAAATGTGCTTCATATTTTATGTGGTACATCTATCAAGTGAAAGGTAATAGCTATTTATAATTTGGAGCAAAGTATATTTTGGACTATTGTAATTAATGTAATAGTGGTGGCCCAGAAGCAATTACAGTACAAAACAATTATGAAAGAAAACAACTTGTTTGCAGGGAGGTATTCCAATTTTGGTCAAGTAAAAGCTATTCTTTCTGTATTAGAGAACTTGTTCTACTGAGGGAAAGTGCCTGCCTCTCTCCACTACCAACCTCCATTTGCCATTACCATCCTGCAAATTGAGAATTAGCACATTTAATGAGAAATGTTACAGGTGAAAATATATTATACATATAAAATGGGGGAGGGTATTGAAAACCACTGCAATGGAATGAAACTCTTACTAGAAAATGTTAGGTTTAGATATGAAAATTCTCCAGATAAAATCATATCTCCCTCAATACAAAATATACAACCTATTTTTCCCACGAGATAACTCTGATCCTACTATAATCCAAACTAGCATTAAATGCTAGTCCATAGCATACTTGATCAAAAACTTTAGAAGACTTCCATGACCACTACACTAAATATTAGAAACAGTAAGAGTAGTAATATCGACTAAAATATATGCTCAATTGTGCTGTTAATTTATAAAAGGTAATGTTCAGGGTAAAAATGAAAGAGTAGCTTGAATGAACTAACCATCCCAAACAAAACCGTTATAAATTTTAGACAAAATATAAAAAAGCAACTATTCAAATACACTGGAGAATGACCCAAAAGGCAAAGGCAGAGGAGAATCTATGCTTGAAAAACTCACTACAACCTGTGAGGTTTGTGAATTTGTGGCTCTTTCCCTGAGAGCATCTTCCAATTCACAGGTAGCAGAAAGCAGCAGCCTTACTGGCTTAACTGGTCAGAGGATACGTCTGAGGCTCGTGGAACGGGTAGAAAGATAGGGATAAAATCCTGAAAGGAAGAAAGCCGCAGAGAGCCAAGAACCAAAATCAACGCATAAAATCAACCCAAATCCTTAGATGACTACATGTGCCTGGGGGAAAGTCCTGGGACCCAGAGAAAAAGCAGCAGCTGGAAGCTGAAAGAACTAAGCAGAGACTATAACTGTTGTCCACACAGGGGAAACAGAGTTCAGGGCTTGAATTAACTGCCTATAAGAAGAAAATTGTCTATCAGGCCAAATTAATTATCTATTAGGACACAAATATTTATTCAGAGGAACATAAAATCAAAAGGCTCTACAATATATCATTTATAACATCCAATTTCCAATAGAAAGTCACTAGATGAGAATAAATAGGAAAATGTAACCCATATAAAAGAACACAAACAGTCAAAAGAAACTGAATCTGAGATGACTGAAGAGTTGCAAATAAAATGCTGACTAAATTTAAGACAATATAATAATCTTGAATCAACAGGAATACCCAGCAGATGACATAAATCATTGTACTAGCTGCCACAACAGTGAGCTATGCTAGGACAGAGATCACCTCTTCTTTAAATCCTCCAGTACATAACATTGTGTGCTGACATATTTAATTATAGTAATTTATAAAGCCCTTATTAGACATGACACCACAGGTTTGTTTAAAAATATGTATTAATATGGTAAGTATAGCACATATTAAAAAAGAAATTAGCAGGATGTTTGAGAAATGGCATAAATTATTGCTTGTGTTTTAAATTAGACTTCATATACACATCTGAAAAAAATGTTAGGCTAAGTTATACACTTACACAACTACTACTCTATCTCCACTTGCTCAGAAAAACTTTCAAATTCTGCTTAATGTTTTCTTGAAACAAAACCTACTTCCACTGATAACAGATGCTGAAAGGTTTTGATCACCTAGATCTGTTAACATCCACGCTGGAAGAATTCTTTTCCTCTGCGCAGGGTTTAACTGCTGCTTACTGAAGGCTGAACATTCACCTAGGAAAGACTAAAAATGCACCTATTTTATTAATTACGAAAAATAAGCATAATTTTAAAATTATTTACTTTGCAGAAAACTACCATGAAAAAAACCTATCTGCAACTATGGACTGAGTTAGTCAAATTTCTCAAAGGAAAAAAAAGGGGGGGAACATCTGTAATACTTTCAACAATAAAGATAAATTTAAAAAAAAATTCATGGTCTCTATTAGTTGAAGTGTTGGTCTAGTGTGAAATTCTCTAGAGTTTAACTTAAAAAGAGCAAAGCAAATTTATGCTAGCAATATTGGCATGATGTGTCTGATTTCAGTTGTCTTTTCTCTCCTCAAAATAACTTAAGGAACAGGTTATAATGGATGAGATCTTGAATTTCTCACCACACTATCTGTGGCAGAAGTCTGGGTCATCACTGTTTCTGTGCCTTTTTCCAACTGTGGAGCCCCAGTTGTCTCATCAGGCAAATTAACCACAGATGATTCTGATGTTTCATTCAATGTATTATCTTCATCAAGTATTTGACTATTTCTATAAAATAAAATCAAAGTCATTTATTCATAATTTAAATGTAAAACACTTCTGTTGCTATTTGTTATTATAAATGTGAGTCTCCCAGGTACATCTAAATAATGAGTCATGCCACTTTTCTGACTTATCAGAACAAAAAAGCAGATTATAGTATCATAGGATAAAATATTTAGACTAGAACAGGTTCTTGGTCTTCTGACCACAAGATCACCATAAAATACATTAATCTTTCCAAATCCAGGGCCTAAAAACCACAGCTATTTATCGGATGGGGAACAGCCATCTCTTTCAAGGTTTAAGAGCTATTTACTTATTCAATATTTGTCCAGATAATCCATAAAAGATCACCACCCAGTATCCAAAGAGAAAATACAAACTGCAAGTATATCAGCTAAGTTAGGCTCTTGAAGAAAAATAAATAAAATCCTGTAGCTGCTACAGGGGTTCTGGCCAATATAGTCACTTGTGAAATCTCCCCAAATGTGTAGCCTAACTGGAAGCTAAATGTTCTGACACAAGAGCATCCACAGTCACATGTGGAACATACGACCAGAACCAATTACTTCCTACTTCCTGCAAATGCGATAAGATCATCCTAAGTTGTCGCATTGTTATTACTTATGTATGCATAGAGATGATCCAACAAATCTATCTTTTTGAAAATTTGAAAATGGAAATAGAAATACTACTCAGAAATAAAAAGGAATCAACTGCTGGTATGTACAAAACATGGATGCATCTCAAAGGCATTTTGGTAAGTCAAACAAGCCATTTATGTGACATTCTAAAGAGGTAAAGCTAGAGACAGAAATCAGATCAGTGGTTGCCAGGGGCTGGGGGTGGAGTTAGAGGACTACACAGACAGGTGACTGCTATCTCAAAGCGGTAGGCATACTAAAATGGATTTATTACGTAAGACTAGAGAATCCACTAACTGGCTCTGTTCCCCAGAAGGGCCCAGAACAATAAGCAATAAGGTACACACTAGTGAGGCAGTGTTGAGGAGCTCAATGGTAGCTGCCTCTATAAGTCAGGGAAGGCTGCCAAAAAACAGGGCTCCTTATTGTCAGTGGAGATGGCAGGGTTCTAGAATTGTACAGGCCTGGTGGTTAGCATTAACCATCGGCGGCTAAGTGGATGTTACTGGCGTAATAGAGAGCAAAGCTGGAATGGCACTGATCAGTAAGCATCTGTAACAATGTCTGTCCACCTAGCTGGAGACCACATTTTTCAGCTTTCCTTGCCACTCTATGTAGCCATGTACCTAATTTGGGGAGGGGGGGTAGTATAAATGGATATGTGCGAGACATATGTGCAGGACACTTGTCCTGGATTCTCTTCTTTATTTTCTTCCTATCAACTAGAAACACCAATGATGAAGCTAATTTGGAAGCTATATATTGAGGATGACAGTTATTCCATTAGCTAGAATACATGAATCACATTATGAAGGAGAACACAACTATAACTCTGGTCTATTATGTGACAGAAAAATATTCTATCTTGTTTAAGCACTGCATTTGGGGGTTGTTGGTTTAAGGAACTTAGCTTTTACTCTAATACAGATATCAGCAAACTGCAACGCTTAATCCAAATTCAACCTGCTACTTGTTTTTGTAAATAAAGTGCTGCTGAAACGCAGCCATGGAGATCTGTTTTTGGAAAAATTCCACTGGGTCAAAGTATATTATGCTTTTTATATATTACTGGATTTGATTTGTAAATATTTTATTATAAGAAATATGGGTCTATATTTTTTTTCTTGTAATGTTCTTGTCTGATTTCGGTATCAGAATTATGGAAGCTTCATAAAAGTGAGGAAGTATACCCTCTTCTATTTTGGGCAAAAGGGTGTGATATTGGTATTCTTCCTTGAAAGTTTAAGAGAATTAATCTACTAGTGAAGTTCCTCATAGAAAATTCTTAAATTGTGAACTCAATTTCTTTAATGGGCTTAGGATTAATTAGATTTTCTGTTTCTTCCTGTTATCAGTTTTGGTAAACTATGTTTTTCAAAGAATATATCCATTCATTTAGGCTACCAAATTTACTGGCATAAAATTTTATATATTTCTTCATTACTCTTTTAAGGTCTACATAATGATATCCCCTCTTCCATTACTGATATTTATAATTTGTGTTTTCTAGCTTTTTTTTATTGATAAGCCTTGATAAAGGTTTTTCCAATTTTATTAACCTTTTCAAAGAACCAAATTTTGTTTTTTGCTAATTTTATTTGTCTATTTTCTGTTTCATTGATTTCTAGTCTTGTTCTTCTTATTTCTTTTTTTCTATCTACTGTGAGATTAATTTGCTTCTGTCTATCATCTTAAAGTAGAAGCATAAATCACTGATTTTATAGCTTTCTTGTTTTCTAATATAGTCATTTAATATCAATTTCCCTCTAAGGATAACTTTAGTTGCATCTCACAAATTTTTATGTTGTGCTTTCAGTATTATTCTGTTCAAAATGTTTTCTAATTGCCCTTATGATTTCCTTTAGACCCATGGGTTACTTAGGAATGTGTTGTTTAATTTCAAAATATTTGGAGATTTTTCTAAATAATTTATTACTGATTTTTAATTTAATACAAAAGTAATTAGAGAACATACTCTGTATAATTTTGTCCATCTACTTCTATAGGTCCGGTTTATGTATTCTATAATTTAAAGCTGAAACAGAGGCAAATAATCTGCCTATGAATGCCTCAACAAAAGTAGTACATTAACTTCACACCAGATGTTTATCATAACACCTCATTTCCTCAGTTTCCCTATTCTATATTTCCTGTTATTTTTATAAGAAAGAGAAGTTAGCCCAGATGGTGTGCTCAGTGGTTGAGCGTCGACCCATGAACCAAGAGTTCACCAGTAGAATCCTGGTCAGGGCATATTCCCAGGTTGCCGCTTGATCTCCAGTAGGGGGCGGGCAGGAGGCAACCGGTTGATGTTTCTCTCTATCCCTCTCCCTTCCTCTATCTAAAATCAATAAAAACATATTTTTTTAAAAAATGAAAGAAAGAGAAGTTATACAACTTTAGTTTAAGCCAGACTAATTTTAAAATTAAAATTTTAGTAAAATTTTAAAAGCTAACGAAAACATTAAGAAAATGTAATCAGTTTCAAATGAACTATCCTGGTTTAGTTAGATGGAAAATACATTCTGAATACAGTGGTAAAAGACACCACATATGGGAACAATCACTATTGAGGCATGAGTTTCCAAAGTCAAATGTTTTCTAGAAACACACACACACACACACACACACACACACACACACACACACCATGTAACTCCTATATTGCCAATATAATTTAATACTGGAAAGGTTTCCACTGAAGCATTTCTGGATGGCTAAGGAATTAGATTACAAATACCATTATGTAATCTTATTTCATCTGGCAATCTTACCTTAAAGTACATTCCAATTGTGTTTCAGAGTATGTTGAGAAAACACGGAAAATGTGTTTGTCGACTAACAAAGAAAAACTATCTCCGGGATTCAACCAGTGCCATAGATTTGTCTTCAATGGTAAGAGCTGGCTTTTCTCAGAAGACTGATAAAAACATGGACTTGTGTGTATCTAACAAAGAAAGAATACAGTGATGTTGTAACGCAAAATTATGACAAAAATACAACTAAATATGAACTGATACAAAATTTTAACATCATAATAATTTAGGTATATAAGAAACTTAAAAATCTAATCAATCTGGCACTTTCAAGTACCATAATTTTTATCCATACATACCAAAGGGGAAAAAAGCTGTAACATACCTCCCATTTCTCTAGGAGTCAAAGAAAACAGCAAAGTTATCAATTAACTGGTTAAAAGATATTTCTGTTATGCTTGAGATAATTTGACATTGGAAAGAGAAAATATGAAAAAAGAATTCTCAGTATGGAAACTGAATCCCTTAACTTTGATATCCAAAATTCACCAATTCCCTGGAAATGGCTAGCTTCTTTTCCACTTATTTTCTTTAATAATTTCTTACTATGATTGAAAAGTTAGAAACTATGAGAAGGGAGACTTTGATCCTATCTCTCAGCAAACAACATAGTTTGTTGTTTTTAGCTTCTCACAGAGGAATCTTACTTTGTTTGAATGAAACCCCACCATGAAGATTATTATCCATATTCAAATTGCAAGTAGTAAATATAACTCAATGTCCACTATTACATTGAAAAACAGAATTTCAAAGTACATTAAAAATAGGCCTAATATATACTTTCTTAATTGTCCCGTAATGAATATTTTTTATAGTAGGAACAGAAGTTTTTACCTGCTATAGTTATACTGAATTCTAGTCTGTTCAAACTCAGGATGAATAAAACATAGCTTAACACCCATAGATATTTTAAATGGTTGTGATCAGAAAAAGTTTTAGTGCATGAAAATAGAGTTGTATCTCAAGATACTTTAATGAAGTGTATAAACAGAAAAAATGGAAATGTTCAGCATATATCCATTCCCAGGGTGGTAATTACCTTGCTGTACTAGAGATTGTTACAATGTCCACTATTACAATGTCCACTATTTTGAATTATGTTTGCCACCAACTGCTTCCATGTTGAAGATAATGAAGTTGCCTTCATAACTAAGACCTATTGAAAGACACCTTAAAAATTCCAACTAGAATCAAGCTGAAAGTGGCCATTTCCAAAGGTCAAATTGCCTTTTTATCATTAATATGATTAAGTGTTTAAAACAAATAAGCGTTAGTGTTTAATGAAGCAATCTACATTAATGCAGATCTTTGGTTCTTTTAATAGAATCTTATATAGATAGAGCAACTCCTCTTACCATCCATTCATCCATCTACTCCATCAATTTAAGTGAGACTTTTTCTAGGGACATCAACAATCTCTAGTACAGCAAGGTAATTACCACCCTGGGAATGGACATATGCTGAACATTTCCATTTTTTCTATTTATACACTTCATTAAAGTATCTTGAGATACAACTATATTTTCATGCACTAAAACTTTTTCTGATCACAACCATTTAAAATATCTATGGGTGTTAAGCTATGTTTTATTCATCCTGAGTTTGAACAGACTAGAATTCAGTATAAATATAGCAGGTAAAAACTTCTGTTCCTACTATAAAAAATATTCATTACGGGAAAATTAAGAAAGTATATATTAGGCCTATTTTTAATGTACTTTGAAATTCTATTTTTCTTTCCTTCTTACTCAACAAAGTTCTCTTCATTGGGAAACTTGGTTAAAATTTTTATTAAATATACTCACTTTCATTTCTTTTTAAAACCTTAAGCCTTTATAAAATATAAACTAAGTAAAATATAAACAAGTTTAGAAAGTTTATAAAACGTGAAGCAAATACTATTATTAATGTTATTAATAAATAACATTAAAAAATAATATTAATAAATTAAATAATGTTAATAAATAACATTAATAGTATTATTAGGCAAATATTATTAAATTATAACTCATTTTTCAGTTGTTTTTATTTTTTTTTTAAGTCTATTTCTCTAGAATATAAATAGGATATTTCAGGAGTAACTGTGATATATTCTGATTTTAATTTCTATTATATAATAAAACATACCAAAATATCTAGAAACACTTATTGAACATCTAGAGTGTTCCCCCACTCCATCCAAATGTTAAGTTCCAGATCACTTATTTACCTCTGAACTATCTCTTGAATCCACTTCTCTTTGCTGTGTGCACAGTCACTCCCTAGTTCAAGTTCACACACACTGCTTACATTTCTTGCTTGGGCTAACATCACATCAAGTTTCCTGTCTTCATTTACCTCACAGCTTCCCAAGGTATTCTTTTACATTTATCTGCATAAAGCCTCTGATGATTCCCCAATATAAACACAGCAGTGTAAGCTCTTCATAAACCTACAGTGGTTTCCAATCTCATCTCCCAACTTCATTCACCCAAATTTTCACATACAGAAACTTTGATCCAATCACGGATGTCTACTCAAAATGCTCTTTGAATTACTACAGCCTGATATATCTTATCCCACCATACCTCTCTGCATGAATTGTTTGGACCAATCCTTATAAGTTCAAAGATTACCCATAATCACCTAATAAATCACTACTAGATTGCCAGTTCCATGGGTACATATAACTGTACCTAACACAGAAGTCTCTAATAGCAGGGAGAATCGATATTTCAACTATTAGTCATTCGTGAGTAATATCAGGAGTGGTTCCAAAGAGTTTACTATAAGAAGTGAGGCTCAAAATCTAATGTATACTAAAAATGCTACCTGTTGAGTCACTTAAATAGATTCACCACTAAAATCATTTCAATTCCATTCTCTATAAGATAAATTTTTAAATAGCAATCACTTTCACCTTCTAAAGAGCCTCTCAGAGCAAGCAGCTAGGCACATGAGCTTACTAGCTTTCAAAACCCCCTAAAAAATCACACAAGTAACTTTCTCACTATACATGACTTCATCAAATACCACAGCACTGTACTTTTTTAAAAAATATGTTTTTTATTGATTTTTAGAAAGCGAGGAAGGGAGAGGGATAGAAACATCAATGAGAGAGAAACAAAATCAATCGGCTGCCTCCTGCACATTCTCCACTGGGGATCAAGCCCACAACCCCAGGCATGTGCCCTGACCAGGATTCAAACCGTGATCTCCTGGTTCCTAGGTTGATGCTCAACCATGGAGCCATACCAGCTGGGCATAATGTTACTTTTAAACTAACCACAGAACCATGGAATTTGGGAAAGGAACCTAGGAACTATTTGGCTCAATTTGCAAAGAAAAAAAAAATCTACATTTTAGATTCTGAAATGTCCAAACAATATGTTTAACCAAGCTGGGGTAGGGGTGAGATACAGAATTAAAAGGATACATCTTAAATTTGGGAATAGGGTAATAAAAATACTGTCTGTATGAAAGAAAGAACTAATAAAAAAACAGGAAGTTGTACATATTAAGATGAAAGTACATGTAGGTTTTTTAATATTGTGAATTATTGAAATTCATTCCATAATAATAATTTTAACACCACAGCATCAAGTCTAAAATAAATGGACCCTCACACACAGATTTCATTCTCCTACACAATAGATTCTGGAAATGAAGAGGAATGATCACATAGTATGTTCTCAGAACCTGCTGTCCCTACAATGTATCAGTGCTTAAATGCAACACAACTAATTAAGATTCTAGCCCTTAACAGGAACTTGCAAATTTAAAATATTTTTAAAATCTCAAGTTGAATAAGGTCTAAATTTTAGAAATATTCAACTCTACACAGAGGTATAGAAACCTATTAACATATACCCCTATAACACTTACGTGACTTTGGTCCCTGCCCCGCCCCCTTAGTTATGGGCTTTTCGTAGGATCTTATTTGTAATATCCAGTCACAAACAAAATAATACCGTACATGTGAACCAGTGGTCATCTTTCATTCCAGTTCTATGTAAATGTAACACGTCCTAGGGGAAAGGAGGTAGTTTAAACAGTTTGATCTTCATCTCCCAGTTATCTTCTGGCAATAAGAAGAATATATTTTGACATTAATCCCCTATTTCCATAACCTTAGAAAATAAGACCCCCTCTGATCAGAAGCCGGAAAAAAGTGAGAGATGAAAAAAGTTAAAATGAATTGCTAATAACATATTTACCGGTTTGATTCGAAGCTGACTGCCTACCACCTCAAGAACGGCATGTCTTCTGGACACTCTCCTGTCTGTTATCTACAGCGGGGGGAAAAACAAAAATTTCAAACACAGCCACCTCCCTAAAAAAAACAGCAGCAACAACAACAAACCATGACTGTCCTCACTGAACAAAAAACAAAACAACTTAAAGATTGAGGGGCCTGCCCAAAATCAGAGAAGAATAAATGGCTGAGCAACAACTCTAACAGATCCCCAAACCTACATGATGGTATCCATTCATGACACAGTTAGTGGGGATTCTTATCAATAAAATTCATAAAATGAGGAGAAAATCTAAATAATGTATACTTATTAGAAAACATTTCAAATACAGGAAATACAGTGTAGGTTATAATGACAAACGGCTTTAAAAAGCAGTAGTCTAGTAAATGTAAAAGGTAAAACTACAGTCTTCAGTGCAAGGCCAACCCAGGTCAGGCAGACCTGCATTTGAGCTCTGGAGCCATCAGCACTACTTAAGAAAACAGGAAGGCAGGAGAGGGAGCAGTGAAAATCAAATGTTTACAGTGAAGAAGAGATTATAAACTGATATGATAATATAGTTATATCAGCTATATTACCATCTAATACAGTTGCTTCCTGTGTTTGAGCCAACAGTGTTCTACTTAAGCACACAATCATTTCTGTACACAAAAGTTAAAAAATTGTTTGCACTTTAAATGCTAAAATTGCTAATCAAGCCCGCGCTGCATGGCTATAAACACAACAGTTAAGATTTCCTTTGTAATTTGTGGCTGATTCACATGAAAACATTTCAAGCATCAATTTACCATAATTATTTGATTCATCTCATGGTTGCCTCAGTATCTATCACTTCAACTCTGATATTATCCACATGAAGACCAAAATTATAGGTAAAAACAGACTATAGCAGCGCCTAAATTCAATTAAACCCATTAGTTCTGCAAAACCTGGCAAATGTGAAACTGCCAGGAATCAGTGCTCATTATTTTTAAGTCAGAGAGTAGTTCCACACTTAAGACTGTCACTACAGAATAGTAACACCAAGCATCACAGCAGAATGAATTCCACATCCATAAATTTTTCACACAGCTGCAAGCTCATATTTAGGACATTTTCTAAAATAAAGTATCTTGCCCGGCCGGGCGTGGCTCAGCGCTTGAGCATCCACCTAGGATCCAGGCGATCGGGGTTCGATTCCCGTGAGGGCACATGCCCCGGGCGTGGCTCAGCGCTTGAGCATCCACCTAGGATCCAGGCGATCGGGGTTCGATTCCCGTGAGGGCACATGCCCGGGTTGTGGGCTGGGCAGCCGATCGGTGACTCTCTCATCATTGATGTTTCTGTCTCTCTATCCCTCTCCTTTCCTCTCCCTGGAATCAATAAAGATATATTTTTTTAAATAAATAAATAAATAAATAAATAAAATAAAGTATCTTAAAGGTAGCCCATTTAAAAGTAGCCACTATCAGCCACAGTGGCTATTTCAGAAAAGTAAACATAAACTAATAACCTATTCTTCCAGAAAAGAGAGGGTAGAAATGCAGAGGTTCCTACAATCTTTCCCATAATGCACCTTAGTGAGCCAAAAACAACAGCAGTGATCTGATAACCCACTTCACCATTTGCCTAGAACTTTCACTTCAATGTTGAGAGTCACTATAATACTTCCATAGCTATTATTCACATTTTACATATTTGGAAATTGAAAGTCCAGAGAATTTAAGTAATTTGTGTAGTCACTCTTCGAGTAGGTAGTACTCCAAATCTATACTCTTATTAATAAAAATAAATATGGGCGAAAAATCTTCATATGACTCTACACCTACATATAATCATTCAGACATAGTTTCAAGAAATGCAAATTATTCTGTGGCTGGGAATAAGAAGTTTCTATTTCTAACTCAGGTTCTAAGATCTCACTGTTAAGTTCAATGATAAAAATCAATTTTGTAACCAACGGAGTAATAAACTGTCAAACATAAAACCATGACATATAATGATGGTTCTTGTAATAGTCCGACTTGGGTTTCTTTTTTTTCAAGATATATTTTTGCAGGAAGCAATAGTGGACTTTTCCTGTCTTTCTTTGAAATAGGCTTCACTGAGAGCATTAGTAAGATTTTTAAATAATAAAAAGTATAATGTGACCTCTAGTGGTCACATGATTCCACAACAGTGTAATTTCATTACAAGCTGTGCATCTCCATAAAGCACCAACAAAGTGCTTTGAAGTCTTTGAAATTAACATCACTCAGGAATTTAGCTATAACCATTCTAAAAAAATTAGTAAGATTAAAAAAAAATTATGCTTTCTCAATGGAAAACTTAAAGGTTTAACAAATTATTCTTAAAGCTTATTTTAATTTTAGGATAGGGTAAGAAGGGTGGGTGGTGGGTGGAAGGTGGGTCACAAACAGATTATCCTAAAGATCTCAGAACCTGCTTACTTTAACAGCTGTTGTCTGTGTTCCTTGTGAAGGGTAGACATCCATACATTCTTATTATCATATTAACTATAACAGCAATCATGTATCAAGACCAAGAACACTACACCTATCACATATTATCTTTTTTAATCTTCACAAAATCTGTGAAGAAGATACTATTATCTTCACCTTTATGGGAGAGAAAGGGCAGTACAGAGAGATTAAGCAACTGTGTAGTTATGTAGCCAACAAGCAGGGGAACCAGGATTAGAGCCCACAGAATCTGACTCTAGAGACACCTTTGCTCGGAACACTGCGCTGCCTCCTCCCTCATTATCATTAGGTAAAACATCATTTTTTAGATTATTTACCAGCAGCTTCATTCTCTAAACTAGAACATATGAATAAAACTGGAAATAAAGCAGTATGGCTATTTAATCAGCAAGCAGACATTCTAAAAAAATTCAAGCTCTAAATAAAGCTCCAAAGGGCCTCAGGCTTTCATGAGGTCCTGATTATTCCAACGTCATACCCAAGTCTAACAAGATGTTACCTAAGCTCACAATTCTCTATTCACAGTATAGAATGAAGGGGACAGGGTTTTGAGCAAGCAATGCATTCACAACGGGGGAAAATGACTGATGTTGGCCTGCAAATGGAAAGAGAAAAGCTATAGAAAAGCCAAGAAACCAAGAACTCAAAAAGGATACACCGGCTACAGGCTATTGAGAGTAGGGACAAATGACACAACATCCTTCAAAAGGTACTAAAGGCTTACCCAAGTTTGCTTATTGATTACCAGGAGTCATCAAGTTTAAATGAAAACTTCATTTGAAAGTCAGACATTTTGCATCTTAGCCATAAAAAATAGTTAAAATCAAGGAATTCCAGTTTCATATAAAATAACTGTAGCCACCTAAGTTCTAATCATACCACATATCCCCCCAAAATCAAAGATCAATAAATAAAGCAAATAAAACCACCTATGTCCCACATCTAAAGCACTAGGAGACAGAGATCACTGCAAACTTTAATTTACATGTAAGAGGGGAAAGAAACATGAAATGCAGAAGATCAAGCTTCAGGACCTATGCTAGAACAGAACGGTGCCACTGGTCGGAAAAGAGAAAACAGGGAGTGAAAACCAAGGGGTGGTGGTTCACAGATAGTATCACTCCCAGAAAAGAAGTCATGCCTCAAGTGGGAAATACTGAAAACACATCTCACATCCAGCAGTTCAGAGGTCCAGCAAAATCGCGAATAGTTTGGGTATCAATATGAGTAATGATTATAATGGACTACAACACAAGGAATACAAAAATAATCTGTGAATTCATACTGAACTCAAGAGAGGGGCTGGAGCTAGGGCTGGGAGGAAAAGCCTTTCTTTATAAAACAATGCCAGCTAATGCCGAAGAAACGATGGAACCAGAAAAACCGTTCTTTTGTAACCACCAAAGTACACTGACTGAGTAAAGGATCAATGGCTGTGAATTTTTCAGGTAAAAGCTTGACAGGAAGCAACATTCATGAGGTCTCAAAGCATCGCTCCACCAGTTACTCACACAGGGAATGTCCTCTTCACTGCAAGAAGTCTGGCACCGCCTTCCCCAAGTCATCACACTAATAGCATCACTACCAACAGAACAAACTGACAGCTGGGCCTCCCGACCTGCTGCTCTGAGTTCACAGCACCTATGGAATGCTCTTATCCAGAATGCTTAACCTGAGTCTAATTACGGGGAAAGGATCAGACAAATCAAACCTGTGGGTATTCTATGAAACACCTGGCCTGGACTCCTAAAGCATTAGTGCCATGAAAGACAGAACAGGTCTAGATTAAAGATAATCTTTCATTGGATCCTAAACTTTTTTAATGCTAAAAAGCACATTATTGGAAAAACTGAGTAAAACTGGATTTAGAATATTAAAATGTATTACAGTTACAAATTTCTCGAGTTGATAAGAGTGCGTGTATTTATTTTCTACTTATGTAGAAACATCCTTGCCCTTAGGTGATATGTGTTGACATACTTAGGGATACAGTGCCATAATACATGTAGTTTACTTTCAAATGGGTTCAAGAGAAAGAAAAAGACAGAGAGAGGAAATAAGGCAACATGTTAACCACTAGTTAACCTAAGTTAAGGATATATATGTGTTCATTGTACTGTATAGTCTTTCAACTTTTCTGCAGGTCTGAAATCTTTCAAAATGAAAAATTCAGGAAAAAATAACTAAAATTTCAAAAATGTTGGTACTTAAAAGTTATCAAGTTACCTTGAAAATGTAGTGTACACAATTGCTAAATAACATAAATGTAGTATAATTCTATTTATAATGTCTTCAGTAAAATTAATAAGCATCTTTCTATTTAGTAATATGTAATTTTCTTAAAATCTCCTTGGTTTAGACTAGTCACCACAACTGATAGCCAACAGGCCACAAATCACTCACAGTGCTGTTGTTTTTCACTTTTACTTTGAAGAGTATATGTACCCTCCATCTCACCAGCACCCCTATAATCTTCCACTGAGCCCACTTCACCCTTTGTGGCATCCCTGGCCTCTGGTGGCATTTGATTTTGCAACTCATGATTTAAACTACACCTATACTTTTCAGATGCTAATTCTTCACATGTGTCACTGTGTACCAAATGCTACTAGTTGCTTAATCAATATCTACTCATTTCTTCTTCAGTACTAGTAGTACTCCAATATGTTCTGGTCAAAATGTGCCCAGTTAAAAATATCCAAATGCCTAGAATTCTTTGTAGCGACGGACAGCCAAGTAACACAGTTCTAGCAAAGGATATAAGAGGGGCTGTGTATCAACCACATTTTCTAGTTTCTGTATCTGCTGCTTTGATCTCCAGGGCATTAATGACTAGAAAAGAACTACTCCTCCCACGGTTATGAGATTCTTAGATAGTAAACGAATGGATCACCTATAAGTGCACATTTCATATGCAAACTAACCAATCCAAAACCGTGGCCCCAATTCTGAGGCTTTTACCTGGCTCTTACATTGCCTTAATCATCCCAGGGCTAGGCATCGGACAACTAAAGGCAGCTCCTACAGACCAGAGATCAATAAAATTATTCAAACCAGTCCATCCTAAACCTGCTTCCCTGCCTTGCCCATTCATTCCCAAGAAAACAGCAGTAAAAGCTTTCCCACCAGTCCCCCTAGCTCTCTGCCTTTTGCCTTCCACTGACAGGCTTCTCTAGCGCAGCCCTGCACAGTGGGCCCTTCTTTGTCTTGGGAACCGTAATAGATTATCTTTTTAACGGCAATCATCTGATCAGTTGGCCTCACCATACCTGAACAAAACCATAAAATCTATATTTTAAAACAGAGTAGAGCTTGTAGAAAGATTGTCTTCCTGATTGAAAGGACCTGGCTCAACTGGCACATACATTTTGCCCTCTGCCTTTCTTTCTTCCTGCTTAAATGTGGCACCTCAAGGTACAACAGCACCTATGACTACAGACATGAAAGCCACATGCAAAGACTGAACAAGGAGGAACAAAGAAAGCCCATCCTTGAGTAGCTGCACCAGCCCTGACTGTCCCTGAGATCCTCTGTTACAGAAGAAAAACCTAATTGATTTTAAAAACCTATTATTCAAACTAGGCCATCTGCACATTTCTGTTACTTGCAGCCAAGAACAATTATGATTAATACCCATTACTCTAACAACTGTTACATTGATACTGGACATCTAATAACAAATTCATTTATGCTCAGCCAGTTAGAGAAGGAATACTGAGGCAGAAAAGCTAAGTAAATTGAGCACTCAAGAAAAAGAACTTTCTTTAATATTAAAAGAATTGTGTATCATATGGCAGCTGCTCAGAAAAGAAACCCTGAAGAATACACAGGCTGAAGGGTAATGCTGAAGTCACTCCAACCCTCTGTTAGCAGCAGCTAAAATAATAGTTTTTCTTTAGCTACTATAAAAATACCTTTTTACTTGAATTCTGCATATTGTTTCTTGAATGGGAACAGGGCTCTCTGCTTTTATACCACTTTTGTATTGATACAATGCAGTTCCCTTATCTTTGATTTTCTGGTTTTGAATTGAATGTTTTCATGCATTATGATGTATGTACAAAAGTGTGTGCCAGAAGAAAAGATAGAAACATAAAAACATAAAAGAACTGTTTGTGACTTGTTTGCCACATATTTATTTTTGGCATTTATTGAAGTCAAGCAAAATGAAGACTGTCTTACGCTACCAGCAGAAATGCTTAGATGTTTTGAATCAAGGTCTCTAACCTGTTTGTTTATTATTTCCAAAATCCTAAAAATAAACCTGAATAAAGTAAAAGCAGAAAAGCTGCTGGATCCTAGAACAGACAGAATAGAATGGTACCTTTCATTTCATTTTTGCTTATATATATTTGCTGAAAACCCAATACCAGTTAATTTTTCTTAAGATGTTTTCCAAGAGAAATTTCTGAATATCGTTGACAGATATAATCATGAATTCAATGTTCCCTTTTAGCCTGCTTCCTATAAATGTAAGGACAGAAAAGAGGTAAGATTTGTTTGTTTGTTTTTTTCAGTATAAACTACATAACACACCAAGGGCTAAGATAATAAAATTTCCTTGTACAATACTTTATAATTTGCATTGCTTTCACACAGGATTATCTAGTTTGCTCTAGTGACAACAGATTAAAAAAACAGGCCAATTCAAACTTTCATGGCAGAGAAAAACAGAAAATCATCTGGGATGGGGTCTGAGCTGGTAGTATGAGAAAATACACAAACCTAAAGGTGTATGGGATCTATTTTAGGCATAATTTGCCTAAAATTCTTTCCTCAAACTGGGTGTGTGTAAAGTAAATAAAATCTAAAATTAAGACCTGAGTTGAACAGAGACTGGTTACTATAAAGCAGCTGACAAGCCATAACATTTTCTCATCTAGAGAGCTTCCCAGGATCAGGTCCAGCACACGCTCCGCAGCTCAGTCACCAACCCTGAGACCTGCCATAACATGAGATAAGCTGATCTCATTCTTCAACAGAGCAAACGCTAACTGGCACAAGGTGTTTATTATTTCACTTGGAATTTACCAAAGTCCAATTTCTGATATTAAGAAAGGACAATTTTGAGAAAACATACTTGACTTTGGCCAGAGGCTCTCTAGGTAAACTCCAATTTACAAACAAGCTCTCTTTAAAAGGTTATTAGTATACTGGATGTGAAAAGGTTTTTGAAATAGGTGAATATACTTTCCTATAAGAATAAATAGTAAGGTTATCAGGCTCTCTCACAAACACCTATTTCATCCACAATACTGATGAAATATGGATCATTTAAATCCAATTCTTTATGCCCTCCTAATTCAAGGTTGTTTAATTGTCAGCCAATATGGAACTGTGCTGACTTGTTACCACTGAAATTTCAACTAGCTCAACCTGTTTGGCCTGTAATGCTGCCTGCAGAGCGGATGCTATACAAGGGTAAGAACATCATCTCCGTCATTAATATATTATGATAGAGGCAACATAGTGAGAAAAGCATAAGCAGAGCTTAGGAAGACAAAACTGCATTTAAACCCTCATTTGGGACTTGGGTAAATTAAGGTTTCTTAATCGTTACTTATTCAGTTCAGTTCAGCAGGCATTTCTTAAAGGCCTATTCTGTGCCAAGTATTCTTCATAGGGGACCTAGAAGCGGTTTTGAACTCTGCTTTTGCAACAAAATCGTCTTCAAAGCTTTTAAAGACACAGATACCCAGATAATACCTACAAAATCAGATTATCAGAGAAAGGAGCTAGTGGAGAAGAATGGAGGCACATGAAAGGATGGCATATTTAGGTTGAGTAGTAGTACATGGCAGATGATCATTTACATATGCATGAGAAGAGTAATTCACTACACCTACTAGAATGGCCCAAATCCAAAACACTGACAGTACCAAATTCTGAGTAAGATTTGGAACAGGAACTCTCATTCATTCATGGTGGAAATGCAAAACGGCACAGCCACTGTGGAAGACAGTTGGTAGGTTCTTACAAAACTAAGCACATTCTTACCATACAGTCCAGCAACTGCACTCCGTATTTACCCAGATGAACTGAAAACTTATGTCCACACAAGATGCTGCTCACAGATGTTTATAACAGCTTTAGTCGTAACTGCCAAACTTGGAGGTAACCAAGATGTCCTTCAGTAGGTAAATGAATAAACTGTGGAACATCCAAACAATGGGATATTACTCATCACCAAAAACCCATGGAAAGACATGGAACCTTAAGTACATATTACTAAGTAAAAAAAGCCAATCTGAAAGTCTACATACACCGTATGATTCCAACTGTATGATATTCTGGAAAAGGTAAAAGTATGAAAATGGTAAAAAGTTCAGTAGTTGCCAGGGGCTGGGAGGGAAAGGAACGATGAACAGACAGAGCAAAGAGAATTTTCAGGACACTAAAGCTATTCTGGGTAATACTACGATGGTGGACACACATCATTACACGTTTGTCAAAACCCATAGAATGCACACCAAGAGTGAACCCTAGTGTAAACTATGGACTTTGGGAGATAACAGAGTGTCAACCTAAGTTCATAGAACACAGCACTGTGGTACAGGACGCTGACAGTGGGGAGGCTGCACATGTGCGGGTGTGGAGGGTAGATGGGACTCTGTACTTTCCACTCAACTCTGCTGTAAACCTGAAACTACTCAAGAAAATAAAGCCTATTTTTAAAAATTAATTATACTGTAAAGTAATGTCAGCAAAAGTTAAACAGGATCATGGCTATAATGTGATTACCCCATGAGTCTAGTCAGCACTTATCCAATTATCCAATATGCCTACACTGTCTAAGTTTAGAGGCTGAAATCATAACAGTCATTTAGTCTGAAGGACCTTCCCTCCCTACCACCCACTCTCCACCTACCAAAATTCTAACTATTCTAACACTTCATAGTCAGCTCATTATGTCACTGACATATTCAGGGAATTGTCATTTATAACACTGCTGTCGTTTATCATTGTCTCTATGTTGTTTACCTTACTTCCCCCCAATTCACTCACTCAAGTTGCCTGCCTGGCTCCAGTCTCATTTGAGGTTGTAACCCATTTAGTTACTTGCTTCTATGTCTCTCAGACCTATTAAACTTTAAGTACTTGTTTCTCTTTCATTTCTCCCATCTGATAGTATAGGGTGTCCCCAAAAAATACATACACACTTTGAATAATTACTAATTCCAATTTTTTTTCTTTTCAAATTTAACCCATTAGAATTAATAACTAATAATAATTATTCAAAATGTGTATATTCATCAACTATTTTCTGAGTTTACTAAAATATTAGTCAACAAAATAGGAAAAACATTAATATCATAAATGTTGCTCCGTAAGCTTTAACAATTGGTAGCACTGCTTCTGTTAAAATTCACTTCTAAACTCTATATCCATTTTACCCTAAGTTACAAAGAGACTCTTTTTGAGGATTGGAAGAGTGAGAGGTTGAGGCACAGAACAGGAAAGAGGAGATCATGTGTTGAAGACCTACTATGTGCTAGACATTGTACTGGGCTCAATAACTGAGGGAGGAGCAAAACCCAGCAACTAGGAGTGCTTGGCACATCCCTAGGACTAGAAAGGTGGGGCTAGAATTCCAAGACAGCTGGTGAGATTCTGCAATAAGCAGGAACAGTACAGAGTTGCCAGAATCGGGAGCAGTTACTTTGTGTAAACTTTGTGGGACACTCACAGCATTCTTACAAGTGATGAACTGATGCCACTTGAAGAGTCCATGCTAAAGTCCATGACTCTGCCCACACCAACTGGGGCCTTCTTCTCTTTTTAATTAAAGCAGTAGTTTCTATTACTTTAGGAAGTCTCACTAGATAGACATCTGGTGCTGTCCTATGCCAGGAAAAGAGATCATAAAGGAATGTCATATAATCCCTGCTATCAAAACAAAGTAAGAAAAATTTGAAATAAAAAACAGTAGTTTTCATTTAAGAGTGTAATAACTAATCATCTTTCATTAAAGAAAAACCATAAAGCAAATAGTTTGACCTAAGGGTACTTTGTTGCTTGAGATGCTATACTGTAAAACCTTTTTCTAATTAAGTTTTTTATTTAAGATAGCTGTAGATTCCCATGTAGTTGAAATATAATACAGAAAGATCTCTCATACCATTCATCCGGTTTCCCTCAGCAGTAACATCTTGTAAAACTATAATAACTATCACAATCAGATATTGATACTGATAAGATTGAGATACAAACACTTCCATCAGCACACAAATCTTTTCTGTTGCAGTTTTATAGCCATACTCCATTCCCTCCTTCTGCCCTCCCCCCTTCTCGAACCCCTGCAATCACTAATCTGTCCTAGTTTTATAATTTTGTCATTACAATAATGTTAAGTAAATGACATGCATTTCCTTCCATGCATTTGGCTTACAATATATAAGATTTTCAGGATAATTTCCTAGAGATGCATTCTGGTGTAAAACCTTTTCATTTATATGGATCATGACACATAATTCCAACCTAGTAAAGTAAACAAAGACCTTGGATTCACTGATGACTCACACTTAAAGCAATGGGCACAGGAAATTAAATTTCACTCTGTTCTGTTATATATGTATTTTCCTACCACTGTAAAGACATAGACATTCTTGCTGCCAAATTATTTTACCACCAAGACTGTTTTACACATTATAAACCTTTATGCTCGTGTGGTCAATAAGTTTTGTGAAACTTGTCTCAAAAAAAAAAAAAAAAGCGTGGCTAGTAAAGTGAGTTCAAAAAAATCATCCAAATGTACAGTGAACTTTCTGAGCTTTTCCACGTAGAACTAAGTCTTGGCTCTCTCATACTACCAAGAAAACAAACAAGAAAAAAAAATCTTACTGGAATTGCTACTGGAAAAGCAACCTTCACATTGAGCTTTAACTACTGCAGAGGAGAAACACGTGCGTTTGTCAGCTCCAAAATCTTAAAAAGCACAAATGATTAGTTCCTTAAATTTTTTCTTTCATGCATTTAGGATATTGTTCATAACCACATCTCATGCCTGCCAAACTTGGCAATACAATCCCATCACTGGATTTTGCTTTGAAAAGGAAAAGCAAAATCCAGACCAGATAACTGACTTTCTTCTCCTTGCCATTTTTACAAACAGAACCAAGCAGGAATATCTCACAATAACAAACCTATAACACAAAAGATCAAGCTACAAATAATGAAAGGGTTTGCAACCTGTTACATGTCTATAAAACATAGGCCTAAAATCCATCCACAGTACTCTGTGTTGCTGATATAATTTGTTAAGCAAATCAAAACTCATTAGTCACCAGTCAAAAGATTTCTAGATGAAACACATACCCTGCTAAGTTTCTAACTTAAATATAGGTAAAGAGATAGAGGGCAAGGGAAAAGGGTAGAGGGAAAGATAGAAAGAGAAAAGGGGGGGTGGAAGACAGGCAGTTCCAGGAAGTTCCTTCAAATGTTTGTATCTCTTAGTAAACTAAGAAAAGCAACAATGTTATTTAAACATTTAAGCAATTACTTGCCCAGTAAAAAAAATAAACAGATGAATTTCAACTTTCTTAATTAACCTTACTACATATACACATACGTGTACACACACACACACACGCACACATCCCTTTAGGACTGACTCCCTTCTCGCAGCCTTGCATTACCACTCCTTTTCCTGCTTGGAGACGGGTTCTAGGGCTCATACCAATGGTTCCATTTGGACGCTGGAGGTTAACCAACTCAGTCCACACTCATTTCTCCCCGGTATTAGCTCACAGACAGAGGCTTGTCACCAGAGGACAGCCACCCATGTCTCATTCATATTTGTATGCCCACGTGCTAGGGTCTACAAAATGTGTTGCACAAAGTGGGCACTAAAAAGGAAATGCTGAATGTTAAGAAAACAATAGACATGTACATATTTAGAGAGAGATACAAAATTCCGTAATGCAAAAGACCAGTTTTCTAATTCCTAGACATCCCAAAGAGGGTGGAGGTTAGTTTAGTGCCACTATGTGTCCAAAAGCTGTACCTGTGGCCTTTAAATAGCCGACCTACAGCTCCATTTTCTCATCAGAACAACGGGGATAATAAGGGCACCTAACTCGCACGGTTTTTAAAGGACTGAAGAACTTGGTACGCCTGGCACACTGCACACTACGTAAGGCTGAGCTGCTGCTATTCCTGAAAAAGACGATTACAATAAAAGTAAGGCCACTCCGTCCCACAGAAGGGGCCAAAAGCTTAAAAGAAATTTTAAAATCAGGGGTTGGCAAACTTTTTTCTATAAAGGGCCAGATACCACTGTAAACACTGTGGCTTGTCAGGCCAAGAGGCAATATCCAAAACAGGCTGGATTTGGACCCAGGGCCACAGTTTGCCGACCCCAGGATAAGATTATAATGATGATAACCCAAGTCGGTGCTTTTTAAAGGTAACATAAGGGAAACGGTTGTGAGTTGATTGAAGCTGCGTGAAAAACGTGCTCCCCCCCGAACTTGGAAAACCCAGACATGGCTGCGTGGTGGGGATCGGGCTCGGACAGGGGAAGGCCTCGGAAGCAAGCACGCGCGTCCGCCGCTCGGCGCTCGGGCCGCCCAGCCGCCCCACACTTACTCCCAGCAGCGGCCCGCGGCCGATCACCGTCTCTCCGGGCGCCAGGGCCACCCGGGGGCCGCCGTCCCGCGGCTGCAGCTCAAATCCCCCCGACATGGCGGCTAGGTTTAGGCCCCTGCGCAAGGAGACGGGCCCCGCAGCCGTTTCCGCCTTCCAGGGACCCGCACTGAACCTACACAGGGCCCCTGGAAAAACACGGGGGGAGGGGAGCTGAGGCTCGGCCGGGGTGTGTCAAATTCTCCCGCAGCTGAGGCTCGAGCGACTCCGGCCGAGTCCCGCCCCTCCCCCCGAACCGCCGACGCAATCGGGGATTCCCGTTCCTCTCGGACTCCCAGCAACTCTTTAAACACCCCGGGTCCTCCCGCCCCGGGCCTGCCCACCCCTCCCCACCTCTTCTCCCCGCCCACGCGGCTTGGAGGACGCCGGTCCTTGTAGTCCGCAGAGCCTTCCTTCTCCTCCCTTGCCCAGCAGAAGAAATGCCCTAGTAAAACTACCAATCCCAAAAGGCAATGCGCGCCCTCTCTACGCCTGCGCGAAATCTGAGAGCAAGGCGGGGCTAGAGTGGGCGGGGCCAGGGGGATTTTGGACAGGGATTTAGAGGCCCCCGGATTTATAATCGCGGGAGGAGAAGCCGGCAGGTTGCATCGGGTAAGAGTGTCCTCCGTTCCCTACCTGCCGGCGTCCGGCGGGCAGTCTCCAGGGCACTGCCTTCGCTCGGCGCCGCAGAGCTGAAGCGACGGCAGGTGCTCAGAGTTGTTATTGTTATTCATTTGTCAGCGCCCCGAGTTCTTTGAACTCCGGCAGGTGCACCCTGCGCGGGGCAATCGAGAAGCGTGGCTCGGCTGAGACTCGGGGTCTGGACAGGGTGGGGGTCGCCCGGGGGCGCCCGCAGCCAGGGCTACCCCGCCTCTGGATCCCTCGCCCTCCGTGTGACACCCGAAAGGGGCGATCCCCTCCTCCCCCCCGGAGAGGTCTTGCGGCCAAGTTTGTTTCGTAAAGAAGACGCTGAAAGGGGACAGTTTTCCAGGCCCCGGGCAAAACTGGGCTTAGAAGAAAGATGCCTAGTGGGGTCTTAGGAACCTCACCACGGCTCCCCCGACTGTCAAATTCAAAAGCCTTCTGCCTCTCGGGGGTCCTAACGGGAAGGCGCATTTTCTTCCCCAGCGAGCCCCTGCAGGGGGTTACAGACAGACAGCGGCCTTCTCCTAACACGAGGTTCTTTTCAAGAATTCTGTGGCTTGGCTTTGGTTTGAAGTGATGCTGGGGGGGGAGGGGAGCGTGTCAAAAACGTGCGCATGACTCATAACTTGTTTTCACCACTTGGCGCTACTTCCCCAAACCCGCAAGAGGGAGTCCTCTGCTGAACCCAGGCCTTAAAATTCTGACCACCGTAGATAATTTGTGTCCTGACCAACGGAATGGGAACAACCATGGTCTTGGTAGGCCCAGAAACAGACGGGTGAGTAGCTGACCCAAGGAGGGGAATTGTCATGAGCTCAGTTAAAAGTATTTAGCCTTATCTCAAACCCCTCCTCCAACACTGTCCCTCTTTATTATAAAAAGAAGTGCCAAATGGAATAAACTGATTTTGAGTAAGTATAAGCTGTCTTTATATGCAAAAATAGCTCCATGCTTTCAACTGATTTTGGAAGCCTGCACCATGCACCTTAAGTAAATTAACTGAAACTGGACTCTTTTTTTTTTTTTTCCAGTTAAGGAAAAAAGATAACTTTATCTGTGGATTAGTTTAATTTATAATTACAGTTTAATTATAAATTAATTATAGTTATATTATGTATTCTTTTTATTATAGTTTATAATTAATAAATAATAATATATATTATAAATATATTATAAATAAATATAATATATATTATATTTAATTATAGTTTAATTATAAATTAGTTTAATTTATAATTAGTTTAAATTATAATTGGTATAATTTATAATTTATACAAAACACTTTCAATATAGTAATTAGTGATAGAAGTAAAGGTACAAGATTTGTTTTTTGTTTTTATTTATTTATTTTTAATATTTTATTGAATTTATTGGGGTGACATTGGTCAATAAAGTTATATAGGCTTCAGGGGTGCAATTCTATAATACATCGTCTGTATATCGTATTGTGCTTTCACCACCCCAATCTTTAGTTACATGCTATACCAGCTGAATAATAAACATTGTTTATAATGGTGAGTCACTGTTGCTTGATAGCCTCAGTGACTATTACCCTGGTTCATAATTAACTGTGCAAGTGGGATAGCTTCAAGAGGCCATTTTTAAAACACTAATCTTATCACTGAGTTGAATATTTGAGACTTTGTGTCATTCTAACCCTGATCTCAACCTCTTGTCCATTTCAGACAGTATTTGTGTCAAATGTGAACACCTACCCATTAGGTGCAAGTAGATAAACAATTCTTATATAAACTACTAAATGTCCATCAGGTTTATGATTAAGTCGAAAATTGTAGATGAAGAAATTAATGACGAGGCATCAGTTCTCACAGACAATGAGCATTCCGGAGCTTAACAGAATTGAATCCTACACATTTTTAAAGGTGTTTTCAATAAATACTTGGAATATGTTCTCACATTAGGCATTTCTACTAAATTCAATAAAGTGTAGTCTGTGAAGAATCACTTCTCTGTTTTAGATAATGTGTTTTGGGAGCAAGCAGAAACTCAAATGTCTAGTAACAAACGCATGTCCTAACAATATTAAAAAGAAGTAACGTGTTGAGTGTCTCCAGTGTGCAGTTCAGATGTGAAGCTAGAGGACTCATGCATTGTCCCTGTTAATTCAGGCAAGAACATGCACGAGAGGAGCATTACTGGCCCCATTTTACAGACTGAAAAGCTCAAGTCAAGAAAGTTCAAGTTTTTAAAATCATTCCCAGAAAGTTACCTGGCTCGGACTAGAATCCACAGTCTGATCTGAAGAGACTAAGTTTAAACTCTGCCTTGTAGGTTACCTGGGAAGGGAATTAACTAAAGCATCAAGCTATGCAGAATAAGTCCAAGAAGAGCCATCATTCAAGAGTTTCCGACGTAGAACTGAACTCTGTGGCTGCCGAGAAAAACAATGAGTGAAAATACCTTCTGCGAATGGCTGCCTCCGGAGCTTACTGAACAGATCTTCAGTCACCTGGATGTTCAGAGTTTGTGCAGGGCTTCAATGACATGCAAGAGCTGGAACGACAAAATAATACACAATGACGCCTTATGGAAACCTCACTGCTTGGCCTTAAGAGCTGTGTGCAAAAGAGAAATAGATCATGATCAAAATAGTGGTTATTCCTGGAGGGTAAGTGTAATTTTTGCGGCCTGCACTGTTCTTAACAATATGGTGGTCAGTTTGCACCAAACTCTACTTGCTGCTTGGATGAGGTAGGATTTCATAGACCGAATGACATACAGACTGTGTTGGCTTTGGAACTTAAAGTTGGATTGTTATTCTTTTCCTGCAGACCACACTATCTCCCATCCATCCTTCAACATTTTTTAGATCTTAAATGTGGGCATTTTCCTGTTAACCAGAAGGAAAGCAGCTACTTCTTTTCACTTCACATTATCCAAAACCCCCAGCAAACTCTGTGGCTCACACTGTCTGTATACACATATGCATGAATATCTACACACACGCACGTTTAGTAGTATATGTGTATATCAACGCAAATACTTCGTCTTCAGCCCTGTCAACCCGCTTCTCTGGCTTCAAACAAACTCAGCTCACCAGGCAGCAACCCACTACCTTCTGTGATGATGCTGGTTTACCTCTTTTAGGACACACTACTGAGGAATTACCAGAAGAGCCAAGTGAAACTTGGATGGCTAAGCGGCAGATACAGCAACATACGTTCTCCTACTGACCTCCCAGAAACAATCCTGTGCCAGATGGATGCAGAAACATGGGGGGAAATTCTAGAAGCAGAACTGAAAAGACCAATTGACAAACAGATCTCATAACTGTGAGAGTGTAAAACTAAAATGACTCTTAGTTTGTAAAAGGTATTTATCTCTTCATTTTTTTTTGTTCACCTTTTTAAATATTTAACATTTAAAAGTAAAAAATATTGTAAAAGTAAGGCTTTGTTTTTACTTGGCACTTTAGTAAAAAATATTCTTCTGGTTTTACTGTAATATGGAAAAATCATGAAATGTTTTTTATATAAGAAATAATGTACCAGTAGAGTGATTCCAAAATGCATTGTTTCATGTATTTGTGTTAGTGTATTGTGTTACTATCTCTTTAATGAAAAGAGAATTTGGTATTTTCTGCTTAATGATAATTCAAAAATTCAGAAAACCGTTTGAAGAAACTGTCCTAGAGATCATTAAATAGTAGGCATAACTAGGCTCCTGGGAAGATTACCTAAATGGAACTAATAGCAATATGTTTAAGTGTATAATAAATTTCTATTTCAATAACTTTAAAATTTCCATTTTAGTGAAATCAGATTGAATTGTCAAACATTGAAACCATTTTAAAATGTGCTAACTTTGTGGTTTAGTTTCCAATTCACCTGACCATAGAGCTAAAACTTGTGAGATTAAGGTTCCCATTACTTGCCTACAGCCCTGGAATTGCTCTCGGGGACTCAAAAACTATTGTAAGTTTTCAGAACACTGAGCTACCATCCGAATAGCCATACTGCTTTTCCTGGCAGCCTTGTAGCACCACCTAGTGTTCTACTCATCGAAAACCAAGACAGAGGACAGCTTTCTTTTTCTCTCCACGTTTAAAAGAAAGAAAAATACTGTTTCAGAGAACCCTAAATACCTGACCTTGTTAAAGTTTATAGCTTTCCAGGAACCTTTAACTTAATTTTTCTTCTCTTTTTCTTAAAAGTAGATGATATAGTATTCACTGTGCCAGATTGTTCATTCTGAATCTGTGGCCAGTACCATAGTAGGTGTCTGCAAAACATTTTGGTTAGTATGGGGTATTCTTCTTAAACTGTGCTCTATAGCACGAAAAATAAGAATCCAGGAAACCAGTATTTAACATATAGGCAACTATCAGAAAAATGCCCCATTCTCTACAAATTCCCTTTGTTGGATCAAGCAGATGATGATTGATTGTCTATTATCTTCTTAGAGCTGGAAGGGGCCTTAAAGATCAGGCAGTCCAATCTCTAAGACTGTTTGACAACCCCTCGTTAGGAATGTTCTTCCTATCACCCATCATTAATTCTTTTCTTGGTAATCTCTTTTGTAAATTTATCATCTTGACCTGGAAACCATCCCTAACTTCTACCATTCTGGAGTAAGTGGTCCTCTTAAGGTTCCCTGTAATTCTCTATACATACCATTGTCAAAGCGGTCATACTATGTTAAATTGTCTGTTTTATTTGTCTTTCTCCCCCTTTAGATGTGCACTTTTTTTTTCTTTTTTTTTAAATATATCTTTATTGATTTCAGAGAGAGGAAGGGAGAGGAGGAGAGAGAGATAGAAACATCAATGATGAGAGAGTCATTGATCAGCTGCCTAGCCTGCAACCCGGGCATGTGCCCTGACCGGGAATCGAACCCCGATCTCCTGGATCCTAGGTCGATGCTCAACCGCTGAGCCACGCCCGGCCGGGCTAGATGTGCACTTCTTGATGGCAGGGACCATTTGTTTTGTGTTCCCAAAGCCTGGAACACAAAACATTTGTGTTCCATAAACATTTATTAAATTATTTCTGTATTATTTATTTTAATCCTATTCAGTATATATATAAAAAATAATTTACTATATTGTTAGTAGACAAGTATTAAAATGCAATGTAAAACTCATAAGATATATGGTATGCTTGATATTAATGCTAATATATGAATAATTGTTCTGGTCTCTCAAAAGCTGTAAGAGAAAAATTGGAAAGTAGAAATATTTTGTGTGTTTTTTAATAAACACTTGAAAATACACTTAACCCAAATGTTTCACTTACTACTTTTAATTATTGGGTCACCCCAATCAATTTTAAGTATTATTTTTGTGAGTTATATGAATAATTTTTAGTTTGGTTTTTGTAGTATTATTGCATTTAAGTAATTATTTGTATAATAAGTTATGAGGTATGCTCATAGTCTACACTGAAAGGAACATTTTGGAACTCAAAGACCAATTTTATGGTATGGGCTTAGAATGAACTGTACATTTATCAGACTGAGCCATTAGCATCTGGAAACATGAATGGGTGGAGTAATGTGGAAGGAGTCCTCTTAGTCATAGATAAAATAACATGCTAAGTATACACAGTTTGTAAAAGAGGCAAGATTATTGGAATTTCCAGGGGTTTTTTATATTTAATCAGTTCAAGATCTATTTTTAAAAATAAATTTAGAAACCTGTTTTGTAAGTTGCTTCTAGTTTATAACCCAATCTTAGACCAGGAGACAATCAATAAAATCTATATGAATATAAACTTTAGACCTTAGGATTGTGACACATATACAAGGCTAATTTGAAAAATATAACCCTAAACACTTTATCTTTTCTTTTTCTTTTTTTAAATATGTCTTTATTTCAGAGAGAGGAAGGGAGAGGGAGCAAGAGAGAGATAGAAACATCAATGATGAGTCATTGGTCGGCTGCCTCCTGCACGCCCCCTACTGGGGATCGAGCCCGCAACCCGGGCATGTGCCCTGACTGGGAATCAGACATCCGTCTTCTGGATCCTAGGTGGATGCTCAACCGCTGAGCCACCCCCGGGTGGGAAACACTTTATCTTTTTTTTTTTTTTGGCTTTATATAATCTCTCCAAAACTTCAAATGCCTAATGATATTAACAAAAATAAGATGAGTACTAACAACAGGATATGGATTGGGGAGAATAATACATAAGATGGAAGATCATGCCTTTTTATTTGTAGTACAGTTGGAAGACCAAAAACCTCAAATGGATGAAAGTAGGTCAACAATAAACAAAGTTGATTTATTATGATAGTTAACATTTTACCTGACAACCCCAACCCCGAAAGACCGAATAATGTGCCGAGCCTGAGTTAATGTACAAATGACTGGAGTACTTTTAATAGTCAAGATTAAGTCTTACAGCAGTAGCTTCTTAGATTGACATAATATATGTATGTTTTCTCAGATCCAGAATACTAACAATATTTTACAACCTTGAAAAACTTGAGGAACAGGCTGGCTTTCTTCCCTAAAATTGTCTTATCATAATATCTTCCATTGATTAAGTACCTTTTTTAACTCATCAAACAGTCTTGAAAAGTATTTTTTGAACATTAATATTTTAAAGATGCAAAAATTGAGGCTTACAGAAGCAAAGTAACCTGAGTAAGGTGAAACAGCTTGGAAGAGAGTGCTTGGGAGCTGTTTCTGCTACACCGTCCTTGAGACCTGGTCAGTGCTAGCAGCTTCCAGCAGAGGGAGGAATATTTCTATTGAAACCAGACCAAGAGCTTGGGTGTGAGCAAGTTCCTCATTCCAGCTGGGTTTGCTAATCTCAGAAATCAGAAGTCAGAATGTTAACCCTTTTGTTGCAAATGACAGAACTGAAACTAATCGGTTTCACCTCCAGGTGGGAGAGTTGGGCTGAGAGTGAAGTATGGCTTTATGAACATAGGGAGCATAGAACCCCAAAATGGCAGAGAGCTTCTACAGCTGGAAATTTAAGATGACAGTGGATATAATTCTCCAATGAATAAAATTTCTATCACTCTCTGCCCTTCAGTCCTGACCTGATCACACAATAGGTTTCTACTTTAATCTCCATGGCACAATTAAGAACATGTGAATTTAATTTTGTACTTTTTGTCCCCCAAAAAAGAATGTCCAATTGTTCTGCGCAGATGTTTTCCTAGAGGGCTATAGATTTGTTCTTTAAATCTTTATCCCAGTGTCTCCACTGACTCTGTAGTTCTATGACATTGGGCTGTAAGTGTGAATATATTCTACTGAAGCAACAGATGTGAGCTCTGGGTTTGTTGGTTCCAAGAGTTTAGAATTAGACATTTATGGTTTAACAGTCTTGAGGTTAAAGAAATTTCTCACCCTTTTATTAAAATTGTAAGTTCTCGCCTATGTCAGGTTTGTATTTCTGGTTCCGGTTTGCAATGCAGAATGAAGCCTTAAATCCTTTAAGTAAGAGAGGTATTTATTTTTATTCATAATAAAATCAGCTGATCACAAATATAGGTACTTCCAAATATGGACACAATCATTGCACCATGGTTTTTGTATGTAAACTAACCACTCTTAAGATATTTGTGAAATTCTGCTCTTCTGAAATCACTTTCTCTTTTTATAATATTGTTTAACTGCAGTTTAGTAACTTCCCTTTGTAGGAATTTCCCATACTATCAATATTCAGAGAGTAAAAAAGAAGTCTTAACTCATTTATATAAAGTTTGAAATCAGGGAACTTTTTGAAATTTAGTCCTTAGCTTCAAAATTACACTTCATACCATGATTTCCATTTTTGAAAACTGACCTCAGTGTAGCAAAGTGGGTCCGATTATGTTTGAAGTTGAATTCCCTCGAGACACAATTTCACTAGGAAGGAGCAGGTTACATAATATGTTTATGTCACCTGTGAATGCCCACGCAGGGTTATATTCAGTGTTGAAATGTCAACCAAATCACCAAGTCTTTGAACCAATCTTGTTGGTTATCTAAGGCGGAGGGGGTTTTGTTTGTTTTTTTTAATGACATAGAACAAGTTGGTTGTTTTGTTTTTATATTTCAAGCAATCAAACATTTTGCAAATATACATCATTGAGTCGCTGCTACCACATTGTGCAGCCAATATTAAGCAAAGCATAGAAAGAACTGTCCGGGTATTAAGCAATGGGACTATATTTAGTTCATCATCATAAATCAATACTGTTTTCCATATTTTATTTTCAGAACAGGGTGTTCTTGGTGACTCTGTAATGAACACTTGTATGTATTATATCCTTGCAAAATATTTTATCTTTGAATTTAAGTTTTGTAACAAGTCCAGCATTAACATCGCAGGAGCATAATCAGTTGACCATTTTATATTAAAACTTCAAGACTTTTCAAAACACAGGATTATAAGTAGATAAGGGAGTCGTTCCAGGTTTGAGACCTGAGACACTCCAGCATTCAGAGATGAAGAGGAGCGAGCCAAAGAGGCTGAGAAATGATGTAGAGGGGAATCTAGAAAGTAAGTGAGATGCTTTAAGGAGGGAGGAGGGATCGGTCACATCAGGTACCATTGATAGATCAAATAATAAGACTACTGGGACCTTTGGTTTTAACAATTATGTGTCTAATAAATTGACAGGTACAATTTATTGCATTTCTAAATCTAATTGGAAGTATAGTTACTCAGGAGTTAAGAAAACACCTGAGAACTTTTAGGACACATTGCATGGAAATTTTTACTTATTTGTGGCATTTCCCTAATTGATTCTACATGACCTGGATTCCACCGCTGCTTTGGTCTTCCCTTCAGGCCCTTCTTCTCCCCCACCTCCCACTCATACTTTGCTTTTACCACACTGACATTCTTGATGTCCCTCAAGCACATCCTGCCTCAGCCCTTTGCACCTGTTTTCTCTGTCTGGATGCTTTTCCCCCAGATATCAACGTGGCTCCTTTAGGTGTCTGCTCAATGTCATCTTTTTGGAGAGGACTTCCCTGATCACCTTCACTGAAAGAGCATCATCAGCCTTGACTCTTTATTCCTGTTATCTGACTTTTCATGTAAGAATTATCACCACAGTATAATTTATCTACTTAACAAGAATGTAAACTCAACAAGATCAGCAGCTAAAACAGTGCCTGGCACATAGTGATTAATCAATACATATTTTGAATAACTTAAATAAATAGAATGAAAAACAACTGGCAGGATATTTTCATGGAAATTAGATACATCATAATTATCAATCTCCCAAGAAGGGTGAAAACCCCATCTTTGATTAAAAGGCATAGTTTTAGAATCCACAGGCAAATGTCTTGTAAACAGCCCCCCAGCCCCCACCACACACACACACACACACACACACACACACACACACTTCTTTTTAATAAAACATAATAGCATTCTTTCAAAGCTCTAGTGTAGATTCTGTCTTATTTCTAAATACCCTCCAGTGACAACTGTTTTTGAAATTTCTAACTTCATTTGAATAAATTAAAAAATACATACTATATAAGCTTTAGTTTGCACACTAATTAATAGAAGACTCACAAAATAACAATGCCTATGCATTACTTTAAATTTTCTTCCATTTTTTAAGCCAGTCAGAAAAAGACAAGTACCACATGATCTCACTCACATGTGGAATGTAATGAACAAAATAAACCGATGAACAAAATAGATCCAAAGACATAGAAGCATGGAGCAGACTGAGGGATCTCAGCGGGAAGGAGTGGGGGCGAGAGATTAACCAAAGATTGTGCATGCATACATGCATAACCCAAGGACACAGGCAATAGTGGGGTGGGTGTGGGGTGGAGGGGTCAATGGGGGGAAAAGAGAGGGACATCTGTAATACTTTCAACAATAATGATAAATTTAAAAAATTTTTCTTCCATTTTAAATAATAATTTGTCTAAGTTAACTATTTAAATTTTTATTGAATTTATTGGAGTGACATTGGTTAATAAAATTACATAGGTTTCAGGTGTACAATTCTATAACACATCATCTGCATATTGTACTGTGCGTTCACCACTCAAAGTCAAGTTTCCTTCCCTCACCATTTATCTCCCCTCCCCCTTTCCCTCAGGTAATCACCATACTCTTGTCTGTGTTTATGAGGGGTGTTTTTTTTTCCTGTTTGCTTAATCCCTTCACCTTTTTCACCCAGCCTCCCAACCACCCTCTCCTCTGAGAGCTGTCAGTCTGTTCTCTGTCTCTATGACTCTGTCTCTATTTTGTTTGTTAATTTATTTTGTTCATTAGATTCTACGTGTAAGTGAAGTCATATGGTCCTATATTTGTCTTTCTTTAACAGACTTATTTCACTTAGCATAACACCCTTCAGGTCCATTCATACTGTCACAAAAGGTAAGATTTCTTTCTTTTTTACAGCCTAGTAGTATTTCATTGCGTAAGTGTACCACAGCATTTTTATCCATTCATACACTTGGCTGCTTCCAAATATTGGTTATTATAAATAATGCTGTAATGAACATATGGGTTCATATATTCTTTCAAATCAGTGTTTCGGGTTTCTTCAGATAGATTCCCAGAAATCAAATTGCTGGGTCATATGGCAGTTCCCATTTTTAATTTTTTGAGGCAGTTTCATACTATTTTCCACAGTGGCTGCGCCAATCTGCATTCCCACCAACACTGTCTAAGTTACCTCTTCAATAAACGATATTTACCACATGTTGAGGCTTCCCTTTTTAACTAACCCCTTCACTGATTTTAGAAATTCCAGCTTTCAAAAACCTTCAAGCTTTGAAAGAGAAAGTCTACAAAGCAGTCAGCTAATTAGCCTTTGTAGCTACCAGCCGGGTGTCCAGCTGGAGCAGAAGAGACAGGCGCCTTTCCGTGTGTGCACCGCATGCACACACTCCACGGGCTATGCAACGGCGCCCCTGGCACCTTTGCTTCGGTGTGACACTGAAGCACATGGAGCAAGTCAAATCGGGGAGCGGTTACAGCTTTCCTGACTCGTTGGACAAAGACAAGAAATGCGTAGGCAAATGCAGTTAAAGAGTGGGGATGGAGAGGCTGTGGGGGACCCGACGGTGAAGGGCTCCCCGGTCCCTGGTGCCCTGAAGAAGCGTCCATGGAGGGAGAGAACGCTGAGGACAGGTGCACCCATGCGTAACGGTGGCCCCGGGAATGTGTGTCAAACGGTCAGGTAGCAGGGTAGCGTTAGCAGTTTGCATGTGCCCCTTCCTTCGCCTTCCTAAGAGTGAACACCTGACCCTGTCATCTACCGGCACAGGAAGAAGAGGGCAGAATTAGAATTGCCAATAGGTTGTGACAGAGGCCATTGGGGGCTTACTTTTGTTTTATTTTCTCAGCCTGGCTGAGAGTAGTCAATCAATAAGTAGCTGTTGAAAGACTGAAATGAGTAAAACAAGGGGGGAAACTTTCCATTTTTAGGGAGGAGGGAAAAGGCCTCTCTGTACCTAATTGCAGATTAGCCCAAAACAACAAAAAACACAGAAACAGCAATACAAATTGCATCTTCAGTGTGACTAGGAGGTGTGGAACTGAAACAGTAGGAAAGCAGAGTCGATGGGGGAATGAGAAGTGACTTAGCAGAGGAAGGTCAATGATAGAGCATGCAGGGAGAGATGCCAAAAAGAACCTAAGTGAAGTGCATTGTGGAAACCCAGAATGGCCAGGAATTGAAGGAGCAATGCCCCGAGGAAGACAAACATGGAATTCCAGGTCAAAAATAAATTTTACTCAGAGTTTTGAAGGCCCTGATCTATTCTAGTTTCAGTGTTGCTGTTGAGGGGTCCAATAACATTCACGTTTCCAGGTCCTTGTGCGTGCCCTATTTTTGTGTTTCTTTTTCCTCCGATCTTCTTAAGTTTCACAATGATATGCCTGGAAAAATCAATAGCACATTCTTTGCTTAAAAGCTTCCATTTTTGTATCATAAGCTCTTTTCCTTTTTAAAGAAAAGCTTAAGTCAAAGCCAAGCTTGGTATTTTTTCAGCCTTCACCCCACTCACTGCCTTAGAACTTCACGTTGGTGTTCTACCTATATGTTGGATGGGTTACAAAATTACCAGGTAGTTTGCTGCTCCATCAACTCCAGTGTCGTAGCTGCAGTGCTTCACCGATGGAACATAAGAGCCTGTGTAGCAGTTAAGAGAACTAGGACTTACCAGTCCCCCTTGTTTAACATTAAAAGCAGTATGAACCACCTTAATCATGTGCCTTATCCTACCCAGAAAATGGATTTTACACGTATTGTCTAAAAGTTTGAAATATGCCCACGTACACTGGATCATTAACAGTCTATAATATTTGCTGGACTCTCTCTCAGGAGAATGGAATGACAGGCAAAGAGAAAAGTTTCCAGCAGTTAACAGAGCCGGGCTTCGGGGTAGATCCCGCAGGCTGCTGTGCAGGTAGCATGTATTCGTTGCTCTGGAAAGGTCCTTCTCCATCAAAGGGAAAATTATCTTTTGTAGTGAGGGGTGAGTTAACCCTGGTGTTTCTTGAGATGGAAGTCGCAACTGATCTTTCTTTTCCTCTCTTGATATGCATTTTGCCACCCCACCCCCAGAAACCCAAGTTTCATATTTTTTATAGCTGAATTTTCTATTATATTTTAGAGAATGGCCAGGATAGAAGGTTGAATCATCATGGGACATGTTATAAACTTGTGAGCACAAGAGTAAGCAGATCCAGGAATAATCGGTACTAGAAAAAGACCATTTGGGGAGATGCCACTTGAAAATGGGATCAAGATTTTATTGTTAATAGTTTTAAAAAAATTTTTGTTGGGAATTTATCTTGAAAACTTTAATTATAAATTAAGAAACTATAACAGAATAATTGTGGTAAGCAGGATAATGCCCCCCCCCAATAAAAGACATTCATATCCTAATTCCTGGAGCCTGTGAATATGTTAACTTATATGGTAAGAGGGAATAAAGTTGCTAATCAACTAACCTTAAAACAGGGAGGTTATACTGGATTATTCAGGTGCAACAAATGCAATCACCAGAGTACTTAAATGAGTATAAGTGAGGCAGAAGAGTCAGACCCAGAGAGATGTCATCACTTGGCCAATGTTGCCTTTGAGAGAGGAAGGAGAGTCCAAGCCAAAGAAAGTGGGAAACCTCTACAAGCTCAAAAAGGCAAAGCAAAACCCAGCCTGTGTTCTCCCCTCCAGCCTCCAGAAGGGGATGCGGCCCTGCCAACACCTGGATTTTAGCCCACTGAGACCCATTTTGGACTTCTGACCTCCAGAATAATAAATGTGTGCTGTCTTAAGCCGTTAAATTTGTGGTAATTTATTACAATGGCAATAGGAAACTAACACAATTTTTTATTGAAAGACAATATACAATTATATTCAAAAGCACACTAACACTAAATGTACAGATCAAAAATTTGTCTTCCTCGTATTAATACACAATTTCTGGATCAAGTTATAGAATATTCCAGCATCTTATGAGACTTCCTCCTGAGGATTCCCAGATTACATAACATGCCCCCAAAAGTAATCAATGTTCTGACTTTTACAAACATTAGTTTTGCCTGATCTTAAACCTCCTGTAAAAAAAATCATACATTATATTCTTTGGAGGTCAATTTCTTTTATGCAACATGACAGCTACAAGATTAATCAATGCAGGGTAATAACTTGAAATCTTACCACAAGCACTTTTTATTCTTGGGGCAAATTTTATTACTCCCTTAGCTGCTTCAGAGGGGTGAGCAAAGCTCAGCTACAAAAAAGGGAAACAATGTTCAGCTTTCAGTTCCAAGCTAGGCTTTCAATGCCCATTTTAGAGATAATAGTTGTGCAAGCCAATGTTTTCCTTAGCGAGTGCTCAGTTTTATTGGGAGAATAAAGGATTGTGATGTTCAGTTGAGCCAATGCTGCAGGACTAGACAGAGTTCATTTGGAAGCTAACGAGACACTAGGGAAATATAAGGGTAGGATCTATAACAATGTTTTCCGAAATATAGGCAAGGCTCTTTTTAAAATCCATACGGACCAATTCCTTTCCCCAATTGCTGTGATGTTAAAAAAAACTCCACACTTTCCTCACACGATCAGCTCTATCACCTTAGAGGGGAGGAAGGACAGCCCTAAATTTGAACCTTAAATACTCAGAACAAATGAAAAGAGAATCCAGAGTTGATTCCTTTGGAATTCTTGTAAATTTTCTTCACTCTCTTACCAGACATGTTTACCAGGGAGCATTCTGGCTGAACAAAAATCCGCTCATGTGATGTGAGGCCAGACATGGGTATTGTGGGAGGGATATTTCAGACAGGAGTGATTTGATAAACAGTCTGCTATTTAGTAAAATGTTGGTGATATTTATATTGGTTTCGTTTCCTATACAGCCTTCTAGACTTGGGGGTTGAAATAACCAGCTGGAGTCTCCACACAACCCATGTGTCCAACTCATCCCCACTGGGCACCCCGTTCTTTCCTTAGGATCACTAAGGACTTCTGAGGTCAAGGACTTTTCTCACTCCTTGCACTACAGAGAGAATTATGCTCTCTTCTCAACTGAGTCCCTAAAACGTCTATTCCTCACCTCTCTCCTCAAGCTCCTAACAATCCCTCTCCCCTGAATCCCCCTCAGCGGGTGGCTTCATCTCTTATTTAGAGGATGGCAAAGGTCATTCAGCATAAGCTCTACCCTTTTTCTTCCCCTCAACTTCTAAAGAATTCTATTTCTACATCTGTCTTTATTTCCGTTTTCACATCAGTGGTGTCCCTTCTGTTTTCCGTGGCAAATCTCCAATCCAATCCTTCTTCGCCTCCTTTAAAACCCTCCCTCTTCATCTCCCTCCCTTCTTCCCCTGTCCAGCATAGTCCTACCTTCACTCTACAATTTACAAATACTCAGTTCTCCACTAAGAGAAAAATCTTCCACTTGGTTCTGACCACTCCTCTGAACCCCACCTCTACTTGGATGACTCAAAACATGTCACACTTGAGCAAAACAAACCCTCTCCACCCTACCACCCTTTCACAGCCCTCATCTGCACCTCCCACATTCTCCCCAGAGCAGCAAGTGGTTCCACTGTTTATCCAGTCAACTCAGCTCAAAAACCTAAGAGCCATCCTTCACTTGTCTTTTCCCTTCTATCCCAACACTTAGCAGGTCCTAAATGTTGATTCCACCCCCAAAACATATTCCAAATCTGGCTCCTTCTCTCCATCTTCAGTGCTGCCAGCCTGCCCTAAGCCACCCTTCTCTCTTGCCTGAGTTACTCAGCAGCTTCCCACCATGTGTCCAAGCTTCGCCTCTTGCTCTCCATAGGCCATTCTTTACCAAGTAGCCAAAGAGAATTCAAAAGTTGTAAATCAGATCATGTCACTTCTCTAACGTATATACCAATGGTGCCCCTTTAGGCTTAGAAGAAAACCCAAACTCCTTCCCTGTCTCTCTGATGTCTTCCAGCACTTTCCCCTTGGTTTATCAAGCTCCAAGCACAATGGACTTCTTTTTGTTCCTTGAACATGTGACACTTGGTCCTACCTCAGTATCTGTGCCCTTTCTCTCTCCAGCCATAGACTAAAATGTGTTTGTTTTGTGCCTTGTTTTATTCTCATCAGTAGCACCTTCTGTCTGAAGTCGCCTGAAGTTGTTTACAGACTGTCCCTCCACACAGGGTAACAGTGGGGATCTGGCCTGCCCCATTCCCCTAGCAGTGAGCAAGCACCAGGTGGGCCCTGGTAAATGAGGGCCTATTGAACAAATAAAGGAGTGAGATACCCCATTACTCCTGAAAGTTACAAACCACTTCTCTAAAATTCACTGTAACACCTTCTGGAATAGTCTACAACTACTGCTTCCCCTTTTCACTGCACCCACCACTTTTTCTGTACTGTGACCTTTCTCCTCACCATTCTTCTGGAACTGCTCCCTTGACAGTCACCATGGTGCTTTCATGACCAAAACCAACTGCTTTTTTGAGGCCTCAGCCTCCTTAATCTCTGTGCATTTGACACTGTTGACCACTTCCCTTTTCTTGCAAAATATTCCTTCTCCCCAGCCTTCTGAGGGTCTTCTGTAAACCGCTTCTTCACCAACCCCTCTTGGCTGCCCCCTCGCCCTGCTCCTGATCTCCATCCGTGGGTCTTCCCAGATGCCTGACATAAAGCTGTGTCAATTTCTTATTTCTACAGTCTTCTTTGACGAACACATCTCCGAGGATTTCAGCTTTTACGTCTTTGCTCATGAGTCTAAGCGGACCCCTGGTCCCCACTCTCTCACCTTAACTTCAAACTCATACGCCAAACCCACCCTCACTCTGTGACGTTCCTCTCTCCGTTCAAGATCTCCTCTTCTCAGGGGAGCAAGACACCAAAGTCCTGAGTGCTTCCTAACTTTCACCATCTTAGTCAGTGCTATCTGTAGATCTTTCCTCCGAAACAGCTGTTTCATCTTTATTTCTACTACCTACGCTCCATTACCTCTTGTGCAGATAAACTACAATAGTCCACTAACTGATGTCCCTGTCCCTTGAGTCACCTTCTTTCAAGCTGCCCAAATGGCCTTTAACAAATGACTTCTCATTGCCGTCAAGGAAAAAGGGAAAGCTCAAATTCTTTCGTTAGTCATTTAACACAAACAGAGCTCAAGCCAGTTTTCTAGACTTTCCTTAATATTTCCCCTTTCTCACTTCTTGAGGCATTTTCTAAGAATGGATGTGTAGTCTCATCACAGTGGTCGTCTATACAGCTCACCAGCATTAATTTTTATAAACAGATCCTAAGCCCCAGAGGGCACGATGGGGTCTTCCCTTTTCTGCACCTATATAACACCCAGCTCAGGAGATGTCAAGTTAACATTTGTCCAATCAATTTCTTTTGAAGCATAGGTCTTCTAAGTTCGTTATTTGCGGAGCAGAAGAATCAGGTCGTGGATAGGAGAAATATTCATCGATATGATTGAAATCTCTGAAATTTTTAACACTATTAACCCCCATGCATGGAACAACCAGCTGAAAATGTTGTTATATTTCTCTCATTGACAAAAAGATTTTTTTAAGTGTAGGTGAAATTCAGCTCAATTTTCATCCTTATAAAGTGTCCTCTTGATTTCCTATCCCACCTAGTTATCAGCTATTTATCTCTGCACAGTCAAGTGTCTTGAAAGAAGAGTCTACATTCCTGTTTGTCTTTAAAGTATACACTTAGCCAGGTTGATCTCACTTTTCTTCAGGAACCACATAGTGAGCGCTCAGTAAATACAGAATGCACGAGTGAATGCATGCATGGACTTTTTTTCTCCCCGGGCCTTCTAATCCATTATTACAGCTTCAAATGCCCATAGACAAGCCCATTATGCCAAAATGTAAAACTTCCCTTTTGTCTTTCCTCTTTGCTTCAGTCCTAAACCCGTAACTACTACTGGGCAGTCCCTTCTAGAGTCCTAACTAGAACTTTACATTTCGTATTTTTCTATCTAAATGCATCACCTTTCTCACTAACTAGGCTGTCCCTTTTTATATTTCTTCCATGCATCAATGAAATGACCATTTGCCAGGTTGCTGAGCGCTCAACCGGAAATCATCTTAGATTCTTTTCTCTCTCGTTGATTTTTCCTCCTAAGTCTCTTTCAAGTCTGTCTCCTACCCTCTTTTCTTGATAATATCCATTCTTCAAGGCTTCACTCAGTTATCACCATCTCTAGGAAGCCTTCTCTCAACAGCCCAGCTCTCCTTCTTTGTCTGCCCATCACAGCACTCAACAGTCACAGGGTGTTGGAACATCAGCACCCGGCTCTTTGAGGGCAGAGAGTAAGGCTTAGCTCCTCATCCTCATACATTCCAGACATGGGATGGACCTTCTGTAAATATTTGTTCAGCTGTTGACTGAAATAAACTCTCACCTTCACTGCTGTGATCCCAAATTATGACAACAGGCTTGACTACCACTGTCTCCCGCTCCAAATACTCTCCATAGTATTGTCAGAATTTGCTTGTAAAACACTAACGTGAACAGTTCGTAGAGAGGCCCAGAGAGCAAGAGAGACAGGAAGGAAGACATAATAGAAAGAGTCGGCTGCTATTCCAACTGGGTCACTCACTGGGACAAATGACCAAACTGGGGCAGTGAGTCTTCCGGCCGTATGTTGACATCATTTACTAACCCAAAGACAAGGCAATGAGAAAGTTATCATCCTTATGTGTCAAGAACTGACCAAAAAAAAAGAAAAATCCATGCAGTAATATTGGATTTGCTGTTCTTCTTCTGAATTGTTACTAGACCAGAGTTCATTTAGAAAGACAAGGGAAAATCATAAAGGATCCTGACATGTTTGACTGTGGCCCTTGGAGATGAGGAATCTAAAAAAAAAAAAAATTGACATCGATGGAGATTTCAGAGGGTAGGATAGTGGGGAAGTTCCTCTTCCGTGTTGACCCCGTCAGGATAGCGAGGGTGTTAATGACGCAATAACAAACAACCCCAAGCCCCAATGGCTTAAAACAGCAAACATTTCTTTCTCGCTTACATTACACATTGTGGGTTGGGTGTAGGATCTGTTCCATATCTTTGACATTCTCACTTTAGAAACCATCCAGACAGAGGAACTACTGTCTGGAACCACGTTATCCAATAAAAGCATGATGCAAGCCACAAAGGCAAGCCACATGCATAATGTTACATTTTCTGATAGCCATATTTTAAATAGTAAAAAGAAACAAAATTACTTTTAATAATGTCATTTATTCAACCCACTGCATTCAAAATAGTATCTTCAACAATAAATATTTCCCTAATGACTAATGATGTTGAGCATCTTTTCGTGGGTTTATTTGCCATCCATATATCTTTTTCAGTAAAGCATCCCCCCTTTTTAACATGTTGTTTGTTTTCTTATTCTTGACAAAACATGACCTTTGATCACACAGCAATTTTTTCCCTGTGCATGCACGCAGTGATATCTGTAGAATTAGGTTAAAAAAGTTCTAAGTACATATGTATATGAACACACACACACTAATGAGGTCAGGAAAATGCTTTGGAACATATAATGTTAGAGCATAGTCTTCAGAAGCCTCAAAACCAGTATCCTCAGGGCAGAGCTATTTGCATAGCTGTATCAGACCACAGAGGTTTCCCTTTAAACAAAGAAAAACCTAGAGCCCTTGTTGTAGCTGGCTGCGGCCTAACAGGAAATGTTGCTCCCACTGATTGTGCATGAAGAGCGGGTGCAGTAAGGCGGGCATTCCCATGGCAACAAGACACATAGCCAAAAGGTGGTAAGATCCAAATATATAGATATATCCAGGACAGAGCCGAGCACTTAAGCACATGGATTCAGAAGCCAGGCAGACCCTGGTTTGAATTTCCTTGGGCTGCTGGCTCAGGGCTCTTGGGTAATCTTATTAACCTTCATTTTCTTCATTTGCAAAATGGGGGTGAAGCTGCCTCACATGGTTATTGTAAAAAATAAGTGAAAAATCTGTGTGGTATGTAGCAAAGTTCTTGGCATCTATAATAAACACATTAAGTTCATCTCTTATTATGAAAGGAAAGTTTAAAGTGGCAGTTAAGAGCATGAACTCTGGGACTTGGGGACCAGCCAAACTGGGCTAGAACCCCAACTCTGACAATTCTTAGCTGTGTGGAATCATCACCTCGAATTGTCACACTTCACCTCTCTGTGACACGATTTCTTCATCCATAAAATGGGAATGATATGATATAAATCTCCTAGGGTTGCTGTGAACATTAACTGAATTTATATCTGCCAAATACTCAGATGGTGGTAGCAGACAGGCAGTGCTTGCTCTCGCAGCTGCAGGGCTCCCCTCAGCTCACATCAATGTATAAGGAGCCTCCCGCTTGTGACTGGTAATTCCTTTGCTCACATTACTCAACCAACAGCTGTTTACAGAGCACCCATTATATACAAACATGGAAGTAGGTGTTAGGGGGATTAAAAAAATTGTAAAACACAGACATTTTTCTGATCCCAGAAAACACAAACCCTAAAATAGCATGGTTAATAAGTTCAACCAATAGAGTATACGACTATTGCTAAATTCCTAGTACGAATAGATGATTGAGAAATTCAGACGCATAAGGTCTGCCATGGAAGTAGAGGGAATTACAAAGGGTGTGGGGGAGCTAAGGCATTAAGCTGGACCTTGAGGGGGGCATAAGAATGAGGGGGTCAGCCCTGGCAGGTGTGCCTCGGTTGAGCATTGTCTTGTGCACTGAAAGGTCACCAGTTGGATTCTCTGTCAGGGCACATGCCCAGGTTGTGCGTTTGGTCCCGAGTCGGGGTGCATATGAGAAGCAACCCAATAGACAGATGATTCTCTCTCTGTCTCCCTCTTCCTTCTTCTCTTTAAAATCAATAAAAACATATTTTAAAGAAAAACAAGAATGAGAAAGCCAGAGACAAGAAACAGAGTGTTCTAGGTCTTGGGGTGCATGAGCAAGAGGAGTTTCCAGAAGCATGATGGTCTTCCCAAGGATGAGTGAGGTGGGTGTATGTCTGGAGTGGACAGTGGGCAAAGGGGAAATCAGTTAAGAAAGGCAGGTGGAGGCCAGCTCGTAAAGAGCCTTAAATGCTAGGCTATAGCTTCAATGTCTAAACTGTAGGCAGTGAGGATGTAAGCAGTTTACTAGTAATTTTTACCTTTACTGTTGATAAAAAAATTACCCACTTTTTTTTTTTTAAAGTAGAAATGCAAACATAAAGGCCCCACTGCACACTTACGAAATCAGAACCCCTGAAGCGGAGGCTCAGGCACATGTTCAGTGAAAGAATTCCACAGGCCATTCTGACAGAGACCAAAAGTTGAAACCCACTGACACGGAGCCTATGGAGATTATGTTCTCAAAACCCAGCACAGGGAATTTGTAATTGAGTAAATTAATACCTTATGGGCAAAAATAACCTTATGAAATATATATGAAAGAAAATGTCAATATATTTATACTTTACAAATGAAAAATAATACTATAGAATTCATTGCTGGCACATAGTAAATGTTCAATAAATATTTATTTGTTAAATTAAAAAAAAATTTGGATTACTACGAATGGCTTCTATGGCAGAGGAGTGAGAAGAAAGGGAGCTAGGATTTGCTGGGTGTCCATACATACCAGGTAACTTACAGGTAGCATTTCATTTAGTCCTAACAAGAGCCCTACGAGGGGGACATTATTATTCTCATTTTAGGGGTAAAGAAGTAGATACTCCTATATGATGGAAATGCAGTAAGTCACAGACTGGGCATTCAAACACATGTGCCAGCTCTAAACCATGGCATTTCCCACTGTATCAAACACCACCACCACCACCCCAAACAAAAACAAAACACTGTTCCCTTGAAACTTAACTAAGCAGCAAATATTGTATCATAGACACTCTCTTCTCTTTCTCTCCTCCCTCAGGGTCTAAATTTTAGCTTTCCTCTGCCCTGAAACTGAGCCAGAGTCACTGAGAGCTATCATCTCAAGTTGTTTTTTTAAAGCAAGCTTCTCCTTTCTTTCTCTCCCTCCTTTCCCCTCTGACATCTCCTAATCCACTCTACTCAGTTTTGAAATTCATTCAGAGAGCACAAAATGGAACCTGAAATCTTAAGTAACTCCTTTTGTGGTTTTCTTTTTACCGGAAGGCTGACGTGGGGTGACGGCAGAAAGGATTTGTTTATAGTGGGCTCACCCAGAATCCTAAGGAAATGATGCCAGTGCTCTGGTTAATGCTGGGAAACGGTTGTTATTTTCATCTAAGCAAGTTCTTCATTCTGCTTTTGAAAGTCATCCCCAGATGACTGCTGGAAGAAGTTTAGCTGCTGTCTGTGTGTCTGTGTCTGTGTCTGTGTCTGTGTCTGTGTCTGTGTCTGTGTCTGTGTCTGTGTCTGTGTCTGTGTGTGTCTACCAGGGACACTTCACAGAGGTTCAGATATAACATCTATGCCTATTCTGTAAACATCAACTTTGAAAAGTCACCCCTTCGTTCCACCAGGAAGAATTAATTGCTCGTGTTAGGAAGCTGTGATAACGCTTTGAATTCTCTGCAGATCCTAGGTACAAAGATGCAGATTGTGTAATGAAAATCCTAAGGAGTGACGGTCACCTAGACTCCAATGTGAACAGTGCCCCTGGAGTTGAGCAGAGCACATCCCACTCAACCATATACAGCGGCCCTTTAGAGGGAAACTTCTTTTTCCCTGATGCAAACAGTTTTCTGTATCCTTAATAGTTAATGGCCATTTACAGACTCTTTCTCTTGTCTGAACATTATAATCAAGGTCTCATAAATTAAAAATCAGTGATACAGGCTTATCTTATGGCTTATCTGTATTTTCTCCATATTTTTATTATTCTCTAGAACAGACTGCCTTTGTTTAAAAAAATCATAGAGTCATTGGGATAACTTGAGAGATTAGAGATGTTGTTATCCTCGGTAGATGAGAGTGGGTTGTAGAAAAGGAGAGTCATTAATGGGAGGCAAAACATCAGAGTCATCACATCAAAAAGACGCTAAACACAGTCATATTTATTTGAAAACATAAAGTGGACACCATGTTAATAAATACTTTTAACAGTGAATGTAGAAAAACTGCTGTGCATGTTCTAAGAAAACAGTTTACCACAGAATCAGAGAAAAGGGAGTCTTTCACCCGTAGGCCACTGATAAAACATCCTGGGAGTCAGAATAGCCTCACGGATATTATGTGAAAATGGGGGAGAGGAGGGAAGAGCGTTGTTAAAATCAGGAAGAATTTTCTACTCTCCATTCCTCCCTGGGGCCTTAAAATTAAAAATCTGAAACTGGGAAATATACCTTCCCACAAATCCCAGTTTTGGATTAGAATCACTAGTTAGTGGACATGACCCAAAAACTGGAAACAGGTGCCCAGTTTGAATCTAGGTCAGATTAGTCTGGTTGCAAATGGGTTCACAGGGGCCTCGGAGGCCGAGCAGGAGCTGCTGCAGTTTATGCGTAAAGCTCAGGCACCATCGCAGTGCCATTCACTGGGGAACTGAAAGCACCAAACGACCTTGGCGGCACCTCCGCTAGCTCCGTCTGATGAGGCCCCTTCAGTGCTGTCTTTGTCCGAGCCCGTCATCAAATCTGCCTGCCTGTGGCCCGGCTCCCGCAGCCCCTGGAGCCGGGGTTGGCGCCACACCTTGGCCAGGCGGCTGTTCAGGCCCCTCGCCTAGGGAGAGAACCACTTTGTTTTTTCTGCAAACACTCCAATGAAGCACTCTCAAAGATCTGGAGTTCCCCACCCTAATCATAATAAACGACAGAGAGACGCCCCTGAAAGGGACAAAGGATGCCCCCGCTCAGCCTGCTCTGAGCGGCCTCAAGGCGTAGAAAAGGCCTGGCCTACTCCTGGCTCTCTCGGGCCCTTTTCTCAGAAGACACAAGAACTTTCCAGGCTATTGTAAGTGAAAGAAGGCTTCGCCCTGCACTGCTGGCTCTCAGGAAGTTTCTGGGTGGAAGGAGGAAGGAAGAAACGAGGTCTTCATTTTGATATATAATCTTGTGGCGAAGGGCAAGACTAGGAGGCAAAAAAGAGCAAGAGAGGTTTATGCCGCGTCCTTTCAGTACAGGCTGAAACAACGGTCAAGGGCAGAGTGGTCTCGGGTCCTGAACGACGAGGGCAGCCAGGACCGGCACCAGCTGGACAACTGTGGATATTAGAATCACAGGCTGTGGGTTTAAGCTCGGGAGGACCTCGAGGGTCTCGCTTCCCTTTCCAGAAGAGGAACCTGAGGCCTGGGAGATGAAGCGGTGTGCCGCCCCACATGGCACCATCTGCTCTATCTGCTGGGGGGACACGGAGCGTGGCAGAGACTTCAGTGAGCAGTGTGATGGGTGCAGCGTGGCATGTGGTTAGTTACATTTAGATCCCCCGCGGATGAAAGGTCCCCACCCCCGGGCCCTTTCTTGTTGATGTGTCGCCAGAAGTGACAAGATCCTGGACCGAGCTTATTGGTGGGGTTCCCTCAGGAGGGTGATGAAGAGCTGCAGGTGTGTCCTCACTTCCCAGTCCGGGAGGCCACCTGGATGGCTTTGATCCACTCGGTGCGCTCTTTGGGGGTGGCCGCTTGCAGGAAATAATGAACTTCATCGGCCGTGATGATCTCAAAGAGGTTCTCTTCTTCAGTCTTCCTGGCTGCTGGAAGAAAACATGAGTAACAGTGCACATGGGCACCGGGAAGGCCGCCAGTGCGCCTTCCGTCTGCAAGGAAGGAGCTCCCTATTTTTTGAGTATTCTAAGAAAATCAAATACATGTGTTTTTCAAATTTACCATCATTGTAGGATCACATATATTTATTAGATAACTATATATAGTATTTATATGGACAGGTACATAGTATGATCGTGTGTACGTGTGTTTAAGAATAAGTGAAACTCTCAAGGGGAGACATTTTCTTTTATGGTTTACAAACAAACTAAATTTCTCACTTTTGCATACCAGTAGTGTTCAGTGAGTAACCTCTAATAGCGTCTAATGAGTATTTCCTCTACTCATTATATAAACCAATACATTTTTTAATTTGTAAATAAATTAATTCATAAATATCCAGGCCCACCACCAGTACCACACTCTAGCCTGAACTTGTTTTTATCAAGGGCTAAGTTAGAGTCTCTGCTGAAAGATTGGAGGCAGTAAACTGGCCAATACTGTGATAAGACTTAAGACATTCACCTCAAATCATAAAGCAAGATCCCCCCTACCCCAAATGAAAGCAGAAGTCTATGGGGAGAGGAGAGTGAGCAGGGGTAGTAAAAAATAATCTAGGCTCTTGCAGCTGTAGTGTTTTCCTGTCAGTCTCTATGACATCATAAACCCAAAGTGACAAGGCAAAAACCAGGGTTTGGATGTCTAAACCATGGTGATATCACCCATCCCCACATAGGAGAAGTCAATCTACAGCAACATGCTCATGCCATGCACCAAATCATAGCCTTGTGATCTGGGACCTGGAGGTTATCTGATGCAAACCCATCGTTCTCAGAAGAACTAAGGCCCAGGTTAGTTAGGTGGTTCACCCAAGGCTGCGCCACTAACTGACTAGCACAGATTTAACTATAACCCAGGTACACCTTCCACTCACTGCACAAATGTTCCTTCGGTTGTGGGAGATTTCCTGGTCTGTAAAAGGCTCCCACTGGGGAATGGCATGGCTCTGTTACAGGCATCAGGAGGTAACAAGTTTCTCCATTTAAGCCAGTTCTGATGTGAAGGATTTTTCTTAGCATTGCTCAAAGATTTACCCAAGGCACCCACAAAATCTCTCCAACTCCCCAAGGACCAGAAAGCCAGTTGAGAAAGAATAGCTCTTGGTTTCTCTCAGGTTTTCAGACAGAAATTGATTCATGCTTATGCCTGATTAATTGAATATTTGATAGCTGTTGGCTCAGGATGCCCATGTATGGGAAGGGAGCCTAAGTAGACACATTGCCCTCAAACAAAAATTCATTCTTACCATCTGGGTTGCTCTCCACTGAAGTCACCACACAGCCTCGCAAATGAATTGCTCCCAGGGGATCTTCCCCCTAGAGGAGAGAGGAGTCCTTCGTTAGGTTTCCAAAGTACAGGGTATGGATATGCCTTATCCTGTTGGTGCAAAAGCTACACAGACTCATTGTGGTATACATCCGTGACCCCCAAAACAGATAAGAGCAGAAGGAGATTAAAAGAAACCCCTTCCAGGTCCTCCACCCCCCACCTCACCCAGGGAGGCGTGATGAGGAGACATAAGTCAATCTGAGCTTCATATCTGGAGAAAGTGGGAGGGGAGGTGGAAAGGCTGAGTCATCATGTCCCACAAGAGAAGAACTGTGGTTTTCCGGAGCTCTTTTGCCCCATGAGACTAACCCTCACAGGAGGGAATCAAAGAGTCTGCACCACCAGCAGAGGCTGGGGGCCCAACCCAGATGGAGTTGTCCTTATACTTTAGAACTGGCTCATTTTACTGAGGAAAAGCCCCCTTCTGAATATTCAACCATCTAAGTGCTTAGATTGGGGCACTTGGAAAACAATGCTTTCATTTAAGTTAGCCTGGAACAGAAATGATCGCTTTTTTGCATAGTCAACTGAGAGCAAAATGTTGAACTGGTTGAGTCCCTTTGAACATATTAGATTGGAGCAAACAAAAAAAATTACGTTGAGTTGACTAATAAATGACAATTTAGTGATATTTTCTTCCATCCTTAAGCTTATGACTCAAAGCCTAAGGTCTCTAATCTTTGCAAATAAGAGGGGGTAGGAAAAGGTGGAGAAGGGTGGCAGGAAAAAAAGTGGGAGGGTGAAGAGGAAAAGGGGAATGGAAAGCCCCATGAACAGATGCAATGGAGGCTGCCAGTAGGATGGACTTATTGACCACAAAATCTCACCCCAGCAGGGTCATAGTAGTGCAGATAAGCAGGATCCTCTCTGAGAATGAACTTCCTCACTTTCCAGTTTTTCCTCCTGTGCCCCTGTATCCAGCATCAACAAAAGAAAAGAAATGATGAGTTCTTGGCATCACTCTGTACACGTAGCACCTACAAAATAAATCTTTGTTGAATTGAAAAAAAAGAAAAAAAAAAGAGAAACACTAATTCCAGGAGAACTAGGCCCTCACCCAGATCTTTGTCAGAGAGAGAGCACTGTGGCCCGTGAACAATTTGGATACTACTAAGCTATGGGTTAAATTATTCCTACGATGGCCTTCCAACATGGTATTATATAAGGCAGTACTATATGTGTAAAAAGTACTATGTTAGGTAATGTGGGGGCTATAAAGAGATTTAAGACATGGCCTTACTCTTCATAGAGTTTATAGCCTAGGTGGAAAAACACAATAGCTAATGCCCAAATCAAATAATTGGTATAGATAATGGATTTCAAAAAAATTAAATGAGAAGTATGTAATTCAGAGTTTGGATGTCAAAGAAAGTCTTATGCTTATCCATGTGGGCAAGAAAGAGGTAGATGAGAAGACCACTGACAACAAAAAAGCAGTGGGAATGCACAAGGCATATTCAGACATTGGTGAGCAAGAGCAGTCTGACTAGAAGGCCAGGGTCATGAGGAACAGTCGAGGCAAGGCTGGAAAAGTGGAGAGCGGCTTAGAAAAAATGAAAGCTGGGGTTGTCGCTGAGTCAGAAGTCAAAAGGCTACAGTCACATTTTAGCAAGATTAATGTGGTGGCAATTTACAGAGTGGTCCAGCTGGTTAGATTAAAGATAAGCCAGGTGCATACTAATAGGGTAAAAAGGAAGTCATTAAGAAATTATTGTGTCTGCCTGGGGGGCTCAGCGGCTGAGCATTGGCCTAGGATTTAGGGGATGTAGGTTCAGTTCCAGGTCAGGGCACAGACAGGGTTGTGGGCTCCATCTCCAGTAGGGGGCGTGCAGGAGGCAGCCGGTCAATGATGACTCTCTCATCATTGATGTTTTTCTCTCCCTCTCCCTTCCTCTCTCTGAAATCAATGAAGACTTTTTTAAAAAAAAAAAAAAAGAAGAAGAAGAAGAAATTATTACAACAATTTAGGCATAAAATTATCAGGGACTAGAGTTAGGTAGCAGCAAAGGAAATGGGAAAGAACAGTTGCCAGACATGATGAGAAAGAAGAATAGGACTTGGCCTCTTCCAATAGAATTAAACACTGACACTGTTTAGACTGAGTTTTGAGGGCAGAATTTGTGCCTTGTTTGTCTTTGGTCCTCCAGTGCCCAGCACTGTGCTTGGCACACAGAAGCTGCTTCTTATTTGTAATTGCCTTGAATTACCCAGTTATTTCAATTAGCTTATAGCAGGTTTTTTTTAAATGTCATGGAAAACTTGATTTTATGATTTCCCACAGAAATTCAAATGACTTAAATAACTCAGAAGCCAAAAAATTATTAGATTAAAAGATACGTAGTTTCTATCTTGCCAATATGAAAAATATTGTTCTCTAACACGCCACACATTGATAGGCACATAAATGAGTTTTCCAGCATTTTTCATTTGCTTGTATAGAAAGCAATGAGACATTTATAACTTTAGCAAACAGTGCCTCCTTTATAATTCCAGGCCAGAGGAGTTTAAAGGGAGCTTTCACGAATGGGTCTAAGTTATTTGGCCAATCATTTGGTCAAGGTGCTCATCTCAAAAGAGTCTTTTACTTGCCTGAAGGTTGAAGCCAGGAACCCCGTGGAGTCATATGAGAGAATACAGAATATTTCTATCTGCTATTTCATGTCCAGAAGCAAAGCATCAACTTCTAAAATTCTTTTTATGAATTTCTGCTCTTTGCCTTAGTCAATGTTGCCTATAAAATGTGGACACTAAAGTTTTTGCCCACATCGTCTCATCCTGACCTGCACACACATGGCATGTGCGCCTCTGAAATTACTGGGTAAATACCAGGTTCTCATGGAAGGCGAAGGAACAGGAAGATGTGAAATCAGACAGCCCTGATCGGTGGCCGGCCAGCCACCATTTGAGCCCTCACTGGCATTAAAATGTGACACGTTGAAGAGTTTGACACTAGGAAATGGGCGTCTGGCTGGCCATCTTTCATCTAATGAGTATTCCCTGAGGGACGCTAAGGAATGCATGCACGCCTGGGGCTTCCAAGAATTGTTGCTGACCTGTCAAAATCATCTACTTATACTTGATTTAATTTATTCTACAAATGCTTATTGGCTTTTATAGGCCAAGAAGGGTGCTGAACTCTGCAGCAGATATGAGAAAAACACATTGTCCTTCCTCATCAAAGAATCTCCATTGGTTGAGAAACCAGATGTTTTATGCATTGTCATAACAGAATTAATTCTATTAAAAAGGATTATACTGAATATACTCTAATCTCATTTGTCCTCAAATTTGTTTCATTCCCCCAAGTAGAATTATTTCCCCTGAGATAGGAGAAGTGGGGAGGGAAATGTGGGGAGGGGAGGGCCTTGACCTCCAGTTGGGTGCAGCTACTTCACCATTTAAGGCGTGGAGCACAGGTGTCCTTGTTCACGATAAGCATTCCATGCAGGCTAACCTTGGCTAACGCCCAGCAGTAGACACAGGGTGGCTTGGGTTTTGTGGCACTTAAAGAGGGAATTTTTAAAATTCCCTCAGATGACTCTGTTATGAACCAGGGTTATAAACCACTGAATGAAGAGGTTGGAAGCATTAAAGGGGGCTGTTGATATAAATAGAAGAGGAAAGAATAAGAATGAAATTCCTGAATGCACATAGACTGCTGTTTTTGTCATGTTTATAGGAGGTTTATAAGGATGGCTATTTAAATAGTAGTGTTCTGATAATAGATTAGCTTTTAAGAAAAAGGCTAGCTCTGTGGCTCTCAGCCTTGGCCACACACCCATGGAGAGCTATAAAATCCAGAGACTCTGATTTAATTGGCTTGGGGTGTGATTTTAACAGGTCCCTGGAGGATTAAAATGTGCACCAGCCAGACCAGCTGAAGCTAAATTGTAGCTATCAAAGGCCAAGTAGAGGAAGGCAAAGGAAAACATGGAAGCAAGCCTACTTCTAGTCCCCGTGTCTTCAACACGCACTCAGAAACCCATTACCCCCAGCCCCCAATTTTTGACCATCTAGGGTCTCCGTTGGGGTCCTTTGCCCAGACATGACTCTAGTCTAGCTCAGGCTTTGTTCATCCCTTTTCAATCTTCACGTTCAGTTTTCTCAGGCCTCCTCTCTAGACTAGGGCTTGTCAGATCAACTAATTCAAGAAACATCATTAATGGCCCATTACAGTGTAGAATTATACAAGGAGTCAACAACATAAGAAAATAATGAAATTCCCTCCCAAGTTACTCTTGTCTTGATGGCCATCTCCCAGCACCTATAATCAAAGAGCAGGGAACGTAGGACTATTTGGCAGAACTGACGAAGAACCAGCTATGAGCAAACTGTCCATCTTCCCTACATAAGGTGGCCTGGTCCCTGCAATTTTCCTTTAATGTACTCACTGGTCACCCTGTCATAAAAGTTATTAGAATAGTCTGTGAAATCTTTCTAAATCTTTGCTGCTCTATTTCTTAGGACCCTGAGGGTAAGGGAGTTTACCACACTAATGCCCCACTTTCCCTAGTGAAACTCAAAATCCATATCTATATCTAATGTCAACTATCCCAAATTCCTTCTTTTTAAATATAATATATGCTCAACATTGGTTCTCCCCTCTTTGCCCTGAAAGTTTAGGGGCCCATTATGAGGTAAGTCAAATCTCAGTCCCATGCAGCCTATAGACAGCATACAAAAATCTCCTTAGAGTAACCAGATTCTCTCTGTCACATACTGAGCAGTGCCTTTAAGACAGCTCACAGCACAGCCAGAAGGTCAAAACCCTGGCTTCATAAAGCAGCTTTCACTCCTGTGACACCATGTGTTGGTATCAGCTTATCTCATCCTGAATATTCCCATGTCTCCCTGTTGCTTCTGCCTCTACCGGTGCTGGCCCCGGCCTTCTCACTCAGCCCCAGCCCTCGGATTCTCTTACCTCTTGGCCTCTCATGTCTTGGCACCTGGTAACTAACTACAGCTCTTCAGCTCACCCCAGTCCTTGCCTCCCAGACTAACAGTAGCCTATACCTGTGGGCACTTGGGAACTGCACGTGGCTTCCCCCAGGACTGAATCCATGCCCTCCAACTGGATTTGACCTTTGCCTGCTGCTCCTGCAGAGTTGGCCTCAGGCATGCCCTGGATTTGGTCTACTATGTCCTATCCACAGGCTGGAATGGCACTTTCTTGCTCTCAACCATATGCGATGTTCTTTTTCTGGGTGTGGCTTATTCCTGTTTCCTGGTTACTTTGCAGGGGGGAGGGGTAAACAAATGGAAGTATTTTTATTATAAAACATCTGTCTTTTTTATGGCACCTCTTAGCCAATTGATTTCCTCCAGCTAATTAAAAGGTCAATATTTTTCTTGAAACATCTCTTTTCCCCATGATATTGATAAAAGAGGAGTTTCCTTTTTCCAAGGTGCACCTTCTGCCCTGCCTACCTCGGTCCTCCTGAACTAATGCCATTTTCATCACCTACCTAGCTATTTGTCTACCTTTCACTCCATGGGTTTCATTGACTAGTTGACTATCAGCCAAATGAAATACCATTTGGTGGTTTAGAAATAAAAAGGACCCGGTGAGAGGGAAAGGCTAGAAGAGAATACTGGTGGCCACTCACCTGCTTCAGTAAACATCCCTGCTTGATAATGACCCCTCTGAATTCTTCTTTCAGAATTACATCATCATCACTGGAATTCTCTTCACAGAAGAACCCACTGTCTGGCTATTGGGAAAAGAAATAGCAAGTTTATTGTTACCAGTCTTAGGTGTCCCGCTCCTTGGACCATGTTCATCCCTCCTGCCCTGCCAGCCTCTGGGGCAGGCTCCTCCTCCTGTGGCTCATACCCCAACCTAAACTCGAAAGGCTGTCCTTGGTGAACTCATTTCCCCTGCCCCTTTATCTGGTTTCCAAATGCTCTTCCTCTCTTTCCACTCATGTGATCTGCTTGATATCTTTTCATTTTCTTGGGTTCCCCAAGCTCTACACATTTTAAGTCTAGCTCAGCTTGTTTCTTCATTCAAAGCCTTCCTTCTCTTTGGACCTCATGGTCACATCCTTGTACGTAAGTTGGCTAATTTATAAAACTGCACAGCAAGATCTCCACTACGATCTCCACCACGCAGCCCCTTCCACTTTGAGAAGACCCAGAGCCCAGCCGCATCCTCTGAGGTCAGCAGGGGACCTGGACTTGCTCAGCTACAGCAAGCAATGAACCATACAGAGGAAGAGGGGCTACTGCGGGGGATATTTTTAGAATCCCACATTTAAATGGCTATAAACAACCAAAGTAGAGGTCTTGAAAATATATATACTGATGGTGGAACTTCCCCCAAAGTGAAATGAAACTCTCTCTGGGACATTCACATCATTTTTTGTAAAAGGCCTTTAAGTAACTTCCTAACTTCTGTGCTCTGACCCCAAATAGAAATAAAACTGCCAAAATCCCCCTACAAACCCACTGTTGCAGCATTTCTCACGTGCCCCAGGATTGGGTCCATATTGTGTAATATAGTGTTTCCTGATCTGCGGTCAACATATCATGCTGGGTACAAGAGAAGGCTGGAGGAGGGAACGTGGATGCACACATTTTGTATTACGTCACATATTTTAGTGTATATTTGGGGTAAAAACAATTAGCATATTGTGATTGTATGGATCTCCCTCTGGAAAGGAAGCTCCATGAAGGCTGCATTTTTTTTAACTGCTGTATCTCCTTTGCCCAGCATGTAGTAGGGTCTAATTAATTTTTATAAATGAATTATTGCTTAGAATAATAATAGATGTAGTAAAGTTTTAAAAGTCCTTTTAAAGAAAACTGTTGAAGTAAAGAATGTTTTCCTTTAGACTGATTCACGTGGATGTGGGAGACACTGAGCTGGGGACAGCTGTCAAGTCAAGAACATCTAACAACTCTCGGTAGAGGGCTGGACCTTTCTTTCACATATGTGGATATCACCTGCAGTCAGCCTCGGATCTGCCCAGGGACTCTCCATACAGGAAGAGCAGCTGAGTAGCTTTTCTCACTTACAAAGTAGTAGAAGGCATCGGGGTTGTCCAGGAAAGGGTTTTCAGCCGTCCCATCCACCGCGTTCTTGGACAGGTCTCCAGCGGGCTGCAGGTACCCCTCGTTGAGCAGTGAGGAGGCGATCATGAGGCCTTCCTGGCGATTCCGAACAGACTTGTTGGAAAGCAGCCAGTCGATGACACAGCTGCCTGGAAAGGACCATCAGAGGGAAGGTTAACTCTCCTAATCAAACAACAAGCCACTGACGGTCACCTCTGGAAAGCCCCAGAACACTCACGTGTCTGACTTGTCTCATCTTCTTTGTTACTCCAGGAAGGAAAAACCAACTCAGTGGGATAGATACAGGAAACAAAAGGGTTTGGGTTTTGGATTTTTTCCCCTTAAATCTACATGTTTTTTAAGAAGCAATGCATTATCAAAGAAATCACTTGTACTAACCCACTCATTTATTCCATTAACAAACAAACCATTATTGAGCACCTACTAGGTGCTAAGTACTGTGGTGGGTTTGGGGGAGATCCACTCAGGGAATCTAGAAGGCAGAGATGGGCCACAAGTAACTGTAACAACTTCTGTGCCATGGGGCAATACAATTTGCAGGAAGGTTTGGAAGATGGGGGTGGGGGAAGGGGACTGTGCCTGCACCGTTGAGAAAAATGTCATAGAGAAGCAACAGTGGCCGAGGCTTTGAAATGAGTAGGTATTCACCAAGCACATGAAACAGGGGAGGAGAGGCACCCGCACAGGCGGAGGGAGCGGCGGGGTGTACAGACTCACCCGGGCATGAAGCAGCCCCGCCGTGGGGATAAAGGAAGGAGCTGACAGAGGAAAGGCAAAAGGAGACAACGGAGAGAGGAAGGCACAGAGTGAGGGGAGAGATTTGACGGTACATCAAGTAATTTGGCAATGAGGAGCCATTGCAAGTTTTTAAACAGGAAATAACATGGTCAGATGTGTTTGTCCTAAATTAAAATTTGACATAACACTTGAAATGAATGTCACACTTTTTTTTTTTTTTGGTGGGGTCTAGCAGAGACCTTGAGAAGTCATTTAATCAACCCCTTGCTTCAAGAGAAGATTGCAAAGAGAACAAAATAAAACTGACCCATAAATTGGATTATTAGCAGGCTACAACAAAGCTTTGTATTAAAAATGATATATTCTTTACAAACATAGCCAACATAACTGGCAGCAAGTCCCTGGTCATCCAAGAGAGAGTAGTAGGCTATGCCATCCTTGAAACAGGAGTGAGAGCGGTTGGTTAGTGAGCCTTCCATGACTTTTATATATGAAAGGCTTTTGCCTATTTTTCTTTCTCTAGAATGACAACTAATTAATACTGCAGTTCTGCTTTAATCCTCACAGAGACCCTGTAAAAGAGGTAAGGCAATAACTGCAGACCGAATTTTAAGGATGAGAAAATCAAGGCTCGGAGAGTGTAAGTGACCTTGGGCCTGAGTTACACCTGCAATGGGCCTTCACTTAAGTGTTCTAACCCCAGATTCTATGCTTGTTCAGCTAGGCAGGCAGATGCTTGAAAGACAAGTTCAGTCTACTCTTCCTGTCACCTGACATTCAGGTCCACCATTACATGTCAGCAGTGCCTGGGTCCCAGTCTCTGCTATAGACTTGTGTCTCTGCTGAGACCCCCTGACTCCTACATGAAGGCTCGACCCCACCTGAATTTCTAGAACCCACCCTGACCTTCAGTGTGGAGGACTTGAGAAGTTCTAGCTCAATACTCTGAGACCCAGTAACACGTTCCACAGGAAATAAGTCTAGCCTGGACCTTGTGCCTAGATCTAGAATGGGAACCCCACCCTTACCCCCTGCCTTATTCCCTTTGTCCTAGGCTCTGCTTGGTGACTTCAGTCCTGCTAGAGTTAGGGCCCTGTTCTTGTCAGTTTTCCTGACCACTGCCCAGGCTTGGTATCTTGATCCCAAATCTTAGCCTAGTGTTTTCTGATGTTAATGGGCTACTGCCTTCACTCTCTAAGGCTGAATTTTTATGGGATACTGCCCTGTTACTCCAGATCATGCTCTCTAACTCTCTACCTTCTTGACCTTGACCTGGACCATTTTCTGTTGACTGGATTCTGCATCTGTTCTCTCTCCTCCGTTTACCTCCCTGGACCTCTCCACTGCAGAAAGCCATGCCTGCCATCAGACAAACCTAGACTCAAACTGGACATCCCATTTTGCTCCCTAATGAACCATCCGCCCTACCAAGGTGGTCATTTACTTTTCCTGGATGCATGTTCTTCATATTTCTGCCCCATAACTTTGAACTTACCATCCTCTCTGCTCAGCCACCTCATCAGAATTTCTTCCCACAAATACTTAATGAAATTCTATCCATCTTTCAAAGTCAAACTTAGGCACGATCTTCTACTCATCCCAACGATCCTCTGAGCTCTTTCCTTTTCTTGATCTCACAGGATTTTCTTTGCAGACTTGTGACCTCTTGAGTGTAAACCACATTGAGAGCTTGCACAATATAGTACTTAGTGTGTGCCTGCCATTGTTTTAAGCACATTACAGCAACTAGATAAAGTAGATGTTTATCCCCATTTTATAAACAAGGAAAGTGAAGCACAGAAAGGCTAAGTTATTGACCTGATGTTTTACAGCAAGTAAGTTGCAGAGCCAGGATTTGACCCAAGGCAGTCTGGCTCCACAGAACACGTTTTTAACCACTACGCCATCTACCTAAACACATAACACTTACTGCCTGACCCTGAGCAGCCTCAGACATCCCTAACATTGTTGCTTAGGTCTTATATATCTTGATTCCTGTCTATCATTTTATTCAACTTGTGTCTATTTTAACATAATGCCAATTACTGGGTGAAAAAATGACCTTTGACTGATATAGTTGGAATTTCCAAAACTATTCCTTGGACAACAAAGTTCTTTTCTACCCTTCATTCTATTTCCACTCTGGGGAAGTTCAGTTCTCATGTTCGCCAGTCTTCGTCCTATGACCTCACCTACCCAGCGTGCTCCACACGCCCCACCCCACACATAGGGCTCAGAGGGGACTTCGTGTTGCTTCCCCAGCTGCCCCGCTTCAGACTTGCACAGCCTCTTACCTGTGAAGCAGTGATTAAAAATCTTCTTGTCCTTCTCTAGGTTCAGTTCTTTTATTCCTTTGTCCGCGTCTTTCATGGACAAATACAGAGCACTGCAAAGAGATGAAAACAGGCAGGTGAGTGCAGAGCATTTGAGAACGGCAAGTCCTCACGGGGAGTCCACCTTGGAGAGCGGGCCAGGGCACAAGCTTCTCCCCTCCCGGGTGGCCCCTGCACCTAATCTCCCCGCTGGGTCATAGGTAGTTAAAGGGCAGAGCTAATATTTATATAACTCTGTGGCCTGCTTGGCATTTGACAAAATATACTAGGAAGGTAATTATTATTTCTTAAATTCATTAAGCTCTTTGTTGATTTAACTACTACTTCCTGAGTTAGAAAGTTGTCCTCAGTTAGGTGGCCAAGATTAAGGTTTTCAAGGCCGATTTTCCATACACACTGTAGATCTTCAAGGTCCCTCAATTCTCACATCCCAGTTCTTTAAGTGTCCTTCAAAACACCATTTGGAGTAGACATTTGCCTCCAAGAAAGCGAATGTTTTAACTGAGCTTATCTCTTATTTTTAGTTATAAGACAAGGGAAAATAGTGAGAAGGTCTCAGTTTTGTCCTTGAAGTAATAAACTAAAAATAGCCTGATCAGAAAAAGTGTAAGCAACTAACCAGAAGGCCCCTTTCCTGTATCATGTGGCATTCCCACTTAGTTCTGACAACCATATGACCATAGTTTTGACAGAAATGTGGCCACTTGACAACCCAGCCAGCAGCTGCAGCTACACCAGGTGCTTCCTCTTAGGTCTTTACCAAAAAGCTTGCTGGCGAGAGAAAGTGCTCAAGCTCCCCAAGCTCAACGTGCAAACTTTATTAAGCTCCTGTGGCATGCCAAGCCCTGCATTAGGCTGCAGAAAGGGCTTCTCATCTGTCCCTCTCAGGGACTCCCCTCATTGTGTAAACCGAACCCTTCTTGGACATTTTTATCAGCCAACATGGAATTCTTTCTGACTGCGTTCCTATCTCAGGTTATACTCGATATAAATGCAAAACTATCAGGAAGCAATGAGATTCCCAGAAAAGGGGGCTCATGTGGTAGGAAAGGATGTGAAACATGCAGGAAGGAAGGAAACCTGTTGGGGCTGAATTTACCTGTGGACCTGTAACAACCTTTAGACAACAACCATCACCTGCAATTCCAAGCCAGCCAACGACAGATGACATTAAACCAGGTCAGGGCACAAATGGCCTGTTCCCAGGATGAGTGTTCACCTTGGCTGGTCCTTGCTGACAGTGTGAACGTGTGTACTTGAACTTGAAACCTCACATACTTGGATGCCTAGCCCCGCCGTTTCCTCCCTACCTAGAAATCCTGAAGCTTTCTTTCAAGGCTAGATTATTATGGATACTTCACAAATGCAGTAAGTTCTGTCTCTCTCTCTCTTTCTCTCTCTCTCTCTGCCAAGGTTATCTAAAATGAGGAGTGTATGATCCATTAGCTTCCCCTCCTCAGCTGTTATTCCTTGGAGAATCCATGACCACACCTTCAGATCCAGGTAAACATCTTAGTATACCAAGAACTAGTGTTGACCTGGAAGGGTGAATACTGCCTTCAGAGGTGACAAAAGCAAGCCCTGAAACAGAACCTGTCTGAGATTTCCTCGAAAGGGGAAAAAGGAAGGGGTGGAAGGAGACAAACACAGAAATTCACCCTAAGTCAATGGTTTCTGGCAGGCGAATAGATCTCCTGGTGGACTTCCTCGCAAACTTCTGGCCTCCTTCAATGCACTTAATGGCCTTCTTGATGTCCCGAACCCAGCCATCTCTCTCTTCCAGGAAGGCTGCCTGGAAGAAGTGGTCCTGCTGTTTGGTCGTAGTGATCTTAAACACGAACTGAAAATCAAAACATATGTCATTAGGAATAATTATTTCCGAAGGGCCGAGGCCCCTTAAGAAGCATAGCAGTTGAGCCACCCCTGTTCTGGAAGTATTTGGCCAATGCCCCAGGGCCCAGGGTGGAGTGTGGGTGGCGGTGAGGAAGACTAGCCCAGGGGGAACCATTCACACTGTGGGCTACGCACAGGCTCAGAGGTCAGTGTCTGACAAACCATTCATTGTGGCTCTTAATGTCAACTCACCATCCTTTTGCCGAAGTCCTGACAAGGGCTAGTCAGAGTGCTTCCTTTCAGGGGAATCATTCCTTTGGGGCTGTTGTCACTTTTCTTCTTATAAAATTCAATTCCATCTTCTAACAATACAACCCACATGGGTTTCCAGGTATTGAACACACTCCCCTGTGATGACAACCAAAAGAGCCATGTTACAATGTTTTCTAAAACAGTTCTATCGATGGTGCTGGACATAATAAATAGCCTAGTTTTGGCCAGTGTGGATGCAGGTGACTCACATTTGTGTCACCAGGGTGCTAGGAAAGCAGCCTTCAAGGGAAAAGGGAACTGCCATGCTTCTGGAACTTAAAAAAAAATGTTTAAGATAAACTGTACGTATCTCTATGTTCGGCCCATAAGCCTCTCATGGGTTATTACCAAGGGAATCTGGTATGGATCTCTGCTCTCCTTCTTGGGCACTTCAGGCTGGCTTTCTGCTCCCAGTCCTGCCCATTGGGTTCAGTTCGGCTCGGGGCTGGCAAATAAATTCTATCTCCAGCGCCAAATCAAACTGAATAGGAGCCGGTGCTTGGGGCTGGACTCTCTGGGACAGTGGCAATATCCAACAGCTGTGTTTACCGCAGGTGTGGAGGCCGTGAATGGTGGCGTGCTAGCTGCAGCTACTTCCATCCTGTGGTCTAATCAGATTTTATCTGAATGTGAATGTCAAGAAGAAACTCGGACAGCAGCGGCCTTGCGTGCGGGGTGGCTACGCTGCGTGAAAACCCCTTGCCAAAGGGTCTGTAATGCCAGAGTGTTGCTGTCCCTGCTTTTAAGAAAATCCTTGCTGAAAAAGTCTTCAGTTTCAATTAATGTCAACAGCCCCTTGTAGCAATAAATTAACCATTCTGACTGGATCAAGGAAGTCTCTCTTTCTTGTCTGTATTTTGGGAGAGCTTTGGAAAAGGGGAAAAATACGGTTCTTTGCTTCTCATCATTGGACCCATGAGATCACCCTGTCATAATGACCAAAAAATAGAATTATCATCCAGTTCCCAGCAGTCTCTGCTGCTTATCTTAAAACACAAAGAGCCTCTATATAAAGGTCCAGTTGCCCAAAAGGAAATCTATTTATGCAAAAAGAGTAAATACTTGTGGGACTATCGTTTTGCTTGTCCAAGTGTTTCCTTTATATTAGTTACTAAAATTTTTTTTTAAATTAAAGCACATTATCTCTTTTCTGCACAGGCAGAATGACTATCCATACTAACACTAGACTGTTTTCCTTTCTTAAAAAATAAGCGAGGTCAGACACTATGCCAGCACAGGAAATAATTTCAGTTAAGTGCCTTTCTGTTTTACATCTACCTGAGAGAAACTCACATCCAGAATATAAAGAGTTCCCATGAATCAATAAGAAAACTGCAAACAATCTATTGTTTAAAAGGGCAAAAGACTGGAAGAGGCATTTCCCTAAAGAGGTTATCCCAAACGCCTCTGAAAATGTGTTCAACATCATCATTCATCAGGATGATGCAGATGAAAACCACAGTGAGGTACTTCTACACAGCCATAGTATATCCAACATTTTAAAAGATTGAGAAGAGCAAGATTGGCAAGGATGGAAACTGGAGCTCTTATATGTGGCAGGGAGGAGTGCAAACGGGCACATCAAACTGCAGAACCGTGGAGCACGTCCTACTTCTTAGATCTATGTTGAAGTATTAGGGATGAGGTAGCATGATGTCTACAATTTATTCTCATGAAATATGTGTGTATATTTATAGAGAGATATTGAGAGAGACAAAGCAAGTGTGGCCTTGTGTCAACAATTGATAAACCCAGGTAAAGAGTATACAAGGAGTCGTACTAGTTTTCTCATTCGTCTGTGGGTTTAAAATTTTTTCAAAATAATTGGGAAAAGTTAAAAAATAAATGAACAATGTATGATACTATTATATATTAAAATTTGGGATATACTTTTAGGGAAACATAGAGATAAGTATTTTTAATAAAATCATTAAAATTACTAAAAATAATAAAAGCTATATTCACAGAGCTAGGAGTAAAAAGTTGGACTAAATGACTGCTAAATGCCGTTCAAGTCTAAAATTTTATATTCTGCCTAAGGCCTATCAAAGATTAATAACTGCCACAGTCACTCAGGGCTTTTGACCTTGGGACTGGGATAAATTGGGAGAGGTCAGCCTGCACTGCATTTCTTCTGTAGACAATTAAAGTAACGTAGCCTTAGGGGCCTGTCATCTCTCTCAAAGGGAGTATGTGCCATTTGGGACCCGGGGTCATCATGCACATTGAGAAGGCTGACCCTCTGTAAGAGAAGTGAGACCCACCTCATAATGTGAAAACTTTCTTCCAGGCTTGGTAGGGAGTAGTTAAGTTAAGATTATGAAATTATAGGTGATCTCTCTCCTCCCAGCCATTGCTACAGCCGCCAAATTCTCACTGCTGTGGCCTAACAGCACCTCCTCTCCACTACCGGTATATTTATCCCTTCCTGTCCCCAACCCCTTTGGCACTCACCCAAGAGCAAACCTGGAAGTGTGATCCTGGCATGTCCAGGGCACGGTACATCTGACCAGTAAATGTGGAACTGGAACTAGATTCCAGGTCTCTTGATGCCCAATTTTATGCTCTTTCTACTTCCCCTCAGATGCCACCTTTATTTTGGTTCTTATGTACCTTTGAATGATTCTGGAATCTAAATCAATTTTTTTTCGAGCCACTTAGCTAGCTATGTATATAACCTCATAAAATCATGATTATAATTTTATATAATCATAAAATATAGTATGTTTTTATAATATATGTAGCGCATGTCTGGTTTTCCCCCATTATAGACAAAAACTTGTACAATTACTAGCCACAATGGGTGGGTTTTAGATGCTGAGTCAGATTTATTAAAGTTTCCCAGTGAATAACTATTGATCATCATGGGATTGGTATAGTTTAGTGCACAAGAGTCTGACAGTTCATAACACCAAAAGAAGAAATTTCAAAAGACAAGCTATTTGACTGTATATTAAAAAATTGAACTTCGGTACTTTTTTTTTTAATTGAAAAATAAAATATGGATATTTGTAATGTATTATTATATAATCAAAGGTTAATATCCTTAATATGTTTTTAAAACCTCTTTAGAATCAGTAAAAATTTATATACAAACACTCCCTAAATGGGCAAACAATATAAACCAGCCATTCTCAAAAGAAGAAATACTCAGCCTTGAAAGACATAAAAATGTACTTGCTTCAATAGCATTCAAAGAAACAAAACTTAAATATAATATAATTCTTTTTACTGATAAGATTTTCTTAAAGGTTTATAAAGTATATTGGTGAAGATTTAGGGAACTGTGCGTAAAAAAAGGAGCTTAATTGTAGGCCATATAGGAGCATAAGATCTAGAGTGAGGAAAGTAATACTCTGACTTTAAATGGAGCGTAGCCAGTAGGTGACCACGGGCTCCAGAGCTGGGTGGCCCAGGCTCAAATCTCAGCTCTGTCACATGCTAGCAATGAGACCTCGAGCAAGTTCTTATACCTCGTTTTCTACATCTGGTAAATGGGGACAATGTTGCTATCTATTTTTCAGGGTTATTGAGAGATTAAATAAAATAATCCATGTAAATTGTTTATGGCCGTATCTAGAACATAGAACCCAATAAATGTTACCTATTTCCTATAATTCTGTGCTTATCAGGTGCACCTGAAGAATGCCCTTGCGTTCAGGAAACCTTAAAACTGAAGATAAACCAGAGCCTGTTCAAAAGAGATGGCATCTTGGCCAGCTGGTATAGGTCAGCAGTTAGTGCTGACCTAGGATCCAGGAGATCATGGTTCGATTCCTGGTCAGGGCACATGCCCGGGTTGCGGGCTCGATCCCAAGCGGGGGGTGTGCAGAAGGCAGCCGATCAATGACTCTCTCAGCATTGATATTTCTACCTCTCTCTCCCTCTCCCTTCCTCTCCTTGAAATCAATAAAAATACATTAAAAAAACTTTTTTTAAAAGAGTTGGGATCCCTTTTGGGAAATTGTTGAAGAAAATGGCTAGGTTTTAGCCCAAAAAAGGAACAGACAGAGCAGATGAGGACTCTCTTCTAAGGTGTCAAACATTGTCATAGATTGTGGAGGTTTCGGGAAAAAACAGTTTGCTGCATAACTTTAGAGAGATAAATTAGTGAGCTCCCTGACACGAGGCATTCAAGCATGCTTGTTAACAGAACAGCAACAGAAATGCAGGCCTCAGGTGGGAAGTTCAATTAAAAGTCATTTCCACACTTAATATTCCTTTCAACCCTCAGATTCTACACATCTATCCCAAAGTCTGTTGTCCCTACCATCTCTATGGATATCCTCAATTTCAAGATATCCCTGCCAACCTTTGGGTCTCACCTACAAGCCAAAAATAAATAAATTTTAAAAACATATTTAATATGATCATCTAAAATTGAATACCCTACTGAAAATTTTTAATACATTAGAAGTTACTGTAATATAGGTGCCTGATTCCTTGGTTTCTATGATTTAGACAAGTTTCTTTATTTGAGACGTGTTCATTCGACAAATAATGATAGAGCAGCTCCTATGCTTCAGACACTGGCCTGGGTGTTGCGTGTAAAAATGAGTAAGACACAGTCTCTGCTCTTAAACAGGTCACTGTCTAACCGGGGGAGAGGGTGGCCTTGACTGATGACTCCAGTTCACCGCGAAGGACGCACGAACCGCGTATGAGCAAGTCACTTCCTACGGAGTGAGGGCACCCCCTCTAACTTCTCCTTCCCCTCAAACTTCTCTTTTCATATGTTGACGTATAGCTGGAATTCACAGGAAAATCACTTTACGATCAAAACTACGTATTTAACTAAAGCAGAACTGAGTTAGCACGATCTAGTCTCCCATACGCATGGGGCATATTATTTTAAGTTGGTGTTACATTAAATTACATCTTTTTTTCTGCTGCATCATAAATTGTATCTTCTGGTTTCCCAACCTGATCCATGAAATCACTTGTATAACATCCCAGATAAATGGTTATTCTGTGCTTATTTAAATTCTTTGAAGGCAAGGAAACTAATCTATCCAGTAGCATATTTTTTTACATTAATAAAATCTTCCAGGTTGAACAATTTCTCAATAAAATCATACTAGGTAAGAAATAGAGAAATGACACCCAGTGCTTAACAACATGATTTCTGGCATCTTAGGAATTTGGGTTCAAATCTCAACTTTGCCTCTTCCAGGCTGTGTGGCCATAGGCAAGTTACTTAATTTTTCCAAACATTAGTCTCCTCACCTGTAAAACAAAGATAATATAGAGCTACTTCCCACTGTTGTTAAGATCAAATGAGATACTATACTTAAAGGGCTTAGTGCCATGACTAGATTGCAGCAGGTGTTCAAAATGGTTACCTGAGAGGCAGATAAAATTGCACAGATTTGTAGATAATTCTGTGAAATCATTCTGGCATAAGGTTCTCCTGGGTACCGCCCATCACACAACAGTGCTTTGAAAAAGAAAATCACTGCAATACAAGCCCGAGAGGGCTGCATGCAATGTGACTAGGCCCAGCTCTCTGTGACACTCGGGCCACACAGCTGGGTCTCAGCTCTGCCACTTAATAGCTGTGTGACCTTAGGCAAGCCCCTTTCCTTCTCCATACTTAGTTACCTTGTCTGCCAAGTAAGGCTAACAGTTGTGCCCACTTTGGAGGGTTTTTATAAATATTAAGTGCATTGATGCTTTAAATGCTTAGCTCTGTCCCTACTGCAAGGCAAGCACCACATCTCTTCACTAGTAGGGTGATGGGAATCAGTGGGTGGAAGTCCCTGGAGATTATTTCAAGCTATTGCATCCGGGCGGCAAAGTAGCTGCATGAAAGAAGTCCTGGGCCAACGCCCCTGTGCCCTGTTCTGTCTTTTACCCCAGGCTTTCTTCCTTCTGCCATACCTCTCGGCAGGCCCTTCTCTTTCCTGCGCAACCCACTTGTCCTTGGGCACCCTGACGCCTGTGCTTTCTCCCAGCCTAACAGGCCACCCAAATCCCCAAGCTACTCTTTGGATCAGTCCTGCTGCATGCAGTGTCTTCTGGGTTGGCTGTCAAAGAGTCGACAGCACTTTGCTCCATAATCCTCTAGGAAGGAGGTTGGTTCGGGTCACCCCTTCGTGGAGTCCAGGTTATTAACTGCATAATCTGCTCCTCTTTATTTTTTTTAAGCTAAGCTTATAAACATATCCAAGGGCCGCCAAAAGATGTTTATGTTTATTGGCTGGAAGTAACCCCTAATCAGGAAGAAAGGGATGTTGAGGTCACGAAACCCAATCTTGCCCGCAGCACAGTGTGTCAGGCCCCACTTTGGCTCTGGTAAGTTCCCCTGACGTCCCTTTTGCTAGCTCGGGTAAGCCTGCCTTTCAGAATGCTGCATGGGATCAATGAGACAGCGGGCTTTGCTGTTAGACAAGCAGGAGGCAAAGGAGGAAATCTGAATTGTGAAATGTGGGCAGTTACCTTGCACAGAAGAAAAACAGAAACAGTTTATAGTCAATACCATTGACTACTGATCCCAAGATACTTGACTTGACAAAATCCTTGAACCAGAGTTTTCCTAATGTTGCATTTTTTACCCCTAACATCTTTATCTCCAATAAATTATTTCATAAAGCAAGGAGAAAGTTATTCTTTATTATCACCCAGGTATCTGAAACTGCATCAGAAAAAAACGTGCATGGAGGGAGATCCATACATTATTGCTTGTCATGCTTTAACATCAAAAAACATAGTCAAGGATTCTCACAGCCTCACCAGGGAAAGAGTGTCTTGGTCCTTTCTTCACTATTAACTTGGCGACCAAACCAGAAACCAGTATACATCCCCATGAGAATCTAGAAGAGGCCTTCTATCTATTGAAGTGTATATCAACACTGATACTAATAATCATTGTCACTTATGTAGCACCTACTGTGTGTTAGATCCCTAGAATATATATTTTTAACCCACATATATGAGGTATCTGAAAGAAACTTAATATCTAAAGAAGTTAAGAACTTCAGCACCTTCCCCGGAAATTCTGGCCTCAGGTGTAGTTCGGCAGCCAATAAAGGGAATATTTCTGAACCAAGCATTTCTTTAAAATGACAAATCAGGGGGCCTTAATACATTACAACACAGAGTGTTCAGAAGGTCCTGGAGAAAAATGCAAAAATTACTGAAGACGTAAATTATGGAAATATCAAAATGAAATTTCACTATTTTTCTTTCTAGTTACATTTGCTAGACTGCCTTTTACAGGCCATCTAGATCTGAAAGAATCAAAAACTATTAATTTAAGTCCATATGCTTAAGAACCCTAACTCTGTCACCCCATTTTCTAATGGGGCAACCTCACTTATTAAAGATTCAGTCTTCTTTTTCCGTAATTATAGAGTTTAAAATATAAAAACACACACTTAATAGCAGCAGTTTTCATGACAAGATGTTTAAATTGTTTTTAAACAAAAAACCTTTGCAGAAAATGTTTCCATTTGCCCACTTTTCTCAGGATACTCGCCCAAGCAATCAAGAAAGAAAGAAGTCAACATTATTATTGGTTCTCAGAAACAGTATTGATGTTGGTGCCTGTTACAAAGAATTTACATACACCTTTGTGTGCATATGTGTGTCTTTTCCAAAGGATGCTTCAAAATATGGCCAGCTAGAGAGAATATAGCGGAGGGCTCTCTTACCCTCCCGCATTCACTCATAATTCTCACTACCATAGGTGCATTTCAAATCCTAACTTAAATCAAATTTACTCGAAGAAAATCCTGGTGTACTGGACAGAGCTCAGTGGCACAACTCAGAAACTCGGGTCTCAGAGAGTGGGTTTCTGGTCCCAGCTCTGTCACAGACATGTGACCTTGGGCAGTCCCCAGCTTCTGAGTCTCAATTTCCTCTTCTGCTAATGAGGCAATGAGGCCCGATGATCTAAGGTTTCTTCCAGCTTTAAATTAAAAGAGAATCAGACAGCAACATGTGCCGTTTAACATCCTTGTAAATAGAACATTTTGGCTAACGTTAAACCAACAACCTAAAAGAGCCACAGTAAGCATTCATTCAATGAAAACGCCAGGCATCTGACAGAATGGGCCGAATTCAGTTCATTTCTGACATGCTTAGCTCAGTTGGATCAGTGTGAGTGTACCTACTTGTATGGGTGTTGCCCACAGGATGTGAATAAACCCTGTGTGTGAACTCAACATCCTGGAGAGTTTCCCAGTGACGTGACATCTGTTCACCATCAGAAGAAACACCAACAGTAGTAACGAAATTCAATGTCCTGATGCCACACCAGGGAGACTAAGCCTTTCTGAGTGCACTTGTGTCTTCATTTCCAATCTTTAAAATAGCGCCCTACCTACCTTAATGGCACATTATATAAATTCACTAAGAATTATGAATTATTTCAGCCCAATAGAAAAGATAGCTTTTAATGTATCAGTTCTAAGAAGAAAGCCCAAGAAATAAGCTACAATTAGAGCATTATTACATCAGCTCATCTTTAATCATTTTCTTCTCTCTCCTCCAAAAAAAAACAAAAAACAAAAACGAAGGGAATTGGAATTTAAAAAACAAATGAAGAGCTTCTCCAAGTAACCTCAATAGCAAAAGAGTCTGAGTCATAACAGGCATCCGTGGCTCTTGAAAAGAATATTGATTTTGCTTAGACCCTCGCCTTCCTGTAGCCTGGAATTCCCAGGCCCACGAGATCAAGCTGCGTTGACGCCTGAGCTGAATTAGTTCACCTTTAAGGACCATAATGAAGTGGAACCTGTACTGGCTTCCCTCTGACCATTCCACCCACCACAATGCTCTCCTAGTTCAACCCAGTGGGTTCAGCATTAAACGTTCCTAAAATGAGTGCATAGAGCATGCAAAGCTGCACTCCAATCCTCCCAACCCTATTTCCAGTGACCACCTTTGTAGGTGGCACTTCTGCTTACCCTTTTCACAAGGTAGCCCTCCCTGATCCGCTTGGGCTCCATGTCGGGTGAGTAGAAGGCCGGGTCCACTCAGGCAGGTCCTCTCAGGAGCTCGACCTCCTCTGAGAGCCGAGGCCCTTGTGGGCTGCTTTTCTACAGCAAGGTCCCTTTCACAATTTCCCGTTGGCTGGCGATCTCATGATCACACCCTCTTCCCCTCACTGGGGTAGAGATCAGAATAAGGAACTGCAGAGAGAAACAACGCCTTCTATGCTAATATTGGAAACTTATTAAAAGAACAATTGTAAATTTGTATTACCATGAGAAAAATCACTCTCCTAAACAGAAGAAAAGTGGTCAAAGGGAGAAGAAAATGGACAAGAAGACCTTAGTATTAGAAATAGTACTTACTGGCTCTGAAATTATTCTTGAGATGCTGGAGATGCTTGATAATAATGCCAAGAAATTCAAAACCAACCGGTTAGCATAAAAAGGTAGCTACTGTTAAATGAGTGCTTACTTCTATGCCAGGCACTCTACCAGCTGCTTTTTAGCCAGCCTCATTTATTGCAGTCCTTCCAAGAAACCCATAGGGGAAAGTTTATTTTTGTATCTGTCTTAGCCAGCAGTAAACCCAGGCTCAGAAAAGTAAGCAGTTGTCTCAAGGTGACATAGCAGGTAAGAGACACAACCAGAAAAGAAGGGTGAGATCTCACCAGGGTGCTGCTTCCCACCCGCCTGAGGACCATGTGTCACACAGAATGATTATAAAAAACAGTCCACACTCAGACATGTTTGAGAAATGGTACATTACAGTCCCAGCGTGGTGACTCCCCTTCAGATGAACAAAGTCAAGTACCACAGCAGAGAATCCTATTGTCATGGTGTTTAATCTTGTGTTTATCAAACCTATTTGACCACAGAATTCTTCCTTTAACAATTTCTGTTAACATTCTTATTATAGGTTGAATTGTAACGCTCCCTTCCCCCAAAAAAGTCTTAACCCCCAGTACCTTAGAGTGTGTTCTTATTTGGAAATAGGGTTTTGGGGATGTCATTAGTTTAGTTACGATGAGGTCATACTGGAGTAGGTGGGCCCTTTCCAATATATGACTAGTGATATTATTAGAAGGGAAGTGAAATACACAGAGAGCCAACAGCCATGTGACAACAGAGGCAGGGATTGGAGTGGTACATCTACAAGCCACAGGCTGCAAAGGATTACCTGCAAGCACCAGGAGCTGGGAAAAGCAAGCAAGCTTCTCCCCTAGAACAGCCACAGAGAACATGGCCCTGCAACCCTTTGCTTTCAGGCTTCTAACCTCCAGAGCTGTAAGGCAATAAACTTCTGTTGTTTTAAGCCACCCAGTTTGTGGTACTTTGTTACAGAAGCCACAGGAAACTAATACAATTCTGAAAAACTAGTGTTCTATATAACAAACTTTGAGAATGTTTATCTGGTCACGGGAAAACGGTCAGGTTCTTTAACCACTCTGTGCCTCAGTTTTCTCATTCGTAAGATGGGGGTGATCACGTCTATCCAATGGGGTCATTCCGAAGATTAAATAAGGTATTATTTGCAAATGTTTAGAAAAGCATCCGGAACATAGTAAGTGCCCTTAAATGTTAGTGATGTCTCACTTTCAGGGAGTCCCCATTACTCTGGGGCTGATCCTCCTCAATGATAAATTCAACAGAGATTACAGAAGTAATCATAGGACTAGATTTTTGACTAGTTCCGGTTCCTCACTATGTTAGTCAGCAGTTTTTGGCTGCAGTCAATAGAAACCAACTCTGACTAACATAGGCAAAAAGGAATTTACTAGAAGAGTGTGGAGAGGCTCACAAATTAAAAAAAAAAAAAGACTCAGGTCTTTGAGAGAACAGAAATCAGGGCAGCTGCGGGTTCCAGGAAGCAAGAGTGAAAGGACAGTTTCTTTGAGACACCAAGCTGAGAGAATTTCAGTGGTTTCCATGCTCTTCAACAGTTTCCAGGGCCCCGGCCTTTGATGGAACTAGCCTGGCTCAGTGCTTACCTCTCAGCCATCTGGACAGTGCCTGGTGGGGGCGGGCTCATCCCCCAAAGCAAAACCAGGGCACTTTCAACAGTAAAAGAGTGAAAGGCACCTACATTGGCAAAACCCCAGAAAATTCAGGAACAAGGAAGATCTGTTCTTGGGGTTTTCTAACAGCCTCCTGATTCACTCTCCTCCTTTTTTCCAACTCTGTATCTAACCAGTGATCATTGCCCCTCTAGTTTTCACTTTTCATTTTATGCTAATGTAGATTATATAACATTATAAATGGCTTGCCAACGGTTTCCCTTTGCACCAAAATTAGTTGGAAATTATTAGAAAGTTTGGGGCAGTAGGAGTGGAAAAAAATCAGTATTTGATGGCACCTGAGCAAAACAGAAACCAAATAAAAGGATGATTTACCCTGTCTGCATTTAAACAAGTATTTTACTATGTCTGTATTTTTACAGGCAACAGAAACAGTGCATAGATTTACCAAGTCTCATTTCATGGCTAAATTTGCCTCGTTTTGTTTAACTAGCCAAGTGACCTCCAAACTGTAATGTTTTCCCCCTTTGTACAAACACGACCAGAGGTCATAAAGAATCCTTACTCCAAAATATCATATTTCCTGGATGCCTACAGTATAAAAGCAACCCCCTGTGTTCTGAATAATTTATTTCAGGAAATATGTTTTGAATGCTACCATGTGCCAGGCCCTGGACTAGGTAAAATGTCTTGGGACCAAGTAGCTTCTTAAATTTGTTAATCAGCTGAACTTTACCACGGTGGATTAGAGGCTGCCACTCTTTTTGTGTGTGTGTGTTTTTTAATATATCTTTATTGATTTCAGAGAGAGGCAGAGAGAGAGACAGAAACATCAATGATGAGAGAGTCATTGATCGGCTGCCTCCTGCACGCCCCTGACCAGGGATCGAGCCCACAACCCGGGCATGTGCCCTGACGGGGAATCGAACCCCCAGCTCCTGGATCCTAGGTCGATGCTCAACAGCTGAGCCACACCCTGCGGGGCAAGGCTGCCACTCTTGCTTCCCCTCCTGCCACAGGTCATGGCGCCTACTCAGCAACACCTAGTGGTCAGTAGAGGGAATTGTCTGAATGAGTGACATGTGGGACCTTTCTCTTACAAGAGTTGAAGCAAATGCTCTTCCTCTGTCAGATCCCATCTCCAGGTCAGGTCATTAGAACCTCTTCCAATGTCTTTTTTATCTATGTGTGTCTAGGCTTACTTTTGAAAGTCTCCTTCTGTCTTCCTTTTAATTCTCCCACATTGAATCAATATCTTAGAAACATTCTTATAGTACATTTTATTGGTGTAAGGAAAATTTAAGACTTCGAAATAAGCAAAAAAGTTTACAGCACGTCTCCAATGGGAAACTATGCTTCATCTACAGCACACGTTTACAGGTTATCTGACTCTATGGCGTTTGTGTTTTTCCTTGTATTTGAATTATTTTACAACCCTATAAATTGTGGATAATGGATAGCAATGCAAATCATTCATGTCTATAGACATGCAAATAAATTCTATCTGATGAAGGTTCAACAGACTCCACTCCCCTACCCCACCCAACTCCACACACACACCCATAGAAAAAAACAGGTTTTGTCCATTTGAAAATTGATTTTAACATTCTTTTACTCCATATAAAATTGTCTTTGACTTCTCCTTTGAATTGGTTGTGACTTCTGGCTGGTTCCCTCCTTTATATATAAACTAAACACAATTTTTATTGTATTTTATGTGAGTCATGATTGTATTCTTAAGATTTTTTAATTTATTTTTTAAATTTAAAATATTTTTAAATGTATTCTTTAGTATTAGGAACTCAAAAAAGAACTTCATTGATCTGAGAAATATCAGAATATTGTTAGTGCTAAACCTAAATTGAGGGAAAGGTGTCAAAATGTGTGACGAGTCTGAGGTTTACCCTACTTGCAAGCTAACAAGTTAGTCTGCCACAGCTTCATGGAAACTGCCAAAGACCCAAGACTTTTGGACATTATGATGGGACAAAGGACATTGTTACAACACTGCAAGGAGATTAAGCTTCATGTTTGTGTTCTTTCTCTTGCCCCCAAATGCTACGAGGCAGGGTGGAAAGGCCCAGAAGGATGCTGCACACACAAGAGGTTTGCATCACAGCTTCAAGAGGAGCCCTGAGCTTAGGGAACCCAAATCTTTATAATGGGCTACAAGCAAAACTGCCTGAATTTTGTCTCATTGTCCATTTTACACTGGACAGAAAACAAGTCTACCCCTGCCCTGGAAGGAGACACTACATCTTTCAAGACTGTTGTTCACTAAACAAACCTCCATGAAAAGGTACTGCTCCTATTTGCATTTATAGAGAAACATAAGAGTTTCCTGGAAAATTATCTCTCAACCAAGGAAAAGCCTTACGTGTCTGATTCATGTAAACACATTAGCGAGCATCTAAGTGGTGCCCAATGGGCCTCAGGCTCCAAATGGGAAACCCTGTCCACACACTGAGAAACTCCCTCCCAACAGGGACATAGACACAAAATTCATGTGGCAATGATAAAAGAAATATGAAAGTATGAATATACATACCCATTTGGTTCAAAGAAAGCATTTCCACTCATATATTTCCTTGCTTTGTCAGTTGACAGGGCCTAGAAGCAACAACATCCTGGTAGCAACAAGCATAATGCTGTGGATTGAATGTTTACGCTCCCCACTCCACCCCCAAATTCATACGTTGAAATCCTAGTCTCCAATGTGATGGCATTAGGAGGTGGGGCTTTGGGGGGTAATTAGTCCATAAGGGTGTAGCTTTCATGAATGGGGTCATCACCCTCACAATAAGACAGAAGACAGCTTTCGTTCTTTCTCTTTGCTCTTTTGTCACATGGGGATACAAGAAGAAGAAGGCAGTTTGCAACCTGGAAGAAGGCGCTCACCAGAACCCAAGTATGCTGGCACCCTGATCTTGGGCTTCTCACCTCCAGAACTGTGATAAATAAATTTCTGTTGTTTATAAGCCACTCGGTTTGTGGTACTTTGTTAGAGCAGCCTGCACAGATTGAAACACACAGCTAGTGCCCAGACCGTGATGTACTACTCTCCAATGAAACAACTAGGGCTCTTCAGAGAAAAATGTGATTCTAGGGGCAGAAAATGTACAAGATGAGTCTGGAGTATCTTGTAGTGCCAGAAAGTAAGGAAATGCTGAAAATGTTTTTAATTAGAAAAATAATAAACCACAATGGTGGGTATGTCAAAGGGACACAGGAGCCAACTGAAAGAACCCAATGGCCAAAGCTGGAATACTTTGAGCAACAAAATAAATAAGGTAATATTGGATTATAGCCCAAACTATAAATAGATTAATCAATGATTGAATAAATAAATGAGGTAGAATAGACAAATCTATTCCAAGACTTCAAGAATTCTAACAAATTTATATAAATACTCCACCTTCAAGAAGATGTAGCATAAATGCCCACTCCTTAATTGTGGGCCGCTCATAGTAGCTTCCTTTCAGAGAGTACAATACGGAAAGAGGGAAAAAGACTAATTTTATGGTGGAGAAACCTGACAAACACTACCTCAACCAGGTGATCAAGGTCAACACCAACAGTGATAAGTCGGGTTGAGATCTGTGTGTACCCTTGATACTAATCATGAGAAAAATATTAGACAAGCCTTAATTGAGGGACATTCTATAAAATACTGGACACGGTAATCCTCAAAACTGTCAAGTTCATCAAAAAGAAAGGAGGTCTGAGAAACTCACAGCTAAGAGGAGCCTAAGGGAGACATGACAACTAAATGTAATGTGGGATCCTGGATGGGATCCCAGAGCAAAGAAAGGACATTGGTGGAAACTAAGTAAATCTAAAGAAAGTATGGACTTTAAAGTAATGTAGCAATATTGGTTAGTTAATAGTGCAAATATGTCACACTAATATAAATGTTAATAGTAAGGGAAACTTAAGGTATATGGGAACTCTTTGTACTATCCAAATTTTTCTATAAATCTAAAATGATTCTAAAATAAAAAGGATACTGTAATAAAAAGAAAGCATTTCCAATTCATCTTCACCTTAATTTTCATCAGGTACAAGTGGAGATTCTGATGCAACAATGTCCATATTGCTGTGCTCACACCCTATTTGTTCAGAAAGACTTTAAATTCAGTAAGAAGAGTTTTGCAACGGCAACTTTGTTTTGCTGGTCCTTCCTCTCCCTCTGAGGATTATGGAGGGATGGAAGACTGCTTTTTAAAAGGATGTGCCTTTCTTAAATTCAAGATTTTAATGCAGTGTGTAACTCTGGTTGTCCCAAGATGGAAAGCACTCAAAGTTCAGATTTTTAAGGATTTTATTAAATAAACAACCAAAAACGAAGAGAATGGATGCCCAGATGAATCCCACTATGTGCAAACTGATAGCACTCACTGTTGGAGGTGTGAACTGCTGAAAGTTGATGGAGATCAAATACTAGTCCTGCTAGAACATTTGAAGGGCAGCCACCTGAGCCCACATCGCCGCTGCGCATCTTCCTGGCAGCCCACTCCTTGCACAGAGTGGACCCCCTAGAGGAGGTGGGGATGCTGCTGCTGCAGATGAAGGCCATCGTTCCAGTGAAGGGGTGGGTTGGGGAGCTGCAGGTTTACAGATCACTTGTGCAGTCTGGTTAAAGCACAGTGGGGGCAAGTGATGGGGGCAATTGGAAGCTAAGATCCAAGTTGTGTCTGGCAAGCCCCCAATCCTGCATTCCAGCACAAGTTGAGGCTGCCCTGGGGAGGGGGTGCATTTTTTTTTTAATGCAGTAATACCCTCCTCTCATTAAACACGGGAGGATGCAACTCCTGCTTTTTGCAGATTAGACAAATGGGCTAAGGCACAAACCTTTGTTCTCGGCTCTAGACAGCAACAGAAAAATCCTGAACTAAACGTGTTTTCTCAGTGCTTTGTAATATGCATACATTATAATAATTATAACAGGTTTTCTTTTTATGGTTTTGGGGAACAGGTGACATCCCTTAGAGGTTAACCCAATTCTAACATACTTGTAAATATATTTGTGGATATTTTTGTATTATCAAAATAATACAAATGTGTAACTATTTCAAACAGTACCTAGACGAATAGAATAAATATGAAAATGAAACAGGAAAAATTAGTGTTTTCCATTAAAACTAGTGATTTTATGTATTTCAGTGGGGTTATTTTCATCACAACAGTGCCAGTAGATTCCAAAGTCTCAGCACTGCCTCCTTCCCTCGGCCCATGTAGAGGAAAGAGTCTGGAAGGAGACACACAAAACTCTTAACATGATATCAACCTTTCAGGAAGTGGGGAAGAGTCATAAGAAGTAGAACTTTTGCACTAGCCAGTTGCTCAGTGGTTAGAGCATTGGCCCATGAACTGAAGGGTCTCTGGTTTGATTCCGGTCAAGGGCATGTGCCTCTGTTGCAGGCTCCATCTGTGAGTGGGAGGTAACCAATCAATGTGCCTCTCACATCAATGTTTCTCTCTCTTTCTCCCTTCCACTCTCTCTGAAAAGCAATGGAAAAAATATCCTCTGGTGAGGGTAACAAAAAATAAAAATAAAATAAAAAATAAAAATAAAAAGAAGTAGAGCTTTCACCTTATACTTTAATCACTTCTATATCATTTGAACTTGTTAGAATGTGCATGCATTACTGCAGTAATTTTGTTTCAATCCAATAAGGATTTATTTTAATGATTTACCCAGAGTTGTCAAGAGCATGGTAGGAGTGTAAATCAGTCCCACTATTTGAGAAGACAACTAGAGGGTATGTATCAAAAGCCTTAAAAAAAATACAACCCCTTTGACTTAGCAATCAGGATTTCCCCAGCACCTAAGGAAATAATTATCGTTGGGCGGGGGAGGGGAAATGTAGCCATGAGGATGTTCTTTGCAGCATGGTTTATAATAATGAGAAGTTTGAGGGTAAAACCTAAATGTGCAAGAACAAAACCTTGGTTAACTGAATTATGAAGCACATATAGAATAAAATAAAAAGCATTCAATAGAAATAAGTAGAAAAAGCAGGACACAAACCAGTTGGAGACTTTATATGCTAAATTTTAAACAGCAAACACAGTTCTTTTATTTGGCTGAAAAGGAGTCCAATCCTGTGATGATCTAGGTGTTGTGAAATGGTCAAATTTTTCATAAGAGCATGTTTAATAATGGTCCATAAATATTTCAGTAGTAATAGGTATAGAGTGCTGCAGATTTTATGGTATCTCTTTGGTGTCTAATTGACAGGCCAATGGCATTAACTAATGCCAAAGTGCTCCCTGCTTTGGTGTAGCTTTAGTGCACTGAAGGCTCCAAAAACACTAAGCACAGCCTTTTGGGGACTTCGTCCCATCAGCAATTCTGCTGGGAGCAGCACCCTCCCCTGGGCTCTGCAACAAGGCCTGTGCTCTCAGGGCAGACATTATTACCCTTGGTGTCACGTATCCACAGCCTGGGTGCAGCAGGCCTCAGCAGGTATCACCTGCTATGGTGGCTGCATGGAGAGAATCTTAAGGAGAGTCAACAGATAAATCCACAGTAACTGATAGGACAGTGTCCATGAGTCCACAAAAGCCATCCCTTGCAGATTCTCCAAAATACATAGGGAACCAGAGAAGGGGGCCAGAGCTCCCATCACAGAAGGTATGTGCAGAGCTCAGGAAATACCATGTGCAACTGCTATGGGGAAGTGAGTTTTTTTCCCCAGACTTGCAGGGCTGAGCACAGACAGCTTCTATATCTGCATCGTGGTCACTGGATACCAAGGGTATCTTCAATCTTCAACCTGTTCAGACAAATTATTTCCTAAAGTGGGCTTCTGAAGATACAGCTGCTTGGAGTTCCAGTTGTCACCCATCCTTCTTACATTTCCTGCCCGCATCTAGATGAGTTACGTGGCATTAAGCAGCTGAGGTCACTGTAGAGATTTTTAAATAAGCTATTTTAAAAGTTACTGACATCATCAGCTCAGAGCTATTATTCCTAAGTTAGCACAACTTCTTCTCTGCAGCAGAGACAGTCCTTGCTGATTCCCTCCTGACTGGTCCAGACACAGTGGGGTCCTAGGGCTAAGGGCAGGACCAGAGCTGGAGGGGGTAGGGGAGCAAGGTTAGATCCACACCCTCTAGCAGCCGACCTCCCATCAAAGGTGGAAGAAACTTTCCCAGGCTTCCCATTTCTTTAAAAGACATTTTAATGTCACTTATGGGGGAAAGAAGTTAAAATTTGGATTTATTTTAATATTTACCAAAGAACTCTGGGAAAGGAAACTGAGCCAGATAACATCTAAATTCCTTCACAACACCTCCACTCTGTAATTCTACGAAATGAACAGGATTCAGTCACATTTGGTTTGTTCGCTTGTTTTTGGATAGTTGAGTCTTTTTCAAGCCCGTAGTTTCTAGGATATTAAGAACAATAACAAAAGGAATAATTCACCTCTTTATGGAAAAAGCAGATGTCAGTGGATCTATGCTTTGTATTAATCTTCCGAATGCTGTCACCTGTTTTGAAAATGGCGTGTTTCATAAATACCTTGATCAATACAAATCCAAAATACTAATAATAGCTAAGATTTATCGAATGCTTTCTGTGTGTTGGCTTTGCGCCCGATTCTTCACTTATTTTTAATTATTGAAGTTGGGTGAGGAGCCCTGTCTACTTTTTGTTTGAAATTTTTTATAGTAAAAGCTTTCCTTAAATCAATGAGAAGAATCTCTATTTCAATGCTCACTTCTACTGTGTCAGCTGAGAACAAATGATCTGAGAAGAGGCGTTTGATGGTAGATAAGGGCAGAACATGAAGGCATGTGGCATCGGAAAAAAACACAAGGGAAGTGAAGCTGAAAAGCCAATGGCAATCTTCAGCTGCGATGTCTTGTCAGTTCAGGTGGCCACCGTCCCTCAAACCCTGCTATCCAGGACCTGGCACCAGGCACGCTGCCAGTGGGCTCTGCCCTTGCTGTGTGGCTGAGAGCGGTAGAAACTCTGCCCGGCACAGGTTCCTGCAGCTGTGAAGGCTTGGTCCCTATTTTAGAGAGTGAGATTTCACAAATTGCAAAAACAATCTGTCCTCTCACTAACTCCTGCTAAATGGAACATGGATTGCCATGGTAACAGCAAAGGCAGGCCGTGGGGAAGGGACGCATACTTTGTCAGAGCGTCATAAAAGCAGGTGAAAAGCATAAGTGAGAAAAAGTACCCCATCCATCCCTCAGGATCCAGCCCAGACTTTTATCTCCTCTTAATACCATGACCTCCTCTGCACAGCTTTGTTTACGGGGCCCTCCTCCTGAAAGATCTGCTCCTGCAGGCCCAGTTCGCAGCAGCAGTGGAATGGGAAGTAGAGCTCCCGTATCACGTGGAAGAGATGGTTATGGAGGCCCACCTCGAAGGGAACCCCCGCCTTCTCATAGAGATGTTTATTTGTCCCCAAGAGATGATGGATATTCTTCTAAAGACAGCTATTCAAGCAGTTCTCGTGATTCAAGAGATTATGCACCACCACCAAGAGATTAAGCTTATCATGGTCATGGTCATTCCAGTTCGCATGACGACTATCCATCACAAGGCTACAGTGACAGAGATGGCTATGGTCGTGATCGTGACTATTCGCATCACCCAAGTGGTGGTTCCTACAGGGAGTCATGTGACAGTTTAGTAACTTGTGGTGCTCCACCTGCAGGAGGGCCCCTCATCTTACGGGTGGAAGCAACCGCTGCGATAATTACAGCAGCTCAGGGGATGGACACGGAGGAATCCGAGATGGTTCTCAAGCAGCCCAAGGGACCTCGAGTGGTTGCGATTGGGTTGGCAAACAAAAAAGAGGGCGCCCCCTTCTATGGAAAGGGGCACCCTCCTCCACACGATTCCTACAGCAGTTCAAGGGCAAGCACCAATGGGTGGTGGCCAAGCAAGAAGCCGATCTGATAGAGGCAGAAGCAGATACTAAAAACAAAACTTTGGACCAAAATCCCTGTTCAAAGAGACAAACAAAAAGTGGAACCTACTTTGTCATAACTACCCAAGGACTACTAAAAGAAAAAATTGTGTTACCTTTTTTAAATTTCCTGTAAAGTTCCCCTTCCATAATTTGTATGTTCTCATGAGGAAAAAAGTAAAATATGTTTAATCTTATGACATTGCTTTCAATAAGCAAATGTTAAATGTGTTAAGGTTTGACTTGTGAACCAGTGTTGTAATTTTCGAAGTAAGAGTGTCTCTAAAGGCCACTTTCTAATTTTTCCCCAGTAACTAAGGCAAGCATTCTAAGATCTTCTACAAACATCTAGCAATCTAAAATGGAGAGGTGAACCCTCTGTCTATACAAACAAGCTGGTTATTAAGGGTGGTCTTAGAAAACCACACTACCTTCCAACTGAAATCTCAAATGTTCTCAGTATGAAAAACCTGAGATCAGATACATATGTAAAGCAATCTAATAAAAATTGTGTTTTATGTAGGTTTTGTAAGAGGAGACTATCTGGTCCTCCATCGTGTCAAAAGCAAAAGTCCTTCAGATGTCAATTTTTGGTAGGTTGGTAAGGCTTTAGGGTCTTGCTTGAGAACAATAAATAGAAATTATTCCACTAACCAAACCAGGCTTTTGGTTTTTGGCATTTATTGTTGTCATTGTTTTTTTCTGAATAAGGTTACATAAGAGCTGGGTTATCTTCAGTTGAGGACAAAAGCTAAACCTGGACCACAGAGAGGATTTGTAGCAATTTGAGAAAGAGACATAGGTAACTGCAAAGAGGAACAAACTCTACCGGATGAGTGTGATTAAGCTTCTGCTATTTAGTGAGGAATATAGATAACAAACCAACCACAGATATGTCTGTTTATTGTTCGAAAAAACAGCGAATTTGGATCTACTTTGGGAGAAGCGATGACATTTTGAATTTGGCTCTGAGGTAGGTGAGTGAGAGCTAGGATCTATTGCCTATATTGGGTAATACCTGGAGAATGGAACTTCTTTGATCTTATTATTTTGGTCTCTTGCAGAAGTCTCCCCTTTGTTAAGACGGAATGTAAGTCTCGTAGCTTTTACAGCACACCAACATAAAAATTCATCTGAAGAACATTCTGTCTTTTGCAAAACCACATTTTACTAAATTACTCAGTGTACTTGAACAAGAACCCACACACGTACAAAATTTCTCTTTAAATTCAGTGCCAGGAAAAACCTTGTCTCTAGAAAACTGTGTTTGCTTATTTTTATCAGACTAAATAATCCATATATGTCCTGTCTCAACTTTTTTCCTAAACTCCCTGCAAAAGTCAGATCTAAACTGAGTAAGCTCGGTTGTAACCAGTGCATCCCAGGTGCCTGGTCGCATCTCCATCTCTGATCCTGTTTGTAAAAATAACTTGATTAACCTTTCATTTCATAGCCAAAAAGTAATACATATTTGTTATTCATTCTAGGAAACAGAAACAAGAAAAATGAAGGGGTAAAAAAGGCAAATGTTACTTTTAAAGCCTTAGTCTACGTTCTCTAATTATACCGTTCCCAACCCCGCAGCAACTTTATTAGCATTATTTGGTTGCCAAAGGAAACTGACTCTCACTTATATAGGGGAAGAAATTTTTCTTTTTCTTGTACCCACCTGAGGTTCATTGGCTGGAACCGAGCAAATTAGACTGACAAAGACAGATCAGCAAAGGAAAGCAGGACAGAGGTCTATTAACACATGAATCCCACTTCCCGCCTGGGGGAGTGCCCAAGGAGGTGCTCAGAACTTGGGCTTCCAGAGCATTTTAAAACAATAATCTTGTAGAGAAGTGACTAGAGGGGGAAAAAGGACTTTGAGCTTCCAGGAGTGGCAGACTGCGGGAAGGCAAACTTATGGAGGAAACTAGTGGTAGGTCAGGGCTAGTTTCAGCAAGGTTCGCATGCAGATTCCTCTGGTGCCATCTCTGAGTTGACAGGGTCGAGAGCGGTCCTGTTGACTCCCTTCCCTGCAGGCAGGGGTGGGAGGGACACCTTTACAAATGTGTGTCTTGCTTTTCGGCAAATAAGAGGAGGGCAAAGAGCTTTTCTTGTATCTGCTCTTCTCAGTCGCCTTCAGCTTAAAATAACCCTTATGCCAAAGTTTCATATTTGGAGGTGGCAAATTCTGTTACCCTTCACTTATTTAAACAACAAAAATTAGCTGTTAGAAGGATAGTGGTGAGCTCCCATAATTTAAACAGAATGCATGGGGGCCTTGATGGCCCCCGGCCCCCAGCAGTGGGAATCACGATCTCCCTAGGGCTTGGCCATTGGCTGACTCGTCTCCAGGCCACTTTTTCCCTGAGTGGCGCCTGGAGCACTGTGGTGCTTGACAGTCCCACTAAGGCTGCAGGGAGCCGGCGGGGCCTCACAGCCCGTGCGAATGAGTACGGGATAGTTCTGTTACCATAAAAGCAGGGGGAGTAAAAAGGGGGTTTCAACCCACTGAGCCATGCGTTTTTCTCCCTCCTGTGTGGTCACAGCCAAGTGTCCCTGAACTTACGTTGCCCCCCATCTGGCCTCACTGCTGGGGGAAAGACGCCCTGGGCTGACTCTCATCCTGGAGGGTTTCCCGAGCAGGCCTCAGGCGTCAGTCCCTGAGGATTGCGGCCATCTGCTACCTTCATGCTCTCCCCACCCCTTGTCCCACCAAAGACGGCCAGAAGGGAGAGAACAGGGAGCTGTCACCGTAAGAAACATTTAAATCTGTGATGAATTTTGGTGAGTTTATTTGAGCCAAATTGTTGACAATTGCGGGGAAGCAAATTCTCAATGGATTGACATAATGCTCTGGAGAATGGCAGTTTTACACCTTACTTTATACATTACAATCAAAAGAGGAGACGTAGGTGGGTTACATGAAATCCACTGGTGATAGATTAGGGAGGCGGGAGAAAGCAAAGCAGGGAAACCTCTGGGATCGGGTAAAATGTAAAATGATAGACACACACTTCTTTTACTTAGGTGGGTGCAGAATAGTTAACAGTCAACAATGAACTCAGTGACAGTGAGGGGATTTGTGGTCTCCACAATGCGGAGCCTGCGCCTTGAGGGGTCTGGAAAAAGCAACATTACTTTGACATTCCAGGAATATGTTATTGTAGATGCAAAAAGACAATAGACAGGCTCGGTTAAGGTAAAGATTGACCGTTGTCAGGGAAGATACTGGTCTAGGACATGACTACCCACCATAAACTGCTTTTAGTTAAAAAGTTCTAATTTCAGACTGTCCTTTGTGTTGCTTTAGGTCCCTGAGTTTGCAAGGCCACCATACAGGCCTCCCCTGAGCTAGTCGGGTTAACATGTGGCCCCTTTTCGTCCACAGAGTCCATACTAAGCAGGAGGCTGTCGTCCCTCTAAGTACATTACACATAATTAGAGCAAAATAAAGGTTTATTATGTTCGCTTTAAAAGTAAATGGTAGATGCTGTGAACCTGTTCTATACCCTTGACAAGTGAGAGAGAACAGGCAATATCTTCAGATGTGTATCTAATACAGTATTTCTCAATACTTACGGGAACAGTTGTTTATGGAACACTAACTAGTGCACTCAGCAATATTAATATTAGTTTTGAGGAAATAGTTTTGGTAGTCAAAATACAGTTGGGAAACATTACATAAATATTGCATTATGGTTTTGAAAATACAAAATACACACACTGTATCAAACTAAAGGCTTTAGGAAGTTCTATAGTTTCGCTATGATAGATAGATAGATAGAGAGATAGACACACATACACACACATACTAAAATAACAGTATAAAAATATACACGAAAATATATGCTGATTATATTCCATGGGATAAGTAGACCTGTAGATAGTTTTTCTTTGTTTTTCTTATCATTATATTCTGATTTTTCTGTAGCATATATATGGAAAAAGTTAATCTATACAAATATATGACAACTTAAAGACTAAAAATACCTCTTAATACAACAAATGAGAATTTTTCTCATTGAATACTACAAATGTTTGATATTGTCTCCTATTATTTATTAAGGTACAGCACATTTTCATTAAATATATGAAATGGGTACATGCTGAATGAATGTAGCAATATCAGAAGGTCTATAAGATTCATTATTTCCCTACACAAATATTAATTTAAATTTACACAAATATTATTCCCTATGACATACTCTATTATCAATAAAAAATTCTTCATATCCTTTATCATTTATAAGTAACAAGGATATTATTTTAAATTTATTTAAAATGTTCTTTTAAGTCGGAGGTCGGCAAACTTTTTAAGTAAAGAGCCAAATAGTAAATATTTTACAATTTACAGGCCATATAGTCTCTGTTGCTATTACTCAACTCAACTGTTTTACTACAAGAGCAGCCATAGGCAATCCCTCAACAAATGAGTATAGCAATTTTCCATTAAAACTTTATGAATACCAAAATATGAATCATGTAATTTTCACCTGCCATTAAACGTAATTATTCTTTTTTATTTTTCCAACCATTTAAAAATGTAAAACCATTCTTAGTTCATGAGACATACAAAAATAGGCAGAACTAAATTTGGCCCAAGGGCTATACTTTGCTGACCCAGTTTTAAATATTTGTGGTGCAGTGACTACTGAAAAGAAAAAAAAAATGCTATTTGCTCGAACAAAAATATGCCTATGCTTTTGGGCTTCCTTGCTAGAAAGATTTCAGATTTGACCTAACATTTCCTAGGGAGCACCATCTTATTAATAAATGCTTCTGTTCCTGTGATACGCAGCCTCCAAGTTGGCCCCCAGTGATATCCACCTCCTGGTAACTACCCCTTGTGAAGTTCCCTCCCTTATCACAATAGCACATGGTAGTGGTGGTGATAAGTCACTTCCAAGATAGGTTATAAAGACTGCAGTTTCTGTCTTGGATCTCTGCCATGTTATGTGGTAAGGCCCCACCAGGCAAGGAACCAAAAGCCTCTCCAGCCAAGTCAGAAAGGAACTGAGGCCTCCTGGCAACACCCATATGTGGGTGAGCTCAGAAGCAGCCCCTCCCTCCCAATCAAAACTTTGGGACACTGTATCCTTGGCTAACAGCTTGAATGCTTGAGACTTTGCACCCAAATTATCCAGCTAAACTCTCCTGGGCTCCTGACCCTGCAGAAACTTTAAGATAATAAGTGCATGTTGTTTTCAGTTGCCAAATTTTAGGGTAATTTCTTACACATCCATAGATAAGGAATTTGGCACCTATGTTAGACCAAGATCTGCTGGTTCCCAACACCAATCCCTCTGCATATATTGCAGCTCTCAAGACGCCTGTGCTCTGACTCAAAACTCAGTCCTTTGTCTGGGTGCTCAGCCCTGAACCCTGCTGTACTCAGACACTCCTTGAAACTGAGACTTAACTTCAGCCTTTGGAAGGCCTATGTGTCTGTCATATATGGAACTAGTTACAAAAAATGAGATGGAAAATTTCCTGCACATTATTTTCCATAAAACATTGGTCAGATTTTCAGAACTTAGTGCTTAAATAACATCTTTCCATCCCAAGAAAGTAAATAAATAAAAGTTTATTTGCTGCTTCCTAACCTGTTAACTCCCCATCTTTCCTCATGCACACTTTTCGGGATCTTTTTGGAAGTATGCTGTGCTTTCAGTGAGTTATATCTTCGAGAACTGTGCTTTGATTTTCAATCGGTCACTTGATTTTCCTTTGTAATGCGCAAGCTCTTCCACTGTTTATGGCTTCTTACTCACCAGTATTACAGGTCGTGTGATTACTTAAGATGACATTTTGTAAAGCAGGAAAAGAAAGAAAATAATGGAGCCAATCCTAGGATCCTGACAAGCTTGAAGAGAACATTTAGAGAACAATTGGGAACATTTAGAGAACAATTGGGATTGCGTCTTCTCTTTAGGTTTGAGGAGAGTTGAGGCATCTGAGAATGAGGGCACTCATGTGTGATGGAAAGACAGGAGGGGGAGGGATATGAGAAATATCCAGTTGCCCTGCCTTCCTTTATTCAATTTGTTTCTTAATTGATTGAAGAGTTTTAAATGTAAAATAAACTTCAAGAGATCATTAAAAATTCCTATCCAAAAAAGTGCTCCTGTGGGATGGACCGAATTGAAAAAGAAAGTCAAATGTGCTGGGTTTGGATTTTAAGTATACAGGGGTGGGTAAAGGTAGGGTTACAGTTGTGAGTGTGTGAAAGAGTTTATTCCTGTATTATTATTCATTTATTAAGTATTGCATTATTTATTTGTATTATTATTATTTTATAACCTTACTTATGACTTATCTGTTAGCTAATGATGGCTGGTATTTAACCTACTTTTACCCACTCCTGTATGTACACACACACAGTGTCCCATGTCATAACACTGATTGCATTTTGAAGCCTATAATATGAATTCACCATGGAGACTGGGACAGTAAACATGGAATGTCATTAGCCTAATTCCTCTTCCAAGCCCACCATTCATTTGGGCTTAATTTACCAGTTTCCAAAAGAATGATAATAACAGTTGCCCTGTTGACAGACAATGTTTAAGGTCATCAATTTGAGGGACTAACACTAGATATCTTAAAAAATATAGTAAGTGTATTTTCAAGTGAACAAGAGTAGCTACACTATATTGAGCTTATATGTGACTAATACTCTTGTGTGTTTTATGTAATCTCACTTGGTTCTATGAGCATTATATTTACTCCCATCATCGTTGTACAAATGAAAACATGGGGTCCCTGAGAGACTAAGTAGCTTCCCCTGCTCCAGGTCACCCAACTTGTAAGCAGCAGAATTGGGATACAAATACAGCTCCTTTAGACTCCATACCCATATTTGTTGCATATTTGTATCAGTGATGAGAAATTGTCCAGTTACTTTTACATTTATTAATTTCATTTTAAGAAGTTGCATTTTATGGTTCTGAAAATGTTGCCTAGCATTTGTAACGCCTCATATTGAAAAGTAATTTTTTAAACACTTTTCATTTCTTCATTTAATTCTCACAGTATTGGGAAGGAAATGTTTTAGTTCCCATTTTACAGTAGTGAAGATTAAAATGCAAAGATTTTAAGTGCTCTGCATAAAGAAAACAATTAGTAGCTGAGCTAGACTTCAAACGGGAGGTGACCTTATTCCACATCAAACACTTTCTTCAATACGCAGGTAGAAGTCGGTTTGAGGCTGTGGGACTGCCAAACAAAAAGGTGAGAAAAAACATGAAATTTCCAAAAAAACTTTAAAATAATTCCAAAAAAATATCACCCTCTTTCCAGTCCCCATCCACCAGAAAAAACACTGTTTGTTCTGTACCTCTAATGCTTTTTAATATTAATAAAAATATATACAAATTTATGTGGTTTTAAATTTTTAAGTGTTTTAAAATACCATTGTACTATTGATATTATTTACAATTAGATTTTTTTTCTCTTTACATTATTCCAGATAAGTCATATAGATCTAACTAATTACTTTTCAATATGTGGGAGCATTTCCATATGAACATATTTAAAACAAGGATAGGAATTCAATTTGGCAAATATTTGTGGAGCAGTACCATGTACCAGGCTGAACAAAACAGACAAAAATGCCCTCCCTGGGACTGCCACAGTTTACCACAGCATAGCCATCCCACTTTTATCATTAACAGTTTCAGGGTATGTGTTTGCCAATATAACATATTATTTATTATTTTAACAAATGGCATAAATTCTATAGTATGGGCATATACGAATTTATTTAGACATTTATTTACTTCTGACATTCAGTTTATGCTTTGTTTTGATTTTTATAATCAATGTTGCAGTAAACATCCATATTACACATATTTGGTGTAATGATGCCTTTTTATTTCTTCTGAAGGGTAGATTTTTTAAAGTAAGCTCATTGACTCATGGGATATATATGTATAATTTTAAAATTTTAACAAATTCCTCAGATTACTTCTAATAAAAGGTTGTAGCAGTTATATTTTTCTACCAACTTGTAATAGTACTGATTTCCCTACATCTTGCCAACACTGAATTTTAAGTCTTAAAATATTTGCCAACTCTGTGTTTCTGCCCAGACCTCGCCTTATGTGTGTCTTCATTTGGTTGGTCCTCCTAATCTGAATCTTTTATAATTAGACTAATTATAAATATAGTAAAAAAAATTTGCCAAGCTGATAGGTCAAGATGGTTTTGATATTACTGATTTAATTTGCATTCCTCTGGCTCTTCTCCTAGGGGTGGTTGAGCATCCTTACACATGTCTGCTGACATTTGGTTTTCAAATTAATAGTAATTGCTAATAGTAGAGCCAGGCACTGAAATGTGCACCTCTCGTTTGTTATTTACCACAGCTCTATCAGAGAGATAACACCTGCTTCCCCAACCCATTTTACAGATGAGAAAATTGTTTCTGAGAAGTTATGAAACCCAAGGTCACACAGCAGGTGAAGTGGTAGCTTGTGGATTTTTAACAAGTCTGGTTGCAGTGCTTCTGGGCTGAACAACTACACAGACTGCCCCTGCTGCCAGGAACACTTTCAAGCCATTCCCTCTGGTCTGACTCTCTGCCTTCAAATGGGAACAACTTGGTTAAATCAGCAAATATCTGAAGGGTCCCTTTGCAGAAGACACTATGACAGACATTAGTCGGTGATCTGAAGAAGCAAAGTGTCTTATTGAGGAACCAAAATACATTACATAAGCAACAACGGTGTGCCCAGCAGACTGCCCAATGTCAGAGAAGCAATCATACAGAATTCTGCAGCTCTACAGAATTTCATGCTGTTCAGAATAGTGTGGGGAATGTTGCCAACAACTCCGGAATGAGAGCTGAGGCTGATTTTATCTTTGTAGAGTAGTGTAGGAAATAAATCACTTTCGAGGTGATGCTGTTTCTAGAGAAAAGCGGTACCCACCTGGGTGAACAAATACTACCAGACGGCTGCGCCCTGACCCTCTGGCCCTCGCTAACCGCCTCTCCACGGCCTCCCCCGCGCCTCCCCCCGCGCCTCCCCCGCGCCTCCCCCGCGCCTCCCCCCGCGCCTCCCCCCGCGCCTCCCCCGCGCCTCCCCCGCGCCTCCCCCGCGCCTCCCCCGCGCCAGGTGCGCTCCGGGCCGGGCACTATCCAGCGCGGCGGTGCTGAAGCAGGAGCTCGCTCTCCGCTACCTGAAGCCTTTCCCGGGGGAGCCCCATCCCCCGGCCTCTCCTCGCTTCCAAAGTCAGGATCAGTGAACCGACTTCTGCCTCGAAGTCCCTCCAACCACACTTACTACGCAAATCTAAGCCTGCCCTTGGTGTCTGACCGAGTGTCCTGCCAACAGTCTCTTACCGAGGATCCCTCCTGGCCCTCGCCCACCAGCGGTGCCTCGGACCCGGGCCGGCCGCCTCCCACAGGGTTACAGTCTGTAAGGGCATGCGCGTGATCCGTCACACGGTGCCGTTCCGGAGGCGAGGACAGGCCCCAGTAAAACGCACACCCACAGGAGGTTTTCCTTATTTTCTTTTGCTCCCCTTTCTCCTGCGCACGTTCCCAGTCCTGCGCAGCCTGCAGTCCCCGTGGGACGTCCTGACCGCGCCTGCCCTCGGCCCTTTGCCCTGAGCTTTGGAGAGGCTCCGGTTTCCTGACATTTAAATCACCGGCTAGCGGTTTCCTGCCGCGCTCGCTTCCCGTCTCCCTTCGCCTCTCAGCCCCTCCTGCCCGCCTGGAGCAGCGGTGCCCCCACCCCGTGGCTGACCCGGGAGGCGTCCAGATCCCGAGGTCTCGCCCTCCGGTGGAGGGTCGCTGAAGCCAGAGCCTACCCCCTTCCTCCCAGCCCTCTGCCTCGGGCAAAGCGGGCGGCTCTAGGAGGAGCCTACGAATTCTCCTCTCCCGCGGCTGCGGGGGATTGTGGTGCGTAAACGGGATTAACTCTCTCGCCCCCAGGCGGGCTGATCCACCCGGGCCTTCGGGCCACAGCGCGCCTGCGGGTGCTCGGGGGGCGCCGCGCGGGGGCGGGGGGATGGGAGGCTCGGGCCCCGCCACAGTCCCTGCGCTGCGCTTCCTCGCCTCGCGGGGCGGGAGGCCACGGCCTCGGGAGCTGCTTCTCAAAATCCCGTGGCCACAGCGCGGGCTGCAGGAGGCGGCCTCCCCCCCCCCCCGGCCCCGCTCCCTACCCTTCCTCCTCTCCGCCCACCGCGCTCCAGCCGCCCGGCCGCCGCCCGCTCTCCTGCGCCCCCCGAGCCGCCGCGCCCGCCCTGCGCGCAGCCATGGGGGACCTGCCGGGCCTGGTGCGCCTCTCCATCGCGCTGCGCATCCAGCCCAACGATGGCCCGGTTTTCTACAAGGTGGACGGGCAGCGCTTCGGCCAGAACCGCACCATCAAACTGCTCACCGGCTCCTCCTACAAGGTGGAGGTGAAGATTAAGCCCAGCACGCTGCAGGTCGAGTGAGTGCGGGAGCGCGCCGCGGATGCCCGCCCCCCGCGGGGGACGCGCGGGGGACCGAGGCCCCCGGGACGCCCGAGCCTCCCGGGCCCCTCTCGGCTCCCGCGCCACCCGGCGGGATCCGGGGGGGGCGGGGGCTGAAGTCCCTGTTTCCCTCGGCCCCCTCCTCTGTCCCCTGCGTCTCCCCTCGGCTGTAGCTTCCCTCCACCCATCGGGAGTGGGACGTTTAACACGGCGCCAGGAAGCCGGGGGCTCGGGGTTGTGTTTGTTTGTCTGTTTGTTTACCTATAAATTTCTCATCCCTCCAGTCCAGCCATCAGCGCGGACCCCCGGGAGGCCGGGTGGTGCTGGGGGGGGGGGGGCCTTCCGCAATCCCGGGTCCTGGCGTCCCGCCCTGGTCCGCCCGCGAGCTGAAGGAGGGAGAAAGGCCGAGGAGGGGAGTGTAACGGCGGGGCGGGGGGCGGCTGCAGCTCCCCGGGGCGCCCCGCGCTCCTCCATCTGCCCGGAGGTGGCTGCGGACCTGGGGCGGGCGCAGCAGCCACGAGCCAGAGCGCAGCGCCCCTGCTTGGCCTGGTGTTTTTCAGATTTTTTCTCCTGAGTTGTCTGCTCAGCCTAGTGATCGTGCCGGGATTAGCAACATCCTTACAACAAAAAAGATGTGTTTTAGTTTATTCGTGGTAGGGATGCCCCTAGTAGACCTCGGGCTGGGAAGTCAGCGTGGGGGGTTCATCGCGTATGGGGAGGGATCCAGGGGCGGGGTCCCTCGCCGCTCCGCCCGCACCTAAGCTCGGAAGGAGGACACAGCCAGTATGTCGAGCATCTACCATACCCTGAGTTGGGAGGGGCGCGCGGAGTGCTTTGAATCCGCCAGACACCTTTTACAGCTTAAGTCTCCATCTGGGGGCATTAATTCAATAAACTTGTATTGGCCTTCTAGGTGGCAGGCTCTGATGCTAGGACCAAATCTGTGTGTGTGTGTGTGTGTGTGTGTGTGTGTGTGTGTGTGTGTGTGTGTGTGTGTGTGTGTGTGTGTGTGTGTGTGTGTGTGTGTGTGTTTCTGGTGCTCCTGGTCCATCTATCTGTCAGCACCCCCCATAGTTCCATGAACCCATTGCCCTCACATTTCCCAGTGTTCTGTGCATCTCCATGTGATCCAGACTTTTTCTTTCCCCTCTCTCCAGGCAACTTCTTCTCTCTAATTATCTGTACTACATGCCATTTTCTTCAGAGTAGTTCTCTATTTTTCAAACTAATCTATAAATGAATTTCTGTTAATGACAAAACTATTTTTTTTAGTTACACTTTAAATTTTTTTAAAATATGTCTTTATTGATTTCAGAGAGGAAGGGGGAGAGAGAGAGAAACATCAATGATGAGTCATTGATTGGCTGCCTCCTGCACGCCCCCTACTGGGGGTGGAGCACCGCAACCGGGCATGTGCCCTGAACCCAATGCAACCACAATCGCCTGGATCCTAGGTCGATGCTACATGTCGGATTGACTACCCTTTAATTTTATCAAGGGGATTTCAATGCCCTAACCCAGTGGTTCTTGAACTTGAGTGTACATCAGAATCACCTAGAGAGCTCGTTAAAACACGGATGGCTGAGTCCCACCCTAGAGTGGGGCTTAAAAATTTGCTTCCTAATAGGTTGGCAAGTGATCATGATATTGATAGTTCAGCACTTTTTGAGGACCATTACCCTAACAAAGGAATGATGCCAGTGAGAATGTCTGATGGTATGGCTAACTTGAGGAAGGGCACCCCAACTCATGGGACCCTCCATTGTTGGAACAGAAAAAATCATTTGAGAACTAGTTTAGTGACTTTCAGCCTTACCTACATGTTAGAATCATCTAGAGAATCTTAAAATAAATTTATCAGTGCCCAAACCATACCCCCAGAACAATTGAATCCTTCTCTGGGGTTTGGGATGGGACTGAGTATAGGTAGGTTTTTAATAGCTCCACAGATGATAAACTAAAGAGGAGGACCATTGATAAAGTCTGACTTGGCCTTGTACAAGTATTCTAGAAGAGAATACTGCCAGTCCAAAGAGATTAAGTAATTGGTTTAAGGTTATATGACTGGTTAGTTGGAGAACTCAAGCCTCTTGAACTTTCAGAACTTTCTACCACACCTTAATGTCTGCTTTAACCAAACACTGTAGGGTTCCTGCCTAGGGTTGTGGTCAAGACCAGGAAAGGGTAACTAAGCTAATTCCTACCGTATGTGCTCAACTCAAGTCCATTGCAGGAACATTTCCATTGGTGGTGTGGTTGTCCCACTGGAACGGAAGTCAGAGGAGCCTGACGGGGATAGAATTGTTTATACGGGCACATATGATACAGAAGGTGTGGCCCCAACCAAGAGTGGAGAACGACAACCCATCCAGATCACCATGCCGGTAAGGCCTGCTTAGGGGTATAGGGTATGGAGCATGGGCAAGTGGAAACCACAGAAAATCACTATCTCCCTTTAAGAAAAGGTGTAAAATGAAACACTATGAAATTATGAAATATTTAAAGTCATCATTTCATATTAGAATCTATTTGTCCATAATGTCCCAATATAATTAATGAAATAATCCATATTTCTCCAAAGGTCAGTTTCATAGTAATTTTTTAAATGGGAAAAATTTTAAGGTTCTTTTTACACTTTCTAATCTATTCCACTGATTTGTCTATTCTTATGTCAGTACTGCATTGTTTTAAATACATTGCTTTTATAATATATGTTCAGGTATCTTGTAACTGGCCTCCTTACTGAACTTGTATACTAAAATTTTTCAGTTAATGATCTTGTGTTTTTTAGACAGAAGGTCATAATCTACATATAACTGTGTCAATTTCTGATTTTTTTTTCTTCTGGCCTTATTGTATAGGCTAGTGTTTCTAGAATAAATTTGCATGCTAGTGATGGTAAAGGGTATCCTTATCTCTGAAGTTACACTGTTAGGTACAATGTTAGTTTCAAATATTTATTGTGTTAAAACATCCTTTTTCTAGTTCACTAAGAGGTGTTTTTTAAATTGGGAGGTGTGTGAAATGTCATCTAATTCCTTTTCCCATCTATGGAAATAATTTATCTTCTTTAATATATTAATGTAATAATTATATAATACACTTTCAAATACTAAAATACCTTTATTTTCTAAAATAAGTCCTGCTTAAACATCACATATCATTTTTAATATATTGCTAAATTTAATATGCTCACATTTTATTTAGAATTTCTAGATTTTTATTTTATGAATTTTTTTATTTTCTTGGTTTATTAGCAAATATATGAGGATTTCCTATATATTAGTTACTGGGAGAAGAGTAGTAAACAAAACAGATAGCCCTGGCTTTATGGAGTTTCTAATCTAGAGGAGCAAAACATAATTTATACATGATTATCAATACTGAAGCAAATTGTTATTATATAAAGTGTAGTGAGAAAATAATGGTGCCTGTGAAGCACACAATATTTTGAGGATGGCTTTCTTAAGGAAGAACTAAAGAATGAATAAGAGTTTGGGGAAGAGGGAGCATGTGAGGAAAGAGGAGCTACTAAGGTGAAGAGCATAATGTGTTCTCACGAGTGACAGGAGCCCAACGTGGCTGGGGCAGAGAATGAGGCAGAGACTGGCTCATGATTAAGCTGTAGAGGTAAGTAGGAGGTAGATGTTACAGGACCTTCTTTGCTTTCAGATTTATCCTAATGCCTATAGGAATTCGTTGAAGGTTTAAAAATCAACTTTGATATAAATTTACATACAATAAAATGCACCCATTTTAAGTGTACAGTTACATAGGTTTTGACAAATGGATACTACTGTGCAATCACCACCCCAATAAAAATATAGGACATTTCCATCATCTGAAAAAGTCCCTCATGCCTGTTTGTAATCAGTCCCCCCAATCCTAGCTCACCCTAAGCTGTTTGCCTTACTTAGTTCTGTTGTAGAATTTCATGTAAGTAGAATCATACTGTTGTGTCTGACTTCTTTCACTTAGCATAATGTTCTTGAGATCCATCCATGCTGTTGCATGTATCAGTAGTTGGTTCCTTTTATCACTAAGTAGTATTCCATTGTATGAAGATATTACAATTTATTTAAATGGACAAACATCTGGGTTGTTTTCAGCTTTTGGTATTATGAATAAAGCCGCTGTGAATATTTGAATATAAGTCTTACTGTGAACACATTTTCATTTCTCTTGAGTAAATACCTAAGAGGAGATTTGATGAGTCACATGGGAAGTATATGTTTAGCTTTATAAGAAATATCCAGAATGTTTTACCATTTCATGTTTCTGCCAGGAATATATGAGAATTCTAGTTGCTTTACATATTTAATTATCTACAGTGTTTTAAATTTTGAAATGCAAAACACCTAGAAGAGCTAAAACAATTTTGTTCCATGATCTGTACTCTAGTCTTTAAGTCAGGTTGCATAAATCTTCCAGCTTTGTTTATTCTAAGTTATTTTGGCTACTCTAGGCCCTTTGCATTTTTTATATAGATTTTAGAGTTGTCAATTTCTCCAAAAATTGGGATATTAATTGGTTTTGCATTATATCTATAGGTTAATTTTGAAGAAATTTGACACTTTAATATTGAGCTTTCCAATACATAAATATGATATCTCTATTTAGGTCTTTTAAAATTTATTTCTATAATATATTACAGCATTCCCAGTACAGATTTTTACATATTCTGTTAAATTTATCAGCATTCAGTTTTTCAACACAAAGTACGAAGTTAGCTGTACGGGGGTTTTTTGGTAAACACCTTTTATCAAGCTAAGGAAATTCCCTTCTATCCCTAGTTTATTGGGAGTTTTTATCATGAGTTTATTGTCATATGTTTTCAAATATGTTTTCTCTGTCTTTTGAGCTGATCATATGATGTTTTCTTTTTTATCTTTCTCTGTGGTAGATTTTATTGTTGTTGTTTTTCAGTGTTAAAACAACTGTGACTCCCAAAATAAATACCATTTAGTCATGGTATAGTGTCAGTATATATGACTGGATTTGGTTCATTAATATTTTGTCAAGGATTTTTACATCTGTGTTTCCCAGGGATTTTGGTCTGCACTTTTCTTGTAATGTCTTCATCTAGTTTTGGTATCAGAGTAATAATACTAGCCACATAAAACTGTGTAGATTTTGTATTCTTGTTCTTCAGCGTTGGGCAGAATTCACCAATAAATGCACACGTTTTACTTTGTTTGAAGGTTTTTAGTTACAAATTCAATTTCCTTAGTTGATATTGGGCTACTCAGGTTTTATTTCTTGAATCAATGTTTGCAGTTTATCTTTGATGCCATTCAGTTATTTCAATTCTGTTGTCAAATTTTTTGGCACCAAGTTGCTGATAATAATCCTCCACCATCCTTAATGTCTTAGGATCTCCAATGATGTTCACTCTTTTATTCTTAATATTCATAACTTGCCTTTTTAAAATCTGATCAGCCTAACTAGGGATTTATCAATTTTATTGGACTTTCTAAAAGCCAGCTTTGTTTTTTGATGTTTCACTGTCTGTTTTTCTACTTCATTGATTTCTGGTCCTAACTTTATTTCTTTCCTTTATTTGCCTTGAGAACTTTTAATTGAAGTATAAGACATATATAAACATAATATTTTTATATATAATATTTTATGTATACAGGCTGTGGCAAAGTAAGGTTACAATTGTGAGTACATGAGACAAAGTTTATTCTTGTATTGTTGTTTACTAATTATTATGTTATTTTCCATATTAACAACTGTAAACCTACTTTTGCCTCACCCTGTATATAAAAAAATGACCCCTTTGTATATTATACAGTTCTGCTTTTCAGTAGTTTGACTATGATGCACCTAAGTGTGGTTTCTTTTTACTTCTTTTGCTTGGGGCCCATTGAATTTCTTGAATCTATAAGTTATAGGGTCTGTTTGTTTGTTTTACAATATTTGGGTTATTTTTAACTATTATTTTGTTTTAAAAAATTTTTCAACTCCATTCTCTTCTTTCCGTGGCGTGTAGGACTCTAATTACACATATATTGGACAGGTATTATCCCACAGGTTTTTAAAGTCCTATTTAATTCTCTTCAGTTTTCCTTTATGGTTCTTCAAATTAGATCATTTCTATTGGCATATCCTCAAGTTCACTACTTTTTTTCCTTCTATCATTTCAAGTCTGCTATTATGCTTATCTTCTCATTTTTTCTATCATATTTTTCAGCTCTAGAATTTTCATTTGTAATTTTTATAGTTTCCATTTCTTGAGATTTCCTATGTGCTATTGAAACCAAGTTCCCCTTTACTTCTTTGAGCATGTTTATAATTTCTAGTTTTAAGTATTTGTCTGGTAAATCCAGCATTTGACCCCAATTAGAGTAAGTTACTATAGAGTGACTTTTTTCCTGAATATGGGTCATACTTTCCTGTTTTGTTACATACTTGTTAATATTTGATTAGAAACTAAACATGGTAGATAATATATTGTAGACTCAAGTTTCTGTTTTATTATCCTGAGGATTATTATCTTTTTCTATTCTAGCATGCAGAAAACATTCCTGGACTCAAACTACACACTCCTAGTATGTCAAGAATAACATATGTAATTAGAGTGGAAAGGAAATGTTAACTTGAAGCAGAACTGCAAATACCAAAGTTATCAGAACTTTAATGAGATCCCAGAGGGCCAGTGAGCTAACTTAAAGTTGTTCGTTCTTTCACTAAACTTGTGCTGAGGACTGGGTCAAGTGCAGAGGAGGCCACCATAAATGAGACTGTCCCCTCTCTTCTGAGTGCTCATAGAGCAAGGAGAAGGCCTCTCCACCTTCTCTCCGTTCCACTGTGAACTGGGGACCAGAGCTGTTACTTCCTCTGTTTACCTTGTGAGGCTGCTACACTCTCCTCAGCCTCTGGTCTTAGAAGGACCAGAAAGATACTTCTTTTGATACAGGTATAAACGGAACACTATGGAAGAAGATTAACTCAGCGTTTAGAAAGGACTTGATTAAAAACGTCTTAATTGGGTCTGTAAAGTGAGAATTTCTACATTATTTAGGATGGCCGACGTACAGGTATCTTTTTAAATGTGAGAACGCTTCAGGCTTAGTCATGAAAAGAAAGATGTCATGAATTACCATAAATCTGGATTGCCTGTGCAGGTGTGCAGTAAAGGGGTGAAGAGCCGGTGAGTTGCTAGGTGCTTTGGGGGTATGTTGGAGGGGAATGGGTCTGCATGCAGGCCGCCCTGTAACCTGTGAACCCTGAGTCCCAGCAGTGAAGCCTAGGCTCTTACATATAATTCCCACATCTAGAAGAAGCAGGTGGTTGATAGCTGATTGTTCCGACAATGATCGCACAGCTTTTGGGTTGAGTATTGCCTTGCATTTGTACCTTATAGAACTAGCCTAAGAAAAACAATTGAAATTAGAGATTTCTGGATCAAGTAAGCAACTCTAATGTTAAGCTCAAATGTCAGCCTAGTAATGAAAGCCTTACACGCCTTTTTCCCTATTTTATGACTTTCGTCGCCAATGTTTCAAGCTTAAGTATTATAAAAATTACAGACACAGCCACATTTTCATAGATAACAAGGAAGGCTTGAGATGTCCGAGTAAATCCAATTAAGTTGGTGAATCAAGCAAGGGAAGCTGAATTAACTGTACGCCAGAGGAATTTCTTATGAGTCTAAAGTTACTTCGAAATATATAGTTTTTATGGATTTTTAAATCATTGGATAAATGATGCTGCGATAATTGGCTATTTGGGAGAAACATCACTGTTGTTCTTTCCTGATACCACACTCCAAAATATATTTCATATGGATCAAGGGGTTACCTGTAAAAAGCCAACTTTTTAAAAAATTGAAGTAAAAAGAATTAATCTAAACCTAAAAGAAATGGAAGAAATCCAAAGGTAAAAATGAAAATCTTTGATTACACACAAGGTAAAATTTCTGTCAAACATCATAAACAAAATTAAATTAAATTTTCATTAAAAGAGAAAATCATTTGTAACATGGATGGCCTCCTAAGTTTCGTAGCCTTGACTTGCTGCCCACGCAGACCTTGCTGCTGCCGTTAGTAACTTACCAGTTTTCACCTAAAACATTGGCAAAATGTTTAAAAAAAAATGCCAGTTGTTCGGTGTTAGTATTTTCTTTATGAAATATAGTGATTTTTATAACTTAATATTGTATTTTGCAAGGCTTTGCTAAATTCACATATTAATTCTAGTAGCTTTTTATTAGATTGCTTAATGTTTTCTCCAAGCACAGTTGTTCATTTGTGAATAAGACAGCTTTACTTCCTTTTTTTTTCTTTTTCCCTTAGATTGGAAGCTAGGACCTCCAAAGCGATGCTGAATAGGAGTAGTAGGAGCTGATAAGCTGGCCGGGTTTTGTTTGTTTTTGTCTTACAAGGAAAGGACTAAGTCTGTTACCATTAAGGGTGATGTTAACTGTAGGTCTCGTGTTTTTTTAACTATAGGCTTTGTATTGCTGCCCCTTAATCAGACTGAAAAACTTTCCTTCTGTTCCTAATTTTCTGTGAGTTTTCTTTCCATGAATGAATGTTGAATTGCTAACTACTCTTTCTGCATGCATTGATAGGATTATATGGTTTTCCTCCTTTATTTTGTTAATATGATGAATTACATGGATTTTCAAATATTGAACCATCCTGAGTTCCAAGGATAAGTCTCTCTTGATCCTGATGTAGTATCCTTATTATATATTGCTCTTTTTGATTTACTAATATCTCAAGCAAATGAAAACTTTAAGCAACATTTATGTATAAGCCCACGAGGAGGAATTTTCATGTGTAATTTTCCTTTACTTCTAATATCTTTGTCAGGTTTTTGGTATTATGGTAATGTTGGCTTCACAAAATGAATTGGAAAGGGTTCTTTTCTCTGTTATCTGAAAGAATGTGTGTATTTTTCCCTCTGGTGTCTGAATTTATCAATGAAGCCATGTGGGCCTGAAATTTTCTTTCTGGGAAGATTTTTGACAACAAACTAAATTTCTTTAGTAGATAAAGGTCTCTTGATAGCTTGTGTCTTCCAATTTGTCCTCTTAATTAAATGTATTGGTATAAGGTTGTTCCTAATTAAGATCTATAGGATCTATAGTGATGGTGTCTCTTGTATTTCTGATATTGGAAACTTGTTTTCTTTTTCTTGCACAGTTTTGCTAGGAGGTTATCAGTTTTAAAGGCATTTAAAAAAAAAAACCCACAGATTTTAGTGTCATTGATTTTTCTTTACAGTTCTTCCTTATAGTTTTCCTTTTCTCTTATATTGAGTTGTGCTCTTTATTGCCTTCCTTGTTCTTACCACTAGACTGGCTAAAATTAAAAGGTCTGGCAATGCCAGCTGTTGAAAGGATGCAGAGCCACTGAAGCGCTCAAACTGCTGGTAGGAATGTAACATGGCACCATCGCTTGGGGAAAGTTTGACAGTTTCTTATAAAGTGAAGCACACCCTTTATAAGACCCACAATTTTTATTTAATCCTATCTATTCAGCTAAGAGAGATGAAAAACATGTATTGACTAATTACATTTGAAGTATTATAGGAACAGAGAGGGTCTTGGAATCCAGCAGGAATGAATAGGTCACACCACGCTAAAAGTCACACATGCTTACTTACGCTGAATTTGCTTAGTAATGAAGTAGCATCATATTTTTATCAATATAATAAGCTTGTTCTGTGCTCCCAAGTCAATGGATTTCTGAATGACCTTATTCTTGGTGAATTTCATGTCTCCAGTGGAGGTGGGTGGCATGGTAAATGCATGGAAGCACTCCGGGGATTCTAGGCCAACTGATGGTCAGACCGGAGAAATTGTTTAAAACAAGCTCTTCAGATTACCAGGTTCACAGATGGCTGCTTTCTTGCCATGTCATCACCTAAAGGAGAGCAGAGAGACAGAGAGATTAATCCTAGTCATGAGGGCTCCACCCTCATGACCTCTGAAAGGTCCCACCTCCGAATACATTGAGGAGTCAGGCTTGAATCCTGGAGAAATTCAAACGTTCAGTCCATACCAGTGTCCTAAAGCATTCAACAGGTGACAATCCATGTATGTTCTCACTCGAGGAGAAAAAAGAAAACATTGATCATGAACACTTAGCTCTTTCGCTTATATAAACAGTTCGGCCCAGTGATGATAGTTCCTAGACGGGAATTAGGAAACCTAGGTTCTTGGCCTGCACCTACCATTAGCTGGCTGCCTCGTCTAAACCAAGGGCAAGTCGCTTAACCTCTCTGAATCTTAGTTCTCACATCCATAAAATGAAGATGTTAAAATCAACCACAAGACCAATGGGAAATGACACATGTGAAAGTGCTGTATAAAATAAAGAGCACTCTTCAGATGCACAGAATTATACCTGCGTATAAACAGCATCGGCCAGGGAGCCTGCCTGGGTAAGTTTTCCTTGGAAGGCCAGATGGGTTGGGAGGGAGTAGAGAGCCGATGTAATCGCTTCTGTTCTTCAAGAAGAATGTCAGCTTTTCAGACTCCATCTGTTCCTAGCCAGGGGAGAAGAAATTCTGAGCTAGGTAGTGAGATGCCCAGAAAATACAAGTCCAGGAGAAAGACTGGGAAGGAAGAAAGCTAATGGGAAGTTAAAACAACTAAGGCATGGGAAAGAGGAAAATTATGCGTAGTTAGCACCAGTTAAGTTTACTACACCTTGCCCTCGGGCCCAGCATCGATAAATGAGAAAAAAAAACACACAAATATGAAGCACCTCATATACCATTTCTTTAGCTATGACTATTGCTGTCAGCAGGTTTCTATTTTGGTCTCTTGTGTTACTGAGACCTCTTAGATTGAGACTTTCTTAGTTTTAAGGTTATTCAGACATAAGTATTTTCTTACCTGTTATTATAATCATCTTACTTTGTTTTTTGTTTTTAAAAAACCAACTTTTGTCTATTTCAAAAAAGGCCTCAGGATTGTTTCTTCTGCTGAGCATTGGTTTCAAGCTGTTTCCCTCAAAAGATTAGCTAGTGTTTGTAAAATATTTTTCTAATTTAATTTCATTCAATTGCACTTAAAATGTGTAATGCCCTGTGCTGGTCAATAATTATAAGTAATACTAAACCCTCTTTAAAAAGTGTTGGTGATTTATAAAACAAGATTCATTTTATTCTTACTACTAGTACCCTGTTGTGCCCAAACTTTTACTATTTTCATTAGCATATATGTATCCTTGATAGAATTTATAAAATCCCTAGGACTTGAGGAATGTATATGTAAATTTTTCAGGGATGATAAATCCATTTCACCATTTAAAATATTCTTTCTGAATATAAAAGTAACATATATATTGCAAAAAAAAAAATCTGAGTAGAAAAGATAGAAAAACACTCAGTTTCTTTACTTAGAAGTTCTATTGTTAAATTTTTTCATTTTCCCCCCATTTACCTTATTTTATGGATTTGAGTTCATACTGTATATAAAGTGTTTTTATCCATCTTCTTCCTGTTGGCATTGTTCTAATCACTTCTCTCATCATTAAAAACCCTAAGTTCCTGTTTAATGGTTATACAGAGGGAGTAAAAGTAGGTTTATAGGTGTTCGTATGGAAAATAATACAAGAATAAACTGTGTTTTGCATATCACAACTGTAAACCTAAGTTTGCCACACCCTGTATAAATCCATCATAAGGATATTCCACCATTTTCATAATATTTTCCTAGAGTTAAATGCTTAGCTTCTGGTATTTAGAAATTTTGCTAAGTTGACAGGTCAGTAATATCTCTGTAAAAGTAATTGCTTAAATTAATAATAAAAGCATATTTGAATATCTTCAGATATTAGTCATTTTTTCTTTTTAATGACCTGTGTTCTAGTTTTATCCAAATGTTCTTAGTAATTCTTACTAATTAATTCATATAATCTTTTATATTAAGGATATTAACTATTTGTAGTACTTGTAAATACTTAGAGTTTGGCTTAACAGTTTCTTTTGATTATAAAAGTAAAAATCATTTATTAGATTTTGAAAATACAAATAAGTACATAGAAGAAAATAAAATTAATTCCATCAGCATTTCCAGCATTAACATTTATAATTTTAATTGAATTAATACTAGGCATTTTTCTGGTACTCTGTTTAGTTCAGGTAACAATATAGAACATTAGAAAAGGTTTATTAAATATTTACATTTAGAATTGCTACATAGTATTTTATTATATAGATACGCCATAATGTCTTAAAGATGGGCATTTGGTGATCAACTTTTCACTACTCTAAACACTGTGATATTCTTAAGAAAAGTTATAGGTAGAACTGATGAACCCGAGTATATTCAGAACCTTTAACTTGATACAAATTACCCTTCCAAAGGCGATATAATTCAGTTCCCATTGGCAGTATTTAGAATACCTGTTTCCGTGTAGCTCACTAAAAAAGTAACATTTCTATTTTTTAATCAACTGAGGTATAGTTAACATATAATAAGTATAACCATTTTAAGCACACTGATTAGTGAGTTCTGACAAACATATACTCCTATAATCATCCCCCCCACCCAAGCATTTTCATCACCCTGAAAAGTCGCCTCTTGGCGTTTTCATCAATCATCATCCCTTCCTCCCACCCCAGGCCCTGGGTAACCACAGATCTTCCCTGTCAGCACAGATTATATTCTCTCACTACAGATTATTTATATACGAGTTTTACATAAATAGAATCACACAGTATATATTCTTTGGGATCTGGATTCTTTTACTCAGGACGTCTTTGAGATCCAGCTTCAGCGTTGCTGCTGCCTGAATCAATATGCTCCTTTTTATTGTGGAGGAAAATGCCATTTTATAGCTCTGCCAAATCTTGTCTGTCATCAGGTGAATGATGAAACATTTGGGCTGATCCCAGTCTGGGGCTACTATGGATAAAGCTGCTGTAAACTTATACAGGTCTTTAAGCCATGACTCTCCAGAGATACTTCATTTTTCTTACCCGGGGGTAGATTTGTGGCCTCTAGGTGCACCATCCACTCTCTCAGGTCAAGCAAATTGCCCAAAGGAAAGCCAAATGTTTTGGCGATCAGAGTAGCAGGACGAGGCAATGGTGCCGGGTATAATTTTGAGAACGTCCTGGAAAGCTCTCTGGGAAGCACCTGACCACCCTCCTGCGGTAGCCGCCACAAGCATGAGCCTCCTGCTTCTCCCTGCCCTCCCCCTTTCTGTCTTCTGGCTCCTGACAAGTCTGAGAATCCTGCCAAGTCAGTCCCTGTCCCCTCCCATGACAAGGGAGGGTCAGAGGAGAAAATAACGACAGGCATCACGCTGTTTAATGCCAGATCCCCCAAAATAGCTGCAGGAGGTGGTAGCTGGGTCAGGCTACCCCACCGGCCACTTGAGCACCTGCCCAGTGGCCTCTAGGGTATCCTGGGCCCTCTTCTCAGCTGCACGAGCATTGCGTGCTGTGGTTCAGGAGAATTCTGTGCGGCGATTTGCAGTGCCTACCTTCTCAAAGGAGAATGTAAACTTCTTGAGAGTAAAAACCATGCCTAATACAAATTTTTACATGTTCGGGGCACCTATTAGGCGTTCCAATATGGTTTTGGAAAAAGTGTAATCAAAGCCTGAGGCATGGGCACGGATCTTGACTTATAAACACTCAGTAGTAATATTTAAAAGTGAAGGTAGGGTCTTGAACAAGCAAATGCTTCCAATAAAACAGTTTTACCTGGAATTGAAATTGACGATGGAAGGGCAGTTGTATCTTATGTTGTGCTGATGTTATTTTGTACAGCTGTCTTTTGAAATAGGAACCAAAAGAAAACCATTAAACAGTGATTCCCTCTTCTCTCCCCAATCCCCCTTTCTGTGGCAAATTCTCAAATCCTGAGCTTCTTAGAGCGCTTCCCAGAAATTAAATCTGGAAAACAGATACATGTGGGGAGTTGTTTTTATTAAAGACAATATGATAGCTAATGTCCCCCTTACAATGGGATAAGATTTTATGGAGGAAAAGAGGTTTACGGACAGCTTCGCAGGAAAACATCTCCCATGATAAAGGGAGATAGCTCATTAAAGTAAAGGTCTAAGCTCTGTCGAGCCGAAGAGCCTTGATCGACGACCCTGACGATGCACACAGGGCCTGACTAAGGTCAGGGCGTGCCTGCTGCTGGGGGCAGAATGAGGTCCTTATGGGGCGTGTCTCTCTCCCCTCAGTTCGCTGACATCGGGACCTTCGAGACCGTGTGGCAAGTCAAGTTCTACAATTACCACAAGCGCGACCACTGCCAGTGGGGCAGCCCCTTCTCGGTCATCGAGTACGAATGCAAGCCCAACGAGACGCGCAGCCTCATGTGGGTGAACAAGGAGTCCTTCCTCTGAAGGTGGCCCTTTCTGATGCTGCTGGACAATCGCTTCAGAAACCGGCTTTGAGACAACCCAGCACAAGCCTCCTCCGAGGCACGCCGCGCCGTTGTTGTTTCCCATCGGTGCCAGTGACCTACTGGCCCCGATTATTTGGAAAGTGTAACTCCCCTCTGATGCAATGTCCCCGACAAAAGGACGCGGTGTCCCGTCCCGAGAAGATCCCTTCCTGTCCTCTGTGTTGGTGTCCCCGCATCCAATTGTTCTCGGTCACGCTGTCGGCCACTTGTGAGGACCTCAGCGGGACTGCCAGGCGTGTTCCACTGAATGACCGTGGTGTTTTGTTTCTAAGTTGAGTGATTCTTCTTCTTTGTTAGCCACTTAAATAAAAAATAACCGTTTGTGTGGGCTCCCCCCTACGTGTAATGTGGTAACATGTAACTCGGATGTTTTGCAGCCCTCAAAGCAGGCTTTGGGAAGGTAGTGCAGACGGCGGGGAGCGGGACTCAAGCGCGCTTCCTATAAACAGCTCAGCTTTTTCAGGGAAGGCAGATGGCCACATAAAAGGAGAAATAGCTAACAAGTATCTGTAATGTATCAAAACTGTTTCAAGTAACTTCAGGCATTGTGCTGTGACCTAGTGGGCATGGGGAAAGCCTGGCTGTGGACCGTCAAGCAAGGCGACAGGGGTTCCAGGGTTATCTCTTTGACCAGCTACCCTAGAGTTCAGACGTGCGTATCGATGGCATCCCCACAGTCCCCTTCACTTGAACTTTGTAAAACTGTGTATGGAACTGGAATCAACTTTTGATATTTCTTAATAAAGGTACTGAAAATCATGCTCTGATTTGCCCTCTTAATTTGGTCACTACCTATTCAGCAGGTGGCCCTCCGCCCGGGCCAGTTCCACTCGGGTCTCCGTCGGCACTGCCGGGGGAGGGGGGGGGGCGGATAGGCCCGGACTGCAGCTCGCGTATTTACTCAAAGGCCAACTGACAGTTCAGCCAGAACGCTCCTGCCAGCTCTAACGGGCTAGCGCGGGCTCAGACATTTGGTGGGCAATCAAACAGTGCTTGTCCCTGTCCTCTCTCCATTCTTCCTTCCGTGGTGACCACGCCGTCATCAGCAGGCCCCGTAGCTGAACAGCTTGAGGACGTGGGGCTGTGTTCGTATGTGCACACCAGGTAGACACCTCCTTCCCTGCTCCCAGGGCGCTGCAAGGGACCTGGCACAAAGCCTGCCCTTTGGAGTTTGAGCACGAATCCCTAAGAAGGAAAGAAAAGTCCTCTTGAAAAGTAACAGTATTCTCCTGGGAACAGTAATCACCTGGGGAGCACGACTCCTATTGTGTTGGAAAGAGTTGGGGATTCATGTTTTTGCCACTTTTAAAGTCTTTGTGTGAGAATATGCAAGTTACTGGGAGTGTTACAAAGAGTCAGTTTATTGTAGGACTGAATTTGGAGGGCTGGCACCAAAACCCCTTCCACCTTTGCCGCCTACCTGCAGTGAGGCTGTGCTGCCAGCAGGGCACAGCACTGCCTTGGGGTTGGACCAGCCATGAATGGGGTTAGGGGAGCCGTATGTTTCTCAATCCACTTGTTTTTCGAAAATAATAGTGTCTGTTACAACTGCTGGTAAATATAAGCATTATACATTCCTAGTTACTGTGATTTTAAAAACCAGTGCTCAATTATTTAAACAGACACCGAGATATTTAAAACAATGTATTTACTACAGACAGTGGCTTACATTTTCTTCCAGAATATCGAACAGAAATGCAGTGATGAGAAGGCAGAGAAATATGAAAACTACATATTTTAAGCTGTTGAAGTACGTGACTAGTAAATTTTCTTTTCATTTGTGAAAAGAAAATTTCAAGCTAATGATTCATCAGAGCTACAGTACTTGTTTGTTTTTGCAATAGTTTCATGGCCTTAAAAAAAAAAACCCTAAAAAAAGACCTAGAGGCTTTGCTTTTTTTTTAACGTATTGATTTTAGAGAAAGGAAGGGAGAGAGAGAGAGAGAGAGAAACATCGATTTGCTGTTCCACCTATTTATGCATTCACTGGTCAATTCTCGTTTGTGCTCCGACCGGGGATGGAACCCGCAATCCCAGCACACAGGGAAGACACTCCAAACAACTGAGCTACCCGGCCAGAGCGAGGCTTTGATTTTTGGGTTTGGAGTGATTGGAGGCAGAGCCGGGGGAAATGTGGCCTGGTGTAACTGCACACACTGTCCCACAGAGGAGCCAGGAGATGAGCCCACGCTGGCTGGCTGAGCCCGAGTGCTCATTCCACCTTTCTGTGTCTGTCTGCTTGTCTCCAAAACAAGGAGTTAGGCTAGGAGAATTTTAAAGCCTGCTGAGATTTATAGTTTTTACCTCTATTTCATACTCCTTAAAAATTAAAAAAAAGTGTGTGTGTGTGTGTGTGTGTGTGTTCCCTTGGGGCCAAGCGGTAAGGCTAAATCAAGGGAGGTGGGGAGGAGATGGAGATGAGGTAAACAGGAAATCTTAACAGCTAATCTGCCACGTTAAGTGATCTCTCCTGGCATATACTGTTCCACTTATGATTGGACTCCGGCCCAGTGTCTCTGGCTCCTTCTCGCGTAGCTCTCCTCCTGCTCCAAAACTTGAGTGCTCAGCTATATCAAGCTGCTGAGTTGTAACTTTGCCCCTGGGCCATCTGGAAGGGCTATTTTTACACGAGTTGTAGCCACATCTCTCTACTTCGAAGCATCAGATGGCTACCCAGAAGCTTGAGGAACAAGGCCATCCTTCTAATTATGCTGATGACTGAAGCACTTTGAACAGGTGGAAGAGTAGAAATGCCTTGAATTTATATTTTGTCACTCCTGGCTTACTGAGAAGTCACTTACCCATCTATCTAAACTATCTGGATCACAGCTGAGACCAGAAAACATGCCAAAAAAATAAACATCCCTGTCATGAGGTCCCCAAGTCCATTCTCAAAAGACCTCACGACTCCCATTTCTGAGACAGTCCTAACATATAGGGTGACCTGGTTTCTGGCTTTTAGGAAATTGGGAGCAGAATAATTAGAGGAAAGAAGGCAATTTGTAGAGGTAGGTGTACTGAAAATAACTCTTTTTCATAGATGGGACAAAGAATAAATGTAAAAAGCAGATAAAGTAAGTCAAAAGTATAATAGGGAGAGTAGAGACATGATCCTGTACTAAATCACAGCAGTGTCTGTGGATATCAAATAAAAGTTGATATTCATAATCATGGTCCTGATTCCCTTAGGAAGGTGATCCATTCTCTTCATAAATGTGGTGTCATGACCCGGTTTTAGGAGTTCAGATTCTGGAGCCAAGATCCCTCGATTCAAATCCTGGCTCAGCTACTTACCAACTGTGTGACCTTAGGCAAATCGCTTCACATCTCTGTGCTTCGATTTTATCATTTGGAAAATGGAATAATAATAGTATTTACCTTGTACGATGGTTGTGAGGATTAAATAAATAAATGTATATGAAACCGTTAGAATAGTGTCTGCACATAACATTATTCATACATTTTTTTAAAGGCAGGGCAAAAATACATTTTCAAGCAAAATTGTTAAAAATACCAAGAGAAAAACTGAAGGCATTTAAAGGAATAAAACTTATTTTTGTAGGATAGTCCACGCATGGTTTTAAAATAACGGACAAAGTTTTTGCATTTTTTTATACTAAAAAGAAAAAAAAATGCATGTAGAGATAATAATTTTAATTATTTAAAAATAAATAGTTTGAAGTAGTATGTTTTAAGTTATGCTGGGGGAAAGACTGCCTCCACAAACAGGCTTCATTAAGTGTCTTTTACAAAGACCCAGTTTTGAACAAGGACTGACCTCAGGACAGAATCGGAGGACCTAAAACCTGGCAAAGGCCAAAAATGATGTAAAAAATTCTACTTGTTATTTCTTTTAACCCTCCTGACAGTTCTGTGAGGTAAGCAGCAAGGGTCATATCTTCGTTTTTACAGAGGGGGGGGGGGGAAGTCTCAAGTTTAAAAATAAGGCTCAATTTTAAACAGCTAATTTTGTAAGAAACCCCTTTGTGAAAATGGTGATAATATTATCCACTTCACACAGTGCGTTAGGATTAAACAATATGCCCCATCACCTTCCTCCTGACACAGGTCCCTTAAAATGACTTCATTATGTGCCCGTCTGCCTGCAGCCTGTGGTTTTTGCACCGAGTGGTGTCGCCTTCATTCGTTTGCAGCCTAGAAGATCAGCTGCTTTTCCCCAAAGAAAATTCCTATGGCTGTATTAAAAACACGTATGCAACTTAAAAATCATTGCCAATGAACAGAAGTATTGAATTTCTAGAAACTTCGTATTCAGTGTGGAAACCTCGAGTACCCTACAGGGCAAACTACCTGAAGATGACCTTTTCTCTCTGAGGTCACACTAGCCGCCGTCACAGAGCTAGATAAGATGAATTAGAATTTTTCCTTAGTGATCCATGTCCCGCTTGCTAACCAGTGAAAATCACAACAGTGTTTTCAGTTCTGCCCTGGAGCCTGGGGAGCGATCCCGCCGGGCGCCCTAGGCCCGGGCCACCGCGGGCCTGTCACTCTCCCTCGGGTACCGCGAGCCAGCCGCTTCCTCGCCTCTGCACAGCCTGTTCCCTGGGCTTGGAATGCCCGCCCCGTTTTCTACCTAAGCAGATGCCTCCAAGGGCCAGCTTAAATGTCACCTCGGCTATGAAGGCTTTCCTGACTCCTCTAAAATGTCGAGTCAAGAATAATCGTGAAATGTTGACTCACATATTTTATGTTATCGCCCCATTTCTGAAGAGCGCTGTCGGCCTCCATCTAACTTCTGCTTTTCTGAAGTTCTCTGGACGGCGTCCACATATTCTTACTGATGGTGAAAATGAGCTGACTCAATAAAAACGTGATGAGATTCTAGAAAGAGCTGGCTGGCTGGCCGGCTGGCTGGCTGGCTGGCTGGCTGGCTGGCTGGCTGGCTGGCTGGCAAACCAGCCATGGAGGAGTGTGGAGCATATTAGCCTTTAGCAGGTTAGTTCTGCTCCCCTTAGGGGAGACCAAAAGAAGGCAAGTGGATGACAGAGAAAAGGCTTCCGAGCTCTCTTGATGACATCGCTTTAAGTGACTCTGCCTTTTCACGTTGGTGTTATTAATGCTGACGGTACAGAGGCCTGTTGTTCTTACAAGTAGTTTATTTCTGTCAGGGTAATTATTTATGTTTCCAGCCCTGCCCTTTCTGTGCACTTCCAGGGCCTGGGGGAAGGCCCTGTGAGAGCATCTCTGCCATTGAGCTCTGAGCAGAGGGGACAGATGTCGCTACCAGGCTGAAATATCCAGCTGTCCTTCCCTTTGCCGTGACAACCAGCCATTTTCAAGATGATCCATCATCCTGGGTCCTGGAGTGAGAAGATATAAAGCAAAACCCTAGCCAACCTACGTCAGACCTGTAGCCTAAAGTGTGAAATAAACTTTTTCTCCCCAACTTTTTATTGTGAAAAATGTTGAAATATATGGAAAAATTGAAAGAACTGTACATAAAGCATTCACATGCTCATCACCTGGACTTCACAATTAACATTTTGCTGATTTGCTTTGTCTTTTTGTTTGTTTGTTTTTAGGAATGAGAAACTACTGTGAAACATTACTACTTAGATTTGGGGTTGTAATGTACCCAACATAGCTTAGACTTTCCTGATCTGCAGCACCTGGGGAGCCCTGGCCAGCTGCTCTCCTTTTCTGCTGAGGATCCTAAAGTGGAACTACTCCAAAAAAAAAAAAACTTAAGTGTTTAATTGAGTTCTGAGACATTATTTCCTACCAGGGAAAATGTAAAGTCATTGGATGAATTAGGAGACAGATTAAGCCATCTTTTTTCCACTTGTGCACTTAAAAAATAACAAACTCTGACTGAGCTAGTTTGAGTGGGGCTCTGTTTAGAGGCAGAAGGTTGGATTAAATGGGAGAAAAGAAAGGCAAAAATCCCATTCATTGAGGGTCTGTTGTATGGCAGACATGTTATGTACACTGTCTCATTAAGCCCTCCAAATCACTTATAAATTATATATGATTCCCATTGTTAAAATGAAGACATTAAGCTCAGAGGGGTTAGTCTGTCCACCCAAGATCACATAGCTAGTGCGAGTGGAAAAGGCAGAATGAAACCCAAATGACTCCAACACACTTACCCTCCTCTAGAAGTCTGCAAACCTGGACCTCTGACAGCCCCAAAGCTGACGTTTCCCTCCCATTGCAAAGGCCATTCCTCAAGGCCCCTGAGGTGACCGTGGTGTTTTGGGCAACCTCCCTCATCGTTGGAAGCAGAATTTGAAATGTCAACATTATTTCACAAGAATATTTTTGAATGCTCAGAAAAGTTCAACCGATCCATTAAACATAGGAGCATTGTGATTTTCTCAAAACGGAAACATCTGGTTTTTCCTTTGCCTTTATCAATCACTCTCTGGCCAAAAGTATATATATATTCTAAAATATTAATGTTTTTCCCAATCAAAACCCAGCTGGAATCTTGATCTTCTCACAGCATATTCTTTAGGCTTGTATTTTGTTGCGGAGTAAATACTTGCCCATGCACTTGGTATTTATTTCCCCAAATCGAGATGATTACATACTGAGATTTAATGAATATGACCATACCAAGAGTTTATTTTCAGTTACATTATGGTTACAGCCTAATGGTTGCAGACTCATATTAGCTCAACTCAAATGAATGGGCATCATGAATGTAAGTTTAATAATCATCAGGCTCCCATTCAGGACAAGGGTGTTTTTCCTGAGTAAGAGAGAATTGCTCAGCCAACTTGTCTGGGAGGACAGCCTAAGGGCCCATTTAGGACTTAAGAGCCTGGGAATTTGTCTTCACTCTGCAGATGTAATCTAACCCCGAATGACAAGTTCTTTCAAATATTGAACACAATCTTCCTTAACTTTTCTATAGAGGTTAACCTTTCCCTAGTGATTTTTTTTTAAAATATATCTTTATTGACTTCAGAGAGAGGAAAGGAGAGGGAGAGAGAGAGAAACATCAATGATGAGAGAGTCACTGATGGAGCCCACAACCGGGCATGTGCTCTGACCGGGAATCGAACCCCGATCGCCTGGATCCTAGGTCGACGCTCAACCACTGAGCCACGCCCGGCCGGGACCTAGTGATTTTTATAAGTAAGGCCTTGGGTAAAGCTTGGTTATACTCAAAGGGGCAGTGTGAGGGGTGACAGAACTGTGCCAGATCCTGACCATGGTGGCAGTTGCATGAATCTATACATGTATTAGAACCCATAGAACTGCACACACCACATACATACACGCACACTCACAGAGTTGTTGGGTTTTTTTACTGTATGTTTACTTTTTTAAAAACCTGAGGAGACTAATGCAAAGTGGCCCAGGAGACAAGAAGTCAAGCTGTCAGGGTCTGACCATCCGCACAAAGCATCAGGGACTGATTTCAGAGGGGCACACGCTGAACAGACTTCCCCAGGGGTAGCCACCAGGTGGTTCTCCTCTTTCCTTCACACATGTCCATCCTTCTGGGAAACCGACAAGAGTCAAATATTCCTCACAAACCATCAGAGAAGGGCTCGATGTCTTCCCAGATGGCCTGCTTTGAGTACACGTGTCTTGCTTTGGGCCTGTAGCGGTGTCTGCATTGAGTCTGGAGCCGTGAAGAGTGGGCACACTAAAGAGCCCACGACTGAGAAGGAAAAGCCTAGAAACTATGGAGTCAGAGAAGTCCCTAAATCAGAAGCTGGGTTAGTTCAATCGGCTTAACCACTTTAGATGTGAGGAAATCCGAGTCTGTAGAACTGAGAGGGGTCTCACCAGGAGGAAAGGAACAGGAATAAGGGGTCAGGGCAAGTCCAGGCAGATCCTCGTGGCTGAGGGCGGAGGCCCGGGACCTCCAGGAGAGCTGGTGCCCTGAACCTGCTGGGCACCTGCTGCCTGAGGGTTCTGCCTTCTGAACCAGAGCCTACGCCATGTTTTCCTCGGTCTCTGCAACATCCTGTCCCTTAGCCGTATGGAGTCTTCGCTTTGGCCCATGTGTCCTTGGTAGTCCCGCATTGTCGAGAACCTACGCCTCTTTTCAGAGTTTGGGATGCACAAACTCTGGGAGGAAAATCGTGTGAGCAGATTTGAAGGCAGGGGTGGGAGCCACCTGCTGAAGACAACCAGTGAGCATGTGGCAGGGTGGGTGGGGGAAATGAGACAGCACCGAGGGGGGGGGCTGGGAACTCTCCCACTCTCCCCCTCCCGCCTGCATCTGGCGCCCGCGAGCTGTTCCTGAGCAGAGAAGCCTCTCTAAGGAGTTGAGTTGGCGTGAACTTGTGCTTGTTCCTCCCTCAGGGAAAGAGGGGACAGGCTTAAAGTTGCTAACATGCTTGGAAGCTTGACACAAATGCAACATCCTGATGGAAACAGCTTGGGCCTGGCTAAATAACGACTGTTCTAACAAAACAAACATATGGGGGTTGACGACAATTGTTCTGAAAAGGAAACAGTTCAGCCTTTGTATGTGGAGCTTGAAGCTGCGTCTTCATGGAATTCACTTCACTGTGGCCTTCGCTATTCAACTATTCAGCGTGGGCTGGCATCTATTTATTCTCAGGGGTGCCAAGAACAACCACCTCGTGGATCTTTTATGGGCGTAATAAGCACATTCTTCAACGTACGCCAGTTCGAGGAACAAATGCGTCCTTTGCTTTTTTTTCAGATTATTGGCTTTTCATTCTCGGGGAGGGTCTCACACAGGCCATCAGAATGATCTGGGATCCTTGTTAAAAATGTAGGTTCCTGCACTCCACCTTTCAGACCTGCTAAATTAGGTGAGCTCTGAGAGTAAATCCGACACATCTGCATTTTAATAAGCACCTTAGATGATCCTTATCATAGAGAAGTTTGGAAATCCCTGCCCGAAGGTCTGTGCACTGCAGCCCTTCTCTCTAATATTTATTTACTCATTCACAACACGTTCATGTGCCAGCTGCTCCGGGGGGCAGGAAATGGTGAAGGTACTACCATAAGTATTCAAATTGCTCATGGCCAAAAAATTACAATAAAATGTGGTAAGTGCTATAATAGATGGGGACATCAAATACAGGACAGGACAGAGGAGGAGCCTGCTGGAGTTGGAGGCAGCTTCATAGGTGATATTTGAGCTGCATCTTGACAACTGAGTCAAATCTAATCAGGAGAACAAAAGGGGAAACACATTTCAGGCCCAGAGAAGGTGCTGCAGGCCCTTGGCATAGGGAGGCCTATGGTCCACTCTGGAAGGAGGGATTCTGGGCAGCTGAAGTGTAGGGAGTCGGGGAGGAGAGAGGCATGGACCAGACTGGGGCGAGCTTTGCGTACCTGCTGAGAGGTTTTGGCGTTGCTCCTTAGAAAATGGGAGCTGGAGGGATTTGTTAAGCATCATGACCTGTGTGTTACAGAGCGATCTCTCTGTCGCCAGCTTGGAGGCAGTGAGAGTAGTATAGAAGCATCTGCAATGGTGAGGCGTGAGGGTGCTAAAGCCAGACAATGGCACGTGGGGGCAGAGAGGTCTGCATGGGAGCAAGAGGGCTCTCTGAGATGGAGTTAACAGATTGTGAGAAGACAGGAGAGATGGAGGCCTGGACCCAGATGGCTCATCGCTAGTTTAGGTCACAGGATAGAGAGGTAGAGGGCCGATTGCTCAGGACAGGGAACAAGGTAGAGGCTGGATAAGCAGGGGAATTGATCATGGCTATGGCTAGTCTGAGGCAAGAACCTCATGCAAGGGAAGACATTTTCAGTGCCCACATAACTTCCAGTCAGACCTTGATAGCTGACATGGCATTTGAACTTATGACAGATAGTGTCTGAGTCCACTGGTGATCATTTCTGCTGGGCTAGGGAATAGTTTTGAAGATATATGTTAAGCAAAAAAAATCACCTCATCATATGTAGTATGTTTTCAAAAACTAAGTGCAGGGAGAGAGAGAGACTGGGAGACAGAGATAGAGGCAGAGACAGAGACAATAAGAGAGAGAGATTGGGACTTGAGAACATGCGCAGCAAAGGCAGGTCACTATAAATGAGGAAGGGGACTGGGATTGGACATGGAATTGAAAGACCCTTGATAATTTATTCTGAATTCTTGTGTATTTTTAATAGTTTTTTAACAATGAGTTTTATTATGTATGCTTTTGTAACTTTTCAAACCAATTTTTAAAAAGATGCTTACACATCTTCCTAGCTGCCACTAGGTGGCACTGGTGGCAGGACAGACTGGTTGGCCTTGAAGCCAGCTTCCTGTGCTCACCCGCGGCACCTGCCTGTGGGTCTGACTTCTGACTTAAAAGAGTGAAATAAATTAATTCACCACTTATTAATAGCGTGTGTCCTCAGAGCTTAGAGCTCAAGGCCCCAAATTCCCTTTTATTTCGCTTCAGATATGAGATACAGGATCTTCCATTTAATTTGTATCAAAACATTTTCAAATAAAAAAATGTTCTTTCTGCCTCGATCTAAGTTGTACATGGTTTGGTTCACATATATTCACATTCATCTCAAGATCTCCACCTAACAGTTATAGTCCCAAGTCAAATCTAAATCAGATGCGTGAGAATAATTTAACTTTTCTCTGTGGAGGTGCCCTTCACCTGCGGTTCCCTGATTCCAAGACCAGGCCTTTCCTTCCATCCACTTGTCCTTAATTTTCTTGGATAGTCATGTCTTCCATCACCTCAACTGATGTGGCAGGGGGCAGAAATGCTGCCACCTATCCTCTTTCTACCTCCATGATAATGCAGTATTTGTGATTTCACTGCTAGGGGCTTTTTCCCTTTTGGGGGCTGCAGGGGAGGAGACATCTCCTTTGCGATCATGGAGTGGTCTGAACTAGCTAATGTGCTGTCCTTTGTTCTACAACAATATTTCATTCCAGACCCAGGTGCCTGAGGTTCCTAATCCTAGAGTTAGCAAAACCTCACAGGACTCAGTGAAAACACTCATGTGCTCCCTTTGGGATACCAGCGAGGCCAGCCTGGTGCACACAGAGCTCCTCGGTCCCATGGGCGCAAAGCCAAGAGGTGTTCTGCACTGGCTCTGGCTTGGCTAAGGCCTGCTCCTGGTCTGGATCCCCACAGGACCTGGCAGGATTCTTCACCTTCTTACCTCCCACCCCCACTGCACCCCTCCGGCAGGGGCAGTGTGCTGAGTAAGCCTCTGGATCAAACCCAAGCAGCAAGTGACGAACGTGATAGAGTTGTACCTGACACTCCCTGCGTGGCCAGTTGAGCCACCCATAAATGCCAGAGGGGAGCGTCAGAAACATTCCATGCCAAGGATACTAGACATTCAGTGGGTATTAGCCACTACCCATCATTAATAATAATAAAGACCACTGTTTATCTGAGCTCTTGCTATTTGCCCAAACCTGTGCCGAGCACTTTATATATTGTATCGTATTTGATTTCCTAAACCACCCTGCAAAGTAGCAGTATTGCTCCCATACCCTTTACAGATGAAAACAGAGGCTAGGAAATGTTCGAGAGACAGGCTCAGGTTCTTGTCTGTTTTTGAACTTTGTCTCGTTAACACCTGTCCTATTCTGAAGACAGCTAAGGGCCCTGATTCTTCGGAGATCTGCTTACTGAGGGTCTCTGCTTTTCTTCCCCCTTACCCTTTAGTTCGCTCTCCTTTAGGTGAGAGAAAAGGTAAAGACAAGAAAGCGAATGTAAATTTACCCACGTGCTTTGTACAGATATTTAGGCTCAGTTACACTTTTTTTTTTATTTTAAGGCAAGAACCATGTTTTTCAGTTACTTTTTGCCTGTTTCTCAGCACCTCCCCTCAGGTTCCGCCCACAACAGTTTCTGAACGCTGTGTTCCTTCCACGACTGGCTGGCACCTTGTTCGCACTTGGGGTCAAGAAGGTTAACAATGGGATACAACTCAAAGGCTGCGAGTTTCTGTAGGTGACGGTTATTTTTACCACCTCTTTCCCTTTACCACGAATCCTTAAAATTTAAATGTAAATTGGTTTCATTATTGAACTACTTAATGTGCTTTTATATGAGTTTCACTCTATTATTTTTAAGAAAAATGAATTAAGCATGGTTGATTGAAAGTAGTAAACAAGAATAAATCCACCACGACCTTCTCTTTCCTAGGAACTTGGAGCGGGAGCCTTGTTTTCATAATATAATTAGGTAGGGACTTCTGTGACTTAATTTAAAAGCCTGAGTTATAATCACCTTTTTTTTTTTTCAAAACAGTTTTCTTCTCGGCTACCCCGGGATGAACCTGGCTCTGCTTTTCCAAATTCAATGATGTCAGGTCCCCAGGGAGCAAATCCGAGACTGTACAATTCCCACCAGCTGTTAGCTGGGGAGATCTTTCATCCCCAAGGTCTAAGTTCAATTCTAAAGGGCATGTTTTCTTTTCAACGCACGTGGCTATCCCTTGTTATCAGCAATGGGTGTTGCATGTGAACACGCACAAGGCGCTGCACCCCTAAGGTTTTCCCAAGCATGAGTTTTATGAGGCCAAAGTAAACACATTTCGGCCCTTTGGCTCCATTCTCCTCGGTGTTCAGATAAATGTTGACACCTGAGTATGAAGCCGGTCGGGGATGAAATGCCAGCGTGGCTTCTGCATATGTCACCTAAAGGACGTGGCTTTTAAAATGGGTTCCTTTCTTCTGTTTAACTCTTGGCCTGGGAAGCCGTTGTAACTCCGCGAGGGAGGCAAGACGGCATTTCTGAACAACTGTTTTTCCGCCCAGATGTCATGCAACGTGTGCCAGTGAGCGAGACGCACCCGGCACAGCGCTAATGTCCTGTGCTGAAGGGGATTTGATCAGGTTCACATACTCTTGATATCGCCCAGTGAAAAACAGGCGTGAAGAAAAGGGCCTGGAATCTGAATGACAACCTGTTCCAGACGAGACAGACAGTGCTAGGGGCCTGGCTCACTAACCTAGGAGGTGTGTACCAACGCCAAATACGCCAAAATAAGAGGCAACCTTGTTTGTATAGAACTTAATAGGCCCCAGAGGGAAATGGGGCAGCTCAGTGGAACAACCTGGGCTAATTTTGTTCTAGTTTCTGTAACTCATGATTTAGAAAGGTCTCTAAAATGTGATGGTTGTAAGAACACCCAACCTGCCAAGCCTCTTAAAACATATGTTTACGACTTTAATCTAGTTGCCTGTGTAGTTATCGATAGCAGCAGTGGCATTTAGAGTGAACTTGAACTTGGTAATTTCTGCCTAGGAGGAACTTTACGGACGTGTAAAAATCCTTTGCCAGAAAAAAAAGAGTGGAAATAATATGATTAAGAGTAATATCGAGACTTTCATTTCTTCTGCCATGATGTTTAACATGACATAAACAACTCACCCCCTTCGTTGTGGGTATTAACCTATAAAACACAAAAAGTCAGCTTGTGGTTATCTTTTCATGGCTGTTGGCTTCGACTCCTGGCCCAGGACATGATATAAAGCAGTTGAACTGGTTTTGTCTTGTTTGAGAGCCCATAATTAAAATTTCAGGAGTTATTTATTTTAACCCAGGAACAGGAAGGAACGAGATGTATCAGAAAAATCATGAAGACAGTTTTCCAAATGGTTTGACCTTTCTAACAGAGAAGCAATCTTTTTTTTTTTTTACGATTTAAAAAATGTGGTTTTTTAAATGTCTTTCTCTAATTGCAACTGGACACTTTAGGGTTTATTCTCATCTTGCAGCTACTGGCATGTCATAATCTACTCCAGGGAATGACTGCCTAAATTACTATATCCATAAATATTCTAGTGGAAAACATTTGCAAGGCTCATTTTCAGAAATACACTGTAGTACCTTGGAGCTGAAACCTATCTCATAAGACGAAATTCAATCCTATTTTTCTATATTACAGTCAACAATTTCAAGGTGTTATTTTAAATATCGCAATTCCAAAAGTATGACAGTAAAGACTTATATGGGTGCTATATAAACCAATATTGCAGTTTATTAGCGGGGGAAGCTACCCAGTGATGGTGAATTCCATTTTTCATACTACGCAATACTGATAGTCAAGCAGCCTCTAGCATTTATTCTTGGCTAAGATAAGTCATTTTCTGGAAAAAATCACATACAATTTGGACAAATGTATGTGATCCTGGCTCTTGACACATTCAATCTCTTTTTTAAAAAAATCATAAATTAGACCCCAGTTGTCAAATTTTTAGCTTTTGAAGAAGAAAAAGCACTAGGCGTTTATTTACCAAATTTAACTAAATTGAAGTCATCACCCCTATTTCTGGCTCATTCCTGGGGTTCTTCTAATCACAAACTACTTGGTTAAATGAGTAAAGTGCTGTATTAACTGAATGTTTGAAAGAGTAAATTTGTGTATATATTGTGCTATCCTTTATAGAACATCCTATACCAGTCCCTGGTCAACGTGCCGGGATTGTGTTTTAGCTACTAAGTGCCCTCTGTATACACTAAATGGTTGGGACAGAGGAAGAGATTACAAAATAATCTCTGGATTACCTTACAAATTACCGTTGTTGAGACCAAAATCTAAAATAAAACCACAAATAAACAAGTAAATCACTTATTTAAAAAGGGGAACACCTTCCATTTTCCTTGTTGCTTCGGGTCTTCACGGTTCGCCTTCAATTCCATTTCTAATCCTTTCAGAGGAACAATTTGAAGCTCGCTAAGTAAATTTAGGTCTCAAAGACTGAAGTGTTTGCATTGCCAAAAATAATTTGTGATTGCAGGTCCTGGAAACCAATGGCTGACATTTTTGAGTCTCAGAAGGACACACAAACCGGTCCCGCCACACACACACTATCAATCTAAAGAGTTCGAGGAATGAGTCTCTTCTCAAACTGTAAACAACTGGGCTCCAGTGCCAACCTCCCAGGCGCCCTTTTCTGCCCAGGCAACTTCTACATGTCCCCAGGGTGAGCTGCTCGGTCGCCTACAACCCTCAGCTCCCTGCCTGGTGAAGGGGAGGAGGGACAATAATGTTTTCACCACAGGGGTGTCAGTAAAAATTAATTAGTATTTATGATGTGCTACATTAAGGTCCTCTGGTAATTCTTAACTTAGAATTTATGTGGCACTTGATCATTGCTTGAAGTCCTTTTTAAAACAGTCCCTGGTTTTTCAACTCAGGCAAAAAAATAAAATAAAAATACAACAAATCTTTATACTTCAAACCGTAGGATTAAGCGTAGGAACATTTTGGCTTTCCTAGGAACAATTATTTTCCTGAGGTGAAATATTAGCATATTACAAAAGCTTATTTCCTCCGCTTTAGACTATGAATAGAGTTGCTTTCATTTAAAAGCCAAAGGAAAAAAGATTTATAAAAACCATTTTAATAGCTTAGTCTGCCATCTTTGGTGGTGTTTTCAACTACTCACTACTGAAGGGGGGGCCCGGCCCGTTCATCTGTTTTACATTTAATTCTAGCAATTAAAAGAAACCCTGTTAAGTCACTTGGCTGATGTCCAGATGACATGAGGTCATTTGGTTGACATGCCCTGTGTGCGCTGATACTATTGAGCACAGACTCTGCAAAGCAACGTTTTCAAATTATAGATGAGAAAACCGAGCCTCAGGGAGCTTAAGTGATAGAGCAGAGATTTGCACCCACAGCATTGGACACAGTCCATCCTCTTTCCACCACCTCAAACAACCGCCTCCAAGAAGTTGCCCCTGGAGCTGCTCTGCCCGGTACCGGCAGGCATTTCTCTTCGTTCCCACCCTCTCTCTGAACTTAAATATTAAACCAAGATATTCTAATGAAACTTCAGTCCCACCCCCAGAGAGAGCTCGAGAGCATTCCCAAATCACCAGTTAAAAGTTATTTTGAAGGATCGGTAGTTTTAAATCACTTTAAAAAGACACTTTTATAAAATCTTATTGAAGAAACAAGAGCTACATGTATCCTTTCCTGAGAATTGGCTCGGTTCACTCGGTCTTAGTCATTTCTTACGCCAAACTGAAGTGCAGGTTATAGTATCAGAGCCTTTTAAACTTTGTATTAAAGTATAATGCACATGCAGAAATAAAGTATACTTAAACTTTGAAATGTCTAAGTTTCATCCCGTCTTCATCTTGTAAGAAGACAAGATGCCATTTCACATCTCAGAGAAATGTGTATAAGTCATAACGAACTCCAGGGATGTCTAAGTTAGCTTGTATACCTCAGGGCGCTTTGAAAGGTTAAGCTCATTACTGGAATTAAGGTATTATTGTTAAAGTATTATTATAATTGCGGCTACCATCTTAAATGGTAATATATGTTCATATGTCTTTGGACAGCAGGCAAGATAAGACGAAAATAAAATATGATAGGCACCGCTACACACTACCACAATCTTTAAATACTGATCAATATATGAATATGTATAACATTTTGTTCACACAATTTACCTGCACATAAATTGCAAAAATCATCGTCATGGTCTGTTATTGGAACACTACGGCCTTAAAGTCCAGAAGTCCCTGAGGATTGGAATAGCAATTGAGGGAAATCAGTCTTAAGCTGATATCCATCTTTGTCCGTCCACTTTGCCTCATTGGCTCTGTTGAACATTCACTGACATTTAAATGGCTGGAGAGCGCCCTTATCAAACAAATACCACTGCTCTGAACTGGTAAATATCAGACTCCTAAGCCTGGAGGCGGATGATGCTCCTGGCCTGGGAACATATATCTATTGAAACATGACCAATGGGCATAGGTCCTTCATTGTCCTGTAGCTGGGTGCACTTCTCTTATTTCTAGGCTGTAAATCATCTCAGCCCTGCCTTAATTCAAGCAGAAGGGCAGAGGCCACCAAGTATCCTTCTCTATGTCAAGACTCAAATTGAATAAAAACACAACAGCCGATCCCTCAAACACCTGGACTTAATTCCTACTCTCAGCGCCTGTTGCGGCAGAGAGAGCTGAGCAGCCCTCGGGGTGCCACACCTCAGGCCTGCAGCTCCCTCGGGATAGCGGGGCTCTGGCACCACTAGCAGAAAGCACCCTGAGAAGGTCCCCTGAGGCCATGGATTCAGCATTTGTCTGCTTGGTGAAAAACATTATTCATTTCCAACAGTTCCCCTAGGATTTTCCCTAGCAGTAACTTATAACACTAAACTGACCCAATGTGAAGAACAGGTTAGCTACATGAGAAAGAAAACCGTGTCCCTTAACTTACTGACTGAAACCTCAGTAATTTGAGTTTAACTTACTATATGAAGTTGATTAATTATATTCTTATAGCACTAAAATCTGTAAGGTTCCACGAAAAAAATCACATTTTTAGGGAGTATAAAACATAAATGCAGGTATTTTTTTTTAAATCGTAAAGACTTTCTAATTTAAGAGCTTTAAATGAGAATGTCTTAAGTTATTTAGGAGATGTATTTTATCATCCAATATAATGACCTATTTAAATCATTTGGTTTTCTAACTTTTATTCTTTAGAGTTGAAATGTTTACACTGTCTCAGATCCAAAAAAAATTTACATAGAAATATTTTTAAAGTTCTTCATTCTATAAACATTATATGGTCCTAGATCCTAAACAACAACAACAACAAAACAAACCACCAATATAAAAAGATGCTGGGGGGAAGGGGGGGAGGATTAGAACTGAACCATTGGACACACAGTATATTCTGCAAAATCTGACCGACATTCCAGGCCAGCAGATAAAAAGCTATTCCACCTTCCCTTATAAATGCATGCCGATACTGCGACAACTCCGCGGCGAGAAAGTGTCCTCCGGTATCTAATATCTAAGGTACAGAAAGAGAGGTCACTATCTGCATAGAAACACACTGCTTTTGGTATAATAAACGCAAACACTAAAATGTTAAAGCAACTGAAAATAAGTAAACAGAAAGTCTGTATTACTCTTTTTCAGAGACGCAACCCCTTGACTAATTAGAAAACTATCAGTCTTCCCCGCGGTTCACTCACTCACTCGATTTCCCCAATTTTTCTCGTTATATAACTGATTCTGTGACGTGTAAACAAACAGCCTATTGCTCGACAATTCTGGATCTGTGGGTTTGCACTGCTGTTTCCCTGTGGAGGCTGAGCGCTGAATAATGATTTCTTTCCCCGCCCCTGCCTTCTTTCCCTAGTTGGCTCCCTCTTTTTTTTTTTTTAAGTCAAAGTAGGTTAAAAAAAAAATCCAAGGAAACTACATATGAAAACAAACCCTGGTGCTATAGGATTGAGGCTGCTAATTTAAACACGGCAGGCACAAGAAATGCAAAACGAGAGGGTCTCGTACTTGTAGGAGCTCGTTGCAGGGAGACTACTAACATGTAGTACTTTTCAGCATCCCCTGGACTCTTAACCCTGTGCTTTCGTAGAAGGCCGCTCTGACTCCCCAGATTTCCCGTGCATGAAACTCCCATAGCTCCAGAGAGCTCGGAATGCAAAAGATACATGGGGGTGTAGTTCGGGCGGAGAACGGGGCTAGTAGGCAGAATGTGGGTGAACTAACGCTCGAGCCTGTGCTGACTCCAGTGCTACCTTCCGCTGGGGTGCCCCAGTTATAACACTGGCTGCTCACAAATTAGAAGCCTTGTTTTGGTGATTAGACCTAATCAATTCCCGGAATTAACACACACCTAATTCCATCTCAGAGAAGCTGGGTTCCAGGTTGATTCGTAGGCTGTGAATTCTACGTGTTCTCAATAGTGCGGTTTAAGCACGCCCTACACTGTGGTGTGCCGTGCCATGCACTACTGGCACTTTGTGTTGCTGATGGAATCTTCAGGAAACATTTTCATTGCATAATAATTTAGTGCAGGTAAAATGAATCTAGAATCAATGAAGTATTTTGGATTTTTTAAAATCCAGAAAATAGTGTGGTCTTGCGTGAAGACAGACAACAGAGCCTTTAAATACTTTCAATGGTTACATGAAATTTTAATTCAGTCTCCTTTTGTCTTTGCAGTTTTTGAAGACCTTTATTTCTAAATATTTTCAAATGGCTTTCTCTCTCCTATATTACCGATTCTTCAACCACTAGGGGCGTTGTAAATCATTTTTGTGCCAAAGAATCTCTTAGAACAGTGATTTTCAACCTTTTTTATCTCATGGCACACGTAAACTAAAATTCTGTGGAACACCGAATAGGTTTAGTTTTCTCATTCACACCAGACGGCTATTGCTGTGTTGGATGTTGTCATTTTTTTATTTGACAACCTAAGGGAAAAGAGGTCAGTGCCCCTGACTAGTCAGGTGTTGCATGTTTTGAAAATTCTTGGGGCACACCGATTGAAAATCACTGTCTTAGAACGTTAGAGTCTAATCTACTAGCAGACTTTCTTCTTTTAAAAAGCCCCAGAGTATCTTGTTAGCTGCCTAAGAGCAGAAATAAGGGTCTTTTGAAATTGCAAAAGTCCTCTTTAAATGCCGTCTTTGGAGGTTTGGTCTTATTTCCATGAATGTAAGTAATCTGTGGTTAAGGGATATTTGATGATCTCTATATAAGAAATCTGCCCCTCCCCCCTTTAAAAATCATTTTGTTATGGGAACTTTTTTATATTAGTGGATTCCCTAGTTTATTTTTAGATTAATTTGCATGTGTATATTGTCAATAAGAATGCCCAGTGCTCTCTGACCTTGATCCGTGGGATCTAGGTTGAAATGAAAGTGGCAGGCCCCAGTTCTACAGCCAGCAGATGTGAGATTCTGGAGTGAACGAGTCACCAAGAATTAAGAGAAGCCTTTGTGTTTCTCGCCGAGGCTGCAGTCGGAGCTTGCTGGGGTTTGCTCTGGCAGGTATCAGAGAGTCTGCTAGAGACAATAGAAGCACAGACCTTTAGAGCGGGAAGGGATGATGCTTAGCCTTGTCTCTTCTCAATCCCTCAGGTTAGAGATGAGAAAATGCATCCCAGACAAGGATTGTGATCTTGAGAGGCACGTTTTCTCTTTTTCTTTCTTTTAAAAAGCCATTTTTAATCCAAGTTTACATTAATATTTACGCCCTACTAATGGACAGGGACCCCTGAATTACTCTGTCCACATGTGGAAGAATTGGAGGCAAGGACCATTTTGCTCATGAAAGGACTAAGAAAATGCAGAGCAAACCATTGGACAAAACTTAAGGTTCTGGATCTAATTCACCAACTTCCATATCAGTAAAACATACTATTAGGCTTACTTTATGTAATCACAAACTCCAGCTATGGAATATAAGACAGTATTATGGAAACCTACATATTCTTTGCAATGGAACCACAGTGGGGATTTTTAAAAAGGTCACTTAAAAATTTACTTTCTTAACTCCACACGTCGGCTTCCTGTGTACTTTGGAATCACATTTATTTAAAAAAAGTTATTTTTTTTTTTAAGTTTATCGTTACACATTAATATAAGAAACTCTTGGTAATGACGTACAATAGAGATTGCATAAAATGAAACTTTGCATAATTAGTCATTTTAAGCTAAAGTTAAATATTAAATGCTCAAGGTCTAATTGGTAATGGACATTTTAGGCATAGAATAAAACCTCGTTAATCTCGACACAAGAGATGTTGAAAGCTGATCATTTGCCTTTAGCAGATGCTTTGAGAAATAGATGCATCTTTTGAGGCTCAAGACCAAGCAATTCTGATGCTCAAAGGGTACGTGTTTAAGAATAAGGATCTATGGGGTTGAGGTCGGGAAGGGTCTCAGCAGACTCACACCAACTGGTGGGTGAAACGCACGTGCTTGTGTCAGAGTAAACAGGCACCGACGGGCAGGGGCAGCAAAATCTTCGGACAGCGGTGGGCTGAGAGAATCAGGCACTATACGCACAACGTTTAAGAACTTTGAACCCCAAGGAAGTGCTCCAGTTGTTGTGTTGAACCAAAGGCTCTATCTTTCATTCTTCACTGTATCCCCCATTGCTTTCTTCAAGCTCCTTTTGTTTCCTGGCCAACTCGACTTACAAAGCTACTGATGCTGGCACCGGGAAGGCACACAGGTCCTGCTAACTGTAAATGCTTCGAGTGAAAGAGAAAGGCAGTCTTCTCTGCTTAGGAGGAATGGATGGTTACAGTACAGTCTTGGAACTAACATGGGCAGCAATGTCAGAAAATTCTGAAAAATTAATGGAGACTTACTAAACAGAATCACTGGCAAAATTTGCGCCTAAAGTGGAATGGGCCCTGAAACAATTGCTTTTGGGCAAAGGTAATCCGCTTGTATATAAATATCTCTCTTCCTTCAGATTTGTCACTTAGAGTGGTTAAGAGAATGCTATTATTTTCCGATGACCCAAAAATGCTCTTTAAAATCACAGAACACGTAGAACTCACTGAAGAAAACTTATTTACCAAACATTTTATTCTTACTCAAAAATATACAACTTTTTAACTGAAATATTTTCTTAGAAATACAACTTCCCCATTCTGATAAAATGTATCTACACTGCAATTTCCAGCTGTGACCTTAATTTAACACTAGTGTGGTTTGCCAATTATGCAGAACAAGTTCTATTTACAGTATTATACATTTTGTATATCTCATACACATTTATAAATTCTTTCCAAAAGAGCAAAGTATTTTTAAAAACATACTGATTAATTTTGGTCAAACAATTTTGAACATGCAGGCATGGATCATTTACTGAATATTCACAATTTACAACATTATACTGTATATATATTTTGAGTATAGTTCTTCAAAATATGCTGTTTTGGTTACTCTTATACTTCCTGGAGAATAACATTATAGACAACATGCTAGTGAATATTTGTTTCCAAGAAGTTTGCTCTAAAATAAATTTCTATGATAAATCATTAAAAGGAAAAGTGATATAACCAGTCAATTCTTTTTTCTTTTTTTAAACATATTTCTAATTTAGAATACTGCACAAGAAAGAACCCATTCCAGCAGAAAAACAGCATGAGAATTACCCAGAATGGATCTCAGGTTTGTAATTATATCTGTTGTAATGTTACTTTTGTTGAAGCAAATTTTTTACAGGTACTCACAGAATACAGATGTAGAGGAACTATGTTGCAGTTACATTATGTACAAATTATAGGCTTATGTTTTGATCAGCTACCCTAGTATACCATGGAGAGAAAGAACAATATGATATAAAATTTTGTGTAACTTTGTGAGTAGTATATGGATTTAGATAGAGGAAAATCATAAAGCAATGTGTATCGCACAGAACATTTTATAAACATATACATTGTATCAGCTATGTGTGCAACTGGTACAAAATTATAACAAAATAATACACACAGTTGATCCTAGATCATATGACATTTTCAGATCTCTTCAGCTGTTTCTGTCTCTAAATTTAGTTGAGTGTGTAGTTCATTATGTGGACTTGGTGCAGGATTTGCATACATTACCTGCTTCTTCACTGAAGAATATGATTGATCAGTTTTGCTTATTTTTAAGGTCAAATAAAGTTTTGAATGAATCAGATCAGCTACTCAGTAGCAAAGAGAGTAAGTAGCCACTGTCAAGTCATCGTTAATTAACCTATACTCTGTAAGTAAATAGTAGTTAGTAATTTGCTAGTCTACCTTCCAATCTAACCATTGAATATATATACAGCACTCAGCATAGGACAGATTGACAACATGAAAAAAAAATTAGTTTTTACTTAACTAGAAGAATATTTACACGTTCAAGATATGAATTCTTTAGTTGTCATTCAGATGTATATATTCTCCCATATACAGAATGGGAAAATAAACTTTTAAAATGCCTCAAACAGAACCAAAAGTCAAACTACAAGCTTGGGGCAAATCATCCTAAACATGATAAGAGGATTATATCCTTCATATACAAAAAGTTATCAAATCACTAAAAATGCTAAAATTTCCCAAGAAACATGGGCAATGAATAGGTAAGTCACTGGGTTATATTCTTAGTAGTTAAGAGGTCAAACTTAAAAAAAATGTTCAGTATTTCCAGTAAATAAAGAAATGTAAATTATGATGAGGAGCCAGTTTTTTTAAACCTACTTTTAGAAGAAATGTCAATACAGTTTTGTATGGTGGTTGGGAAATGTGTACTGCTGCTGAGTCTACAGTAGTACAAACTTTCTTGAGAGTAATCTGACTACATATATTTTAAAACTTTTAAAATTTTTATACATTTTAGTAGTAAGTCTTCTACTACAAATGTATCCTTAAAAAAATCAGAGATGTGCACAAAGATTTACAAAGATTTTTAATATACTGTTGTAAAAGAAAAAACTGAAACCAACCAAAATCAGAATTAAGTTACAGGAAAACATTAACATTATTGAATATATAAAAATTAAAAATCATATTCTTGAACAATACAGATATGGGAAACACTCCTCAAATATTAAGCAAAAAATTATGTTATAAAACAGTAGGACCCAATTTTATATATATATATATATCAATGTTTTCTGTATATCTACATGGAAAAAGGATTGGATATACAGTACATCCAAATATAAACAATAATTATCTCTTGCTGGTATGATTACAGATGATTTTCCTTCCTTTGTAATTTTCTGTATGTAAAAATTTTTTAAATTAACTGAGTTGATTCAACGGTTTCCCCCAAGGGTCCTTTAGAATCTAGCTATTCTATTATGTCACAAACATTTACCCAGTGTCCAGAGTCAGGCAAATGAGGGAACAGGCTTGCTCAAAAGCGGAAAGTTCAGAGTAGCTCCCTCTAGTGGAAACGATGAAAGTAAGAGACGAGTTACTAATGTCTAATATTTAGCCTCAGTGTTCCGCCATCTAGAAAATGCCATCCTAAGCTATGCCCCAGTTATGGTTTATAACCAAAACTTAATAGCACTGTAATGGCATTGCATTGCTTCCCTGCTCCCAAGAGAAGTCAGTGGGAATTTCTGAGGTCTGCCATCCAAAGCCAGTTAATCTCTAGTACCTGTGGACTACAATCGATAAAACTTGTTCCCTTTTCTAGGGGTCAGCTTGATCCTGGTGTTGTATACCTTTTTAAATATCAGATGAGTTAAATTAATGGATGGTCTATGCTAAACCAACCTTCTTTTGCCAGTTTACTTAATTTCCCTTCCTTTGGAATCCAAGGTCTACCTTGACATTTCCCTGAGAAAAACACTGATAATCGAAAGAACTGAATTCAGTATGTTGCACGTTCAAACACCTGATTCAGCACTAAGGAATGTTACTTTTAGGTAAAACAACTTCTGCTTATTAAAGATCTCGTAAGAATCTCTGTGAGGTCGACTCGCTTGGTTAGAGCATCATCCTGATGCAAGGTTGTGGGTTCCATCCCCAGTCATTGCCCCTGGTCTGGTCCTACTGCTCCTGTGTTCTCTGATGTCTGTCTCCTGTCTCATGGTTTCAACTGTCATCCTTTTGTAGATATAATTAGCCAACTGAACTCACTTAGCATGTGGAAAAATAACACAGAGAATAAAGCTCATCATGAGAAATGTTAACAGCCTTTAAAAACACTGTGGGTTCTTCCTCCAACATTTGGAATTAGGTGTGGATTCAAGAGGTTTAGGAGTAAATATGGGAAAGCCTTTTTTACCTCTCCCTTTTCTTTTTGGTCCAGTATGTAACATAAAAATAATTTACATGACCAATTTATCACATAATTTTTGAAAGCTTTTCCTAATCAAAAATATTTCTAAGTTGTGTTTCATCTGTAAAGCAAATGATAGATTTTATTTTGAACAAATTCAATGTTATCAATTCCCTTATGGGAATTAGAAAAGTTGTATACAATCAATCCATAATTTTAAAAGTAGTTGTGTTTAAAAAAAAAACAATCCTTCCAGTAACAAACATTTCCCCCAAATTCATTAATTCAAAAAGCTATATATTTTTAAGAGCATTGTTTTCCACCATTGTCTTTTCAAGAGCAAATATACAGAGTTTCAGCTACATTATAATTTAAGCAGGCCTTTGTAGGAGGGCCATTGTTTACAGAACTCTTTGTAAAATGGTTTCTATGGAGTAATGAGTTCCCAAGATGAAATTTAGAATCCTTGGCTCATGCCTCTGCTGCTTAAGCAAGAAGGGAACCAGTCACTACTCTAGCATCTCAAGTGTCAGAGAACCTTTTCGCAACCACACCTGGGAACAGAGGACTGGCTGGCATTCCTGCTTCCTCCTCGGTACAAAATATGGATTCTGGGAAGGAAAGTAATCTATTCCCCATGCAACCTCGGTGCCCACCGAAAAAAGAATCCTATGATGTGAGACGAGGTAGCAAAAACGTACAAAATATTCTTAAATCTGGGTCCTTGAACTGGTACGTATATGTTTATCCAGGAGGAGTGGTAGTTGTTTCCTCTGTATCTATATTAACAAAACAAGACATTACTTTCAAGTGGCTTTAGCTGGCTCTCTGTTTCGGCTGGCATTTTCTTCCTATGTGTAAGAGTATAACATTAAACAGGGGTTCCAGTCGACATCAGTCAATGTAATCATGAATAAGAGAGGACATTGTGAGGTAATACTGCACTGCCATCCTTAATTATTGTATGTAAATAAATGACAGTGATCAGTCCTTTAAGAGTACGGCAGAGTTCTGGATTCTGGACGTCACAATGATCTTGAAGGTCTAGCCATGATAAAATTTCCTGTGACATTTTTACCTTAAAGATAATTGTGGAGACACTGGGGCCTGAGGCTGCCTATGGTTCAATATGACTGCAAACATTACCCTTCCTTAAAACTTTCTCTTCTTTTCTTTCCACTTAGCAGCTTTATTACCAGCTCTGAATGCTTTCTTTTTCCTAATACTAAATAAGGGAAAAATTTGAACATTTCACTCTCTTTCAATCTTTAAGTTGATTCTTTTCTAACTTTTTAATTGAAATACTTGTCTTAGAAATGCTATCAAAGGAATTTCTGTTTCTTTCTAACCTGCCCTTCCAGCTTCTACTTGGGTGCTTCCACTGGGAGAGCTCATCAGTAACTCAAATATAGCATTTAAAAATCTGTTCTCCTTTGGGACAGTATGGATGGACCTGGAGAATATTATGCTAAGTGAAATAAGCCAGGCAGCGAAAGACAAATATCACATGATCTCGCTTATACGTGGAATCTAAAGAACTTAATAAACTGATGAACAGAATAGATTCAATGACATGGAAGCACAGATGAGACTGATGAATGTCAGAGGGATGGAGGAGGGCGGGTGGGTGGAGGGGGAGAGAGTAACCAAAGAATTTATGTGCATATATACACAACCCAAGGACATAGACAATGGGGGGGAGAGGGACTGGGGAGGGGGAAGGAACGGGGTGGAACGGGTCATTGGGGAGAAAAAGCGACATCTGTAATATTTTAAACAATAAAACTTAAAAAAAAAAAATAAAATCTATTCTTATCTCTTTTCCCTCAGCAACCAAACTTCTCCTGAATTCTCTGTTTCTTCAGAGGGTATCACTACTTCCTGTTATCCAAAGTAAAACTTTTCATCTTTGCAGTCTCCCTCTCCTGCCCCCATATCCACTGAGTCACACAGTCAGTCCATTTTTGCTTCCTGTCTTTCACATTTACTCCTTTCTTCTCTGTCACAGGTACTTCTCATTACCTCACGCCCAGCTGTTACTGTTCTTGTAACTAGTATCTCTGTCTTCAGTGTCTTTCCCTCCAACCTGCCTGACATCATACTTCCCAACAATCATCTTTTGGTTGCTAAGTTTTCTGGGAGAAGTAATCCACTTATTAGAATGGGTCTTGTGTCTTTTTCACTTACCTAGTTATTTAAAAACATGTATGCTTTTGGCAGAACATCGGGTACCTGTTCCCTCTCATACCAAGTTTTACACCAAAACTTAATGGAAAAAGACAAGAAAGGAGGACAACTATTATTAACCAGCCTTCTGGGGGCGGGGGAGGGGAGGCTTAGGGGAAAAACCTGGGTATGGAAGGTGCATTTTAGATTCACCTCTCTCAGAATAGAACAATTAGACTCAGTGTCAGAGATGCAACCTGCTACATGCCTGTATTCTGCCCAGTATGACAAAGCGGAGAGACTAAGTGGCGAACTCTGGGAGATTCATAGGAAGAGAAGGACCATGTGTCTTGTGTCTCTTGCTTTGGTCGGTAGCAGATGCCTACATCCTGAATTTCTGACTTAGTCACAAAAGACATTTGTTGAATGATTATAGCCTAAATTGGCTCAAATTATGACAAGATTATGAGTTACTCTAAATCCACTGCATTCCATACCTCTCGCATTCCTCCTCAGTCAAAATGGTTTGCTTTTCACTGCACATGGTGGACACACACACTCAGTTACAGTGACCATCTCTGAGAACCGGCGTTGAGGGAGAGGAATTTTTTAAGTCGTACTTCTATAAAAATGAGCATATTTCACCTTTACCGTGAAAACTAATTAAAAATAATATACCTAGAAATGACACGCAGTTGGCTTAGGGACTTTTCCCTGTTTTGGAACACATAGTATCTAAACAGCAACATACCTAAGTCAAGAAACTTACGGTGGAAGAAACAGTGTCATTTCTTGGCCTTTCCTGGATACATTCACGATGTGATACAGTCTGAGTTACTTTTTCTTATTCATCCTAACAGGGAAACAAAATAGTTCTTCAAAAAGGAAAAAGAAGGCAGGGGAGGGGGGAGGCTAGGGGCACATCACCGAGCCTCTATTCGAAGAAATGAGTGCTTATCAAAAGGAAGAAGAATTAGCACAGATAAAGTAAAACTCTCATGTAAGGCGCTTTAACAGACTGCTTTAAAGACACTTATGGCTTTTAATAAAACTACTCTAAGGATTTGTTAATAAGGCGTTTCTGACCACTCAGGAAACATTCTTTCCCTCTCTTCCACACTTACACGCGAGACTATCAAGATGTGAAAAGGATTAACTGGCTAAAATTGACGCGAAATGTTTTCTTCGGAGCCTCACCACACTCCTCCCGCCAGCTCTTCCGCCCTCCCCGAGCCTAACTTTCTCCCCTCCTCCTGCTTTTCGGGACTCCGTCCCCCACTGTAGTCTGAATTCTCTGGGAAGGGTCATTGCCACCCCAGCGGCTACAGCCTTTCTAAAGGAACAAGTGGGCGTTTCTGAAAAACAAACACCGCTGCCTTCTGCAAGAGGCGGCCCGGACGCGAGAGGAAAGCGCCGAGCGCGGCGAGCGCCGGGAGCGGAGGCGGCCCCGCCCTCGCGGCCCGCGGCTCCCACGCCCCAGGCGGCGGCCGGCCCTGGCTCTCCTCCCCGCCTTCCCGGGCCAGCTCCGGACGGTGCCAACCCCCTCCCACCGCAGCGCGGGCCTGCGACTGCCGCCGCGGGGTGACAACGGAGGGACGCGCCCAGGAGTGGGTCCAAGTCGGTACACTGATGGAAAGATACCCGTCTTGAGGAGCAAACGGATCCCTCTAGCCCAAGGGCTTGGATTTTCCTCTGTGGTGCGCTAGCTGGGTGGTGCTGACACGTTGAGGCCCCTCATCTGCCCCCCCCCCCGCGAGACTCCCACTCCGGAGCCCAAGCCCCCCCTCCGCCCAGGGGTAGCGCACCCCTCGCGCTTCCTCCCTCCCAGGGAACCCTCGCATTTCCTCTTTCTCCTCCCAGCCCTGCCTTCCCCCCGCCCCCGCCTCCAGCCACATGACAGGAAGGGCTTCGCCACGCAACGTCACCGACGTCCGCGACCCCGCCCCTGCCCTCCCCCGCCCCGCACGCAGGGGGCGGCCGGCGGAGGGGCGAACGTGTCGGCGCGCTGAGCGCTCCCCAACCAGGGCTCTCCTCCACGCCGCGGCGGCCGCCGCCGAGCGCGCGCGGGTTCCCGGATGTGCGGCGCTCGCGGAAGCCCCACCCCCGCCGCCGGCTCCGCGCGCCCCCGCCCTCCGCCCCGCTGCGCGCTGCTTTCCCCTCCCTCTCCCGCCCTCCCCCTTTTTCGTGCCTTGAGGTTGCGGGTCAGCGCGAGCCACTGCAGTGAGTCCGTCACGGCTCCGGCGTGAGCTTGAGCGCGAAGCTGCAGCCCGTGAGCCGCCCGGCCCCGCTCCTCCCTCTCCCACTCCTCTTTGCCTCTCCCCCTTCTCGCCGTCTCCGCTCCCGCTCTCCGGGTCTCTGAATCTCGACCTTAATTTTTCTTCTCCCCCGCCCGCTCCCGCGTGCCCAGTCATCCAGCCGGCGCGGGCCCCGCGGCGCCGCCTCCCCTCCCCCAGCCCGCACCCCCTCCCCCGCGGGCGTCCCGAGGGCCGCAGCCGCCCCAGCCGAGCGCAGCTGGGCCGCCGCCGCCGCCGCTTCCTGCGGGAGCCCGTCTGAGCGCCCACACTCCTCCGTCCGAGCGAGCCGCCGACCGCCGAGCAAAATGGTGAGACCTTTGCTTCCCCAATGCACCAGCCCTCCCCCGCCCGCCGCGTCCAGGGGCGGGGGCGGGGGCGAGCCCCGACGACCCGGGTCGGCTTCCCCCGCTGGAAAATTCGAGAGACCCGGCCCGGTGGCGCGACGGGGTTCGAGAGCCCTCAGCGGCCCGGGGGCCGAGGCGGCCGCGGGGGCGTCGGACGGTTGCCTGACAGGACGGCGGGGCCCCCGCGCCCGCCTCCGGGCCTCTGCGGCGCCCCCTCCCTGGCGGCCGCCGGGATTCCGCCTCTGCCTCGACCCCCACGCCGCTCCGGGCCCTCGGCCTGGAGCTGTCCCCTGCTCGCCCCGCATTACTTTTTTTCGGACCCTCGTCCCTGCGGAGCCCCCTTTCACCCCCAGACACTCTCAAGTTCGGGGATATTCCGAAATCCTATGGAAATAAAATGTGACAAATGGCTCTTTATGTAAGACCCACTTTCTCCCCAGGGCTGCTCTGTCTCCCACTCACACTCCATTTTCGAGCGGTGAGCCTTGGCAGGAATCCTGCCGCTCACTTCCCCCTTCTCCCGTTGGTGTTTATTTGGCTGCTGGGCGCAGCCTTACGGGGTTTCTCTCGCTGCTGCTTTTCACTGCGCTGGCGAACCGGAAAGGGCCGAGGTGTATATTCGTGAAAACGCACCCTAACTCGGTCTTTGATAAATGGGGATGCCTGTTTTTTTGCGCTTGCTTCCTGCCAAGGGTCTTTTCGTTTTCTTTGTTACCTCCTGAGTGTCTCTCCCTCTCTCGTGGTGGTTGTTTTTGAATCATGGCGATTTAAATGTGTCTTTCCTTACCCTCACAGTAATCCCTAGGTAGAATTCGCTGCTGTAGTGTTTCAAACCGACGCTAGGGGTGTGTCTCCCGCCTCTCGCTGCAGCCAAGAAATCAACGACGCCCTTTTAGCCCGTTACCGGCTCTCTCGCTCCGTGGTGGCCGGTGTCGTTTCCTTTTGTAATCAAGAATTGTGTACAGGGTAGCAAAGGTTCGCGGTGCTTTTCCAGGGTATCAGAGATTCGAGTATGTGATTTGGTGGTTCGTGCTTTTTCTAAAAAGTCTTTAAACAACTTGCAGGAGATTTTTAGAATGATGTTGGGTAATCTCTTGCATCCTTTCATTGTATTTCACCTTGGATGTAGCATTTAGGTAGTATTTAAAAGGAGAGAGATGGGTTAGTGAAGAAAATTCTGTTGATTGCGCTCGATTGTTAAGCTCGATTTGGTGTGATTGTGCGGGAAGAAAGTGAAATTAGAATATTCAAATAAGTCCGCTTTTACTTAAAGTACAGGTCAAGCGATTAAGTTCACTTACCTAGTGTACTTAAAATCCAAATTCGGAGCAGATTTAGTGATTTTGATATGTGTAAGTTTTCCCCTGCCAACTTGGGAGGTATCTCAGAGATGACTTTGGCTCGCGGAGTCACAAAAATTTAGGCTTTTCCAGACTGTTAGAAAAAACAGCTTAGTTCAGAGTCATTCATATACAACTTCCTTATACATGTATTTTACTCGAAGGTCAGGATCTTGAAGATCTTTGTGCACTGCAGTGAATGTTTGTTACCTGTATTTATAAACAGTAAAATTTGAGAAACAATGATCTGTTTGTATATAATATAGCAGAATGATCTAGTTGGCAAGTAGTTTTTCTTTCTTATCGTATATTCCCCCAGCACCCCCACCTGCCCCCTTTTTTTTTGAACAACGGACTGAATTTCGGAAATCCTCTTTTAGCTCTTAAATTTATCTTCCTGGTATTAAGTGTTTTCTTATATTTTAAAAGTATTTTAAGACTTTTCCACACAATATTGTTTTCTTCCGGGTCATCATTTCTCTCTTCTTTCACGTTTTCTTTTCAGTATTTATTTTCTCATTACTGGGCTCTTTTTTCAACCATCCTCTCAATAATATCTCAGAACCTACATTGTTTTTTGTGACAGTGGCTTCCCAACTTTAGGATTATTTGGTCTGCTGAATATAGCCCTGGTTTCAGAGTATCTGTAGCTCAGCTCTGCCATATGGGATGTAGATTAACTCCAATGAATTGGGCTGTGGAGTGATCTGGTTCATTTTTCTAGTTAACTGATCACTCATTTCTGAAAATTCTCCCTCTCTTTGGAAAATCTTTATTATAGCTCTTACTAGGTAATCGTGAGCATATTTACATTTCCATTTTTGTCAACAGATTTTAATTTATGAATTAATATATGATTATTACTGATTAATTCAAGTAAGGGGAAAGTAAAAGGCTTATTAGATTGGATTGAAACTGTCAAGAATCTTTTCTGACAGATATTAATTTTAGCTGCTACCTTAAAACTAGTGTACTTTTTTCCCCTCTGAGAATTAGGTCTTTCAGAACTCCCTTCACCTCTATTTGAGTTTTATTTTTTTATTATTTTCTTAATTCTCACCTGAGGATTTTTTTTATTGATTTTTATTGATTTAGAAAAAGAGAGGGGGAGGGAGAGAAACATCGATCTGTTGCCTCTCGTATGCACCCTGACTGGGAATCAAACTCGCAGTTTTTTTTCTTTGATGTGTGGGATGATGCTCCAACTAACGAGGCACTGGGCCAGGACTCTATTTGAATTTTAAACTGCTGAACATCCAGGTGGAATGGTAATTACGCATATGAATACAAAACAGTGAGTACTGAGCTCCTAGGAATTTTCCCCAAATAATTAATGGTCAGTTGCCCTTGAAAAAGTAAATAAGTAGATGTTACTGAAATAAACATATCTTCACAATTACTTCTAGGTAGGCATTCATAATTTTAGAGTACTTCAATGTTACATGTAAAGAAACGGAAAAAATAAAATAATCAAGTAGAAGAATGTGTAGGTCGCTGTGATTGAAAACAGTCTGAGTAATTTTTGAAGGAGTAAATTTTGTAGGGTCATTTTTAGAAACCTGGTTAACTTTTCACATATCAGAAATAGTTTTTACTATGTGTTTAGTATAATTTAGAAATATAACCAAGCTTTTTGTATCTGTTATTGGAATGGGTTATGTGAATTTTGTTTTGGATGCATATATGAACATCATGCATAAGTAGTTAGCTATTTCAAATTTTGTTACTTAGGGCAACTATAAATTTTATAAATAATCTTTTTACTTTGTGTGTTTTTAAACTTTTTATTAAAATTATCTCCATGATCTATAAATAGAATTTAAAACACATTTATTGCTGTTTATACTAACTGCACCTAGAGTTGTACACAACATATTCTATCTAGTTCAGATTTTCAGACAAAGAAAGGCTACTTTTTTAAAAAGTCAAGCAACGTATCTTATGGCCAGCAGAATTACAATTCATGTCAGTCATGAGGAGAAAAATTCTCCACTTACGTCCCATAATGGATGAAAAAATTAAAAGGTAAAGAAGGTAAAGAAATTGCCACCAACAAGAGGGACAGACCACTGTGGGAGGATCAGACATCTGTCATAGGTAGTAAGGCAAGCAGTGTAAGGAATACTTTGGGCCCAGAATCTGGGCAAGCAACAGGGATTCAGTCATAACAAATGCTTGCAGATTTTGTCTGTTGTTCACTGGTTATTGTGCTCGGTTGTGGAGGATAGTAAAATGATTAAGGCAGGTTTCCTACCTTCATTTAAGTAGAGAACATTAAGACAGATGCTAGTCAGTGTGAAAAAAAGTTAGCATGAGTGATCATATGAGTAATAAACACAAAGCCCAGTAGAAAGAAATTGAGGAAGGAGCAAGATCAGTATCATCTGGGGTTAGGGAAAGTTTTATGAAGGAGGTGACAATTGAGCTGGGTCTGAAAAAAATATTAGGATTGCAGTAGGCAGAGTTGGAGGCAGCTAGGAAAAGACTTAAAATCCCGGAGATAGGAACAGGCAACATATTTGGAGTACTGATCCTCAAATTCTGCTGCCTGGACCAACAGCACCAGCATCATCTGGGAACTTGTTAGGCTCTGCACCAGACCATCTGAATCCAAAACTTGGAACGGTGCCAAGCGGTCTAGATTTTTATACATCTTCCAGGTAATTCTGGTACATGCTAAATTTTGAGAGCCACTTTTTATAGAATATCAAGGAAAGTATTTAAATTTTAGTTGAGTGTCTCTTACATTTGCCCTGACTATGCAAACATAAGACACAATTTCCCAGGAACTTAATCAAGTAGGGTAAAAAAACTAAACATGGGTGCTGTAAGAAACACATGTCAGGGGAGAGATTTAATGTAAACTGGGGTGGGGTTGGGGCAGGGAGATGACTCAAATAAAGCTTCTCTGGAAGAGATGGTGTCTGAGCTGAGTTTTAAAACGATGAGTAATTTAGCCAGTGGGAAAGTTGCTCTAGATGAGAGCTTTATGATTAAAGCCATGCAGGCATGAGATATTCAAGCCTGTTTGACATGGCTGGAGAGTTAGGGGTTTAGGGTAGGAGAAAGAGGTGGTAAGATAAAGTCATGTCCTATGAAGGAGTTTATATTTTTTCCCTAAAGCCAGTGGGAAGCTGTTATTTTTAAGCAGGAGAATGACTTTGTCACACTTGTAGTAGTTTTCCCCCCTATTCCAAGGGGCATGCTTTCCAAGACTCCCAGTGGATTCCTGAAGTCACAGATAGTATTGAACCCTATATTCATATACTATGTTTTTTCCTATACATACATACCTATGATAAAGTTTAATTTATAAATTAGGCACAATAAGAGATTAATAACAATAACTAATAGTAAAATAGAACAATTATAACAATATACAGTAATAAAAGTTATATGAATGTGATCTCTAATACACACAACCAAGATAGCTACTAAGTGGCTAATGGGCGAGTAGTGTATATAGTGTGGATACTCTTGGCAAAGGGATGATTCACATCCTAGGCCAGATGGAGTGGGACTGAGAGGTGGTGTGAGATTTCATCATGCTACTTAGAATGGCACCCAACTTAAAACTTATGAACTGTTTATTTCTGGAATTTTACATTTAATATTTTTGGACTTTGGTTCACCACAGGTAACTGAAACCTTAGAAAGTGAAATGTGGATGAGGGGAGACTACTGTACTTTTTTAGAGAGATCAATTTGATGGCTATGTGGATAATAAAATAAAGTAGATGAATCTGGACATGGGGACCAATTAAGAAATGAGGGTAATTCATGTGAGAAATAAGGACTTGAAAGAATGTAGTAACAGTGCATATGGAGTAGAGGTATGAGACAGACACATTAGGAAGAAGATAGGACTTGGTGACTGTTGGATTATGGGGGAAAATAGGGGTGAATTCTGTTGTAGCTTCTGTCTTGGGTGACTGGATAGATGATAGTGCCATGCATTCAGGAAATATTTATTGAGCACCTACTTCCAGTTCTAGGGATACATGGGAAATGCTAGCCCCTCCGTGAAAAACTTCCAGTTTGCTAGGATGACTGGTTTCATATTTAGTTTTTTCTTACCTTTTGGTAATTAATGTTTAGAATGCTAAACATTTTTAAGTTCAGTAGGAGAGGGTGCTGTGAAATATTAAAGGGCCTGCTGCATAGATACAATGGCCCAGGAGATAGCAGAAGGAACTTGATAGCCTGGATGTAGGAAGAGGCAACATGTTTGAGCAGTGATTCTCAAAACATTGATCCTGAATTAGCATCAGCATCAATGTGTATTGTTAGAAATACACATTGTCTGCCAAGAAGATACAGGACATTGAAATTTGGGAGGTTGATGATGATTTCTGTTTTGTTTGGACATGTTGAATTTAAAGTAATCATGGGTCATCTGGGTAGATATGGCCAACAGGTAATTGGCTATATCTGGACCTCAGATGAGAAATCTGGGTTTGCATTAGGGATTTGAGCATTGTTTTTGTATTTGTACTAGGTAGTAGTTGAAACCATGAAACTGGATGAAATCCTATAGAGAAGAAAGAATATAAAATGAGAAGAGTGCAAACCTTGAAGAACATTGCATTAAAGAGTCAGGTAGAGGAGGAACCTGTGATGTTATCAGAGTAAGTAGCTAGGGGGATGGTTGGGAAATTAGCAGAGCGATGTCAGATCTGAAGGAATCAGCAGTGTCTAGATATTGCAGAGATTAGGAAAGAGGAGAACTTAAAAGTGTCTGTAGGAGGGATCAGGCCACTTTGGGAACAGTACAAAAAACCCACAGCATTTTGTACTGGCAGCAAGGAAAGCCAGGATGCAGTGCATTGAGGAATGGGTGGGGGCCAAACACTGAGTATAAACTGTTCTTTGAAGCTTTGACTACTAGGAGGGAAGATGAAAGCTACAGAATTTAGGCACCAAGCCAGGAAATAAGGTGCAGTTGAAGATTCAAAGGGTTTAAGACGGAATTATTGATAGTTTGAGCAAGGAGGTAGGAAGGCATATGACTGTCCTTAGACAAGAGGAGAGATTTCTCTCATCTGTTAACGTGAGAGGGAAGGGAAGAAAAAATCCCTGAAGGCTATTATAGAGGTCATCATCTTTAAGACTAACTCAGTTACGTTCTGGGTAATGAAAAAGATTTTAAGGGGATGTAAACTGAGAATGCAGAGGCCTTGTCTTTGTCTTCTCATTGTTATATTCCAAATACTTGGTATATAATAGACGTTAAGTAGTGTTTGAAGGAGGACTATGTGAATGAGTAAGTGGACAAAGGAGCAAGTGCAGATGAGACAGTGGTGGCAGTGAGTGTCAGTTATTTTTTTTGAGACATTCATGAAGAGAATGGTTTACAGTGAGGTAAGTTCTTTTTAGGATAGATGTCGGTATTCTTTAGCATTAGAAGACAAGCCAGGAGAGGGAGCTGGAGCTGTAAAGAGGGTGGTTAATGGACTGAGCCCTAGAAGTGGTAGAAAGAAGAGGGATAAAAGGAAAGGAGGGACATCAAAAAAGGGGGGGGGAATCAGGGTGAGGAGAGGAGGCCAGGGCAACAGATACATTTTAATGGAGTTCATACCAGGTGGCCTAAATCGTCTCAGTAACTTGAGATAGTTTGAGGCAAGATTATCTGCTGAAGTTGAGATTGAGGCTGAGGCAAATGGGGTGAGATTGAGGGTGAGGAGTATGGAAAAGGATTATAATATCAGTTTGGGGGGATTTGGTAGGCAGTTAACAGGGTATTAAGTAAATATTACTAAAGAGTAGGTGGACCCAGGAGAGGACAACAGTGGGTCAGTGACCTCAGAAATGAATCTGGGAAACAGGAGTTTTAGCAAGAAAAGAGCTTACTGCTCTCTCAGTCTTTGTTTTAGTAACTTCTGATCAAGTTACATGGGTCTAAAAGGAACCATTTTCTGAGTTCATGTTTTAGGTAAGGGAACATATAATTGTAGATTGATATTGTTTAAAAAAATGTTTAAATTCTTTAGATACTATTAATTCGTTTAAAAATTAAACCACACTGAAAGGTATAAAATGGAAAGTAAATCTTTCCTAATCACCCTTTCCTCTTGTATTGACCACTGTTGTGTTTCTTGTATGTTCTTTCCAAGAGGGAGTTTTTTTCTTCCATTTAAAAAAAAATCTATGCTAGTGTATGGATTTATTAACTTTTCTATAATTTAGTTTTTATTAAAAAGATTACAAAGATCAGACTTGGAGATTTTAATACCACCATGCTCTAGTTTACTCATTACAATCAGTTTACTTCAAGGTTTTTAATCGTATTTCAGATGTAAACATTGAGTCAAAAACAGTTCAGCATACTTTTTCTAATCAGGTAACAATTTCATAATGATTGATTTTGGTACTTTAAAAAGGGTCTGAGCTGTGATAGTATTCTTATGAAATTACTCTTACGGACAGTAATATTTTACTAGAACATTGTGCTTCTTCCACTTACCATCTTATTAAGCATTAACTACATGGATAACAATTCCTTAAATGAAAAAGAGAATAATCTCAAGTGTAGTGGATAAAGCATCTGTTTTATTTCAAGCTTGCCAAATTAAAAATTCTACCTCACTTTTACACTTCCAAATAAACCTTTTCATCAACAGCCCTACAACTAAACTACTCTCCCTTTCTGAGTTTTCTTCTGGGACTTCCTCTTTGTGGTCATGAGTTTGACAGTATAATTAAAACTAATGTAGAGATCTGGCACAGGAATAAAATTTTGAAATGAAATGTGACTAATACATGTTTACTGGTTTGTTTTTGGTTTTTATAGTCTTGTTCTATAAAAATATTTAAAACATTTGAATATTTCTATATGAAATCCTTTAAAATTTAGCACTGATAATTCAGCAAGTTATAGGTTTTAATAGGTTCCTTCTGCATTTTTGTTTTGTTTTGTTAGTTACATCCCTTTCTCAAGACTATCATAAGGAGGGCCATGTTAATAGCCCTATTGCTATACCAAAAAACATTTCTGTAAGTGAAATACTACTTTGACTTGTTTTTCTGGTAGCATTATTAAGTTCATTTGTGCTATAGCTAGGTCTCTTTTGTCTTTTGTAACGATACAGACTATTTTCATTTGTATGTTAGTTTTAGGCATGCATTTTAACAACTGGCCACAAGAAAATGAAGCATAGCAACCTACAGAAGGATCATACCTTTACCATTAGTCTTATAAGAGCTATTAGCATTTTTTTAAATTGATTTTTAGAGAGAGGAAAGGAGAAGGGGGGAGAGAGAAACACTGATGTGAGAGGCATGGATAGGCTGCCTTCCGCACACCTCCTGCTGGGGACTGAGCCCCCAACTCAGGCATGTGACCTGACTGAGAATCGAACCTGCAGCCTTTCAGGGCACAGGGTGACACCTAACCAACTGAGCTACACTGACCAGGGCACATTAGCATTTTTATTTATTTATTTAAAAAAATTTTTTTTGGCCTGCCTATGAAGTTTTTTTTTTTCTTTGTTTAATCCCCTCACCTTTTCCACCCAGCCCTTCAACCCCCCCTCCTCTCTGACAGCTGGCAGCCTGTTTTCTGTATGTATAAGTCTGTTTCTATTTTGTTAGTTTATTTTACTCATTAGATTTTGCATATAAGTGAAATCATATGGTATTAGTCTTTCTCTGATTGGCTTATTTCACTTAGCATAATACTTTCCCCTTTTTATTTATTTTTAATCTGCCTAGTTGTGGGGATGATTTTCTTTTATATCCTCTTGAGTATGCTGCCACAAGCAGTGTCCTTTTATAGGCATGAAATAAGCCGGCATCCTTGAGTATTATTTACTTGTAAGGTACTCATTAATAAAAATTAGAATGTCAGGAAAAACAAGTGCTAATAGGTAATAAGTGAAATCTGTGATTTTATATTTTCCTAACAAATATAATTTTGTGATTATTAACTATAATAATCTTTATCAAGTAAATAGTGAATTTATGTATAGGTAAACTTCACCTCTGCCTTCTAATGAATTTATGTACAAGTAAGCTTCACTTCTGCCTTCCTGTCTGGTTGTCACTGTCTCTTTACCTTTACCATCGTACTTCTTGACTTTTATCTCTGTTGCTCTTTTTCTTGTTTTACAGTCTACTGCAGTCTAGATCTATGATGTCCAATTCAGTATTCAGTAGCTACTTATGGCTGTTTAATTAAATGGAATTAAAATGAATTAAAATCAAATAAGAATATAAGTTCAGTTCTTCAGTCACAACAGCTACATTACAAATGCTCAGTAGCAACTTATGGCTAGTGGTTACTGCCTTAAGGTAGATATAGAATATTGCCATGGTTGTATGCATCTGCATTTTACTGAAACTTCTTATATTGGCAGTAATCTTATAAACCAGCATGAGATTCGGAGTTGGAAAGATTTTAATTTAGATTCTGATTCTGCCATTTATTAGCTATATGACTGTGAATAAGTACCATAAACTTCCTAGGCATTATTTAGTACATTGTAAATGGGGATAACATCATCTCAGATTGTGGTGACATTGGTGTCTGGAAATCTAGTAGGTAATCATTAAATACATTTGGTTCTTTATTGTTCTTCTTTGAAATGTTGGACATTGATGGGAACTCTTGAAATTTTCTCCTCTTTTGGCTTCTAGGCCGTTTTAAATATGACTATTACTTTTGCACCTAAAATTCCATATATTATGAAACTAAAATACTTAACATAGCCTGTAGACTCCATAAGTTCTACCTGTTGTTTACTTCAGCTTCTTCTACATGTTCCTGCTTTCTCTCTATACTCTAGCCACTATGTTTTTCTGTTTATTCTACCACTAGAGCCTTTTGCACAGGCTGTGTTGGAGTGCCTCAAAAGTCCCTCAAATAAGTGACTGAGCCTCCCACCCCTACACCATGTTAGGCTGTGTTCCTATGTGCCTTTTTATGTTTTCTTTGTAGCACATGATTAATTAGTTCTGTGGATGTTTGGTTGCTTTCTGTCTTCCCATTGTTTAATGTGAGCTCCCTGAGAGTGGATATTTATCTAAATAAGGGTATCTGTAAGAAACCAAACTCAGCGTAACTAAAACTACATTAATTATTGCCTTCTTTCTCATGCTTCATCATTTCCTAGTTTTTCTTAATGGAAACCCTATCTATCCATTCACTTCTCTCTGGAAACCTGGTGTTCCTTTTTCTCCCTTTTACTACTACCTGAGTCTTCAGCAGTTATCAGTTGCAGTCTGTACTTTAGATAAAAGAGTAAAACATAGAGACAGGGCTTGTCTGGTGTTGTGGGAGGCTCAGTCATTTACTTAAGGAACTTCTTAGGCATTCCAGTCTGGCTCACATACTATTGATAAAGAAGAAAATGTATTTATAATGTTCCCAGCATATTAGTGCTCCGTGCTGTGAAGTCGTGGCAGTTGAGTCCAAAATAACACTAGCACAGTTGAAAGCAGTGCAGTGAAGAATGCAGTACTGTATACTATCCATATAGCCCACATTCTTTCTCTTGACTCAGTTTTGGAAGAACTGAGTCAAGTGTTGGAAGAATTTATTTCACAATTCCCCCAGATGTTTGTGCATTTTTCCTTTGTTTTCAAAACTTAGCTTGAAATACACTGTATACTTTTTTCTATTACTTTCACCTGTACCTTTAAAAAGTTCAATACTTAGTATATCTTTATGTTAATATGTTTATTAGGATTTGTGTTGATTTTGTTAGTATTCTGGTTACAGAGTTGCATAGGTTTTGAATATCTGCTTCCAACTCTTTTCCTTAAGCCATGTTATTTTTAATGTGTAGTGTTAAGAACAAGAAGTTTTTTCAGGAACATAAGTATCATGTTATAGCAAACATGTCCTTTCATTTCTGTGCCAAATGCCTCTTGAATCAGCTTCTTCATCTCCATTGCCACTGGCATTGTTGTCGTTCCATTTATTTCTCTTAACCTACTTAATACCTTGCTCTTTTTGCCCCCAGTTTCTTCCGTCCTCATTCTGTCCTTGGTATTGCCACCAGAGTTTTTCTTCTGAAGAGGAAACCAAGTGTCACTACCTTATTTAAAAGTCAGTGCTACATCTTCTAGAATTAAAAATATAAACTCCTTTCATGGCACTCATGTTCTCATCCTTATTTCTGGCCATCCTTATGCTATATCCAAGTCAGGTCTCTTGGTTCATTGTAGTCTCTCATGGAATTTAAATGTAAATGCTAGGTGGGTGAGTAGGCTTTTGTCCTACTGGCTTGGGAAGCTCAACAGAGGTGAAACTGAGTTAAGTTACATTTATCGTCATTGCTGGAGGAAAAAAATGACAAAACTGAAGCTGCCATACTTCAAGCACATGGTATGAATGCAGAGTTTTTGGAAAAGATAGTAATACTGGGAAAAATAGAAGGCATAAGGAAAAGATGATGACCAAATATGAGATGGATTTATTACGTGAAAGCAGCCATAGGCATGAGTGTGTAGTAGAGCTATTATAAAGTGTTAGATGTCTTCTGGTCACTCTGCTTGCCCAGTTTGAACTTAACATGTAGCCGCTATTTGGGCATTTTATTATTTTTTCTAGTTATTTTACTCATTAGGATAGAGTTGTGTAATGTCAAACAGTTATTTAAGTGCTGAAAGAATACCATAATCATTTTGTTGTTGATTATGTTACTTTCAGTGAATTTTTTTGATACTATGAGATATAATATGTTTTGATGGAACAAGTATGGAATGTAGAATTGGGAGATCTATATTAGAGTATTCTGCATCTGTAAAATGGTCATAAGGCTGCCTGATTTAGAGTTCTTGTGGGTATTGGGTAAGGTAAATTACCTAAGATGCTTGATAAAGTGCAAAATGCTGTTTAAATTTTTGAAAATAAAACTACTAAAAAATACACTAGTATGCATTATTCATGTGAGATCTAGGTTTCATATACTTCATTCTAATTTTTGTGCAGCTTATGAAGTAGATTGTTTTGGTATACAAATAACAGAATATCCATCCAAAAGTCATCCAAAAATAAGGAATACGTTATTTCACAAATTAAGAAGCCCAGGGCCAGAGTTGGTTCAGCTGTCCATCATTTTCATCAAGGATGTAGGTTTCGGTTTACTTTAAAGCTGGGCATATCAGGAGAGTTGCCACAATTTCAATTTTATATACCAACATCTGTCTGAAGGAGAGCAGGGATCACTTCTTCAAGTTTCTCTTTTTATTAGAGAGGAAGAATTTTCTTAAAAGTCTGATAGCAGGTTTTTGAAAATATTTATTTTTATTGATTTCAGACAGAGGAAGGGGAGAGGGAGAAACATGAATTGGCTGCCTTCTGCACGCCCCCCACTGGGGATCCAGCCTGAAACCCGGGCATGTGTCCTGCATGGGAATCGAACCAGGGACCTCCTAGTGCATGGGACAACGATCAACCAACTGAGCCACACTGGTGGAGCTCATAGCAGGTTTTTTCCTTAGGTCCCATTGTATTCTTCATGTGTTCTGGCATATCAGAAAAAGATCAAGTTCCTTACTCTGGCAGTTAAGTTGTTTTTTGGGGTTTTTTTTCCTTCTTTTTTTTCAGTTTTATTGAGAAATAATTGACATACATTAGCATGTCATACAGCATGATGGTTTGATTACCACAATAGGTTCTGTTAAAATACGTCATTTCATATAGCTACAATAAAAAGAGAAAAAAGGAGAAAAGAAAAGAGAAAAGAAAAAGGTTTTCCTGTGATGAGAACTCTTTAAGGTTTATTCTCTTTCCTATATATCATACAGCAGTGTTAACTATGGTCATGTGTACATTACATCCCTAGTACTTATTTTATCTTATAGCTGGAAGTTTATACCTTTTGACCACCTTCCTCCAAGGCAGTTCTTAAAAACTGGCTCTAGCTTACCAGAGGTTAGGCCTTATAGTAGTAAAAATAACCTCTTCAACATTTTATTTCATACTCTGAACAATATTTTATTTGGTGCTCTGATGGGATTGTAGGCAGTGAAAATTATATTTGGCTTCTGGTTATACTGCACCCCTTTCCTCACCAGTACATAGCTATTACCTATGTATCGTCAGCCTTTTCACAAAAGTAATTTCTGTACCTAGTTTACCATAACCAAAATTCTGCTTCCTTCCAAAGGATATCATCTACCTGGTAGCCCCTTCAAGTGAAGGAAGGCTGCTCATTTTAAGTTAGGAGTGGGTGGGAGTTGTTGGCATTATGTTCAACCAGGAGTTGGGAAACTTTTTCTGTAAAGGGCCAGATAATAAATATTTTAGGCTTTTTGGGCCGTACAGTCTTTTGCAAATTCTCACCTCTGGCATTGTAGCTTGAAGCAGCTATAGACAGTACATAATTAAATAAGCATGGCTGTGTTCCAATAAAACTTAATTTACAAACACAGGTGGCAAATTGTTTCTAAAAGCACAACAAAAGATAAAAGATAAATTAAACATCACCAAAATTAACAACTTTAAGTGCTTCAAAGGATACCAAGAGAAGGAAAAAACCCACAGGATGGGAGAAAATTTTTGTAAATCATAGATCTGATAAAGACTTCTATCTAGAATATATAAAGAATTCTTATGACTCAGTAACAACGACACACCCAACTAAAAATGGGTAAAGGGTCTAAGTAGACATTTCTCCAGAGAAGATAAACTGATGTTCGATAAGCATATGAAAAGATGCTCAACAAATCAAAGCCACATGAGATACCACTTTACACCCACTGGCATGGCTATAATAAAAAAGGCCAGGTAAGTGTTGGTGAGTATGTAGAGAAATCAGAGCCCTCATAACATTACTGGGGGGGACTGTAAATGTTGTAGTTGTGTTAGAAAACAGTTCTCAAAATGTTAAACATAGAGTTACCATATGTCTTAGTAATTCCATTCCTAAGCAGTGTATACCCACAAGAAATGAAATAAAAAAACTTGTATGTGAATATTCATAATAGCATTATTCTTAATAGCCAAAAAAAGAAAAAAGAAACAGTCTATCAGCTGATGAATGGATAAGTAAAATGTGCTATATCCATACAAGGAAATACTATTTGGCAGTAAAAGTATTGATTCTTACCGCTACAGAGATGAACCTTGAAGATACTCTGCTAGGTAAAAGAAGCCAGTTACAAAGGAGCACACACTGGATGATTCCATTTATATGTAATGTCCAGAATAGGCAAATATAGAGACAGAAGGATTACTGGTTGTCTAGGATTGGAGTGAGGAAGGGAAGTGGGCAATGACTGCCAGTGGATGCGGACTTTCTTTTTGGGGTGATGAAAATGCTCTAAGTCTGATTGTGGTAATGGCTGCACAACTTGGGATGTAACTCACAGCATGACGACTATAGTTAATGATACTATATTGCATATCTAAAAGTTGCTAAGAGAGTAAGTCTTAAAAGTTTTCATCACAAAAAAAATTTGTAACTATGGTAACATGTTAATTGTAATTATTGTGGTGATCATTTTGCAATATATACAAATACTGAATCATGCTGTACACTGGAAACTAATATTATATGTCAGTTATATATCAATTAAAAAATATATATACTTAGGAAAAACCAAGAAGTACTAGGCCCGAATTGACCTGGGGCCATAGTTTGCTGGTCCCCCTCCCCCAATAGATTATTACTTATTAACTCTTATACAGTCATTCCCTTCTATCTCTCTGTACCTTTCTGTATTTCTTCTCGCTGTTATCTAACATCTTTCTGGATACTCTGGTTTTTCATTCAGAATTTAGGTTCCTGTGTCACATTTTCCCACTAGGTTCCACCGTCACTTTAAGTCATTATGTACATCCTTGTTATAGGGTTCCTTGACCTTCTCTGTTTTACTAACCCATACTTTCTCTCTACTTCCACTATTTCTGTGGCGATAGTCAAGATGGTTTCTTACCATCATCCAGAACTGTCCCACTGGTGCTAGGACTTTATTTTCTCTCTTTTGAGATTCTTTTCTCAATTATAATGATTTAAAATGCTATGTTGGTAGAATTTTCTGTTTTGTTTTGGGAGTATATGTGTTTTTAAATTAAAATATAGTACCAGGTTATCATTGCTCTCTATAGGAAGTTGTTGAGTAATTTTCATGTAATAATATTTTACATTTTCCATCCCTTTACTACTACTCTTAGCTGTCTCCACTTGTCTCACATCCTCTTGCTGTCATGCTTCTGTGATTGTGACTACTGTGTTAAATATATGAACAACACATTTTAAATTGTTATGCCAGTGTGAGTTGGCAGTGATGAGCCACTTGAATTTGATTGTTCTGAGATGAAAAGAAAATGGTTACTGTACCTTATTGCTTTTCTTGTATAATATAGAAAGGGTGTGGCTATATGATATATTATTGGTAAGAATACCATGGGAATTATATTAGCGCGAATTCAAATTTGGTCTCTGCCACTACCAGCTGTGCAGCCTTGTGCAAGCTGCTTAATTAAACATAGCACCCGTTTATGCAGAAGATTGTTTAGAGGGTAAATGAGATCATGTATGTAAAGTCTCTACAAGAGTCTCCAGCGCAGGATGTTTTTTTATTTTCTTGTATTCAGTAAGTTTTCCTTTGTTCTGTTCATATTTGTATTCACAAAGCTAACTTTTAAAGATTACTTCCTATATCAGTTTTTACCTTTTAAAAAATCCATTAGAGCTTGACAAAGTAACAACATTTATTGTATTGCATACTTAGTTTGAACTAAAGTAAAGTAGCTACTGAAATTTAAATTAGTACATCTGAAATGTCTGAAGGATTTGAGGACTTTATATAAAGAATTGAATTAATTTGAAGAAAAGTAATTTTATTGTTAGAATAAAACCAGATGAAAAGAGCCAGCAGGTGTTTTATGTATACATATATATTTTAAAAGCTAAATTTTACTTTTAATAAAGTTTTTGTCGTATATCTGTTGCTTCTTGAAATATTTTGTACCTTTGGGAATGAAATCTTATTAAATCCTTCGCTTTATTAATTGCTTAAATTGTATTAAGCGTGTTTGTAAGATATCATCTTTAACCTTTTTGGACAAATTCTCTTTTAAGAGTTTTCTTAAATGTTATAGCCTCATTCCTGGGAAAATTGTGGGTTGGCATAAAGAAAATGGTTAATTGGCAAATGAACTACGTATAAAGTTCATATACCAGTTGTTTGGGACTCAAACATTTTTCCAAAGAAATAACAAAAAGGAATAACGATTTACAAAAGCATATTTCATTGATAATTCAAAATATTTTTAAGTATTTCTGTGTGTTATGTAGTGAAGAATAATTGTAGTTTAAAAAAATGCTTTGCTGTCATTGGAGCTTGCAGTGTAGTAAGGTAATCATAATGGGAAACTGATTCCATATCTGGAAACAACTCTTTGCTTTTAACTTATATACATCCTTGTTTTATTGTTCCTTGTTAAGATTGAATCTTAAGCCTAGTTAAGATAGAATATTGTTATAGCTACAGTAGTTGGGTGACTACTCAGAAAATATTTTTCTCTGACAGACCCAGAATAATGTGGCACATCTTTGTGTGTTCATTAAATAAGGAAGTCCTTACAACTGTATGTTAATAGTGAATTGGCTGATCATCTAAAAATATCATCCCTTAAGGTCATTTTAAAGATAGTTTTGTAGGGCTAGTGTTGTTAAGTTACTTTTAGCATAGCAATCTACATAACCTAGAGTTGTTATTGATCAGATTAAAGTTATACCTTTTAATAATATGACTTAATTAAAAGAGAGTAATTATTTTGTCCCCTTTGTGACTGAATTCCTTCCTGCTTGAACTTTTTCCTTAAATGATTTCTAAAACCATATTAGAATATGAACCATAATAGAACCAAAGTAATATGTTTTTTTATAGTATAAGAAAACATTATAGAAAAATATAGATCATGATAAAGCCGTAATAGAATATTAAACTACTAGACTATCACCATATTCTACTGATTCTCTTCCTGTATTTAATCATTCACTTTGTTTATGGTGAATTTCTCTTGTATTTTCTACTATTTTTTATTTCATTTTCCATTTTTTATGAACTGACTCTTCCTTGAGTGGTGAAGGCTACCCATCTGTATGTCGACCATTTCCAAAATCGTATCTTTAGTATGATCTTTCCCTTGAGTGCAGGTTCTGAACTTGCTGATATGTCTACCTGTATGTCCACAGATGCCTACAGTTTTAAAATTGTATGTTTGAGGAACCGGAGAAAATGCACTGTTTATTACTTGATTATGCCTTAGCATATTGCAGTGCACTTAGATGGGCATTCCCCCTTCTCCTTCTCACTAATAGTTCTGTAAAAGGGTATAAATAGCAGGCTCTCACCCTTTTGACATGCAGAAAAATGCTTCAGAATATTAATAAGCAATGTAAAGATACAAATTCACATAGTAAAAATATTCATACGGCAGTAAAAATCAGGTGCGCTTAAAATTAATCATAATTTAAAATAAGAGATGATAAATTAAAATTAAATGCTACATTAAAATGAAGAACTTTTCTTCATCAGGTGATACCATTAGCCATTCACAATTAAAAGGACCTATGGCTCCTTGGAGAAATAGCTGATCTCAGGACTGGAGCAGAGAAAGTACAATGTCTACTTGGAACATTTTGTGCCAGAACATAATGAGAGCCCAGAGAATGATGAGGACATGGTAAAAGGACACAGGAACCAGACTGAAGGGGAAGAATTCCCTCTGGCCAAATATGGGACAATATAAGCATCAAATTTGATAATGATAATAAAAGATTATAAGCCATTAAAATAAAATCTATGAATCCACACTGAAATAATACAGAAATGGAGGAGAAAAGGAAGCCTTTTCCTACAGGAGAAAGCCAAATAATACATGTTGAAGGAATGACAGAATTAGAAAACTACCATATGGCAATTGTATGAGTTAACCTGTTGCTCCAGAACAAATTACCCCAAGTGGTAGTGGCTTAGAATAACACACATTATTTCACAGTTCTTGTGACAGGGCTTAGTTGGGTTCCCTGCTTCATGGTTTATCAGAAAACGGAAATCAAGGTTTCAGCCTGGGTCTGGGTATCATGAAGGTTTGATTGGGTGATTGGGGGAAGATCCACTTCCTCATTCATTGATTGATGGCGGCATTCAGTTTCCTGTGGTCTCTTGGCTGCAGGCCACCCTCAATTTCTTGCTATGTTAGCTTCATTAAAGCATGTAAGCTGAGAAAGCTATAGAAAGCTACTCTTGGCAAGATAGAATTCAGTGTTTTGAAACCTAGTTACAGAAGTGCTATCCCTTATTTTTGTCATGTTCATTTGGTTAAAGTTAATGCTACTAGTAATGTAAAAATCAGCATTACCTGCCACCTGATATCTGGAGGGTATAATTGAGTCTAATCATGAGGAAGTATCAGGCAAATCTATTGAGAGACAGTCTACAAATAACTGGGCAGTACTTTTTAAATGTCAAAGTCATAAAAGACATAAACAGACTGAGGAATTATTTCAATTTAAAGTATGCTAAAGAGAGACATGACAATTGAATACAATACATAGTCTAGGATTTTTTCTTTTTTGCTATAAAGAATGCTGTTGGAACGTATTTATGTATTATAGGGTAATATAGAGTATTATGGAACCATAATAGAATATTAGCACTAGTAGAGTAGATCCATAGTGTATATTGGTTCTGTTGCTGTATTGGAGTGTTTTTTTTCATTGGTGAATTCTCGTCAAATTCTTTAAATGTTGATATTACCTGTTGGCAAAGTTTAAATCTGATCTTTAGATTGGATCAGCAATTTTCACAGTAACACTAAAACATTATTTGTTTTATTCACTGTTTACATTCACACGAACTGTGCAAAACCAGTGGTTGGTAATACCAATGGTTGGCAACATGCTGTACCAGTAGTCATCGTATTCTTCACTGCCATGCAGTTGCAGTTTTAAAAAACACCAGCTTCATGTAAGAATATCCTTGGTAAGGCAGTAAAAAGTATTTTATTAAATCTAATCACTGTGTACATATATCTTAATGTTCCGTATGATGAAATGATTTATTTACAAAGCACCACTTCTGTATACTGAAGTTAAGGTGATGGTTTTGAGAAAAAACAAGTATTTATGTGATTTGCAAGCTGAACTAGTTGCGTTTTTCATAGACCACCAAAACTACTAAAGAACAACTGGCAAAATCTGGTTATTCACACTTGAATATTTCGCAGACATAGTTTCATAAATGAGCAGTGAGCCTGTCACTTGAAGGAAAACAACTGATACACATGAAACATGAGAAAAATAGAAAACTTCAGCAAATAAATAGAGATATAAAGAAGGACAAATATAAAGAACTGAAAAATATAACGACATATAGTGACTCCGTGAGTGGGCAGAAGAGAGAAGACAGAGGAAAGAATCAGTAAACTGGCAGCCAGAACAAAAGGAAATGCCCAGTCTGAACAACAGAAAGAAAATAGATTGAAAAAAATTATCCACAGATCCTCAGAGAACTGTGGGACTATAAAAAAGATTTAACACTGTGTCATTGGATTCCCAGGAGAGAGAAAAAGAGGGCAAGGTTGAAAAAGCACTTAAGGAAAGAGTGGCTAAAAATTTCCCAAATTTGGCAAAAGATAGAACCTGCAGATTCAAGAAGCTAAGTGAACATTAAACAAGATAAACCCGTAGAAATTTATACTAACATACCTCAAAGTTAGACTTCTAAAAACTAAAGACGAATGTTGAAATCAGCACAATAGAAATGGTACTTTATGTAGATGGGAGAAACAGTTCAAATGACATTTCTCAAGTGCTGAAAGAAAAGAACCATCAGCCCAAAATCCTATGTCCAGAGAAAACATCCTTTTGGAATGTAAGGGAAATCAAGACATTCTCAGATGAAAGAATTAAGGGACTATGTCTCTACCAGACTTACCCTAAAAAATTGCTAAAGGAAGTTTTGAAAAAAGAACAGAAAAAAGAAGGAATCTTGCAACATCAGGAGGGAGGAGAGAACAGTTCAGAGTATAAAAGTTTGAGTAAGAACAATAGACTTTCTTCTTTTGAGTTTTCTAAATCATGTTTGATAGTTAAGCAAAAATTATAACACTGATGTGGTTCTAAAGGTATGTACAGGAAATATTTAAGACAGCTATAAGAGGGGGAGGGTAAAGTAATGATGACAGTAGTCTGAAAAGTTAGGTATATATAATGTGATACACAGAGCAACCACTAAGAAAATGATATAAGGAGATATACTAAAAACTAGATAAATCAAAATGGGAATTCCAGAAATAGTCAAGTATCCCACAGGAAAATAGGGTAAAGAAAACAGAGACCAACAAGGAAAAAAAAAAAAATTTAAATGACACATTAGGCCTAACATACTCATAGCATTAAATAAAAATGATCTAAATATACCAATTAAAATACAGATATTGGCCGAGTAGATTAAAAACATGACCCACCTCTGTGATGTCTACAAGAAACTTCAAACATAATGATATAGGCATATTTAAAGTAAAAGGAAGGAAGAAGGTGTATCATGCAAACATTAATCCTAAGAAAGCAGGAATGACTGTATTGATATCAGATAAAGTAGACCTCAGGGCAAAGAAAATTACCGAAAACAGTGAATGGCCATTATACAAATCAGGATAAATCAGTCAAGAAGACATAGCAATCTTAAATGTGCTTGCATCAAACAATAAAGCTGCAAAGTACAGTATATGATGCAAAAACATATAAAACTGAATGGAGAAAAAAGACAAGTCCAAAATTATAGTTGGAGACTTCAACACTTGTTTCTCAACAAATGATAGAACAAACAGAAAATTAGCGAGAATATAGAAGCACTCAACAACGACTGACCATTAGTATATCATTGACACAGGACACTCCATCAAATAACTCTGTGTACACCTTTTCAAGTGCCTACAGAACTATACCAGTAAGCTATATACTGGGCCATAAAAACAAACCTCAACAAATAGAAAAGAATTGAAATCATTCTAAATGTGTTCTCTGATCACAGCGAAATCAAACTTGAAGTTAGCAACAGAAAGATAACAGAAAATCTCTGAACACCTGAAAACTAAACAGCACAACTAAATAATCCGTGGTTCAAAGAGGAAGTCTCAAGGATAATAAAAATACTTTGAACTGAATGAAAATGAGAATGCAACCAATTGAAGTTTGTGGGACATGGCTAAAGCCATGCTGAGGGAAATTTATAGCACTAAATGCACTTTAGAAAAAAAAAAAATCTCTGATTATCTAAGCTCCTACCTCAAGAACCTTAAAAAAAAAAGGAGGGGGGCAGCTCTGGCTAGGTAGCTCAGGTGGTCAGAGCATCATCCCAATATGCCAAGGTTGTGGGTTCAATCCCTGGTCAGGGCACATACAAGAATCAACCAATTAATGCATAAAGAAGTGGAACTGTTAATGTTTCTCTTCCCCTCTCCTCCCTCTCAAGTCGATAAAGACAAACAAAAAAAGCAAAATTTACCCAAAGCAAGGAGGAGGAAGGAAATAAAGATGAAAGCAGAAATCAGTGACATTGAAAACAGAAAAACAATAGAGAAAAATCAATGAAAAAAAGAGCCAGTTCTTTAAAAAGATCAGTGAATTGACAGACAGCTCTAGCAATATGGCAAGGAATAAAGGAAACAAATTACCAGTATCAGGAAGGAGTGAAATGGAGGATGTCATCATAGACCTTGCAGACATGAACACAGTAATAAGGGAACACTAAAAATAAGTATACAAATTTACGACTTGGATGTAATGGACCAGTTCCTTGAAAAAATACAAACTACCACATCTCACCTAGTATGAAATAGGTAATTTGAATATAGCCCCCATTGCCTTGATAGCAAAAAAAAGTACAAAAAAGAAACTGTAGATTCATCCCCATATCATTATAGATGGTAAATTCTTAACAAAATATAATTAGATAGAAGTAACCAGTATGTTAAAATACCATGAACAAGTATGGTTCGTTGCAGGAATGCAGGGCTGGTTCACTATTTGGAAACTCAGTATAAATAATCTGCCATATTAACATGCTAAAGAAGAAAAATATCACATTAGTTGATGGAGAAAAAGAATTTGATAAAATTCAATACCCATTCATGATTTTTTTTAAAAACTAAAAGATATAGATATACAGAAGGAACTAACTCAATTGGATAAGGAACATCCATAAAAACCTACAGTTAGCATATACTTAATGGCAAAGACTGCAGTTAACAAGGCAAAGATAATAGCCTCTCATTACTCTTTCAACATAGTGCTGAAAGTTCTAGGCAGTTCAGTAAGGCAAGAAGAGAATACAAAAGGTATACAGATTGGAAAAGAAGAAAAATTGTCCCTATTTGCAGATGACATGATTGCCTACATAGGAAATCCTGAGAAATGTACAAAATAAAGTAAAACAAAAATCCCACACCCTAGAATTAATGAGTTCAGTAAGACTGCAGGATACAAGATAAACATAGAAAAATCATAGTTAATATCGAGTAGTAGAGAAAAACCGGATTGGTTAGGTGTTATTTAATAGGTAAGTTTTAAACTAAAATTGAGTAATAGGTATGATTATTTCAGGTCCCATTATGCAGTAGGATCTTTAAAATAGTTAACATTATGTATTTTCAAATATTAGCTAGATGAGTTCAAGCCAAGGGTGTAATTTTGGCAGCGTTTATCAGGCTAGAAGTTTTCAGGGATTTTTTTCCTCCGAAAATAATTTGGAAAGTACAAGTTTGTTTTTTTTACTTTCGTTGGAAAACTGGTCACTGTTTAACAGTGGTGTACTATCTTAATATTCCTCCCGTGCGATGAGCGTCGTAACTGATTTTTAGTGTCCACAAAAATCCCTTTTGCTCTATTTGTTGCTCTAACTAAGGTCATAAATAGTTGTCGGTCATTTATATTGCCAACAACTTGTGCTTCTGAGATTTATTGCCTTTTCCTCTTCTGCACTGACTGTTGCACTGGCCTTCAAAAGAAAATAAAAAATTAAGCATAGTCTATTTGGGAAACTTTGGTCCCTTGGACCAACAGGATTCTTCAAGGAGTTTCTGCGTCCTCTCCCCCTTACTCCCTCCGTCTCACTTTTCCTTCCATATTTAAATATGTCTAGCATCTTCATTAGTAGTCAAAAAACTTAATACAGCTATAAGAACCCCTTGTACTCATCTACTTTAACTTTTCTTATTTCCTCCCATGGAGAAGTTGCCTAGAGGGGTGGGTATTTTGGACTCAGCTTGATAGAGACAGACTTGTCCGTGGAATTCTATTGATAACAGCCGTTTCTAGCTCTTCTGTCCTTTGATCTTTTCACTTCCTTTCCCCCAAATTCACCTATCCACAGTTTCATACCTTTGTTTCTAAGAATGAGGAATATCTGTTCTAGAACAGTTATTAAGATGGTCATTGATTTTTACCCTAGAAAAAAGTGATTTTGATTGATTTCATTATAATAATTAACTGGGAAGTTGGCAAGCTGTATCTTTCAGCACATAAAGACATTTGGATAGATTTTAACTTTTTCTTCAAGTCATTATTCACTGTTTTTAAAATGTACTTTATTATGATTATCAATTTTGGTACACATTAAATCAGGAGGAATAGGTAAGTATTTTCTAAAGAAATTTTCTGGCAAAGAAGTGAAAATATTTTGGAATCTCTTAAAATTCATTTTGTTTAGAGTTACTTTGATTTTAGAGTGTCAAGATATAAGAGAATAAAAATAAATTTTATAGGTGCATACTGTAAAGTTCAGAATATTTTCTGAGGGCATGCTGTCAGAATATTTAGATGTTTATCTTTATTGAGTAGGCTTTAAGAGGTGACTGCATTGTCTTATTTGGTTGTAGGCTTTCCTTGTGAACTATAAATATTACTTCACTCTTAGAGTACTGCTTATTTAAAGTGTATGTAGAACCAAATGCTTAATAGATGCTCATTATGAAAAGTGAGCATCAAGGAAAGTGAGAATCTAAAGTTCTTTAATAACTGGACATTTAAAAATTTCTTGAGTCTGCTAATATGTCCTGCTAATCTAACCACATTCTTTAACACATTGGTGCTTAAAATGCCACTTAAACCAAGTTCCTTAAAGTTACCTAAATTTTTACATACACCTATAAAATTCTTCCTTGAATAAATTTAGGACAGTGTCAAATCTGGCAAGGGATAGGACAGTTGCTGTCTTTGTGATGTTTAAAATCTGAGAAGGGACTAAGTAAAGGATGAAAGAATCATAGTGGTAAAGATTACTATTACTAAGCAGTTTCTGGTTTCTCATGGTACTGCAAGATTAATCTGAAAAATGTATAATTTGCCACCTTGAAATGTATAGGTATCTTACAAAAATAAAAATCTGTATAGTTTTTGAATTGTGAATAATAGTATGGCAGGGAACTATATTATTATTTTAAAGAAAGTGATATTTTGATCTTTCTTAACTAAAGACTTAATCTAAGTATTATGAAGCAATTCCACTATACTTGAGACTCCTTGTTGAGTCTTAAAACATCAGCTTTATTGAGATACAGCTTACATATAATAAAATTTAAGTGTACAGTTAATGTGTCTTGATATCTGTATATAGTTTTGCAAACACCACCACAATTAAGATGTAGATCGTTTCTTTTACCCTAAAATGTTACCCAGTACCCCTTTGCATTGAACCCCCCCCCCCACATACAACCCCTGAAATTTCAGTAACTATAGCTTGCCTCTTCTAGCATTTATAATTGCAATCATACAGTATGTAACCTTTGTGTCTGGCTTTTTTCACTTAGCATATTGCTTTTGAGATTTATTTATGTTGTTGTGTGTATCAATAGTCTTTTCTATTCGTTAATGTACAGTACTCCATGTCTGGATACATCACAGTTTGTTTATCCATTTAACGGTTGATGGATATTTAGATTGTTTCTTGTTTGGACTATTAACAATAAAGCTTCTATGAACATATGTGTATAGATGTGTGAACATGTTTTCATTGCTGGGTGTTATGTTAAACTTAAGAATCCACCAAACTTCTTTCCATTCTCAGTTCTCACCAGCAATGTATAAAAATTTCAGGTGCACTCCACATTTTCACCCATACTTGGTATGTCAACATTTTTATTTTTTGCCATATATGCTATTATGTCTGGGTGTTTTCCTGTTACTCTGTAACAAATTATCAAACATAGTAGCTTAAAAGAGCACCAATTATTTCATAGTTCTGTAGGTCCAAGTTCATCACAGGTTTTCTTCACAGTATTACAAGGCTGAAATCCAGATGTTAGACTGAGTTCTCGTCTGGAAGTTTTGGGTAAAGGTCTATTTTCATGCTCTTTGTAGGTTGTTGGCAGAATTTAGTTTCTTGCTCTTGTAGGATTGGGTCTCTGTTTCCTTGCTGACTGTGAGCCGGAGGCTACTCTCAGAAGCTCCTATAGACTGCCTGCATTCAGTGGCACATGGCCCACTCCATCTAACTTCTGTTGAATTCTTTTTATGCTTTTCTGTTTTTAAAAGACTCTCAGGATTACAGCAGACTCACTTGAATAATCTTACCGATTTGGAACCTTTAGTACATATACAAATTTCCTTTGCAGCTGTACCTGGATTATTGTTTGAATAACTGGAAGAAGATATATACCAGGGGCTGGGAATTTCAGAAGCCATCTTAGAATTCTGTCTAGCACATAACCATTTATTGTTATACATTTTCAGCAACACTTTATATGTCGGCAACTTTTAGCCATATATACCCTTGCATATACAGTGGTATCATGATAGTTTTAATATGGATTTCTCTGATGTATAATGATGTAAAACGTCTTCTCATGTGCTTACTTGCTATGTATATAGCTATTGTTGTTAAATGTCTATTCAGGTCTTCTGTCTTTTTTTAAAAATTGATATCCATTTGTTTTAGCATCATTTGTTGCAAAGATTTCCCCCCATTGAATTAGTTGGACACTTTTGACAAAAATCACTTGACTGTGTGTATACACGGGTATATGACTGTGTGTGGATAATTCTTTAAGTCAGATAGTGTTAACTTCTTCAACATTGTTGATTTTCAAATTGTTGGCTGCTTAGATCCTTTGCATTTCCATATACGATTTTAGAATTGACTTATTGACTTACATAAAATATTTTACTGGGATTTTGATTGGGATTTTTTTTTTTTATCAATAGATCAATATAGGAAGAGTTGTCATCTTAACAACTAGTCTTCTGATCTATGAACATGATATAGATCTATGTTTTTTTAAGATCATCTTTAATCTCCCTCAGCCGTGTTCCATAGCCTTTATTGTATAATCATTGCATGTATTTTATTAACTTTATCACTAAGTATTTTGTGTTTTTGATGATTTTTCTGAGTGGAAGTGTTTTTCTTAATTTCATTTTTCAGTTGCTCCCAGAATTTCTTGCATATTGTCTTACTGTACTGGTGTATATCTCTCTATCTTATTTCTGCTCTTAGGTAGAAAACATTTAGTCTTTCACCATATTAAGTATGTTAGCTGTAGGCTTTTTGTAGATAGCCTTGTAGATTGAGGTAGATCCTTAGTTTGCTGAGTTCTTATTTTATCATGAGTGAGTGTTGGAATTTGTCAGATGCTTTTATTGTATCTGTTAAAATGGCCACATGGTGTTTTTCTTTTAGCTTGTTAGTGTAGTGAATCACATTAATTTTGAATATTAAGCCAACCTTGCATTGCTAGAATACTTCTGAGTTGGTCGTGATGTTTTCTTTTAATATTTTTTTCTGGATTTAATTTGCTCATATATTTTTAAGGATTTTTTACAGCTATGGTCATGAAGAAATACTAACATACAATTTTGGGGGGGTTTTGGTAGTGTCATCTGATTTTGATTATCAGGGTAATGATGTTCATAAAGTGAATTAAGAATTATTTCCTTCTCTTTTACTTTCTGAAGGGATTTATGTATTGTTGGTATGTTTTTGAAATTCAAATATATGGTAGAATTGACCAGTGAAAACATCTGGGTGTAGTTTTCTTTGGGAAGTTTGTTGTTTTTTTTTAACTCAAATTCAGTTTATTTAACAGCTATAGAGGTGTTCAGCTTTTCTCTTTTTTTTCTTGACACAGTTTTAGTAGAATCTCATCTATATATCTAAGTTATAAAATTGATTTTCATATATTGTTTAGAATATCCCTTTATTTTTCTTTTACATTTTTGGTTTTATTGATTTATCTTTCTATTTGTCTACCTTCTACTTTGTTAATTTCTTCTTTTTCCCCTCTTTCCCTGCTTTGGGTTTAATTCTTTTTTTTTTTTTTTTTTTTAGCTTTTTAAGGTGGGAACAGATCATTGTGTTTTGGACTTTCTTTTATAAAATAGCATTTTGTTCAAAACGCTGCTTAACCTGCATCCTGTAAATTCTGATAGGTTCTGTTTTCACTCTGTTCAAAATATTTTCTGATTTCTTATCATTTCCTCTATGACTTAGGAGTTGTTAAAATTTTATTTCCAAATACTTGAATATTTCCAAATATCTTTCTGCTTTAATTCCATTGTAATAAGGGAATATATTCTGTATATTTCAGACCTTTTAAGTTTATTGAGAGTTTTTTTAAAGCTCAGAATAATGTCTGTCTTTGCCAGTGTTCCATGTGAACTGGAAAAGAATATTCTGCTGTTTTAAGACATGTTGATTGATAGTGTGTTCAGATCTTCTGTAACTTTACTGATTTTTTTTTTTGGTGTACTTTTTTCTGTGTTACTGTGAGAGAAATGTTAACATCTCCTAATATGATTATCTATTTTCTTTTCAGTTCTCTGCTTTCATTTATTTGAAGCCTTTTAAGCATATGTATAAAAGACTTCTGGGACCCAATTACTGTGTGTGTGTGTGTGTGTGTGTGTGTGTGTGTGTGTGTGTGTGTGTCTGTGTGTGTCTGTGTGTGTGTGTGTGTCTGTGTGTGTGTGAGAGAGAGAGAGAGAGAGAGAGAGAGTGTGTGTGTGTGTGAGAGAGAGAGAGAGAGAGAGGGGTGTGTGTGTGTGTGTGTGTGTGTGTCTGTGTGTGTGTGTGTCTGTGTGTGTGTGAGAGAGAGAGAGAGAGAGAGAGTGTGTGTGTGTGTGAGAGAGAGAGAGAGAGGGGTGTGTGTGTGTGTGTGTGTGTGTGTGTGTGGTGGTTTTCCCCACACATCCACACAATTCTGACACCAATTAAACGTCCTGCAATTTAACTCAGTCCTGACACTCTGCTGGAGATAGCACCAGATTCCACAAGTTAAGGGAGCAGTCCTGTAATACTGCCCCCCTTTCTCCTCTTCAGATGTCAATTGCAAGTCTGGGTTGTTACCTGGGGTTCTAGTTGTTCAACTGGTTATAGATTAGAGGTTTCAAGGACCTCTTCTTGGGTTTGATTAATTTACTAGATTAACTAACACAGCTCAGAGAAACATTTTACTTACTAGATCACTGATTTATTTTAAAGGAGCTAACTCAGGAACAACCAGATGGAAGAAACATATAGAGCAAGGTACAAATGAGGGGGTGAGGAACTTCCATGTCCTCTCTAGACACTCCTCTCCCTGCATCTTCACGTGTTCACCAACCTGGAAACTCTCAGAACCCTGCCCTTTTGGGTTTTTATGGAGGCTTTATTACTTAGGGGTTGATTGGTTGAATCATTTCCATTAGTGATTGACTCAAAATCCAGCCCCTTAAACTCTGCTTTTAAATAATATAATGTTTTTCTCATAGTGTAAGATCTTGACAATATACATCCATACTTAAGTTTACCTTTTAAAAATTTGTACTAATTTTGTAACTAACAACTTTTTTTTCTTCTTCAGGGAAATGAGGCAAGTTATCCTTTGGAAATGTGCTCACACTGTAAGTCAAATATTCTTGTTATTAAGAACTTATATTTACATATCTTTATATGTGTATATATATCATACACTTGTATGTGTCTATATAACAATGTTAGCCCATGATTATTTAAAATGGGTAGTGAATTCATAGTTTTAACTAATCGGAATAGAGAAATATTTTTTACAGACTTTTTTTATTATTAGTATCTACAAGTATGCTATAGTTACAAATCAAACCTCAAATTTCAGTGGTTTAACCCAACAGTTAACTTATTTATCTTGTGTTTACATAAAATAAAGTACTTACTGAAGGCAAAACTTTGGTAGGCCAACTAACTATTGCAGAAAATCTTTCTGGGGAGAATGAGGATTTTGAGAAGTGTGGGTGGGCTGGTTATTTCTGACTATATTGGAGAATGTAAAAACAGAACATGACAATCTTAGATATTTTTGATTCAGGGATCTGTCAGAGGACCAAAAGGTTTTCTGTGTGGAAGGGCATTGATAGGAGAGGAGATCCTGAGAAGTGGAATGGGGACATTTGGTAGATTTAGAGGTCATTAGGAGGTCACAGAACTCCCAAATCATTCTGAACCTTCCTTGCCCTTTCCATCCCTGTTTGATGGAGCTGGTCCTGCCTTGTTGGGAGACCCCTTACCTTGTAGTGAGGTTCCTCTTCCGTTTTTTCTCATTAAGACCACTTTCCTTGTTGTTTGATGTGTTTCATTAGTTTACTTTCTTTTTCCAAAATACTTGTCAATTTCTTCCATTCTTGCCAACACCTTTGTTTGCTTCTGAGCTCTAGGTAGAATGGTCTTATATCAAGTTGTTTTGTTTTTTTTTTTAAACAATTGATTATTTAAAAGGTTGATTTAAGCATCTGCAGTGGCGACTTCAACCTCAACTCCTGGCTTAATACTGTTGGAAGTATTCTGTTTGACAACCTCTAACAATCTCAGAGGGACTGCGCAAGTCAAGGAGTCAGTTGTGGACCCTCACCTGAAATGGATCCCAAGTCTTAGAACCCTTCTTACAGGGAGTTTTTCTTACTATGATTCTTAGAGTGTTGGTAAGCATCCAAACTGATCTTTTCACTTTGAGATGCCTTTCCTTTGTGCCTGTGATCAAGCCAGCACACACCTTCTCCAAAGACTCCATTGCAGCTGGTTAGAGTAATTCTAATTTGGTGAATCACCACCTCTGGTTCCATTGGGTGTCCTTTGGGTATCTTTAAAGCCATCCATGACTGCAGCTTGGATTCTTGATGGACTTATTCCTTCTGTGAGAGCACACAGCGGTGAATCAGGAGTAGGAGGGGGTGGAACGGAGCTCCGCTGCAACTGCGACCTTGTCTTCCTCAAAGAGTTGTATCAAGTTCTTAACTGACTTCATTGTCTTTTAACTCTCAGCATAAACGTCACCTCTTTGGAGATGTTTTCTATCTTGCCTGTCCTCAGAATCTGTCGTGGGTAGTAGTACCCTGTTTATTTCCTTGTAGCAGCTACCTTAAGCTGAAACTAGTTGTTTTTATTAATCCATTTTATCTTCCATTTTGTAATTTTTATCGTTTTTTAAAATGGTGATACTCAGTTACCCATAGTTCTGCCATCTGAACTACTATGCACATTTTATTTTACTGTTTCTTCTCAGGCTTTCCTTTATGAATTTCTTACATAATTATGATCATATGCCAGTGTATATTTCTATATTAAGATGAAGATAAAATGTTGCATACATTATATTGTTAGAATTGACCAAAACCAAACCAAATTATGACTCTGTATACCAGGCGTTGGTTGGTAAACTACTGCCTATCCACAGTTTTGTTAATAAAGTTTTATTGGAACACAGTCATACCTACTTGTTTATATATGGCTGTTTTTATGCTACAGTGGCAGAGTTAAGTAGTTGCAACAGAGTCTGTATGGTTCATTAAGCCTAAAATATTTATTCTCTGGCCTCCTACAGAACAAGTTTGCTGGAACCCTGTAATAGACTGTAGTCTTCTGGATTTGAGAACTATCACTTCTATCACTGCCTGGCCTATCTGAAATATGGTCAAGGTAGAGTTATTACAGGCTAGTGCTCTGGGTGTTATCTAAATCTAGAATTCTTGTCTCTGGCAGAGTTAATGTATCAGTATTATAGTTTCTTTAGAATCGAAAGGGTTTGCTAAAAATTGTAACTTGCCACTTGCTGTTCATTTTGAGCATGTGACAATTATTCTTCCAGTTGCTAGTGGCTAAGAAGGTGGTTTGGAAGTCTAATTAGCTAGGCTTCAGTTTGCAAATGGAGTTGAGATTTGGGTACCACCCTGATAGGAATGAGGTACTAGGAAATCAGTTTTTGTTTCTTGGTCAAGGAACAGAGATCCTAAGTATTTCTCAGGTTCTTTTCCTTTACTGGTTGCAAAGAAAACATATATTAGTGCAAAAGGCAAGATGGATGGCCTGCTGCACGTTCAGATGGCAAAAGCCAAGTTTTTTTTTTTAAGTGTGGTATTTGAAATAAATGTCATACACTGTTAAAGCTCTTTCTTTCAGTTTTATCCTCAGAACTTGGTCTTCTTTCTTATGACCTCATCTGAGCGTTGGTGAAACTGTCGAACCTTGTCAGGAAAGGTTTGTACTTGTCAGTGAATGTTCAACCAGCAGTGAATCTACCTGACTTACTCTGTTATCCAGTGTATAGCTCTTTTTTTTGTTCCCTACTTGGTTCACTAGAATAGAGTGTACTTTTATATACTTTATACATGATTTAAGTTAATTTCCCCAAAATGAACTTGTTCACGTTAAAACCACCCCTTTTTCCTCCCACCCACATATTGTAATATTTTTCCTTATCTACAAACCTCTTCATTATGGGAAGAGCTTAGTGTTAATTTCTAAACAGCTACCATTATATATAAGAATGTTAAAACCAATCCTGGAGGCACTTCAGTGTTTATACTTCCTTGTTTGAGTTAAATCCTGACGTGCCTTCTCACCCCTTGTAAGACCCAGCTCAGTTCTGTGTTCCCAGTGAGGACTTATATAATTGTCCCAGCTTTCAGTGTTCCTCCCAGCTCTTCAAGTAGTTATGTCTGCTTTACTCCTTTAGTATTTAATTGTGCTACTTTTTAAAAGGTACAGTACTGTCTTTGGCCCCATGACACAGATAAACACCCACAAAATGCTTATGGTCTAGCTACTGGGAAAAAGAGAACTGCATATATTATTACAGTGAACTAAACCATTATGAAAAATAAAAACAAAATTCTCACTGAGGGAAAATTATCCTTTGTTAAGGAAATTAAGAGAAGCTTCACGGAAGGACTGACTTTTGAAATTGTTTTTGAAAGCTATATGAGATTTCAATACTGATTAATTCTTTCACCTGTCTAGTCATTTGTCCCTTTCATTCTCCTTAAATTGCAATCGATTTTCAGCATTCTATCCAGACGCCCTATGTAGTCGTTTCCAATACCCTACTTTTACTCAATGATTTCTCCTAATTCTTAAGAAAACTGAGAACATTTTAAGTGTTAACCTCATTACCCCCTTATCTCCAACCCTCTACCTTCCACCCCTTCCTGCCACACACAGAAACTTTCCCGGTCCCATGCTTATGCTTAACTACCTTCTTCTCTTCAGTGTCAGAGTTTGGGTTACACCTCCCTTACTCTAGGTCAGCTCTTTGCTTGTGCTTTTGATCTCATCTCCAGGACTGTATTTTGTTAGATTCTCTCTGTTTTCCAGCTGCTTCATCTCCAATTTATAAACATTATTAACCCCTCCATGATCCTGACTCTTCATGCACCTCCCGGTTTTTCTCCATTCTTTCTCATATTTGAGCTTCTCAGAAGAACATATACAAATTATCTCCATTTCCTTATTTCTGCTAATTTTGTGACCTTCTGCAATCTGGCTTTCATTCCTTACTACTCTACTGAAACTGTTATTAAGGTCACCTTCATTTTATTGACACATTGTTTAATTGCCAAATCTGATGGATTAAAAAAAACCTGTAAAAACATTTGTGACATTTGGGGAAATTTGAGCACTGATTATTTAAATGTCAAGTAGTTATTAATAATTAATTTTAGGTATAATGTTACTGTGATTTTTTTTTTTTAGAGATAGATAATAAATATCAGTTAAAACAAAATGATGTCTGGAATTTGCTCTCAAGTAATTGAAGTGGATGTATAAGTGAAATAAGACTTCTCATGTGTTAATGATAGATATATGGGATTCATTATACTAGTCTGTCAGTTTTTGTGTTTGAAATTTTTCTTTTAATATTTTTTTATGAATGTAAAAATGGAAAGGGAAGTAACTAAGAGTAATATCAAGGAGACAGTTATTTAATTATAGTTTCGTACGGCATGTAACACAGTAAGCTTTAATAATAATGAGAGTCTGGTTGAGCTAATTTTCACTAATAAAGGAATTGAGGCATTGATAGTGGAAGCATAAGTGCAATGCCTGGCATAAGGCAGATGCTGAGTATGTCTTGACTGAATAAGCTAATAAGAACTCACAGCTAGACCAGCTGTGCTGGATAGACAAGTAGTTGGATAATTTTAAAGGCTGCACCTTTAGGAAAACTCAGTAGTTACCAATCACCACACTTATTTTCATAAATAATAACACATTTGCCAGGCACTATTCTAAGCATTTCACATACATCAACCTTTTTTAATCTTCATGCTAGCCTCATAAGAAAGGTATTATTACTTTACCCATTATATAGAAGAGAAAACAGGGGCAGAGAGATCTCAGTAACTTGCCTAAGGTCACACAGCAGCAGGGAAAGTAACAAAGCCATGGTTTGATTTTAGGCAGTCATGCTCCAGAGTCATATTTTTAATCCCAGTCCTGTACAGCCTCTCTTACAATAAATCTTATAAGATTAATATTATTTTTGTCTACACATGAATTATTTTAGGCAAACTGGACTTGTCTAAGACATAGAGGTATTCCCTGACCACCACCCCAATTCAGTGTTCACTTTTTATTGAGTTAAATTGTTGTAGGCCATTGTGACTTTGTTTCTGTCTGTTTGCTAACTTGTCTGGACTATAGTGGAAATGTATACTCTGTTGGGGTGATTTGCTCAGAGTTGAGACCTTTCTTGTAACTTGGCATGATAACTTGGAAAAGTGACTGTGCAAGATACTACTTTAGATAATTTAAGCAGAGAACTAGATTGGGGCACAGTTGAAAGTATGAGTGGAAAATCAGATTCAACTACTTTTTTACTGTTGATAAAATCAGTATAATTCTGAATTGTTGGGGAAGGGTAGGGGGTGCTACAAAACTAAAAGAAAAGTGCAACTAACGTGTTTAAATGCAACATAACATAGAATAAGATAAGATCAAATAAAAGGAAAACCTGGAGAATTTTATGTAATAGGTAGGGGTTGGATTTGACTTACAAACAATGGAAATCTTTGAGAGCAGTGTCTTTTGAATAGGGTGTATTACTGACCGATACAATATACTTAGTTTAAAAAAAAATAAGAATATGACTTTTAATCCAGGGTTGTTATTAACATTGAGAAGACTTGAAGATGTGTATGATCTTAATAAATGTATACTTTTTCAATAACTAATTGCCTATTTTGGTTTGAACCACAGAGTGGGTAAACCAAAAGGAGAAAAACAATTACAAACACCTTCAGCAGGGAAACCAATAATATACAAGTTGGAGAACATCTTAGAAATATATGGTGTGATTTTTATCTACCTGGAATGGGAATATTCTTGTTTCCTTTTCTCCACACTTAGTCCAAAAATGCTGGTTGAGGAGCAGCAAGGTATATATAGTATCTCTCAGTTTCAGCTTCTGTGCTCATTTTTCAGATGGAACTAACATAGCAAAAGAAATTAGGTCAGAAGGTACTTCAGGAAGAAATCCTGTCACCCAGCTTTGCCATTAAGCTTTATTGCATTGATCAACTTAACTTTCTGGGTCTGTTTCATCATCTTGAATTTTTCCTAAAGATGTCAAAATGATAACAAGGGAATATTATGAACAATTTTATGCCAATAAATTCTGCATCTTGGATTAAATGGGCAAATTCCTTGAAAAGCAAATATCTAAAACCAACACAAAAATAGAAAATTTTAATATTAAACATAAAATAGCATTATATGTATTAATGAAACTGAGTTCTTATTTTAAAATGTTTCCACAAAGAAAACTCTGGGGCCAAATGGCTTTATTGGTAAATTGTAGCAAATATTTAATGAAAAAATATACCAATTGTAATCCAGACTCCTTCAGAAAGTAGAAGCTAGCATTATACCAGAGCAATACCAAAGACATTGTAGAAAATTTTAGACCAATATTCACCATGAACAAATGTGCAAAAATCCTTAAATATTTGTAAGTCAAATCTGGCAATATGTAAAAAGGACAATGAAACATGACCATGTGAAGTTTATCACAGGAGTATGGTGTGTGTGTGTGTGTGTTTTCTTCTTCTGGGAAGTGTAGAGAAATCACATGCATATTTCAGAAACATACATTTTCAGGTAACAATATCCATGCAAACCCTTCCCCAGGGGTAACTAATGCAATGAAACTATAAAGAGAAATTCAGTCGGCACTTCGATGCTTACATCCTAGGTGGTCTTGGCATGAGTGTGACCAAGGGGAAGCTGTCCCCCAATCAACCTTCCTCGGGGACTAAACATGCTGGACCTCCGATCTAGGAGTATGGTTTTAACTGAAAAAAATCAATTAATGTAGTTCACTATATTGACAGAATAAAAGATAAAAACAAGATCTCAGTAGATGTAGCAAAGTGTATTGACAAAATTTAGTACTCATTCATAATAAATACTCTTAGCAAATTAAGAATAAAAGGGGCCTTGGGTGATAGCTCAGTTGGTTAGAACATTGTCCTGATCTGCTGAGGTTGGGGGTTTGATTTCCGGTCACGGCACATATAGGAGGCAACCAATGAATGCATAAATAAATGGAACAATAAATCAATGTTCCTTCCTTCCTCCTTTCCCTCCTTCCCTTCCCCTCTCTCTCTCTTTCTCCCCCTCCCACCCCCCTTCTCTAAAAAATCAGTAATAAAAGAGTAGAAGGGATCTTCCTGAAACCTAACATCACACTTAACAATGAAAGACTAAATGCTTTCCACCTAAGATTGGGAGGAAAGTGTAGTTTTAAGTCCAGAAAATGAAACAAAATACATTTCTGTTGGAAAGGCAATAGTAATATTTATTTTCAGATGACATGGTTTTGAATATAGCAAATCCTTAATTACTAGAAAGAATAAGTGAATTCAGCAAGATTGTAGAATACAAGGTCTATGCAAAAATCAGTGGAATTTCTATATAATTGCAATGAAAAATTGAAATGTGAAATTGACAGAAATACCATTTATAATAGAAAAAAGACATGAAATATTTAGGTATAAATTTAACCAAACATATGTAAGATCTATACACTGAACTATAGAACATCACTGAGAAATTTAAGAAGACCTAAAATAAATGGAAAGAGCCACCACATTCATAGATTGGAAGATGTGATACTGTTAAGGTATCAGTTCTACTCAGATTGACCTATAGATTCAAGACAATCCCAGTCATATTCTCAGCAGGCTTTTTGTAAAAATTACCAAGCTATTTGTTATTTCCATGTGGAAATGTACAGTTCTTAGAAGAGCCAGAACAATTTTGAAAAACAACAAAGTATGAAGACATTGCTCCCTGATTTAAAGATTTACTATACAACACAAGACCATGATATTGATATAAGATAGACAAATCAGTGGAACAGAAGTAGAGGGTATCAAATCATATATATGTATAATATATATCAAATATCATATATATTTGATTGATGTGCCTGTGTCCATATTTCATAATATACTTTTTAAATTTTCCCACAGGTAGGGTGCTTTATTTGATTTGTTCTGTTCCCAAACTATTCTGTGTAGAATATAAATATTAAACTGCTAGGCTATACACAAGGTCGTTATAAAATTACATGGGTTTTTTTGGAACTTATTATGAAGGTTTGTGTCCTCTCTACTGCGCCCCCTGGTGGTTTTTGTTTCTTATTTGGGGTAACGTGTAAATACAGCCTTTCTCTTTTTAAGGTAAATTTTACAAAAGACTTTAAAACTTTTAAGTTAATCCTTATGTTGAAAAACTACCCAATAGCTTTTCTTAACACTGTAAAGCTTTGAGCTTGTGGTAGTCATTACAAGAGTTACTCAATGCATGTTTCTGCATAGGTAATTTTGTCATGTCTAACGGTTCTTTCCAAAATGCCTCTAAGATACAGATTTTGAAATGAGCAATCTTTCCTAATAGTTTATTCTGTAGCATAGTTCTAAATATCCTGCCATACTAAAGAGATTGGGGAATCTCTTTTTAGAAATATCATGAATAGTCAGAATGAGGCTGGAGCATTTTAGGGTGCCAGAAATGGAGGAAGTGCTCAAAATGGGAATTGTCGAAAGGTCACATAGAGGCCAACCTAAAGACCAAAGCTGAAACAGTTTGACTAACAAATAATAATATTGGCTTTTAACCCATAGAATAAAATAAATAGTCATGCTGATATGAATAATTGAGTTCAGAAATGGGGGAAAGGGACAGGGTTTTTTTTGTGTTTTTTTTTTTTAATAAAAGAGCATTACAATTAATGAGGGGAAAAGAAGTCATTATTAGGCAAAATCCATAGTAATAGAATCTTGTAGACAAGAGCCACCAGTAGGTGCTAAAATTAGGCCAACATTTTAGGAGAAGTAGGATACTTGAATAGTTTCAAAGTATCCCTTTCACTCAGTATTTTTTTAATACAAACAAGATAGTAGATTTCATAGTCGAGAGAAATCTACCAAATACCATCTTGGCCAAGTGATCAAAAAAATCAGCATCACTAGTAAAAAGACATTGACATCATAAACCCCTTAATACGATGCAGTGAGAAAGACACATCATTTCCATGGTATTCTGGCCCAAATACCCAAATTCATTCTAATCATGAGAAAACATCAGCAAGCTAAAACTGCGGGACATTTTACACAATTCTCGTTCAGAAGTTTCAAGGTCATGAAAGACAAGGGAAGAATTAAGAGCTGTCATAAATTGGAGGGAACTATGGAGAAATTACAGAAAAGTTGCAAAAATAATTGAGTTCTCAAATATCCTTCATACAACTTTCCTAATGTTAACATCTTACAGAATCATAGTACAGTTATCAAAATCAAGAACATAACTTCAGTACTATTCAACTGCATATTTTAGTGGAAAAAACTGGTAACGTTTAAAAGTTTTATTTTTTTCCAGTATTCTAAACAGGATCCCCTATTACATTTAGTTGTTTTTTTTCAAACTATTATTATTGCTAGAAGGATATGAAAACACTTGCTGTATTGTGTTTTTGTTGCTAAATCATTAATAGACTAATAGGCAATAAATTATTTATGAAGTGGCTTTAAAAGAATATCCTGAAGGAGCAATAGTCTTGTTGTTGTTTATTACTACACAATTACTGGGATTGGCTAAAATTTGAGGAAAGTTTATTTTTTTACTATTCTGCTTATTTATTTTCCATTTGATTCTGAGAAACCTCAAAATCACCTTAAAAGAGCTGACAAGTTGTTTTTACTTTTAACTGTAAGGGTGATGGAATCACAGCTAGAGGCTAGATCTCTGCTATTTTGGAGTCTCTTAAATTCCTTTTTCCTAAATGAGAAAAATACATAATAAACAGATGGTTATGTTTCTTCATCTGAGAGGGTGATGAATGAATATGCAACCTTCTATCTCTATTAGTATTATATTGCTCTAGTATTAATATGTTACAGTTGAAAATATTTATTAAAATTTACTGTAGCAACATGAGTTCTCTAAAAGTAAATTCTTACTAAGATTCTTGAATTGTCAAAATGAGTAGCCATCTAGATTCCACATTTATCTCTAAGTATGCTCAGAGTGGGTAAGGTCTCAGCAATTTAATTTGGTGTTTTCTATGGAAGCAATTCATCAATTTCTTATTCATAACTTTATATTTCATGAACTCAGACTAAAAGATCTAAGTTTTTGATCTCTTGCTTAAATTTTAGACTATATATGTACACATATGGGGGGGCAAAAGTAGAGTCATAGTTGTAAGTACATGAAACAGTTTATTCTTGCATTATTATTAATTTTTGCGTTATTTTCCATAGAAGCAACTGTATACCTACCTTTGCCCCACCCTGTATATATTTGATTTGATGAGATTGATTCTTTTACTACTTTGTATAATATAATTCAAATTGAAAAATCGGTATTTTCAACTATTAGAAAAGATAGTTCTCCCAAAGGTATCCTTACAAAAAGTAGGCTACATGTGTTTCAAGTTGGCAAAACATAAGAAAAAGAATATCTGAGTCACAAGATGAGTCAAGAGGGTGAGGTTCCCCCCCCCTTATCCATCTGTTTTAAAAGGGTGTATGATCCCAAGCAGTAGGAAAAATCTTTGATGAAATTTGATGCCAAAAGTTGGAATTTGTTCTTTAATATTTAACTTGTACTAAGTGAAGATCTGAAACATTTAACAGTGCTGCTAAGAAGGGTTTGATCTGTTTTGGAGATCTGTGTCTACTTTGTAGGAGATTGGTAAATGCTGGTATTTCAAGACTTGAGACCTGTTTCGTACTTTAGGATATGTTTAGTTCTTTAACACATCTAGTCTGTAGTGCTGGTGAGTGGGAGTGCTGATTAACTTATCTGGTGACAGTAACAGCCAAATAAGTCACTCTGTTCCATCCTAAAAGAGGTATTTTTACCATTTGTTTTTGAAAGCTAGCTTTCTTAGATCTTGGCTTTAAAATATATTCGTGGCACTGCCTTCTAAGCTAGCCATTTAAGAATATTTTAATTGTTTAGGTACAGATTCCTTCATTGCTCAGCTAGCCCCAACTAGATAATAAGTACTGAGTAATCTAGTGTGTCTTACTCACTGTAATCCAAGCAGGAAGGAAGGGACAGAAAGGAGGAAATAAATGAGTGGTTGGAGAATAGGTACTGCCTTCTTTCAAACAACACTGACTTATAAAGAAGCTCAGGGTGAGTTTTGGCTGCATGGGGTATGTGAATAGGTGATTAGATGGAGCTTGTTCCCTCCAAGTCATACTTCAGGGGCTTTTTAAAAAGCGGGTTACTGAAAGTTAAAGGATCATCAATGGCCCATTGCTTTGCCTTTGAGGAAAGTTCAAAGTTTAAGCTACCAGAACAGGTATCAACTAGTTTATAATATTTCATAAGATAATTAAAGCAGAGGAAAGTAAATAGATTGTAAATGTTTTTAAAGGGCTTTTTGCCAGAGAGTGTTAATGATACTCATAATTACAGGATATACCGTTAATAACTCTTCCCCTCCCCTTTTCAAATCAGAAAAATTGTTAGGGGTTTCATAAATGGAGAGTTTAGGGAAGGACATTCCAGCAGAGGATTTATAAGGAGATGGAGGCATAAAGTTTATGCTGTCGAATAATTGTGCCAAGAGCATTGTAGCTAAAGTAAAGGTAATGGGGGGAGAGAAAGATGGAAATTTAAATGAGGCTAAATATCATCAAGGGATTAAGACTTTTTATCCTGTTTGTATTAGGAAGCCACTAGAAAATTTTAAGCACAAGAGCTAGCAATTTGGCTGAATATAACTTTCGGAAAGATTGCCGTTGACAGTGTAAAAAGGATGGATTGAGCCAAGTGTATTTATTTTATAATGTAACTTTCCAAACTGTTATTCATGCCTCCACCTCAGTAAATGGAACTTCACAGATAGTTTCCATAAATATTATGGCACTTTATTTCTGCCTTTCCTCTTTTCCATTAATGATATGCTCTATTATTATATCAGCTATTGTTAAATGAAATGGCCCTGATTTGTCCACATACTGTTTGTGGAGACACTGTCGTCTTTGGTTTTCCACTTGTAGTCTGTGTTAGTCGTTCATTATGTTCAATTTCCTCATCACCTTTTGTGGCCTGTGGTTGTAAACTAAGATATACTAAAGATTGCTAAAAGAAAATAGGTAACTAATTCTTGGTATATATGTAAAATTAAGGCAAGCACGGAGAAGTAGCTTTCAGCAACATGTATGAACTTTGAGAAACCGTTCTGAAAGTCTTACTGATTGGTGTCTGGTTAGATAAGTGGTTTTACTTCAAATACTGATGGTATTTTGATTAGTAAGCTTAAAATCTGAAACATGTAGAATTAATACTTATTTAAAACATTTATTAAGCACCTGTTATATGCAGTGTACAGAACACCATTGATCTGCCCTGAGGTGGGGGAGACATGTAAATAAATAAGTCTAAATAAGTAAGTCAGAAGCACTTGTGGGACTTAATTTATTAAGTTCCCTCTAAAGGTAAGGGTATCTAATCTCATTGTGGAAAATTGGAAAATAAAGTTTATTTGAACAGTTCTGCTCTTCTTTGTTCCATTAAAAAAAGAATATTCTTTAATAGAGGGATAAAATGCTCTATGAAGTTGACGTGCTTGGGAAGTTTTGATTGGATTATTTATATGTGTGTTTTGCTGTTTGAAGCAGGGTTTAGATGAATCATTAAAACAATGAATGCAAAGGCATTTCTGCTGTAATACAGTATGTGCATTCCTGAATAACCTCACATGCTGCAAAGTCATATCTGGGAAAAATATTTCTAGGGAGACCACTCCTTATGCAGCTTTGTAACAGTGCTAACAGAAACCAATTTGATTTCGAAAATACTCACACACACTACCTCTGGCATTTGTGTCAAGCACCATTGCCATTTACTTACTAGCCTTAAGTTGGAGCTTGTGCTTCCTGTTTTGAGATACAGGTTCTTGAGGGCATGTGCTTCAGCAGAAACTAATTTTATAAAAATTAAATAATGAACCAGGGTATAGTCACCTTTGTTAATTGCTTTTTGGGGGTGGGGAGAGGTGGTAGACAAGATAAATTGCCTTTGCAGCTTGTTGATTTGCACCCTTAGTTTCCACCAGATAGCAATGTTGAAAACCCTCAGGGGGTTTTAAGCCACTGAACATGGTGTAATTTTCTCTAAAGAGAGATATTTGTTGTTTTTACTTTTTTTCTTAAGGTTTTCATATTTTATTAAGACTTTATCTTTAATTTGAGAGAACTTGTCCCTGGTCTATTTATAACATACCAGAACAAAATTCTTATGAACCATTGATATTCTGTGCTCTGCTGACATCACTCCTCCTCTTCACCAACTGCATGAACTAATTCATGTTGGAGCAGCATCTTATCATTGTACAGTGTATACCTTAGTAGTGTATATAATTATAGTTCTTATAGTTCTTATTCCACTTTAAAATAATATTTTTAGATTTTAAAAATACATACTTTAACCTGGCCGGGCATACCTCAGCGGTTGAGCGTCTACCTAGGATCCACACGATTGAGGTTCGAGTCCCAGTCAGGGCACGTGCCCGGGTTGCAGGCTCGATCCCCAGTCGGAGTGTACAGGAGGCAGCCGATCAATGACTCTCTCATCATTGATGTTTCTCTCTCTCTCCCCCTCTCCTTTCCTCTCTCTGAGATTAATAAAGATATATTTTTTTTAAAAATACATACTTTAGCTTTTAAGTTCTTATAATGAGAATGCCATATATATATTTGAACTTTCAAAACAGTTTGCAATCTTGGTCCCTAATGTTGTGAACCAAAATACATGTATACATAATACATAATATGTGACTGAAAAGTGGGCCTTCACCTGATCATGTTACCACCCTGATCTCAACCTCCATCCTCCAGAACTATGAGAAATAAATTTCTGTTGTTTATAATCACCCTCCTGCCTAATACTTAGTAATACATCACCATAATACTCATGGGCAGTATAACATTTGACTTGTTAATTTTCTTTTTAAAAGTTGGTGATCAGGTTTAACCCTTTGCGGTCGTTTGTCTACTCTCAGCCACCAAAGCTTTTTTACCGTTCCGGTCGTATGTCTGCTCTCAGCCACCACAGCAAGGAACCATACAAATCTTAACTGTATTCATGCATGTATCAGTTCATAATTTCTCTGAAAGCTCTTAATTCCGACCAGTACGACACCCATGTCCAAATTTAATACGACTGCAAAGGGTTAATTTCTTACATGTTTGTATTATTTCTATTAAGTCATAATCAGAATTACTTTATATGAATTAGTTTGATTTTTCTAAAGGAATGAGAATAATGTAATTTAGAAGAAAGTGAAGAAAACTTTCTCAAGAATGTATATAAGAGACCTGATAGTGAATTTTGATAGAGTAATTCTAAAGTAATGCATACGTTTTTAAGTTGTTTTTTGTTTTTGTTTTTAGTTTTTGTTTATTAAGGGGGAAAAAAGTGTTTTATTTGCTCATATTTATAAAGACAATCTCTAGAAGAATATTCAAGAAACTGGCAACATTGCCTCCAAGAAGGGGAGTTGGATATCTATTAGGGTGGGGTGGAAGGGAGGCTTTGAGTTTTGAACCATGAACTATTAGAAATAAAGTAAACCTGCCCAGTAGTAGGAACCACCTGACTTTCATGATCAGCTTAGCATTGCCAATCCTGTTTATTATCTTGGTGTACTCAGCATATAGTTGGCTGTGTGTTATGGCTGGTGCAGACAAGCAAAAGGGTAAAAATATTTATGATATACTTTCTGTTATAAGGAACTAGTCAACAGTATATGTAACTCTTAATGAAATTGGAAATTAAACTATGGTTAACTGCTGGATGTTTTTCCCCTATAATTATCATAAAATCATTTTGTAAATCATGTTACTCTTTTGTTTACTTTTAGTCGATGCTGATGAAATTAAAAGGCTAGGAAAGAGATTTAAGAAGCTTGATTTGGACAATTCTGGTTCTTTGAGTGTGGAAGAGTTCATGTCTCTGCCGGAGTTACAACAGAATCCTTTAGTACAGCGAGTAATAGATATATTCGACACAGATGGGAACGGAGAAGTAGACTTTAAAGGTGAGAAAGTAGTTTTTAACATCACAAGTTACAGTCTTACAGCTCTGTGTACAAAAATGTTTGAAAATTTCCAGTTTTTCTTAAATGCCTTTATATTACTGGTAACCTTATAATAATAGAGTATGTTAAAATCTCAAAATCTGTGGTATATGAACATGAACCTTAATGAACTAAGATCTTTTACGTTTTGGTTCATAAATCAAATTTTTCTTATAAGGTAATCTAAAAATTGAGATTTGGTATTTTGCTTTTAGAAGATTAGTCTCACTTGAGGGAAACTTATCACATTAGAAGCTGCATTTTTTTAAACCTTTTTTTCAGAATGAGACTTATACTAAGTTAGCAGTAGAAAATAAACTAGTAATAAGGATATGGGCATTATCATAAAAAGGATTAATTTAGTTAATCTAGATTTCACAAAGACACTCGGCAGTGCTTTTGCTGATATTAACATAATGCATAATTTTATACTTGATTCTGTACTTTAAAGTAAATAAACATTTCATTGGGGAATCATCAATAGATTTTGGTATTTTAGTTTCAGGAACTGAACTGTATAAGTGCAGGGATCTAAAGTGATTATGATTTAATGTGTAGCAGGCAATGAAGAAAAATTACCATTTTCACAAAACTTCCAACACTTTAAATAACTCTGAATTTTGGAACCAGAAATCCAAAATTATTTTTGTTCTGGGAAAACCAAGTATAATCCTTTTTTAAAGTGTCCCCCCTTTTAATAGTCATGTTCAAAGAAGAAAGAGTTAAATAGCTTGTGAATATGTTTTTTAGTGTTATGCTCTGTGGTACTTAGAGAAACTTCAGGTTCAGATTTCTTAAAAATATAGAACCTTATTAAGTTTCAAATTTGGCATTTTCCATCTTAAACATTGCTAAGTAGTATATTCTTTTGCAGCAAGAATATATTCTTTTGTGCGTATGTAAGTTTTTTTGCATATGTATTGTTTTTGTATATAAAAAGTTGAAACTTCTGATTTGTAAACATTTTCTATTACTCAGAATTCATTGAGGGAGTCTCTCAGTTCAGTGTCAAAGGCGATAAGGAGCAGAAGTTGAGGTGTAAGTATTTTTCTTCACTGAGTTTATTCTCTTGTATATCACTAAACTACCCCATACTGCATTATAACCTCCTTTTAAAATATTCTAAAAGATACCTTTTATTCTCATATCCTTAATAGATATAATAAAAATTTTATATTCTGGAGAAAATCCTTTAGGACATTTACAACTAGTAATTTTTAACAATGTGTCATTGCTTTTTAATTGGATAGAAGTAAAACAGAATTTCCTCCTATTGAAAACAGCCATTTAAACTACATATCTTGGATAAGAGATTTTTTTTTTTTTTTAATGAAAGTGGAAAGAAATGGTGTGATTAGGTTAACTTAATTGAAACATACTGTGTTAGATATATTTAGCATAGGTTAACTTAGTTGAAACATACTGTTTTAGAAATATTTAGCAAGGAGTCCACTATTTTGGTTTATGTAGGCAGCCTCATTATAGTGAACACCTGATACCTTTTTAAATTACCCAGCTCTCAACTAGGGAGATGGTTTATTCAATAACATTTCTCTGAGGCAGGGATATATGCAGACATCCGTTGCAAATGAACTCTTGATATAAATGAGAAGAATAGTAACAGCAAGTACTGTCTTTTGTTAAGCTTTTACTGTGTATCAGGCACTGTTCTAAGCAATTTACTTGTGTTACTTCATGCAGTACTCTGAAGAACCTGGGAAGTAGGAACTGTTATTAGCCTCAATTTTTATATGCACAGAAACTAAATGCTTAGTTAGCAAGGTTAAGTTACCCTATACTATACTTATTGGCCCCTTTGACTCCATTGCCCATCCTCTAAACCATTATGTTAAGCTACACTGAAGGGCACCATCTGTGTGTAGAAAGTAGCTGTCCTCCAGTTGCAATTCTAGGTGTTCGGCAACTTAACTGTTTTCTTTCTCATTGAAAGTATTCACTTGTGATTTCCTTATACTTGCCATTGATTTTTTTTTTCCCCCTTACTCTTTTTTTTTTAGTTGCTTTCCGAATCTATGACATGGATAAAGATGGCTATATTTCCAATGGGGAACTCTTCCAGGTGCTGAAGATGATGGTGGGGAACAATCTGAAAGATACACAATTACAGCAAATTGTAGACAAAACCATAATAAATGCAGATAAGGATGGAGATGGGAGAATATCCTTTGAAGAATTCTGTGCTGTAAGTACCAAAGATCTGATTCTTATTAGTTTTGAACACATTTTAAACACCACTTAATAGAGAATTCCTTATAGGTATTTTGCCCGAGAAATTGATGTATTTGATTTTGCCTAACTGTCCCCATTCAGAGTTTTTTGAAGTGTTTTTGTTGTCATTGTTAGTGAATAACAATTACTGATTATTCTCAAGAATTAATACAGGGATGGGCAAAAGTAGGTTTACAGTTTATATGGAAAATAATACAATAATAATAATACAAGAATAAATTGTTTTGTGTACTCATGACTGTAAACCTACGTTTGTTCACCCCAGTATTCTTAGTGATTGATAAAGTGCCATAAGACAGGTACTAGTAACTTTTACTAACTGTTGGTAGCCCCCAAATTATAACTAGTTTGCATTTTTAAAGGTTCATTTAAAAATAAACATGTTTCAAAATCCTTTTATGGGAAATATATGTTCATGGGTTTCTGCTAGGATTCCAGAAGCTCGGTTTTATGAGGACAACAGAGATGGAATCCCTGTCATCTTAAACTCACCAAGTAGGCAATTTACATGGTGATTCCTGCCCCTTCCTTTTCCAAGCTATTGATGGGTAATTCTTGTGTTCAGGAGCAAGGGCTCTGCAGAGGTGGGGACTACAGTTATGGGGAGCCCCAGAAAACTAAGTCTAGGTGGGAACCGGGCAAAAGTTTACTGTTTTTCTTCAGTAGATCCAGGGATTTGCCCACCATTCATTGCTTCTAAATAGTATCACAACCACTCAGCTTCTCTACTTCTGTCCCCAATGCCAGTTAAGAGAGAATCCAGAGGAGCAGCAAAGGCGTAACAAAGAAAAGGTTTTCAAGTGTTTCAAGTTAGACTGGATGCGTCTGCAGGAAGATTTTAATTTCTTTCTTTACATATTTTGTTTAGGCCACACAAGGAAAAATAAATTACTTTGGTTGTATGTTATGTAAGGACTGAAGTAGCTACTTTGGCTTTAAGTCGAAGTTTTTACACTATCCTTTCAGTATCTTCCTTCATCTCAAGGGAATACTGTCTTTGCATTTTGTTTCAAAAAGTGGGGTGGTGCTCTAGTTAAAGAACAAGCTGGGTCCTTTTGGAAGAGGGTTAAGCTTGAGACTTGAGACTTTGAACTGTTGCCAGGTGGGACTGCTATAGGTGTTTGTTATCCCTTCGCCATTGCCAAAGATCACTGAAGGGCTCGTGTGGATTGGCCTCCGACTGAGTAGGACATGAGAGCAGTCTGGTAGTGGCATCATAGAGAGTAGCCAGTTTTCAAAAGAAGGAAAGAAAAGAAGTAGTCCCAAGCCTGGAGGGAACAAAACAAAAATGGAAACCTCTTGGGTGGAGTGATAAGGAAAGCATGTATATAAATGAAGACTACTTGCATTTAGTAAATATAAAATGTAACCTAAGAGTACATATAAATCATCTGTAGTGGAAGGAAATTAAAATGTGACTTTAGTTATAGAAATGATGCTATTTACATGGAGGATACAAGCTAAGCTTTGAGTTCATTTTTTAGTATTTTCGATAATTGCTTTTATATGTAGTTTTGAAGGACATAGGTCAGGAATGGAGAAGAATGTCTATTTTATGTTTTAAACCAACCTTTCTGAAATTGATCAAGCCCATAATTTTGGCTTCATTGAGTAATCATTTTATTCTGATTTTTCAAGCAATAACAGTGAAAGAGTTGGGAAAAGCTATTTTAAAATCACATATACTATGTATCTACTTTAAAAATTTCAGAATACTTAACATACACAAATAAATAATTAGTGACAAGATTGAAGTTGGTGGACTTAACATGTATTCATTTTTCTTCCTTTCAAAACTCCAATGAAATTAAATGGATTAAGAAGAAAAGGTTATGAACCCTCAAGTACAAAGTGAATAGCAGAGAGGAATAACAATTAGATTTGCAACTTACAAGTCAGTAAACTGACTTAGATGGGAGAAAATATGAATTCTAAGCTGTCAGCTTGGAAAACAGAAGCAACCTGGTTTATAAGGGAGAAAAGCCCAGAAATTGGTGTCAAAAGGTAACTGAAAGTAGGGATGAAGGTGAGGCTCAAAGCAGGAAAACTGCTTCAAGTTTGTTAAGAAGAAATTAGAACATTAGGCCTGCTTCCCTACTCTGTTCAGACTCTCGTGCCCTTTCATGGGAGATTGGAGAGGCTGAAATAGAGTCTCTGGTCAGGGAAACAGGAGACACAGGTGAGGGAGGGTGTGTGGGGGGGTGGAGGAGTTAAAGGAAGAGAAGCATGTTCACATTTTGACAGCTCCAGCCTCCTTCCTGCCCAGACTGCCTGGCAACCCGACTTACATCCTCCATCCAAGAGAATGGGAAAAGCCTTTGGGAAATCAGATCTTCCCAAAGCAAAGGTCCCACCAAGTCACTCAAAGTGTAGCTCACAGTCAGCAACCCCACCACGTATACGCGAAGGCTCCAGTGCCCTTTCAACAGAAGCAGAGCACCAAGGATCACCCGACATTAAGGAAAACTTTTTTTTTTTTAAATCTTTATTGATTTCAGAGAGAGGAAAGGAGAGGGAGAGAGATAGAAACATCAATGATGAGAGAGTCATTGATCAAGCCCACAACCTGGGCATGTGCCCTGACCGGGAATCGAACCCCGATCTCCTGGATCCTGGGTCGATGCTCAACCACTGAGCCACGCCCGGCTGGGCGAGGAAAACTTCTAATACGGAGTACGAAGATGAAGTTAAGCCCAAAAATGAAGCTTGGGAAAACTTGTTTGCAAGCCCAGTGCAGTTTTTAAAACGAATATCCTCAGGAATTAATATATTGAATCTTTGAAACAAAAACTGGATAATATTTACAAGAGCTCTTGGAAATTTAAATTTAGAGATTCACTGTAGGAGATCTAACACATAAATGCTGGTTTTCCAGGGAGAAAATGGAGGGAAGGAAATCATGAAAAATGAGTCAAGGATAATGAACCAAAATTAATGAGTTTCCTGACTAAAAGGATGTACGAAGAACCCAGCCTAGTGTATGAGAGTAATCTGGACCTGGGCACATTGTCATGCAATTTTAAAACAGTGGAAACAGAGAACTGGTTCTACAAATTTCCAAAGAGCTGGGGTACAGGGGTTGGGGAGGGGACTTTATACAAAGACTCAAGAATCATAGTGCCAATTTCTCAGTAGCAAATTAGAAACTAGAAGACTTCAGCATTGCCTTCACAATTCTTGGGGACAGTTATTTCCAAACTAGAAATCTCTACAAACTCAAACTAAATGGAAGAATAAAGGCATTGTCCAGTATATAAGGCCTCTCTCTTTGGGGAAACTACTGGAGGATGTGCTCCCACAGTAGTAAAGTTGTAAATCAAAAAAGATAATGTGGGATCTGGGAAACAGGGTCTAACATGAGAGAGAATAAATTTCCAGGAGGATGTGTAGGGAGATCCAGAGATCACAGGCCTAGATCGGAGCAGGTTGGAAAGCTCTGGGAGTGATTCAAAGACAGTAAAATTGATAGAATTACATAATATATGTGAATGTATTTAGAACAAAAGTTTGAGGTGGAATTAATGATAAATAAATACACAGCACAGCCAGCAAAGGAAAGGACCAGGTATTTAACTGTAGCAAGACAAATGTGCAGGGGGAAAAAATATAGTATGTACTTCTATAGTCATAATTAAAATGCTGAGTTTCTGTTTAATCAAAATATACAACCACTGGAAGGTTGGAGGTGGAAAGTATATGGAGTAGGATATAGATGGGAGAGGTGTGTGAGAAAGAGCTCAATCTTCTGTGCTGGGAAGTCAATGGATAATGCTTATAATTTGAATACAAGAAAAGACAATGTAGGAATGTTATTTGAAGATCTGTAGGTAAATACTGAAAATAATTGCCTGGTAAAAGGAAATAGAGAATGAGGGCACAGTAGCAAGCTGCTGTTTTCATAGCAGAAGTTGTAGAACTGATTGGCTTTTTAATGTTTATTTTTCAAAAAAAATTTTAAGCGAAAAAAATTTTTTTAAGCCTTGTTTGAATTAAAAAATAATACAGATGTAACTATAAATGACAATATGGATTCATTTCACAAGCATAATGTTGAGTGAAATAAGCCAGACAAGAAAGAGATTTGATCCTGAAACACTGAGATTTTTGAGCTGTAGATTCACAAACTGTTTCTCCTGTTAAAAATTTTATTGTCGACCACATCGGGTCTGCATGCTGGGCTCTGTGTTTTCTGGGAACCAGTTTTCCTTGTGTTTGGTATTGCTGTCTTTGGTGGCACTGATCTCTCTTGAACTGCTTTCTCCCTTCCATGTCTTCCTTTGCCTTTGTTGGTGAGCACAGCCTTTTCTCGATGTTATTAATTCGGTGTTAGTCTCGGTGTGTGTGGTCTCTTTTTTTTGTCTACTCTATGTAGTGTGCATGTGTTTATTTTTGCAAAGAAGAAATACAGACAGGATAAACTTAAATCCTAATAAAGCAGTGAATTTAATAAAATAAAAAATAGAGATTTTATTTATAAAATGTAAAAAAGTGTACTTTTTATAAATAGTATACTTTTCAAAATAATGTATAAAAACCCAACTAATGTAGATGTTAAAGTCATGAGAGAGTCTACCTCTGTGTGCGGTGGGGCAGGAGGAAGGAGATGGCTGGTGCGTGATGAGGCCAAAGAAGGCTCCTCATAATGGTCTGGACGCTGGTTACTTGGGTGTTTACTCTGGGAAATTCATCAAGCTGTGAACACTTACTATGACTCATGCACTTTCTTTATATAAGTTATTATACTTAATGAAGTTTATTCCCCAAATAATAATACAGGTAGTTACTTTTAGATTGCCATGTTAATATTAACTGAGATGTCTGTAAGAACTCTACGTGTATTTGACTCCATGGTAAAGTAATGTGCAGAAAATCTTAATCATTTGGTATTTTTTAATTTTTCTAAAGTAGACTGAGAGTGAAGCCCATATTTGGTTTTTCATGACAACTTTTATGGTAACATGTGGTTATCATTTATTCTGAAACTATTAAGGTGTAGGGGTCAGCAAACTACAGAGTGGGCCAAATCCTGCCCATGGCCTACTGTGTACATCTTTGAGCTAAGAATGGGTTTTTTTTGCATTTTTAAGGGGAAAAAGAAAATGCAAGAGTAATTATATGTGGCCTACAAAGCCTAAAATATTTACTATCTGGCCCTTTACGGAATAAATTTGCTCACCCTCCTGGAAGAAAGAAGCCATGAAAATTCTAACTAGAAGCAATGCAACTTTAAAAAAAGAAAAAAACAGAGCTTCTGAAAATGGTTAAAATAATATGTTTTTAAATTGTAGTTTTGTTAAGGTGTTTAGACTAGTAAAAAGGAATTTCTACAACATGGCTAAGCTTGATTTGTTCTGTTGCAGGTTGTAGGTGGCCTAGATATCCACAAAAAGATGGTGGTAGATGTGTGACTCTTTTTTAAAGAGTACCGCCCAACACTTTTGCTTTCTTCTCCATCTCTGAAGATCTGCTCAAGACGTCCAGCAATGCTCTCTGTGTATTTAAATGGAAGTATTTTTCTCTGTGAAGCCACATTTTCCAACATGAGCCTCATGAAGCCAACTAAGTGTTATTGAACTCTTATCTCTCAATAACTCCGTGTAGCACTTTAAAGTCTGAAGGACAGCAACATGAAAAGAGCATATCAGTGTGGTGAAGAAAGGGAAGGGGTTGGCTTTTTAATTTATTTTTCTTCATCTTTTATAACAAGAAAGTATCTATATATACATATGTAAATATTTATATATAGATATATGTAGCTTTCTATATGTGTAGTAGGTTGGCTTTAATTTAATATACTTGATTCAGAAACAAAATGATAGAGTACAAAAGTGCCAAGCAGAACATAAAACATCTTTACTTTTATTTCACACAGTTTTATATATAGGTAGAAGATTGTACAATTTGAACCGGGTGTTAGGCCAGCTACTTTCCTTTTCCTGTGCTTTCTCCTTTGAGAGATTGACAAAGCATTTGTTAACGTCCTATTATTTACCTTAATTACATTTTTGTAACAAAGGAGTTTGTAACTTTATTTATACCTATGAATATATTTCCAGGGACTACGTCTCATTGCTGAGCAGCTTTTTTTACATCTCTGCGTGAGGAGAAAGTATAGTTCAGTGCTACTGCCAAGAGCTCATTCTTGTGTTCATATAGTACCTGCACAAAGCTTATGGCTGCTTCATTCTGTTCTTCATAACCGGGAGCCATCACATTTATTAAATGTCCCTGAGTACATGTAAGTTTCAGTTGTGATTCATACATAAAGGCCAGAAGCTATGTGAGGCAATCATAATTTACCTTTGACATTACTTAATGAAGAGTACCTAAAGTAAATGTGTAATTGCATAGGATATCCATTCGTTTTTAGTACATGGGTAAATAATTTGTCATTAAACCCACGTTTGAACCATAAACTTCCCCTTCTGTGTTTCAAAAGACTTGCAGCTAATCTGAAACATGGGTGATATTTAATGTGCATGTATCGGAACACCCATATATATTTGTGACTTAAATGGGAGAAATCCTACTCATGTGTATGCCACAGAAGAGAAAAATTTTATCCAAATTTATACCTCTTAAATTTCTTTACCGTAAGGTGTAAAGAGTGCATGAAGGTGTTCTTTCTTGATTTGCCCATGTTTGTAATGGATAACTTAATAAATTTGTGTGATATAAAAGTAGTGCATCATATTCCACCACTTGTTACTGTCCCTTCCCTTTTCTGCAAAGGTACTGTTGGCTGGAAGAAAACGTTTTGTTTAGCTTTCTAGGACAGTAGTCTTTCCCTATATAGCTTTTCAATAAAAACTGGTTTTATAGTCCTTAGTGGGAAAGGGCAGGTTGAATCAAGGTGAACGAATCCTAAATTGGGCACAGCTGCCTGCCATCGCTGTTCCTTCAACTGAGTGCTGCACATCATGGGCTCTGTCTGTGAGAGAAAAATCTCGGTGCTTGGTGTCCTTGCATGACATGGAGTTTTGCATGTAGATCGGTTTAAAATGTACCTCTTGTTTACATAATTTGCATAATTTTAAAAGATAATGTTGCCAAACTTTGGAAATGTTAATGTTCAAACTGAAAATCTCCACTACATGTAACTTTCTTCCTCTGGATCAGTACGTGGTTTATAATCCCAGCCAGTGGTTTGATCTGTTCCAGTGTCAACTGCCATGTGCTCTGCTTCAAGGGGGAACTAGTCTTTTGTGAATTTTTTGTACATAAGTATTTGTTACAAATATTTTAGCAAATGCTTTCTATTTCTCTTGCTTGTGCATATCTTGGCTGGCGTTACAGAAAAATAGTGCAAACATTATTTCCTTACTGGGGAATGAGGGTTTTTTTCTTTTTTTTTTTTTTAGTGTGTTTGGGTGGGGGGGGAGGGGTGGTTTATGTTGAATGTTTAGTTTTTCTTCTGCATGAAACGTCATGTTGTGGGATCTTTAGAAAACTTCATACTGTATGAATAAGAAAATAAAATATTTGGAACTTGAGTGTATCCACAGTGGTCTTTGGTGGGCTTCCAAAGCCATTCTAGTATTTTTTCACTGTTTTGGATTTTTAAAAAACTGATAAATTGATGTAATCCATAGGTAAAAATAAACCTGCTTTATCACTGGGTAAAAGCACGTCATTACCACTTCCTAAGCCCTCTCATTCTTTTACTGCTCTGCCTCACCCTTCCTCTGCTTCCAGCCGCCTTAGCCTCCTTGTGGTCTGGAGCCCTTGCTTACTTCCGCTGTAGGCTTTGCACTCTCCCCACCAGATGTCCCACAGCTAATGCCTCCAAGTCTTCGTGCAGGTGCAGCCTTGCTCAACAGCAACTGTCCTGGCCACTGTATTTAAATATATGAATACACCTGAGTCTCCTCTATCCCACTTTATTTTCTTCCAAAGCATTTAACATCTTCTGACAGAGTATACTTACAGATTTTATGTATTTGTCTTTTCAGGTTATTGAAATAAAATGGATGAAAGCTCAGCAAGAGCAGGGATTTCTGTCCCTTGTTCACTGGTAGCCTTATTTGTCTAGAATTCTGCCCAGCCTGTAGTGTAATAAATTTTATTCAGTACTTTGTTATGCTTCAAAAGATAAAAATTAGTACTTTTCTTGAGACTTTCATTCAACTTTGTAGAATTCCTACTAACATGCCTAGCGCTATAATAAGCACTTGAGATAGTTGTGATAGGTAAGTGACATACCTGGCCCAGATGAGTTAATGCTGTTGGGGGTGTTTTATACCCAGGACACCCATATCAGCTATGTACTAGGTATGAGATGATATGCACTGGATTCTTTGACCCCCTTATACTACCGTAGGAATAGAGTTAGTTAAGCCTAAATCAATAGATGATGCATTTAAGCCCTAGGTCTTCCTTTCTTTACCTAGTTCTAATGCTCTTAAGAGTAAAAAAGATGACTCAACAGAGTGAAACAGCAACCCACAGAACTGGGGGAAATACTTGTCAATCATAAGAGATTGCTATCCACATATAAAGAACTCTTACAACTCAGCAAACACCTGATTTTAAAATGAGCAAAGGACTTGACATTTCTCCAAAGAAGATACAATGGCCAGTGACACATGATAAAATGCCCAACATCACTAGTCACTGGAAATTCAAATCAAAACCACCAGATACTGGTTCGTGCCCATTGCTATTGCTATCACTGAGGAAAGAATATTGGCAAAATATGGAGAAATTGGAACCTTACTGCATTGCTGGTGGAAATGTCAGATGGCGCAGTTTTTGTGGAAAGCGGTAAACATTCCTCAAAAAATTAAACTACCATGATTCAGCATTTCCACTTCTAGGTATACACTCGGAAGTTAAAGCAGGGACTCTTAAAGGATGTTTGTATACCCATGTTCATAGCATTATTTACAATAGCCAAAAGGTAGAAGCAACCCAATGCGCCTGACAGATGGTATACCTATAATGTTCAGCCTTAAAGAGAAGTCTGACTTGTCTACATTGGGGAAACGTGACATTATGTTAAATAAGCCAGTTACAAAAAAAACACTATCATTCTACTTCTGAGTTCCTGAAGTTGTCAAATTAAGAGAAAGTAGGATGGTGGTTGCCAAGGGTCAGGAGGAGGGGGAAATGGGGAATTAGTGTTTCATGGGTACAATTTCAGTTGGGGAAGGTCATGTTCTGGAGATGGAAAATGGTGGTAATTGCACAACAATGTGCACTTAAAAATGGTTAAAATGGTAAACTTTATGTATTTACAATTTAAAAGAGTACATAAGACAGTGAAAAAAATCTCAATCTTGTTTCCGGGACTTAAATATTGGTCAAACTCATGTGTCATGTGTCTTAGTCTTCAAAAATTCCCACGAGCTCGAATATCTTATTGCATTAGCTGATGTGTAAGCTGAAGTCCTTTGGCACTTCTGCCTTTCACTTCCCCAGGCATTATAAGTCAGCTAACCAGATCAAAGTCCTTGCTCGCTCAAACCTAGAGATTTACTTGATTTGACCAAATTAACATTTGCACAGTATGAGCATTTTGCAGGTTGTAGGACAGCTATGTACATTGTCGCTGTATACTTTCAGTAATTATGCTGGCCCAATCTTAACATGGCTGAACTCAGGAAAGTTAGGTCTCTTTTCCAGATGCTCAACGAGCATGAACTGTCTTCTCTACCACCCTAATTCTATGTAGCATGAGAGTTGGGAGCCCAAATCTGGAATCACTAGGAAGACCATTATTAGCCACTGAATACCTAAGAAAATACTCCTGAGGTCCATTTTCCAGTAATAGTAAATTGTTATATTTCAGAAATTGTGCTACATACTGAGCAGGGTGAGAGGCAGACACTAATTACAGTATAACATGACAAATGCCATAGAAATGGATACCTATGGCTAAGGTTTGAGGTGTTAGATTTAGTGGTGATTTGATCCAGGTTGTTAAGATCAACTGTCATTGTGATGTAGATTTCTCTCTAATTCCTTCGTCATTCTCACTCTTAAGAATTAGTTGGGTTTCCTCCAACATTTTATCTCCCTTTCAAACCCCAGTTAGTATTGCTCCCCCGGTGAGGGGATAAATGCTTGACCAGGGAGGTGCCCAGAACTCAAGGTGCTAAGTCAAAGTTCAGCATCCCAAGTTTATGAGTAGAGAGATTTGATACCATCACACACATACTCTCTTCGTGCTGCTGTGTTGCCAAAGGATAAATTATTTTGGGTGGGAAATCTTCCCAGCAATTCCCCATTGGATTCCCACCATAATATATACGTATATCCAATCCCATGCAATGTACAGACTAGTTTGGGACGGTAGCACATGTAACTGATAAAAAGGAAACAGAAGCTTAATACTTTTTCTAGTTCTTACATGAACTTTCAAATACTCCTGTCATTAAAGTTGAAAAGTTTTGGTCAGGGGTTCTAGATATAAACAAGCAAATGTAATGAAGTGAGTTCCTTCATTTAAAAAATGCATAAACTTAGGTAATATTTAAGTAGGCAGACACTACTGTTAAAACAATTTTACATTTGAAGAACATATTTTCTTAAGAGTAAAAACATTCTTTTACCGTATTTCACTACTTAGAAGAAATAAACCCAACACATATACTTATGAAAAATAACATTCTTCCCTCATGTCAGCCTTGTGTTGTGATATGTCTTTAATTTTAATTTTACAAGTGGCAAAACAGGTACAAAGATTAGCCTTCTTGGTTCACACAGTGTAGCCAAACTGCTGCTTACGACCTGATTCTAAAATAGCCACACCCTACCAGTATTAAGGGTCATGGTTCAGAGAGGTTTTCTGACATAGTGCTTTAATTACAACTCATAGAGAAGAAATGTTTATAAATTTATAAGTAAAAAAACTTATAAATTCATACAGAAAAGAATTTTCCCTCCAAATGAGAGAATTAGAAACTGCAAATCTGTTACATGTAATTTAAAATGAAAAAAATTATAATTGATGTTTAATAATGGTACTGAATTTTGATACTTAAATTATCCTCAAAGCTGTTGAGTGAAAAGTATCAAACTTTCCCTTTCTGTTTATGCTTCTTTGCTGAGAACTGAAGAAGAGACTGCGGCTTAAAGTGACTGAAAAATTATTCACGTGGTTCGTCGTGACCACCTACAAGGTCTTTTACTCGAGTCCAAAGGCAAGAAGAAAACTCTGATTTGAAATCAGAATCTATCTGCTGCTCTGCTAGCCACAGCTCGAATATTGCCATAAACCTTCGATGGAGGATTTCCTGTAGAGAGAGAGAGAAAAAAGCTTATTTATCTATAGAAATATAATCCCATACAGAAGCAACATGAAAATGGTCTACAAAACTCTAAAAAGAACAGGAACATTTTCCATTGGATCTATCTGAAATCAACAAAAGGCCTAAAAAGGAAACCATGCCCAAATATTCTTAGAAAAACACAAAACATTTTAAATCCTTAAGAGCCAAAATATTTCTAAAAGAAACTAGTCAGTCAGACCTGGGCACCAAGGAAGAATCTCAAGTGTTTGCTGAGCACACTGCTACACTCCAGTAACTTGTCATTTATTGACTCTGCTGCCTGGTGGGAGATGGGAACAACTGGATTGACTGGTGCTGATGAGCAGCTCCCTTTTTGTTGAACCTAAAACATGGGTGTTGCCTGATGCTCTGGACTGGCTTTTCTGTGCACCTCATCAGAAGGCAGCAAAGATTCAAGCAATATAAGCCAATCAACCCTTTCTCTTCAGCAGACAAGGATTCCAAGCAAAAAGATCCCTATTTTCTTCTCTGGTACACATTTACCAGCCCCCAAGAGTTTCTATTTGCTATCTTGAACATTTCCCTTAGCTGACTTGCAAATCTGGTTTATTCTAGATTCCCTATTCTTTTCTTTCCAGAGAAAATAGCAACAAATTATTACCCAGGATGAGATTGCAAATGGCAGTTCTTGCCATCTTGATGTTTTGGAAAGAGCCAAGGATGTGAACTTTCCTGCAAGAAAAAAAGTGACACAAGTTAGCAACAAAAAACATTTCCTTAAACTAAGTCCTGTAATCCAGAAACTGAAAAATTATGATGCATACAGATTCCTACATAAAGGCCGGGATGATGGGTGCACAATTCTGTAAATACGCCAAGAACCCACTTTGAAAGGGAGAATTTTATAGTATGTAAATTATATCTGACATAAACTAAAAATAAAAAAACAAAACTAAGACGTTAAGATTTCTGGTAAATAACAGCTGCCACCCAGTGACTGCCGTGAGTGTGAGGGCTTCATACGCGTGTTCTTCAGTGCTCACAGGAGCGGCACTGGGTAGGTGGTGCTACCATTTTACAGACGAGGAAAAGGTTTACGAGAAACCCATCCGAGACTGCACACGGGCAGAGCTGGGATTACTGAGCACCCAGGAATGCAAGGAATACTGTACTTCACATCTTTGGATTTCAACTGCACAGCTTTCTAAAGATCACTGGGGATCGCCCGGACCCTTTCAATGGCCTTTCCTTGCTGAATGACAAAGATCAACAAGGGAGCAGTGGGCCTTTTCAACCCATCTTCCAAAATGCCAGCAAGCCATCTAAAACCAGCCGTGGGAACCCCAAGAGGAACTCTCTCGCCCCGTCAGCTCAGGTATTTCTAAAACTGGGGTAAGAGTGAAGCTAAAAACAAGAGAATCAGTTAAAGTCTGTTCAAGATGATCCCCTGGTTTTCTCCCCCATTCCATGCAAACAGGCAATTGCCCCTCTGTAACTCCGGCAAAATTATTGCAGGGAGAGGAAGTTGTTTACTGGAGGTCAAAACAACATGGGTACCAAGCTCAGCTGAAGAAGTACCATGTTAAAAACGGGCACGGTCGCCTGGCCAGCATGGCTAAGTGGTTTAGCACCGACCCATGAACTGGGAGGTTCCCCGGTTCGATTCCAGGTCAGGACAGCTCCATCCCTAGTGGGGGGCATGCAGGAGATAGCCAATTGATAAATCTCTCACCTATGTTTCTATCTATCCCTCTCCCTCTCTAAAATCAATAAAAATATATTTTAGAAAAACCAAACAAAACAGGCAATGTCAAGCAGGCATTTGCACACTGAATGTTGGGACCTCCAACTGTTTTTCATAACTGGGCTCCAAGAGTCTGGCAGCAGGTAATACTGAACACTGTCTAACAAAAACCACAATGTACGGACAGGATATGGAAGAATAGTAAACTGGATTGTGAGTGTGTGTGGGGGGGGGGTCAAAGAAAACTAAATCCTCATTATTCACGGTAGAAAGTCTACAGTGAATCTGAAAAAAAAATCAAGAAGTTGGTATGTAAATAAGATATTTAGAAATATGGAGATAAATAATTTTTAAAAATTAGCTAAGAGTTGAAACTGATTCCCCTGAAGAGGAGGAAATGGAGGTAGACAGAAATTTGGAGCTTTTTAAAGTAGGTGTCTATCTGACAAAAATAAAATTATTTAGAATATAGCATGAAAGATAAGAACACAGAGAGTAAGAATACGTAAAGCGTCAGTAGTTTTCCTACTAAACCAACCAAAGTAATGGGGTAGTAATTGGACTGGAATGTAGGTCTCAGGACATATAGACAACATGACTTCCCATCTGATATACTGCATACATCTGGAACAAGTTGTTTTTTAGTTTTATATCTTACACATTATATTGTATTTTGCCAGATTAGCAACTCATCAAAAATAACACAGGTGCATAACAGTCCACTTTATGGCTATATCATAGTATGAACTGTTCAACTTGTGGATTTCCAATTAGCCTATTTATAGCAAAAACTAAAGATAATACATTTAATTTTGAGCAGTGTGTAATTCAATTTGTAAACACACACACACACACAAAAGATATAAAAAAGTAACTCAAGAGCATTATTCATAATAGCATCCAACTGAAAATCCCAATGTCCATCAACTGTCAATGGATAAACTATATCCATACAGTGGTACTTGGCAATAAAAAGGGATTACTGATACATCCAACAAAATGGAGAGACTCAAAACAACATGCTAACTAAAAGAAGTCACAGACCAAAGACTACATACTGTGAATTTCTAGAGAACGCAAAACCATAGTGACAACAGAGTAGATTGGTGAGTGCCTGGGAATGGGTGGGGCTGTAGAGGTGCACACTGAACTTTTGGGGGGGGGGGGGTGGAACTGAGTGAGTGAAGTGGGATTACAGGACTAGAACCTCTGCCCAAACCCACTAAACTGTATACTTAAAACAGGTGGATTTTATTGTACATAAATCATACCACAGTAAAGCTGTTAAAAATTAGTTCAACTAGTACATTTTAAGTTAACACTTATAAATACACTTATAAATTTAAGATGTACTACCCATAATTTGATTAGAAAATCAGTTACATTTTTAGATTTCTAAATTAAGTTTTTAGGGCTATATATGATATTTTAAAATGTATACATTTCAAAATTTTTGAAAATTCTAGTTCAAAAAAAACGTTTCCCCTGGCTCCCTACTCCCAACTCTAGACTCAATTCATAAAAGACCAAAATTATAATACAACTGTCCTCAGGTAAAGAGGGCCACCAATGTAGCATTAGAGTTATTCTTGAAGTATAAAAAACAGTCGAGCCTCTCAGTTTAGTGCAAGGATGAGATGATTTCAAATAAAATTATTTCTGGATTCAGTAGCTGGCAGATCCCTCCTCCTCAGTCAACTGCTGCTTCTCCCAACTTCATGGCATTATATAACCTCTGAGCCATCTGTCAGTAATCCCGACCTCGCAACGGAGCAGCTTCAATCTCATGGAGGGGTAATCCCAGCTTGACTTCTTGCACCCTTACTTTAAGCCTGTATCATCTTATTTGTGTTCACATATAACTTCTCTAGTCTTCACCCAATGTACACTACTCACCTTCCTTTTATGAAAGGCCTTTATATATATATTTTAAAGGAAAGCCTCACAATGGCATTGAAAACACCCACTCCTTGCTCTCCCCTACTGACTTAATAGATTCCCAAGAAACTATTTAAATTTTCACCTGTCATGTAATTTCTTTTAATAGTGGTTCTAAATATTTCCTTCATTGCTAATTGACAAAAAAACTATAATTTCTAAGATTTTCCTAAGTTAATCTGCTTTCAAAGTAGGTAACTCTTTATTCATTCAGAACCATATGCTGACAAAGATTTAGTGGCAACATTATGCATAAAATACAACCTTTATGAACTTTTGAAACAAGCAAAAGATCAAATATAAATTATAACAATAATTTTCTCAAGATCACATACTTACACGTCAGCTAGAACTATCCGCGTCCGTGTCACATTCTCTATGGTGAATTTGGTTTTTCCTCCTTTGCCAGCAATCCGTCCTATTGCCCTTGACAGGTGGTCCCCCTTTAGGGGCTTCACTGAATGAAAAAAGCAAGACCTCAAGAGGCGAGCCATTTCAGTGCACCACCCATTTCCACATAAAGTTTAATCATTAATGAAATTTCCCTACTAACAGATATAAAATATACATTTTTTAAATACTGCTCACTGATGCTACAGGAAAGCCAAGAGTCACACACAACGCAAAGTCAGCAATACAAAAGTACAGTATTTTATAATAAAAGACTGCCATACACTCACCATCTGTAATTTCAAAAGACTCTAAGAAGAGGTCATCCAACCTAATGAGGGCAAGTGCGTCCTACAATATAAAAATAAATACTGTGAAGCCCTTCCATTTAAATCCCTGAAAATGGGTGCCAAGCTAAAATTCACAAATTGTAGAACTAGAAAACCCCAATTAAAAAATAAAAAAAAAAAAAGCCCCAATCCACTGAAACATTCATATTGAGTATTTTTCAAGGTCCCATTTTAGATGTCATGAAATCACTCACCTCCACCTGAAACCCGAGAATAAAGGCTTTCACAAAATCGGCTGCTTTTGTCAGGGCACTAACATCCTTGGTTTCTTTACAAGTCTGTATTAAAAAGGCACAGATTACGGGTGTGGATGAAAAAGATAATATTCTAACAGAATCCCAGGAATGACCTTTCCCTTTATTGTAACTTCCTCCACCACCACCCTGTTTCCCAATGTATTCTCCATGACCCAGTTTTTGCTGAGGTAAGTACCGTGTTTAATTTGCAAAACAAAACTTTCCCAACTCCAGAGATAGACAGTTCCACCAAGACTGTCAAATGACTGACTATACTCCATCACTGATCTGGCGCAGCCGGAATGCACACACGCTGAAGGAATTCAACATCCTTAGACCAGTCCTCAGACCAGCCCATCAATGCATCAAGGCCCAAGACAATGTCTTATCTTTTCTTTCAAGTCTTCCCTGCAAGCTGTGATCTAATCTCCTGACTTCATTTATAAGCTGATGTCTCCCACAGCAACAACTCCAGTACTAACTACTAAGCAGGGATCCTGCCCTCAAAGAGTTCGTTCAACAGTCCCAGTAACAGCAGCTAGTCATACAATGCTTGCCGCTGTAAATGACATGCACTACAAAGGTGTCTTCCCTACTATCGCTCTAAGCTTCATGACAACTCTGAATATTAAGTGATATAAAGACTTATGCTTGAGGCAATGACAGTACTAGAAGGTGGAAAAGGTAACATTCAAACACAGGTCTGATTCCAAAACTGTTATTTCCACTGTCCCACACAGACTCACAATCTAATTGAGGATACCACATATTTGACAAATATGAAACCATACAGGATTGTATAGAGGGACATTTAAAACCAGATCCCAGTCCCAATCCTAGATGTGCCCTTAGGGAAGTCCCACAGATACTCTAGGTCTTAAGTTTTCTCATCTGTAAAATAAGGAGGTCAGAGCAAGAGATCCTGAGAGATCCCTACTAGCATCAAGGTTCACTTATCAGCTTGATGACTGGTCAAGATGACTCGTTTCACCCACAGTTTCCCCCCATTTCAAATAAGATGTCATCTACCTCGCAGGGCTGTCCCGAAGACTAAAATGATGTAGTGCATGCTACAGCACCACTATGTGTCTGACATATAAAGGCATCAACAAATGTTAGTGGAACCCAAACTGATGATGTTGCAATACACATGACAGCTAAGCACAATAAACATGTAGGCACTGAGGCATGACTGAAAAATGGACTGATCATAAAAGAGAAAGAACTTGAGAGATGAATGAAACTGAGATAGAAAGACAAAGGATGTAGGGAGGACAGGGTCAGAGAGGAAAGCCACCCGTACGTATGGACATAAAAATGTTCAAAAACATGGTGAGACGAACTTGGGACTGTGACTCCTACTTGAAAGGCAAGTTCAGTCAAAAACTTAACTCTTAATCCTTCAGACACTGAAGATACCAGGGTATCATAATAAAAGCAGTGTGGTGTGGGAAAATTAATCCAGCTCTGGCATAAAGGATGGAGAGGTGGATGATGTAAAGCAATGAAGCAAGGGAAACCTATAGGGAAACAAAAAGTTTGGCATGAAACCATGACAATCTGAATGAAAGTGGCAAGGAAGTCTGTCAAGTTCTCTATTTTAAGCTTTACCAATTATTTCAATTTATCCATTATTCTAGTCCATTATTCTAGTCCCTCAGTGGCAATGAGTCTATACCAGTCCTGATGACAGTATAACAATCCTCAAAAATGAAGGTCATAATTAATTTTGGTCTTTGATTCTGATACAAAATTGGCACTCAGAAAAAGAAGCCCAAAGTCAATTAATTTTGACTGTCTACCACTGGGCTGACACCATGGAATGAAAAAAACAAACAAAAATGCAATAAACCTGTTTAGCTGAACTGCTGAACCTAAGGGATACAGCTGTGATTTGGACTATTTGTAAAAAGGCTCAACATCACTAGCACCATATGCATATACACACACGCGCATATACATGTGTATGTGTATATAATGTAGATATGTATATAAAATTTATACTTATTCCTAAAATAATACATTTCTCCACAAAATACTGTTAAAATACAGTGCCTGCACTGCAGCAAGTACTTCAGCTCATTTTTTACAAACTTCTGTTTACGACAACCTCTGTACTTGGCCTTTTCTCAGTTCAACAGAGAACATGATAAAAATAATGTGCACAGACACAGCCGGTATTTTGGTATGATCTCAGGCTCAACTTACGAATTTAACTTATATATGTGTTAAATGCAGGCCCTGAAGGCATTTGAGATGTTCAAATTCACTAAATTAGAAAACTGGAAGAAAACCATTTGACAACATAAGTCCCACTGCGCAAAGTCTATTCACGAATTTTCATCCCTGTAAGAGAAACCCTAGTATATTTGGAAACGGTTGACATTCTCCTTACCCTGATTTCTACATTCCTCGATTTCAAGTTAAAGCGTATCTGAAGTCCCAAATGTTCTACAATAGGAGTAAATATCTTCATCCAGTTCTCTTTTAATGGCGTATATCTGTTAGATGGTACCGGGATTTTCCTTGTTTCTTCTTTCCCATCCTACAATAAATGAACATAATTGAGGAGACGTCTGAAGGAATGGGGGTGGGGTTGTAAAAATGACAACTAATCCACAAAAAAGCTTCCCGTATCTGAACGAACCAAACTCCAGCGGAGTCACTTCTCTAAGAACTTCACGCCAGAAGAGCTCCTGCAGCTTTAACATCATCCAGAGACCACCGACTTGACCTCCCTCTGGCCCCTACCCCGGCTCCTCTCCCGGGGTCCCGCCAGTACCAGGAATCCGTCCCTGGAGAGGGGCGGGAACACGGGCCTCTTCGCGGGCCGGGCCTCCTCCGTGTCCATGCGGCCCGCGTCCCCGCCCTCCGCCGCCGCGGACAGCGCCTCAGCCTGCCGTTTCTTCGCCCGCCGGCCACCCTTGCGGGTGACCTGGGTGAACCCGTCCTCGGCCCCGGCGCTCTGCGCCTCCATTTCGGTTGCCATCCCTAGGAATCTCCAGCCCCAGCAGACGCTTCCGGCTGGAACACGTGCGCCGCTCCACTGCGCAGGCGCATCACGCTGGCTCGGGCGTTCGCCAACCAGACCCAGGGCTCCGCCCCCTTTCAAGCACTCCCCACTTAGGGGACCTGAAGCTGGATTCTTCCGGGGAGGAAAGGGGGCTGTCCTAAAATATGCCGTATTCTTATGGTCGCCCTCTGGCCCCCTCTCACAGCCAAAGAGTTTTGTGATCTGTAATCTGTATATGTACTAAAGGCAGTAGGTAAAGGCGATAAACAGGTTTGTGCCGCCGACGAAGGAAAATCTTGTGTGATTTCAGTAGTGCATCTGGCTTTATCTGAGACAACTAAATCCAACTTGCTAGGGAGCCGGGGGAGGAGGCGAGTACGGCAAGCGGAAGGGACGAGCGGTTGTCAATGTTTGGAGTCTGGTTTCCAGGTTAGGGGTTTGTCAGCGTCCAGAAGTGCCGGTTGGCGGAGGAGAGAGCGGCTAGGCCATGTCGGCCTTCGAGAAGCCTCAGATCATTGCCCATATCCAGAAGGGCCTCAACTACACGGTGTTTGACTGTAAGTGGGTGCCCTGCAGCGCCAAATTTGTGACCATGGGCAACTTCGCACGGGGCACCGGCGTCATTCAGCTGTACGAAATCCAGCACGGGGACCTAAAGCTGCTTCGGGAGGTGGGTGCCGGGTCGCGACTGCCCAGTTCCAGGACCTGGGAGTTCTGGGAGGGGGGGGGGCAAGGCGAGTGCGGATCCTGCGGCGGGGGAGGGGGTGTCTGCATTCCTTTCGTCCAGTGCCTTCGCCCCGTGTCCCTTAAAAGCACAGCCGGAGCTGCGCGGCCGCAGCGCAGGGGATCGCACCTAGAGGAATCCTTCCCACGTACAATGCTCTCGGTCCAGACTTGACTTCCCCTCCGCGGGCTAGTTCGTTCGCGCCCTCGCGGCCCGCAGGTGTCTGGGAGTGAAGTTACGAGTTGGGGTCAAAATTCGAGGCCCTGCGGAGCAGTCCGCAGTTTGTTTGCGGAGAGCCTGTGAATAGGCCCCTTGTTAGTAAGATGCTTTTTCTGGCAAGCAGAGCCAAAGCCGGCGCCCGCCGTGTGTGATCGCAGGAGACACCCCCCCCCCAACACACACTTACCCAGCACATACTAGTTTATCGCCTGGTATTCCCAGGCGTGTGGATGACAGTGTCCCCGACCTCAGGGAGGTCTCTGGTGGGAGAGAGAATCAGTTAAATAATCAAACCAACGATGCATAAATACAAGCCAAGATGAATTTCTCAAGCATACAAGGACAGGGTTCTGTGAGAGTGAAAACAGATTTGGGATGAACAGAAACGATTTAGGCCAACCTAGGAGTGGAGGAAGAGGTTTCCAGAGGAAACGGCCTGTGGGGAAGCTCAGCTGTGGGAGAGAGATGATCTTCGTATGAAACAGAAGTGGTAAGCAGGGACCAAAAGTTGCAAAAATCTATGAGTCATTTAAAATGTATGCCCCCCCCCCCCCCCAGAAAAACAGGACATCATTGAAGGGCTTTAAACAGTGTGTGGCATGGTCAGGTTTACAAGTTTTGTAAAAATCACTAGTGAAAGGATTTAAGAGTAATGTTGTTAGCTAACATTTTTATACCTGCTTACAGTTTTTAAAATGCCTTGATTTGGGTTGCCTGGGGGTGGGGAAATGATCATACTCAGGTGTTTAGGGGTGTGATAGACTACAGGGAAGGTTGACAACTCCAGGGATCAAAAGCTATAGAGAGAATCTGCTTGGAGGAGTTGGAGGTTAAACAGGTAAGTAAAGAATGAATATAGTGTCCATAGGAAAGCTTAGATTAGAAGGTAAGTTGGGCCCCATCCCGCTTTAAATTTCTACAAGTGCCAGTTTTCTTGTTTGTCTTCTCTAGTCAGGGACTCTACTCAGTAAACGTGGCTTGTTCTTTTCTATCTCTCCTTAAGTTGTTCACCACTTAGCCCCCAGTCATCTGTTGCTGTTCTAAGGTCCAGTTCAGATTATTTGATTTATGTTCAGATCCCACACAAAGAAACTTTTCTTACATTGCATTCCTGTGGTACTGTATGTGCCTGAAATATATCATCCTGTCCCATTTATCTGTAGAAGCTGCCTGCCTTCCTCCCTTCCCTTCTCTCTTTCTTTTAAGATTTTTTTATTGATTTTTAGAGAGGGAGGAAGAGGGCCATCCACTGGCTGCCTCCTGCCCGCCCCCTACGGGTTGCTGATTCCATTCCCAGGCAGGGCACATACCTAGTGCACAGAACTGCTGCCCAGCCAACTGAGCCACACCGGTTAGCACAGTGTCTTTCTTTAATATGGTACATAAGGAGCAGTGTCTCAGTAAATTACTTGTTAAAAGAATGAGTAAATGTATGTAAAAGATATAACTTGGGTAATTTAATTATTTTTCTTGCAATTTTATTTTGTATTGGTTTCAGGTGTACAGCTTAGTGGTTAGACAATCATATACTTAATGTAATGGGTAATTGAATTATTGATTTATTGATTATATGATTGGGGTGAGGGGTTTAAACAAATGGGAAACATTAGAATAGCAGAAAGAAGTTTAAAGGTGAAGTATTAGGAACAAACAACAATCAAAGCTCAACCAGAGAGCATCTATAGACTTGTGACTTTTTTTTTTTTTTAAATATATCTTTATTGATTTCAGAGAGAGAGGAAGGGAGAGGGAGAGAGAGATAGAAACATCAATGATGAGAGAATCATTGATCGGCTGCCTCCTGCACTCCCCCTACTGGGGATTGAGCCCACAACCCCTGCATGTGCCCTGATCCAGAATCGAACCTCCATCTCCTGGATCCTAGGTCGATGCTCAACCACTGAGCCTTGCCCGGATGGGCGTGATTTCTTTTTTATAAGACTGTGATTTGTGTATATTTCAGGAATATATTTGTTCCAAAAAGTGAAATAGTGCTTTTTGTCTCTTCTAGAGATTCTGGAGGATTCTAAGGAGTTCTTGAAATAAATCTGCTTTTTAGCAAAAGTAATGTGTTAATGATAGAATATTTTAGAAATATAAATAGGAAAAGAGGAAAATTAGTATCACCCATGATCTCAACCCTAGGAGTAACTACTTTTTATATTTTACCTGTATCTTTTGGGTCTTCTTTTTTTCTACCATCAACTATCTGCTGAGAAACTATTGTTTCAAGGCACTACGCTGAAGAAAGACCAAAGTACTAAAATGATTTTTTTCTCCTAAAGAGCCTGCTGTATAAAGAGAGGATAAGACAAATACAAAAACATTTAAGAACTTAACATGGTATTTTGCTGTGATGGTGCCTTCGGAAAGAATAAAGTTAAGTTCAAGCTCAGTGCATCTCAGTTCTTAACATACATTATTGTCACCTGAATGTGTATTGTTGCTGTTTTGTGTGTGTGGTTTAAAATACTCATGCCTTGGTCCCACCCCTAGAGGTTCTGATGCATTGGGACTCTTGCATCTACACTATAGTGAGGTCTGGGCGGCAGTATTTTTTCAACTTCCACCAGGTGGTTCTAATGAGTACAGGACTGACCACAATGGAGCTAGATGAATTATTTTATTAAAACATTAGGAAACATTCTTGATTCTGTCATTGTGGGACCACCTCAAGTCATGTACTCCAAAGCCTGTGCATCCAAGATGAAAAGGAAGGAAGAAAATCTTTGTTGGTGCCTTCCGTATCCTGTTACTAGAGATAGATGGAGAATGAGGCGGGGCCGCCAGGTACAGTTGAGCAGTTTGCTGCATCACCCTCGGGCGTCTGGCATCTCTTTCATCAAGCCTTACCCGTGTGAGACTTCATCAGCCTGTAAAAGGCACCATTTTTCTAATTGGCACGAAGGACTAGGGGTAGCCCTGAAAAATGGAATTATAGTTGGAGATGTTTACACTTTAATATTTAGTAATAAGCTAATATAGTTCTGCTTTTTTAGTCCCTGTGGCACTGAATTCACTGCTTGTTAGCATTTGGTTGACTAAACCTTTTAATGTTAATTAAGTAGTGCCAGGATGTGGAGGAGGCAATACTGACAAGCTGTACTAGACCTGCCCACAGACAGAACAAAAATAGCTCTCACTAGAATTATCCATCATGGGCTTCTTTAACCATGGTAACTTATTGTAGCAAAGAGAACCGACATCTGGGTCAAACGCAGCTATCATGGGTGGTCATTTTCACTATCATATGGCAAAAGTTCATATATACTAATTATCATTATGAAACAAATTTCACAAAATAGACATATATTTTATAACGGTTTTCAAGTGAGAAGAATTTTAAGTAACCACTGAATTCTTTTCGTGTTTTCTTTTGAAAAGGTGAAGTATTTAACGGCATTTTTTATGAACTGTAAAAATTAGCTTCACTCCAGCACCCTCTCTTAACTTAGCTACTATTATGATTTCCATGAATGACTGAGGAAAGAGAAAAGACCCCTGCTTTTATAAGTCCATTTGTCAGAATAGCTCAGCCTTTCTGAGCAAAGTGCAGTCCTCCTTGGGCAGAAAAGATGTTTATATGTCTGAGTTTATTTGTTAAGATGTTTATGTATTTTGAGTTTAATTTGATTCTTGCACAACATAAATATATATTTCTGTCTTGTAAAGATAAGAATGAAGGTGAAAACCAAAGGACACAAATCTGAAAGTAGGTTTAATTCATGCCTGAACCATTTACCTCTCAATCCATTTCAGGATTGGAACATTTCTTTGGTATTTCTAGTGACTCTGAGGTTTACAGAATGGGGGCTACATAATAAAATATTTAATTGTTATATGTGTAGGCCTGGAGTCAGCCTAGTTTGGTTCTGGGACCTTGGGCAAGTCTAGCCCTCTGACCCTGTTTCCTCTCTGGAAAGGGTCTTCCCAGGGCTTAGTGTGCAGTTGTGTGTGTTGGAAAGAGAAGGAGTGGTCTGGTCTAGAAAACATCTAGAAAAGTATCTGATATATAGGTGTCCAGCATACAGATACTGTTTTCATTATTGCATATAAATGACACCAGAAACTGTATGTCACTTGAAAACATGGTGGGAGAAATGGGAATGGGAATTCAGTCTACAGTGGTTTTTCCCTCCCAACACTAGAACAGAGATTAATAGATGACCAGTTATACTTTCATTCAACAAATGTTGAGCACCTATTAGGTGTTGAACAAATTGGACAAGGCCCCATTCTCATGGTAATCATTCTAGAAAGGGAGGAGATAGATCATTGAATAATTTAGTTGGTAAGTGACATAAAGAAGATTAAACAGGGCAAGATTGATAGTGATTTGGGAGTTCCACTTCCGATTGGAGGGGCAGGGAAGGCCTCTTAGAGGAGGTGACATTTAAACTAAAATCTGAATTGTGAGAAGGATGATGTGATCTGAGTGAGGGAAGAGCAGTCCAGGCAGTGGGAAGAGGAATGCAAATGTCCTGAGGTAGAAATAACTTCGGTGTGTCTGAAGAACAAAAAGCCACAGGTGTGGCCGGAGTGTAGTAGAGGGATGGGGAGAAGCCTGAGAGACGAAGGCCAGATTTCAAAGGGTTCCCTGCACTTTGTACACCACAGGCTGTGGTGCCACTCCTGTGAGTCTGTACCTCTAAATGTACATACATTTTATTTTATTCCATTATATTTGCAATAATATCCACTTTTAGAATCTATGCAGGTATGAAGTGAAACTAGTATATGGCCCATCATGAAATAGATATACATGGCATACATAGTTCTCAGCCTCGTTTCTTCTAAGGTAGGAATCCTCCGACATGTTCAGGTGGCAGAACATCTGGACGTCGTGTTGCTGGTTTTGGAATACCGTGAGGCGCTGGAATAGGCAGCTTTGTCTCTGCACAGGGAACGGTTTTTCCAGTAGGAAAATCTGACAATATATATATATTCTGATCTTTACATCACAGGAAATTTCTTATCCTCAGTTCCAGATTCTCTTGTTGGCGTTCATTTGCTAGTATTTTCTAACAAACAAGCTAAAAAAATTATTGAAGAAAAGTTAAATTTGAGAAAAAAACAGTCAGCTTTAAAAAAAATTTTTATGTAGGTACCTGTTCTTGCTTCGGCAGCACACATACTAAAATTGGAAAATTACAGAGAAGATTAGCATGGCCCCTGCGCAAGGATGACGTGCAAATTCATGAAGCATTCTATATTTTTTTAAAAAGAGGGAAAAAATTGCATTGGTGCCAGAATATCAGTGTGTTCCAGGAGCATGGTTTGAGATTCCCTATTCCAGAGGGCCCAAAGGAACATTAGGTAAAGGCATAAGATAAGGAGCTAAGTTTGTGCTTCCCAAGTTTTTATTACCAGCAATAAAATCCTAAAAGAACTGTGTGCTCCCTGTAGGCGCTGACAGGTAGGAGTTAGCTGCTCCCTCTTCCATGGCCCTGGAAGAAGGAGAGAAACCCCGCCAGAGGCTCCAGGTGGGAGGAGTGGAATTACGAGAGGCAGAATGCTTTTTAGCTGGGGGAAGAGAAGAAGTGGGTGACCAGTCTTCCCAGTACTTCTCTGAGAAGAGTTTTCCAGAGTTCTGTCAGTGTATGATGCAGCTGCCCAAGGCTCCTAATCCTCTGAGTCCCTGGGACCACATTCTTGCCCATTAGGGCCCCCCTGCATCTTACCGAGAGGGCTGCCGTTACCCATGACTTAGATAAGCTGGGGAGACCCAGGCCCACTGTGAAACAGACGGGGGGAGGGAGTCGATGGCTGTTTCATCAGTTGGTATAAGCTGGAACTTTGAATTAGTTCAACCATGGGAAATGTGTCCTAACTCTGATTAGGTGCTATATCAGTATTAATATATTATTTTAGGTACTTTTATTTGAGGGAAGGAGTAGGTGGGGAGGACCCATAGTGAGTAACATGTCATGTTGGACCACCTATGCATTAAAAAGAAAAAAGTTAACATTCTGTGGTTCTGCACTTCTTACCAATATGGTCTTTTACAACCATGTTATTGTAGATGACTGATTTGTTTACTGGACAATTCCAAGGAGGCTGTGAATGCTTTATTTTATACCTGGCTACTTAGTAACTGCCAATTTATCTAGATCCCAAACCATGAGAAACCTTAACAAGCTGAGAGTTTCCAAAGCTTTGTACCACATAACAATCTCTTTTGAATCATGGAAGAAATTCTTAGTTTTAGTTTGTGTGAAGTGAATTTCATTTTCTTTTTCTTTGAAAGTTGCTGTGTATACCCTATATGGAAATGCCCGGCCAAACATTGAAAGTGCAAGGGAAATTATATTTTAAATTATATGAAACAGGCCAGCCCTAATGGGAGGGATGAAGCTTGACACAGGACCTGAAGGGTTACAAGGGGAGATGCCCTAGCAACTGGTGAACTCGGTGTAGGGGAAAAGTTCATACGGATATATTGTTAAGTGAAAAAAATCAAGTCAAAGGACAACATACGATGAGCCTTTTGATATTAAAACAACCTTATATGTGTTTGTAAATGTATAGAAAGAGGCTTAGAAGGGTGGGCATTACTTCTGTGGTCAAAGGGAGACTCACTTTTTTCCCTTTAGTCTTATTTTGTTTGAATTTTTAGAGGGAAATGTATTATGTAAACATTAAGAATAAAAAAAATTAAAGATTGTAGGGACCAAATAAGAGGAATAGTTTTGCCCTGTTGAGGCTGACAGTAAATGGGTATTATAAGGCTAGAGTGTATTGTGGGACAGGCATCAAGTAGTGGCCTCATCTAATTCCAGATTGTCCAGAGTTTCCAGGGGCGGAGCCGGAAGGAAAAGCAGGCCCCTGGAGGGATGTCAGTGACCTGAGCAGGTGAAGTTGAGGTCAATGGGGACTTTGGAGAAATCAGAAACATCAAAGACCCACAGAGGTGTGGGAGTCGGTGGGAGTGTCATAATGCATGTGTAAATATAGGAGGAGTTAGGTAGGAAGTGATACAGTAGCACCCCCCTTATCCACAGTTTCCCTTTCCAGTTTCCATTACCCACAGTCTGAAAATATTAAATGGAAAATTCCAGAAATAAGCAATTCATAAGTTTTAAATCACACACGACTCTGAGTAGTGTGATAAAATCTCAGACCATCTTACTCTGTCCCACCCTGGTATCCACGGTATATACGCTCCCTGCCTGTTAGTCACTTTGTGGCCGCTTTGGTTATCAGATCAACGGTCTCAGGATTGCAGTGTTTGTGTTTAAGTAACCCTTATTTTACTTAGTAATGGCCCGAAGCCATTCACATAACTTTTATTACAGTACATTGTTATAATTGTTCTATTTTATTATTAGTTCTTGTTAATGTCTTACTGTGCCTGACTTATAAATTAGACTTAATCATAGTTATATATAGGGAAAAACATAGTGCATATAGGGTTCAGTACTATCTTCTGTTTCAGGTGTCCACTGAGTTTGGAACATATCCCCCTGGATAGGGGCACTCCTGTATTTGGGTTGTAAACTCCTCGAGGGCATGGCCAGTCTTGTTCTTCTCTATGTCCTCTGCCTAGTTCATGGACTTGCATATAGTAGGTCACTGAATGTTGAATGCTTGAGTTGGGCAAATCTGTAAAGCTCTAGGGTTGGCTATCTTTATCTATGACGGGGGGTATTGTATTAGATCATTTCCAAGGAACTTTTCTGTGATATGGTCTTCAGGTGACTTCCATAAGCCACATGCCTTAAATAGTGCATTGGCGTATAGTTATTTTACTAATGTGATTATATACAATACTTGGAGCGGTTGCCTTTTAAATGAAAGGAACCCTAAAAGATTGGCTAATCCACACTAATAGCAGTGCCTTTGGTACACACAGGTATACAAATTTCTATGGATAGAGAACAGGACATAAACATTCTCAGTTTAGAGGGTTCTGCAGGGAAAACTATGAGAGACTCATAAGCATTTTTGTTCCTGTAGCCATCTGGAAAGAACAGTATCTTCATTACGTTCTCATTTCTGCAGAGGATCTTAAGGAAGAATATCACATTAAATGCTGAAATTTTCATATTTGCAAACCAATGGAGATGATAGAGTTGTCAGCATTTGAATGTCTCATTAGCGAGATGAGAGGAAAGGCAAAATTAAAACTCATTATTTTTGACAGTTATGAGGTTTTAAACTACAGAAGAATGACTAAAGGAAAAGCATGACAATTTTTTATCAGAAAACATTTTTAATAGCTTTTTACATTATGTGACTTACTTAAATCCCATAATAAAGCTGTAAATATCTTGGGTTATAAATAGTTGCTTACATAGATAATGTATCCTCTCTCCCTCTCTTTTATCAAGATTGAAAAGGCCAAACCCATTAAATGTGGAACATTTGGTGCAACATCTTTACAGCAGAGATATTTAGCTACTGGAGATTTTGCTGGAAACCTTCATATATGGTAAGATTATTAAATTAGTATTAAGACATGAGATAAGCAATTTCTTCAGTAGTCTTGTTACTCTTCCAGTGAAAGAGAATTCTAATTTTTCTTTAGGTATTTCAAATAATGTCAATATTTATTTCTACATATGCTGTTTGGTGCTACCATTTAATACCTTGTATTTGTAAATAATGGGCTATTCCCCTCCACCTTGAAGGATACAATATATAAAAATGCACTTGTATAAGGTGGGGAAAAATTAGATAGTAATTGTGTGCATTTCAGCAATGCGTTTGGCATTACAGAATGATACTGAGTTTTTGCTTGTTTTAATTCATTTAATTTTTTTTAATGTGTTAGCTAACATCTAAGCACAACTTTTTAGGAACACATCTGTTGAGCAAATCAAGATAAACCTGTTTTGAATGAGCAAAATTACAATTGTGCCAAAGGCTTTTAATTTTCATGTTTTACCTAGAGTTATTTCCTTATATTTAAATTAGAGCTGAGTGAATTCAAATTTCTCTGTAATTACTTTTCAAGAATATCTCTTAATCACCTGAAGTACACAGTAATGTTGTAAAGAGAAAGTGTCTTCCCTGCCTCATGTTTTCTAATGTGACCTTTCTTGATTTCTCACTTAGAATCTGCTACTTTGTAATTAAATTACTTTGACCTATTTATCTGTCTTAGACTCCTAATATAAAACATAATGAAGCTATTTTAACTTACCTTTGCTTTAACTGCTTAATAATTAAGTTAGCGTTTATTACAATGCATTAGTTCTTACATGCTGTGGTGTATACTTTCAAAGAAATTGGGCGAGGGACTAGTCTGAGTGTTGCTTTTTAAAAAAATATATTTCAGCACAAGAATATGAGACAAATGTAACTGTTGACTTTCTTCCTAATAGAGTAGAACAGGTATTACTGACTTATTTTCATTGATAAGTCTTATAATTTTATGTTTTAAAAAGTAATGTTTTTTAAAAATCTGTAAAAATAGTAAAATAGTTTTTTAAGTAGGACCTCAATCCTATTTAGTCTCTTGATTTTTTCACAATAATGCTACAAAGATAAACATCATGTCTAAACTAGGTTGAACTATCTCAAATTTGCTAATCTTGGCCCATTAATAAGTTGGGATTGCATCATGAAAAACTACATTCCTTTTTTAAAAAGTGTAAGTTGTTGAAAACTGACTTGTTAAAGAGAAATACGGAGAGGAGCTCCAGTAGAAAAGCAAAAGAAGGGTGGCGAGCGAGAAAAGGGATTTGTTAACGTAACCCGCTTGGGCCGTTCATCATCCAGCTCTCGCGCAGACTCAGGCACACACAGTAGCAGGTACTTTCCTGCATTCCTGTCTCTTAAAAAACCCCAGAATCAGACAGACTTCAGCCAGTTTGACTATTATTTGTGACCAGTGGGTTGATAAACTGAAAAATATATAACTAGATGAAAATCAATGTGGAATTCAGTGAAAAATAATACATTATAAAGGGAGAAATGTGTACTGAGTACATACTACTCATATAATAAAATAAACCTCAGAAGATCTCAAGATGAAACTACCAAGGCCTACTTTGGAAACATTCTAAATCCTTTGAATTTACTCTGTATTTAAAGCAGTAATTATTAGACTTCAGTCAGCAAAGAGTCCACAGGTTTGGGACCCCATCCCAGAGGTCCTTATTAATTATGTCTGGGGAGGAGCCAGCGAATCTGCCCTTATTAATAAGCAGACCTGGTAATTCATGTACAGAGGTCCTACATAAATCATCTTAAGTAAAGTAGACTCAGGGGTTTGAATTCCAAGTTGAATAATGACCATTCTCATTGAAGGCTTAAAAGATGCTAAAGTGGAGAGAAGAAATGGTAGTATATGTGTAAATTCATAGCAAAACCCTTATTTTTAAACAAAAATCTAAATATGGTATGCATTCTTACATTTTAGTAGTGGACTGAATGTTTGGGACATGTGGTGTAAGAAAGAAGCTGTCTTCTGTTGTTTAGGAATTTGGAAGCTCCAGAGAACCCAGTCTATTCTGTAAAGGGCCATAAAGAAATTATAAATACTATAGATGGTGTAGGTGGACTCGGAATCGGGGAAGGCGCACCTGAAATTGTGACTGGCAGCCGAGATGGTAAGTCTAACTATGTTATGTATTTTAATTTTTTTTTAAAGATAAATCTTTATACAACAGTATATCCTCTGTATGTGGAAATCATCCATAACCTTGACCCACTAAATCTAGCAATCTACTTTTTTAGTAGGCAGGTTTGATTGCATATCCCTAAATTGTTTCATTCTTGAGTATTTTGAGATAGAGGGAAAGCACTTAACTCTTAGTTTTGAGCCAGTTCAACTACTAACAACCATAGTTTCCTATGAACCTCGAAGGATTTAAAATTTCTTTATAGGCTTTTGAGGCAGCTGACAATATAATGTGGGTGGCAGCGTTTCACTTTCTTTTTTTAAAAAGCAGGATCAGTACTTGTGAAAATTGTCACACTGACAGCTGGTTGAACACTGAAGTTCTGTGATCCTTCCGCTGAGCACTGTAGGAAGCTCCAAGGGCACCAGCTTCGCTTTTCCGCTCTGCAGGGACTGAAAAGGGACAGGTGTTAAAGAAAAGTTGGTGGAATTTTCTAATAGTTATTCGAGGGCAGCTATGTTTTTGAGATCAAATATTCTTTCCAGTCCTAAAAACAATATGGAATATAGAAGGAAAAATAGCAGCCTACCATACCAGCGTAGCTACTAGGTTTGTTTTCCTTTCCAGTCTTATATGCAGCAACGTGTAGTTATCAGTGTGTGTGTGATTTTGTATCTTACTTTTTCCATTTAATGTTTTGTAATATGTAAATGTTGCTGTTTCCATATAGTTTTCATGTTTATTTTAACGACTACGTCACATCCCATCCTATGGACGTGTCACAGTGTTCTCACCAGGCCCCTGTTAATAAGCATTTAATTTAGCCTGGCCGGGCGTGGCTCAGCGGTTGAGCGTTGACCTAGGATCCAGGAGATCGCAGTTCGATTCCTGGTTGCAGACTCTATCCCCAGCAAGGGGCATGTGGGAGGCAGCTGATCATTGATGTGTCTATCTCTCCCTCTTCCTCTCCCTCTTTCTGAAATCAATAAAGATAAATAATAAAATAAGCATTCAGTTTACCATAAGTTTTTTGTTTATTGTTTTGGGAGAGAGACTTAAAAATAATGAAGAGATGAGTATCATCATGTATATAATTCTTTTGGAATAAATGTATCTTATGTTTTTTAAAATTTATTGTCAAACTTTGCAAAGTATCTTTTACCTTATCAGCTACAATAGGTGAGGTAGTTTTCCAGTCTAGCCACAGTGCTGATTTTCCTTTTCTCCCTAATTTTATAGATAAAAGTGTACTCCATTCCAACTTTTGTTAACTTCTTTCTATATTTGTTTACTAGTTAATTTTGCTTTGTGAAGTGTCTGTTTATGTTCTTCGCTCATTTAACTATTGCAAACTCCATATGAATTTTATCAATTTGTATGAACCCTGTGGAGTAATATAAACCTCTTGTCATATTTGCAGAAATTTTTTTCTCCTTATAGCAGCCTTTTTAATAACCAATTTTATTTTATTCTTGGAGATAAATCTAGTGGAATAGTGCCCCTTTTTCTATATTTATTATCCCTTTTAAGGATTTTTTTTTATGCTTTTCCTGTTCTCTCTCAGGTACTTTCCTTTCAGCCATTTTATAACATGCATTTGTATTTCTCATAGGCAGTGACACCATTTAGTTAGTGGTCCTGTAATTTGCATTAAAATGAGAAAGTTAAAATTAAATTGAGGAGAATTATTTGTTAATTTTATTTAATATTTCCCTGTTCTCTATTGCCACAGGGAAATTAAACTTAATTGTACATGAAATAATATTCTAAAACCCCATGTAAGAAATCACAGACGTAAAATTAGTTTATTCATCTCTATAAAGAATAAATGCCAGTGATTATTTGGGTGGTAAGGAAATAATTAAAATGGCACTGATATTCTAAATAACTAATAACTAGTTTTAGGCTTAAGCAAAGAAAGGAAAGCGTGATTTGAACTGTATAACATTTGTGTTTGCCTTGTCAATCAACCTTGTTGATAACTTAGGAACAGTTGTTGGTTTTTCTGTATATCCATTTGGAAATTTAAGTCAGACAGTATCATATGGGTTATATTGATACTAAGCACAACTTACCCAATTAGAAGTCAGAAAAATGTGACTATTTTTCAGATGTTATAACGTCTATAATATTGCCATGTGTACGGGAAGCCACAGGAAAAGAATGCAGAAAAGAAATGCCATTATTTGCTGAATTTTGCCAACTCACTTTTGTTTGTGACAGGAACTGTGAAGGTGTGGGACCCAAGGCAGAAAGATGATCCTGTCGCTAATATGGAACCTGTACAAGGAGAAAACAAGAGAGACTGCTGGACCGTGGCGTTTGGTGAGTTACTGAAGTATCAGGTGGTAAAAAGCACAGCGCTTCAGTCTCTATAGGCTGTTTTGTTGATTATTCTGACAGTTTACTGAGGCAAATAGACGTGGTGGTTAATGTCAACCTCTGTGGCCCGGGTTTGAATTCTCTTGGTGCTACTTATTGGCTGTGTGACCGGGGCTGAGTTCTTAAGGGTCTCTGTTTCTTGGTTGCTTCATTTATAAAATGGAAGTAATAAGAGAATTTACTTAATAATGTTGCTATGAGGATTCAGTAATTTAATACACGTAAAGTGCTTAGAATTGTGCTTAGATGGTTAAGTGCTCAAAAAGAATTTGCCATTACTACGTACTTGTGTTTACTAGATATTGACCTAGTTACAACCAAATGCCAATAATGGAGCTAAGTAGAGCCTCAAGAGGAGATGGTAACCTAACAAATCTTACATTATACTCTACATAGAGTATGTTTATTTTCTAGAAAATAGTTATACCATTACAAAATTATTTCTTCTAAATTTAATAACTGTCTTCCTCTATTAATATACTTAAAACAAATGTTGATTTTGTAAGACTAATATGTTTACCTTTGTGTCTCTTGCCGAGCACCAAAATTAAAATAATTTTTGCTAGTAAGAGATATAGGGCATATTTAGTTTTAAACCTCTATTTTCTTTCCTCTTTTTCTTAGTATAATCTTCTGGATAACAGACATTAAAAGTGGGATTTAACAATATATGTGAACTGTTCAGCTTTTTATGTTATTTTAAAATTGGACTATTACTTAGAGAAAAGGTTTAGACATCCATTTTAAAAATAAGTTATTGTATGGGAATTACTGTTTGTGTGTGTATTATGAGCAATAATATATAAACTTAAGACATACACTTGGGGAGAAATTTCAGGTTTAGTATTTAGAATCATCATCCAAAAATTGATATAATAATTAAAAAGTAATTACTTTTGTGTTCATTAAAGCCTTTCAACATTGATCTAAGGGACAGAAGTACAATTTTAAATATAGGACATTAAGTTTAAAAAGAAAATCCATTGATTTGACAATTTTTTATGAGTGCCAAGTAAGCGCAAAGCTTTGGGCATAGAAAGGTGAAACCAATGCATTATCTAGCTCCAAGATGCTTATAGTTTAGTAAAGAGGACATGCTATCTACATTAATTATAGTTACAAGGTAGGAGTGGTAAAAGGTCACAAGAGGCATGGACAAATGCAGAAAGAATCCCAAGGGAGAGATGACTAGGGTGCAGTGGGGGCATTTTTTACCTCAAGAATATATAGAATTTGAACCACTGAAATTGGAAGGAAATTTCAAGAATTTTCTTCATACTTGGAAGAAGGAAATTTCTTCATACTTGGAAGAAAGTATGTAGAAGGAAATATTGTAGTAATAGAAATATCTATAAAGAATATAGGCACCCCTATGTTCATTGCAGTATTCACAACAGCCCAGATTTGGAAGCAGCCCAAGTGCCCATCAGTAGATGTGTGAATTAAAAAGCTGTGGTACATTTACACCATGGAACACTACTCAGCCATAAAAATAGAAGAGAATCTTACCTTTTTCAACAGCGTAGATGGACCTGGAGAGCATTAGTCTAAGTAAAATAAGCCAGTCAAGGAAAGACAAGTACCATATGATTTCACTCATATGTGGAATCTAACGAACAAAATAAACTAACAAACAAAATAGGAACAGACTCATGGATAGAGGGGCTGGGTGAAAAAGGTGAAGGGATTAAGGAAAAAAACAAAACTTGTAGACACGAGAACAGTATGGTGATTCCCAGAGGGAAAGGGGTGGGAAAGGCAGAAGAGAGTAAAAGGGGGGATAATGACAGAAGGAGACTTGACTTTGGGTGGTAGACACAATACAATAAGAAAGAAAGAAAACGTCTCACGAGGGATGATGGTTTATAAAGGAACATGGTGAGGTCAGTGTTGGACATCCTGCGCGTAAGGGCTGTTGTATCACCCGGGTGGGCCCACGGTAGAAAGGCAGGACTGGGTTTTCTGAGAAGGCAGGAGTTGAGGTGGTAGAAAACAAAGACTTTGGGATAAGATGCCCAGATAGCCCAGCACAGTTACATGGGCCTCCCTCTCACTTCACACAGTTTCCTCTGCAAGAGAAGTCCAGAAAAAATCCCTGGAACCAAGCAGGAGGAATTTAACTACAGATTATAAATTTACAGGTGTGACCATACAACTAAAAATATGTCACAGTGTGCTACAACTTATTTCAGGTTTCCTTACAAAGATGAGGTAACCCCAGAGCAAACTTTAGCAAAATAAATAAGTTTTATTTATTTATTTTTATTATTATTTTAAAATATATATTTATTGATTTCAGAGAGAGGAAGGGAGAGGGGGAGAGAGAAAGAAACATCAATGATGAGAGAGCCACTGATAGGCTGCCTCCTGCACGCCCCCTGCTCGGGATCGAGCCCGCAGCCCTGCATGTGCCCTGACCTGGATTGGAACCTCTATCTCCTGGGTCACAGGCCGATGCTCAACTACTGAGCCACGCCAGCCAGGCAATAAATAAGTTTTAAAGTAGCTTCTGTTTTCATTCAAATATAGTTTACTACCAAAGAAAGCAGTGGAAGCATAGCTGTATTTATTCTACCGAACCCTACTATGTTTGGACTGTAGTTGTCTTTTTGTCTGCAGATATAGTGTAGAGAGAACATTTGCTTTCAACTTAGAATGCAGTAAACATTTTCACATATCCCTTCAGTACAGAATGAGCTTTAAAAAACAAAACAAAAACTACATAAGATACCAAATTAATAACCTTGATGGCCTGTCAGGGTTGGTAACATGAGATTCTACCAAACGTGATTTTTAAAACCTGATTCGGTACAAGTTATGTGCATAGTTTCATAAAATTATTTTAGCAGCCTTTGGATTAGCATATATAACGATCTGAAATGTTGTGCCTTGATTTGCAGGCAATGCTTATAATCAAGAGGAGCGTGTTGTGTGTGCTGGCTATGACAACGGGGATATCAAACTTTTTGACCTCAGAAACATGTCGTTGCGGTGGGAGACAAACATTAAGAATGGGGTAATGTACATTAAGATCCTTTTCAATTTCTTTGAGCATGTTTTCTTCCACCTCTGAACTACTAGAAAGGGAAAGTGACTCCAACAGCTCATCTCAGAAAAGCCCCTCTACTAGTGGTTCTTAACCTTCGGGGGCTGTGTGGCTCTTTGGGAATCTAGTGAGAATCATGGGCCCTCTTTTAGAAAATGAACACACACCCAGATGTGGTGTCGCAGTGCCCAGTGAGTCTCCAGCCCTGCCGCCTGACTGTGGACACCTGTGGGTCTCGCATTGGGATATCAAAATGAGCCTGTAGAGAGCCTGAAAATAGTAACAGCCTCCCCCAGGTACTTTCAGACTTCTGGTTCCTGAGTTGTGTGCCTTGACTGACTGTGTACAGTAGTTGGGGAACTCAAGATGGTTTGATCTTATTAACCAAGAAAACATTTTTTTATGGTTTAAGTTTTTAATGTATTGATTCAAAACACAAAATGATTGTTTAAATGCTTTCACATGAGCTAATAATTTCAAAGTTGTTTCACTTCGTTTGAAAGAACCTCCTGAATAATAATCATTAGAACATCAATAATAAATATTCTCTATTTTCAGGTATGTAGCTTGGAGTTTGACAGAAAAGATATAAGTATGAATAAGTTAGTAGCTACATCTCTGGAAGGCAAGTTTCATGTTTTTGACATGAGAACACAGCATCCGACCAAAGGCTTTGCTTCTGTTTCAGAAAAGGTGAGTCTGCGGGGAATGTCTTTCTATGAAGAGGAATGTTCTTTGCTTTTTTAGACTAATAAATAGACTTAGTCACCAAGGTGCCTCCCAGGTCTTTATGTGAAGGGAGCTATTTTTAATATATTCTTGTGAGATCTTGACAAGGTTTTCTGTGCAGAGTACTTTCCCAAAGTTTATCAGTGTTAGACTTCTTGATTATAATAAAGGCCTCAGTTGGCTAGGAATACTATTTATAATTAAGGAGCAATCATAGGAAAACTAGCTGATGACAGGAATTTGTTCACCAAAATCTAGCCTTGTGTTTTCTAATAAATATTTGTATTTATACCTAATTATGTACTTTTAAAAAAATGTACGTTTTTATTGATTTGAGAGAGAGAGGAAGGGAGAGGGAGAGAGAGAGAGAGAAACATCAATGATGAGAGTCATTGATCGGCTGCCTCCTGCACGCCCCCTACTAGGGATCGAGCCCACATCCCGGGCATGTGCCTTGATCTGGAATTGAACCGTGACCTCTTGGCTCACGGGTAGATACTCAGCCACTGAGCAACACCCGCTGGGCTACCTAATTATATACTTTAGGTGTATAACAATATACACCTTAATATAATACTAATTGTATACTTTGAATATATAAATATATATATATATATATATAAAGTGTCATTTAATCACATTTTACTTTACATTCCAGTTTGCTATAAGTAAAATTAAAGTGTTAATCACTGTGATTGATACATAGTAGGCGCTCAAAAATTTATTTATTCATTTATTCATGCTTACATACATACATACTTTGCCTTATTCTGAATAGTATTTGATGTAGCTTAGAAGGAAACGTGGTATTACAACATTAGAAAAATAGATGAAGAAAGCAGGGCAAAGGGAAAATACTTGTTTAAAAAAAATAAGATGATATCTGGAGTAAGGGGATTGCATAAAATTCATGCTGAAACATCCTGTCATTTGCAAGAGATGGGTTAGAAATGTGCCTCTGAGCTTCCTCCAGTATAAAAGCAAAGGCCAGTTACAGATTTGTAGTTTCCATAAGATTAAAATATGTAAATTGTTCAGGAAATAAAAATGCACTTCTTTTCTCACCATGGATTCAGTAGTACTTCCTATTTTGTCTTATTACAATAATTATTATTGCGTGGAAATTACTACCACAGCCTGATGAACTAAACTCTTAACAAGGGAACTACATTGTAATATTGTTTTGCCTTTGTTGTTTCAAAGTATATTAAGTATCAGCATAAAGCTCTTTACTAAATGTTTTATATACAACTGCAACATGTTTCTTATTATCTGTACATTTTAGTGTTATCTTCAAATTTTTTTCTTACATTTAGTTAATCTAGTAATTGCTATGTCTGAAAAATAAATGACTTTTCTTTTAAGAGGTCATATCTCCTCTTGCCTTTTGGGTTTTTATCAACTTCCAAAAGAAAACAAGAAGTTTAAGCTACAAAGCAAATTAAAATAAGTTTTAAGAGCTTGAACCTAATCACTTGAGGACTCACACACTTAAAGTGTGTATTCTGAGATGTGTTTTTATTTGCTCTTGGTAATTCTCTTAAAAGACTATTAAAATCAAATGTCAAGACTAATCACTCACTAAAATGCGAAGTGGCTTAGATCACATTAGGCAGTCCACTGCCTCTACGAAGCAGAAGTCTCGTCCCTCCTGTCTTCGCCCCTCGTCTCCACCTTCCTCTCCCTTCCCCCCTCTCTGCTCCCCACAGTGAATAGAGCACTCCTACGATAGATTTACTGGCTGTTAACTGCTAACAAGCTGTTAACCTTTATCTGGTTGCCATTTTTATCTTTTAGTTTAATATGACTGATAAGGCCTTGGCTTATTATGACCATAAACACTGTCTGTAAGTCCTTATGGCCCTTATTTTGAAGACCAGACAAGTCCCATGGTGTAGATTAAAGTAAAGCTCTAGGAGCTTTAAGTTAAAATTTATTCTGTATATGGAAACTCCCAGTACTCTCCACTCAGTTTTGCTGTGAACCTAAAACTGCACTAAAAAATAAAGCTTATTTTTTTAAAATTCAATCTATATTTTCCCTTAGGAAGAAGCATATGATTTTGTATTTTGAGTTTTTAATTCTCTTCAGAGTGAGCTACAGATATAAATGTATAAAATCTATTTGCATACTTTATATGGTACTATAAGCTTAGACTTTTCAACTGATAGCATCTTTTTTAGAAAAAATCTAGTAGAACTTGTTTCATAAAGCAATAAAGAAAAGTGATGTTTTTCCTGATCTCTCAAGGGTTCCTGTAATTCTCTGTAGCCATTATAAAGAGAAGGACCAGAAAATAATTACTTTTATCACAGTTGTTGAAACTACAGAAGTAAAATTTCTTTCTTGCAGGCTTTCTTTCCCAGGGCCGCGTTTATCACATAAACTTACACGCTGGTTGTGTGCCTCTCGCCCTGTTTAGGCCCATAAATCTACCGTGTGGCAGGTCCGACACCTGCCCCAGAACCGAGAGCTGTTCCTGACGGCGGGCGGCGCTGGCGGCCTCCACCTCTGGAAGTAGTGAGTCTCTGCCGGGCCCGGGCTCCTTTGGTTTTTTCGTGGGCGTAAAGTAGGACTAGGTTGACCTTTTTTGCCTTGTTTTCCTTCTTTGACTTGGTTCATTTTGCTATGATTTTAGATTTTATGGTATTAACAAGTATTATTTTCTAAGCATTTTTAAAACAAGTCTACTTACTTTACACTTAGTAAATATTAACCTTTTGACACATTAAATATGTTTGTTGTTTAGTTGTCTTTCGTATATCATAGTGGGTCAGGAACAATTCTTTTCATAGATTGGAAATCATGGGTTTTGCTAGTGTTTTTTTTTTAATAGGAAAACTTTTACCAAAGGCTTTTGTGAAATGTTCTCAGCAGGTCATTAGAACACTACATCTAGAAGGTAGGGAGAGGGTTGGAATTGTTAGTTTTATGTCCTAATAATTCACTTGCCCAAGTTCACGTAACATCCTTGTGATAGAAGCACAACAGAGCTGAGGCCCTTGATTGACCTCTGGGAAAAGCCTTGTCTTGAGCTTGCTTTCTGCCTCTGCGGGCAGGGTGAGTGACCGGGAGAGCTTACCCGCACTGCCCTCCTAATCCTAAGGGCCAAAGTTGGCAGGTACTTGATTAGCTGCTCATTTAAAAGGCCTGATAAAAATTGCGTTATTGGTTATCTCTTTCTGTAAACATCACCCAAGAAAAAAGAAAAAGAAAAAAACATAAGCCATAAATGAAATATTTCAAAAATAAAATTTGAAAAAAATAAATAGAAGAAAAACACCATTTTTAATATTTTTGAACTTTCACATTACAAAATACTTTTCTACTTATTAGCTCCTTTCAAAAGCTAGAAAGGGTTCTGAAAAGCATTTAGGGATATAGCTGACCAAAAACTGGGAGTGAATGCTTTAAATGAAAACTATATAGTTTCTGTGCATAAAAAGCAGAGGGAAAGTTTTGAGAGATCTGGGAGAATAGGCCATTTGGTAATTTCCCTTTCCCAGCACCTTGTCCATTGTTCTTCCCTGATTGTTCCAGTCCCTCTGCACTCTGGGACAGACCCCGCAGATCCCCAAGAGCCATGCAGCGGCACCTCACTGTTCTACCTGAGGACCCAGCTTTTCAGGCTGCTTACTTGAAGTACTGAGTCCTAGTTTTCTTTGTAATCCACACATGGAATTGTTTTCCCTGGGATGTGTAAACACATTTGCAGCTGGAATTTTTGACTATCATGGATTCAGTTAATATCAGTGAAGTTGGGTCTGTATGCAATTAGAAATTTGTAGTTTACCTCAAAATAAACGTTAACCCTTACCATAACAGATAACTAGCCTAATCTTCAAGTTGGTTTGGAGCTTTGCTGTCAAGTGTAACGGTAACACCAGCAAAGGAGAAATTTCTTGAGCACATAACCAAGAATTCCTAAGGAAACTCATCTAGTTATTCAGAAATTGTTTTCTGAATGAATGAACCCCAACATGCTGATTTTTTTTTGTATATTTGGAACACGTAAAGTCTCAAAACTTTAATAGACAGTATGGAGAGTTTTAAAAGTCTTTGTTATTTGTTAAATACTAAATTATTGCAGCCTTTGCCAAGAGATATGAAAAAGAATCTGCTATTTATTTATCTGAATGTTTTATTCCTTTTAATCAGAAGGAATTGTATGGTCTGAGAGGAAGAAAGAACAGTAGGTTATGAGCCTGTCATGTTTTCTGTTTCTGCTCTGCTTCTCAGTTGCTTTGTATCCTGAAACTGCTGGCCTTTATTAGCATTTGTAAAATACAGGTAATATCATAGTTGATACCTAACAGGCTTTAAAAGGCCTTCTAAGGAGGAGCGGTACCCCAGCATTTCACCAGGAACACATCTCTGTGCCAGGAGGGATGTTTCTTTTCCCCTCTCTCGAATCTAGACCAAATAGTGTTTATAAGTTACTCGCCTTCAACTTTTCTTATTTTATAAATTTATGTTTTCAGCTGAAAGACAATCACGTTTCGGAATGGCTTTTTCTGCTTTGAAGCCATGATGTTTAGGTCTAGAATCTCCTTCCCATAGAGTGGTACGCAGAAGGCCCTCAGGCTGGGATCTGCAGTGCAGCCGGGGGTGGAGACCGGCGTCTCACCCATTCTGGACGTGGTTAGATGGGCTCTGCAAGTGTTAGTTTCGGCTTTTGCCTTTTCACTGACTGTACCTCTTCTCTGCTCTTGCTCTCAGCGAATACCCCGTTCAGCGGTCAAAGAGAGATTCCGAGGGAGTAGAGATGGGAGTTGCGGGTTCCGTCAGCCTTCTGCAGAATGTCACATTGTCTACCCAGCCCATTTCCAGTTTGGATTGGAGTCCAGATAAAAGGGGCCTCTGCCTCTGTAGTTCATTTGATCAGATGGTAAGAGTACTGATTATTACAAAACTCCAAAAAATTTAACCTGAAGACTTTGGACTTTGAAACCTTCCAGCGGAACACTCCGCTGGAATTTAGAATGTGTTCTGGACCCTGCGACCCTCACTGAACAAAGTTGATTTGACTGATGAAAAAGGCCCAGACTCGGACCTCCAGGCTCGCCTCTCCCTGGGTGTGGAATGCCCGGTGGCATTCTGGCCACCTGGCTGGTCGCTGGTTCACTGCTGCACCCTGGGCACCATGGTCTCCAGAGCCAGCTCTTCTCTCTCCATTTCTGAGAAAGTTGATACTTGGCTGTATTTCAACATGTTTAAATGTGTTCTGCATCCCCACCAAAGTTCCATGTTTTATAATAAACACTTGTGTTGCATTTCCATGTTGACACTGTTGCGGTAGGGATCACTTAATTTCATTTAGAGTGGTTTGCCTTTGTGAAACTACTGTGAATTAACCTTCATAAATACACTTTGAGAGGTTTCACAGTGACTAAGTTTCAGTACAAAATATTACTTTATAAAATAACCAAAGCGTGCAGTCAAACTAGGTTTGGGTAACTGTTTTTAGCAGTGTAACTCATAAAATGAAATACTGTGATTTATGGAGACCTCATGTTTTTTTCTTTACCTAAAAAAATGAGTTAAATTAGTGAGACTTTTGGTTGTTGACTATGGTAAGTGATGTTGAGATGTTCAGGATTGTGGGGGGTTTGTAGCCTTAGTTTTTGTCAAACTTTTTTATATATTTTCTGAATAAATTTTTGTTTTTGAAATCAATGGTAGATCTGATTCTTTGAACTTAGTAGTAATAAAGCCAACACCATCACTTCTTCAATGTTCACTGTATCTTTGGCTAAGCTCAGAGTTGTTAATGGTATCACACTTTCATTAAGCCTACCCTCCCCACTCCATTCAAAAGAGAGAGCCACCTAAAACATTCATAATAATGTGAAATTCATGTGATTTCAGGGTTCTTGGGAAGTCACTTATTTGGAACATTAAATTCAGAAAGTTAACTTTAAAAAAAATCCCAAAATCTTGAATAGAACAATACTATGGACATAATTATGTCAGTAAAAATTAAATTGAACTTTTAAAATGCCTATCCCTGCTGACTTTTTGTTTGTTTTTAATTTTCAAAGGAAACATGAAAAATCTTTGAAATTCTCTTACAACACTTGTATTTAGTGGTATAATTAGAGAGGTTAAAGTCGAGAACAATAAATACTTGTATTTCACTAGATCTAAGATGTCATTGATTGTAAAATTATCTTATACCACTGAGAAAGGAAAATGTTGCCAGTGAAACTGACACAATGCTTTATTACTTAACATGTTTTTAATGTTCTCTGAATGTCCTGTTAAACTTATTAATATATAGGCTTTTTCATTATGCATCATGAAATGGTGGCACTCACACGGCCTGCAAATCGGTGCTGGCTGTCAGCTGGGACTTTTGTGTGTCCTTACAAAGGAAGATATATACAGAATAAGTTTGGTGTGGTGGTCTTCAGATTTCTTCTATTCTGAGGCTGATCCTTCTAAGTCACTTTCTGAGTTGACTCATCGCTGCTCATGGTTTTCCTTACAGTGTTGTCCTTGCACCATGAAGCGCTGATGATGCAGCCTTTCTTTAAACCATGCTTCTCTGTGGTCTTCAGGGTTTTCTTTCAGTGAACTGACACTTATTCTACAAGTTTTGGTGTACACATGTGGGCCATGACAGCTGTTGCTGTGTAACAAACTGCTGCAAAAGTTGGTGTCTTGAAACAGTAGCAGTCGTTACTGTGCTCACGGATCTGCGATGTGGGCAGGGCTCAGTAGGGAAGGTTCATCTGTGCTCCACGCAGCATCAGTTGGGCTGGGGGATCCACTTCTAGGGTGGCACACGGCCTGCAAGTCGTGCTGGCTGTCATCTGGGACCTCAGCCAGGCCTGGAAACAGGGACTCTTCACATGGCATGGGCTTCCTTAGAGTATGGTGACTAGGTTCCAAGGATGAGCATCCCAAAGAAAAGGCCAGGAGAAGCAATGTCAGTTATTAATGGCTTAGCTTCATAACTCGCTTAGCATCCCTTTTGCCATACTTCATTAATTGAAGCAGTCACCATACTCCCCCACACCCCAGTTAAAGGGGACAGGACAAATTCCACTCCTTTATGGGGACTTGGCTAGGTTCTGGAAGACAAGTGAGGCTTGAACTACTGTGTTGATTTTTTGAAAATACAATCTGGCGCAGGATTATAAGAAGCATCCCAATTTCAAAGACATAAAAATCAGGGCTGGTGGTGGATGTTTGGTAGAATTGATGAAATACATGACTTGGAATGCAGATGCCCCTGTCCCCCTCACAGCCCAGACCCCTCCCTGCCCCTAATCTATTGCAGACATTACTGATCAATCATGGTGCTCATCTTCTCAGAGCCTCACAAGTTTTATCACACTCTCCTAGGAGCCACTGTTGACAGGGGAGCTCAACCTTACTATCCTGAGTCTAAAGAGCAATGCCATATGGAGGCCAGGTAGCCCTCTGGGCCAGGCATCGTTACCTTACTGTGGACCCCCACATCCTTGGTTTTGTTTTTTCAATATTCCAAAAACTGATGGACTTACCTGCACTAGACCATATAAAACATGCAAAACCAAAATGGCACTTTATTCATATGCAAGGAAGGATGAGACTCAGGTACCACGATGCTTAGGTTTGCCAATCTCTTCGTGTCAACTTATCTGAGATGCTGTATTGCTCCAAAGGCTTCCTGTGAGGGTAGAATTAGACACAGGTTGGCAGCATTTAGAAATAATTCCTCCAGGCCTCAGTGAACCCTGAAACATCTCAGAGCAGTGAGGCTCTATATTCTGGACATTTTTTATTGCTAGTTTACATTAGCAGGGCCCTTTGCTAGGTGTGGTGGCAAATTAGAGTGTTTTGGTGGGAATCCCTGGAATAATTCTCATCATGGGGCCTAGGCCCTTCCTGGCAAGTGCTACTTTGTAGAGAAATACCTTTGCTTTGGTCACCAGACTCCCCTAAAGTAGTTGAAGCAGGTAGGCTGTCTCTAAAGCTGGCCTGTGCAATTTGAGTATAATATGGCTAGTTTGGAAAATAAGTGGGCAGTTGACTTTTAGCTGTGTTTCTGTAAAGAACTGGTTGGTATTTTTGGCCAGGAAGCCCCCATCCCTGAATGTCTGGCCACCCCCATTGTGCTGTGTGGCCCCCTCATCGCTCTGGATGGCATTCGGCTGCCAGGCCCCTACTGAGCCTGGGGCACTGGGCCTGTGCTGCTCAGACCTGTTGAGACCTGCTGACAGAGCCCTGTCCCTCATCCAGCCCGCTGAAGACTTGGGGCTGCCAGGACAATGTCCCCCACCCCACTCTGCCTGCCCCCCAGTGCTTCCTGGAGGGGTGGGGAATTGTTGGGCCAGTGGGCCCGCGCCTCCATTTTCCCTGCGGAGCTGGGGAGGACCAGTGGCAGCACAGCTCCGTTGCATCTAGACCCTGTGACTCTGTGTCTGCAGGGATCTAGAGGGAAAAGAACCTGCCTGCCCTCGACCTCGAGCCGGAAAGTGGTTCCGAATCAGAACATCCCGGTGAGCAGGTGCAGGTGGGCCTCAGCGCATGACCTTTAATGCAGTCGTCCACAGTCTTGTATGTTTTTTTGTTCACCTGAGGACATTTTTTCCATTGTTTTTTCGGAGACAGTGGAAGGATCGGGAGGGAGAGAGAAACAGAAACATTGATGCGAGAGAGACACATGGATTGGTTGCCTCCCGCTGGTGAGCCGGCCAGGACCGGGATCCAAGCTGCAACCTAGGTACGTGCCCTAGGCCGGAATCGAACCCGGGACGCTTCAGTCCCTGGGCCGACACTCCAACCACTGAGCCAGACCGGCTAGGGTGGTTTTCTATGTTTTGCATCAAACATGAAGCTTGAATGAAGGAACAGGATTTCGACTTTGTCTTCCTCAGTCATAAAGGGAAATTCTGGATACAAACAACCTCCGGGCCCAGGGAAAACAGATGTGAGAAACAGCTATGGCCGTGACCGAACAGCTACATTTATACAGCGGGGCCGCAGCCGTTTTCATGAAGGACTCGAACAACTGAACTTCGCTGTGGTGTCAGGATCCAACTCCGTCCCTAAGCCGTGTAAAATCAGATCACTCCGCAGTATCCTATAAACACATTCAGTTAAGTGTTGACTGGTGATCAAAATTATGAAATGACGACAAAAGGAATAATTCGAAAAAAATCCCACCTTACCTCTGACCTGTTTTCTCAAGGAATCTATTGATTAGGACTAGTTTCAGCTGCAGCTAACCGAAAACCCCAAAACATTTTTACTTCACTCTTGTAAAAACCCAAGGCGAGCAGTCCAGGCTGCTGTGCGGGCCCTGTGAGGATGAGACGCCTGGCTCTCTCTTTTGTTTCCCTACTGTCATTGTGTGTCTGTCACCTCATCATCTAATGTGGCAGCTCCACTCCAACCGTCACATCCGCATCTCAGCCGCCGGGAAAGCAGGAAAAGCAAAGGGACCCCCTGCCACTGTAAACACCCCCTCTGCCTTCCCCCCATCAGCCCTGGCTGCTCCTGTGACTCCACGGTCAGTCCGAGAAATAGACTCTCCTGTGCAGTGACAGCCTCGGCTCACATCGGAGTTCCGACAGTGAGGAAGACAGGAAAATGGACATTAGGAGACACAAGTGGGTCCTGCCACAATGTGACAGAGCAGTCAAGCGTCAGGTCTCCCTGGCTAAGTTCTATGAGGTGAACACTAGGAAGTGGCCAATTCATGCTTCTTTAGGCGCAGCCTGGGTCTTGGCACCCAGTAGGCACTTTGGGCTTTTCCTCCAGCTGGCATCGGCAAGGGGCAGTGGAATCACTTGGTTTCTGGGCCTGCTGGGTCACTTATATTCAGTGGAAACCCAGCGCAGTACAGAAATATAAAAGGGAAATTTCCCCTAAAAAACTCAAATGGCTCTATCTTAAATGTCTCTTTTGGGGAATTTATTTTTACTTAATCATTTGTTTCAAATCCTAAGCACTATTTCCATCCAAAGACCAAAGACCCGAGCCGTAGAAATGAAAGGAGCACGTTACCTTATGCATTTCTATCAACTCACAAAAGAAACCTGAAGGGAAGACAGTGTTTACGACTCAGTGTTTATTGGTGCCTACCAAAAATCACTTTCGTTGGTGATTTAGGTGGATACGTTTTGTATTTATATAGGAAAGACAATTTGTTTCTGTTAACGTCCAAGGATTCTCCATCACACAAAATGAGTTCATCCTGTTTCTCCACGAGAACGGCCGCCTCGTTTCCGGCAAATGCTTGGAGCTTTCAACGATGCCGAGACGCTGTCAGATCTGCCTCTAACTCCCAGTGAATTGTCGCCCCCTGGGCAGGAGCCCCTGCCTCCTAAGGTGGACGGCCCTGTGCTGCACTGACGCCTTGTGGGAAAGTGTGGGCACTGCAGACCTTTCATCACAAGAAAAGGGACTTTGCTTTCCAAATGCGGCTGACAAAGTCTTCCCTGCTCCGTTTACGGTAGAAACACGCATCAAACTGGACCTCAAGAGAGACATTATCTCAGGGGAATGTCTTCCCCCAATGGGAGTGTTCATGAAAAGTAACATTTTGTATGTGATAAGTTGTATGATTAGCTATATTATAGAGTCAACCGTATTTTTAATGCTCCGTGAGAGCTGACTTCCAGGAGGAAACATTCGGCTTTTTATAAAGTGAGGAATTAGCTTGTAAACTAAAATAGAATATGCCTCCACCTCCCACCACCAGTTCATTCTATAGGTTAGGATTGTAATACGAAGGAGCCTTTTTCAAAGGAAGGACTTCTTTATATCGCCCCTTAACTTCCTGCAAACATTCTAGAACTTCCCCCCACGTTCCTCGCTCCGAATTTGCATGGGATGTGGTCGTTGCTTCTTCAAGCTGTTTCTGCACGAACAAGTCAGTGAGTAGGAGGCCTCCCGTCCATCCCCACTCTGGCTGGGTGGACCACACGGCTAAAATAAGCAGCACAGAATAAACAGTGTGGTCAGAGACTCACAGCTCTCCCTCACCCAGGAGGCTGAAGACATGCATGCTCTCTGCTCATTTTAAGTCAGCTTCTCTTATCCTTAAGAATTAATGCTCACACTGGGCCTTTTGCAGCAAATAGAATGTTAGCCCTGAGAGAGACCTTGGAGTTCGCGGAGTCCAGCCTCCCTTGGAGACAGATTCGGGTGAGACGGACTCACTTCCATCCTGAACCCCTCCTCCAGTGCTCTTCTCCCTGCACCACCCAAGGAGGCCACCTCCCCGCCCAGCAGGGCACCGCTCAGTCTAACCAAGCCAGAGACAGATCAGGTGTGCAAACAACACCACAGGTCAGAGGCGATAAGGGTAAGCAAATAAAGAACCAGGGAGGAACAGAAGCAGAGGTTTGGCTCTCAGCACCCTGCAGATAAACAAGTGTTTGATCTGGGCCGAGCTTGTCCCTTATCTGGTGAGAGATAACATTCACACTCGGAGGGAGGGCGTCTGGAGTGTGGTTGGAACCCTCTGAGTGCTGGCCTGGCCCCCACACAGGCTGAGCCAGGGCTCCAACAAGGGACTCGGGGAAATTGTCACCACACACCCACGGGTCCCTGAACTCTGGGGAGATCACAGAACCTGAAAAAAAACAGATCCAGAAATCTTAGCAGGAGAGTCCTGGTGACCACAGTCTGCTCACCCACTAAGGGCCATTGGGTCACACTACGGATTTTCCGAATCTGGTCAGAAGCCAGCAGGGAGGCAGGCCAAAGCAGCAGGTGCTTTCAGGAGGCTCAGTCCCAGTCCTGCTCTTCCTGAGCCCTGGGTCCAGCTCGAGGTTGGCACCTATAGCCTACAAAACAGACCCATCCGGTGGGATAAGGCATGCATAGACTTTCTGGAAACTGAGGCAGCTCCCCCCAAACCTACAGGGCTATTGTTGAGAGGAAACCAGCCTGTTCAGATAAGAGAGAAGATATCTGGAGCGAGAATATGGGACACAGGGTAGGTGCCGGCAGAACCCTGAGGAAGACATGGAAAGAAACAAAGATGACAACTCTCGGAGGGGGGCACACCCCCATGGTGCCACACATGGGTGCTGAGGAATTGTTTGACGTTGGCAACAAGGGTGTATATCACCAAAGGATAATAAATAGCTTGCAGATGAGTCAACACGGCTACAGCTGCAGGCCTCAGCCCACGGAGACTCCCATGAGTAACCCGCAGGGAGACAGGGCTGCAGTTCTGGGGCCCGGGGCCTCCCTCTCCTCACGGCTCTGTCAGGCCAACCTGGGGAAGAAGGAGAAAGGGGGACCTGCTCATTAGTGTAGCTCCGGTGTAACTGCCTGCCACCCCGGGGAGGCGGCCCTACCTTAGAGGCTGGTCCCTCGGGCTGGGCTGTTATTACCAGACCGGGTGAGGCCCGAGGCAGGAGCACTCAGGTGACGCTGGGGCTGGTCCCCAGGGAAGAGCCATCCCTAGAGTCAAGAAGGAAGGCAGACACAAGCTGGGCACACGGCCGGCAAAGGGCCCCAAGAGAAGTCTTTCACATCTCCATGCGGGCTGCCCCCCCTGGAGGGACCACCTGTCCACGTGCCCTGGACTTCTAATGTGGAAACCAGGAGAGCTCCAGGTCGACCGGGAGGAGTTGGTCACCCTGCCTGAGTTGTCGTCCGACCTCTGAGGGGCCCACCAGCGTGGGCCACAGGGTCTGTGAGGGGAGGACAAGTGGAGCCAGTTCGGACGCTTTCTGCTCATGCTTTGGTGGCCTTAAATCAAGGAGAGAAACCAAGTTGTCTGCCCTCTGGCAGCTCATCCTGAGCTTCAAGGCCAGTGATCCATCTTTGCCATCGAGTGTGGAAGACTTGCAAGCTCGGAGAGGTGTCCTCCGAGGGGACAGCAATTCAGAGGGGAAGCAAAGATGGCCCGGTCATTCTCAGGCCAAAAAGCAGGGACCTCCGTCATGATGAGAAAGAAAAACAATAACAAAATGATGTTATGGAAGGAGAGTGGGGGCTGATAAGACCACAGATATAGGTCGTTAGGCCCAACCTTCCTTGGGGGCGCAGGGCTTGTCCTGTCAACATATGCAATAGATTCAGAGCCACTGACTTCCCTGAATATCTGCTATGTGCCCGAGGAATTACCATACACTTTTCTTATGTAATTATTCCAACTCTAGAGACTAGAGAATCATCCCCATTATACTGATGAGATAAGCAAGGCTCAGAACCCTTAAGTGAATTGCCTAAGGTACTCTACTAGAATTGCCTACTAGAATGTAGGAGAGCCAGCGTTTCCCTCTGTTCTGCACCAGTCTCAATAACGCAGGTATCAATGACACATTACTCACAACAGACACCCCCTGGGTTTCCCTGAGGTGACCGAACTTTTGCCACAGTTGATTGACATTTGACAAATTCTACGGGACCTCATGCAGATTAAAAAGGAATTTTATTTGCCAAGAAAAGTAGGATTTAGCTTGGGGTCAGAACTACTTTGTTTGGCACTGTCCTTGACACCTGACACCCGTCATCAGCAGTGTGGGTGTTCCTGACATGGGGTAGGTGAGGACCCTGGCAAGGGAGGTGATGGGCCACTACAATGGACAGGAGGGGTCCTGTGGGGAAATGTGAGGGAAGCCACTCCTCACCAGGACAGGAACAGGCTCAGCTGCCAATAACGGCCTGTTAATCTTTGGAAGGCCACAGCATTCACATTTATTCAATAGCGAGTATGGATTGTTAGGCCAAACCGACCATAACTTGGAACAGCAGTCTCTAAATTGTGCTGTTGGTATTTATCACTGTAATAAAATTGTCCAGTTGAAAAAGTCCATATTGACAAACCAACAGGAAGCACATTGATTTAATAGCAGTTTCGAATGATTATTTCTGCTGGTTTTCTGTTCCCTAGAGATGCTACATTTTTTCATCAGATAGGCTTTCTCTTATTTTAGAAAATTCCTGAGACTGAAGTAAGGAAGTTTTGTGGATGCTGTGAGAGGCTATTTGGTTTTCTTTTCTTTTTTTTAATCTTACCCTCACCTGAGGATTTTTTTCCCATTGCTTTTTCAGAGTGGAAGGGAAAGAGAGAGAGAGAGGGAAACATAGATGTGAGAGAGACACATCGGCTGGTTGCCTCACGCACTCACCCCGGCTGGGGCCAGAGATGGAGCCTGTAACCGAGGTACGTGCCCTTGGCCAGAATCCAACCTGGGATCCTTCAGTCCACGGGCAGATGCTCTAACCACTGAGCCAAACCGGCTAGGGCTGCCTTTTCTCTTTAAAAACATGTTCTGGAAGTTGCACACAGCCCCTCCACTTATAATTCATTGGCAAAATTTTAATCCCAATGCCACACCTAGATGTCATAAAACCCCAGAAAACACTAGGGATTTTTTACTGGCCAGCAGTTTTAATTGGCTAGCATTTTCATTACTAGGAAAGGATGGAAGAGTGGATACTGTATTGGCAACCAGCAGTCTCTGACACAGTGGGTGTGAGGTACCCTGAAGAATGCACCCCCATACAGCAACAGGGACATTGCAGATGTGATTAGGGTCTTGAGATGGAGAAATTATCCTGGATTAGCCAGGTAGACAGTAAATGTAATCACAAGTATCCTTATAAGAGAGAAGGAAACGGAGATTTGATTATAGAAGTAGGAGATGTAGTGATGGAAACAAGAGATTGGAGTCATGCAAGGAAGAGACCATGAGCCAAGGAATGAGGGCAGCCTGTAGGCACTCGAGAAGGGAAGAAAGTGAATTCTGCCCTGTGGACTCCAGAAGGACCAGCTCTTCCAAGACTGTGGCTTTAACCCAGTGCTTTTGGACTTCTGGCTTCCAGAAGAGTAAGAGAACAAGTTTGTGTTTTTTTAAGTCACCCATTTTGTGGCAATTTGTAATAAAGAGTGGGAATCAGCAGAAACGAAAAACCAAATATAGCCCCTGCAACTAATTCATATGTTGCAATGATCAGATACTGAACATTTAAAAGAAAATTTAAAGATAAAAAAATATTTATTTTAAAGATGTACATGGAAGAGACCATAAAAGATGACCTGGAAATGAGAAACAGAATCCATCTTCAGAAATGAAAAATGATAACCTTGATATTAATAACACAAAAGATGAGTTAAACTGCAGATTAGAAACAGCTGAAAAGAGAATTGGTAAACGACAGAAAAGAGCTAAAGAAACGATCCATAATACTGAACAGAGGCAGGGAGATGAAAACACTGACCGATCAGTTAAACAATATGGGAGATGAATTAGAAAACAGAGGACAGACAATATTGAAAATGATCATGGATAATAATTTTCCAACTGTGATGAAAGCCTTGGATCCACAGCTACAGGAAGACTAACATATATCAAGTAAGCGCTCAGTAAATGCAAGGAGCACTTATTACCATTCCTTTTATTTCTGGATCTACCCTCCCTCTGGTCACTGTGTGCAACCAGGTTCTTGGATTATCATATGTAGGGTGTAGCCCTCTCATTCTCACCTCCACCTCCCCAGCGAATCTCACCTTTTACGCCTGAATCCTTGCCCTCCCCTCTCCACTCACACCTCACATATATAACACGAGCAGCGTCCAGGGCACTTCAAAGCACATGCATGGATGCTATAAAGGGAATCCTAAACATAAAGGGCCCGCATCTTCTTTGTGTTATGGCCCAGCAGGTGTGGCTGTTGCTTCCAAATGTGCTTGGACGGCTGTCTTTGGCCTTTTATGAAACTCTGAATATGTGATGTGTAAGTGTAATCAAGAATCATCCCTCTGGGAAGATTTGGATGCTGATGGCGTCTGAACGGCTTGAGGAGAAGGCCTCCCAAGGAATAAAGAATTTGTGTTTGGTTAGGGCATTTTAACAAACCCTGCTAGAATGCTGGCAGCGGAAGCCTCAAGCTGAAAGTGTCTGTTGTCGTGCCCTCGGGACTGGAGAGAAAGAAATATAAAGTCACCCTCTTCCCCCACTTTCTTTTTTTTTTAGCTCCAGGATGGCGGAGGCTGCCGGCATCTGGCTCGGGAGCGAGGCGTTCCACAGCATGCTTTGGACTGCTTCCCCTGCGTTCCCCAGAACTGCAGTTGGTTTCCTTGGCTGGAAACAGAGATGGAAAGACGAGCTCTTATCAGGCTCCCTTCATGCTCCCCCAGATCCCTGGCTCCCAGCAAATGCAGTCCACGGCGTGATGCCTCATGGGGTTCTTCTGCCCACAGAGGCCAGCTCCCAGCTCTTTCTCAGACTCCTGTCTTCCCCAGCTGCTGACATTGTATTATATAATCGGTTGATTTGTGTCCCCTTAAAAAAAGATATGTTAAAGTCTGTATTAGTCAGGGAAAGAGAAAAAACAGAACAGATAAGATATACAGGCAGAGGTTAATGATAAGGGATTGGCTCACGTGGTTATGGGGGCTGAGAAGTCCCACCGTCTGCAGTCAGCAAGCTGGAGGCCCAGGGAAGGCCGTGGTGTAGTTCCAGTCCCAACTCAAAGGCCTAAGAACCAGAGGGGCCAATGGTGTAAGTCCCAGACAGAGCCTGAAGGCTCAAGAACCAGGAGCAATGATACCTGAGGACAGGAGAAGATGGATGCCCCAGCTCAAGCCGAGATCAAGTTTTCCCTTCTTCCAGCTCTTCGTTCCATTCAGGCCCTCAGCAGCGTGGATGACGCCCAACTGCGTCGGTGAGGGCCATCTCTGTGACTCCCTCTGCCTATGGAAATGCTAATCTTTTCTGGAAACACCCTCACAGACATTCCCAGAAGTGATGTTTTACCAGCTACCCGGGCATCCTGTGGCACAGTCAAGCTGACACGTAGAATTACCCATCACACATCCTTACAACCTTACGAGTTAGGTGCAATCATTAACCCTGTTTTGCAGATGAGGAAACAAAGGCTGAGGGTCTAAGTAGGTTGCCCATGGTCACCCAGCTATGAAGTGGGAGAGCCCAGATTCTTGCTCTTGACCCACTCTGCCGTGAGGCCCATCAACGGTGCTGGAGTGCTGTCCGCCTCAGAGAGTGTCTCAGCTGACACTGCGCAGGAGCCTGGGCAGCTCCTCTGGGGCAAGAGTCACCTGGGGGCAATGGGCAGCTACTGATGCAAATTTCTACCCTCCCAGTAAGTCTAGCGTAGGGCTCAGGAGTCTGCTTTTTTTTCTTTTTTTTAAGTTTTGCATTCCCCTATTAACTTGTTTAATGAGAGGGTAATTATTGTTATTATTTTTAAATACATTTTTATTGATTTCAAAGAGAGGGAGGGAGAGGGAGAGAGGGAGAGAAACATCAATGATGAGACAGAATCATTGATCAGCTGCCTCCTGCATGTGCCCTGACAGGTCATAGGTTGACGCTCAACCACTAAGCCATGCCACCTGCATTTTTAACCCAGTGGTTCAATAGGATATCTGCAAAATCGGGAATTATAGGATAAACTTACTTTTAAGTACTGTTAGGTACTAAAGGGGTTTTGGAACCAATTCCAATGTGAGGAGGGGATTTCCCCCACACCACCAAGCAATGCTCTGGACACCAGCTGAGTCTCCTAACAATTCATCTCAGTTCTGACACTATCTATCCAGAGATAGCTTCAGGTTCTTCAGATTAAGGGCTCAGTCCTACAAAACTGCCCCCACCCCCCACTGTCCCACTTCAGATGCCAGTCGCAAGGTTATTACCTGTACTTCGGATTGATGGCCTATAGATAAGAGGTTCCCATGACCCTATTCTTGGGTTCAATTAATTTGCTAGAGTGGCTCACGGAACTCAGGAGACCCATTTACTTAGTAGATTACTGGTTTATTATAAAAGGATATAACTAAGGAACAGCCAGATGGAAGAGATGCATAGAGTGGAAGGGTGTGTGCACTGGCCAAGTGAAAGGAAAGCAGTGCACCACAGCGCCCACTACAGGATAGTTCTCACCTGGGCCGTCTTGTCACCCTCTTTTCATCCCACCTCATCGGTTTCTCCAAGAACCGAGTTTTAGCCATAGAATAACCCGAAGCCATGCGCCTCATGCAGGAGAACAAGCTTCCTTACCACCCCCCCAAACTGTTGGTTCCTCTCCCACCCCACTCTCAAATCTTCACTGGCAACTCTTCTCCTGGTTTGTGGGCCTCAAGAGGAGGGTTGTGATTTTTGCACATGTATACAGGGGGAATTTTTTGGTAGTCTTCTGATTATTAGTTGTTTCAGCCATAGAGCAGAAATCTGTTTGATTTTGCAATACCTCCTACAATCTTTGAGATAGCTAGCCCAAAAGCTTCAAAAAGGGAGAAAAAAACAAAAACAACTTTGCCTTTTCTACAGACATATCACAGATATGAAGTTATAAATGAGGAAACCTGGGTTCATGTTTTATTTATACCTATTGCACATGATTTATAGTGTTGAAACACACATTCAGCTTAATTTATGCAGGAATTAACTTTGGTAGAGATTAATTTTGGATCTATGGCACCTTCCTAAAGTATATTATCTCTATTCATAATCTTGGCTTGCAGAAAGATATGATAGTGAGGGAAAAAAAAGAAAGAATTAAAATAAAAACAAGACCATAAATAAAACAAAACTAAAGCCCTTACAATAAGGATAAAAAAATGTTTTCAAAATTAGGGTACCTTGGAGTTCACTGATAAAGCTAGAATTTAGAATTCATCTAACTGTCCTTTCTATTGAGTTTAGACATTCTGTAGAGAGTTTTATGTGAAAAGATGTAAAACAGAAGAAAGTAAAAAACAGGATCTTGTACATGGTAATATATTTCTTATTTTTTATTTCTTTAAGAGAAAGAGGAAGGGAGAGGGAGAGAGAGAAACATCAGTGTGAGAGAGAACTAACGATCGTTTGCCTCTTGCTCACGACCCAAGCCGGGATTGAACTTGCAACCCTTGCGTGTGCCCCTAACTGGAATAGAACCCGAGACCCTTTGGTGCACAGGACAATACTCCAACCAACTGAGCCACACTGGCCAGGGCACACATAATAATATTTAATAATAATAAATTAAGAACTCTGAAATATTAACCAGTATTACAGTTATGTTACCTATGTCACGTCTTTACAGACTATCAGGCAAGAGTGTGTGAGTGTGATGTGTGTGTGTGTGTGTGTGTGAGTGTGTGTGTGTGTGTGTAGTGTATGTGTAGTGTGTGGTATGTGAGTGTTTGTGCATGTGTGAGTGTGTGTGTGTGTGTGTTGGGAGAGGAGAGGATGGGAAGGAGAGAAAGACAGCTATGTCAACAAAATCCAAGGGAAGCACAAACTACAGGTTTGAGCCTCTTGACAGTCAAGGGAGAAAGGGAACAATAGATCTCATGCCTCATACAAGAATGCATATTACTTTGCCAAGGGGAACAAATTTTGTTTTTCTTTCAGACCAGTCTTTATTTTTAGAAAGACAGCTATCTTTATTTTACAGGTCTCTTTTCTTTTCTTAGACCCCAACTCTGTATTGCCTTACACCTGGCCCTTTCTCTCACTGACGTTGGCTGACTGGCCCCCCAGGTGACACTTGCGTTTGTGACCAGTGGTCCTAAGGATGCTGTTCAGAGCTGATCACAGGGACTCCTTCCTGTTGAAGCCTCAGGCCAGTCAGGAAGCCTCAGGAGGGTGGCAGAGGAGACAAAGTGAGTTGTCCCCACCCTTCCCCTGGCAGATGAGGCCCTCTCCCCACAGCTGTTCTGGTCTCGGGGACCCTGCTTTCCCCTAGGCCCGGGGCACTGTTCTCACCCCAGCAGCCAGCCAGGGTCCAGAACTCCCGGGATGGGATAGGGGTGCCCAGGAGGGTGACGGAGGAGAGGGCACCCAAAAGGTCTCCCTCACAGATGGGGCCTGTTAGTTTTTACTTTAAAAAAATGCAGGGCATCCTCCCTGCCATGTGTTTCACTGGACAGAAGCAGAGAGCAGAATATGAAGTCATGGTCTTGTAGATGATCCGACTGATGGGAGACTCGGGCTGGCTTCGGGACCGGGGCCTGGCAGTTGCCTGATTTACTTCTGGAAGGGCAACAGGCTTCCCCTGGCCGGCGCTGCACAAAGAGCCCTGCGGGGGCTTAGTCAGGGGGCGTCCCCCGTGACCGTGACCATGACCGTGACCGTGACCGTTCCTGCGCGAGCGGGCTTCGCAGGCCCTTGAGAGCTACCACGCAGGTGAGAAGCCGGCGGTAACGCGATTTGACACGGAGTCTGGAAGGGCTGCCCTGCGGGTGTGGAGGTGCGGCTCTGGGGCAGCATTTCAGGAGATGAGGGCTGGAGAGTGTGCGGCTCCCTCCGGCCCCTCTCTGCACGGCCCCTCCTTAGCCGTGCCCGGAGCTCCTTCCCTCCCTTTCTCTCCCCGGGGGACACGCAGCTTTGCAGCGCTTCACACTCGAGGGCTCGAGAAGGACTCTGCAAACTCACTGTGCCCGTCTTCACAGTCACCGGCTCCCCACGCATTTGCGTGCTGTGGAGAGAAAAGCACGGGAGGAAAGCACAGTGCCCTGGAGGGACGAACCTGTCCAGGTGCAATCGCCTATTTCTATCCACCCCTCAGGGGTCTTCCCAGAGCGATTACTGACGGGCTGCCTGCGGCACGAAGCCCCCCAGCCCAGCTCCTCCGACGGCCGGGCCCCAGATCTGGCCCCAGGCTCCCCGGTACAGGCTCCCTGGGTCTCTTCTCAGCTGCCTGGCATCCCTGAGGTTCTCCCACGGCCCCAGCCCCTGGGCTCCTGGCAGCTGAAGCCAAACCTGAAAGACATCCACTTAGCTCTGAACAGTGTGCCGAAAGCCCTTCATTTCTGGCCATGTGGCTGCTGGAGCCGTGTGCTCAGAATCCTGAGTTCACGGTCGCAGGGAACTCGACCCAACTCTCATAACAGAAGGGAAGAGCAGACTCAGTCCCCAGCCCAAAGTGGCCTCTCTTTCCTGAGAGGTACGGAGGAAGCAGCCTCCCATCTCAGGCTCTCGGAGCGATCCTGCTTCAAGCGTTCTTGCTTTGGGTCTGTAAAGGCTCTGTCCTTCGGAGAGCACGTGTTCTAGCTGTGGCCGGGGCTGGGTGCAGAGGCTGGGAAAGATGTAGGTCTGGGAGCTAAGAGCAGTTGAGGTGGGAGAGCTGTTTATATTGTTTCTGGGGAGCCCACTGCAACTGCTAGGTCAGTGGGTTACTCAGAGGGGCCGCGGGCTAGGACAGCCTTCGAGACTTGTTTATCTTGTTGGCCCATTTTCAATCTTGACAATTAAACAGAAATTGGAGCTCCGGTGAGTGGGGGAGGAAGCAGCATGGCAGGATGCGAGGCTGGGAGCACCAGCGAGGCCAAGAGCCTCCGGCAGTGGTGCGTTGGGATGATTTGCAGGCCGAGGCTTCCAGGAGTCCTTGGCACCTGAGACAGAGGCTAAGAGAGAAAGGGAGACTCGGTGAAAGGGAGAACTGGGCCAAGCTGTGCCTGTTCCACTTTTGCTAAAGCCAGCCTTAAACCCTGGAATTAACTTTTGCATCATGAATTAAAACTCTTACCAGAAATAAACGACCTCAGATATTGATGCCAATGGTGTGACTCATTGCTAGGGCACTGGTCAGTTCTTAGTGGTCTTACTGGCACGTGTGTTGGCAGATGCAAGGATACCACTGTGGTGTGACCCAAAGGTTTTGACAATCTGGCTCCAGTCTATCTTTCCCAGTTCATCTTTTTCCACCTTCCCATCAACCCCTTGCTCTTGTCCTTCAAACTCTTCCCTGCTCCCAGGCACACCTGCAGGGTGTTCTCGCTGCAAGTCCCTCTCACGCTACTCTCTGGAAATTTCCTATTTTCTATTCTTCATGTTCTCTGTCGAGTTCCTTCTATCATATTTCTAACTCCCCAAGGCAAAATTAATCCTATCCTTCTCTGAACTTTCATTTTCATGCTACCCTAGCATATGCAGAATTATAATTATTTCTTCATTGCTGTTGCTCTGCTAGATCACAAATGCTTTAAGCAGGGAGGCCAAAGTTAAACTGAGTTGCCTTGTTCTTCCTCAAGTGAAATAAACAGTCTGAAATGTGCAAATACTCTTTCTGTATTTGGTAGGAGGGAAGAGAAGGGGGTAGAGAAACTCTATCTCTGCTATTAGTGTTGCATGCTGGCATACACACATACTCATTTAAAAATATTTATGTGTGTATACACTTAATAGAGATACTTACTGTGTACCATGTACGTGCTAAGCAATTTTACAAGGATATTTTTATTTAATGCTCACAAGGGCCTCTAAGGCACGTAATGGTACTGCTTCTATTTTAGAGGTGAGGAAATAGAAACTATTAAGGATTTAAGTAATTTGACCAAGGTTACATAGTGATAGAGCATAAATTCAAATTTAGAAAGTCTGACTCCAGAGCCCAAGACTTCATCTGTTATTATTAATTACCTCCCTTTATCATACCTGTGATGGAAAGCTGTCATTTTCTTAGTTGCCTGCCTCCCGCTTTAGAAGCTGGCAAGTCCAGACACTGACACAGCCTCCCTTGCAGCTAGGGAGCCGGCACATGACTCAGGCTTGACTAAACAGATATACCTGCTAGTGACTTTGACTTGGGAGCTGGTGACATAAAAAGGCAGAGACAGTGGGGAATCCAGAGGCACCAGGGTGATGGCGACAAGAACAGCGTCACCCAACGTTCCGTGTCTGCTGTGCAAACTGCGACATCCACTGTTCAGTGGGAGGGGCTGCGGTGGTGGTTTCCTCACTAGAGGGGTTAGGTGGTGTGTTTTGGGCTGGGTTCCACCTGCTGCCCAGCTTTCCTAGTCTGGTCCCAATCATGCTGAACTATCAACAAGTCAACAACAAACACTTTTCTGCTTAATCAACCAGAGTTAGTTTCTGTTGCTTGCAGCTAACAAACCTGACTGCTATAATATTGACTATAGGTTGACCCCCACATACATCATTTCTACTAGAAGAGAAAACATATGTATACTCAGAATTTTATAAAAGTTCAATAGAGTGGAGGGGGAAGGTGGAAGATTGTGTGTCGCTGGGAACACTTTCTAGCTCATCTCCCTGACTACCTATTTATGATTTATATGCTCTTTGCATGGATCACTCTGAGACTTTGCAGTATGTTGCAAAACTACTACCCAGAGATGGATTTTTACCTTCCAAGTAGAATTTGATTTTCAAGTCTAACTCTGGGCTTTAAAATTTTTGTAACGAATTTGGCTGTTACTTTTCTTTACTAAATCTGCCCTGCTTGTTATAGGCAAAATGCCTTTCCAAAACTGTAGTATTTAAAAAGCTAAGATCACAGAGGAAGTTGAATTGCTGAATTATTTAATGTAACCTGACTCATTAGAGCCTTAGCTTTTGAGATGGAAAAAGATACGATAGCTTAAATAAAAGTTATTGATAAATTCTGAGATGAAATTCACTTTGAAGAGAATGAAATGTGGTTAAGGGGGTAACTAATCTCTGTGGCTTAATGAGACGAGGGAATTAAGTTTACGGTTTGACAAAAGGGTTATAATTACAAGGCATCTGAACTTCTGGAAGAAGCTCCTGATTCAGATGGCCAAGTGGTCTACTGAGATATCAGATATTAGACAGGAATAAACCTTACAGAGGCCAGGGATTTGACCTTGGTAAGTCTAGACATGCTAACCTGATTAGCATCACTCTAATCAGATTATAGAGTAAACACACACTCTACAAAGCAAAGAATCTCATGAGGCTGTTACTTAGAAAATGATGAAAGCTGCTTTCTATCTCTGCTGAGGACACCGTGAGAAGGAATGGATGGGGTGGTCTGCAGCATAAGAAATTTTAGTTAGATCAGTGGCTCTCAACCAGGGGTGCTTTGGCAATGACGGTGGGGGAATGGAGGGGGGTGCTACCGACATCCCGTGGGTGGAGGTGAGGGGTGCTACCAAACATCTTACCGAGGACAAACCCCCACAACAAAAATACTATCTGGCATCCAAAATGTCAATAGTGCCAAGGTTGAGAAACCTCAGGTTAGAAGTTCAGTAAGAAATTTCTGAATCTGAAGTTATATAAATATTGAAATGGATTTACAGGTCCAGGACTACTGAGAGGTGAAGGAAGCACTTGCCTCAGGGTGCAAAATTTAAGGTGCCCAAAACTTCAGTATTCAAGACAAATAATATTTAAAAAAATCAAAATCAGTGCAAAAAATTTTAAATAAAGATAGCATCTGACAGAGATGGGATCTGGGTAGGGGAAGTTAAAATATTATTTATCTGGATTACTAAGGTTTTGGTACCTTTTCCCCCTCTAAATTTTGTGCCAGAGGCAAATGCCTCAGTCCCCTCCCCCTAGTCCTGGCCTGTTGGATTATGAAGTATGGAATGGTTTTAGCTAAAAAGTTATCTCATTGATTATTACTAAACTGGGGGTAATTAAATCTAGTGAAGGCAAATGAGAAGATCTTTCCCAGTTCTAGAATTTTAGATTTTTATGACTATGTTAAGTAAGGAAGCAACCCCCGTGTTAACTGCATAGAATTTTCCTAACATGGATTTTTAACTTCTCTGATTTATAGGCTGGCCTTGATTAGCCAATATCATCTTCATTGTGAAGGGTAATATATGAATGGCTTCCCAAAGAAATATGTGGCTTTAATTGTGGTCTTTACAGCACTCTTCTGCTGTAACTCACACTTCCAGATAAAGAACCGCTGTGTGACTTTTCCACGTAGCCAGTAAACTAGTCCCATTTCATCTCAAAAATAACTTACCGTTCTCTTCTGGGCCCCATTGATATTGCCATTAACCCACATGACTTGCCCCATTTGCCTTAAATGAAGTTTTTTGGGGAGGTATTTAAAATATTTTTTCTCCTCATAGGGTTGGGGAAATTGTCTGTCTATGTCTAATGACTAGCTTTATGCAAGTGGAATATAGAGTACTTACAGCGTAATGCTGACCCTCTCAGAAATGTCAGATGAAAGATTCCAAGGTAATTTACTATCCTGGGCTGGGCAAGATAGACAGGTATAAAAAATTACGGTAATATTACTAATGAAGAGAAATGCGGTCTTGGATCCATATCAGAACAAACACTCTAGCCACTATAGATCGCCCTCCACGAATTTCCCTGGTTTCCGTCTCTGGGCAGCTAGCCTGTTAGAGCATTCAGCAAATGTGCTCGTGCTTAAGGTAACTGGATATGGGACCCACCATTTCCCCACATCCTGTCACTTAGTCTGACATATGGACAATTCCTTTTGATCTATGCTAACCATCTTTATCTCAATGCAGATCTCAGCTTTCTATCTGTTATTTTTAAAAAATGCTTTAATCAGAGGGTAGCGACAAGTTGGGTTGAATTATAGGGTCTGGGTTTAGGATTTTTTTTTTTCCATTCTGTTAGAAACAGGGCAACATCAAACTTGGGCTCTCTCTTCCCAACCACTTAGTTATTGTTATTTTGATGAGCTATTTTGTGTTTGTTTCTTTAAAAAAGAAAGAAAAAGAAAAAGGAGCTAAGGAGCCAACTGGTAGATGGGTAGGTGAAGAATAATTCTAATTTAATTTGAATTACCAAAGCTAGACATATCCAAATGTTTTCTTCTTTTTTCCCCCCTTATTAATTTTCCTTTCATTTCCCTTTTTCTTCTTGATGCAGAGGTGAACTGAAGTTCATGTACATCTGTCTGCCCAGTCACTACTTGAGCAAAGGATGCATTTAATTGTCTAGGATTTGTGACTCTGAGCTGCCTTTATTTGCACTTTATTGCACCAGGAGAGGGCAGTGTAGAGTACTGAGTGGAAAGATTGTTGCCCTGGGGCAGGAATCCTGTGGCCCCTTTAGGATGATGTGTTTTGACCAAGGACAGGTCATAGAATCTAAATTATACGTGCTGAAGATTTCCTATTCACAAAATGGTGATGGAAATGCTTAAAGGTTTCTCTCTAATAAACTGTCCACGTGAGTATTAGGTTTGTGGGCTACCTACTGTTCTGTAGCAGAAAAGAAACTATGACCCCTGGAGAATTTTAGTTAGATTTTCAGAAAGATCAAATGAGACAAATGGGGTGTTTGTTCTTTTTTCTATATTCCTCTCCTCTAAACAGATGTTACTCCACCATTTTATAAAATAGTATAAATATAGACTAGACAAATAAAGGAGCAAGTGAATAAATTGGAGTTCATTGCAAATAGTGAGGATTCTTTTATCAAACTTTGGTCTTGGTTATACATCAAGTATGGGTCATAAAATAAAATGTGTTTCTTACTGTGGTTCATGCTAATCACTGCTGATAAGAGAATATCACACAACATTTTAAACAGAATCTTCAAACTACAATTGACCCTTAAACAATATGGGTGTGTGTGTGTAGTGTTTGGAGTGTGGTGTCTCCCACAGTAAAAAATCCATGTATAAATTTTTTTTCTCACCTGAGGATATGTTTTTATTGACTTTAGAGAGAGGGGAAGGAAGACAGAGAGAGAGAGGGAGAGACATCAATGTGAAAGAGAAATATTGGTCAGTTGCCTCCCATATGTGCCCCAACCAGGGACTGAACCTGCAACTTAAATATGGTTGCCTAGGACACCAGTGGGGAGATTGACTGGAAAGGGACATGAATGAACTTTCCAAGAAACGCTTTATAGCTTGATTGGAATGTGAGCATTTGCCAGAACTCATTGAATTGTACCATTACAATGAATGCATTTTATTGTATTTAAATTATACTTCGATAAAGTTAATTTGGAAAAAAAAAAAAATCTTGTGACCTATAATGCTTTTCCCCTTAGTTCCTCATAATATGTTCTCAGCTTTTGATACATTTTTATGTGTGAGCAGGCATACACTGGTTTTAAGCCTAAATTTCCTGTTTAGGCCACCTGTGTAGCCTACAAAGCAATGTTATTGTATTAGTTTCCTAACAAAGTACCACAAACTGGGTGGCTTAAACCATAGAAATCTGTCTCACTCTTCTGGTGGCCAGAAGCCCAAGATCGAGATGTTGGCAGGGTTGGTTCCTTCTGAGGCTGTGGGGGAGAATCTTCTCCCCTGACCTCTGGTGAATTTCTAGCAATCTTCAGTGTTCCTTGGTTTGAGATGCATCACTGTGATTTCTGCCTTCCCCTTGTGTATGTCTGTTTCTGTGTCTAATTTTCCCCATTTTACAAGGACAGTGGTCATATTGGATTAGGGTCCACCCTGATGATCTCATCTTAGCTTGATCATCTGCAAAAACCCTATTATCAAATAAGGTCATATTCACAAGCACTGGGGGTTAGGACTTCAACATCCTTTGGGGGGGCACAATTCAACCTATAACAGTCGTTTACAAATTAATGTAGAGATATAGGGTTTGGCCTTATGACGGTAGTCATCTCAACTAGTTCACTCTTCTTTAAGCCAGAGTCTTTGGAATCGCTGACTGTCTTTCCTGCCTATTACGCTATCTTGATCCAGGCCAAGTTCTACAATGTTAGCATTATTGAATTGATTCAGTTTGAGGCAAACATTTAAACAGAGAAAAGGCAAACATATGTACTCAATGTTCCATTATACTGTTCGTTCATTGATTGACTTACCTTAAGGGCTTAAAGTAAATACTGCCTATTCAGAAAGCTTGCTTTATCTGAAATAGTACGGCTTTACCAAGTCTATTTTTGAGACCGCTGAAGCTGTAATAGCCATGAGCCCTACCAATAAACCAATGGTAAAACTTTTTTATTGGTACAACTTTACTTCCCTTTTCATAGTTAAAAGTTTCTGAAGGTTGACTTCTCTTTCACCCATTGACCTTTATTTTTTTTCATGCATTTATTTTAAATGGATACTTTATTTATTCTAAAATTATCTAGCCCGGCCGGACGTGGCTCAGCGGTTGAGCGTCGACCTGGGATCCAGGCGATCAGGGTTCGATTCCCAGTTAGGGCACATGCCCGGGTTGTGGGCTCGATCAATGAATCTCTCATCATTGATGTTTCTGTCTCTCTCTCCCTCTCCTTTCCTCTCTCTGGAATCAATAAAGATATATTTAAAAAAATAAAATAAAATAAAATAATCTAATAAAAGAGGTAAAATATTTTTAATGGACAAAACTACATCTGCCTTGTTTCTTCCTTTGTATTTCCTTTTTCAACAAGATATTTTTATTAATCTTTTTTCTTTTTTCTTTTTTTTTTTTAAGAGAGAGAGGATGGGACAGGGAGAGATAAAGAGAAACATTGACGTGAGAGCGAAACTGCCTCCTGCACACCCCTTACTGGGGATAGAGCCCACAGCCCAGGCATGTGCCCCGATCAGGAATCGAACCAGCGACCTTTGGGTGCAAAGGACTGTGCTCAACCAACTGAGCCACACCGGCCAGGGCTTCCTTTGTATTTCTTAATTTCAACATAATATAAAACTTTCACAGAATATTTGTGAAATAGAATAAAAAATTTATCCAAATGTCACTACCTTATAGGACTAGATGTTTTTTTCTGAAGTTCTATGCACATTACATTTAGATGTACTTATTGCACAAAACATATTCTTTTTCTTCATAATATAGATGTACTTCTTCCAGTTGACAACTTTGTTAGTATAACATTTCCACTCTATTTTTGTCAAGGTGAGGAAAACAATGCCAGGTTTCTTTCTTTCTTTCTTTTTTTTTTAAAGTTTAATTGATTTTAGAGAGAAGGGGAGGGAAAGGAATAGAGAGATAGAAACATTGATGAGAAAGAAACATTGATCAGCTGCCTCCTGCATGCTCCCTCCTGGGGATCGAGCCTGAAACTCAGGATCAAGCCCGAAACTCAGGATCAAACCAGTACCTCTTGGTGCATGGGTCGACTTTTTTTATACTAACCAGTTTACACAGTTCTTTACCTTTTCTTTTTATAATAGCTAAAGGGATGAATCTAATGATCAAACTAACCAATCAACAACTAGATGGGATTATAATCGTGTATTAGGTACTGAAAAAGAAATTAGAGAGGCAGAAAGAGGTCACTGTCCTTAAGAACACGAAATCCAGGCGAAGAGTTTACAGAAGAGGTGCCAGGTCTGTACGCAGATCGAATTCCCTCCTGTGTTTATCTGCACATTATACTTTTATGCCACCTGCTCTGAATTGCTGTGAGATGGCTGCAGTAATGAGATGGCTGCAGAAAGGGCCAAAGACACTGAGGAAAGTGAGAGTGAGAAGGAAACAATAGAGGAGTCAGCCCGGGGCTGGGCCCCCGGGCCAGCTATGTGTTGGGTACCAAGGAGAGAGTCTGTGCCACTTGACCTTGTCAACATTTTTGTTCCCAAGACTAATAGGCACTTGGGGGAATGTAGTGAAAATAATACTAATAAAGCAGTAAGATACCATTTATTATTTGATATGAAAGAAACAAATACGCAATTGACATAAGCCATAAGGACAGATATTCTGCTCCCATTTGGAATTAAAGAAACACAGAATGGTTGCTAACGAAAATGAGAAATTTCCACTAGTTATTTTGTAAAACACAGCAAAACAAGCCAATAAAACCATACAATACCCTACCCTTCTTTCATATTAAATACTTTGTTTCTGAATGTGGAGAATTATTTTGTTAAGATTAAGCCAGTTTTGGCCTTTTAAGGAATACATAGAGGACCAATCTCAAAGCCTTAAACTGCAAATTATAGCACCTAATTTCTGTCATAGAATTTAGAAAATAATTAGTATGTTGAAAATTATAATTTTACAGATTCTACAGGTTAGGGTCAGAGCACATAACGGAATCACATATGACTACACCTTTGATGAGGACTGATCTCTGAATCTTGGACCAAGGACTCTTCTCTTCACACCTTGAGCATCAGTCCAGAAAACTCAGGCTATTCTTGTGAATGGCAGAAGGCAGTTTTAAAATTATAGCACACTTCAAAGGAAGGATTCATTCTGAGTAATAAGTAAATGTATTTGCTTTCATTATGCCTATAAACATTGATTTATTTTTGAAAGGATATTATTATGTGGCAAGATTTCAGAGGATTTGAAAGGGGTATGCCAGGAATCAATTTCTTAAATAAGCTTTGCTTTATCACAATTATTTTTTCAAATGGCTAATTCTAGGGAGGTTTTCAAATTCTGTTTTTATTCCATTTTTGATGTAAATCATTTAGGACAACAAAGCACAGTGAAGTGAAGACGAGTGTTATGGTCTGAATGCTTGACCTCCACCCTCCCCAAAATTCATAAGTTGAAATCTCAAGGTGATGGAATTAGGAACTTTGAAGGTGATGGAGTTAGGAACTTTGGGAAGTGATTAGATCACGAGGGTGGAGCCCTCATAATGAGATTAGTGCCCTTATAGAAGAAGTCTGAGAGAGCTCCCATCTGCCTTCCCCAAGTGAGAATACAAGAAGTCTGCAGTCTGCAATCAGAAGAGGGCCCTCACCAACCATACAGGTACCACTGTACGATTACCGTTTTTACCTTCCTAGTTCAAAAATAATGTGTGATGAGATGGTTTAAGGTGGCGTAAATGTCTTATTTTTATTTATGGATCTCACCTAAGTTGATAATTATGATGACTATAAAATGGTGACGTTCTTATGCTATCATTCATAAGACAGAAAAAACATTCTTAAGATTTTACTCTGATATTAATTGGAAGCCCAATTTTGTTATACATAGTGTGAACACTAAGCTATAAGAGACTCCCTAAACTCAACATCAGATTTTCTTTTTCATTAACATCAGAATTGTCTCATTTCCTCCTGTTTTGGTGATAATATTATATAGCAATCATTATTGTTACTAATAATGTTTATTAAATGCTTACTCTGTTCCAGTCACTGTGGTAAGCACTTATGTGGTTCTCACAGTACCTACAAAATAGGTCCTATTATTGTCTCTATTTCCCAGGTGAGAAAACTGAGGATCAGAGAGGCTAAATAACTTGCCTAGGGTCACAGAGCTAGTTTGCTCTGAAGAACTACTGTTGCATCTCCCACCATCATTTGTACTATAACACAATCAAGGAGAAGGAAGTAATCTGCACTGGTCATGTGATCAGTGCCTTTATCTCCCACTCCCACGGACAGCTATATCGTTATATACCCACTCTTTCACTGCAGCCAAGGGCTGGAGTATTCATGAGTACTTTGAGGTGAATTCAGCCTCTTGATGTGAACTGGAGTAACAGAAACCGTGAAGCAGCATAACGCAGTGGTTCTGAAATGCTTTCGGAAGGGATTTTCTTTCCCTGTGATCTGAAGTTTTGGATAACTTCTTTTTTTTCTAGTTTTATTGAGATATAATTCACATAGAACATAGTATAGGCTTAAGAACATACCAACATAATGATTTGATATATTACAAAATGAGTGCCACAATAAAATTTAATTAATGTCCATCAGTTCTCACAGTTACATTTTTTCCCCCTTGTGATGAGAGCTTTTAAGATCTACTCTCTTAGCAACTTTCAAATCTACAATTTTTAACTATAGTCACCATGCTGTGCATTACATCCCCATGACTTATTTATTTTATAACTGGGAATTTGTACCTTTTGAGCACCCTCACCCTTTTTGCCCCCCCCCCCCCCCCCCGGAACCCACCCCTGGCAACCACCAGTCTTTTCTCTGCATCTATGAGTTTGGTTTTTCTAGATTCCACGGGATGACTTTTCCTTCCCCATTGCTCATTAGGGGGCCTAAGCAATACTCATGAACGAACCAGGAAGGCTTAAGTCAGGGATTATAGGGGAAAAGTGTGGTGACCACAGAGAATGGGAGAGTAAAGTGGAGCAAAGGGGGTAAATTACAATTGTGAAATAAAGAGTTGGGAATGTAAAAAGAATGCTGATACTACACTTTCAAAGAACAGTATGTGCAATATTTGGAATCACTTTTTTTCCTTTTGTTCTGATTGGGTTTACTGAAATGCAATTTTATGTTTTCTGAAGCTAATAATTACAAATCTGGGCTTGTATTTTGCTTCTTTCCCCCATCTTTCAAGTAATTCATCTATCTCTCTCTTTTTAATGACCACCAAGACCGGGGTTCAGATCCGATTGGAAAGGAAACTGGAGGGTTCACGTAATTCGTCTTTACTGTATGTTACGAAACTCGCTCTTAGCGATGGCCTGGAAAAACAACGGACTTGTCCTTCACCGCGGATAATCCGGGGAGCTGCTCTTTGGAGACTCAGTTTAAGGGCGACAAGGGGAGCGTCTAGGGACCAGGGCCCTGGAAGGAGCTTGGGTGAAAGTAAAAACCTGAACAAAGCTTTCGTAACGAACATTTTTCTTCTAGTTAAATACGTTCAACTTGGGTTAGGGGTTTTGGCCGAATAAAAATCTAGAAAACGGTGCCCAACGCCTCGCCCCCAACTCCCTCCACGACGTAGGCCAGCAGCGCTCCAGAACGTGGCCCCTGAGAGCCCAGAGGAAGGAGCGGGGGGCGGGGCCAGCCGCGTGAGGTCATCAGAGCGCGCGGCTGGCGCGCAGGCCGAGCGGGCGCGGCGCTGACGTCACCGCCGCCCGACCGCGTTCCGGGAGCCGGGAGTGGACGGCCAGTGAGGTATTATTAAAAGCTGGGGTTTGCGTCTCTCTCCTGCCCTGCCTAAGTCCTCCTCTCTTGTCCAGGGGTCCCCCTTCCTCCTCCCGCCGGCTGTGAGGAGCGAGGTCGGGCCTCGTGGCCTCCCGCGGACGCGAGCTCGCCCGCCCGTGAGCCGGCGCCGGCGAGGTGGCGGGACCCCCGCTTGGCTGGGCCTGGGGCTGCCCGCAGGCCAGGCCTGCCCGGCTCCCTCGCGGCTCCCTCTGGCTCAGTCCAGCCTTTCGCCTCTTACTCGCTTCTTGGCTCCGCCTCTCGCATGTTGGAAGGCGGAGAATTTAAAAACACAGGACTTCACAATTAATTTTCAGTAGCCTTCAGCCCTGGTTTCAGGAAAGGGCAGCAGAAGGGAGAGCTGTAGGGGACTAGGTCTCCTGTGTCATCCACTTCGATCATTCACATTCATGATCACGAGCTGCCTGCCGTTGCTGTATTAGCCCACCCGGACCTTCAGTCGAAATCTGTAGCGGATAATCTCAAGAAAATAGTTTTACTTTATGGCCCAGGAATGTCCATTGTGATTCAGACAAAGACTTAGCGTCTTCCTGTTTGTTGACTGCTGTTCAGTTCGACTTAATAAAGATGGATCTCCCCGTGAGATCTTCGCTACCCACCTGTTAACCTATGCGGACTGTCTGAGAGTAGATTGAACCGAGACTTAGCCGGATGTTGACGCTGGATCTGAAAAATCACTAGATAACTCATTGAAATTCAGAGAACCAATTGCGATTGTTTGAAATGATAGAACTCATTGTTTTTGTTGAAAGGTAAAATAATGACTGTGAAAAATGATTTTTCAAAATAGAACAGTTCTCAGTCAAAAGGTGTTATAGCTGACCTCAAATAGCTGTGTTGTATGTATTACAGTTCAGAAGTGATGGTTTCTCATAACTTTTTACAAGGTTCTTTATATGTGTTATCTCCGTTAGATGCTCTTTCCAAGCAGTTGACCCTTCTAGTTTGGCTCAGTAGTCCACATTGGATTAAGGTATTTGATCATTTTTATTTTTACTAAAATAATAACTAATACTACTAATGTATTGAGTGCTAATTGAGCCAGCCACTGTTCTAATGGCTTTATCTGTGTTATTCACTTAACCTTCACAATAGTCCTGTATACTGTTATGATTATTTTAGAGATGAGAAGTTGTAAAAAGCAATTTTCATGGTTTTAGAAGGTAATTCTGCTGCTTTATAATTTTTTTAAAAAAGTATATCTTTATTGATCTCAGAGAGAGGAAAGGAGAGGGAGAGAGAGAGATAGAAACATCAATGATGAGAGAGTCATTGATCGGCTGCAGCCCGCAACCCGGGGGCATGTGCCCTGACCCGGAATCGAACCCCGATCGCCTGGATCTTAGGTCGACTGCTGAGCCACGCCCGGCTGGGCTGTTTTTTGTTTTTTAAATTGATTTGTAGACTCTCCTTTTATCTGTCTTTATGTTGCAAAGATTTTCCCCTAGTTTTTCATTTGACTTTAAACATAGTTGGTTTATTTATTTTCTTATGCATACATTTTTCTAAGAGCCAGGTAAAGATGTAAGACATTAGGATTTTTGTTTTAGAAGGAAATTTGTGACATTCTAAAAATAATTGTAGACACCCTGAAATGTCAGCCTGTGTGAGAAATGTTGGTAACACAAACCTCATTTGAAGCCACAGACTCTGTCTTTTAATGAGTTTTGTTTAGCAACTGTCACAGATCTGGTAGTGCTCAGTAACCTACCTTCCCTTCACCTTCCATTATATTTGGAATTGAGATGAGATGTAACAGAGCTGCTTAAGTATTCTAGACTCTACTTCAGATTTAGGTATCCCCCAATTTCTAACCTGTATTGTATTCTAAAAGTTAATTTCTGAGTTAGCTATCTAATTTCACTATAAATACAATGCACATAGATTTGTTTTCCTTGCTCTCAAAGTGTAATTAATCCATGAACACTAGCTTTTTTTTTCTCTCTCAATGCAAATTCAAGATGTTATGTAATTTTACCCAGGGACATTTTTCTGATATAACTATGTATAATACTGTTTTCATAGATGACAAAATTATCAGTAATTTCTAATACCCAATCCATGTTCATATTTCTTTTTCTCAAAAATATCTTTTTATACTTGGTTTATTTGAGTCAAGATTCAAACAAGATCTATATATTCCATTTGGTAGTTATAGCTTCTAAGTCTCCTTTTTCTCTTATTTCTCTACCGCCCTCCCCTTTTCTTTAATTTTTTTCTGCATGCCACTTACTTGTTACAGAAACCAGGTCAGTTGTCCTACAGAGTATCTCTCATTCCAGATTTGTCTGTTTGCTTTTTGGTGGTGGTAACTTGTTTCTCTATCCTGCATATTTCCTGTAAAATAAAAGCTCTAAAGGCTCAGTTAAATTCAGATTCAACTCTTGTGGAGCTGGAAATGCAACACAGATGATGCTGTGTACGTCATCTTCTTCAAACAGGAGGTTCACACTGTGTGTTTATCCAACTTTTAGTGAAGTGAGTAGTCTCACCCCTGTTGTAAACTTCCCCTCACCCTTTTATCTGTTGGGGATTGCTGCCCGAGTCTGTCATTTTATTAGGGGTTGTAGAATAGTATTTTGAAAAAAAGTTGTCATTTCTTTCACATTTGTTAGCTGGAATTTGAAATCTAGTTCTATTACTTGGGAACCTGACAATCAAGAATAACAAAGCTGCTCTGGGAAAATGCTGTCAGAACAGCAACTTAAGATGCCAGGAGTATACCTTTCTTTGCTGTGGTCCTGGTGGCTTAAAGGAGTGTAAAGGCCTGCCCTGCAGATTTTGGAATCACTTAGCCCCCACAGTTGCATAAAGCGGTTTCTTGTAACAAATCTCTTCATATATCTCTCCTACTGGTTCTGCTGCTCTGGTTGAACCTGGGCTCACATCAGCAACTCCCCTGACTCTCTTGTTCTCTGACAAAATGGGGTGAGGTGTGGTGGTAGGAGTCAGAGGACCTACTTAGGATTACCATATAATTAATTGCTCAGACTGGGACTCCGGAGAGAGAGATAGGGAGCTGAGCAGATGGCATGCTGAAACAACAGTTATAAACTGGGACTGTCCCAGGCAAATTGAGACAGAATCGTTTTGTGTGTCAGCCACTGGTGATAAAACATCAATATGACATCGCCCCTCAGGATGCTTACAGTCAAGTAAATCAACAGGTGTTACCAGATTGTGTTTTAAGTGATGTTGTTTATCTAGACAGAATGGGGTGTCAGGGTGGCAGTCAGAGGGTGAAAGGTGAGAGTGAGCATGACACATTTGGAAAACTGCCATCATGGCCATAACCTTAGAATTAGAAGAGGGGAGCCATGAAAGACGAGGTTAGTCAGACAAGCAAGGGCCACATCAGAATGGGCTTGGCATCCATTCCTGCGGGTTTGGAATTTATCTTCAAGGTGGTGGGGGACAATTGCAGAATTTTAAGCATGGTGGTACCATGACCAGACTATATAGGAAAATCGTATTTTGTAACATTCTAAAATTGAGAATGGAAGAAAATTGATAGTAGGAAGACTACTGAAAGGCTCTCAAAGTCTAGTCATTGAGGAGGGAAGCTTGTCATGTAAGGAGATTAAGGCAGCAATATTGATATGACTGATTGGATATGGGGCCTGAGGAAGGAGTGAGGGGTCACTCCCAGGTTGCTGGCTGGACTGACCTCCCTGAAGTAGAGAATTGAGGAAAAGGTAGGGGGATGACTTCAGTTCTGTATGTGATACTGTGCACCCCTACTTTCTTCCTGTGGTGCTATGGCTTCCATAACCAGTGAGAGGAGGGGAGTGACAACATCCGGTAGGGATCACTGGGCTGGGTTTCCCCTTCTCTGCCCCTTAGTCTCAGCCAGACCTCACGAGGGATGAAGGGAAGCACATTTCTCTTGCCCTCTTCCACTGTTTCACCTTGCAGTGGGCTTTAGAAGGAGTAGGTGGCGGGGAGGAACACTGGAAGAACCCTGGAGAGGTAGGAGGAACAGAGGTGGGCGAGTTCTTTCTCCCCTTCGTGCACTTTAACACGTACAACCTTGGCACGTTATTGAAACTCAGTTTCTTGTCTGAGGAACAGATGAGTTAGTGTGTGTGGTGTGATTAGAATGGTGCCTGGCTTCTAGGCTGTAGTGGTCAGATGTCTGCTATTTCTGCTAACAGCACACACTGCTTCATGCTGGGGTCCCAGCAGCAAAGGGAACAGGGAAGTTTCTGCAGCTCCCTCCTGCAGCTTTTCCTGTGGAAGAAGCCAGTACTCAGGAACTGTCTATATAAGATGTCAGAAGAAATCATTTGAATTGGGGGGAATTTCTGACAATAGGAGAACCTTTATTTTTTAGTCTGCCTTGCTGCCTTGCCTTTTTTTTTTTTTTTAGTTAGGTAAAAGGCAGGTGGTTCAGTTCAGATTTAATGAGGGCAATTATTCTTACTGCCTTACTTCCAGTGTTCACCCTAACCCATTTTAACAATAAATAACTACTTGTTTATTGGGGCTTAGGGATAGGGAAATATTGCAGGAAAAATCCCCATTATGATTCTAGAGAGAGAAAATATTTTCCAATAGAAAAAATGGATGAAAAAAATTACATTTAATAAAGGTTTTTAAAAAAATACTTGCAGTATTTGTTAAAAGCCAAAATACTTTATTAGAATTTGCCTTTATTTTAATTTAATGATTATTTTTCATCACAAATTTAACATGCTTTTTGAAGAAGAAACTTAATGAAGAATGAAGAGTTAAAAGAATAACAACAGTGTGGAGAAGACCTGGGGGTGGGGGCAGGGTGGATGTTGGGTGGAGGGGATCAATGGGGGGAAAAACAGGGACATCTGTAATACTTTCAACAATAATAGTAATAATAATAATAATAAAACGAGTTTGCCTTGATCTTACTCCCTAATCCCTGCTCTTAGAGAGGATGTCTATTTTTTATGTCTCCTTCAAATCTTCAATATATCTACAGATACAGGTTTTTAAAAACAAATGGCATATGTTAGATACAGTATGTGTTTATATATAGAGTGTTCTATGACATATTTTTCCACCACTTCTCTTTATGTGTTACTACATATTTACTTTTTTTTCTCCTTTTTTTACTGTGAACAATATTTTATTTAGTCGTTTTTGTTTACAACTGAAGCTATGGGAATTCAGAATTAACGTCCTTGCCTGTAAGCTTCTTATGAACATCAGAAAAAGTTTCAACCTTGTGCTATATGTTGTTCTGCTGAGCTTTATCCAAATGAACCTTTATGAACTGGCTTATTTATAATGTTCTCTTGGATGGATATACTCCAATTTATTTAGCTGTTTCTCTATTGATGAATAGTTAGATTATTTCCAGTATTTTGTTATAGGTTATTTATTCAACAAATGTTTATTGTCAGGCAGTGCTAGTGAAAAAACAGAAAACATTCTGCTGTCATGTAGTTACCATCCTTTGAAGTGGACAGACAATAAACGAATAAAATAAAATGTCAGATGTTAATTGTGGACCGTAAGGTAGAGAAGGTGATAGGGAATGCAGGGCCTGGGAGGTGAGGTGTGATGGGCAGGGCATACGTTTTAAAAGGGTGTTCAGGAAAGGGTTACCAATGGGACACTGAGTAAAGATCTGGCATGTAAAGTAGTAAGTTTTGAAGCTATTGGTGGGGGAGGAGAGGAAGAGCAGGACATTCTAGTAAGGGGAGAAGTACACAGGCCCTGAGGTAGGGCCATGCCTGCTGTGATGGAGGAGGAGCAGTGATGCCATCCTGGCTGGAGCAAGTGGTATAATGGGAGGAGCTGAGGTCACAGAAGGCTACAGAGAGGGCCAATTTTGTTGGGCATTTTAGGGCATTGTGAGGACTTTGTCTTTTACTTTGAATGAGGTGGTAAGCCAGAGGTATGGCATAGATTTGGAATGACCACTCAGATTTGAAGTGACCACTCTGCTTTTTCTTGATGGTAAACTACTGGGCTGGAAATAAGGAGGCCATGTAAAAGGCTGTTGCAGCAATCTAGGCAGGGCATGACAATGGCTGGGACTGGCTTGGAGCACTCTGGAGGTGTAGGGGTGGGGGGATGAAGTTGGATTCTGAGTATGCTTAAAGGTGGGGGGAGAAGAGTCCAAGACCTCTCTGAAATTTTAGGGCTGAACAATTTTGAAAAGGTGGAGTTACCATTAAATGTGACGAAGACTACAATGGGCAAGATTAGGAATTTGGCTCTGGGTACATTATGGTTGAGAATCTATTAATACCAACCAGAGGTATTGAGTAAGCAGTTGGAAATGTAGATTTGGAGTTCAGTAGGGAGGTCAGGGCCAGAGATACAGACCTGGGAGTTAGCAGTTTATTAATGCAGTTTAAAGCCCTGAGCTCACCTAGGGAATAAATTAGAGAAGAAAAGAGAATCAAGGACAGCCCTTGGGACTGCAGGGTTAAGAAGCGGAGGATATGAGAAGGATGCTGCAAAGGACACCAAGAAAGCAGCCAACGAGGTAGGAGGGAAACCAAGAAAATGGGAACCAAATGAAGGGAGTCAAGTCAAATGATGAGCACTGAGACTTGACCATTGAATTTAACTGTGGCTGTGTGGGTGACCTGGACAAGAGCAACTTTGAGTGAGAAGTAGGGGTCCTGTTTGTAGTAGATTCAAGAAAGAATGGGAGGAGAGGAATTGGACTGTTAATATAAGCAACTCTTTTGAGGAGTTCTAAAAGGAAGATAGAAAATGGAGCTCTAGCTGGAGTGGCATGTGAAGTCAAGATGTCTTGTTTCTTGTCTAAGATGGAATAATGTTTTAAGATTTATGAGGAATGATCCAGCAGAAGGAAAAAAATGATGCAAAAGAAAGTGGGGGAAATTCAGAGAAGAGTTTGAGGAGTCAATTTTGATAACTTTTTATGCATGTATACATGGTTTTCTGTAGGCTAGATTCTTAAGACGATTTCCTAAGTCAAAACCTGATGCACCCAGGTTGTGGATTTGATCCTGGTCAGGTCACGAACAGGAGTCAACCAATGAATGCATCGATAGGTAGATAAGTTGATGTCTCTCTTTCTCTCTCTTAAATCAATTTTAAGAGAGCGTTTTTTTAAAAAAGGGTATGTGTATTTAAAAAATGTGTACCAATTTATATTCTACCTTCAGTATATACTTTTGCTAACATTGACCTTTGGTAATCTATAAAATTGTTACCAATCTGATGAGTGATATCTTCATTATTTTAATTTGTTTTATGCTTTGTAGAAACTCAATATAATATTATCTAACTAATCCTTTGTTATATTTTGGTAAATATTTTCTCCCAGGTTCTTTCCTCTAACTTTGCTTATGCTGTACTTTTATCGTAATTTTAAAAGTAATTTTTGTGTAGGTAAGTCTGTCAGCCTTTTCCTTTTATAGCATTTGGATTTCACTTGGGTTATGTTTGGATTTCACTTTTAATATGTTTATTCATTTATCTTTTACATTCATCTGGAGTTTATTTTTGTGTGTTATGAAAAAGGTGTCTAAATTTTCTGTCTTTTCCTACATTCTAACCAGTTAAATACCGTAAGAATTAACATGTTTCTTGAAGGTTTGGAAGAACTTACCTGTAATGTCTTTTAGGCTTGGATCCATTTTGGATGGCAGATCTTTGACTTCCTTTAAATTTTTCCCTTATGATTAATGATCTACTTGTTTATATACTTCTTTTAGGTTAGTTTAGATAATTGATTTTTTTCCCCCAGCACCTTTCTTTTTATTCATATTTTCAAATTTATTGGTTTAAGGTTTTGCATAAAGAGAAGAAATACTGAATCTTCTTTATATTTGCAGCATGGCCCTTGTACTTACACCTGTACCTGGACAGCAGATGCTGGAGCCATCCTTTGACAGCGCTAGAGATTGGGTTTAGCTGTTTTCAGCCCTTGTGGCCCAGCTCTTACTGCCCTTTGCCTTGGGGTTATTCCTAGATTCTCCCCTTTGGTTTGTAAGGGATTACAGGCTCTTTTTTCCTGTTCCTTATCAGTCTGATCCCATTTACTCTTGAGCTTACAAAAATTTGTACCGTAAGGTTTGCTGATGGGTATGTGCCCCTTTTGGTTCTAGCATCACTATGGACTTAAATTTTTGTATCTCTTTTATCATTTTGGAGAGATTTTTGGGAGGGATGAGAGGCAAATATGTGTTTTCAGGTAGCCTTTTGAAGGAAGAAGTCACAGTCTTTGCTGTGTGGTTTTCTTTTACCATAGTTCTTTGTTTAATTGCTGGTTGCACAGTAGTTGGATAGTAACTACAGCACAAGCAGTGATAGTCAGGTGGGCTTCACTTTTTTTTTTTTTTTTTAAATGAACCCAGGTGTCTCAGTAGAATATATACTTGTTGAATAGAAATATTGATATATTGTGACTAAATATTCAAATAGTACATTCTAAACTTAAATGACATAGTCATAACATTTAGAACTATAGGAGTCCTTTACAGACCATAAGATCATTTTATAGATGAGGTATTTGAGGCCCAGAGAGATTCATCTATTTATCCAAATCTGAGGTGACAAAGTCGGTGATCAAGCAAGATGGAAAGCCCAAGTCTTTTTACTTCAATTCTGCTATGCTATGTTCTATTTTACCACATTCTTGCTGTTTTCCTTAGCTATGTAATAAATGAGGTATTTTTAGCTAATAAATTTTTTTTTTTTTAAACATAAAATGGTATCTGTGGCTTAGAATTGCTTCTGAAATTTGGTCATAGGTACCACATGAACTATATTAATGTGGGTTTTGCTTTTTCTTACATAGATATTAAATATTATGATATAAATGTGAATTTTAAAAGAATGGGCTGTCAAGGTATGCTCTAGCCTAAATGAAAACCATATAGTAGTTTGTTTCTCCCAAGTTTCCTCTTTTCTGCTTTATGTGATTTATGGGCTCTTTGAGTTTCTTCTTAATATTTTAAAGACATTTAAGGAATATATATGTATATACATATAAATATAGGCTTGAAAATGGTTTTAGTGATAAATAACCATAAGATATTTCAGATTTAGGATTTCTCAGTTTTTAGTTTAACATACCATGCTGCTAGATCAACACCTAAGTTTAGAAGGGTTAAAATATATATAAGTGTTTTGAAAAAAAGAGCTTATCATTTTTTCAGCAAGCATTAGGGGATATACTTATCACACTTTCATTGCTTTGCTTGGTCTTTAACTTCAACAGAAAGTTTTTTAAATGTAGGATTTTGATTATTGATATTCTGTGTTTGGTAGCCATGTCTTTAGTTCTCTAAAAGCACTGAGAGTTTGATATGTTTAGCATTAGTGAGCTTGGGTGGGTCTGTCCCCTGCTCTCCACTCCACCCTCCCTTCCCAAGCAACTTAAAAAGAGGGCAAGTTTGGATGTAGTTGTTCTACAATTATATTCTAAGATTTGTTTAATTAGCTTCAGGTTTTAACTTTTAGCACTTTTGAAGTACATGGTATGACCTATTTATTATTTATTTTTTAGTAATCTGAGGAGCTAATTCAGCCTGACTCTAGTTTTTGTCTCTAGTATGAATTCTAAGAATTTATTTTTCCCCCAGTTGGTCGTAATGGCAGAAGAAGAAATTAATGAAGACTATCCAGCAGAAATCCATGAGTATTTATCAGCATTTGAGAATTCCATTGGTGCTGTAGATGACATGCTGAAGACCATGATGTCTGTTTCCAGAAATGAGTTGTTGCAGAAGGTACTTTAAAAATGTAATTCAGCCTGACCAGCGTGGCTCAGAAGTTGAGCATTGACCTATGATCCAGGAGATCGCGATTTGATTCCTGGTCAGGGTACATGTCCAGGTTTTGGACTCAATCCCCAGTAGGGGGCATGCAGGAGGCAGCCGGGCAATGAATCTTTCATCATTGATGTTTTTTTCTCTCTCTCCCTCTCCCTTCTCTCCGAAATCAATAAAGATATATGTATTTTAAAAAAAAGTGATTCATAAAACAAAGTGCTGTGTTAAGTAATAGATTAATGATATATGCATGCTCCTTTCCCCCTTTATTTTAATTTTTAAGTGTTTAGTATTTTTCAGGGATAAAATAAAACAAAACTCCAACCTTAGGAAATACCTCTTAACTATATTTTTATTTTGACTTGGTTTTGGAAAAAAACAAACAAAACAAAACCACTCATAGCATTCTTTTCGACAGACTCTATCTTTGACCTTTAAGTATTACAATGATGTTATCGGGGTTTCTGGAAACCCTATAGGACAAAAAGTAAATTGACTTTGACAGTCTAAAACAAATCTCATTATGTTTCTTCTGTCTTTGGTATTGCCTAAGCATTTTAGCCTTCTTCTTATACATAAATGCATTGTGTACAATGTTTATATTGATAAATTACTTTTGACATACAAAGTCCAGATCGTAACTCCTGAAATTAAAATAATTCAAAAGAATTTTTCTTGGATTATACACATTCCTCATCTAACTAAAGATGGTACCCTGAATTGAAAATTTGTGGGCAAAAATCACTGGCTAACCAACCTTTTTCTTTTTTGCAAATTATTTCCAGATCACTTGGTTATTGGATTATAAGAAGTAAAAAAAAACATTTCTTTGATACATTGTGCTTGGTGAAAGTTTAAAAGATGTGATGGTTCTCAAAGTTTGAATTTCTTTTTTTTTCTCTTTCTCTTTTTCAATAGTTGGACCCACTTGAACAAGCAAAAGTGGATTTAGTTTCTGCTTACACATTAAATTCAATGTTTTGGGGTACGTATATTACTTTGGAGTTAATTACAAAGCAAATTATTTATTGAGTCAAGGGTGATTTATTTTTTTAAATGCTAGCATGTTATATACAATCATACTTTATGACAATTTTAATAGTCAGATACAGTATTTATTTCTTTTAAATCAGAATACCTTATGCCCATAAGCCACACATACATTTATTATTTCATAGAGGTTGAATAATTTAAGATTTAATCAATCATTTCTGTGACATTTCTTTTTTGTGAGTAATTAGAGTTTCTTTAATTAATGCTCTTAATTAATATATACACCATTTTATTTCATGAAATCTTTCTCTTGTAGTTTATTTGGCAACTCAAGGAGTTAATCCTAAGGAACACCCGGTAAAGCAGGAATTGGTAAGATTGCAGTGGGTTTTTTCCTTTACATGGCTGTTTGTTGTATTCCTGAAGTTAAAGCCACAGTACCTTTATCACACTAATTGTAGAGAATAAAAGTTATTTAGAGTTGAAATTGTGAAAGTGAGTCAGATTTCAGTATGTCTTTAGCTTTTTCTTACCTTTGTCAGAATTGGTGCTCCACATATATTATCTAAATCTCTGGATGAGAAAACTATGTTATGATTCTAGTAATTATTTATAACTTCCATATTATTTTGCCTATAAATTCTTGAAATCTTGTTCATCTCTACAACTGCCTCTCTTTTTTTTAAACTCTTACACAATTCTTAAAAGTATATTCTAGTTGATTTACTAGCAAAGACGGGAAAGTTTCTCCCCCACCTTTTCAATTCTTCCATTAATTCATTTTCTCAGCAGTAAAGAATCCAGTTCAGCAACAAAGCTAAAAGCTTTTTTGGCACCAGTTGTATGTGTACTGTCCAGTAATTCTGCATTAGTGACATATTTACAACCTGTAATAAATCTTCTAGGTTTGTCTTTGTATCCCATTTAGATATATAAGTACCGTATATAAGGTCTGGTATCTTAGAGGTTTTGCTGACTTCAGAAATTAAATCAAATCATTCAATTTAAAAGAGAAAAATTAGAAATCAAACTTATGGTTACCTTCTTGACTTGGCTTTATGAATAAGAATATTAATTTATTCTTTGTGTTTATAAAATATAAGGTAAATATATATGTGAACACACTTGACAATGTATTATTGTCCTTAAGTCTTACGGTAGTTGATATGTATGTTATATACAACTTAGTAAAGTGTATGTAACAGTAAAGTACTTGGTCATTTATTTTTAAAAATAAATAAACCAGATCTGTTGTCTTCATTTTGTTAATGCGTGGACTAAGATATTTTCTTCTTTTAAAGCTCTTGGGGGAAAACAAATTTATTTCTGAATTCAGAAATTGTGAAAAAATACTTAAAGCAAACTATAAAGCAATGTGATACACAGATCTTGATCTGAGCAATGACACTGGCTTTAATTCCTAGGAAGTATGCATTGTGTCATCTGTTTTCAACTTTCTAATACAGACTGTACATTTATAAAATTTCTCTCTTTTTTTAACATCAAGTTATTTGGAGTATTTTAATGCTTGGTTCTGTCATTGGGAAAAGAAAATCATATGTCTTCTTTCTCCTTCAGAACATACTTTATGGAGGAGTACATTCATATTCTGGACAAGTGTTGCCAAATAAAAAGAATACATAAACCTCTTCTTCTTTTCTGGCCTTGTGACAGACATCACTAATTGATCACAGAGTTAGTGTGTGAGAGAGACATCATGAATGGGAGAGGCATTGAAAATAGTGAATTTATCCATTCAATAATATTTGAGTGCCTGGTAGGAGGCCAGGCATTATTTTCAAGTGAGGTGATTCCTTAGTAAATAAAGCGATAAACATCTCTTCCCTGTGGCAGATGTCAGACCATCCTGTGGAAGGAGACAAACAGTTAACATAATAAAACAAACAGATAATAAGTGTATAGAATATATGGTGTGTTAGGGGATATATAGTATATGTTATGGGAAAAAATAAATAGCACAAGGTTGGAGTGGGTGTGTGTTGTGAGAACTTTGGCTTTTACTCTGAGAGAAATAGGGACCATGAGAGAGTTTTGAGCAGAGTTGTCAGTCTTTCAATTAAAAAATTCTAAGGTTCTGCATTTTTCTGTGTATGTCACTATTTTGATTATTTTACTGAAACCTGCTTTTAAGCAGTGATTAATCATTTACTCAGCTATTTTATGGCTCTCATAACCTTTATTTCTCCAACTGAAGTACAAGAATAGCCCTTCATTCTGATTAATGATCTCAGAAGATTTTAATGGTATGGCAACCTATTGTGTTTCTCACCTTGTTAAGTCTGATTGGAACTGTATATGTCTTTAGGAAATATGTGTTTATCAATCAAAACTATGAAATTGAATAAAAGATCTTGTGTTTTTATCCTGCTTATTTTAATTGTGACACTCCAAGGTAGTAAAAAAAATCAACCTTGCCTTACTCATTTTCTGTTTAGAAGATTTTTAGGAGAGTTTAGTTTGTATGTTGCAAGTATAGGAGAGCTCTATTTTTAGATTACAGACTTCAGCTAAATAAGAGCCGATATGTGGATTTACGTTAATGCTAAATTAAACAATGTATAACTATATGTAAATAGTTCAATGTTTATCTTTGTAGTGACGTCTTAGTCTAATTTTCCCTCTTTTGAAACACTCAGAATACTTTTGAAATGACTTTTTAATACCTACATTTCCCTCGACTGTGAGCTCTGGGAGAGCACAGGCGGGTTTACCCTGTTCACTTGTACTTACCAGCTGCACTCGATGGGCAATGAATACCTGTCTATTGAATCTAACTGAGGTGTAGTAATAATAAAACTTAGTGGTGCTGAACAGCTCAGTAACTCTGTTGCCTTTCTTCTTTTATTTTATCGTTAAGGAAAGAATCAGAGTGTACATGAACAGAGTCAAGGAGATAACAGACAAGAAGAAGGCGGCCAAGCTGGACAGAGGTGCAGCTTCAAGATTTGTGAAAAATGCCCTCTGGGAACCAAAACCTAAAAATGCATCCAAAGTTGCTAGTAAAGGAAAAAGTAAAAAATAACCTTTTGTTTTTGATGTACACGTTCAAAAAGTACATCATTTTTATTGTTTTACACAAACTAGATGGTGATTATGTGGCAATGCATGGTTTAAATGTATTCCTTATTGAATTCATATATAAAATTTACATTTAAATTTGTAATGCTAAATACATTTTCCTCCAGAAAGATGAAGTTATCTTTATTGATTTTCCTATACAGTACTGTGAGGTTTTTAACATCGTGGTACATTTTATATTTATAGTTTACCATCCCTCTTGACAGGACTCTTTATTTCCTTATATAGGTCAACCTTTCAAGTACCATTTTATAAACAACTATGAGATTTAAGTTAAATGTTCTTTGTAAACATTTGTCTATTTTAAATGAATAATGACTTTATGAAGTATGCTTTCTGAAGTCTGAAGTTATAAATACATCTGTTTTCACTATATACAAGAAAAAGTGAAGTGACTTAAATGCTCTTTTTTTTTTTTCTATGTAGTTACTTCATCATGTTCTCATGATTTTGGGAATTGCTTCTTTTGATATTTGAAGTGTGAATTTAAGACTTTTAGGCTATACTTTAATTTCTGGCACTTTGCCTATGTCTCATTTGAAGTAAAATATATTCTCATTAATTGTGGATGGGAAATGAGGCTGTATATTGATGACTGAATTTTGGCCTATATCCTGTCAATAAAGGCTGTAAGTGTGTGTAGCTGACCTGTTTATTCTTCTCTTTTGGGTAAACTTGCCCTTGAAAGTGGGAAGATAGGCCTTAGAAATCATCAGGAGTAGAGGAATTCACGTTTCGTTCCTGATGCACGGTGCCCATGTTCTAGTGGTCTCACTTTTCAGATTGTTTGATTACATGTGTTTGAAGCTCTGTCAAGTACATACAAGGGTTTTGGGACAGCTTCCTATGTTATATAATTTCTACCACTTAAGCAGAGGAGAAATCTAAGTGACATTGTATTGTGTTTATGTTCTGATTTATTTTTCTGAAATATTTGTTATAGATAATTCTAATATTAAAATTATTTTTTATGTCTAAGCCTATGAATTTTAATTATATTCCCTTAATGCTTTCAGTCTTTGAATCCACATCATGTGTAGGAATGCTAAGTACAGTAAAGTAATTTAATTTTTGAAAAAGAAGTTAAAATTTTCTGTGATTAATTTTCCATAAGTAGCCTTGAATAAATGAATTTCTTGATTTATGGTAGCAGATATTGGAAATGGTCTTAAAATGTAATGGGTTTTATAAAGCATGTTGAACTCTTTCTATGACACGTGCAGAGGAAGTCAGAAAGTCTTCTGTCTCAGATGTCAGACAATTTTTGAAGTGGAAGAACATTTATAGTTATTTCATTCTTTTTTCTCCTTCATTCAAATTTTTGCCTTTTTAAAAAAGCCACTTCTTTGTGAAAGATAAGTGTTATTAAAGTTAAGTGTAGTGTACATGTGGCCTTCATTACTGCAAAGAAATTATAGCTTGCATTTCTGTATCTTTCTAATTTCACAAAGAAAAATAATCATACAATGGTAGAAAATCATTAGCCAAATTATAGGTTTGTAAAAGTACAACTCTGTATTCTGTTAAATTGGAGATTCTTAGGTGAATAATTTTTTCATTGTTTACTAGTAGAAAAACAACAGTTTGTGCCTTGGCCAGTATGGCTCAGTTGGTTGGAGCATCATCCCAAACACTGAAAGGTCAAGGGTTCAGTCTCTGGTCAGGGCACATACCCAGGCTGCAGGCTGATCCCCTGGGTGGGGTGAGTACCGGAGGCAACCGATCGGTTTCTCTCTCACATCGATGTTTCTCTCTCCCTCTCTCCCTCAAATCAATAAAAGCATATCCTCGGGTGAGGATTAAAAAACAAAGTTTGAGTGCATTCTATTTTATTATGTATGATTTTAAATACTTAGCACATAATAAGGAACTGAGTGGTGGTGGTGCATTGGTTGCTTATTTGTTCTTTATCTCATATACACTTAATGATACTTCCATTGTGCAATACTGCTGGGTTTTAATAAGACAATTCCTGCTTTTATTCTATTTTTATAAAGTGTTTGAAAAAAGTAGTCTTTTTGTTCAATTCAGATTTTCAGAGTTACTGGAAAATTTATGACAAATTGTGCTCATTAACCTTAGTCAAAACCATGAAGGGTGAGGGGTTGATCTCTTTGACTCAGGTACAGTTACTGTTAACACAGTTTGTTCCAAATGATAGTCTGCTCTAAGTTTAGATGTTAATGACACCTTTTATTAATCTCCCTGGGAATTACCAAGTTGGAGAGGTTATAGCTATAGATATTTTTAAGACTAGAATTATAGACTATTAATCTAATACTAAATAATGAGATTTTGTCTTTTAATATTATTTTAAGTACAATTTTCTTCTTGTTCATAGTTGCAGGACAAGAATTCATTTAAGTAAAGTAGAATATGTTAAGAGGAAAATCGAAGCTTGAATTATGGTTTAGATTCCTGGAATTAGGAGGTTATGGGAAATTGATTGGTTTTTAAAATGCCCTGTAGATTAAAAAATTGTTCCACTTAGCTATTGGGAATGGATTGGCATTATTTCTAAATAAGGCTTTGAAAATTAGTTACAAATGTAGCCAGGAAATTCTTCAAAACTGGACAATGTATTGAATACAGATACTTTTTTCTTAAGTAAGTTGTTGGAGTTAAAAGATGTTTTAGGAATCAGTTGTGATACAGTTAAACTATAATTTTATGCAAAAGAAATGATCAAATTCTGGCTTTACAAAGTGGCGTTAACTGAGAAAGGTTTGAACAGTGATTCGGACCCTCAGGTGGTAGCTAAGTTTGATGTGTAAAGGGAAGGAAAAGCAGCGCTGGCATCTCACTTTCTCCCTCAGCCTACTTACTAAACTTGCTCAGGTGAATTCAGTGGCTCTTGTACCAAATGAGCTTGGTAGCAATCTATTTTATAGAAATGTAACATATTTTCCTAATAAAAACATTTCCTGTCCCCTATATCCTGGTCTAAAAGTCTTTAGTTTTAGAAATACAAACCATATTTTATTTATTTTATATTAGTATGTTATAGTTGTCATTCACAGTTATGTTGGGGGAAAAGTGTATAGGGTTTTATAATAGAATTCTGTAGATTTGTTCTACCTGATTAATTTGCTATATATTGCTTGTGAGCAGTAGTTCAAGAAAATGCTTTGAATGCTTTTGGTTTGCAGATTTGTTCCCTTATCAGTGAGCGGTCATAGACCCACCACTTGGGAGGAGCCACCCTCCCACTCGATGTGCCTATTTAAAGTGTCTGTTTTATTGCATAATTTTTAATATAGCCAGGAAGATAGTGCGCTATCAGAAAAGGAGATAGTTATAGTGATACCTATTGGCCATTGAAGTTTAATTTTAATTATGTGCCTCCTCCCCCCAAAGGCCAAAACCCAAACCATCCTGGCTCTGTATTACTCCTCTGTTCAGAAAGGGTTGAAAAAAGATGCTAGTTGCTGCCACCCCCACTCCCTGCCCCATCCTTGAAGTTTAGCAAATGTAGCAGGGCCGAATAACTGCATGTGAGATGTCAGTTTTGTAAAGTGATGTATTTCAGACAGTATACGAAATTTGATGGTGGGAAAAATAAGCTTTTATAAATGAAACATTTAAGAGACTCTTTTTATTACTCGCTTTCAGTTTAGTGTTGCCTTTAAGGCGTACCACTTCGGTTTGGCAGCTACAATAAATGGCTGAGGGAAATTGAAGATGATAATTCAGCATTTCAAGATGCTTCTGCTGAAATGAATGTAGACCTACCCAGGGCTTGAATTTAAAGTTGATAGTAATACAGTATTTTAAAGCCAAGTACCCAGGAAATTCATGGTGATAAGATCTGAATGAGATGATTAGGGGAAATAGAGAAGAGTACCTTCAATTCCTTGTTATGTCAGTGTATCTATCGAGAGGTTATGCTGGAAAATGTTACAGAAAGAATAGCGGCTTGTTACAGTACACAATTGGCTCCAGTTTACCACTCATCTTGGACTTTGTCCAAAGAGGGTTAGTTATTAAAATGAGAGAATTATAACGAAGAATCACCTGATTTAGTGCTGTAGCAGTGGACTGGCTGCAGATCATCTTGTAACGTGTCTGGGTGGTAGTGTTTCATTTAGTGATCTTTGCTCTGTCTGATGCATTCCTTGGCTTATTTAAACTGAAATCATTTGCTACCCTATTTTCGATACTTTATTGTTTTTCTTAAGAAAGAGATCATTATTAAAAGTACATGCCTTGTATAATAGTTCCTGGGTTTTGTGGGTTTTGACGTTTGTGAGTTAACCACATTTGTGACCTTACAGATCCATCTGGTGTACAGTATTTTGTAATTTTGCCTCAGCGCATGTTAATTCCTGCTACATTCCATGCGGAAGGCATTACTCAGCTGACGAGTTAGCCGAGCTCAGCTCTGAGCATCCATAGTTTTCTTTCTCATGTGCAGTCTCCTTCATTTATTCACTCATTCATTCGACAGGTATTTATTGGGCTCCTGTTTTCCAGGGTCTGCTGCAGGTGTGGGAAATTCAGCAGTTATTCAAACAGTATGTAGTGACTGGAAAATGCCAAACTTTATCATGTGAAAAATGGCTGCTGTGGGTTGAATTGCATGTCGTGTCCCCCCCCCCCCAAGATGCATATATTGAAGTCCTAAAGCTCAATACCTTGTAATGTAACCTTACTCAAAAATAGGGTCTTTGCAGATGTAGTTAGTGAACGTGAGGTCACTAGGGGGCTCCCTAATCCAGTATGTCAGGTGTCCTTATAAAAAGGAAATTTGAGCATGGACAAGCACACGGAGAACATTATGTGAAGATGAAGGCAGAGATCGGTGATGCTTCTTTAAGCTAAGGGAAGGCAAAGATTGCCGGCCAACCACCTGAAGCTAGGGAAAAGGCATGGACCAGATTCCGTCTCCCAGAGCCCTCAGGAAGGAGCCAGTCCTGCCAAAACTGATGCTAGGCTCTACCCTCCAGGGCTGTAAGACAATCTGTTTCTGTTGTGCAAACCACCCAGTTCATGGTACTTGGTTATGGCCAATATAATGGCCATTAGATGAGAGGAGCTAAAAAGATTAATAACTTGGGTGTGAAAGTATGTGTAAGAAACTTGATGACACCAGATGAAAATGTGATTCCTAATTCTAAAGAAAACAAGCAACGTGTGTAAACTTACCCAGGAATAGTTTTGAATTTGAGCAAAGATCTCAGGGCTCAGACCTGAGATGTCAAGGGCCTGCTCTTTCTAAGCCAAGCGTTCAGACCTCTCTCGCAGACATCGTCAGTGATGATAGACTGTGCTGACTTTTAAGCTTTGTTATCTGGGTTTGAAGAAACTCATTTCCCTGAAAGGAAAAAAAACCCCTGTCAGGTTTCCATGAAGAAGAGCTTTTCCCAAGCCTATTAGTATGTGCCATGTGGTCTTTTCTCATAAAATGTGGCAGTCAAGTTCAAATAATGGAAATAAACACGTAAAACGTCTTACATAAGTTGTATGTAATTTATGCTCTTGGACAAGGCCATACCACTTAAAAAAATCTCATATTGAATTCATCTGGATAGAGAGATTTTAAAAAATACCTTAATTTTTTTTCCCCCTCAAATTCTTTATAGTGGGCTATTCAGTTTTCTTCTTTTAAAGTTAAGTATCAGAGGACTCCGAAGTGGATTTCTTACTGTTAATTATTTATGCCCAGTTTAATTTTCTTTTTACTATAATAAATGTTGCTTATTGGCCTTCGGCTGTTAGAATCAGCCAGCGGAATACTGAATGAAAGAACGTAAACAAAGTTAACCTTGACAATGTCAAGGGCAGAGGGCGTCCTCAGAGGGTGAGAGGTGCAGCTGCTCCGCGGCACTGGGGGGTGGGGACGGTCATAAGTTTATGTTGTTAAGGTAAAAGCTACATTATCCTTTTTAATCCTTGCATCGACACCTGGAAGGGGGATTAGTATAAGTTAAATACTCATTTTTAGGGTGAGGAGTCGCAGATGAGGAGTGAAATACCAGCGTGGGTGTGCGTCACGAAGGTGATCATCAGAATTAGGGTGGAAATGTTACGTAGGCGGTAACCCCTCACGGGGGCAGAGGTTAAGTGGGAGCACGGGTTTTCCGTTTTTTGTTTCCTCATGTATATCATTTCTTTGGTTAAAAAACAAGAAATTTGCTCAAAGCAACAGCCCGACCATCACATAACCCAGTGAATGCTAGTTATTTAGTTTTTGAAATGCTAGGTAATAAAATGCTTCAGTGATGGGGAAATGGCATAAGAATGCTAAGTGTCGCAGCAAATATTTCATTGTCTAAAAAAAAAACCTATAAAACTGTCTGTAGGCGTTTAATCATTTTCCTAAATTTGGGCCCAGTTTACTTTTTCATTTTAATTTTAGACAAGTTACATTCCAGAGATAGCCAGAAACTCAGAATTCTTATTTGGAAGTGGCTCTCGTTCTAACCTGCCTTCTGTGTTCGTTAGCTCTGGCCGGGTAGACGCTGGTTAGAGGGGCGAACCGACGCCAAGGCTGCGGGTTCGTTCTCCGAGGGTCGGCCCATACAAGAAGCAACCCATGGGTGCGTGAATAAGCACAACAAAAAATCAGTGTTTCCCTCTCTCCCTTGCTCCCCCTTTCCCTTTCTCTCTCTTAATCAATAAAAATGTTTTAGCCCTAGCCGGTTTGGCTCAGTGGTTAGAGCGTCAGCCCGTGGACTGAAGGCCCTGGGTTTGATCCCTGCCAAGGGCACAGACCTCAGTTGCAGGCTCTGGGCGGGTGTGGGAGGCAGCCAATCAATCTGTATCTCTCATGTCGATGTTTCTCTCTCCCATACTCTGAGAAGCAATGGAAAAAATGTCCTCTGGTAAGGATTAAAAAAAATTTTTTTAACTTTCTAATGTTTAAGATAAGGTTAGACACTGCAACAGGCTTATGTGTAAGGGATGGTGTGATCTTTGCTTGAATGTCTTAAGACTGAATTGGAGGAGGGAATTGATTGTACCTGATTTTCATAAAAAGAGGCTAGTTCGTAGGAAACATGCTTATTATACTTTTTTTCGAGATCAGTTTTCTCACTGCTGTCTAACTAGATTATAATGGAAATTGTTCAGTATCAGAAGTTATATACCTCAGAAGTGTAGCAAAATGTAGAATCTTTTTATGATTTGTCCTAAGAACAGTTAAAACCAGGGTTTAAGGAGTTGGAATTGCTAGATTTTATCTATCAGTTATTAAATTTGTGGAGGACACTAGTAAAGACTAACCTAATAGTGTTTTCTTAATTACGGACACTAAAATTTTTATTTCTGCACAAGTAGTTTGAGGTTACCCAGCTACATTTTGTTACCTAAATGCATAACATTGGAAATACCTGTAATTAAATTTCATTCTCTCACTTAACTAGACATTTAAAACAATTTAAATATATGATATTGAAAAGAATATTATAGCAGGTTTTGAAATAGTGTTGATGTGTGCTTGAGTCCTTTGAAGGGAGGTACTAAGGATAGCTTCGTAGACTCTGTCCTGCTTAGCTTAATCCTGACCAGAATTTACAGAAACATTGTTGTGAGATGTATCAGTGGCCTGTACTCCCTTTCCCCTTATATGTAATTTTATTTTATTTATTAATCTTCACTCAAGGACATGCTTAGAAAGAGGAAGAGAGAGGGAGAGAGACAGACATCTGTATGTGCCCAGACTGGGGATCAACCCCACAACCCATGTGCCCTGGCCAGGAATCCAGCCAGCAACCTTTCGGTGCACAGGACAGCACTCAGCCAACTGAGCCACTCTGCCTGGGCCCCTTATGTGTAATTTTAAATAAGTTAATAAACAACTGTTTTAGAGCCGTTTTAGATTCACAATAGAAAGTAGAGTTCCCATAAAGCCCCTTGCCTACCCCCACACATAACCTCTGCCACTATCAATATCCCTCTCTAGAGGTACATTTGTTACCATTGATGAATGCATCGATACATCATCACCCAGAGCCCATAGTTTACATTAGGGTTCACTTTTCTTTTTTAAGTTGAGGTATAATTGACCTAGGGTTCACTCTTGGTGTCACACACTCTGTGGGTTTGGACACATGTCTCCATCATCACAGTATCATACAGAAGTTTCACTAACCCCCGCCTTTCTTTGTTATACCTATTCATTCCTCCTGCCTCTCACCCTGGCCAACGCTCCTGCCATAGTTTAGCCTTTCCCAGAATGCCATGTAGTTGAAATCATCCAGTAAGTAGCCTTTTCAGATTGGCTTTTTTCACTTAGCATTTTGCATTTTAGGTTCTTTCATGACTTTTCACTGCTTTGATAGCTCGCTGCTTTTTAGCGTGGAATGATATCCCATTGTCTGGCTGCACCCCACTTTATTTGCCCCTTCACCTTGGTTACTTCCCAGTTTGGGCAGTTACGACCACAGCTGCTATAAACGTCCACGTGTAGGTTTCTGTGTGGGCACAGGTTTCAGCTCATCTGGATAATACCAGGGGCTGTGATTGCTGGATCGTGTGCTTAGAGTATGCTAGTCTCCTAAGAAACCACCCGACTGTTTTCCCAAGTGGCCGTACCATTTGCATCTTCACCAGCAATGAACGAGAGTTCCTGTTGCTCTCCAGCCTCGCCAGCATTTGGTGGAGGTATAATTTATTTGAAAAGCTTTTATTTGTAGTTCTGCCATATCTTTCTTGTGGAAGTTCAAAACAAGAAATTGTTTAAGTGATCGAAGGAGATACAGAAAAGTCTTAAATTTCTTAGTGACGAAATTGGAGTGGAGCTAGGAACTGCATCCCGGGAAGCTAGCAAGTAGAACATTTCATTCAGAACAGGACATGGGCTTTAATTTAAAATGCGGCTTCGAGTTCCTTACATTTCATGACACATTGGAAGACATTCTCAATACCTTCCAGTCTCTACAAGGCCAAGTACTGGAAGCCTCTTTCACAAGTATATGCAGTGGTCCCTCGGTTTTCCAACGTCTCTGTTGGTGAACATTTCGGGTTACAAACGCCGTAAACCTGGAAGGAGATGCTTCGGTTTTGGAACCTGCCTCGGAAGTCGAACACGCCTCTCGGCTTCTGCTGAGGGCAAGATGCCGAGGCCCAGCTGTCGGCTGCGGATCCGTTTTCCCACGTTTCAGAACTCGGTCTTCCGGAGCCCATTGCATTCGAAAACCGAGGCGCCCCTGTGTTTTTGTCAGAGATAGATAAGAAGTGTGTGTGAATATGTGACTGGGGAAGCACAATTGACTTTCTTAGGACTGTCTTAACGCTCTCCTTACCCACTGGTTTAAATATTTTTGCATTTTATCAAGATCAAGTGACTTAAGTGTGATGACTGGTATCTTCCTATTCCCACTGGATGGTCACTTCATAGCTGGAGCCCGGGCTCCACGCTACCCTTTGTACTAGTATCTTAAAGCATAGGCTATTCAATTAAAGATATTATTTACTACTGAATACAAAGGTCCTTCAGTCACCGCTTCCTCTCCCCGGGGCAGTTGTCTGCGTGTGTGGGGGGGTGTGAACGCCAGGCAGGGCCACGTCCTGGGCGGGCTGAGCCAGGCCTCGCACCCCGCGCTGGGACCACACCGGCCCACGGAGGCGGGTGCCCGGTGCGTTCAGCTCACGGGGCCGCTGCGGCTCGGGCAGGGCACCGGGCGGGAGGCGGCCCCGGGAGGCTCGGGCCGCAGCGCCCCCTGGAGGCGGCTCCTTCCTCGCCCACGGAGGAGCCGCGCGCCGCGTGGCCTCGCGGGGGGGGGGGGGGCGGGGGGGGGGCGGGCGTGGGGCCGGCCTGGGTGCCGACTGCCGCTCGGCCAGGCTGGCACCGACCCTGCACAGCGGCGGCTGGTTCCGTGCTGGCGGCGCGGGGTCAGTGGTCGCCGCGCGCACCGGCGTGGCCGCAGGATTCGAATTCGGAGCCGGGGCGCTCTCCCGACGGCCGGCGGCTCGTCCGCCAGCGCGGGCCGCGGGCGGGGCCGCCTGGCCCTTCGGACCCGGCTTTGGCAGGTTGCCCGCAGCTCCAAACGCGCCCCTTTGGCGGATGTCAAGCTCCAGTCCGCGGGTCTTCTTCGAGGCGGGCGCGTCGTCCGGGTTGGGCTGGGCGCTATGCGTTTACCCGCGCGAACCACGGGGTGGCAGCCAAGGAACGCAGAAGCTTCTCTCTGCCTGCGGGCCTCTAGGGAGGACGCTGTCCTGGGCTTTATGGTGATGGGGAGAAAAAATAGAGGGATTAAAGCTTGACATTTAACTAAAGCAGGTGAGACCCCAACACAGCTCTTCCCTAAGTGCATGTTACCCCAAGTGTAAAAAATTAAATGTATGCTTTATGATCACCAAAACCGTACCGTGAAGTTTCCCTCTTTCAGTTTCTTTTACTCACAGTTTCTTTAGTCAAAATTCCTATACAATTACTCTTCTATTTATAAAGGGTAAATTAAAAAAAATAAAATAAAAAGACCCAAGACAGATACTAAGAAAAACTTGTTTAGTAAGAAACTTGTAAACAGAGATTTTAAATGTCAAGGAACAGTGGAAAGGAGCCTGATTCCAAGAGCAGTTTTAGAAAAAAAATGGAGTTTGGAGATCTTGCTCATAGACAAGAGTTTATCCCCCCCCCTTTTTTAAAAGAGATCATTTGCAAGCAGATTTTAAGTAATGTGAGTCTCTTTGAAGATTGCAACCCATTCCTGTAAAGTTACGACAGTTTAGTTCCAAGCTGAGTACCTTACACGACCTATAGCTCCAACTAACAATTGAAATGACCACGAGGTAGTGACAAGGTAATCAACATTTGTGATTTTATTGTTTTGTACAGATATCTGGAACCTGTTTAGGAGAAAATACAGCTTCCCCTTTCTCTCAAATATTTTTCAACATAATGCTTAAAAGATATTTTCTTTTGATTTTTAGGCAAAAATATACTTAACCTATCTGGAAACTTCTAAAGGTTGCCTTTTTTTTTTTCCCATAAAGAGTTTTTTTAGAGAGAGAGGAAGGGAGAGACAGAAACATGGAAACATCCCTCAGGTGCCTCCTGCATGCCCCTTCCTGGGAACCAAACGGGCAGCCTTCCAGGGCATGGCACAGTGCCCGGCCCCTGAGCCACAGCAGCCAGGCGGGCAAGGCCAGCATCTCCTCGGGGCCTGACGCCTGGCGGTTACCCGTAGGGAAGTGGCACTTGTGTTTCTCTCCCTGTTGGACTCGAGACCTGCAGCTGTGCTCAGAGCCTCCGCCCTTGGCTTTATTTCCTGTGGTGACATTGTCATCGCCTTTCGGTGTCTGCGTGAGGGGCATCGGCGAACCTTCTGTTACTTGACTCGTAGTGGAAGTGAGGTTTGGAACACAGGACAGTTTCCCCCGTAATGAGGTGTGTGGCCACCTTCCTTCAACAGGGATCAGATGAGGTGTCCCCGCAGCAGTGATAGGTACTGGGGCCTGAAGCACCGCTAAGGCCTTCCTGGCGCGGACTCTGGCTGCCAGTGTCCCCTGGGAACGGAGAAAAGGGGGTAAAAATGATTCCCCCATTCCTCCCCTTTGCGGCACTTTTTCTTGGGGAGCATTTATGGCGTCCCAAAGCAAGATAGATTTGTGTGAGATGCACCCAGGTCGTCTTTGGAAACCCTGCAGAGTAACCCTGCCGAGGGAGCCTGGTTTGCCGTTCCCAGCAGTCCAGAGCATTTGGGGGCCAGAGCGTTGCATTTTCTTGGGAAATTTCTCGGAGAGTTCTACATACTTCCTCAGTAATGAGAACCTTTGTGGCTGTGAGCACAGTTTTGTTAAGATTTTGAAGAAGATGGAAATTGTAGTTTGATATAGCCATCTGTTTAATATTTTTTTCCTTTTGTTTGAATTTATTGGGGTGACACTGGTTAACAATATTCTAGAGGTTGCAAGTGCACAATTCCACAACACATCCTTTGTACACAGGATTGCGTGTTCGCCACCCCGAGTGAGGTCTTCATTTATCACCGTTTATCCCCTGATACCCCGCTCAACCGACTCCTGCCCTCCCCCTAAAGTAATACTTTTAAAAGACATTTTGGTCACCTACAAATTTCCTCTCATGCCTATCATTTGGTCACATGATTTTCATTTATTTATATTGGCTGTTAAAGGAAATTATAACTATAATGAAACAAAGTGTGTTATTAAAATAAGAGATAGTAAAACTAAAGGCTGAAATGAAATATAATTTGTAGCTATCTTTACAGACTACAGAGACCTATCTTTCAAGTTTTAGGATTTATTTTGTTACAGACATTAATTTTATGGTTATTTTAAATTTTGTGATTTTTGATCATCCAGCCTTACATCACTCATTCTAACAGTATATAACGAACATTTTTTAGTAAGAATTGCAGAGCATCCGAAAGAACATTGCAACACAGCTTTGACTTCTTGATTCTGCCAGTGACTATGGACTTGGAATAAATGACTGAGATTATGCATGAGCCTCTCCTGTAAAGTGGGTGCAACTGTCCCCCCACAACGATAGGAATTCAAATGAAAAGGAGTCAGATTTTTGAAAGAAAATGCTATTTAAAATGTTGTTAGTACTAAAATCAAGGTGATGTTTTACATCAAAAACAATTTTGACGAAAAGTTTCTCTTCTAGTTTGTTTTCTGTTTTCTTTGTTCCACATAAGCTTTCCAAGTTAGTAGCTGGAGCGATCATATTGGGAAGGTGGAGTTCTCAGACCTTGCACTTGTAGGGTTCTTTGCTTGAAACTTTAACCTTTGGACTCTGGAGAGCTAAGGCTTTGCTTGGTTGTTTGAGAACAGAGTCAGGCAGCGAGAAATTTCTAACAAAGGAAAAGGCATTCTATGAGAAAGTGTTCACCCGTCTCTAATTTATTTGGAGAAAGAAGGCCACACCTCAAGGAACGGACGTGTTATAAATGGAGATCAGTCCTCTCGACTCCAGAGCAGTGTCTAGAGCAGCAGCGCTCAGCTCTGGATCACTGTTGTAGCTTAAAAAAAATTCTCCATGCCCAGGCCCCACCCCAGACCAAGAAAGCAGAGTTTCTAGACACGGAGCCCAGGCATCAGTATTGTTTTAAGCTCCTCCAGCTACATACTGGCCACCCAAGGTTGAGAAGCACTGGCCTTGAGACTACGGTAGACAATAGCAACGTTGCAAAAGGCTTTCAACAAAAAAACAGTCTTCAACATCCATTACTTTGTTCTGGTTTTTATTACAATACTTTTCCAAAGCGAATCTGTAATTTCAAGACAGGACAAAAAGCCAATAACCAAAAAACCAAACACACACACACACAAAGATGTGCTCAAAGTCAGACAGCAAATCTTGTCAATGGACCGTGGTCCTCCCTGGGACAATTCTGATGTGGCTGCGAGACTGGAAGAAGTCGTGGTTCCTTGCAGTCCATCGACTCTCTAAGCCATTGAAAGGAACTTAAAATGCACCTGAGCCATCTCGGATGCTTCTGAAGTCCTTAGATATGGACACAAAATGAAAGTAATATTTTCCTCAGCTTGGACATAAGTCCATTTAATAATTACAGATGTTTAAGAAATTGGTGGTTTCTCCATTTTGTTTGAAATGACTAAGAAAAAAAATAAAAAACAAACAAAAAAACCTCACTACTCAAAACAATCAAGTGATGTTAAATTATTTGTATAAACACACAAACTAAAACATACTTGGGGGATAGTCTTGTAGAATCAAAGCTCTTGGTTTCATTTTTGGTAAAGTAGACCGACCTGGGAGACAGACGGATTCTGGACCTGAGTTGGCCCTGGCTCTCCGGGACCTTACACATCTCTTTTATTCTCACTCAACCTTCGTTTCCTCGCTTATAAAAAGGGGTTGCATCTGTGACTCTGGCAAGTTAGAGGCTTGATCTACTACTATGGTCCTCACCCAGTGTTATTCCTACTATAGAGATTCAGATTTCCAACCAGTGCTAGACCTGCTTTAGAAAAATTCCAACCACAGGGGATAATTTTTACTGGGTGTTAGAAAAAAATGTTGATGCCATTTATTACCAATTGCACTTGTCCCTTTTAAACGAAGAAGGTAATGCAGGCGTTGGATGGAATTTCAAGGCTGTCTTAGAAAGATGCATTACACAGAGAACTGGGAATACTCTTTTCCCTGATTATGTTACAGACACTAATGTTTAATATGACACATAAATCAGCAAACTACATGAGCAAGAGTCTGACATACCTTTAAAAGAAACCTAGCAATGCACTTACATGTTTGACATATAGTTGGTGCTCAACAAATTTTTGTTGTTGTTGTTTGTTTTTTTAAACATATCTTTATTGATTTCAGAGAGAGGAAAGGAGGGGGGAGAGAGAGAGACAGAAACATCAATGATGAGAGAGTCATTGATCGAGCCCGCAACCCGGGCATGTGCCCTGACCGGGAATCGAACCCCGATCGCCTGGATCTTAGGTTGACGCTCAACCGCTGAGCCACGCTCGGCCGGGCAGCAAATGTTTGTTAAATGGTGAATGAGTTTAAAACGTTGAAAAGCAGTTTCTCAATTTCAAATGCTAATTTAAAGAGGTTCTAAAAATTAGTATTTTTTTTTTTTTGGTCAAAATATATATTTTTGTTTGGATTGGATTAAATGGTTAAAATTTGAGTTCAGTAAAATTGGAAAAAACATCATGGGACAGAAATGACAATTTTTAATTAGATAGTGCTTGGGCTAATAGACTTATGCAATCATTTTGAAAAGTTTACAAAAGTTTACAGCAAGCTTTGAAATATTTTTAACCTTTTAAAAATTTTACTTTAACTCATTTTTTAAAAACCATGATCTCAATGAAAAACCTTCAAGGGTGTTCATCTATCATTGTATCAACTATGATAAACTCTGTGACTGTGAAGCACAGTTTTAAGATTTTGAAGAATATGGAAGTTGTAGTCTGATATAACCATTTGCCTAAGTCAATATTTTTAAAAGACATTATTTTGGTCAAATGAGTATTTTGTTCCTTTAGATTAGCTAATTATAAATTGAGAAACCACTTTGAAATGGGAGGAACTAGAAAACTTTTTGTTTTCCTAGTTCCTCTTATCTAAGATTGAAAAGAAAGGAGGAAATTACGTTTAAGTGTCTTCTGCTTTCAATAATGATAGAGTAACTTGGACTGTCCCTCGTGCTCAGTCCAACTTGAAAAGCTGAAACCAAACCAGCAAACAGGCAAAAACTGCTTAAAGATCCTAGAAACTGAACAAAATAATAAAGAATTCCAAGGCAGGATTTGGAGATAGAGCAAGGCTCAGAGAGATGATCCTGGAACTGAGGATGCTTTTTCCTTATTTTGGAGAAAAAGCCTGGGGCGTCAAGTGATCATGCAATCGTTTTGATGCTCCACGAAGCTAACACAACAGGGATTGCCGCCCAGGGCCCACCAAGCCTGGGAAGTGTTCTAGTACCTCTCTCCCCATGTTGAGTCAGGGCACCAAAGGGCTGCCCTGTGGGAGCAGAGAAAGGTGGGTGGGAAGTTGACCCAGAGAGCTGGTGTTTCTGGGCACCCAGTGAAGAAAACACAAACCCCCTCTGGAGAAACAATATCATTACGCAAGGCCTCCAATTACTTCCACAAGGAATTTTACCAATATAATATTTAGGGCATAATAAAAAATATCCAGACAGGAGACATGAACGAAAGCCAGTAGAAACAACACACTGGAAATAGACTCACAGGGCTCCAGATGTTAGAATTATCAGATGCAGAATTCAAAGCAAACATACTTACTTTGGTAAAGGTGGTAAAAGACAAGGTAGAGAAACTTGGCCTATGTGGAAACTAAAAACAAAAGACCAAATAGAAAACCTGGGACAGGACATTTAATGATGACATTGGAAGATCTCAGGGGCTGGGTTTAACGGCGGGTTGGCACAGCTGTTGTGAGAATTAGTAAACTGCCTTATGGGTTAAAGAAAATATCCAGAATGAAACATGGAGAAACAAACAGGATGCAGAATCAGAATAGAAGGTAAAAGACATGAAGGGTGAAGTGAAAAGCTCTAACTTACGAGTAATTACAGTTCCATAAGGAGAGGAGAAGGGGAATAAAATTCATCAAGTCACAAAGAATGCCTACAGTTCTGAAACAAGATAAATATAAACAAAATTATATTTAAGCATATCATGGTAATATTACAGAAACTAAGGTTTATAAAAGCCAGGTTTAAGAAAAATGATAGGTTGCCTTCAAAGAAGTGACAATTAAACTGACAACCGACAGAAATCGTATAACTAGAGAGCAATGGAATCATATTTTAAAGTGCTGAAAAAAGATCATTACCAACCTGGAATTCTAAGCCTGTTGAAAATATACTTCAGGAATGAAGATAAAGACATTTTGGGCAAGCACTACATTTAGAAAATTTGTCATTAGCACACTCTCACAGAAGGAAATTCTAAAGGGTTTTCTTTAGACAGAAGGAAAATGAATCCAGATGTAAGCCTGGAGATAAAGGGAAGAACAAAGACCCTCCCTCCACCTGCAAAGAAACTATATGGGTAAATGTAAGTGAATAGTCATTGTATAAAACAATAATAATGTCTTGTGAGATTTTAGGAGAGTGAATAAATGAATGAATGAATAAATAAAATATATAAAATACACAAAAAAATGTCACATAAGTTGTTAAAGGCAGATACATGGAGTTAAAGTGTTCTAAGGTCTTTTGTCCATCAGAGGATGATTTTGATATGCGATGTTACCCAAAGTCACTGCTAAAAGAGCACATAACTTCTAATGGGAGAAAAGCAAAATAACAAAAAAATGTTTTTTCCAATCAAATCGGAAAGGTAGGAAAGAAGATAAAAGAATCATAGAGCAGGCAGGACAGGTAGAGTAGTGAGTAAGGCAGTAGACTTTAAAAGCATCAGTCATTACATTAACTATAAATGGACTAAAATGGACATTTATATACAAATTTCAAGAGACTCATCTAAACCATAAGGAGACAGAAAAGTTGAAAGTAAAAGGATGATAGAGTGTTTGATATACAGGAGGATGTGACAACTCTACTTTGTGTGCGATAACATAATCTCAAATGTATAAAGCAAAACTGGCAGAAGCTAAAGTAATAGAGAAATGTACGCTTTTAGTTGATGTTGACACACCTCTCTCAGTAGTTGATAGAACAAGCAGAAAAACAATTGCAAAGGTGTGGTGATTTTGAGTAGCATCATTAATAAACTTGACCTGATTGACACAGAATTTTATACTGAATGCCTGTGGAAAATATTTTTAAAATTAACTGTGGGCCATAAAAGCAAATTTCGGGTACTTGAAATTAAACAGAATATAGCTGGGCCAGGCGTGGCTCAGGGGTTGAGCATTGACCTAGGATCCAGGAGATCGAGATTCGATTCCCGGTCAGGGCACGTGCCCAGGTTCCTGGCTCGACGTGCAGGGGGCAGCCGATCAATGACTCTCTCATCATTGATGTTTCCATCTCTCTCTCTCCCTCTCCCTTCCTCTCTCTGAAATCAATAAGGATATATTAAAAACAAAACAAAACAGAATATCTCCTCTCCTCTCCTCTCCTCTCCTCTCCTCTCCTCTCCTCTCCTCTCCTCTCCTCTCCTCTCCTCTCCTCTCCTCTCCTCTCCTCTCCTCTCCTCTCCTCTCCTCTCCTCTCCTCTCCTCTCCTCTCCTCTCCTCTCCTCTCCTCTCCTCTCCTCTCCTCTCCCCTCCCCTCCCCTCCCCTCCCCTCCCCTCCCCTCCCCTCCCCTCCCCTCCCCTCCCCTCCCCTCCCCTCCCCTCCCCTCCCCTCCCCTCATTTAACTAATAATTTTAAGTTTTTTATCCTAGAAAGTCACTAATAATTAATAGCTATTTAGTACACACTTAAACATGATAACATAAACCCCGTAACAATCTAAGAGGAGAATTCTTATTAAAAGGGTCTCAATCTGTTTGAGAAGCAAAGGCAAATACAGAAACATTCTATTAAATCTAAGACTGTGGGTTGACTGGGGGTGGGGTCGGGAGGAGGTGAGCAGAGCACAAAGCTCTGTTTCTAAGAAAGAGGAATGAATCTCATGTTTAAAAGACCAAAAAAAAAAAAGTATTGATATTAACTCTGTGTTTCAGTTTTGCAGATATTACTCTTTTTGATGCCCCAGTTGTTCCATCTTTGGCCAGTGGGAGCCTTTTCAAGCCGTTTGGTGTTACTTTTGACACAGCACCAGTGAGTCTGCAGCTTCAGTCCAGTTCACTGCTTAGCGTTTATATTCTTTCCTGGTCCACAGAGGTTTTTATCCGGTTTTTGAGCTTGAATTTTTATTTTTGTTTTTTTTGGCTTTACCCTTTATCGTTTCTTTCTTTATGGGACGGGTGGTGAATCCAGCACCGCCCCGCTGTACCGACTTGAATGGACCGGCCAGAAGAAGTTCTGAAATAATCACCCATGTGTAAGACGCTTTACACAAACTGAGATTTCAGTGCAGGATGACACAGGACGAGAGTTCGTGATCGTGAGACACACGTAAGGAGACTCAGTGCCCAGGGGGCCAGGCTGGGGTCTGTGGTCTTGGCCACAGTGGTAGGAGGGGCGACCAGGTGTCAGAGCCCTACGTTTGTGTGTGTTTCTCCCCAGGTCAGCTACAGAGAAACTGTTTCTCGAGCCCATCTGTAATGTGAGTTAGCTCCTCTCAAGAGCTGTTTTGCTTCCTTTAAGGTTTGGCTTAAAGGACTCTCCCAGGTAAGGTCCAGGGATTCTTGGGTGGGGTGACCTACGTGCCTGGCGCTGGGAACCAGCAGGAGCAGAGTTGCTTCCAAAGTGTCCTACGAGGCTCGATCGCGTTGAAGTCGCTTTGCTTTGCAATGACAGACCCGCAATTTTAAGTTCTCAAGTTGGTGTAGAAATAATCTACTTGGGCTCTATTTTTTAATAGAACACGTTTTATTATTTAGTTTCCATGAATTATTGAATAGTTAATATTTCAAAAGGATGTGTGTTTCTAGTTAAAATGATACATATTTTATGCTGAAGGGAAGGGCCTGAAATATGTTTATTAATTTAAAAAGATGAGTGTGTGTGGTTAAAGTATTGTTTTGAATTTTAGGATTTTCATTCTTCTCTGGCATCACAAAAGCCTCCATCCTTTCTCCTTCCCAAACCTTCACGATTAATCTTTTAAATTGAAGCTAAGTAGCAGATAAACAAATATATACATCAAAAAAATATTACCTCCTGAGGTACTTTTGAAATCTGAAAAATTTCTTTAAATTGACTTTAAGTTATTTTTCTTAACTTTAGAATAACTGATAACTTTAGTTTGGTAAGAAAGATGCTAAAATTAATCCCAGACTGATATTGAATTTTTCTGAAGTGTTGTAATTTAAATCACTTCAACTTGTGTTAGTTAATGCAATTGAAATAATTTGTCAGTTTTAAAAAAATATCACTTAGAATTCATATCTCTATATTCTATTTCTAAAAGGACTAAAAATATCCTGCTTTATTAAAAAAAAAGAAAAAAAAAATGATGCCAACCAGCTGAGCCAGCGTTCTTGAACATGCAATCTGGCCACTTGGGGCATCCTCCCGGGCCACTGACCGGAATCTGGCCTAAGAATCTGCTTTCAGTGATAAAATTAGAGTGGAGCCAAGAATCTGCTTTTAAGCAGACCTCTCAGGGAATTCTTAGGCGTGTTAAAGTTTGAGACCCACTAATCAAAATGGAGGGCAGAACATTGGCAGCACCCGGCACCAGAGGTAAATAATTTGATCACGACAGTGTGGCCATGGGTTTGGGCTGACATTTCCTGGGAGCTAAGGAAAAAGGAAATACCCCCAAACCACAAAGAAATCACTTGGGCTTAGGAGGTTTTTCTCTTCTGCCCACAGAATTATATAGGTTCATCAACAGATTCATTACTTGGAAACTAAGCTCAAAGTCTTTTTACAGGGAAAATGCAGAGATGTGGGCAATGTCATAAACTTTGATTTTTGTAAGAGTAACGTTATGAACCTTTAAATGCATCATCCATTGACCGTCCAGAAAGACTGAGGTCTTAAGTTGAGTTTGAAGTTGGGTCCAGCATTTCTGCAGGTGGTGAGGAAAATACCATCCAGGTACTCTGCTTTGGGGAAATCTAACTCACCAAGGGACGGCCCGTGGGCAGCGGGGAAGAACAGGTCGTTGGCATAGTCATTAGATTATTTTAAAGTATTAATCAGATATTTTGAGGGAGCAGTTGGCAGAACTGAAGCACGGTATTTATTACTAAATTCCCTTACAAGTATCTGCCTTTGGTGAAAGTGAGAGCCGTATGCTTGACGAAGATTTGTGGGGGTAGAATCAGTATTTGGTTGCAAAAGAGGATCTTAAGACCAGAATGCAGGCCTGGGAGGCAGGGAGCTCAGAAGAAGGGGCTGTAGAGCCAACATTCGGGTTTCCGAAGAGTTTAGAATCTTGTATAAGTACTTCTTTGGAATCAACCACTATTTAGCAAAGAAGAAATGACTTTTTCCTGAAAAATTTTAGGGCATATGCCAATTACTCTACAATTACCATAGAGAGAGGGTGATTCCTATGGAACACATACTTTGAAGAAGAACTGTATCTTAATAAGGTAATACTAAATAGCCAAATAAATTGATCTGGCAAATGGACTATTTTATGACCAGCTACCAAAAAACACACCTAGGTGTAACTGATGCCTAGCAACTCCAGCAGGCAGTAACATACTACCAAGTCCAATTGGTGTTTATGACCTCCTGTGGCCAGAGTAACATCACTGGGCCAGCATGGCCGGTAGGCTATTTTGTTTGCAGGTAATAGAATCTAAGTAAATTAACCTCAGCCACATCACACTAGCAAGTAGGAATTTATATAAAGATTCAGAGAAGGAAAAGAAGATCCTCTGTGGTGTTTGGAGTGGAAAGGTTGGTCCCTCTCTGGGCCTCTTGAAAATTGCTTAGAGGCTCTGCGTGTATATTTATCCTGAAAAATTTATTTTACGTATATTATGTGAGTGGGGTTCAGACTATTGGGCTTTAAAACACTATGTGAAAAGAAGATAAAAAATAAAGTGTTTGATGGCTGATAAGGTCTAGATTTGTTAGTTTTGTTGTATATGAACCCACCAACCTCAGACTTTGGAAAGTGAGGCCTCACTAGATGGACTGGTTGGCTGTGACACTCCGATGTTGACTGAAGTCAGTTCATTTCCCTTTAACGTTCTTCTTGTGTCTGCTTGAGTTACTTTGCTAATAGGTTTTTTAAAATTGAAATTTGAGTTAATATTTCCTATAAGTCTGAATTTTCAAATTTTGTAGACGAGCGATCCAAAGCCAAGCATCAAGCTTAGGAAACCAGGAGCCCCGCCTTGGCTTCTTCATCCTGTCGTGTCCAGGAGCCTGCTACAGTCACTAGGACCGTGACTGAGAAGACCCTGCGATTCAGAGCTCTGCACACATGAGACGATGAGTCTACACTGACTGTGCGACCAACACTGCAAGGTGAGCAACTTCTATCTCATGTTGGGCAAAGTATGATTCTGAATCACCTTGTTCTCAGTTTTGAATTAGGCAGCTTAGCTGATATCAAAAGCTGTATTTAATCTCATCTTTTAATTTTGTGTTTTGCATTTCCCACTGGTATTTTTTAGTTATAAATGTTTTATTCTTGCAACTAATGCAATAAATGCTCATTGTAATATTCAAACAGGAGAGAAATACGTTGTGGGAAATGAATGTGCCTGACAACACCCTTGCAGCAGATGCTGTTGGTGCCCCATCTGTAGCCACGTACATTCACCAGTTCTATGCACACCAGCCTGACTTTCAACTGCCAGCACCTGACATTCTTTGCCTGAGGACTTGGCTTGAGGGCTCACTCTACCTGTGTTTGGGCTGGCCAGAAGTACTGAGGAATTACTATCCCTTGGGATGTGTGAGTAAATACCTCAGCTTCCTTGCCTCTTGGTTGGGATAGCTGAAGGTAATGTTCTACAGTCTCTCCCGGCATTCCCTGGTGGGATTAGGCTCCAGCTGCCCACAGTGGCAACTTGCTTTGAAAACACCCCTTCCCTTCCTAGTCTCACTTCTCCACTCCCCTACTGATGTTTCCAGGAATCACCTTTCAATGAATGACCTGTCCTTGTTTCTTCTGGGAGAACCTAGTCTAAAATACTTATTATAAAAGGATGATGTTATGGCTTAAAATTCTCATTCTTTCTGCATGGATGTGAAGAAACAACCCTGTTCTAGGGGACTTCTTGAATTCTTTTAGGGTGAAAATTGGGCCAGAGATCCTGTTCATTATTTAGGAACTGAATTATCAAGAGTAGGGCTGCCCATTCTCCCTGGGCAGTTAGGGTTTCTCTAGCTCAACACTATTAATATTTAGAGATGATAAATACTTGGCTATGGGGGCTGTATAATGCATTGGAGGATGTTTACTGTCCCTTGGTTTCCATCCACTAGATGTTAAGAGCATACTCATCCCAGTCCTGACAACCAAAAATGTCTTCAGACATTGCTGTCTGTCCCCAGGGGCCAGAGTTGCCTGGGGTTGAGAATCACTGAATTAGATCAAGGACATGTGGATCTAATGTGACAAGTTTGTTTAGGATACCTGAGACTTTCTGATCACACAACGGGAAGAAAAAGACAGATTGAGGTAATCTGAAAAACATCTTTGAGATTACTCTCTTGCATTGGAGCTACCTCCTCCCAATAAAATAAGAATAAAAGGTATATATATTAGAAGAATTCTTGTGTGGCAATGAGTTCACTGGTGGTTATACTTAGTCTGAGAGAAACTAACATCTTTAGAGAAGGTGGTAGCTGGCTGGTGCCCAGAAGTAACTTGAGAAGTTGCCATGGAATTTCCTAGAGTGCAGAGTGGATGGACTCCTTCAATAAGAGGAACTTCATGAAGACTTGGGTCCTGGATTGAACAATCCAAGCTGTGAACTGAGAAAAGGGCCTTATGCTGTAATTACGACTTTGTGTTCAAGGTTCAAACCTCTTTGGGAACAAACCACTGTCAGGCATGGCACTGACAAGTGCCTAACATCCCAGAAAGAGCAAGTAAAGAGTCAACGCTTGGAGGGTGTCTAGGAAACAGCTGGGCATGGACTGGTGTACTTCAGAGAAATGATATTGACTAGGATGGGCCAAATAAACCTGCACCAGGGCAAACCCTTGAGGACAAAGGTCTGGGAATTGAGCAGCAGGAAGTCTCTGGGGATTGCCCCCAGTGTGCAAGTGGATAAAGAGCATTTGCTGTTTCTACCTGCTGCTTTCCTGGTTTGGTGCAGTGGGAAACAGGCCCACAGACAGACACAAAGTCAAGAATTCTTTGCACAAATAAGAATCAATCTAATTATTTCCTAGAGCAATGCAGGGGTGGGAATTGGACAAGTGTTCGACATTCGTTGTTTGTACACTAGGTGTCAGAGATAAAATAGGACTGTCCAAGCCCGGGGAAAAGGCTGGGGAAAAGGGGTACATTATCATCTAGTTGACAGTGCAGAATTCCATTCCCTCCCTAGAACTTTGAGTTCTAGTTCTCAAAGGCTTGACAATCCCTTTCCTATACCCTGGGAACATATTCCAAACATATCGATCTTTTGTAAAATATTGGAGCGTCAGGGGAAATAAGCTCCTGCAGCCTCTGCTTCATGGCCTACACCAGTGATTTTCAAAGAGTACCTCCAAATCCACCAGTAGCAGCATCAGCACCTGGAAACTAGTCAGAAATGCAAATTCTTGGGCTCACACCAGACCGGCTGAATCAGAGACCCCGCAGGTGGGCCCAGCCGTCTGTGTTTCAAGCTCTCCACGTGATTCTGGGTCATACTCAAGTTTGAGAACCGTTGCTCCATGTTACAGGAGAAATGACAAATGAGGATGTGGCATCTAGTCCCAGGCCCCTGCCTTTATTCTTGTACCAGGGAGTCCCTTGTTTTTCCCTGGTTGCCAGGGAGGCCAGGATACCAGGCCTTGAGAAGAATGCCCCTCCCAGTACCTCAGACCGGTGTGGATCACCCAGGACAGAAACCAGGGAGTGAGGTTCCTGAGACCAGGGAGCAAGGCCCTGGCTACCTCCTAGTGGAAGGCAACACATCCCCTTGTTGGAAATGTCATTGCAACTGCCTGCCAAGCACAGCTCTGGGCGACCTTCGGTGCTGGCCAGTGGAAACGCTTCCTTTGCTCACTCCTTAACACAAATAAGAATAATGGCCCCCATTGATGAGCTCCAATGACATGCCCGCACCCTGCTAAATGAGCCCTGTAAGGATAACCTTCATTTACTCATCACGACTCTAGTGGTAAGTACTTGTTACAGCCTCAATGTGGGTGCCCCCCTCAAAGTCGTACACTGAAGCCCTCAGGCCCTGTGTGATGGCATTTGCAGGTGGGGCATTTGGGCGGTGATCGGGTTTAAATAAGGCCGGTCAGGAGAGTGGAGCCCTGTGATGGGGTTAGTGTTCCTATGGGAAGAAGAGACCGGAGCTCTCTGTCTCTACTATGTGAGCACAAAGCCAAGAGGCAACGAGCCAGGAAGAGGTCCTTGACTGGGACCTGACGGTGCTGGCACCCTGACCTCAGGCTTCCAGCCTCCAAAGCTGTGAGAAGTAAATGTCTGTTGTGTAAGCCACTAGCTGGTGGTATTTTGTGATGGCAGCCAGAGCTAATACTATTGTTATCCCATTTATAACTGAGTCGACAGTTTCAAAAAGGCCAGGGAGCCCATCGTGGTTCACCCAGCTAGTGAGCAGCAGAGTTGGTTTAATTGTGGCCCGTGTGATTCTTTCCTTGTTCTCCTGCAGGCCCCAGGTTTCCTGGGCGGCTGAGCGTTTAAATCCTGCTTTGGGCTGGACCCTCAGTGCCATGACCCTTTGCATCACACATCGCACATGCCCAGCCCTTGGTACTTTCTCAGTGATCCAGGCCTCAATGTACCTGGTGCTGCCTCCAGAAAGTTGCCCAATTTAGGGAGGAGCTATATTACCCTGCTCAGCTCAAAAGCACTCTAAGCCCATCACACAAGCCACAATTCCCTCCTTCCTCCTTGCCCCAGCCCCATGAGCTCACTCCCTGCTCATGACTTGCTCGGGTGCCGCATCCTGACTCTGCTCTAAGAAGCCAGTTCTTTCTACCTTTCAAGGCTCTGAGCTCTCACCTTGAGGCTGCTTTTATTCACTCTAACCAGGCTGAGGCTGCCTGTCTGTCCCTTAAAAGGTGTGTAGCCTGTGTTCATCTTGCTTCTCTGGTGCACTTGTCCCTTTTAAGAGCGAGGACAGCAATGGAACCCCTGTGTGTTGCCATTCAGTGAGGCTGCAGCGGGATTCTGGGGAGACGACAGCTCTGGGACCGAGGAAAGGCTGAGACGTGTGTGGCAGGCGTGGAGGGTGAGGCCTGCTGTGGGCAGAGAGGGAAGGCCCCTGCGATGTATCTGTGTTTGTGTTGACGTTGCCTGTTTGCAAAACTCACAGCTTGATGTGCTGATCCAATAAAACTACCAAGGGAATGAAAGAAAAATAACCAGAGGATCGGTGGACAGGAGAGCCGACTGTGTGACAAGCACAGAAAACTCTGCTTGTCCCCAAAGCACTGCTAGAGGAGGGAAAAACCAGTCAAGGGAAAAAGGCCCAGCAGGCAACAGGGTGACGGCAGCCGCTCTGAGTTTGCCTCGAGTCTCTAATGATAGGTTTTTATCCTATTAAAGTTGATTGACACAGAACTTATTAACAAATTAAGAAGTGTTTATTTCTTGAAATATTTTCGACATTATACCAACTCCTTCTAGCGGTTGTTGAAAGGACTCAATTATGTCAGGTTGGCTCCGAACCCGGGAAGTGAGCTGGCACTCTTCGAAGTTAATAAAACATCATTTGTCATAGGATTTGCAGGTGTGACTCAGTTCCTGCACTAAGATGTACAATACAAGCTCGGGGCTGAGGAGCCAGCCCTCTGCCAAGCCTGAGGAGCCTTCTGTAGCTGACATGCTCTGAGCAGTCTGGAACCTTCTGTGTTTCTGCCTACGTCTGGATGTGTTGTTTTGTCAGTGTGAACACCAGACTGCTTACCCTCACATCCACGAGAGCCATTCCCCTCGCCGGCCAGTGCAGGAGAGCCCTCTGCTGTTTTCCTGAGGCTGGCTGGAGGTTATTTTACTGGTGTGCTTTGGCATCATGTGACTTTTGTCTTTGTAAAGAGGAGAATTTTGTTGATTTTATTTATTTGTCCATCTGGATGGGCTCATGGCCGTGGCAGTGGCCATAGCGACCAAACCCTGAGTCTTTTTCTAGGTGAAGTGGCTTCCACAGGTGACTGGGAATGTTCAAGTGGAGTGCTGTGTGCCCACCTTCCCAAACCACCAGTCAGCTATGGGATCTGTCCCACAGGGAGCCAGAGCAGACTCATGGCCCTGGGATAAGGGGTTCCCACCCCAACATATCTCCCCCGCCTTTCCCTAGGTACAGAGTCCCACTTGAAGATGATGAAGTGTTCATACTGCAGGTAGAACAGGAGTTTTCAGTCTTTTTTGAGTGTAGGACCCCTTTACAGTTATGAATTAATGAGGACTCCAAAGAGTTTTTGTTTAAGTTGGTTCTATCAGTATTTATAATATAAGATAGAGGTTGGCAAACAGTGGCCCATGGGCCAAACCTAGCTCACCACAGTTTTTTGTAAATAAAGTTTTCTTGGAACACAGCAGAGCCATTTGTTTATGTATGTCTGTGGCTGCTTGAATGCTGCAATGACAGAGCTGGTTAGGTGCAGGAGAGATGGTATGGCCTGTGAAGCATAAAGTATTTATTACCTGTACCTTTATAGAAAAGTTTGCCAATCACAGGTATAAAAATTAAAATGAGAAATGTTTAAAATATTTATTAAAAATACCAATAATAAAACCGATAAAGAAAACAGATTACATTCTTTAATTGCAAAAAAAATCCTATACTTTCCCAAACAAAAACAAAAATTAGTGAGACTCAGAGTGGTATTGTTTTACACTTTTGCAAATTTCTTTGATGTCTGGCTAAATAGGAGCAGCTGGATTCTCATCTGCTTCTGCATTTAATCTGTTGTGGTATGTTGCTTTGTTTGAAGTAGGTGAAGAAAAATCCAGTCCCACAGAGGTATGTTGTTAGAAAAGGGAGGAGTATTTGAATAGTCATCTCAGATATTTATGGATATTCTTCTTTGGCACTACAACAAATCTTGACAAGTGGTAATTTTTAGGAGGTTGCATGTAGAATCTGAAACCATAGCAATGGAAATTTCATACTCTGTTACATTAAAATCCACTGGTCTAAATTGCACTTTAAATGGATCTTATAACCATGTAAGATTTTGTAACATCATGCATTAATTATTTTGAAAATATTAGTTCACTGAGTTATTCAGCTCTCCTAAGTGTTGACATATTTCATTTTGTATCATATCAAAATATCACATTCGTTAATATCACCATTGAGCTCATTAAGAGTCTTTAAGCTGTCAAACTCATGGTGGTGCATATAAGTTTTCCAAAATTCTAATTTTTGCTTGAAAGCTCAAATTTTATAATTGACACCCAACTCTGTCAGTTGTTTTTCTTGTCAAGATCCGCTCATTTCATTCATTTACAAGAAAATGTCTGCCAAGCACCCAAGTCTTTATAACCAGAGTTTGTCTGTCAGTCAAGTAAAATGGTGCCCCATTGAGAAAAGGCCCAGTGTAGCTTGCAGCTCCAACGGTTGCACCAGAGCCTTTCCCAGAGACATCCATTGCGCGTCAGTATGCAGGACAAGTGCTTTTCATATATTTCTCATTTATTTGCACAACATATTTAAAATGTGCCTACTCAAAAACTGTGATTTAAGCAAGCTAATGCTTTCCCAGCTTCACCAAGGACATGAAGTAAAACAGATTTTTCTTTCTTGCGAGTATACGACAGTAAAGGGTACAAGGACCACTAGCACAGTTTGAGGACGCTGCCTTGATTCAGGCTAAGGCACCGGCAGACTGACCCTCCCCTTCTATTGTTCTTTTATTATCAGTGCGAATGTCAACACAGTGAAGAAGGCTAATAATGTCTTACTGTTATTGTGAACACAGCTTTGACCTTGTGGATCCTTGAGTGTGGGTCCATGAACTAGACTTGGAGAATGTCCTTAAGTAGAGAGGGAACAGACTGAATTAAACCCCCCTGTTTCTAGGACATGCCACTGGGTAAAGGGTTCGGTGATGAAGTCATGTTGGGAAGTACAATATACTCTATCACGTTGTTGGAATTTTCCAGTGCTCATGAGATTCGAAAAGCTCTGAGAAGTTCCCAAGGAAGCGTCTTTTAAGTTTGGATTTCCCAAACCCATTGAGCAAAACATTCTTTTCCATTTTCCATATATCTTTTGGGAAGCTGTGGCCCTTAGGGCATAAATATGGCTCTTGGGATCCCTCCTGGAAGCAGGCTTTGATGGGCTGGGGCAGCCTGGGGCCCTCTGAGACTGACCCCTGGCCCGAGGCCACTTCCTGGGGTTTCAAGGCCCTTCTCCTTCCTTTCCAGGCTGGAAACAAAGCCAGTGCCTGAGCCTCGGGGCGAGACTGAGACAGCCTGATCCTCCTGCCCAGCTAGGGGGCCCGCTGCCACTCCTCGCGGAGAATGCCAGCAGAACTGCATTTTTCGCGTTGCTGGGTGGATCTTGAAGAGCTGAGTGAAGCAGAAGAGGCACAGACATCTGCCCTGAAGGGGTGAGGGGAGGGTTAGGGGGAGGGATGCCACAGGGGCACTTGGCAGCAAGGGGTTTAGCTTCTGGCTTCCAGGCCCCTGCTTGTGTTTGTGGGTCTAGAACTTCACCAGCCCGGCCTGGGGTAGTTGTGCCAATCGCGTGCACCCCCCTATCAGTTATGACAGGCTGGCCCTGGGAGCCTCTGAGGCAGGCAGGCCCTTCCAGGGACCATTCTCAAAGGGTTTACTCTGACCTGCTCATCCTCAGATAAGAAAATTTCCCTTTTGGAGGAAATATACTGAGTGAGATGGTTTGTTCTCAGTGAAGTTGAACTTTCAAAGCTTGTTCCTCAGCCCTCCTGCACCCCCTCCTGATAAATACCTGCTAATTTATATGCACACCCCCTTGGAAGTGGCTTCCCCAACAAGTCCCCAGGCTCTACGCCTGCATAGTTTAAACAAATTCATGTCCTGGTTTTTCCTACAGATAATGACAAGTCTCAGGAAGTGTGTGAACTGTGTATGAAATCTTTCCAAACGCTCCCCACCCAGACCCACTATTCCACCCCCTCTGGCTGATGCCACCAATGTCGAGGTGTGAGATGGGCAGTCACTTCCAGAGCCTTTTGATGAGCATCTGCTGTGGGCAAGGTGCTGCCCCAGGGTGTGAGTGTGGGTGAAACAAAGCCAATCAAACCACCCAGTGTGTGCAGGTCAGGTGTTCCCAGGAATCCCCAGCGCAGGGCAGAGAGAAGCAGGGGCCAGGGGAGCCTTGCCAGAGGGCTGTGGCTGGGAAGACAGGGCTGGGAAGACTTTGACCCCAAAGATCTTGGAGGCTGCCTGGAGAAGGTGGTGTTTTTACTGGACCTTGGACCTTGAAGGCTGAGTAGCAGGCTGGCAGGCCTGGGCGGGGCTGGTGTGAATGTGGGAGGTGCAGAGTGGGAAGGGCCCTGCAGACAGAGCACTGTGTGTGTCAGGCTCAGGGGAGGGGAGGGAGGTGTGGACAGGGAGTGGGAGGTGATGGATCCTAGTGGGGGGGCCTGTCATCCAAGACTAGATGAGAGGAAATAAGGGCCTCTGTGAGGGACTGGTCAGGATGCCAGGGAAGGGGAGAGAGACTCTTAGCCTTCTCCACTGTAAATGAGTGGGGTGTCAGACTGGACCAGTGGGGATAAAGGGGGGAGGGAGATAGGGCCACAGGGCTCTTGGTTTCCACTCCCCTTCAGTTTGAGCACCCCTGCTTTTACCTCTTACATAATCTGAACTTTGGTGTGTGACTTCATTTGAATGAAAGATTCTACTGCTTAAAAAATACACTGAAAATCACCGGGTGACAGGTCAGCTAAGGTCCCTCCCATCTCTAAATTTATTTCACACTTCCTGATGCTTTCTAGATATTTTTTTATGTTTCTCATGCATTGGGCCTTTTGTTCATACTGTTCAGTGTGCTTCTGGAAGCTTCTAGAAGGCAGGGAGCATCTATATACTTTGATCTTTGTTAAAACATCCAGCATGTATCCATACACAAGGCCCTCAGTCACCACTGATGGATTGTCACCAGGAGTGCTCCAAGAAAGCTTCTGAAGTCCCATGGTTTAGCTCTCTCTGAAAACTGGCTGGTGAGCATGTAAAGGGTATGTTGAAAATTACACTGAACCAGGCAGGAGACCTGGGTTCTAATTCTGCTTGCCCCTCCCCAGCCCTGTGCCTGCGGCCCTTCTCGAAGACTCTCTTGTTCTTGGTTTAATTTTCAGTGACATCAGGGAGTCGTTTTAGGGTCATGTTTCCCTGGGCCCTGGAGAACATAGAAAGATCATAGTGAGTCCAGAATCCCCTGCAGGCTGCAGGCTGAATACATAATGAACTGCACAATTGTAATTATTTTTCAAATGTATTCAGAAGTGGATGTGACATAAAATGCAGGTTCATTTTAAAGTGTTATTCAATTCATAGCAGATACTAAGGCAAACATAATAAAAACGAACGTTTATTAAATGCCTCCTAGGTGTGAATTATAGCAAGTGCTTGTCTTGGGTTGGATTTCCAGACCTGGAGAAGAGGGTTTGTATGCAGGGGACTCACGCGGGCTTTCTCCCAGGGAACTGGAGGAAGCAGAACAGAGGGGAAGAAACGGAGCAGGGATGTGACTTCAGGTCCAGTTCCCAGGCTCACCCTGACTGCAGGGGGCGCTCTGGGGCGTAAATACATCATGAAGTTTGTCTTCTCTCCTGGCCACAGCTGGGCTTTCACTCCTGCCTCAGTCAGTCTCTGGCTAAGGCCACCTCAGCAGGGTGATGGTGGTAACCTCAATTTATGTTGGGGGACATACTCCCAGGTATTTCGGGCTTTGTAGGCCTTATCACAAAGCCGCTTCAGTAGCCTTCAAACAGTTCTCTGATGAGAGCCACAGGCAGTTAGCAAAACCACAACAACAAAAATCAAACCAGTAGCTGGGGGCAGGAGCACAGAAACCCTACCAATGCCCAAGGGGGTGTGAGGGAGTGTCGCCAGCACCTGCTACAATGCCTTAGCTCATCCGGTCTTCACGACAACCAGGAGAGGTACATATCATCTCTGTTTTCCCGAGGAGGAAACCGAAACACAGAAAGGTTAACGAACTTGCCTATGGTCACGCAGCTGGTCAGCTCAGCAGCAGACTCAAGAGTCAGAGCAGGAAGCCCGTGCGTTTAGCACCGGCCTGGGTACTGCTCGCTGCTGCCCCAGATCCAACAGCTATCATGTGTGCAATCCAGGAAACTCTGGGAATGAGTGGACAGGGTATTGGAGGGCCTGTGTGGTGATATCACAATCTCTCGCCAGTGTTGCACTCTGATTTCAAAGCTATTTCTAGGGCAATTTGGATTTCAGTTATTTTCTGTCTTCACAATTATTCTGACCTGAGCAATTTTAATCAAACTCAAAAGATCTGATGGTAGCCTGTTAATAGCTAAGAAAACAATGGCCAAAGGTAAAAGATTTTTAAAGGACTACAAGGCACTTCTGTTGGCAGAGTAATTGAGAGATGGCTGTTTGGGTGGGAAACAATGTAATTTGGATTTCTAATTCAGCAAAATTACTTAATTGACAACACATGCTTTCTAATCACCATAGGCGGTGGGAGGGTGGTGTTTCAGGGGGTACCTATGAGAGGGGCGCAGGGTGGCAAAGGGAATAGCTTCCTTCTATTCAATGTTCAATTCTTGTCATCAGTTCTCTTATTTCCTCTGTAGTCCTGTGTTCATGAGGCTGGTGACGCAAGGCTCCCATCAAGGGCTGCTTTGAGAATTGCAGGGCTGACAAGCACTCTACAGCTGAGCCATGTCCAGTACAGTGAACAGTTGAGGGCACTTGAAAGGTCTTGGCCGAGACTTGCAGTGGTTCTCAATCAGGGACAGTGTCCTTCCTTTCTCCAAAGGGTTTTAGAAATATGGGGTGGGCGGAATCTTTTGTTGTTGCAATGATTAGGCTATCGCAAGGTGGTCTACAAGTATGAGGGCTACTGGAATTTAGTTCCCGGGGGGCCAGGGATGCTAAATACCCTGTAATGCACAGGACACTCCCACTTGAGGAAGGAGTCGCACCCTGTCACTTAGAGTGAGACTCCTCACCAACACTGGGAAACTCTGGGAGGAGAAGTGACTTGAGAAAGATAATCATCTTCAAGTATGAGACACATTGGCCTCCAGAAGGACTTGCGCTTACTTTAAGCACCCCTGGAAAACCACATGCAAAATTAGAAGAAGGCAGAGAGTCTCAGCAGTTAAGGCTGCTCTGAATGGTGTTGCCATGTCTTTGGTAGTGAGCTCCCTGTCACTGGAGGTATTAAAGAAGAGGCAAGAGTTCCCTGTGAGATTTGGGAAGAAAGGGCTTAAAACTGAGCTCTCACCAGAACCCGACCGTCCTGTTCTCAGGCGTTCAGCCTCCAGGGCTGTGAGAAAGTAAACTTCTGTTGGTGAAGCCACCCAGGCTATGGTGTTGTTATGGCAGCCTGAGCACGCCCATACATCCAGAGGGCCACGTGGCAGGAATCGTAGGTCTATAGGAGCGGAGGGCCTCAGTTCCACAGTCAGGGGAACCTGGATTCTGCTAACAGTGAGTCTGGAAGAGAACCCTGGGCTCCAGACGAACATGCCGCCTTGTGAGACCCTCGTGAGACTCAGCCGAGTGGTGCCGAGGGTCCTGACCCATGGGAACTGTCAGATAATGAGTGGCCGTTTTAAGACATCTAGTTTGTGGTAATTCATTACACAGCATAGAAAATGAATTCATAGTGCCTGTTGGAGGTCTGCCTTTGCTCGGGCACAGGACAAGATTTGGGAGGGAGGTAACCACTTTTCCTTCACTTTCCTTCTTAGTGCCTCTCGGCTGAATTTTTGCATCTAGATGATTCACATTATATTTATCTCTGGCTTCACCATTAGAAGTCCAGCCAAGTCATGTACTCCCTGCGAGATGCATTTGTGTCATGAAGCACTTTCCATGTTTTCCTAGGAAGGTGGCCTGGGATGGGTTTAATTAGCAATTGCAAAGCAAAGAGGATGGGAAACTTTTATTAGCCACGGCTTCAAGTGAAAGGAGTGATGCCATAAGAGACCAATAATTCCTTTCCGGATAATGTTTCCACTTCTCTCCTATTGCTGACAGTGGCTCTTTATTTGTTTTCAAGCAAATTTGACCAGTTGGCCTGGAGCTGGAAGTGTGTTTGGTCACCAGGAGGCTGTCTGCCCTGCTTTCTTCCTGGGGAGTTGAAAAAGCTGGGAACTCACCCTGTTACTCTCAAGCTTCGGACTTTCTGGATGCAACAGTAGCTTGAAAGAAAGTTGAGTTTTGCTATAAAAAAAAAAATCGAAACCCCCGCAACTCTGGCTCTCCCTCCTTTCGGGTTAGAGAAAGAAAATGCTTTCAGAAACTGGGGCCCTGGTGGGTGTGAATTCTGCAGTTTCAAGGCAGCTTGACCTTGTGTCTTCCACATTGTGCTTGATTAAGGATTGTTTCATCCCGCTGAAGGAGGCTCTTCCCCTCATCACTCAGGCCCACTTCATAATCCTCCTCTGAAAGCCTTTTCATTAGATGGTCATCATTATTTCTCCGTCGAGTGCATAACCTAACACCTCTCCACGCACAGTGCCAAGGTTCGAAACCATCATAAGCTAAATGCTCACCTTCAAGGCTATTATTTCAATCATTAGAACACAGCTTATTCCTCGAGAGGACATTAACATTTGAAAATGTGTCAACCAGAGTAACACATTCATCATGATCATGGACCACCTGCCAACTGATTAAAATGCAATGTTCTGATTATTCCTGGATTTTAGACGCATCTAACATCTGACAGCAGTTTACATTTTTAAGTTGTCTTAGTTCAGTTCCTGGTAAATTGATGGGAAGGCGAGAGGAGTTTAATTTTTAAACAAGAAGCTAGAAAAGAAATTCAGCCAGAAGTGGGTGAAGGGACCCACTGAGAGCATCAGGGCCGACGGGAGAGACTGGCCCCTAGCCTACGAAGCTGTTTCCATCCTCGCGGGACTCTAAGCTGGCAATGTTCTCTGCATTTGGGCACCTATAATTCTGAGCTAAAGTGAGTCTAGTTGCTGTGCTGAATTTCCTAGAAGACTTTAATGAGATCATCTCTGCAGTTCAATTGGTAAGGCGTCAAGGACAAATGTTCCACTTGTGTCTAACAAAAAGCCACATTTCATCGTTAATACCGTTGAAACCATTAGTTGAAAACATCTAGCAAAAAAAAAAAAGTGTGGGTTGGAAAGTAAAATATAAATTCCCTGGAAGCTGGAATGTGGGGGTTCATAGGTTAATATTATGCCAACTCAGAGAGTTTCTGGATGTCTTTTCATCAAGGTAACACTACTTCTTTCTAAAGCTCAGAGAGGGAACCAGCAAATTATGATGGTGCAATTATCCACAGTGCCTTGCCACTGGGCCTAATCTCTTCCAGTTACCTAATATTGCCTAACACACCACCCAAAGCTTAGAGTCTTGAAAGAGTAACGTTTACTCTATGCATGTGCAATTCGGGCAGGGCTCAGTGAGGACCGTTGGGCAGTCAGCTGGAGTAGCTTGAAGGCTGGGGTTGGAATCACCTGAAGGCTCATTCACTCACGTATCTGGGGGTTAATCCTGGGGAGACTAAAACAGCTGGGGTAGCACAATCGGGGTTCCTTGGGCATCTTTCCTTGGTATCGAACGGCAGCTTTAGGGCAGCCAGACTTCTTACGTGTCCGCTCAGGCCTCCCAAGGTGTATGTTACAAGAAAGAAATAAGCCTATACTGAAAAATACTGTACTGTATACTGATTTTTTTCAGAGGGTAAGTGTTCTTACCACAATAAAACAAAATAAAGTAAAATAAAATAAGCACACGGCAGAAGCTATATCACCATTTAAGACCCAGTCTTGGAAGATGGGCTGTACCATTTCCACTGCATTTTGTTTGTTAGATGCCAGTCATTAAGCTGACTCACATCCAAGGGCAATGGAATTTGATTCCACTTTTGATAGTGTCAAAGAATTTGTAGACATTTTTTAAAAGCACTGAAAGCACTGAAATGTTTTTGAGCACCTACACAAGGCGCCCACGCAGGTGCTGCCGGGATAAAGCGACATCAGCCTGGTCCCTGCCCTCATCTCGGAGCTGGCATTCTAGGCGTGCTGAACATACAAAGTGACAATGGAATACACAGAGGATCTTTATCTCGAAAAGTGATGAATTATTGAACGAAATCAAAGACAGAACTAGGAAATCGGAGCATCTTGAAATGACTCCTGATTGACTAAGGAGGTAGCCGTAGCTTCAAAACAAAATTTTGGAAGCTGTAAATAGTAGCATGTTTACAAAACACTTTCACGTGGGGAGTCGTCCCGTGACTCGTGCGTTTAATTTATATGCCAGCTTTAAACCTGACCCCCTCATAGGATGAAACCGGTGGCCCAGGGCTTGAGAGGTAGCCCTGTGATACCTGTCAGGACATGGGCCCTGAAAGGCTGGAAGTGGGCAGACATACTCTTCATTGCTTTTCAAAAAACAATGTGCCCCTGGGTCTGACCAAGCCAAGTGTAGATGCAAAGCCAGCAAATATTTATCCCAGTTCCCTGTCCTGTGCTAGATGTTTTTACATGCATTGTACCATTTAACTCAGACTAACAAGCTGATGTATTAACAGGTAGTAAGGTTTTGGAGACTTAATATTAAAGAATGAAGTAGCTACTGCAGGTGAGCAGGAAAGTTTTAGAAAACCTGGTTTCCACTTACCCTAGCGCAGAGGTTCTCAGTTCTCAATTGGGGTGATTTTGCACCCTCCCCAGGGGACATCTGGCAATGCCTGGAGATGTTTTTGGTTTTCATACCTGTTGGAGGTGGGGCAGGGGGAGTAAAGGAGAGGTTTCTATGGGCATCTGGTGAGTGGAGGCTGTGATGCTGCTGAACATCCCGCGGTGCACAGGACAATACCCTGCGACAAAGGATTATCTGGTCCCAAATGTCAACAGAATGAGAAAACCCGCCCTAGAGATCTGATAGTATTTGAAAAGCCAAATACTGTAAATGATCACGAAGGCTCCTACGAAGGCCGCGCATAGACTTGGCTTTTATTTCTTTGGATGTGTTTTTCAAAGGCTGGTGTGTAAAGATAACCTCAGAGCTATGTACCTAAGATCACGTGTGATACGCTTAATGAATGTTTTAAGAAATTTCTTGAGGGTATTTTTTTCTCTATGAGATTTTTGCCTCACGTGTTGATCTCAGGTCTGTTTACAGCAGACCTGGGTGGTAGCCAGGGCAGAGCATAGTGTCTCCGTTTCATTGATAAAGAAATTGGGACTCAGAAAAAAAATGACTTGCTTCAGATAGTGACAGCTAGTAAATAGCCAGGCCGGTGCCTGCAACCCTGATCTGCTTTTTATTTCACCATTCTTTCAACTCATCTGTATATAAGGGACTCAGTTATTTGCCTGACATTTGCTCAGGCACTAGGTATTTGTGCTAGGAAATGGGCACACAAAGATGAACAAGGTAATGGCACTGCCACCTAAGGTTATTCCAGAACGGCTGGTCAGCGTTCTTTTACGCAACCACAAAGTGAGAACAAGACTCTATAAAGAGGAACATCCAGAGAGCCAGAAAAGGCTCTTAAAAATAGAAATGTGAGAGTAGAAAGAAAAACTTTATATTAGAAAGGCAAAATCGAGGAAATCTCCCGGAAAATAAAAATACAAGGGAATAGAAAAGAGAAGAGCAACAGCAAGAGGAGCAGAGATAGACTCAGAATGTCCAACATCCTACTCACGGAAGCCCCAAAAAATGAGAACAGAGAAAAGAGAAGGGAGAACTTACCCAAGGAGTAACATGAGAATTTGCCTGTTACTACATTGCAGTCATCAGCACAAGGCTCGGACGGTCAATAGTTCAATAACTATTGGCTGGCTGGCTGTCTACTTCCACACTTTGTATGTAGCTAATGAAAATGTCACCCTTTTTGCTTGTCTGAATTCTGCCTACCTTTCAAGGGCAAGCTCATATTCTCATTCATTCACTGATTTATCTCCACCAAGCATATACTGAGGACCTACTATGTGCAAGACATTGGGGATGCAACAGTGAACAAAACATTCAGCTTTTGTCCCTGATGGAACTTACTTTCTAGTTGGGAAAACCAATTTTAAACAACGAATAACAACGAATTCTACTCGTGGTGTGTTTTTCAGGGATAAGTCTGGTGTGTCAGGAGGTCATACACGGATGTCACGTGACCTCATGTGTGGTGCATGGGGGACGGAAGTTTCGGGAAAGCATCTCCGAGGACAAGATGTGGAGGCTGAGAGCGAAGGAGGAGCTGGAACGAGCTAAACCGAGGTTGAGAGGAGCGCTGTGGACAGAAGAAACAGCTTGTGGGAAGGTTTGGGGGTTAAAGGGAACATGGCAACTCTGAGGAACAGAAAAAGTGACAGTGGCCGCTGTGCAGGACCACACACAGAGAGGGGAGCACACGGTCTGAGCAGCTACGTGAGCAGGGCCAGGCCATACCAGGCTCCGAAGGCTGTAATAGGAAGTTCCTATTTTATTCTAATAACAAGTATATGTCATTGGAGAGGTTTGGGAGTAGACAAAGGAAAGACTCCGTGATATTTCTGTTTCAGAGCTCACCCTGTGCTATTTCAGCGGTCTGCGGGGCTGCTGATGCCGTCCAGGCCTGGGCGGAGGTGTTGAGTCAGAGAGAAGAGCAGGTGCCCAGAGGTGCTGGGGAAGGTTCACGGGGACTGGCTGATATAAGGGATACAGGCCATGATCCATGCATACCCAGCAGCCTTGTGCTGTGATTTCTCTCAGGATACACTGCTTCCAGGAGGCAGATGGCAGGTGATTTGGTTCTTTCAGGGCTTGGCCTTTGCCAGCCAGGTGGAATGGAATGGAGGTGGCAAAGGACTGGGGATATTCACCAGGGAGTCATTGTAGTGATGGATCGTGAACTCCAGGATGAGCTCAGAAAGGAATAAAAGCAGAGAGAACTGACAGGAAGTGGGAAGGTAATGGGTCCCTAATCCTCCACAGGGAAGCACAGCAGGAATTGACTCCACTAGCTGGCTCAGCGGTGAGGGAAAGGAGAGCGGCCGCTGAGACTTGAGGCTTTCAAAGAAGCTGTGTGACGTGAGGGACGGAGGGGAAAGAGTCTGTTCTCTTACTGAGTGCCCATTGTATGCTAAGCAGTAGCCTCTTTGCACGTTCTGATCTCATTTCATCATCCCAAGGATTCAAGTTTATTTTTATTTATTTATTTAAATATATCTTTATTGATTTCAGAGAGAAGAAAGGAGAGGGAGAGAGAGAGAGATAGAAACATCAATGATGAGGGAGTCATTGACTGAGCCCGCAACCGGGCATGTGCCCTGACCCAGAATCAAACCCCGATCACCTGGATCCCAGGTCGACACTCAACCTCTGAGCCACACCTGGCCGGGCCCAATAATTCAAGTTTAAAGAAGAGAAATGAAAGCTTGGATAGGTCAGGTAGAGGGTGAAGGTGGAATTCACATCTAGGCTAGCTGTCCTCAAAGGCCCTGTGTTTTTCTTTAACCAGGTTTTTCAACCTCGGCACTATTGACATTTAGGATCAGGTGAGACTTCCCTGCGGGGTTGTCCTGTGCCCTGCAGAGTGGTTAGCAGCTTCCTTGGCCTCTACCCACTAGATGCCAGTAGCACCCCAACCCAGCTGTGACTACCACAAATGTCTCCAGACATTGCTAAATGTCCCTTGGGGAACAGAGCTGTCCCCGCTGAGAACCCGTGCTCTGAACCATGCAGCTGAGCTCATTCAAAGCGGTGCCTAAAAAGCCGTGCACCTGCAATGGGGAGACACCAGCCGGGAGCATATCCTTGCATTTTCACATGCTTTTGTGTGCTTTTTGAAAGCTGCCGCACTGACACGCGTTCTCTCTCTGATCCATGTACACGAGAGACAGTACATGGTTTGTCATAGAAAGTGATTTTTGGTGTCATGGGTTTACAGAGATGCCTCTTCATTTGCATTGCCCTTCCAGGAACCCGTCTCAGAATCACACAGGGCTTCTAACAGTAACTACAGGGAAACGATGGCTCTGCCTGCCACAGTCTAGGTAAAACGAACTTGGGGAGGGTCTCTACTGTAACTGTCCTAAAGGGCCATGTGCTGTGTACACAGTTCTGCTTCTGTGAACAGTCGAGATCCCCTTTCTACGTGGAGAGATGGGTTAGCAAGGCCTGGCTGAGCAGAGCCTGGGGAGGAACTTGGCACAGCCCCTGCTGACTTCATCCCTCCTGCCAGTCTGAGCTGATTTGTGGGGCTGGGTTTGGTGCCAGGGACAGGGTGGGAAACGGGAAGTAAATTCAAACAAAAGAACGCCCCTGAAGTGTCTGAAAAGAGGTTTTTGGCCCCATTCTTTCAGTGCTCTCAACCAGACGGAAGGTGCAAAAATTTCAAAAGCAGCCACGACCACTTTGGAGAAGGGGGTAGTGTATCCAGCACAGTGATATTATCACATCTATTTGTTGCACAAAGGACTTCATTGTATCACAAAATAAAACATGTTTCTCCTTCCATTTCCTGCTTTGTGACGAATCTTCGCAGCCTGGAAACTTGGCAAGGGTTGTTTGTAGACAAGCGCCTTCCAAAATATCTGATTGAAAGGGTTTTCAGATTGTTTTCCTGGCCTGCTGTGCAATTTGCAAACAATCTCTCTTTTTTTGGTCAGTGGTGGGTGGGAGGGATTGACAAAAGTATTTGAAATTCATTTCTAACATTTATAGAGAACCCTCTTCCAAGCCTGTTAGTTTCCAGCACCGGTAGCAACTGCAGTTCTTGCCATTAACTACGGAGCTCACATCTGGACCCCCAAATATCTTAGAGGGTCTGGTTCCAGGGTTACCACTGCTCCTCCTTCCTCCCTTCCATTCGGGATGCCTGATGCACACACCCTCTAAGGAAGTCTAATGCTTAAATCCTTTCTAGTCAGAGTTTCCTTAGATTCTCGGGTTTCCTCAGGAGTGAAACACTACCTGATCTGAAGAGAGAATTCATCGCCCGCAGGAAAAATCCAGTCAAAAAGTTCAGAGTGAGCATGGAAAGTCAATTTCTCATGCGTCTCAAACAGTAGAGCTTATGGCAAAGGGTTACATACTGCCTGATTCTATTTACGTAACATCCTCAAAATGACAAAATTACAGAGATGGGAGCAGATTAGTGGTTGCCGGGGATTGGGTAAGGGAGGAAGGGTGTGGCTATTAAGTATAGGGAATTCCTTTGTGGTGACAGAGTCTACGTATCTTGATAATGGTGGTGGTTACACAAGTCTGGCCAAGGGGTAAAATGTGACAGGATTACGTACCCAAAAAAAGAGTCAGGGCAAAAATTGATGAAATCTGAAGAAGGTCTGTTTGGTTAATTGCATGGTGCTAATGTGGATTTCCTGGTTTTGACCATGCCTGTAGATATATAAGATATCAGGAGACACTGAGGGGTGGGTACGCAGAACCTCCTTGTACTATTTTTACAACTTCCTGTGGGTCTATAATTATTTAAATATAAAAAGTTAAAAAGTTTAAAAAACCCCACCCAGACCGTATGGCTTCATAGCATCTAGCATGAGATGGTATGACCTATGGTAGGTGATTAAGAAAGGAATGAATTGAATTTCCGAATGAACGAAAGTTCTTTTGCATTATATTAATGGAAGTTTAAAAGAATAATGACAAGCGATTACATTTTTGCACACTTAACGTATCAGGCATTGTGCTAAGCATTTTATGCATCATCTCATCTAATCCTCATAAGGACTTTATGGAAAAAATTGTTCCTTTGAAAGGTAATTCTCCATATTTGGTAAAAGTGGAAAGAGGAGAAAGATAATTATGGCCCCGCAGGCGTGGCTCAGTTGGCTGAGCATCAACCCATGAGCCTGGGGGTCGCGGTTCGATTCCCTGTCGGGGCAGATGCCAGGGTTGTGGCTCCATCCCCAGTAGGGGGCGTGCAAGAGGCAGCAGATGGATGTTTCTCTCTCACTGATGTTTCTCTCTCTCCCTTCTTCTCTCTGAAATCAATAAAAATATTTTTTTTTAAAGAAGGAAAATTATTAATGACAAAAAAAATCAAGATAATAGTTAACCCTGGATGGTAGGAAGAGCAATGCTGTCCTGAGCATGGGCATGGGGGTGTGGAGACACAGCAGTGGGTATAGAAGGGGATTTGTTATATTTTTAATTTTAAAGTTGTATATATTCTCTATATATGTTTATATACTGGCATGCGTGCTATCATTTATATATAGTAAATCAGGTGGGCAAAATATATAAATATGAAAACAAAACAAGGCAGAACCAAGGGCAGTTAGTGGAGTAATGGGACTTGTTTCACTGACAAGGGCAGACCAACAGGGACAGTCGCTCCCAGAGGGGACACCAGTTCATATCTCTGGGTCACTGTGAGTGTTGGTGAGAAACCACACCAGACCCTCAAAAGAGGCCCCCCGCATAGACTATCGATCTGTCTTCCAAATGAGTAGTGCTGCGGGGGAAATGAAAATGATTTTCTGTGTAAACTCTGACAGCGGACGCGTGATTCATTAATTCCCCGCCAGCCCCGGCCCCACAGGGACATAGAGCCAACCCTCGGTGGCCTGCGCTGCGAAGGGAGCCGAGCATTCACGCTTCCCGGCGGCAGCACCTTCAGGGTGTGGAGGGAAGAGGGAGCCTGGAAGGGACTTGGAGAGCACGGGGCCGGCCGGGGCATGTGCGGATGGCCAGGAGAAGGTGTGGAGAAGCTGGGACTCACTGCAGGCTTCACATCTCCCGAGTGGCCCAGCGGACTGGACCCCAAGTCCAGGCACAGGGCCCCCTACGGCTCCGCACGCTCCCTGAGTCTCCGTAAGGGCCGAAGGGCGCTCACAGCGATCTACACAAAGCCGCCAATGCAGACACACACGCACACACGCAGAGGCAATGGGAAAATAGCCCAGGAAAACCAAATCCAGTTTGGAGTGAGGCTTTTGTTTGCAGAGTGGACTTGAAGTTCTTTCCTCAACTCCATGAGGTTTTAGGCGCCTTATCTGAGTGGATGTGAGTTCTACGGACAGGACTCGGGGGCTAGGAGCAAAAGAGGGACATCTGGAGATCTCTAATCTTAACTGCTTTCTTTTTAATTATAGAAAGAAATAATATGTGAATACTTGTCCCTTATAAAAATGCAAACAGTACAGATGGATCTAGAATGAGAAGTCGAAGCGCCCGTCCCCTGCCCTTCCCGAAGCCGCTCTCCTCCCTGCAGGCAACCCCTGCTCACACTGGGCCTGCGTCATTCAGACCTTTTTCTTCACACTTCTATGTAGACAGAAAACATGCATGTATGCAGTTTTAAAAAGATAAATGAAACCAGCTACCATCTGTATTATTCTGCGATTTGTTTTTTTCCTCTTAGCGAAGTGTCTGAGAAATCTTCCCTCTGGGTACACATGGGCCACCTCCGTCGCCTCAGTGACCGCATTGCAGCACAGCTGGTGTAACCATCCTGGTGACGGACACGAGCCTGAGTCCAAATGTACAAGGAGCAGTGGACACCCCCGTGCACGCGGCTGGGCTTGGGCCGTCCGTGTGAGCGTTTGGTAGGATCTGTTCCCAGGAGTGGAAGAGCCCAGTGTCTGCACGTTTGACTAGAAACATTCAGGGTGGCCAACAAAAGTCTGTACAGTGGTCCCCCCGTATCTGCAGTTTCAGTCACCCGTGGTCAACTGCTGCCTGAAAATATTAAATGGAAAATTCCAGAAACAAACAATTCATAAGTTTAACATGTGTGCTGCTTGAGAGGTGTGTTGAAACCCCATGCCGTCGATGCCTGGCCTCTAGCCTGGAAGGTCAGCGACGCCATCCCGGAGGCACTGACGTAGTGGAGGACGGCCTTACCTTGCCTGCTGGGCCTCTGGCTGGCTGTGTGCCTCTGTGGCTCAGTCTGTGAAATGGTGTAAGTAGAATCCAATCCGAGAAGCGTGTGAGAACTGTATTAATCTAACGACATTCTTACTAAGAGTCCCTGGGATTAAGATCTCCTTGCTGTGCACAAATCACCTGAATGAATTAAACATGGAATTGAAGGGCTCCTCGTGTGCTACTTGAACTCTTTTCTGTACCAGAAATAAAATGAAAATGAAATAATTTTCTCTTTCAAATAAGTATTATATACTGCAGGCTTCACTGGCTCCATTAACACTGTCCAATGGCACAGAGGCAATTATATTATTTATAACGTACAGATGCTAAGAGGCTCCTTCAAATTAAGGTAGACAAGCATTGTGGGATCATTTCCCTCCTTACTCTCCCACCCGGCATTTCTCGCTGCCTCTCTCTCTCCTTCCAAAACCTACAGGTTGGTGTGTGTTTTTTAAATGACTCCAGAGCAGGCAGATGTTTTCAAAAGGTGTTTCTTTCCTCCGTGCTTCGAGCAAGTCAAAGCCAGCACCACCACGAGACTGGTATGGGAATCCCTCGCTATACTCTGGGTGGGCCATGGTTTGGGTGCAGGTTACTGTCCCTGTGTCAGCTTGGTACTCACGGAGTGTCGTCAGCAAGGAAGACGCCTGGCAGAGCAGTCACTGACCGTGGAACAAGTTCTATTAAACTACAAGGGGATTCAAGTTACGGAAGCCCTCCTCACCTTCCTCCACAATACGATAAGAATGGAAATATTAGTTAACGTTCAGGGAGCACTCACAACATGTCATGGGTTTCACACACATTTCTAACCTGATGAGGAAAATGGAAATCAACAATGTTAAATAATTTGCTCAGTGCCACCCCATAGAAGGTGGAGCTAGGGCTGGGATCCCAATCTTTCTGGCATCCAAACACAAGCTTTTCCCACCTGTGGTGGTTTTAAAAGAAATGGCTGTGAATTCTTTTTCTTTTCACATTGAGAGGTAGGGTCTACGTTCCCCCCCCTTTAAATCTGGGTCTGCTTGTGACTGCTTCAACCGATAGAGTGTGACTGAAGCAACACTATATGGCTTTTGAAGCTGGGTCACTGAAGGCCATGAACCTCTGCCTTGTTTCCTGGAACATTTGACCTTGGAACCCTAAACTGCTAGTAAGAAGCCTACTATTCAGATGCCACTGTGGTAAGTGGAAGACCAAAACACATGGACTGGGCATATGTTTAAGCATTGCAGCTACAGTTGACAGTTCCAGCTAAGCCCCAACCCTGAGACATCCCAGTCCAGGTGCTAGACATGCAATTGAAGAAGCTCTAGATGATTCCAGCACCCATCATCCAATTATCCTAGCTGAAGCCAAGGTGCTGTGGCACACAGGCAGGCTGTCCTGGTTCCTGTCCAAATTCCTGACTACAGAATCCTGAGTGTCTTGGGGTGATTTGTTGTGCAGCAATATTTTGCACGGTTGGAAGGGATTTTGGGTGTTGACTAAGCTACCTTCTACCTACCCAAAATCTCATCTGTTTCTAAGGAGAGGTCACGCATTGGTGGCGAATGAATTAATTTGACATTCAGAAGAATTATGTTTGGCTCCCAGAATTTTTGAGTTTTAATAATAATTAGATTTTACATGAAACCTAAGTTTCCACTTCCTCTCGGACTATCAAGATCTGGAAATGGTGGCTAAGAAAACAATGCTATGTTTCTGAATAGAAGCTACCTCCTTCTTGTGGATCTTTGCTCTTTAGTGTTAGGGTACTTAGCACTCTGATTGCCTTCCTGCCCTTCCTTCCTGCCTGTGTTCTGTGGGTATTAGTGTTTGTAGACCCTAAAGATGGATAATCCTATAGCTTGTTTGTGAGTCTGAAAAGGTACTTAAGAATTTTTGTTTCTTCCACTTTCATCTTCTAAAATTCAAGTACGAGTTGCACGGTTGTAATCTACTTTGCATGTATAGTAATTATAGTGATGGCTAGAATACCTTTTAATGCTATAAAATAGTACAGCTTAAGATGATCATTAAATCCTAAGTCTTATATTTAAGCATCCATCTGTCATGATAAAGAAAGATGGAAGAGAAGTTGATTAGGGAAAAAAAATCACTATCTTGCACTCAGTTTGATAAATAAGACTATACTTAAATATGGACTTAATGTTCACTCCATTTGGGACTTATGAATGGATTTGTTCTTGTGGAAGACCTTTCCTTACCAGATCCCTTTCTGGAAAAGAATTTGGATTTTGGCGTGGATCCATCCCTTTGTGGTTTCTGAGTTGAAACACAGCTCTTTTGTGCAGCCATGATAAATCATTTGATTTAGGAGAGCCATCAGGGAAAGTAGTGGCTATTTACTTTGCTGGGGTTAGTAGAATATTAATGTGACTGCTTGCCAAGTGACGGGAGGGGCAAGAGAAAGAGAAGAAAAAATTTCATGTTTACGAAACCCTTAAAATTCAGGCCAGAGCAGAACAACCCAAATCTGTTTTCATTGGCAGCATGGCAGAAGGGAATGTCTTATGATTTTTTAAAATAAAATTTCAAGGTTAAAGAACATAGGAAGTGATTACAAGAGAATTTGTGAAAACTCTTCCTCTAGAGATGTTTGATAAAAAAACAAAACAAAACACAAGGCTTTCTAGATAGAAGCAAGTTATTCCAACTTTGGAGGAAGGCAGAGGTAGGAGATAGGAAAGGCCGATGTAAATGTTATGGCCTTTTGAAGTCCCCATTAGAGCTTTAATAGCTGCTGCTTACTTTGATCAATGGCTATAGACCCATAGCAGAAGGCTTTAACAAAACTGGCTTGGATTGGGGTGTGTATTGGATGGTCATTACTTACTACAGCTGATAGGTGTTTACTGTTAGCATTGTGTACTTACGAGGTTAATGCAATCTTGACACCATCCATGTTTCCAGATTATTCTTCTGGCCCTGTCCAGCATGATGTAAATCGCAAAGAGGGCTATCCACCTCATAGACAAATTGCCACATAGTAATTGTTTTGGCTTCTGACTTTCATGTGTAGGTTTCAAGTTTTAGGAAAATTGTTAAAAAATGAGAGAATAATACAACTTTTTCCACATTCCATGAGGCACACTTCCCTTTTAGTAACCATGTGAATCTTCTTCTCCTTCAAAGAAATATAATCCAGTCCTTTACATCTGATGACTAAAGCCTGTCCCACTGTGGTAGATGCTGTGATGTATTTGCCATAGCCATCTTCAGAAATGAAGAGCTTCACTCCTCATTTTGTGAGGGTGTGAACAGAAAACCTCCAGCTGCCAGCCCCCTATTGTGTTTGCCTTGGCAGGAGAAACTCACCCAAATTTACCACCCTTCTAGGGGCAACATATATCATATCCAATCACTGATCAAAGTAGGGATATGCAAACTTCCACAAGACCACCCTCACTTCCCACACTGACTGCAGAGTCTTAAGGTCTTCAAGGCTACCTTCAGTTTCGATAATTCACTAGAAGGACTCAACTCACTGAAAGCTGTTATGCTCATGTTTATAGTTTATTGCAGTGAAAGGATGCAAATTAAAAACATCCAATGACAGAATGCAAGAAAATTTCACACAAGGAACTTCCAGTTGAATTCCCAGGGGAACTGTGGAAAGCACTATTTTCCCCAGCAACAATGTGTGACAAAACACTTGGAGTATTACAGGTAAACTCACCTGAGTCTTAGTGTCCAGAGTCTTTATTTAGGGCTCCATCGCATGGACATGGTTGACTTCCCACATGGCTGACCTCAGTCTCCAACTCCTCAAGAGGTCAAGTTGATACTTCATGACCCAAAGTACCTACCATAAACCATATTGTTAGGCTATCTACAATGGCCCAAGGCCTCTTGGTAAACAGAGACACTTTTATCAAACAGGACATTCCAAGAGCTTAGAGATGACCTCCTAGGAGCTTAGGGCAAAGGCAAGATTTCTCTTTTGACAAAGTTAAATTCTTTATAACACAGGACATAAAGACCCTGCTCCCCCTATTCTGAAGGGTCATACTGGTTCCATAGCTCACTGTAGGGTAAGCTGAATTCTTCAAAAATGCAACGCAACATTTGTCCCTCTACCCAATCTTTTTTGCTTTCCTTCCCTTCCTCAGGTGTCAATTCTAAGATCATTTCCTAATAATTCACCTGCATACTCTTCTACATCTCAGGATCCACTTCCAAGGGAACCCAACTTGCAACAGCTGGTGCCACAAGTGGTCAAGAAATCAGATACTGGAGTGGGATTTTAGAGCTGGGTCATTTGCTCTCCCATCCCTAGTGGGAGGTGGAGCACAGATAACCCCTGACACAAATAACCACATAGCAATGCCAGAGTTAAAGCTTTCACTGGCAGTGAATTAGAATTGCATCCTGGTGGAAGAGAATGCATTTAGCACATGTGATCAATCAGGTACTGAGAAATACTGGGGAAATATTAACTATAAGAGGGTGAAATTGTGTGGCTATTGTTAAATGTAATTGATGTTCTGGAAAAATATAAGAAGCAAGTGATTATTCAGAAATTAAAAGCTAAAGAGGGCCTTCTTGATAGCATATAAATAGGCTTTCATCTCCTTCATGAGATGGTGAAGGGAGGCAGCTCTAGGGTGACCAATTATCCTAGTTTGCTAGGGACTGAGGATGTAGACAACATGTGGGACATTTAGTTTAAAAGTAAGAAAGCTCAGGGCCAACTGCAATACGTTGTTCACCCAGGCAATAAGTTCACTATATGAATAATTGCACTCTAAAGTTTTAATTCCCAACCAATGTAGATTGGCTATGCCGTAGTTGGGAAAGAATTCTGCCACATAGAATGGAAACATCTAAGTTCTACTCCAAAATCTTGAATCCTAAGAATCCTCTAAAGCTTTTGATGCCGAAGAAGTGGCCTTCTTCACCCTATTAAGGACTGGTACCTCCCCCTTGTTTGAAGATTGTACAGAGGGCTGTTACACACAAACCAGCTCCTCTCCAGGACCTTCCCTGTGTTGTCTACTTGGTTTAAGTCACAATATAGCCATGCTGGAGACATACTGGGCGTGATGAGGAAGGGAAGGCACTATACTCTAGAGGAGCTTCAGAATCTAGCCAACGTGTACCAACGGGAACTGGGACAGTACTCATGGGACTGAATTCTGAGATGCTTGATCAAGGAGAGCATGGAACACAGAGTTGTGTAAGGGAGAGTTTATTGATTTGGGAGTGTTTTCCTGAGATACAGAATTTCATACCCTGGCAAGGACTCTGAGAGATAATTCGAATATAATAATAAGATGGTTCTTAGAAGTGCATTAAGTGAGGTAGAAATGCAAGATTATCACAGAACATGAATTTGGAGGAAGGGGTTAAAAGACTCAGAGAAGGGCACATATTAGAATGGGTAGACTATAGAAGGCAAAAAACCAACCAGAGGCCCATGTCCTATGGGAGGGGAGAGGGCATATTACAGAACATACCATTTCCTAAAGAAATAAGGGAAGCTCTAATGAGAGAGGGACCAGCATCACTGGGGGATTCCGTGTCAGGCCAGGGCTGATGGTAGGAAATTACATCGCAGAACTGGATGCACAGGTAGCAATGGGGATAATGGGACCCTGAAACAATAGAGGTCAAGTGCCAGGACTTTATTACTAGAGACAGATAGACATAAATGTTGTAATGACTGGCAGGCCTCACCTGCAGAGTGATGAAAATATTTAATAAGATATGGCATTCCTCAGGGCAAAACAGGTGGCAGCCAACAGGGTACCACTCAAATATACAAATAAAAGAAATTAAGGAAGTGTGATTAGGAGGCTCAAAGCAATTACCCAATTAAAAAGTTAACAATTCTTGCCCAGTTTCCTAACCTGAAGAAGTGTTTTGATCCAGAATCTATTGCTTGTAGGAGATATCAAATTCCCAGGAGGAAGAAGCCAGCAATACATGGAAACTATACATAGTGGTAATTCCCCAGCCCTTCCCCAAAGTCACCTACATCCACTTACTCAAGTAACTATACACTGAGGAAAAGGGATTATCTAAACATCTTAAGGACTGTTGGATGTTTTTTTCCAAGTTGATGTTGATATCTAGGGACCCTGGGTGTCATCATGCTTCCTTTCTCTCTCTCATCCCCACTGTTATAGTGAGAGCGTAGAGAGGCCAATAATAAATACAGTCCTGGCCCAGGTCCATTTCACAGTGAGTCCATTGGGACCCAACTGGTAGACCCAGTTCTCTGAATTTATAATTGGAAGAGATGTGTTTTGTGGTTATCACAGCCTCTGAATGGATCCTTGGTCTATGGGGTAGGAGCAACCATAATAGGGAAGCGTGAATGGAAATTTCTGAAACTGTCTCCCACCACACACCCAGCCAAGACAGTAAATGAAAACATTGCCTTGGTGGAGGGAGGAAAGACAGATATTAGGGTTTAAGACCTAAATATGGTTCCTGTCATATTCCCCTTTAATTTATCATACTGACCCCTACAAAATCCAGACAAATCCTGGATAATATAGTCAACTAATGCAAACTCAACCAAGTAGTAGCCCCAGTCACTACCGTGGTATTTATACTGGAGCAGTTTAACACAACCTTGGGTACATGGCATGAGGTCACTGATCTGGCAAATGCTTTCCTTCTCGGAGAACAGGGTCAGAAGCAGTTAGTGTTCACTTGCAATGGACAAGAGTATACATTTACAATCTTGCTCTAGAACTATGTTAACTCTCCCACTCTCTGTCATCGTGTAGTAAAAAAGAGACCTGGTGTGTTTGGTGGGAGGAATATTGATTAATATGTGTGAAATATGCCTTGGATAGCCAAAAATCAGGTAATTTTCCTAATAGAGCTATGGGAAGAGAGAACTTCTGCCTCCTGAGGAACTAAAATGTCCTTCACTAGAAGTGTCCTAGCATGAGTTAGGTACCTCTTGTCATGGCCATTGTGGAAAGGACCCATGTTTCTGACGGATGTAGTTGGAATTGCCGCCTTGAGATTCTCTTATTTTGAAATAGATGGATGAGAAAGAATGAAGTAGGTGAGGCCAGGATGTTAACTTTAGAAGAACACCTTCAGGTTTGTACTTTGAGTCAGATGCCAAGAAATAAAAAAATTCCAATCACCCAATGGTGTGGACTTAACTAGGTTTGGAGATGGCATGTGTTTCAGAAAACAGTTCATCGCTTGGGTGTCTACTTTAAGCATATTTCAAACTCTCCAGGTTGATTAGGGCTGTTCATATCTTGCTATCCTTTGGCTTTATCTCATATTCCAGTGACTGCTGTGCTGATCAGTTCAGCACAGATCTCCGCCAGTTTCATGGGTGTAATCCTTAGGCCTGTGCTATGGCGCCTCATTGTGCATCTTCTCTTTCGCTGCAGGGTGGGGGTGCCTTCAGGAACTGCTTGGCTCATGCATGTGCAACCCAAAATCGTGCAGGAAGTTATGCTCCATGGGACAATCCTTGACCAATGGGCAATAGGAGCGGATGGAGCAATACTTTCTCTCTTCTTCCTTGGTGGACACATGGGCATCCCACATGGTTCCATGGGATCCAGCACCCTGTCTCATATAATGGTGGCCAACTCAGTAATGCATCCTCATATTGGCTCTTTCATCTTTCCTATTTTTCCCCTTTGCCTTCCACTTGTTCTTCCTAAGGTAACACCCCAAATAAACAACTGCACTCAAGCCTTTGTCTCAGGCTCTGCTGTTGGAGTGAATGCTGCTTATGTTCTGTAACATGATAGTTTCATAGGTGCTCCCCCCAGATGTTACTGGGAACTACATTGTCACACACAACCTCCAGTGTGTGTGTGTGTGTGTGTGTGTATGTGTGTGTGTGTGTGTGTGCCCCTTCTCTGTCCTCACTTGTTTTCTAAGTTACATAAAACAGCAAAGCAGGTCCAGATCCATTCTGAGCAAGAAACACATTTGAGGAATAATAGCTGTGAGCACATTTTTTCTGATTGTTTTTTATCTGTCAAGCGCTGTGCTAAATGATTTATATGCTAATTTACTCCTTCACTTAATCCTATGGGACAGGCACTACTGTTGTTCCTATTTACACACACACACACACACACACACACACACACACACACACGGGAAACAGGCCGAGAGAATTTTAGTAACTTTCTTTAAGTGGCTTGGCTGGTGAATGGTGAAGCCAGGAGGCCATCTGATTCCACTGCCTGATGTCAGAGCAGAGCTCTTAAATACTAGAAATCCCAAGATGCAAATCAATACTAGGCCCTGTGGGGGTGATTAATGGTGTTTGATTACCAGCATTTAACGTGCGAGCATTAAGATGGGATTGCACACTCAGTCGATTTTGCTCAGGCAGCCCAGAGAGTAGCCAGACTCCTCCAGGGGCAGTGGAAGGTCTCATTCACCAGGCAGACGAGGGTCAGCTGCAGGGGGCCGCCTGGCCTCCTATCTGGCTTTGTCTGATTGTTGAAGAAGGGTGGACTCTACGATATTTATTTATGGATATGTATAATGTTTATGATTATTTACGATATTTGTAAATAGATGGCTCTGCCGGGTAATTTATGGTTGCTTCTTGAGCTTTTAATCATGGAGATGGCCTTAAAAATAATTTCAGTCTGTCTTTAGAAGACAAATAGATGGTGTTTGCCATGCTAGGCTTCAAGTAGGAGCTGCTGGTGACACCTGGGCAACGAAACAAATAGGATTAGGCAATTTACAAAAGTGCTTGCTTTCTCAAAACCTTCTCACTGGCCTCACTTCTTCACCTTATACTGAAGTATAATGTTTGTCTTAATTAGAAGAAACAGGTCATGACCCCAAAGGCAAACAGATCCATTATTCCTTAAGAAATGCTCTAATCCTCCAACCTGAGCTCAGGCTGCATGGATGAGGGGCATACTGGGAGGGGGTAATTTTTTGTTTTAAATGGCTGCTGAGCAAACATTTCCTTCTTCCCACCACAATCAGTTTCCAAAGCAACCCACTAATGTCTTTCTGAGGCCGGTACGTAGACTCCAGACCCCAGCCCTGGTTCACCTGCTTGGTCCTTTGATGAAAGCAGTCACACACACCATGTCCGCTCCCCAGGATGAGGCTCATCTGAACAATAACCGCTGAGGTTTCCTTTCAACTGTCCTTTTCAAAACATGGTCATTCATGCATCCCACAGTTTACAATATGTGGATAAATTTTTCTTTGTCATATGACTTGGAGTTATTTGCATGAACCAATTTTATTAGTTTCCTGGGACTCTGGCCCCAAATGAAAATGAAAGAAGAACCATGGTGACAAGAAGTATAACTGATGAGTTCTGTGTCCTTTGGTGGGCTTTTGGAGCATGTGCTAGGACTGACGAGGGATTCAGAAGTGAATCAGACGCAGAACATGCCTTCAGGAAGCTCGGGAGGGGTTTGTTAACAAGTATACCCCAAATAACTAAGATATGAGAGAGTCAAATTTCATCACTATAGAGAGAGGGCTATAGGAGCTGAAGAATGAGATTATTTCAAACTGAAAAGATCCAGAAGGATTCCAGCTTTGTAGAATCCTGTGGATTTAGTCTTGGAGGGAGGGTTGGATTTGAACACTCAGGGAAGGGTTGGGCTGGGAAGGGCATTCCAGAGGGAGGGAACAGCCTGTGCGAAGGCAGAGTATGCAAATGCCAGAGTGTGTGGGGAGTCTGAGAGCAGTGGGGAGGCTGGGAAACTGAGGACAGATGGTGCAGGGATTTGCCCATTGCGTGAGGAACTGTGGGGTTGCCCCTTGGATGATTTAATCTTTTGCCAGTGGAGGCTGTGCTTTGTCGAAGATCATGTGGTTAGCAATTGGCAGTTGGGTGGATTTCAGCCCCCACCTCCAGGTTCTCAGTTCATTAAGTTCTCTCTTCCTCACTTTAGATTACGAGCGGCAATTTTACAATCTTTGCTTTATTTTGGGTCATCTATGACAGATACCTTAAAGAGCCCATTTTGGGCAGTTAAATGCAGCATGGTCGTGAGGGCTTAATCTTGGAAATCTACCAGCTTTGTGGTTAACTGTGAAGAGATTTACTCTTGCTTTCCTTCCACCCTCCCTCACCCGTTAGGACAGGAGTTGGGCCAGGTCTGAGCCAGCAAGGCCTTGGCAGCAGGCACGTGGCTAGGGCGTGCGTGTGCGGGAAAGGAGGATGTGTGTACGTGCGTCTATGCCTGATGTCTCTGTACCAAGGCCAAATATGAATCACCTTTGGACTTTTTTGTTCAGTTGGCTTGGCATGGGCAAAAAGCCAGGACAAAGAAGAGTTTTGCTTTGCCCCAAAGTGTGTTTACTCCTGGGCTTAGCTGGAGCCCAGGGAACAGGGAGTATTTCACTGACTAGGAAAGCCCTTTCTTAAAGTTGGCCACGTCTGGCTTAGCTGAGAGACAGAGGCAAAGAATTTGTGCACTCGAACATTGGAAGGGGCCTTACAGACCAGTTTCCTGAAGCTTCCCGTGACAGCACATGGCTTCTTGAGTCAGGCTAATATGTGCCTCTTGGGGTTAGTCTAATGGGCAACAAATAGTAACTGAGAGCTTAGTATTTGCCAGGCAGGGATGTCTGAGGGTGAGTGAGGTGAAGCTAGAACGTGTTAGGAATGGTGGCTTCCGCTGTGTGCAGCAGCACTCTGGAGCCTAGGAACCCAACGTACAAGAATGTCCTGGTGGGGGCAAGGGTTCGTGTTCCTGGAGTTTAGCTCTGCAGCTTCTCTCCTCTCTCAAAGCCCATGTTTTTAGCTGATACCATCCTTATTTTACAGACTTAGCACCCAGGAAAACATCTGCCATTGCACTAAAACGAGGAGCCAGTTTTTAACTTTTCTGTTAAATCCTTCCTATGTTTTGTAATTTTTTTGGTGGTCATTTTAGATGCACCTTATTACTTCTTTTCATTTTGTTTTTTTTTCTTGGGTTAGAATTTACTATTTGTATTAATTTCCAAGGGGAGCTGTAACAAATTACTACAAACAGGGTGCTTAAAACAAAAGAAATGTATTTTCTCACAGTTCTGGAGTCTTGAACTCTGAGATCAAGGTGTCAGCAGGGCCATGTCTGAAGCCTGTGTGGGAATCTGTCCTTGTCTAGTCCTAGCTTCTCGTGGCTCCCAGCAGTCCTTGACACGCCTTGGCTTACAGATGCATCACTCTAATCTCTGCCTTCATCATTATATGACCTTTCCCCCTGTGTCTCTGTGTGTTCACATGGCCTTCTTATAAAAATACCAGTCATTGGATTTAGGACCCACCCTGCTCCAGTATGACACTATCTTAACTAATTAAATCAGCAAAGACCTTATTTCCAAAGAAGGTCGCATTCTGAAGTTCCAGGTGGATATAATTTGGGGGTCAGGGGGACACTGTTCAACCCAGTATAGGATTCATAAAGGGGTTTCAGAAGAAAAGGAAGGGTACATAGTAGATGATGAATTCACACTATTGTCTTCCATCTGCATTTTATCTTTCAGAACTCTAGATTACCTGGTGTGACTGGGGTACAAGGCTCTAAAGAGTTGTGGAGTTGGTGGTAAGAGCTCCTGAGTGCACCGGGGAATGGGTCTGGAGGGTAGCATGGTCCTCCAGGTTGGGCTGGGACACTGACTGGTCAGTTTTGGGCAAATGCTACTCTTTCACAATGGCTCCTTTACTAAAAGGAGTTAAGAAAGATAGATTCTTGCCTTGGCTCAGACATTTACTACGATGTGACTTCAAACAAATGATATCATTTCTCTGAGCCTCAGTTTTCTCACCTGTGACTTAGGAATAGCAGTAATGCCTGCCTGTCCTACCTCCACAGGGTGTGGTAAGGATCAAGTGAGAGAGGAAATATGCTAAGTCCTTGCCCACTTGCTGATGATCACATCTATGCTTCTGAAGTCACGGTGACCTTTTAGAAACACACATGAATTCCCTTTACTTCCTCGTTTTAAGCTATCTAATTGCTCCTTTATGTTTAAGATAAAGCCTAGACTTGTTCACACAAGGTCTAGTAAGCTTAAAAGGTCCTATAGAATCTGGTGCCAACATACCTTTCAGCCCCAGAGCTCCCTATAGGTCCTACCGCTCCCAAGTACTCTTCTCTGAATATTCTAGCCCACACTTGAAAGTTCATTTTCTAGACCACTTATTTCAGCACTTGATTGTACTTTGACTTCAATTATTCTTTCTTTCTTGTAGGACTACCTAATCAAGTAAGATCTGCAGAAACACAATAATAAAAGCAGAGAGCTCCAGCTGAAGTGGAAACCTCCCATCTGCTCATCTCTTATTTTGTTTCTGTCTTTGCTCTTTCCATGACCCTCTCCCCACAACCTTGGGTTTGTGGAGAACTGCTTGAAAACCATTGTATAGACTTTAGTCCAAAGTGGAAGAACTACACGCACACACACAAACACACGTTCTCTCTATGATGGTATTAAAATTATAGTAGAGATTGCTTTAAAAAGAAAACAACCTTATGAAAACTAAAAGGAGTAAATGTATATTATGGGGGAAGTAAAGGTTCATATCTTTCAACAAATATCTGGAAAGAAGAAAACATATGGAGAAACAATTGGCTAGTAAAAAATGTGCACTTGGGCTTTAGCAAAAGGAGAACATCCATTGCCAAACGGCTAATAGGAAGGCTCTGTCCTTGGAGACAACACGCATGGCAGAGGGTGGGAGTAGGAAGTGGGCTTGAAAACAGAAGACAGATTGGTCTTCGGAACTGTTGACCCCACTCCCTTCATTTTTCCTGTGCAACCTAAAACAGCCCTTGCCCGCAGGCTGAATCTTTTCTAAAGAAACTGAACACATTCCTTGGGAGGACCAGTGTGAGGGTTACTCCTCCAAAGCGAGGCTCTCCTCCTTCTGGCGTAGAGGAGTCTCAAACATTACGGCTGGTTTCCTACCTGTTCACTTGATAAGCTGAACCTTTATTCACAGAACTCCTGGTCAACTGTTCTGCTGCTTCCTTCTTAAACATGAAAGGGTAAGAAGATCAAGGAAAGGGAGTAGCAAGCTCTCTGGGGCCTCTTGAATAAAGGCTGTAATAATTCCATTCACGAGAGCTCCACGCTCATGGCCCACGCCCCTCCCAAAGGCTCCAGCTCCTAACACCATCACGTTGGGCGTTAGGATTTCAACATATGAATTTTGGGGGACACAGACATTTAGATCATAGCAATCAGTCTGGTGTTGAACATCTTAACAAAAACACTGGATGCTAGAAGACACGGAGCATTGCTTTCAAAGTTCGGAGTGAATGTGATGTTTGTTCTAAAATTCTATACCTGGCTAATCTATCAATCAAGTTTGAGGTTGGAATAAAGATTATTTTTTTTTCAAGAACTCAGAAAGATTATGACCATGCATTCTGTCTTAGGAAGCTATTAGAGAATGTGTTTCAGAAAAAAAAAAATCAAGGGAGTGAACTAAGAAAGAGGAAGCCATGGGAGACACAGGCTCCAAGGTAGAAGAACTGCAGACAGAAATCCTAGCCTGTCAGCTGGGCCTCAGGACTCAGGAGAAATTAGTCCCAGCTGAAGAGGAAAGACATGGATGCTGTGTAAGGAGTTTTGGCACTGGGGGGGGACAGGGGAACTTACAGGGGAAGCTGTATATTGTGAGCTTTGAAAATTGTTAGACTGCTATGACGTTATGAAAAATGAAACGAAAGAAGCAAAGACTTCGGGAACACAACAAGAGCAGCACTATACAAAAAAGGGATGATTCAAATATAAAGCAGACTCATCCGTAGCATGATTTTGACCCATCGATGGAATGTGAAGGAGAACCCATTTGAACAGATGCCAAAAATGTTATTTTCCCATTTTGGGGACTTAGAATTCACTTGTGTAATTCATGGAGGAGTTAACTAAGGTTTCAAAGAGACTATAAATATTATTTATCTTGATAATGTACCCACTGTAGGCATAGCTGATAGAGTTCAGGGAATGGAAGAGAGGGAGAAGGAAAGGGTGTGAATAGCGAATGGAACAGGACATGAGGCTTTAATATGCCACAGGATGTTGCAGGTTGAGTGGAAGAACTAAAAAGGGGGATGTTACTAAATTGGGATGAGGAAGGGGGAGGGGAGGAAGGTAGGGGTGGCCTCGGTGAGTTACATTTTCATCTATCCTTATATACAGTCAGTATATAAAGTCTAAAGTTAATAAATCAAGAAATAGAGCTATACATCTATTATATAGAGATTGGAAGTCACCACCAGGAGAAATAAAGAAAATGATTAAAAGTGCTTGCCTCTGGGAAGCAGGACTGGGTGGCACAGGGGGCACATATATTTTCAATGTAAGTCATTTCAAATAATATTTCATTTTTTTTTTTTAACCATATACATGTTTTACTTACTTAACATTAAAAAATAGACATATACCCAAAGAAAACTACTGGGTGACCTTTGGAACTTACTCTTAGTCCTCAATTTCAACTATAATTGGCTGAAATTTCAGCTCAGTTGAATATAACTGTAATTAAAAATCTCAACTGCCTAATGGCAGACAATTAGCTGAAGCTGTCAGGAGACAAAAAGAATGAGGGGCAGTTTGAAGACTTCGCTGTAAGGCTTGGCAGCAAACTGCCAAGGATTCCCGCTCCCCGACTCTTCCTTCGTGCCTTCTAATCCCAAGGAGGCAGCAGGATTTATGGCAGGATCCTTGGCTTTGGACTTCATGGCGGATCTCCATTCAAGTCTTGGCTCCACCACTTATTGTCTAGGAGACCTTGGGCAAGTTATTTAACCTTTTTGAACCTATGTTTTGTTAGCTGCAAAATAGAGATAATACCTACCTAGCAGTGTTATTATAAAGATTGAATGAAATGATGTAAGTGCTGACCATAGCATAGTGCCTGGCACACTGTAGATACTCAATCAGTAGCTATTAGAGAGAAACACATTTTAAATGGTTGAGACACTTGTTCTGGAGATACGTAGGGTTTTTCCACTTGGCAGAATTTGAAATGTTGCTGTGAAGTCTTCTGTTTTAGCCTTCATAATTCCCTTGCCAGGAAAAGCTAATAGGCAGCATCAATATTACCACTCTCGCCCATGGCAGGCATAGCTAATTGATCTTAGTATTTTGTCTGCTAAGCTTGGATTTGGCTTTAGGATCTTTTTCAGAACAGCTTTTGAGATAGCCATTACCAATCAATGGGAATTGGTACTTGAGGTAAAATCTATTCCTCATGTTTGCCTAGATAGATAATAGATATATGAATACAATCAGTCGTCCTGATGGCTAGGTGACCATATAGTCACATGCAAGTAATGCTGTCCATCAAATTTCTATGCTCAAACACAGTGACTCCCCACTGGTACTTGGAATGTCATAATTTTGGAGCTTCATGGACAGGTCTTAGTGACTCTGCCAGCTAGCGTCTTTCTCTAAGGGTTCATCATGATTAGTAGGGAAGGAATCTTTGTGGGATGAAGACAAAGACTGGATGACTCTAGGGAACATCATGGAACTGTTTGGGTTGCCAAGGGATTCATCACAGGTGGGGCCTCAGATGCACTTGATTTCAATGACTGCAACCTCCAGGCCCCAACCAAATCCTTAGGTCTATTAACTATCTTAATACCAGTTGGTGAAATGTCTTCAAGTTTGTCTGCCAGGCTGCTTCTCCCAGACAGTCTTATCTCCAGGACACTTCCTATGGAGAGGGTGGACCAAGCCCTTCCAAGTGTCTTTTGTTAAGTTTGTAGAGAGCTTTCACATTTACTCACACATGCTAGCTTTTAAGTTTCTAAATATTTTTAAATTTTTTAAAAATTTATTTTTATTTTTATTACTTTAAAAAAATATGTCTTTATTGATTTCAGAGAGAGGAAAGGAGAGGGAGAGAGAGATAGAAACATCAATGATGAGAGAGTCATTGATCGGCTGCCTCCTGCACGCGCTTGACTGGGGATAGAGCCCACAACCTGGGCATGTGCCCTGACCAGGAATTAAACCCTGATTGCCTGGATCCTAGGTCGACACTCAACCGCTGAGCCACGTCTGGCCAGGCTAAGTTTCTAAAATCTTAATCCCGACTTCACCATAGCATGTTTCTATAAGAATGGATGCAGGGGAGATGGTTTCAGGGAGGGAGAGTCCATGGATGGTGGGTGGTGGAACCTCCTTAAAAGAATCCAGTCGAAGGCGCTGCACCTGAGGTTAGAAGAAGACCTTGCTTTGTCCTCATGAGAGGACAGGGGACCCCAAGCTTTGGACTTGGGGTGGTTGACCCTTCACTTGTGTTGGTTTAAATGTTATTTAACAGTTACCTCCTTTATGCTTTACCTGAGAGGAAAACAAGCAAACCCCAAAGCCAGCCCCTTGAGCTGGCAACTTTAGAATGAGAGAGATTCTTAGAAAAATAAATTTTAAGCTGCAGCTGATAATAGACCAAAAGAAAAGCACAAACCCACCCACCTCTCACCCCCTACACGAGCTCAGAGTTGATTGATACAAGGCCGTGCATTTGTGTGGTGTGTCCTTTTACACATCGACTTATCCCAGGCTCCCAAAGGAAGGTGCTCCCAAAAGGGAGCGGTGTGCGAGAAGACACCCGGATTCCTGCAGGAGCGGGAGGCGCGCGGGTGGGGGGGCCGGGAGTGTGAAATCAGAACCATGAGTAAGAGAGTCTGACAAAGAAAACGGCTCCTTCCACCCATTTAACACCCACATTAATCCACTTGGATGATCAAATGCAAAAGACAAAGAGAATTACAACCTTTTCTAGGCCAAGAAATAATAATTATTTAGAGGGAAGCCTTGGCACAATGAAGAATAAACCAAGCAGAGAGAGAGAGAGAGAGAGAGGAGCAGGCATTGTATACGTCCCCTGCTTTCAGTCTAAAAGGAAAAATAGAAAGAAGTCAAACTCCTTTGAACAAGTGATGGAAAACGTGGTCGTGATCAGCCCTGGTCTCCCGTCTCGGGGCTCCGAGCGTGGGCCTGGTAGCAGCAGCGGAGGTCGGCGGGGAAAGGGTGGGTTCTCAAGGCTGCGTGTGTGGGAGCTTGTGTCGCTCTACACAAGCTGCTCCCATTTAAGTGCTGGGTTTTATTTTGAAAAGCTCCGCGGCTCCCTGATAGAAGGAGAGAGTGGGAGTGGGGAGAGGTAACGTGTGAACAGGGTTAGAAGCCGGGAGAAAAAGGAAGGAGCAAAGAAAGGATAAGTCCAGCTTTCTTTGGAAGCACAGTGTATTGTTAGGCTCGCCTGGCTCTGTTCCAAGGGCTCAACGGAAAGTGAATTTCTCTTATTGAATTCCATCCCGAGATATCATAACCTCAAAAGGCTACTATTACCCAGAGGGCTTCAGATGGAACCATTTGTGCGTGACTCCTGAAATGCAAGGAGTTACAATTGTCATTTGACAACACGGGACCCGTCAGCCCAGCTCCTTTCAGGGCAGGGGAATTGTTGACATAATCTGGCCCTGGGTCCCCTTCAGAGGGACCAGTCTCCATTTCTCAGGGCTTTTTTTTTTTTTTTTTTTTGCTCAGCAGGTGCAGCTGCGAGAAAACTGGCGAGTTTCACAAAAACTAACAAAAACAACAACAACAAAACAGGCGCGGGCTGATTTAAACACCAAATGCTGACCCTGTGCAGGCAGAATAAGTAGTCAGGTCAATGTTCAGGTCTTCACGGTCCTTGCAACTAAGTTTATCTTTTTTAACCAAGAGAGGTGGTGAAAATAACACAAAGCCCCACAAAGCCAGTGGAAACCAAAACACAGGCCAGATGAAGACACGAAAAGAGGGGCAAAGGCTTCGGGAAGGGGGGAAAAGAAACTGAAGTTGACTCAGATTTGCACGGGTAATTTTTTTCCTTCTTTTGAGCTGGCACAGCAAAGAGAGTTGTACCGATGTGCTTGACGACAGTGGCTTTTCAGTCGTTCCCCACTTGGCCCCCTTTCCTCCTGTTTGTCAGCCCCCGTCTTCCTCCTGACCCGCCTCCCTCGGCCCCTGCAGCCCGGATCCCTCCTTCTTTCTGCGCCGGCCTTTCAGCATTAAGTAGTGAGAGTGGCTTCCCGAAGCTTAGCTCTGATAATAAACCTCTTGTGTGGTGACTCCATTTATTCTTAGATACACACAACCTGTTTTGAATGGGACTATGGAGAGAAACTCAAATAGAATTAACCACTCTTTTCAGAAGTTGTTGAATACGAGCTTTGGTTCTCAAAATCAAGTTTCAATGACTGGTTTCTTTTGACCAAAGTGCAAAAGAATTTAGAATAATAAGTGTAACAAGATGGAGAAAATGTCATTCACCAGTATTCTTGAGGAAAGCCCCGTAGGCGGTTGGGAGAGTTACTTTGATAAACCACTTTGGCGGGGGATTAAGCCCCCAAAGTATGCTCACCTAACAAAAGATGGTCACTGAACTGCCTTGGAGGGAGGGTGGGCCCTGTGCCTTGGGGCGTCCTTTGTTTTGCTGAATTCGTGGTTAGTTTTGTAGGCCAGCTTGAGGGAGGGAGAGGAGGGGGGAGGGAAGACCTGGGTGCCCGAGAGAAGGGGAAGTTCAAGTTTCGGGATGTTGCGGGGAGAGAATCTGAGAAAAGTAGGGAGAAACACACGAGAAACCCCAAGGCCTCACAGCTAAGGTGGGTGGGGGACTATGTTTGTTTAATGTCTTAGCACAAACATATGAAACATATTAAAAAATAGAATACTCAAATGAACCCCCATGTACCCATTACCATTCATGGCCATTTTGGGGGGTTTTTTTTGCACCTATATCTTCACTGTACTCTTTCCTCTCTCTTTTTATTTTGAAGCACATCCAAGGGAAACTGAGAAGGAAAGGAATACTTCGTGGGGGTTTGTACACCGCTGGCTGTGGTACGGTCTGCCTCTTGGACAGGCTTCCATAAAGTGTGCTCTGGTCGCTAACTCCTATGTGAGTAGATTCATCTCCGAGGGAATGGAGGACATGCCGTTCTGCTCGGGATGGAAGCAAAGTGAAAACAGTCGCAGCACATGTGGGCCCAGGGCCTGGGTGTTGAGAAATCAGCTGACAGGTCCGATTTAGATAAATATCACAGATTTCAGCTAAAAAGAAATACGTGCTTTAAAAACAAAAGGTTAAAATATCCATATATAACAGCCTATGGAGCTATCCAGAATTCTGAACATACTTTCAAAGGTCTCCTTGCTAAATGACGTGGCTTCATGATGTGCGGAGAGCGCTTGACTGGGAGTTAGATTATTTTATGATTGAGATAGTGGGCAAATTGCCCATTTCTCTGGGTTGCTCATGTATTCAAATCTGCCCTCTTAAGTCCCACTGTTGGGATAATCAAATTTGGGAAATGCAGGTGGAAATGCTTTTAAAATATGATTAATCAATGGGAGTTATAGTGTTAATGTTATTGACAAAGGGCAGGGCAAGACTTTAAGCCAGAAGGGCCTCCTTTTTTCGGTTCTATTAGTCTTACCAAAGTTTTCACCTTTTAGGATCTGAGGTCTTAACAAGGGTTTTTTTTCTTAGCTTTTCTCTTTTCTCTTGCATTTTACTATAAGTAGCAAAAAGAAACTACATGGTACCTTCAACATTCTGGCTGAAAATCTCATTAGCTAGATTTCATGAGTTATGTGTCCTACCTCATTTCATGAGTTATGTGTCCTACCTTCCACATTATTGCAGATGACAGTGTTGTTAAACTTTCTACCACTACGTAATGGGGACCCCCTTTCCTCCACTTTCCAAAAAATGGTTCCTCATTTTTCTCACCAGTGACCTCCTCAAAGCACAAAATTCTTCGAACAGTGTGTTCAAGCCACTTAAAGCTCTCACTAATAACCTTTTCCTCCAAATGCTATAGCTTTCTATCTTCTGACCACTACTTGATTCCAGAGTAACTCCCATATGTTAGGTTTTTGTTACAGCTGAACTCCACTTCCAGGTACCAAAATATGTATTAGTTATCTAATGCTGAGCAACAAATATTCAAATTTAGCAGCTTAAAATAATAAATATTTATTATTTCATGTTCCTGTGGGTCATGAATCTGGGAGCGGCTTAGCTGGATGGTTCTGGCTCATGGTCTCTCACAAAGCTGTGATCAAGGTGTTTGTGGGAACACAGTCAATCACCTGAAGCTTGACTGGGGCTAGAGGGTCCTCTTCCAAGCTCACACATGTGGCTGTTGGCTGGAGGCTTCAGTTCCTCACTATGTGGGCCTCTCCATAGAGCTGCTCATGACCTGGCAATTGTTTTTTCTTAAAGCAAGTGATCTAAGAGCACAAGAGAGAGCTTCCATACTGCCTTCTATGACCTAGTCTCAGAGTCACATCATCACTTATTCTAGTCAATGGAACTGAGTTACAAAGTACAGTCTACCCTCAACAGAAGAGATTACACAAGATAACATCTGGAGACGGTGATCATTGGGGGCCATCTCAGAGGCTGGCTACCAGGCCAGGGAGTCTGACCCATGTTCAGTAAACAATAGGAAGCCACCGATGGCTTTTGAGTTAGGAGTGTTTGAGTCTAGACTATATTGGGCTAATTACATTCCCCGCCCCCATTTTTAGATCCCCACCTACACCTTTTTAAACATAGGAAACAGGTAAATAGACTTTCTTGGCAACATTCAGAGAACTCAGAAAAAGAAGGATCTAGAATGCAGACCTCAGGATTCAGAGCCCAGTGCTCCTCCTGCTCCCTGCTGTGCCTTCTTTTTGGAGGATCAGCTCTGAGCCGGAGGCATGGCTTGAAGTAGTGAGTCCCACTGAGGGTAAAATTCTCTCAGGCCTGGTGTTTGCAAGACTCCTCTGTTCACCGCTTAGCATTGTGTCTAATTAATGGAGCTCGCAGATGTTTGGCAGGAGAAGTTAATCAGCTATTAATCACAGAAGAGCTTCTCTGCAGCTTTTCTGGAATTGAAAGAATGTCCCTGTTATAATTGAAATCGTAGTTGTTTACTGAACTTGGGTGGAGGGAAAGGCCGGAAGCAGACAGACAGTCATGGGCCTCCTGTCGGGAAGGTTTGGCAGAGGTGCCTTTGGGTTTGTTTGGCTGCTGTTAAATAAGAAAAATGCAGCTGTTACTTCCCTGAGTTCATCAGTGTCTAAAGGAGGCTGGCTTCAGCAAAGAGAAGAGAAAAAGGTAGGACACATAGTGAGCTGTGAGAGCCACACACCAGGCACTCCAGATGGTTTTAGTCCCAGCTCTGTGTCTACATGGCCATGCCAAGCCAGCCAAATCTCTTAACTTCTTGGGACTCAATGTTCTTATCTTTAAAATCAGACATTTTGACCAGATTTGGAATTTCTGAAAGCTGTTCTGTACACATGACCCAAAGATGCTTTAGTGAACAAACAGTTCCTGGTCAATGACTTTGGTAACACTATACCCGACATATGCCTCTTGGAGATTCATGGTGGACACCAGTATATTAAAAGAGCAAAACTGCTGGGGTCAAATGACAAAACAGAAAACCTACTTAACCCAGTACATGCCAAAACATTTTTGATCACAGTACTCTTTGTTTATTAAACATCTAGAAAAACAGGCAGAATGTGTTCCTGACTCTGACATCTATCTGGTGTTCTGGTTTCTGATTCAGCTTCATTACTAGCCTTAGGTTTTCTTCCTGGAAGTATTCTTGTGGGCTCTTGGTAAACCAACTTTCCTGCCTCTCACACTCAATATAGTCTCATGGATTATAAGCCAAGATTCATGTCTGACTGTGCAAACCTCTCCCTGCCCATACTGCTGACCTATGGTGACATAGGCTCTGGACTATTCCTCTATTTGTTCAGCCCTCATCCTGCCATCCACATCTTCATGTGGAACACCAGTGCTACCTTCTACTGTATAAAAAGGTGTTTGTAATTTGGCAAGAGTTGCATATGAAGATCATTTGAAAAGTTAATTACATGACTTTTGAGAATCAAATTCTGATTTTTAAATGACGACCTCATCTTGTGAAATCACTGTTTAACTCAAGATACCTCTACTGCCCTAACTCTACCATGCTACTAAGAGAACTCATGTATTTGGGGAAGTTAACACAATATTAGAATTTAGAGGGTCTTATTCTTTTTGCTACTACTTACCTTGGAATTTATTATTTCAATTTAAAGCGATACTGTAGGTTTGTGGTTGGAATATACTTTTTTTTTTTTTTTGAGACTGAGTGTAAATTACCAGAATGAGGCAGTACTCTGTGTGACTGTTAAGTCCCATTAGCCATGTTAAAGACCATTGATCTTGTGAGAAATTAGCTAAAGCTGTAGAGATCCATGTGAAGTCAAAGGTTTGCAGAAATATCCAGTGGCTCATCTTTGCTACCTTCATGATGAATTTTAAGACAAGAACTCTCAAGGAGGATAAGAAGATTAAGAAATTATCTGGTTACTAATTTTGATTCAAGCTGATTTTGAATCATATATAATTCCAGATAAAATATGGTAGAGCTCTAAGTCTAGTCCCTTTTTGACAAAGAAAAGCCCATTTGGTTATAAGCATAAAATATACATAAGCCTGTACCATCACCAGTTCATAGTCTTAAGCAAAATTTATTGTCGTCTTGGTTATAGGCACTGAGAAGTGAGCCTGGTGGTCACATTGCAATGAGACTTTCTATTAACCACGCAGAGCCCTGCAACTTTATAGTCACATTTCTTCTGCTGTTTGGAAAGGTTTGGTTTTTGTTGTTTTTCTGAGTCAACAGAATTATTTAAACCCATTGCCTGAGTGCATACTTCTGAGCCCAGCTTATTTTAGGTACTGAAATGATAATGCGTGATACATTTTAACTCTGTTGGAACTGTAGGGAAAGAAAACCTTCCTTCTACCCTCTTAGGGTCTGTGGCTGGCCTAAGAATTGAACTGACAAAAGATAGAGAAACAGGAGAAAAGTATACAAGTTTATTTAATGTTCTTCCATGTACATGGGATTCTTGGGAAGGAAAATGAAGACCCAAAGAAGCTGTCAGGCCCCAAAGCTTACCAATGAAAGATAAATTATGGGGATGTGACAAGACAAAGGGTTTGGGCTAGGGCTATAAATTTGGGATAGTGACTAGGAAATATATGTGGGGATCTAAGGGAAGATATGGGTTATTTTAGTAGGTTTTTGGTACAGGTGCATTTTTGGCATCGGCTCCCAGCCACTGGTAACAAGAGTATTCTTCAGTACCTGGTACAGGGAAGGCAGCTTTCTCCTGGGATATTTGATGACTTGCTTTTAGGTAGAAAGGGGAGGTCACAGAGTCTTTCTTACATCTGCTATTTTTCAAGTGCCTCAAAATAACTAGTAAGCCAAAGTGGGGTGACATGTTCTGTTATACACCAAATTATACATGAACTTACTTCACCTAGACTGTCAACTTGAGCTCCATAGAAATCACAACTGGTAAGTATGGATCCTTGCAACAGTCATTTCACCTTCATGAGACTCTGTGTCCTGGTGTCAGACAAAGGAGTTGGGCCAGAAGGTGTCTGACGATCCTTGTAGCTCTAACACTCCATGACTCCAAGAAAAAAAAAATATCCCAAACTGCTTTCCTTTCATCTCCAGAAAGTAGGTAGGAAATTGGCCTTAATGTAATAAACGATTAAAACTTCCCTCAAAAATAGCTATTTCAAGATCCTCTCATCTAATTTCTCTCTCTCAAGGATCCATTGGAAATGGCCTTGGCCTTGTATTTCTTGTAGCAAAGCTGTCCCTATTACCAGGTGCCCTGGTATCAGGCCACAGTTGGCTTCAAATTCCAACTTACTGGTTTTGTGACTTAAGGCAATTAGTTAACCCATCTGAGCCTCAGTTCCTCATTGGGTGATTAAGTCCCAATAATTGTAGGAAGTGGGTAGCGCTGGCTTTTGCCTCACAGGGTTGCTGTGAGGATGAAATGAGTTAACCTATGCACAGAGGGCAGCTGCAGAGAGCTTGGCATAGAGTCACGCTCAGCATACTTCAGCTATCATCCTTGGTGTGGGGGCCACAAAGCCTCAGGCTTCACCCTCTGTTGAGTGTCCCTTTTGCAGACATTGATTTGGTTTTGCTTTGGAGAGTCCTCCTGAATTGGCTCCTACCTGGAGACTTTAGCTTCCATCCTTGTGATCATCCCAGTGGCCCTCTTGGGCTTAGCTTCTTGGCTACGCCTTCCTCTGCCTCCCTCCCCCCTGGCACTGCCCATCTTCTACAGGCTCCCGTGTACTCACACCTCCGTCTTGCTACCTGCAAAACCTCCTGCTGTTTCTTGATGGTAGAAAAAGTATCCTGATTATTCTGACAGCATTTTTCTCCCAAGTGCTGGTTACCAGTTTCTCTCCCCGATAATACTGTGCTCTTCCCAACACTTCAAGTTTGCAAAATTGGGGTTTACCTTATTCCTTTCGGAAAGCATGGAAGTGATGTGAGGGCCACTCACATTTGGGAATACTCTTGTCCAGAGGGGTATGATCTATAACAAAAATGGCTAGATGAATAGAAAGTTTATTACAATCACTATAACTTTTTTTCCAGCTCATTGTCTCGTCAAGAGACTTTTATTTTATTTTATCTGAAGCTAGTCTGTGCCAAGCAGAGGTCATTGGAGTGGTGATGCTCTCAGAGCTAGAAATCAGAACAGTCTTTTTTTCCCATACCTGGGAATAGGTAAACCATTTGCTCCACTGAGGGAACATAGAGGAGTGGGATTTTGAAGCGGTTCCATGCTGAGTCCTCTTATATGGACCACGGCCTCCCCAGCCCTGGTGGAAGACAGAGTATCTCCCTTGAGATCTAAGCCAGGGAATCCTAGACATTGGGAATTAATCACCCAGTAAAACAGATAAAACACAAAGCTGGCAGTTGGTAACTTCTAATTTTGCTTGCAAGAATATTTACAAAAAGCAAAAACAAACTGGAAAAAAAAAAGGTCCCATTTAGAATCACAATCATTTCATAAAAGAAAGAATTTTTAAATACCCAAAAGTAGGGCCAGTGTAATAGGAATCTTTATCTGAAACAAATTTAGCCAAATAAAAGAATTGATTACAGTGTTCTTATCTGTAAGAATAAGAATATTCCCTGAACTGGTAAAAATGTTGGCATAACCTGTCTTAGCCTGATGTTTGAGAACCAGAGCTTTGAGGACACCCAGACACGGGAACAAAAAGGCACACGGGGGATGAAGTGGATAAATTAAACAACAAAATTCACTATGTCTTTTAGGTAAAATGATATTCTATCCTGCGTCTTCAGTGTTATATTTTGAGTCTCCAGTCCTTCCCATGGGACTAAAATGTTTCAGAATAACACACTTAAAATACTGACAGACATGTGTTTTCCTTTGATAAAAAAGCTAATGACTTCAGTTTATAGCAGGATGATTTGCTCCAACTCAGTTGACGGCCGCAGTCCTCGCTGAGAGTTCTGCCCATAACCTGCTGGCACCATTTGCATGCTAATCTTTTCCATAATTGCTCTTCCCTCCTCCCTTCAAACCCTGTAGCAGGCAGCTCTGAAATTACCTGAGGATTGCAGAGCAGGGCCAGGCTGTCGCAGCGGGCAGCAGGTCGTGTGGGCATTGTGGCCCTGTCAGGCTCTCCACGGCCCTCTGCCCTGTGACCCCGCACTGGAGGATTCCCTTCAGTGTGCAGGTAAAATGCCTTTATTGCGACACAGAGCTCATGGTGCAGGTCAGCCTGGGTTTATTGGTTTATTGTTGCCAAAATGGAACAAGGGAAGTTTAATTTTTGTGTGTTGGTAGAAAAGTAGGAGAGGTGCTAGTGGCCAGGCTAACATTGTAGAAGAGGCCTCCATCCGTGCTAAGTCACTAACACTTTTGAGAGAGAGAGAGTGAGAGGGCTATTTCTAAGTATATCCCTAACTAGAAGGATGACTGTTGTATTTATTCATGGATTATTGATTGAAACAACTGCAAGGAAAATAGGCATTTCTTATTCTCACTCTCAAGAGCTCCAAAATGGAAGTGAAAATTCAGAGAGGTTCAATAACTTGCCCTACATCACACCCCTGGAGTGGGGTCTAGAGCTACATTGCCCAATATGGTGGTCATTTAAGTTTAAATTAGTTAACATTAAAACTTCAGTTCCTAGTCTCACTAACCACATTCCAAATGCTCAGTGACCATATGTGGCTAGTGGCTACCATATTGGACAGCACAGATATAGAATATTTCTATTGCTCCAGAAAGGTCTGTTAATGCTATTCTAGAGATCCTTGGCCCAAGTTCTTTCCATTATTACAGTAAGATTCTCTTCCTTCCCTACACAGTCTGTACCTATAATTGTTGTGTATAGTGAGAAAGGCATATTTTGACATTAATTTATGAGTAATGTCAAAGTCCCCCGTTTCCTGCGCTCCTTTGAACGCAGGAGCGACTTGAGTAAGTTTCTTAGCCTGTCTAGACATGGTGCTTACCTGTAAGCATTTTCCCCGTTACACAGAATTAGAGAATAGTTTAGCAATATGGTTGCTTTGACTTCAGGGTACAACTTTTTCTTTAAAGCTAATATTGATCTAACAGTGAATTCTTTAGAAAATCCGTACAGCTCCTTGAGGAAAAATTGGCCAAGGTGGTATGGTGTCACAGATGTCTGAGGGCTTTAAATTAACACTGTAAATCTCAGGATTATGGGGGAAGAGCTAGCAACTTTATTGAATGTCTCCCATCTGGCTCTGCTTCAGGCAGCTGCCTGACTGGCAGGAGGAGTGAAAGGGAGAGGAGCAGAAATTCGGGTATCAGAAAGTAGTTAATAAAGAGTCAGTTTGGAACCTGTGCCCAAGGATACCATTTCAAATGGGTCTCTCTTACTGAGATCAGCAAGCTCTTAGACTCTGGGCAGAAGGGGGGCAGGACTGGCCCAGGCTGTGGGGCCTAGCTCAGCTTGGGGCAGGGCCGGGTGGGGTGGGGTTTGGTGGCTATCACAGGATGAAGGAGTCCTGAGTTCGGGGGTATATTAGACTCCCCGGCAGGATGTGGCCTGGTGAGCAGGGCTGTTCTCTGTTCCTATGGCAGTTGAGTCTTTGGGTATTGATAACAGCGGGAAGAATTACTGTTTTGTAAGTAAGGGATGACAGAACCCTGTTCTAGCTGACTGCCTTTATTCTGATCTCTTTTTCCTTATAGAAGAGAATGGCCTATCTAGGATGTTTGATGGTATATATATATATCCCCCCCTCCAGCAATGCAGAATCTCAGTATTGGAGAGCTGGAGGTGACACTGAGATGGTCCATAGACCCTTGCAACTCAAACTGTGGGCCTTGGGTCAGCAGCATCAGCATCATGTGGGGGCTTGGTAGTGAAGGGGTCACAGTTTTGGCATAAAGATTTTTAAAAAGTAACAAGATTTGAAATCTTTTTTAAAAAATATATTTTTATTGGTTTCAGAAAGAGAGGGAGAGGGAAAGAGAGAGAGAGAATCATTGATCGGCTGCCTCCTGCACACCCCCTGCTGGGGATCGAGCCTGCAACCAGGGCATGTGCCCTGACCGGGAATCGAACCGCAATCTCCTGGATCCTAGGTCGATGCTCAGCTGCTGAGCAACACCAGTTGGACAACATTTGAAATCTTATCTGAACTTTTCTTATCTAACTAAAGTAGAGCCTCCAGAAAATACAGCTATCATTAGCCCCCCCTCCAAGGGAGTATCTTGCAAATTTTAGGAAGGCGACAGATTGCCCATTTCCATTTGCATGAAATCCCCAATGGAAGCTTCATACTTTCTCACTGAAGCTCTAACCCCTCCCCCTCTACCTTTTTTTAAAGGTGGTATATAAACCTTTATTCCTGGATATTCCGTAAGTTAGTCATTGCTCAGTAAATCCCATGTAGATGCATAAATGAACTTTTTTTCCTCTTGTTAATCTGTCTATTGTCCATTAATTCACAGGCCGCTGACCACTGGAACCTAAGTTCACAGAGGAAAAGTTTTTCCTCCCAACAGTAGAAAAACAGAATCTCTAGCTCCATCCCATAGCTATGGGATAAAAATCAGCATTTTAACAGTATCCCCTGGGGAACTGTGTGTAAATGATAGTCTGTGGGGAAAAAAAGGGTTGACAAACTTTCTTTGTAAAAGACTGGATAGTAAAATTTTTAGGCATGTGGGCCATGTGGCCTCTGCTGCTACCTTTCAACTCTTCCACTGTAGAGCAAAAGCAGGCACAGACAACCCTTCCATGAATAAGTGTGGCTGTGGTGATGATTAATTTTATGTGTCAGTTTGATGGTGCTGAGGGATGCCAAGATGGCCAATAAGATGTTATTTCTGGGCATGTCTGTGAGAGTGTTTCCAGAAGGAATTAGTGTTTGAATCAGTAGACTGAATAAGGGAGATCTCTTTCGCCAATGTGGGTGGGCATCGTCCAATCTGTTGAGGGCCTGAATGAAACAAGAAGGCAAGAAAGGGTGAATTTGCTCTGTTTGAGCTGTCACATCCATCTTTCCTGCCCTCAGACATCAGAGCTTCTGGTTCTTGGGCCTTTGGACATATACTGAGACATACCATTGGCTCCCCTAATTCTCAGGCCTTGGGTTGGGACTAGATCTACACCACACGCTTTTCTTGGGCTTCCAGCTTGCAGATGGCAGACTGTGGGACTTCTCAGCCTCCATAATTGTGTGAGCCAATCCCTCATAACAGATCTCTTCCTGTATATCTCTACATATCCTTTTGGTTCTGTTTGCCTGGAAAAACTAATACAACTGTATTTCAATAAAACTTTATGGACACTAAAATTTGAAAATTTCTGTTTCATGAACTACTTCTAACCATTTAAGTATGGCTTTTTGTTTTTAATTATTAATTTCCCCCCAACCATTCTTAACTTGCAGGCTGTACAGATGGTAGGTTGGATTTAGCCTGTGTCATAGTTTGCTGATCCCTTGTCTAACCAGCCCTCTATTTCCTAACTTCTTTTAACCATACATGGAGAATTATATTGGACAAGTTCACTGGGGTAAATGAATGAAGCTGCTTGTGGTTGGAGCTAACCAGGCGTTGGGGGCCTTTGGTTGTACTGAGCCCTGAGAAGAATGGGCAAACTTGTAATCTGTTTATGGCACAAGGCTGGGGTCTCTGGTCAAAACCAACTCCCTACATGTTGCAAATGAGGAAACAGAGACTGTTCACCCCTTTGTCCTCAAGGTCATCATGATGCCTGGTCTTCAAAGACCCTTCATAAGTCTTTTCTGAGTGAATGGGTATGTAAAAGTGTTGGCAGGGCAAGTTTTAATTGGAGGACCTTTGAGCTTGGCCATTTATGGTAAGGGGCATCAGCATGGATCTTTCTGGACAACAGATCCTATCCTTCTGAAAGGGTTCCAGTATTCAGGTTCCATTTATACCCCATGCCTTTGATTCGGAGTGTGTGTGTGTTTGGTGGGGGGGTGGGGCAAGACTTCTGTTCTGGGTGCAGCTAGGGGTCAAAGTTCTCTACTCTGCACATGTTTTGGCTGTATGACTTTTGGTTTTGTCTGTTGTCTCTGAAAACCAACTCAGTATCTTGTTAAATAGAACACAACAATTTTGAACTGATTCTGTGGTTACCAATGTCTTCCAAACTATAAGACAATAAATTTGATCCAGTTTATGGCACTTTGTTATGGCAGCCCTAGGAAAGTAATGCAGGAATTAAAAAAAAAAGTTCTGGTTATGTTTCTCTTTTTTAACTGCTTTGTTGCAATATAATCGACATGCCATGCAATTCACCCATTTACAATGTACAACTCAATTGGTTTTTAATATATTCACATCACTACAGCTACTTTAAGAACACTGTTATCATTCCTAAAAGAAACCTCATACCCATCAGCAGTCACTCCTCTTAACCACCTTCCCTGTACCTGCCACCCCCAGTCCTGAGCCACCACTAATCTACTTCTTGTCTGTATAGATGTGTCTGTTCTGGACTTTTCATATAAATGGAATCATTCAATATGTGGTCCTTTGTCACTGGCTTCTTTCACCTGGCATGATGCTTTCAAGGTTCATCCATGCTGTAGCATGTATCAATATCTTATTCATTTTTATGGCTGAATCCATTGTGTGGATATAACACGTTTTGTTTATCTTTTATCAGTTGATGGACATTTGGGCTGTTTCCACATTTTGTTCTTTATGACTAATGCTACTATAAACATTCGTGTGCAAGTCTTTGTTTGCATGTATATTGTAATTTCTTTGGAGTATATACCCAGGAGTGGAATTTCTGGGTCAACTGTAACTCATGTTTAATATTTTAAGGAACTATTGCCCAAAGTGACCGGAGTGTGGGAATTCAGAGCAAGTCACCCCAAGATGTGCTTTTATGGTATGTAGGTTGTTTTGAGCTAAGGGCAATTTTAGCTTTAGGTTCAAGAAAAATTTCTGCCTCTCCCTTTAACTACCTAGAAGAACTTGAATTAGAGTCCTTGCCTGAAACGGTAGATTATCAGAGACAACATCTTTTGACCTATGTATAGGGCAGAACAAACTTCTACTTATTAAGCATTTGCTCTTATCATCCTGCAATGACCATTTAAAGCTCCCAAAGCACCGTATCTCATCCCTAACTCAGGATGTCTTATATACCCATGTTCCCTTTCTATCTCTGAACCTCTCATGCATGTAGGATCTCTGACTTTCATGTAGGCCGGGTTCCCATACATATGTATGTATAACATTTGGTTATTTTCTCTTGCTAATCTGCCTCATGTCTATTTGATTTTTAGACCAGCAAGAACCTTGAGGCGAGAGGAAAGTTTGTTTCTCTGCCACTCTATCATTTTATATGCCCATCACCCATGGAACGTTTCCAATTTCTCTACATTCTCACCAACACTTGTTATTATCGGTCTTTTTTATTATAGCCACCCTAGTGAATGTGAAGCGGTATTTCATTGTGGCTTTGATTTGCATTTCCCTAATGGTGAATGAGGTCAAGCCTCATTTCACCATATCGTGTGCTTATTGGCCATTCATGTATCTTCTTTGTAGAAATGTTCAAGTCCTTTACCCATTTAAAATTGGGTTATATGTCTTTTTTACTGTTGAGTTGTGCGAGATGATTTTATAGGTGGGGATTCATTTCTGTAAGACTAGATTTTATTAATTTTTTTAACCTGCAAGGTGAGAATACAGTTTCTATTTCCTGTGGGGTTCTGAGAGCTGGTCAAGTTTGCTAGAAATTTGGTTCCTACCTTGAAGTAACTGTTTGAACGTAAGATAAAGGCCAAGGAATTCTGAGCCTAGGAGGAAGAAAATGAAAAGAATTTGGAAGTTTAGTCTCCAGGAAAGAATTTCATCATTGCAATATTTTGGGGCAGTCTACTCTTTGTTTAACCCCATCCAGGAGCCTCTTTCAATATTCATACCATCAGCCAAAGGGGAAAAAGACTTCTTTTTTCCTCTCCCCTTAACACAGTTCTTTGTGTGATTTGTGATTTGTTTGTTATTGTCTTTAATTGTTGAACTCTGAATACAAGGGTTGAAGGAAAGTTGAATAAGTCATTCATCTTCCGCTGGACAGATTCTGTCTTTGTTACCTGGACCAAAGCAGAGAGCCTCTCTTGCCCGACTATGCAAATCTAAAGCAGATAAATGTGAGCTATCAGGAGCCAATTTGCTGGAAATCTTCCCCTTAGTAATTGGCTTCATATTTCAGCTCTTAGAAAAAGTCGAGTCTCATTACCACCCCTGCCTTCTCCCCTCCAGGCCAATGGAGAGAGAGGTGGGGTCCATTGTCGACAAGGAAAAGGGGAGAATGAAACTCCAGGTGAGTTATTTTTCTCTCTCCACTGGCTTCACTTCCAGGTGCCCCCTCGCAGTCATGCTTCCTCAGAAAAAGCACCTCATCAGCTGGCCAGGGCCTCCTTGCCAATGGTAATCGTGTCCTTCCCACCCCAGGCTCACTTTACGGAGATAGAAAGTGACAGGCAGGGAGACCTCTTGCTCTGGGGTTCTTGGGAGGGGAATACAAAGCATTATATCAAACACTGCCACCAGGCCAGCTCTTTTGGGTTGCATTAGGCAGTCAAGCATTTTGCTGCCTGCTGAATGTCATCTCATTTAACATTTTGTTAAACAACTTCTAAAGGTCTTAACAATATGACAGATGGGCCATTGACTGGGTACTTAGTAGCTAAGTACCAGTTTGGCTGGGCTGGATTGTGTTTATTGTTCATTAAGTGTTATTTAAAGAACTCAATCTTGGTGCTTCCAACCCCCGCCCACCCTTCAATGCACACTTTCTACAGGACCCCAGGGTGTCACATTAGAGGCCTATTTCTATAGAAAAGCACAGCGGAAAGGAAAGGGTGAAGAGAGGCTCAGAAAGGAGAAGAAACAAGTAGACAAGCAGAAAGACGTTTGTAAGAAGTTGTGGAGGGAGGGAAAAAAAAGGGTGTTAGCTGGAAGGGGGTTATGGTTCAAAGACAAACATAACAGCCAAATGAGACAGAGCAAAGTGGATTACTTCTACAGATGGCAGGCCCTGTCCCTCTTGGCTTCAGCTTCAGAAAGGGTCACTTTCCACCTTGTTTCCAAATTCAGAAGATATTCCCAACTTTCTGCGTAGTGGTAGCTGCTTTGCACTCTCCTGTATGAATGCTATTTTCCCAGTTATCTCTAAGTGACTGGAGTTAACTCTCAGTTTGTTTTCTCCAAGAAGTGGATAACAATGCCCAGCATAGAGTAAGCACTAAGGAACTCACTTTAGGTTGATCAGGAAGTTTGTTTAGGCAGCACAGTCAGGTTTCTGCTGTTAAAAGATAAACTGAAGCATACTAAAATTTTTTAGTTTACTTGAGCAAAAATTGGCTGGAATCATGCTTGAAAGTGGTTAGGAGCGCTGCTCCACCAACAGGAGCTCAGGGAAAGACAAATAGAGAAGGTGCGGAAATAAGGAAAGGACATTATTTGATTGCTTATAGCTTAAAGCCTACTTGGCTGTTTGCGTTTGGTTGTCCTTAGGTTTCGATTTCTTAACCTTGAGGCATTTACAGCTTAGATTTTGGTTTCCTTACATAGGATGCCTCAGCCTTAGAGCCACATCAGTCTAATGGCCTCCTTGTTTAATTAACTGACCACTGCCCAGTAGGTTCTAGATTATTAAGGCAAGGCCACTAGGGCCAGCATCATTTCATTGGCTGAACCCAAGGTAGTTTTAAATAACTTTGCCAGCCCAGTGCTGGGATTCCAAAGTCTTTCAGTGAGGGGATGAGAGCTTCATGTAGTTTTGGTGTTGTCAAGAGCAAAACTATTACCGAAGACAAGGAAAATGACAGAAAAGCGCTGGGCATTATTATAACAGGGCAAGTCAGCTATAGAATTAATGCTCTTTCTTCTAGTTAGAGAATGGTATTCTAGAATGTCAAGTCTAGAGATGCCTTAGAGAATGTCAAGGCAGGAAGGAACTTCAGGAATCAAAATACTTCAATGACTTTGTGTCACTGGATGAAGAAAGAGTCTCGGGAGCTTACCTGTGGTCACACAGTCAGTCAGCAGGGAAATGGAGCCAGGCAGCCTGCCTCCTAGTGCAGACTGTTTCCTATTGATTTGGACAGGACTCTTGACTGTGACAGACAGAAATCTGATGGCCTAAGCAAAACAAACAAACAAACAAACAAACAAACAAACAAACAAACTCATATATCAGGAAGCCCAAGGTGTACTGACTTCAGGAATGGCACAATCCAAGGACTCAATGATAGTGTGAAGACATTGTTTCTTTCTCCACCCCTTAGCTATGCTGTCCTTTGTATTGCCTTCATTCAAAGATTGTCCTCCCCACACCATAGAAAAAAGTGACTACCGGGAGCTCTAGGTTCGTATTCCACCAACTTGACAACCCCCACAGATGAAGATCAATTCTTTCTTGCTGGTTTCAGCATGTCCTAAGGTTGCTTTCTTTGGCCATATCTGACTTTGGGCCCATTTGCCCTTTCTGAGCCTGGGGGGAGAGGGCAGTGGCTGCCCCGGCGCCACAGATCAGGAAGAAAAACAAAGGGGAGGGCGTGAATGTGATCTGGCAAAAATAACAGAGGCCCGCTCTGCCTCTGTACCATAAGATGATGTTGTGTACATTTCTATTATTCAGAGGGGAGGTCTCTGTTGCTGTAGATGTCCTTCTGGACAAGCCCACTTGTCTCTCTCCAGTTTCTGTGCCCTTCTTCCAGCACAGCCACTCACTCTGGGTCACATCCCCACTCCATTGTCAACTGGGGATGACGTGAGCCCGTGTCCTTCATCAGATCCTGGTGTTACTGTCTTGGGAAGGAGAATCCAAGTCTGGAGATGGAATTCCACTCTTATTTCTTTTACTTCCAAGACCTCTGAACCTGTTTATAATAGAGGGATAAAATAATTGGCTCTGATCTCTGAAGATTAGCAACACCCTTATGATCATCTATAAAGCTGAGTAAAGACAATAAAATAATGCAAATGCCTGGGATTCAGGTCTAATGAGATAAGTGTTATAATTAAATCATTATTGGTGGGGAGGAGTAATGATCAGACTTCCAGAGGAAATGACTTTCATGCTGGACTTGGAGGAATGGGAATGGAGACAGGAGTGGAGTCAAGAAAGAGGGAAAAGCATTGCAAGAAGAAATATCAGGTTGAGCACAGTCATTAAGCAGGGATAGGCGGGGCCTTTTTAAAAATCATTGATTTTTAGAGAGAGAGGAAGGGAGAGGGAGAGAGAGAAAGCGAGAAATACAGATCAGTTGAACCAAACTGGTGACCCTTAGGGGCATGGGATGGTGCTCATCCAACTGAGCCACACAGGCCAGGGCTAGGTGGGGCCTTTGTAAGGAACTGTGCTAGCCCAATTTGACTGGAGTAAAGACAAGAAAAGAGGAACTGAGGAGTGAGAGATGTTGAGCCCAAGAGGAGGTTAGTGCAGTGACAGGAGCGGGGGGAAGAGAGGTTCAGCCAGTGTGGCCACAGAGGAGAGGCAGACACGAGCCAATATGCACTCATCTTTGGAGATCATGCTGATTCCTACAGAGCTGGGTCCTCAGAGATTTAGCTGGGTTGCACTGATAAAATATTCTCACATTTGCCAAATCAGACTCCAACTGTCACGATTTTAGGGAGCAAAAAAAGTCACAACATTAATGACTTTCTTCTAGATTCACTAGAAACCAACGGATGCTTGTTGAGTAAGATAATATATATATTATCAAGTTATTTGAACATATTTCAGGGGATATATTCCTTTTTTAATAGTTTTTATTGTTAGGATGACTGGGCTCAAGTGCATATTCCAAGAATGTACTAAGGCAGAGCACAGAATGTGTAGAAATCATATCAGCATTTCACTCAAGGTTATTGTGACCAGGAGCTGGGGATGTCAGGCTGAAAATCACATTTTGTAAACTGTTAACTGATGGGTGATGTGCCAACTTTCCTGCTTTTGGCTGCATCCTTTATGCAATGGAGTTCTCTCCTTTGTGACTGAGTTTAACTTTAATATGTTGGCCAATTTCTTTCTTCCCTTTCATAAATATTAAATGAGCCCCACTTATGCTGAAGGCTCATTGCTAGCTCTGTGTTAAATATAAAGCAATATCACAAACGTACCCTATTTTTAAAAAGGTCATAATTGAGCTCAAGCATAGACGCAGAAAGAGTTAAATGATGGGGCGAGACAAGGTGTCATGTGGTACAGACTGTACTTGCTATGAGCTTATAGGAGAAGGATTTGGAGGGATGCTGCAGAGACCTCCTGTGTCAGGGACAAGACAGTTGAGGCTGAAGGGCAAGGTGAAGTGCAAGCTCCTGGTTTGCTTTCTTTCTCCTGGAAAATCCAGATGGTTGGAGATATTGTCCGGCTTCATCCAGCCCTTCAGGGTTTGTATGGCTGCTGCGATGTTTGCCCACCACTGGGGGTTAGAGCTTTCTGTTGTTACAGCCCTCTACTTGGCTTACAGAAAGCTCCTGGGCACTTGTCTGTGGGCAGATGACATCTTTTGCATTTTTAGAAGCAGAAAAACTGGGTCGTCCTGCCATGCTTGAGCTGGGGATCAGGTAGGCTGCGTTGGGAACTTGTGCCAAATATATTATATATGTGTCTTCTGGGTCAGAGTGAATTGGGCCCTTAAAAGACAGCCAACTTTCTGGGTAATTAACCCAGTTTAGTCTTGAGAGATATAATTGAAATTGACTGAGAGAGACATCCCCACAAATTTTTAGTGAAAAGGGGCAGCTCAGAATAGATTGGCCACGCAGAGGAGGGAAGAAGGTTTTTTTAATGGGGACCCAGGAGAGAGTCACTCAGAAGGTGGCAGACCCACCCCGTTTTCCTGAAGTCAGATCTCAGGTATTTTACAAAGATTTGCCTGAAAAGCAAAATTGACTGAAAGCTGACTGTGAATAGGCTCAGTGCAGAGAGAAAGTAGATGAGATAGAAAAGGAATGACCTCTTTTTACTTAATGTGATAAAGTTAATTGATTGCTTTTTGCATTGCTATTATACATACTTTGGGGTTTATATTTAACACAGCTGTCCCTTTTCCAATCCTGTGCTTTGGAGCCTAAATGACATTGCTGGCTGCTGCCCTGACACAGAGTGGCAGACTCCCGACATGGAAGCTGAGTTAGGGTCACAGACACGATGTCCCGTAATATTTAGAACATAACTAAATTGTGTTGCTTTAGAGCTAAACTATTTCACATAAACATTTGAAGTTTCTGGGATCTTTTGAAAGATCAGAAACTATAGCAATACTAAGTATAGGATCCTGTGTGGAAGCAATGATCCCGAGCTCAAAGTTGGCTTCTCCTTATCAATGGGACAAGCATTCTCTTGTTGAACAAGGTCCCAACCTGTCCCCATTGTCTATTTCACCTAGCCCACGTCACTTATTTATAAGTTACCCGTCTGACCTCTGTTGGTGTCTGAATTTGTGACTGCCTCTCTAACAAAAAATAAGAAGTCATTGGTGACAGGAAATCTGAAAAAGGCACACTCCAGAAACAACTCGATGAGTCCCTTTGGGACTTACCCCTACCCTAAAACGTAGTTGGAATGACCTACTGCTCATATTGGATGTGAAATAAATATCTGTTATTGTTTAATACTTTTGGCTCAGTCTTTGGCAGGGGAAATGGAATGTTCTATACTTCCAGGGATATTAATTCCAGTGGAATGTTCCTATATTTCTGGGGACATGAATCTGGGGTTATGTCTTTCTTAGAGAAGGTTTCAACCTTTGAGCCCTGTTTAGCCTTGGCAAGTGGAAAGGAAATAGGTGTGGAGGGACATTTGTCCTCGCCTTCCCTCTACCATTCGCAAAGTCTGAACGGTTCTTTCAACCCCCATCATTTCTAGCATGCTGTGGGCTTCTCTATCCAAGATCTTTTTATTTCTTCACGTGTGTGGCTAAAGGGAGAGGGCAGGACAGGATTCTTATTTCTGCATTCAACTGCAGAATGGCATATGAATCTGATTAAATTTTATATTTGGTTTTTATTCAAAATGTCTCTGCCTCCCTCCCGACTTAAAAAAATTTTTTTTTGCTTAAACTATGGATTTGAAATAACAAAATGTTACAGTTGAGGTCTGATTATTGCCCTTTAAAGTTTTTTATTTTTTATTCTTTTATATGACCAGGCTTTACAAAAAAAAAAAAGCTATTTTACTCTAAGAAATTAGGTTTCTGGTTATCAGGAGCCCTAAATAGACATGAATTACAAGAACGTCCTTTGAAAACCCCATGCAGTACTTGTTTCATTAAATTCCATGAAGCGACCTTAATTTAGTGGAACACTGGATAGGCTGTTCTTTTAACCTATTATCACTTTGGCCAGGCCCATAAACCATATTCATGGATGATTCCATCAAGAAGGACAACAGTGGGATTAATATTATTTCAGGATACAGTAAATGCCACAATGATGAAGCTGTTTAAGATCTGGTGCTCACGGTGTCACACTGAATGCATTGACATTTACTCTGCTATCACTTCATTTCCAATATTCCTTCCAAATCAGCCGATGCTAATGCCTCAGTGTGTGTGCGGAATGCAATGTGGGCGGGGGTGGGGAGACTGGGAAGGGGCTGCACAAGTCCTTTGCCTTCCTTTTCTCTTTTGGTATTGAGAGTGGGAAATTACACTGGGATAGTATTGGACTTGCAGTGGGCCCCAAGATGTAGTTTGTTGGGGTTACAGAGGCTCCCAGGAACTTCCATTTCTCTTGGAGTTGGACCAAAACTGGCTACAGGGCTCCTCTTGGCTGTGACTGAGAGTGTGGGATGGGTCTGAGATGAACCAAGAAAGCACTAGTTGGTGTGAGCATGATGACATGTTGGAAGTGAGCACATAGGAAAATTCAGATGTCTATAATAGCACTCTATTTAGAATGTCTTATTCGTATATTTCCTCAGTGTCCTTAATCCTTAAACTTGATGCCTAATGATACTGAGTATCTGACAAAGCTCATGGGTAGTTTTGAGAATCTCTTTGAAAGAAATAGCAAAAATATTATTCATAATAACATTACTAATGTCTCGTCTCTCAAGGGGTCTCAGACCCCAATTTTGAAAGCAAGGTTCTGAGGGTTGGAAGGAAATTTGAAGGAAGCCTAGTTCATGCTTCTCAAAGTTTGACTTGTCTATAAATTATCTGGAGGTCTAGTTGATTCTAATAACCACAGCCTGGGAGATTCTAATCCAGTAATTCTGGTGTGAGGGCTGAGAATCTGCATGGCATGTAACTCCCTGGTAATGTAGATGCTGCTGGTTTGTAAATCATACTTTTCAGTAGAGGGTCTAGTCCAAACATTGTCTGTATTCTCTTAGGTATGCATCTAGTGTATGTTTAAACCTCTTTGTAGGAGGCTAGGCATATTCTCTCAAGGCAGTCTGTTCTATCTTTGAACAATTCTGAATATTAGGATCTCTTCATAGTGCAGCCAAGTCCCACCTCCTGGACTTGTCACCTCTGGCTCTGGCTGTAGTCCTTAGTGCTGTCTAATACATTTGGTGAGGAAGGAAACGTCTGTCCTATGGAAAGGAAGCTTGCACCCTCCAAGTTTCTAACTGTGGGAAACTCCCTAGGTGGGAAGGGATAGCTGGCTCAGGGGTAACTTTTGCCTTTTTGGGGTTCACCTTTCCTGTTGTTTTCACTTCCCTCTGTTGGCCCCTGAAGGCACTGCTGCTTCTCCTTTTGGCTCTCACTCTCTCTGCCCCAACTAGAGGAGATCTTCCCCTCTTTTGAACACTCCTACCATCTATTTATATCTATCTATCTATCATCTATCTATCTGTCTATCATCTATCTATCTATCTATCTATCTATCTATCTATCTATCTATCTATCTATCTATCTATCTATTATCTATCTATCTATCTATCTATCTATCTATCTATCATCTATCTATCTATATCTATCTATCTATCATCATCTATCATCTATCTATCTATCTATCTATCTATCTATCTATCTATCTATCTATCATCTATCATCTATCTATCTATATCTATCATCTATCTATCTATCATCTATCTATCATCTATCTATCTATCTATCTATCTATCTATCTATCTATCTATCTATCTATCATCTATCTATCTATCTATCTATCTATCTATCTATCTATCATCTATCTATCAATCATCTATCTATCAATCATCTATCATCATCATGTATTATCTATCTGTCTATTATGGATCATAAAATTAATTTATTTCCCCCCTCACCAGATTATAAATCCATGGAATCTGAGATTGTGTTAAGCTTCTTCAAATTCTCTACAGTGCTTTGCACATACTAAGACCTCAAACCACGTGTGTTAAATTGAATAACACACAGAATCTACTTCAAGGAATTTACAGCATGAACACAGCAAAACCGGAAGACTATAATGTAGTTAATTGCCACAAGAGCTAGTTGTACAACAGGTAGATTTCAGAGAAAGGAGAAGTTCAGTGTAGACAGGAGCAATTTCAAAAGGCTTTGTGGGCAAAGGAGAGAATTGTACATGTAAATTGGCTGGATATAATCCATTTGGTTCAGCTAAGAATTCTGGGGCTAGGCCAGAAGAGAGTCTAGTAGATGGTGTAGGAGTGCAGTTGCTTTTTTTCAAGGAAGCGGGGAGAGGGGAGAGATGTAACTTGGATGGATTTGAGGCAGAAATCAGCACACTTTTCAGGAAAGAACAGGAGAGTAAGTGTTCTAGGACTTACGGGTGATATGGTCTCTGTTGCAACTACTCCGCCATGGCAGTGTGACAGCAGCCATACACTGTGCGACAATGAATTGGCACGGGGTAATTGAAAAGGGTGTGTGATGTCTGATACGTATGAATGGGTGTGTACAAGCAAATTCATACACAGTAGTATGGCCAAGACCCTAGGACCTCCGGGGTGGGGAGGCCCTCAAATACCTTTTCCTCCTCCGGTGCAATCACATAAGCCAGTTCACATTAAGTCATCAGGAACTGACAAGTGATAGATGGTGGAATTTCAGGCAGGTGGCAATTTGCTAAGGGTAAGCAATTTGGAGAGGGGATGGGGTTGAGGTGTCCGGGAGCCCGATCGTCAAGTCCTCCCCAGATGGACATGGACTGCTCCATGCTGGCCTTATTTGACATTTTTCTTTACTCCAGTTTTCTACAACTCTCTAGAAGGGACTGCCAGTTGTGGGGGCGGGGGTGTCTCTGCAGCGAGCTATGGGGAGATCTTAAAGGCAGGAAGTCAGTGAAGAGAACAAGAAAAGATCCCACCCCAAATAATCAAGACCCTGGAGGGAGGAAGCCCAAGGAATGACATTTGTCCCTCCTACTCAGGGTCCTATGGGGTCTCAGGAGCCCCTTGCACCCTGCCCTGAGACCTCCGTGGCCCCCTCCCCTGGGGCTGCTGTGGAAGGTGCATCTTCAGTCCTGGTCCTGTCCCCTTGTTTCCTCCCCGGGGCTTGGAGGCTGGAGTCCTGCAGTCCCTGGACAGCTCAGGGTTGGCAGTGTCTCTGCCTTTTATAAGTGAAACCTGATTCTCAGGAAGGATGAGATGAGGGAACCGGTGTTGTCATTCTCTCTTCCCTTTGCCAGCCTCCCTTCCCATCCTTTCTTCCTTCTCCCATTTTCTCCTACACCTCACTCCCTGTTTCCACTTTCCTCTCTCTCTGTTTCCTTCCCACCTTCCCATTTCCTTTCCCCCTCCCCTTTCTGTCCCTTCATCTCCCATCACTGTCGCTTATTCCTTTCTCTCAATTCTCTTTTTAAAGCCATTTATTTGAATTTTGGCACAAATTGTGGTAAGCAGAGGCAGGGGACACCGGCTTCTTTTTTGTGATGACAGGATCCTATTTTCACGCTGGCTAAGATGATTTAGGAGGGGGAAGCAGAAAGTAAAAAAATTGTTTATGGGGGGTGGGGTGGAGGGGATGGGGAGGGGGACATTGAATCAGGATGAGGAACTTCCGAGCCAACCTGAGCCTTCTGGATCTTTCTCTGGCTAGTCAGCTGGGAGATCCTGGCTGAAGCTGGATGAAACAGTCACCATGGGTACTGTCATGGCCTTAAAATAAATGCTTTTCTGAGGTGTCCTCTGGGAAAGCCAGCCCATGTGGATTGCTGTTGAGTTTGTAGGTCACCTGCTCAGAGTCCCTTTTGGACAAAGCACAGAAGCATATGCTTTAAACTTCTTTCTGATTCATTGTCCATTTCCTAATTTCAGCTTCCTGGCCTCTTGGGGCTGCTGACAAAATGCTAATTTCTGCTGGACGGCTATCAGACCATCCCTGTTGCAGCCCTATTGTTGTAGGCAGTTAGAAAGACATGAGCAGAGCAAGGATGATGGTCCAGGTTCAGAAGGTCGCCAGGGTGCAAAACACTGGGTGCCTAGCAAAAGACAATTGTAGGGTGGGGCCTTGCCCCCAGGGTGACTTTTCTCCCCTAGCATATCCCTGGTCATTCATTTTGGACTCCCTGACCTTTCCTCCCTAGAGATAACATCTAGGCCTCAGTTGTATTTCAGCTCCAGGCCCAGAAAAGCAGCAAAACCAGACAAGCAACACCAAGGCTGACCTCAGGACCAGCTGCATTGAATAATGACCCCCTGCCCTGGGGCTGACCAATCAATCAGTGGGGACCTAGACCCTGAAAGGACACACCTGGAAAGCTGCTGAATATTCTATTGAGATCTTCCCCTGCTACCTCCCCTAAGATCTAGCTGCTTAAAACCCTTAGGACAGAGGACCCAGTGCTCCCTTCTCAGAGCACCCTCCCAGCCCCCCCCCCCCCCCAGCACATTACTGTTAGCTTCCTCACTCTCAAGCTCCAAGAACCCTTCCTTTACCTATATAACTTGTTTCCTAAGTCCATGTCTTCCAGGAATTACTTCTACCTCGGTGATTTTATAAATAAACGTTCTCTTTTAGTTTGGGTCTTGGCTCTGAATTCTTTCCTAGCCAGAACCCAAATAACTGAGGTTGCTGAACCCAGATCCGATCTGACCCCATGGGTCCCCAACACTTGGTGCCATTCCCACTGCCAAAAACACTACCAAGCTGCTGCTTGAATAGATGGATGAATCGGGTCTATTTTCAGCTTTGCTTTTCAGCTTGGTCTGAGCCATGAGGCCAGTGTTGAGACTCTGTCTGCTCAGCACCAGTCCGCTGAGCAGGCATATGGGGTTCTGGATACCTGTCCTATACAAGCCAGCCTCCCCTGCTTCGCATTCTGTCAGTTAAGGAATGGATTTGGCCATTTGTAGGTTGAACTGAGCCTCCCCCCCCCACCCCCTCCCAAAGCTGGGTGTGTCCTCTACTGACACCTCCTTTGTTTTTCAGAATGCTGCGGAGCAGTTCACAGCTGGACCAACACACAGCCCGTAGCTGGGTGGTGTCAGCTTACCTGGCACCAGATGCAATGAGGAATGACACTCAGGTGCAGCGGACCGGCCTTAAGCAGGTCTCTAGGTGTGGGGAGAGCCATGGGAGCCAGGCTAGGCATTTTCAGACTTCACTTTCTGTTTCCCTTTGAGACCACGAGGCTTTGGGAGTTTTTACAGCCTTGATGCTTTGGCTGAGTGCAAGGGTCCGCCTTCCTCGGTGGTCCGAGCTGGTGAGGGGCGAGCATCTGGTTTAAACTGATGAAAGGCAGGAAATTCAGAATTACTTCCTGATACCTTCTGCTTCAGTTCAGGAATCTGTAATGTGGCAGTGTGGAGGGCCAGCTCCAGAGGGCCCGCCGGCCAAGAAACAGTGCTCGGGGTGGGGGCTCCGGGGAGAGGCCAGATGATGAAGCCTCTTCTCCCACGGGGTGGCTCAGGCAGGGCATGTGGGGCTTGGTGGCAGCAGTGAACTTTTGCATGAATTCTTTTCTGATTGGATCTTATGTCTTTTCTCCAGGGAACACCTATGGTCTTTGCTTTCTTTCTAACAAGATCCCTGACCAAGGAGCCACAGGCCTTGCCTCTGGCTGGCAGTGCAGCCTGATATAAAACAGCCGAGGGGAGTGCCTGGTATCACATATTATGTTTACTAAACAAAACCGACAAGTTCTCATTGTTGCGTGAGGAAGCCCTGCAGCTCTCAATCCCCCAGAGCTGAAGAGGATCCATTTTATTGAGCTCTGTAATGACAGCCCTGGCTGGAGCAGCTGGGTAGTTAGTATTAGCTCTAAGGGACTCGGGAGGGCAGTTTTTCTTTAGAAAAATTATGTTTTTCATTTAGACCAACAACAGCCTGACTGTCTAGGCATACCTTCCTATAATCTTAAAAAGAGTGGTAAAATCATAGCCCAGATTGTTCCCCACTACTTACAGAGCTAACAAATAAAAATGCTTATACTTTTCCAGTATAAGTATGTTCTATGTAATATTTGAGATGTGATTATACTAAAAAAGTATTTATGGTTTACTTGGAACTCGAATTTAACTGAGCATCCTTTATTTTATCTGGCAATACTTGACACCTTTCCAAATATTCCTGCTTGAATATCTCTGGTGGCAGGGAGCTCACTACCTTTCAAAATAATCATTCTATCATAAGACAGCTACAATTGCTAGAAAGCTCTTCACATTAAGATGACATTCCCACACATATGTTCCTTGTGTGAACTTCTGGGGCCCCTTGGAATATGTCTAATTCATCTGCTATGTGACAACCCTTCAAATATTTATTAATAGCTCTGTGTCTCCTTGAATTTTCTCTTCTCCAGCCTGAATATCTCCTGCTGTTTCCATGTTTCCTCATGTGATGTGGTTTCAGGATTGCAGACCCTCTTGCGAATGTGCCTGGGCTTGTTTAGAGCCCTTGTAACCCAGTGGGACCTGGCAGCCTGGGTAATAGCTCTGAGTGACATGACTTTGTGCCTGCTGTTGAGACTCCGTGTCTACTGCACCAGGGAAGCTCTGGCCTCATGAGCCAGGCTTCAGCAGGGACCCTTGCCACCTGTAAGAGTGGAACTTGGGGGCCACTGGGAAAGTGTACACACTTGGCTATAGATTGAATGTTTGTGTCCCCCCAAAATCCATATGTTGAAACCTAAGCCTTAATATGTGGAATTTGGAGGTGAGGCCTTTGGAAGGCAATTATGTCATGAAGGTGGAGCCCTTGTGAATAGAATTAGTGCCCTTAGGAGAGATGAAAGAGAGTTCTCGCCCCCTTCTGCCACGTGAGGAAATGGGGAAAATACTGCCGTCTATCAACCAGAAAGCAGGCTCTCACCACATACCAAATCTGCCAGCACCTTGATCTTGGGTTTCCTAGTTTTCAGAACCGAGAGAAATAAATTTCTGTTGTTTATATGCCACCCAGTCTGTGTGGTATTTTCTTACAGCAGCTCAAATGGACTAAGACATTCTGTACACACCAAATGTAAATTTGACAGCCCTATTCTTATTTTACATTAAAAAAAAAATCCTCAGCTGAGGATATGTTTACTGACTTTAGAGAGAGAGATAGGGAGAGAGAGAGAGAGAGAGAGAAACATCAATGTGAGAGAGAAACATTGATTGGTTTCCTCCTGTATGCGTCCCAACAGGGGATTAAACCTGCAACTTAGGGATGTGCCCTGACCAGGAATTGAACCTGCAGACTTTTGGTGTACATGACAACTCTCTAACCAACTAAGCCACTTGGCCAGGGCAACCCTATTATAATTTTAGATGATAGTTGGCAATTAGGACATTAGCATTACCAAAAGTGATGTCAGATATTGATGAAATGGACTTAGTAACTAGAACACACATTTCTGTCTTAGGTCAGATTGGAGTTGTGGATGAAAACATCAAGCTGGATGCGGAGATTTGTTGCAAACCAACTGTGGGGCTTCAGGAAAGTCACTTCTCTCTCTCTCATCATCTTCATCTGAAAACAAAACATTTGAATTAATTCTCTAAGGCAGAAGAATGTCCTACAAAGGAAGCTGATTGGAATAAAAGAGATTTTCAAAAACAAGGAAAAACCGTAGTTGTTCTAGATCTAAATGACTCTTTGGTCCTCAGCTTTCCTTGGTCAGGAAACAGTTAGATCTTTATTACCAGTCCATGAAAAGAGAAATACTGAAATGAAGACGTGTTTAGAAACATTTCAATCTACTGGACATTGCTGTGACTCCAAGCGTACGATCAGTGGGTTGTTTCATTGAATAGGGTGTGGGCCAGTACAGTCTGCGAGCTATTGAACTGGTGGCTGGTGAGTGGCATGTGATGTTAGCTGCACCAGTCACTTGAAGTAGAATGTATCTCGGTCTGTAATGGATTAGAAGTAAAGAAAAAAGAATGGGTTCATCACCACAGATAGTTTGAGGCAGAGCTTCCCTACTGGCATGCCACACTCAGATTATAGGTGTGTTGAGTTATTGTGCCCTTGGCCCTTGGGGTAACTGAGAGAGGCCTGGGAAGCCAGGGACCAGCCTTTGGACCAAGTTGCTTTTGGCCATGAGTCATCAGTATGCTATACAATTATTATCATTTTCTATCTGTGCCATGAAATGAATAAGATTAGAAAGTGCCACCTTTCCCCCCCCAAAGCAACTAGACATAGAGAGGGAATTAGACTAATTATTTCTCAGGCTGCAGCTTCCAAATGAACTCCCAACCAAAAATGTCAAAACTCTTCTTCCCCTCATGTCTACCTTTCTTTTAAAATTAAATTTAAAATTATTATAGAATTATAGGCTTTAAAATCAAGCAGTACTAAAATATAAAAATGTGAGTCATCTCCCCAAGTCCTCAGGTTCCTCAGAAGTTGCCACTGTCATGCTGGAGCTTCCCTGTTTCTGGAAGAAGGGTACTGCAGGGAAACGCCCCGATTTCCTGACGGAACCCCAGGGAGCTCAATGCTGGGAGACACCAGGCACCATCAGGCACCGGCAGGGAGGCTGGGTGAAAGTCTGGACTCGCCTCGGAAGTCGAACATGCCACACGGCTCCCACTGAGGGCAAGATCCTGAGGCCCAGCTTTGGGCTGTGGGTCCCTCGGTTTCCCAGCGTTTCAGAACTCGAACAGTCTTCTGGAACAGATGACATTCGAAAACCGAGGCGCCACTGTACTGTATAACCTCACTTATATGTGGAATATAAAAAAGTTGAACTTATAGAAACAGAGAGTGGAATGAAGGTGGGGGAAATGGGGAGATGTTGATCAAAGCATACAAACTTTCATTTATAAAATAAATTCAGGAGATCTAATGTACAGCACGGTGACTATAGTTAACAATACCGTATTATATACTTGAAGGTTGCTAAGAGAGTAAATCTTAAATGTTCTCAATACACACACACACACACACACACACACACACGCACACATGGCAATTACGTGAGGTGATGTATGTGTTAACTAACCTTATTATGGTAATCATTTGGTAATATATACATGTAGCAAAGCATCCCATTGTACACCTTAAACTTAGACAATGTTACACGTCAATTATATCTCAATAAAACTGGGAAAAAAATAAAACAAAAATTATTAGAGGTTATACCTCACCTTAGGAGATTTTTCTCTGGAGAAGCTAAAAGTCCTCAAGAAAAGAGCCACATGCTGATATTTGGAGGCCCCTAGTGAAAAGGCCAGCTGTTGCCTGATTATCCTACAGTGACCTCCAGCTGTCAGCAAGCCCTGTCCTCCTGCATAGACTAACAATAGGCTATCGTCTCACACTGAAATATGAATGGACAGCAAAGGGTCAGGAGGTGTTTGAGAGAGTTTTCCAACATGAAAGATAGATGCTGCAGTAGATTAATTTCATTAATTGTCTCAATGTCATTCCTTTCTTCATGCTTTTTACCCTGAGACACTTGCTACTGGCCTGCTGGAGAAATATGAGAGGCACATTCGAAACAGCTAAGATCTCCAAACTGGGGCCACCCTAGACCAACCAAATTCCAGTAGTCCCACCAGCTGAACTCAGGTGCATGAATGAGCCCAGCCAAGGTCAGCCAAGCCTGACCCAGTTGACTCATAGATGAAGCTCTTCCCTCCCTGAGGCAAGCAAAATCTTATGACATCAAATCTGTAATACATTAGTGTGGATGGATACATCCCCTGTCTTCTCCTCTGCACTACCCTCTCCCATCCCTTTCATGCTTGAGGTCTAATAACAATTCTTGGGCCCCGAAATCCTGTTCTCTGCAGAGTGATACCTTGGGCACTGTCCCAAAGAGAACAGAAAGCCATGAACAGAAATCAGGAAAAGCAAATGACAGATAGGCCTTGCTGGACACAGACTTCATCTTATGGCCGCTGGTCCTGCTTTACAATCATCTCCTCTAGCCTATGACCCCATGGATTACTTGTGTCCTTGTGTTAGTGAGAAGTCCCAGAATGCCAAGTGAAATTGGTTAGCTGGATCCTGAATCAACTCTTGGCCCAGGGAAGCCCTGGGGCTTGTCCATGAAGTTAAAGGTGGAGGAAATTGTAAAGTGGGTAAAAATGATCTATTATACCACCCCCAGGCTATTCCTTACTAGGGGCCCTTCCTTCCTTCTTTTTCTACACTAAGATATGTAGAATTCTCTTTTCCACCAGTCTCATTTGAGGAAAAAATCTACTTACCTTCAGGAACCATTTAAACATCACTTTTCTCAGGGTGTCTTACAAGTCAAGTTTTATTTCTAATTGAGATGAGAAATCTTTGGCCATTTGAAAAGGATCTCCTGTATATGGTGGAAATCCTTCTGAGGGCGATGGGTCTGTGTTTTTCAGTGATCTGGAGATGGTAACCTGTAGTTAGATTCCTACCGTTGGAGCCCACTGCTGGCTCTTTAATTTTGCCAAAATATTCTAGAGATGGTCATGAGCTCACTGGGGGCTGGAGAGAAAGTAAATAAGAAAATCACCTTGCAAATACATAGTGTTTTGTGATTTGGACTCTTTTCCTGTGGATATTCAAACAGCACTCACAGCCACGCACTGTTACCTGAGCAACAATCCTTGAGTTTTAGGATCAAACAGGGTTCAGGGGAACAATTTCATTCCTTCCTGGGCCTTTGCCACCTTTCTGAGGGGTGTTTTCCTCTTTTTGATGCTGAAATAGAACTTACGGTCTCTTGGGGTGATGAAGTCTAATAAATCAGTTGCTATTGCCCTGGGCTTTACAGCTAAAGCAAAGGGAGAGCTGAGGTAATTGTCTGAATAATTCGGGCAAAACAACCAACTATCCCAAATGCACTGCAAAGATTGGAGTTATCCAAATAGAACAGTATAGTGAATCTGCTTAGGACATTTTAGTTCCTAGGAAAGATAAGCACCCTTTCTTTTGGGGACATTTTTTTAGGAGTCCCAGCGCTCCTCCCTGTGAGTGACACCCAGCAGGAACCTTGGGAATATAATAACAATGGTGAATGTTTATTGGGCGTGCATGTTCTAGGCACTGTGCTAAGCGTTTTAAATAGATCTCATTTAGATGTCGTCACAGTAACCCTATTACTATCCCCACTCAGCAGATGTTGGACATGAGGCCAGCAGAGCTTCAGGGGCCTAGGGCGAGGCTCGCAGCTGGTAAATCCAGAGCCGAGTCAGCCAATTTGACTCCAGATCCTATTCTCTCCAACATGAAACCTCTAAATGAGATTATCCTGTAAGGATACTAAAATCCAGAGAAACTGTGATCAGATCAAGGGCACTTAGTTCCTCACTGGAAGAGGTGGTATATACAGAAGCACCACTAAGTAGCTGGATAATATAAGGCAGGAAATGTTCCCCCCTGGGCCTCAGATTCCTCAGGCCTTCATTTCATAATTTGTAAGTCCATCTCAGGTCTGACCTTCTATACTTTTTTAAGTGGTCTGGGTTCGCGACCCTCAATGTTCATTTTCTGAGCTCTGATTGGAGCTGAGTCCTGGCACTGTGTAAGCCCTGATGTCCTTGCAAGGAGGGATGAACTAATAGTTAGGATGGGCTGAGTTTTCCTGTGGAAACAAATAGCCTTCAAATCTCAGGGTTACATTTAAACAACACAGCCTTACACCTTGAGGGGTTACATGTCCATTTCAGACGTCTGGGGACTCAGGAGTCCTCTAGAACCCAGGCTGATGGGGCAGCTACAATCTCTAATGTCTTGGGTCACTCTGCCTGAGGGAAAGAAAGCTCTGTAACGACTTGCACTGAAAATTAAATGCTCTGACCCATGACATGTGCCACAACCTCTCATGACTCATTAACCAGAACTTGTCTCATGGGCCTATCCAACCACAGGGTGCTAGGAGGTACAATCCTACCATGTGCACCAAGGGTGGACAACTGGGAATATTGGAGAATAACACTGATGACTACCTAAAATGTGAATGCCACATTGTCTCTTTAAGATCTTACACGATGGGGAAGATAGCAAATTCAGGCAGGACTGCTAATATTGCATTGTGCTTGGAGGGATAGGTAGGACAAGAGAGTGTTTCCTTTTCAATGAGATCATGGAGACTGGGTTGGGGAAGGGTAAACAGGGGGGTAAAGAGAGGTCCCTCAAAGCCAGGTTTTCTCTAGGGTCACCTTGATCACATTCCTTCCTTTACTGTTTCTTGTAACCCACTAATTAAGATAGCTAAAACTGTTACCATGAGCTAGAGTCAACATCAATTAAAAATCCCATATATATTTCATGTGAAAACACATGGTGTTCAAACATGTGTGATTTTCATCAGACCTCCTCATCTGTTTGTCATTTAAGGTTCAGGCCATTTTCCATATTTCTATCAAATGCTGCCTGCTGTAGATGAAAGCCTGGCAAATGGCTGTGCAAAAGAAACTTTCTGAAGTTATAAATAATCAAATGCCCGTGGGGGGTTGACCTCATATACAATAATACACAGAGTAACGATCAGAGCTCAGAGGGAAAACGGAGCTAAACAAGTGCCTTCTTAGTAAGGAGAAGGTTGCAGCTTTGCTCATAACAACACGAGTGTCATTTTTCTGACCCCCTCATTCTCTGGCAGGAATAGGACAGAGTGGAGCTAGGAAGAGAGTTGGGAAAATAGCTGATACACAGGTTGGGACGGTGGTATGCTGGTAAGTGTTTAACAGTTGACTCCCTGGGGGGAAAAACCCTGATTTGTAGTGTTTGTCAATTTCTGTGGTGTAAATACCTCCACTATATCTGAATTTCAAGGTACTAACATGATGTCCTTGAAGATGGATTTGGGAAGAGATGTGGATAATGGGTTCTTGCAAGCCAGTATCACCTTCACATCACTGAGAAGGAAATGGGGATGGTTGCCTGTCTCTTGTCTTCTACCTACTTCTAGTCCCAAAATATGATGTCTGAAGCTTAGGAGGCAGGAATTGTTCAGAGGAAGACAATGGCAAGACGGAGGCAGATCTAGTGCTGAGGAATATTGACAACTCCCAAATTGTATTAATTTTCTAGGTTTGTGACAACAAATGACTACAAACTGGGTGGCTTAAAATGACACAAATATATATTTTCAGAGTTCTGGAGTCAAGTATGAAATCAAAGTGTTGGCAGAGTTGGTACCTTCTGGGGTCTCTAAGGGAGAAACCACCTTGCCTTTTTCCTAGCTCCTGGTTATTGCCAGCAGTCCTTGTCATTTCTTGTAGAATATTCCAATCTTCACTTGACCTTCTTCTCTGTGCTTCTCTCTATGTCCTCTCCTCTTCTAATAAGGACATTAGCCATTGGATTTAAGGTCCACCCTAAATTTAAGGTTACCCTAACTAAATCCAAGGTGATAGAATTCATCTTGAGACTCAAAACTAATTACAGGTCCAAAGACCTTGTTTCCAAATAAAGACACATTCTGAGATTCTGGATGGACAGAAATTTCTGGGAGACACTAATTATATATACACACAGTACAGAAAGGATTAGAGAGAGGGGTAGGCAGGACCAGACCTGACCACCTGGCCCTAACACTTCCCCCTGCCTTCCCAGAACATTCTTTTTAGGCTGTGATCTGTTTCCTGATTTATGATCACAGGTCAGGAGGGGAAGTGGTCTGTGATGGCTGAGGTGCTTTTCCACTTAGTCATGCTCCTCACCTCCAAACCCAGGTGGGTAAAGGACTGGGGTGACCCTGGCCCTGTGTTCTTTAAGGCTGTGTTTGGGCAGTTGTTTCCTTATATCATCTTTCATCTCCTTTGAAGATAATTTTGGCAAAAGTAGACACAAACCTTATGAGAGTTCTGTTCTTTAATAAGTGCCATATACCCTACCTAGTAAAATAGGTCATTAACAAATACTGAATGAATGAATGAAGGAAGGAAGGAACACAGTTGAGGGTCACTTCAAATGGGCCTTCTCTGGAAGAAATAGATGAGCTCTCAAGTTCAAAAATATTGTTTCAATCTGAAAGACATATTCTGGCCCATTAGGTCAGTGGAAGACAGTGACTGAGGATCTAGTGTCAAAGGCTCCGGGGACATTAAGCAGGGCCTTCCTTGGCCTTGTAATAGGAGCTGCCGCCAGTGGAGCCCAGCTCAGCTCCTCCCCAGGGCCCTGATGAGAAAGCCAGCTTGGCTGGGCCTCAGAGGGCAGGGAGAGGTCACTGAGACACTGCTCATGGCAACTTTAAACCACATCTTGTGTGTCCCTTCAGGTTCATCCATGAAGCTCCTCTCTCAGACTGGAATGCAGAGAAAGGGAGTGGAGGGATCAGATTTCCAAGAAAGAGCCTGACTTCTCTGTTTATGTGTTTTCCCTGAGCTCACACCTAAGGGAAGCACTGCGGTTGGGGGGAATGTGCTACAGCAATGAGATTGTCACATCTCAGGCCCAGATTCCTCATTTCCACCAACTGTGTTTGAGATTAATTGAATTTATGTGCCATGGCTTAAGAGCCCATAACAAACACCTTTCTCTCAGGCACTTTGCCCTCTGTTCCAGCTCCTTCTACTCCTCCAACTGTTGCTCTTTCTCCTGGGCTTCAGGTATGCAGTCGTTTGGCTGGCTGAGCCCTGTGATCACATGAAACAATGACCACATAAAACACACCTCCATTTAGAGATAAGCACTGATGCATGCCCTGCAGCTGAGATTAAAATCTGGCCCATAAATCTTTCCACAATGCTGTATATTCCACACGTAATGATGAGAACTGAGCTAGTAAATAAATAGCTGAGGAAAAATTCCTCACAAAATCCCTCATGATTAAGAGGTTTGATCTCATATTGCTAGAAACTATAGGAGTTTCTAGCTGACGTTGCTTCCTCCCCTCACTAGGGCATTTCCTTAAGGGTTGAATTTGACTCAAAGAGCCTACTATGGGCCATGTGCATATAGTAGGGGATGTACATAGGCTTCACTGGGAACTTTACAGAAACAACTGATAAGAGAATGGAATTTGAAGACATATCAATTTGAGATCTAGTTATAAAAAAATTCTGTGTGCATTCATGTGTTCTGGAGTTAAATGGGAATTTTGAGTGAAAACATTTGGCACACTTTTTCATGTATAGTGTAATATTATAAGTCTTCAAGGTATAAAGTAAATAATAGTGGAATGAACTAACCATCTCCATGATTTTTATGACTATGGTGGTGCTAGATTTTCTGGAAAAGGAATTAAGGAACCCCTCCTGCTCCTTGGCCAGTTGCTGGTCTGACTCTCGGGGCTGCCCTTTTCTCTGATCTGATTCAACAAGGGGTGCGCAGACGTGCTTGTGTCTGTTATCTGTGCATGACTGGGTGTGTCTGTGTGAGTAGGGAGGGAGCTGGTTGAGAGGCACAGGAATTACAGGAGAAAACCAAATGTAATGACAGCACGTTCCGCGACAGCAAATAAATGATTTTTGTCTTCAGTATTCTTAGTCGCAAGTGGACTTGCAGCTGGAGAGCCCCTGCGTGTGTAGGCTGTAGGTGCCGAGGTGCTCCCCCAGGTAAAGAGGGTGCCCTTTCTGCCACGGTGGCTGGGCCCTGAGGTTGGAACCTCGGCTTAAGGGGAAGGCGTGTTGGAGTAAAAGGGAAAACTTGCGCTTCTGCACTGGCTAATGAGAAGGAGAAGGGGGCTGAGCAGAGGAGAGCAGACTTTCTCCTTGGGTCCCTCTCCCTTGTGCCCAGGCACGCAGGGGGGAGAAGCACAGTGGGCTAGCGGTGTGCTTTCTTGAATGGTTTGTGTGTGAGTGTGTGTGAAAGACAGAGGGTACTCCGTTCACTGGCAGGAGGGCAAAATGACCCCTTCATATATCAAGACATCTCAGAGAAGAGAAGGGGAGATGGAACCAGAGGCACCAAAATTTAGCTAAATACACTGACTCATCCAGAAGGAACAACTAAATGAGCCTCAATAGGGAATTCAATTTTGAAGAGACTGAGTGTCTAAGGGGACATTTCCTAAGGGTTGGAACTATAATTCTCTTATTTCTGAAGTCTAAGTCTTTGCAGCTACCCAGCTAGGCAGGGGCCCGGGAGGAAGAGCAGAGCCTTTGGGGAATAGAGAAACCTCATTTTCCCTGTACAATTGACTGTGGTGTAACCGAGCAACCCTGATAGATATAGATAAAAATAAAGTGGTGACCTTTCAAATACTTTCATCTTAAGTAAACAACCTTAAAATAGTCGTGAAGCCTTTTGAAACTTTTCAGTTGTCTTTCGAGTCTTTTCTAACAGTCCCCTGGGAAGAAGAATCCTCGTTGTCCAGTTAGCTGGTGTCCGGTGGAGAGAGTAAGGGGCCCTGAGCACCTACAGCACCACATCCCAGCAGAAACCCAAAGGCCAAGCAGATCTGAGACCTTCAGCACCACTTGGGACACCTGTCCACATATTGAGGAAAAGGCCCTGAGAGATTTAGTCTTCAGGAAACATTTTCCAATGGAAAGGCTCAAAGCCCCTGGAATCCGACACTTGTGCACACAGCGACATACATTCCTTTCTCTGGAGACACTTTCTGAATACAGAGATAGGTGCTCGTGTGACCAAGACAGTATTGGTGCAGATTGTTTTGGACACAGGGGAACGGCCTAGGTGACCTTGCAGGGGTCTCATACCTAATCCATGATTCTGTAAGTAATGAGTCAACAGAAAATTGCATTCTGTATTTGGTCGGCCATCTGCTGTTTCCCCAACGCTGGCTGATAAAGGCATGGCTATGTGGGGAGAAGGTGAGCTGTAATTAATTATCTATGGCATTGATGAATTCCTTGTAAGACATTCCCCTGCTAATCCAGCAATATAGCTGCATCCACCCTCCCCTCCTACTGTAACAGTCTATTTATGGCCTCAGCTCCGTAATTAAATGTTTCATTTGCAAGAAAATGGTTCCTAGGAAAATCCAAGCTCTCTTTATGCTCTTGCAATCGGCTACTGCAGACGTTGCATAAGAGATTAGTCCATGTTGGCCTGTTGCTCTTAGCTTTCTGGATCATCTAATGTATTATGTTTCTGGTATATGTAAATTACCAAACGTAATATTCTACACTATGCCTGCCGAATGAAGCCAAATGTATTGTGGGCATAATTTTAATTACTTATGTGCTATAAAAATGGAGGAAATAAAAATCACAGAAATAGAATTCTAAAAAATTCCTCTGGTTTTCTTTTGGGCAATAGTTTAATCAGATTATAACCTTAATTGTTTTTCAGCTCATGCCTCACACTTGTTTGGGCCTTCTGTTTTGTCAGTATGTGTTTATGCCCCATGAAGGCATTTAATGTCAACCTAGAGTGTTTGCCTTATTAGAAAACAGCACATATTAGATGACTGGGTTCAAGGCAGGGATCCCATAGGGAAAGCTCAAGGCTCCCTGCTGAGCTTTGCATTTTGTTTTTAAAATTGGTCCCTGGCAACCCCTGACCGTTTTTCTTCTGAGTCAAGAAGGTAGCAGCTAGGCAAGTAAGACCAGAAAGCAGAGCTGGGCCAGAGCAAAGGTGAGAGGGAGAGGTGTATGTCTGGGTGTAGCAACACAAAAAGAGAATTAAAAACAGCTTCTTTTATTACCTAGCTAGAAATGTGGAGGCCAGTTTTAGTTCAAGATGCCTGGCAAGGACAGCATGGATTTGGGTATCTATTCAAGCGCCATAAACCATTCATCTGAATAAGTTGTCCAGTGATTTTTATCATATTTTGATACCGTGGTGGGACATGGAGTCTGGAATCAAAGTACCTGGTTTCGAATCCTGGTCTCATATTTTGGGTTAAGCCTCTTGGGCAAGGCACTTTACTTCTCAATGCCTTGGTTTCCTCACCCATAAAGTAGGAAGCATACCAGTGCCCCTGGGTTGTGATGTCACGTAGAGCAAAAGAAATCGCGCATGGGAATGTGATGTATGAACACTAATGGGGGGCACAAATGGGCATTTTTGTTATCATTACATTCTTCTCTTGCCCCATCAGCTGCAATGACTGGCAAGTCATATTTTGATTTTTTTTGTGTGTGTGTGGCTGATATGGGTGAAAAAAAATTTATGAGTTAATCCAGCTGCCCCAGGAGAAAAGCAGAATTCCTCAGAGTGGGAAAATGCCTTATCCTTTGGGAATATTCAGAAATGGGATATTTTGTCTTCATAAGGTAGACCTCTTGGACCAGTCTGGATCAGAGCTTCTCAAATGTTCTGTGGTGAAAGACCCACTTTTAAAATTCCAATCCATTGTGGACCAGTACTTCTGCAAAATATAATAAAATGTACTGTTAAAAACATGACGTGAAAAAGACACACAAAGCACAAGTCCCATTTTTCTTTTACTATTAGGTTCAGCAGACATAAAATGTCTCCATTAAGCTGCTATAAAACCTTAACATCTGTACTTCCCGTGTTATGGACTGGGAACCAAAGTTCATGAACCAGCACCACCGAGCAGGTCCTACTTTCAAGTTTGCTCTTGTAGATGGAAGATATTTCACATAAAAAGAAAACTAACCGGTATTCTGAGTTTTGGGCAGATGAGCTGGTAAATGGGAGCAGAACTCAGAGAAGAAGGGACAAGGGCTGGTTTTAATACAAAGAGAGAGGAGGGACCCGAGAAAAATGACTGCTGGCCAAAGTGTGAAGAGAGCAGTAGTAGTTGGAAATTCCAAGTGCTGGGGACAACCCACCAGGACAGTTTTAACTTGTTTCCTTTGTCAAGTTGTGTGAATTCCCAAACCTTTGGTAAAGTTTGTCACATAGAAGGTCTCCATGTTGGCGGTGCTTGGAGACCAAGGCAGGGTCTATATCCACACGCGGAGGACTGTGGGGAGCAGGGGTCAGCCCCGGGGCCGCAGTGGTGAGTAGGGATCAGAATCTGGCCCAGCAGGCGAATTCAGAGCCTCAGCTTTCTCCTGCCTGTACATACATTAAGGTGGGCTCTGGATTTTTCAAATTATGTGGGGTGGAATGCACTTGTACTTTTTTGGTATTAAGAGAAAAAAGGGACCCCAGAAGTTTGGAGGATAAGGGATACTTGGGTCCCACCACAGTCTCAGGTGGAAAAGATCTCTGCCCACATTTTGCCACCAGAGCCTCCCGCTCATTAAGTGTGGGGTCTTTCCCCCTTACAGAGTGAAGAGTCTTAACTCGGACTGGGCCTGAGCTGCACAGGTGAGCCAGGAACAGGAATTAGAAGTGCATTCTGCCTTGTTTCTCAGCATTTGTGTTTCTTTCTTAATAATTATTACATTTACCGAGAGTTTGATGTGCCAGTCTTAGCACTTTAGTTAAGTCATCTCAAATCCTTAGGGTGGTTCTGCAGTTGTATAGATTTTTAATATCCCAGACCTACTATTACTAGTTATATAACCTTGACTAAGTTACTTCCTGTCTCTGAGTCTCAGTTTTCTTACCTGTAAAATGGAGATAATAAGAATAGATATGATTTCATAGTGTTATTGCCAGGATTAAACAAGATAATATCTTTAGGGCATTTAGCACACTGTCTGACGTGTAGTAAAAGTAGTTACACTAATAATAATAATGATAATATTAGCAACTGATATGAAAGAGTGTTTGTTATATACTTGCTATGAAGTACATGACTTTTGTCATTTAATGTTCACAGCAACACTAGGAGGTAGGTACTATCATCAGATAAGGCATCTGAGACTTAGAGAGGTTAAGGCACTTGCTCATGTCACACCACCAGTAAATGATGGGGTCAGGTTATAACTTAGGCTGTTTCACTCCATATTATTATGAAGAAACTGAGTCCCAGAGAGGTAAATAGCTTGCTCAAGGCAGAATAGCCATGGCAGAGCTGAGACTGAAATCCCCTGGTTTCCTGTGGCCCTAGTTGGTTATGTGGCTTGGTCCTGGAAATTTGGCTGGATTAAATGTCCTCAGCCTGTCTAGGTGGACGGTACCAAGAGCCACGCCTTCTGGACAGTGGACACAGATGGCTGAGGGTAGGGTTCGTGACCTCTGACATCCCCTGGAGGAGCCAAGGTCTCAGCAGTGAGTCTGAGTTATGAGGTTGGAGAGCAGACTTGTTGGAGCCCAGAACCCATCCACACCCAGCCTTGATTTACATGGGAACATTTCCTCACTGTTGGCATCGGGAAGGGAAATAGCAAATTCTGGGTGTTTGCTTATTTCCGTTAGTAATGTCGGCTGGGAGGGGTAAAGGCTGATTAATTATACAGCAGCTCATTAAAACATAATATCCCTTTGAAGCCTGGAGCAGCAAGTGGAGAGCTGTTTTGCAATGTTGGTGGGACATTGGGAAGTCTCCAACGCATCCTTTGATGCAGTTGGATAGTGTTTAAACTCCAGAGTTGTACCTTTCGGCACAGTTGAGGCAAACTTGGAGTCAGGCTTATGGGCTTGTGGCATAAGGAGATCTCTGGAAAGAGATGGCTACTAAAGAATCCCACAGAAGGAAGCCTCAGGCTGAGGCTGGGCTTAGCCCATATCCTGTTCCCAGGGTCCCAACAAGGCCCCTACTGGGCAACTGCTACCTTCCACCATGAGCCAAACCACTCCAAGGAGGTTGGAAGCCACAGCTGGCTGAGAACCCTAATGGCCACCAGTGCCTCCACCTCAGGAAGACACCGTAGGCCAAGGAAAACACTTGGGGAACTCAGCCTGTGCAGCCCTCAGTAACTCATCTAGGATTTAATGTTTCTTTTTAAACAGAGCACAGAAGGCTTGGAAAGCAAGTTTGGTGACTCCTGAGAGGATAACCTAATTCCATGTCTTATTCATCTTTGCTTTTGGCACCTAGAAGGTGCCCCATAAATGCCTGTTCAATTTCAATCATCTTCTGTGGTTTTTTGAAAAAGTTTGGAAACACCCCAGCCATCATCTATTGGACTGCTTAGATTCTGGCCGAGGCTGAGTGTTGAAATAGTGGGCTGTTTAAGACTGATGATTCCCAATTAAACAAATAGTCAGTGGACATTTATTGGTCAGGCATTGAGCTGGATGCTGTGGCAGGAGGAAGACATGCAACTGAGGGGTAGAACGCAGAGCAGGAGCTGCCACAACAGGATTAGAGACAACCGAGGTGAGAAACCAGAAGAACAGAGTGAATTCGATGAGTTCTGGAAAGCCTTCGCAGAGAGGAGCCCTGTGAAAAGAGCCTTGAAAGATAAGATTTTGAAAGGTATTGGGTCAAGATGAGAAGTTTTAGTTAGTGTAAATGACAAGAGCAAAGACCTCTAGGCATAAAGGTGCACCATCAAGTATGCAGTGTGGTTGGACTTCTGCTACGAGATGCCAAAGTATAATTTCTTTTTAAGTTTAAAAATAAATTCTCATACAAATACATGATGAGCCCATGTCCAAGATTTATTTAACTCATTAATTAGAGAACCAACAGAGTGGGAAGCTGGTTCATAGAAGAATCTGAGAGACCAAAGCATATGTAATCAACAAAAGAAGAAATGCTAAAAGAAGGCTGCACAGTTAGATATGAATCTGGTTAATGTTTTAGGGAACAATAAGGTCATAACCTGTGGAGTTATTCTTTCTACCAGACATAATGCGTTTGCAATTATATTGGACAGAAAATTATTTGTAGCTTGCCAATTTTATACAAGTTCACCCAATTTATAGAATCTGGGCCAGGTTCAATGTTAAATAGTAAGTCAGACAAAATTTCCATTTCTCTAGAGCATCCGATAGCCCCAAAGTAGGCTTTTTTCACAATGTCCTATGATGACTTTGAAAAGGCATGCGGTAATCTTCTTTCCTAATTTCCAATGTTTAGATAATTTAGTTAAAAGAAAAGGATTCTGGCCAGATTTTGAGGACCTGGTGATGGATTTGGACTTGATACTAAACTTGTATTAGTTTTAGCAGAATTGATATGATCTGTAGGATATAGGAAGATGGTGGGAAAGGCTGAATAGAGAGGAGAGATAATGGAACATGAAAGCCTAATTAGAAGGTTATGGTTAGAGTCCAGGTAGAGATGATGAAGTGACAGTGGGTTTAGAAAGGGGGGGCTGATATGAGAGACCATGTGAAGATGGACTGATTTCATGTTGGCTGTGATGAAGGGAATTCAGTTCCACAAATGTTTATGGGGCATTTACTACGTGTCACCTGCGACAAACACCAGCAGTTCCAAGAAGAGTAAGGTACTGCTATTGTCTCCCAGGAGCTTACAGACAAGAGAGATTATTCTCAATTCCATGTGGAAAGGCCAATAGTACAGAAATTTACAGGGTAGATGGGGTCAGGGTCTGATCCTAGAGAGGGTCTCTAAGGACTAATAGGCATTACCTGGCAAGGAAGGAGGGTGGAGGGAGGTACTCAAGCCTGGCTGCATATGGGAGTCACCTGGGTAGCTAACAAATCTCCTGGGCTTGCCACCCACCCCCAAAGATTCTTTTTTTAAATTTATTTTTTTCCATTTTTCAATTACAGTTTACATTCAATATTATTCTCTATTAGTTTCTGATATACAGCATAGTGGTTAGAAATCATGTACTTTGTAGAATGATCCCCCTGATGGTTCAAGCATCCACCTAGGTCTGGGTGTGACCTAGTTTTTGGAAACTTTTAAGTCTCTTCAGATGATTCCAAGGTGCAGTCAAAGTAGAGGATGCTTGAGATGGAAGGAACTACAGCAGCACAGGCAAGGAGGTGTTAAGCAGTCTGGAATGTCCTGGGAAAAGAAACATCCACCACATCAAAGCTACTATTGTGATGTGGGGAAAGCTGGGAAGAGAGATGGGGCCGGTGGGAGCCCGTGGCCACCGTGAAGGGCCCTGTCCTGTCAGTGGAACTACTCGTGTTCTACTCTGACAGATTTGGGCGATGGGGTACCATTAAGGACCTGAAATAAGGACAGAGAATTTGGGAAAGTATTCTAGCACCCCTCTCTGCAATGAATTTGCTGTGGGAAATAATTAATATTTCCTGACATAGAAAGTGAAGGATTGAACTAGATGGCATCTAAGTTCCTTTCAGTTGGAGACTGGCAGCACTTGCCCTGCTGCAGTGGCTCAGTGGACTGAGCTTTGTCCTGTGCACCGGGAGGCTGCCAGTGTGGTTCCTGGGCAGGCACACACCTGGCTTTCAGGCTTGATCTCCAGGAGGCAACCAACTGATGCTTCTCTCACATAGATGTTCTCTCTCTCTCTCTCTCTCTCTAAGGATGTCCTCGGGAAAGGATGAAAAAACGACAAGAAATTTTTTTAAAAAAAAGTATGGCAAAATTCTATTTTTCTGTCATCAGTCTGATACTACTGGTGTTGGGCTGAGTTGTACTTGAGACATCCACAGTCAGGACCTCAGAGAATATCTACTTAATGAGAATGATGCTATTTTTTTCTTTTAATCAAAGGAGTACTACATACTTGCAGTGAAAAAAGAAAAAAATGAAACTATATAGAAGATATAAGGCAAAACTTTCCCTTTTAGCAGCCTGTGTTCCATTTCCCAGAGCTTCCTGGGATGGTTTCTTGTGTATATATATCAACATTTTCTCTCCCTCTCTCTACGCATATGTTTCCACATTTAATATTGTACACAAATAGGGCCCTACTGTGCAAATTTCTCTGTAACTTGTGTTTTACATTATTATATATATATACACACAATATAATATATTATATTTATACAATGTGGTACATTATATATATAATATATATAATATAATAATCCACATCTGTGGATTTAAAACCACTCATTCTTATTGTCGGTTGTATGATACTCCATGATATGACACCATACATTTCCTAGCCTCTGGTAAAATATTTAGGTAGTTCATGGTGTTCCAGTGGGGCTTTTGTATATATACACATTACACATTTGTGTAATGATGTAAATGCTATTTATTCATAAGACAGATTTTTAGACATGGAATTGCTAGGTCTGTGGATAAGTACATTGAAAAATTTAATAAATATTACTAAATTGTCCTTCAAAATTGTTGTATTAATTTATATACCCAGCTACAAAAAGTACAAGTGTGCTTTTTCCTTGTTGCATTATAAATGCTATTTATCTTCAAAGTTTTAAATTGTTTATTTTCGGAGATAAATTACATCTTATTGTTATAATCTGCATTTATTAAATACGAGAGGAGCTGTTTATCTTTTTATATATTTATTGGCTATTTGTGAATTTGTCAAACTCCCTATCCATGTCCTTTGTTCCTTTTATTTTTTTATAATTTTTAAAAATTGGAATGCCTTCTTTACCATACTCTAAATTCCCACATACATTTGGGTTTGTTTCTGGAGTCTTTGTTCTGTTCCAATCATCTGCCTGCCTTTCAGGCATTAATATTATACTGTTTTAATAACTAGCTTTGTAATACACTTTAATATCTGGTAAGAATAAGTTATCCTCAATTACCCTTCCTATTTAGAATTTTATTTTTCTAGATAAATTTTAATGTTATTTTATCAAATTAAAAAAAAATTCTATGGGAATTTTTTGCAATTGGAATTAAATTAAATTCACTAGAGAAATCAGAACTGCCATTCTTATAATAGTGAGTCTTCCTGCTTAAGAACAAAGTTTATTTTATGTTCTCAAATGTTCTTTGTTGTTATTCAATAGAATTTTCAAGTTTTCTTCATGTAGGTCTTGCACATTTCTTTAGTTCATTAGATATTTATATTTGTTTTTGTTATCAAAGAAAATTTTTCTTCCATCCTATTTTGCATCTGATTTGCATCTAGGGAAGCTATTGATTTTTGTATATTCTGGAAGAACTATAACAAGGGGCATGCAGAGAAGAGAAAGAGAGAAGTGGGGGAAAAAATGAGAAGACTGTAGTGGATGCAAGGGGAAGATACATTTCAAGGAGGAGGCTGTTGACACTCCTGAATGATGTCAAGGTCAAGTAGGAGGGAATGGGGTCTGTACTAGGAGCTGGCTGAGAGAGTGATTGCAGCAAAGATGAGAGTGGTAAGGGATCATTCAGGAAAGAAGGACATGCCACTCCTGGTCTTTTGTACACTTTTCGTTGCTGCAGTCAGAGACCCCTCCACAGGTGATGGAAAGATCCAGAAGCTTGGATGCATATGTGGTGTGTGTGTGTGTGTGTGTGTGTGTGTGTGTGTGAGTGCATGCAGTTGGACAAGGGCACAGGCACTGGTCTCAGAACCTATGGGCTCACAGAGGAGCTAGTTATTGATGGTTTCATTTATAGTGAACATGCCACGAACCCTAAATTGACATGCAAGGCAAATGAGAGAAAGTAGCTTTCTCTGATGCTATAGATTGAGGTAAACTAGGGCATGGAGTTGCTTTTCCTGGGAAGCAAGAGCAGTAGATAAATAACAAGGTGTTTTTTTTTAGTTTTTTTTTAAACTTGTTTCAAGTGAAAATTTATTCACATGGCACCAGAGATCCCCAAATGGCCATAAATCCCTGACTTGGCTGGAGTCTAGCCTTCCTTTTCCTGCCCAGGTTAAGCAGCCTCGCTGCCAGCCGTAAAGGTTCCTTTGGCACAGCAGGCAGGGGCCAAGAGGAAGAAATGCTTAATTGGCTTATGGCATTGCCTTTTCCCTGCTGCTTTCTGTTTGTCCAGGCGCAAGCTTTAGCAATACAGGGACTATCATTGGCTGTGATATTAGAATAGGTAACAATCTATAAATATCATTCTACCCATGAAAATATCTTTCCAATAACTGTATCCAAGGGTAAGCCGATGAATTGCCAAGAAAGCTGATTTCTCCAGGTGTAGGGCCTGAGGTGTCTAGTTTCTTCTTGTTTAAGAACAAAGTTTAGTTTATTTACTCAAATGTGTCTTTTTTGTTATTCAATAGAGCTTTCAAGTTTTCTTCATATAGGTCTTGCATATTTTCGTTGTTAGATATTTGTATCTGTTTTTGCTATTGGACGAAGGATATTCTCTTCCCTCCTATTTTGCATCTGGTTTGCATCTAGGAAAGGAAGGAGGAGCATTAATATGGATACTGATGGTTGATATTGGTACTTAAGGACTATAGAAGAAGGATGGGATTCACCTGTGACTTGGAGAAAAGGCTCTTTGATAGAATGAAATTAACTCTTAAATTCTAGAGGGGGATTTCTCAGTTGCCAGATACAATATAGAACACCCAGTTAAATTTGAATTTCAGATAACCAATGCATAAACATTATCCATACTTTCACTTGTTAACTCTGCAAGCTAGATAGCTTGTCTTTCTAAGATAGAGATGTCCATCTAATATGGAAACACATGAGCAAAGCTCAGCTGGACCTCACCGGGTTATCCTGCTGACTGAAGGCTCTGTGGAAAAAAAGTATTCAGGGCTAAATGTCCTAGATGTCTATTGGATTCCAATTTTCATCTTTTCTTTGTGTACTGAGCCTCTCACATCCATATTGTGTGCTCCATTCCATCACTGCCAAGGGGGTTCCAACTATTAAGAACATCAGCCCAAAATGTTCATGTTCACAGTGATTTACCTTAGGGGGTGTTTTCCCTTTCAGTTACCTCCTATTGGTCTCTCTGCTTGGTTTCTCTCTCTCAATACTCTGTTCATGCCATACCACTCCACCCAGCACAAATCATCTGAAAATGATTCCCAAACTCCATTTCATCATGCCTATGGGCATGTGCTGCCAGTCAGACCTCCCACCTATAGAACTTGAACCACATCTGTATGTGCCTGGGATTTTCAGCCCTGTAGTTTTCTTTAGCTCAGTCACATCTGTGATTTTTTTCCCCCTAGGTTCTTGGGGACTGATTTTCATACCCCATTCACAGCTCCTCATTCAAGAGACCTTGCTAGTTGATTGGTTCTAGTGAATCCTAGCGGAATTTGCCACATTTATCAAGTGGGAAAGTTGTTTTCAGCCCAAGGTTCTTGTGCTGGAGAAGGTCAGAGAGACTAGAAGATACATAATCCTGCTCTCACTTTAGGCAAACTCCTCTTTTACTGTTGTTCCTAGTTTGGGGGCTAAAAAGGCAGAGTTCTCTGCATATGAACTCCCAATTGAGACGGTTCAGTTGCAGATGGTCCTTTAAACTCCCAAACCAGCTTAAGCAAAGAAAGACTCAATAATTGCTGGTGATGGAACTGAATTGAGAAGTTTACTTTTCGAGTCATTGAATTCTAGATTTCTATGTTGAAATCTATATTTCTCTTTGGAACTTATCATTTGTGGCTACAGGTCTTATTCAACAGAATAACCTCTTTGGCAGCTCTATTCAAGAATATTATAAAGCCTTGATGGGAGTTGGGGAGAAAGGTTGGAACCAAGAATAGTAATACTATTAATAAAAATAGCTGAAAGCTATAATCACAATAACATATGGTGTCCATGGTGCTTCAGGTCATTTATACGTGTTTTTAAAAAAATTCATACAACATCACCAGTAGGTGTTTTTGCTACCATTTCACAGATGAAAAACTGAGATTCAGAATGGTTAGGCTGTTTACTACAGATAAAAATTAGTTAAGTACTGAAGCCTGTATTTGAATAAATTTCCATGTGACTGAAGTCATCCTAAGTTTACCCAAAATACCAGGTCATGTCCCTCTTCTTGTTGGTTGTTAGGGATTTTTGCATTGTGATTACAGACTCAAGGGTCTACTGACTGGAAATGTGAGGGTCGAATGGTAGCCTGGTGCCCACAGATGAAGGGCACGCCATCTGTGGAGTCAGGATTGCCTGACTGCCACAACCAAGAGGAACAAGGCAGCTGGGCCCAGCTCCTGGGGGTCTGGAATGTGATGTAGTTTCTCTGAAACCAGACCCTGCTTTGACCCTGTTAATTACTCTGTAGTTATTCACACAACTGAATTCCTGCTGTCAGTGGGTCCTGTGATGCGCGTTAAGGTTGCCAGCAAACACAGAGCAGCGCTAATCCTGGTGAGCTCGCCTGGGGCTGGGCAAGACGTCCCATCGAATGATTATCATGTGATGAAGCCCCAGTGCTCCTGATCTGTCCTGGCTCTTCGGTTGCAGCGTTAACAGGCTTTCCTTCTGGGGCATCCTGGAGCTGGAAGTTTCTCACATGGATCACACACGCGCTGCTGCTAGTCCGGCAGCTTTACCTTGCTGAAGGCCTCCCTCTGGCTGATAGCGATCGAGCCCTCCCAGTTGGAGCTTGTTACCTGGGAGCTGTCCAGATCCAATGATGAAAACTGGCTAGGGGGCAGTCGCTCCGGTCAATTAGCGGCAGCCCATTAAATGAGTGCTGGCAAACTGATAGCCACGAGGGCCATCTCCAAGGCACTTTGGGTGCATTGTTTTTCCAGCCTCTTTCCTCTTCACCTGCCCTGGCTCCATTCTTTTCTTTCATGTTGCAAATCATGGGACTATGAAAGGAGGTGGGACCCTTGTGTGTTTGATGCCCAGTGCAGTGACTCCCAGGTGCTAGGAAGGAGAGGGGTGCTCAGTGCTCAAAGCTGGCCTGAGCCTCCTTTGGCTCTCAGGGAAAACATGAAGACTTTGTTGAGAGCCAGTGACCTGAATCGCCAGAGAAGTCAGAATATGACTAGAAATAAATAGCCTGCAGAGTTCCTCTGTCTTCCCAGCACAGGGAGAGAGGAAGCTGCCTCCTAGGGGAGGGCTGCATCTAGGCCTTTCCAGGCAGTGATCGGAAGGTCTCAGTTTGGACCACCTCAGAAGGTTGCCTGTGTGCATCACTTTGGGCTAGGCTTATTCTGGCTTTCTTTCTGGGGAATTCTAGAGTTTGCATTACCAGAATTTCTCTGGTCTGCTAGGTAGGGCTCATTTCTTCCTAAAGTCTAAGATCTTCCCCACCCCTGCTTTAGACCAATGATTTAAAAAAATATGGTCTCTAGGCCCAGCAGCAGCATCACCATCTGGAAATGTGTTAGAAATGCAAATGATCAGGCCCACCCTAGACTGAAGCAGCAGCTCTGCAGCAGTCTGTTTCAGCAAGGTTTTCCAGGGGATTAGGAGGCACGCTCAGATCCGAGATCTACTGTTTTAGACCCGTGCTACTCAAAGTGTGGTGTGCTCCTACTCAAAGGTTCTCCTGGGAGATGACTAGAAATTCAGGATCTCAGACCCGTTGAATCAGACTCTGCATTGTAACTAGGTCCCCAGATGATTTTTTGATTGGGTTTTAATGCTTGAGAGAGGCTACTTTAGAGCAATGGTTCTCAACTTTGGCTGTACATCAGGTTCACCTAATACCAGGCCCCACCCACACCAATTAAATCAGAATTTCTCGGGGTGATGCCTGGGTGTTGGTGTTTATTAAACGTTTCCCTAGTGATTCTAATATATAGCCAAGGTTGAGAGCAATTGCTTGGGACCACCACCAGCTCCAAAATCACAGGGAGTTATGTTTGTTAAAAAACAAAACAAAAGAACCAGCCAACTATGCAACTGCCAGCACGAAACTGGTGATGCAGAGCAGTTTCCCAGCAATAGGGAAGGACACATTAGTGCCTCATAGATGTTTTAGGTAGATGTGGGATTATTGATTACATCAGCCTTTGGGAGTGACAAGATGAGAACTGAGTTGCCATGAGCAACCGTTTACCCCAGAGGTTATTACCAATATCATTTTCTATGGATGCTAAGATGGAAAACGGTTAGGAAACATTGTAGAGAATCTGAAGAAGCCTATTATTACCGTGTTAATGAGCAACTATGGTGATGGGGTATGGGAAGTATTGTGGGAGGGAGATGCTGAAAGTTACAAACTCTGGGACTGAGAGGGCAGGAACATGCCTTTAGATATTCGATGACTTTGGTGATTCAAGTCCAGGCAAATACTTTCTAGACCGTCATTGCCACCTGCTATTTATTTAGCATTCTTGCTGTTTAGAAGTTTCCTAGCTGTCACCTGATTACTTCTCACTATAGGTACGATTATTTTCTCTTCTTTGGTGATGAGGAAATGGAAGCCTAGAAAGGTTGGGACTCCTTTAAGGCCAGTTCAGAAGGGCCAAGTCAAGAGGTGAAGAGCGTTTCCTTGGTGTCCATGTCACCTTCCACTTCAAACTGGCCAATGCTAACTTTGGGAGGGAGGGACTCAGGCCCCTCCTTTCAGGCAGGGACACAGTGTCTCTGCTGCGGCCTTTCGTGCTAGAACCTGGAGTTTCCTCGGAGTACTCCAGGAAAGTTCTAGGAGAGGAACTAATTACAAAGCCCGACTGTTTGGCTGGTTGCGTGTGTTAACACTTTTCCCTCTCGCCCAAGTTTTCATGCCGGTGCTGGATGAACATATTGTAATTATGCTAATCATGCTGGCTGGGCAGCCTGAGGCCAAGAGGGAGGGGTGCTTCTCACCCTAATTGTTTCCTCTCCTGGAGCAGTTGGTTGTCTGCCTGAGTCCCCAGACAGGCAGGGGGAAGACTGTGTGGCTGGTGGGGCTTCCTATCCTGGGACTGCCTGACCCACCTGGTTTGCAAAGAAGGAAGGTTCAGGAAGAGCTGCCAAGGATGGGTGGACTGGGCCAAGGGACTTTCTGCTGGATTCAGCAGGGACTGTATTCAGGACTGGCCCTTGGGAGACTGTGAAAGAGGAAAATTGCTCTTTGCTCTTTGGTGGCGGTGGCTCTTCCTTCTACTCTGCCTCCCTCTCCCCCTTCCCTTTTTCTTTTTCTCCCTTTTCCTGAACTTCCAGGCACCTCCAGCATTTTGCTGCTGGTTTGAAATCTGTCGGCAGGCAAATTGATGATATATACATGATTATAGATGTAGATACAAATACAGATATCAGCACAGACACTGATATAAAAGTCCTCACCAACAGGAGACTTAGTGAATATTTGACTACTTAAGATTACAAAATGTTAGAATGCACAGTGCTTAAGGACCCTAAGGCTATGAATAGGGAGATATTTTCAGTTAAAGTGGCCTGTCCAGTGTTCTTTATATATGACCAGTGTTCTTTATACATGGGTTATAATAAAATAATTGGCACCTAAATTCATCTCTTCAGGAAAGAACTGAATTTGCTTCATGAAATAATGTGGTGAGTCAATTGGAGGTGAAAAGATAGGTCTCAGGGAAGTTTCTGGAAGAAGAGGGCAGAAAAAATTGGGAGTGCTTAAGAAGATGAGAGAATTTGTTGTCTTGGGAGCAAGAGGAAAGGGAAGTAGAAAAAAGAGCAGAGGAACAACAGGACAGAGAGTGTGATGGAGTTTTCAACGCAGAATTGATCACGTAGACTGGATTTATCTTTAAGTTGTTTGTGCTCACTTTATCTAATGCCATCCATCTGCATGAATTCTTCAGTAAAAGAAGCTACACAGTAAATAAAACTACACAGACTTTATTATGAATGTGGCTCTCTGTGTCATGTACCTATGTATTTATCCAGGGACAGGAGCTGAGTCTCACATCTGGGTTGATGTAGACTGAAAGGGTCTCAGGGGTGACCTTGAGACCCATATGGACTTTCACAGGATGTGTAATTCTGGTCCAAGCCCACTGCAAGCAGATTTTATAGGGCAGCATGACACCAGTCATCATTCTGGATTACGCTGAAGTAACAGCTGAGAAGGCAAACCTTGACTTTTAACTGACCCTGGTTAGAGCTATGCACTGGTTTTATTTTCCACTTACGTTTAGTTTATTTCCACTGGTAGTGTCATATCCAGCTGTCGGGAAGGCTGTGGAAGGAGTTCTCCCTCTTCTTTTTCTTCTTCCTTTCTGCACCATGCAGGCCTTTATAGCTGCAAAGAACTCCAGGGAAGTGCTAAGCTATGTATAACCGGCTGATGGGTTCCATTTAGCACCATGATTCTTCTGTGGGATTCTTCGTTCAGTGTCGGTTGTTAAACTCATGATTCAAAAATTTCCTAGCCTCAACGAAACCAGTTTATGGTACCAGGGATAGAACAAAGATCATTAGTTCAATTTATGTTGCCTGTCAGCCCAGGGCCAGCTGAGTCTTCAGCACTGAGCTAGCTTTTAAGAAGTGGGGGATGTACAAAATAGAAAACAATCTCTGCCCACAGGGCAGCATATTTAGGGGAATATATATATAATCTCTTCTTCCTCAGGCTCTCTCTGTATTTTTCTTTCTTTGAACTTTCCCCTCTTTTCCTTTTGTCTTGTTTGTCTCTTTTCTTTTTCTTCTGTTTCTATTTCCATAAGATTTGTCTTGCCCTGGCTGGTGTGGCTCAGTCTGTTGAGCATAGTCTCATGCACTGAGAGGTGGCTGGTTCAATCCCCGGTCAGGGCACACGCCTGGGTTGTGGGCTCCATCCCAGTAAGAGGCATGCAGGATGGTTCTCGCTCATCGATGTTTCTCTCTTCTCTCCCTCTCTTTTCCTCTCTCTGAAATCAATAAAAACATATATTTTAAAAAAAGATTTGTCTTCACATTTTCTGTAACGGAATAATTTTGCCCTTTCTTCTTTACTTCTATAGCCTTATTATTAATATTTTTTATCATCTGACAATATATTTTTTTCAAAGAAGGAAAACAAACAGGCAAATACTAAAAACATCTCTTCAGAGCCTGACTCCTGAAGAGTCACCAATGGATGAAGCAGAACTTCTCTGCTCAGATTATGTAACTTTACCCAGGTATTATAACTCAAATGATCCATCATCTAAAAGATTTTCCTAACATTGGGCATTCTGACCTACTAAGCAATATGAGTTTTTCCCATAACCATACACAACAAGGTAAATTCAGGGCAGAATTTTCATCTTAAATCAGAATTACACTGGATTTTTGTCGCTTTAAGCCAGATTGCTAATACTCGGTGATTTTAGTAAAGTAGCTCTTGTGAACATGACTCACTCCCCCACTTCACCCTTCAATTTAAATGCTAGTTAAAAGCAAAAAATTAAAAGCTAATTTCTCCAAAAAATAATTTTGGCAGGCAGATAGTATAATTCTGGAACAGACATTTTAAATATTATTTACATGTTACGTATTTGAAATCACAACATGGGCTTGTGCATGTTCCTGAAACATTAAATAGCTATTTGACTTGCTATCCTTACCGATATTAGATCAATTTAATTGGAAATAGAGAAAACCTAAGGTGAGTTGTTATCACTAGGAAAAGAGAAGCCTCCCACTCTAGTGCAATGTCTATGCAGCTGATGAGAAAAGGGATAACCAGAGTATTGTCTTCACTGGGGCACGCAGCCTGTCACCCAGTCTAGAAAACCATTTCCCAATATGTGGCTATTGACCTGTTCAAATGACTGTTTCCATTTGCGACTTCAGATCTGATCATCGACTTGAATAGGGACTTCATTTGTTTACCATGTCTACTAGCCAACAACTTTTTATCTTTAAGAATGGGACTGGAAGTAATTAAATAAAAAAATCAACAATAATATAAACCATCAGAAGGCAAGTCCTATTCTACTTCCTATCATTAAGAAAAATTGAATGAATATAGTTACCTGAGAAAACATGGGGGAAAGTCCTTGCTAAGCTGCATCACTTTTTGCCATGTTTTTCACCTAATGTGAAACTCATGTGGAAAAAAAGAATGGTGCAAAAATGTGTAAGTCAGGGTAGGTTAGGTTATGCTGTGTAACAAACAATCCCCACATCTCAGAAGCACAACAAATAGACTTATTTCTTCCTTATGTACATTTCACCAGTGGGTCTTCTAGGTCTCTAGGAAGCTCATTTCCAAGAGATGTAGGTTTCTTGCATATGTAGGTAGGTCATTGGGAACACATGTCCTCCATTTTGGTTACTAAAGCATGGGAAAAAGCTTTGCATACAAGCTCTTATATGCTTCATCCCAGAAGTGACATACATCACTTCTGCTTGCAACATGTTGGCCATAATTATAGTAGTCACAGTGCCTCTCCTAACTGCAACTGAGTTGAGAAATGTCAGAGAATGCATAGCTAGTAAGTGCTAAATGTCTCTGCCACAAAGTATAAATGGGACCCATGCTATGTTTAAAGGGTCTCATTTTGCTAACAACAAATATTGTGTGGTGGGAGTGTTTTAGAGAAGCTTGCAGAAGGCTGGACTTCTAGGACGGGCCATGGTCAAGGCTCTCTGAAAATCCAAGAGCTGGAGTCAGCACTAGGCTTGCTTAGGTTGCTGGGATTAAGTAGACAGGATTGTGGGAGACCTTAAGAGGCTGCAGGCAGAGGGTCTGGTTGACCTAAAAGGGGACCATACCATACAGAATGGGTCTGATACTTGTCACTTTAAGTCTTTAGGTTTTTGAGGGTCCTTTCTTAAGCTGCTTAGTGCCCTGTGGACACCAACTATTCCTGCATGGTGTACTCCCAGATGCTGAACTCTTTGAAGGCCTTACTGGTTGTTGTGACTGCAGCAGTAGGTGACATGGAGACTTATGCAGGAAATACTAACTGGTTACTAGCTGAATAAGCTGGTCAGCCAGAGTAGCCAATAAATATTACTTCCGTGGTATAAACTGTGCTTCTCAAACTTTGTTACGCATACAAATAACCTGGAGGATATCTGGGACTCAAGCAGATTTTGAGTCTGTCTGAGTTTGGGGCAGGGCCTGAGAGTCTGCATATCTACCAAGACCTCACACTCCACACAGGGTACTAACTGAGGCTCGCAATTGGGTGTGCTCATCCAAAAGGCTCTGTTTTCTGAATACAATAGAAGGTTTACTTGGAAGACTCCGCTGTGGGAGGCAATTGCCTCTATTTGCTATTCCTATTGCCCAGGCTGACTGATGGGAATCATAGGCCTTAAGAGACAAAGAGGACTGAGCTCTTTGTGAATATATGAATTTTCAATACACCTGGTTTTGTTTTCCCCTCTTAAGGCATCTGACAGGCAGTTAATAGCTCATGAAAAAGCCGTGTCTAAACTGTACTTTGAAGGAATTGGAAAGCACTGCTTTTGAATGATTCCCTTAGCATAGCAACTCCCAAATCCGGCCGGCTAGAGGCCTGGACACAGAGTGGCTCCTCAGGCATTTAGATGTGTCTGAGCAAACGCAAGAGGCAATCAAATTACCCTACTACCGGCCACTTCAGAGCGCTCGCTTGCAATGACAGTTTCAGCTTCAAAAGAGGTATGCAAACCGGAATAATGAAATGTTCCATTTTATTAAGTTCCTGGCCAGAGGGAGGGATTGTATTAGGAGAGAGAAAAGGTGGGGAGTTTTTAGCTTGATTTCTGTGATGCTGATAAGCAGTAATTTTTGCAGAGGGGGGAAAAAGTAATCCACTGCAATAAAATCATTTTCATAAAACCATGAATGAGTTATTGCTTGGAGTCAGGCATGGCTCCTAATGGCTGCCAGAGCTTCCTTCTCCATCTTTCATGGGTCAGTCCGACGTTTTTATAGTGCTGACACAAGAGAGAGCATTCACATAGCTTCCAGTCTCCATCTGTCAACAGTTAGGGCAGAGTGCCACTACCCCAGGTTCGCTTTTGATCTGATTTCCGTGTCAGCTCGGCACGGGACCACTGGGGAGGCCGTGGGAGCAGGGAGGCTCTCGGGGAGGCCAGTTGCACCACATTTGCAGAGCACGAATGGTTAGAAGGTTTGAGAGTAAATAGTTTTTGCATGAGTCAGAGGAAAGTGTGATTTCTTCTCTTTTACGGTTCATCAGAACCTTGGCCACATTGGCTGCATTGGCCTTGCTTTCCCTGGGCCTCCCAGAACTTTGTCCAAGTTCTGTCTCTAGACCATGGACTCGGTCTCTCACTGGACCTGGTATAGGTCTGGCCCTGAGATAGCAGCCCAGAGAGCTGGTCCAAGGCACAAATGAGAAGAAAACACTTATTTCACGTGTGTGCGCCTCCACACTTTGGGCCCTGCCAGTAGTGTCCATGTGACTTGCAACATAACACGCTTACTTTTCCTACCTCTCCGTGTCAAACCCCACAAGAGCTTTTGGAATTGAGAAAATTAGAGAGATGACACATCTTGGTGTTAGGGTGACTTGATGCTGAGGAATAGAAGTGATCTGACTCCTCCCTTTCTCCTGAGGGGTTCTATCGATTTTTGTGCAGTTGGTCTTGATGACCAAGAATCAATGGGAAAATATAACCTCTGAAAGATGATTTCTGTTTTGTGTAGAATCACTTGCAAAGAGGCCACAGGGAGAACCCTAGGTCAGAGGTAAGTGAGTGTAACTCAACACCTCTGCAGGTGCAAACTTTGGGAAGTTTCTAAGAGAGCAGGGATTCATGGAGCATTGGGGAAGTTATATTGTTGAGTTTCTTCCAGTTTCTTAATACCTGAAATTGTGTTTTATCTCTTTCCTCTTAAGAAGGCCAAATGAGATAGAGCCAAGAGAATTTGGAGCTTTGTTAATTATTGGGTGTGTCTCTTGAGCTTGGAGTCCTGTGTGGCTTAGCTGGGAGTTTCACCCATTATGGAAGAAGAAGCTGGAGAGGAGAGAGTTGAACTACTTTTGTTCAACAGAGTAACGGTAATAGACATACAGTAATTTATTTAGCATTTTTAGGTACCATTGCATGCTTTCCTTACACTATTTTGAATCTGGGTAAAAGAAATGTCTTATTCTTGTTTTTCAGGTGAAGGCACAGAAACTCAGAGGTTAAATAACTTGCCCAGGATTTATGGCTCGTAGGTAATAAGGTTGGGAATCTAACCCCATCCTATGACCTCCACCCCACAAACTTATATTTCTGCTGTGTTATATGATAAATCACTTTCGTTTGTGAGGAATCAGCATCTAAACTTTTGCTTACAAGGAGGAAAAGAGTTTCTGGAAAAAACCCCACAACAGCTGAAGAACATGTTAAAAATACATGTGTTAGTTCAGGCCATGTGATGGCCCCTCCCTCGCGGCTACATCCCTGAGTTTCCATGTCAGTGTGGAACAAAGGTGTAAATATTTATAATTTTTTATACCTGTTGTAAGACATGAGGGGCAGCAAATGCAGTTTTTTTTTTTTTTTTTAATGGTGACACAGATATATATGTTGATCCCAGCAATTGCAGGCTCAGGATTATAATGGGGAGCATGGCACATTTGTCTGCCGGCCCGATGGCTTGTAATGCCGAGAGAACTGAGTTGAAGTGGTTTTATAACAACTCTGCCTTTTGCGCAGGCTTTCTTCTGTTCACATTGTAGAGAGCAGTTTGGCCAGTCTGTACTGGACTTTGGATAAACTCTCTGTATTCTAGAAACAAAATAAAACAAAACGTGTTAGCATTCATTCTTCAGCATTGATTAGGCACCCGCTTTGTTCAGGGTTCTCCCCTTGCTGTGTCAGAGGAATGGGGTTGGGGTGGGGATTGGTTACCATTGTCTGTGGGATTCATGAACCCAGAAGTGACTTCTCCTTCCTGTTAGTATCTTGACACTTAACTATCTGAGCCAGCCCGTTAACACACGTTAACCCGTATTATTAGTTATTTAAGCTTTGAGATCAAAGAACGTGCTTTCTTTATATTTTCCTGTGGTGAGGTCCCTGGCAGTGTACTGGCAGGTACTTGATGTATGTTTGATTGATAAGCTGATTGACACAGTGTCTGCTTGGATCGGCTTATACTCTAAGAGGAAGGGGCATTGAGGGTGAGACAGGATAGATTGCTTCAAATGGAGGCACTGAAAGCTTTGCGGAAGGTGCCATCTGGGGCAGCTGCAATAAACTCTCCAGAAGCCAGTGGAGAAAATTCAGCGTGAGAGAAAGGGGTCTGGGCACAAATGCAAATTACTCCTAGGACGGACTGAAGCCTGAAAGTGGAGCACATCATGTCTCTGACGGAGCCTGAGTGCCTTGAGCAGCTTCTTGTCCTAAGGAGCTCATTCAGCTTCAGTTTTGGATGGTAATAACTTAAACTCCAACACTGGGGTGGCCATTGATCAATGAAATGAGCTGGCAGTTTCCAGACAGTTTTGTGAAATGAAATACCTCAAATTGACCAGCCTGAGAACATTTTTCACAGCCTATCCATCCCTTCTGAGCTATTCTGAGAGGAAAGTAAAAGAAATTAGAACTTTGAAATTGCTGCTTGTCCAGGGCAACCTCTTTGGGACACTGAACGAGTTTCAATTTATCTAGTTTTCCCACTTAGAGAATTGGCAACAGCAGCTGTACCAACCACACTTAATGAGTATGGATGTGTCAGATGCTGTACTAAGTCTCTGGATCTCATTTAATTTTCATAACAAATGGGTCAGGTGGCAATGCTTATCCTTATTTTATAGACCAGAAACAGAGGCTCAGAGAGGGAAGTAAGTTATCCAAGTCACACAGGTGGAAGGTGGTGGAAGAAGGACTTGAACCCTGGGTCTATTTGATCCCAAACCATGATTTTAAATGTTATGTGAACAGCCTTTTCTCGTTCCAATATCTCTTCTTAAGAGAGAAAATGCTCCTTTTAAAGTGGAATTTGAAGACAATGGGTTAGGTCCTGAATCACGATCCATTCAGTGATGTAGGAAATAGAAAAAATAAAAATAAAAATAAAAATAATTTTCTGCTATTTCTTAGTTTGGTAGCCATTTCAAATAAACTAACAGTGGGAACTCTTTTGTAGGGGAACTCCATTTCCCTTTGAAGTCTGTCGTAGCTATGCCACTAGTAGGATTTCGATTCCTCCTAGGGGTTGGGCTGCCAAGGTTACAGCCCAGATGGCCAGGAGAAAGGCAATCAGACCAGGAAGGGGGAATGACGGGGGTGGGAGGAGAGGGAGAAGAGTTTGATTCGACATGTTTCGACCACTTGAAGAACATCCAGGTATAAATGTTGAGCTAGAAGATTGAAGAACATGACTGCTGCTTTGAAGTGAAGTCAGGATGTGGCTAAATAAATATCAAGGCCAGTTAAGTGTGTAGGAATAAGTGAGGTCACTAGAGGACACAGAGTTGAGAAGGAGGGAGGAAGTTACGGTAAGGATCCTGGGAGGAAGAAGGATCCGTAAGGGCAAATGAAGGTGTTCAAGTCTAGGAGAGGAGGAATTATGCAGGATAATTGTTAAAAGGGTCTACATATTGTTAGGTGTCTACCATATTGTTAAAAGCAGTGTCTACCACAGCTGAACTTGCCCAAACGCTTGTGACCTCGGGCCCCCTGCGAGTCATATGGTCAGCAGGGGGTGGGCATGGACAGGCATCTGCAAGAATAGGCATCTAAGGATATTCATGATCATTTTATTAATAATAGCCAAATAGACATCAGTAGACTAGACTAGATTGTAGCATATTCCCACAACTACAATAGTACAGAGCAATTTAAAATGAGCTACTATATATGCACAAACATGATTAATCTCACAGACATGATGATAAGTGAAAGGTTTTGAAAAGAATTTATAGAGATAGTAAATGTTGAAGAGGACTGATTTTAAAGAGAGATTTGGCATTTGGCCCTCCCCTACGGAATATCTACAGCAAGCCTGCCCTGCCAGCTGCTTTGGAGGTGTTCGCAGAGTATAGAATCGGCTTCTTTCACTTCAATTGTAGCTCCTCTTGCTCCCTAGCCCACTGAAGTGAACACAAGTGTTAAGGTCACAGAAATTTTAGACAGTTCAGGCTTGACCCTGGCTCTTTGGACGGGGCCTCTAGGACACCTGCTCACCGAGGGCTCGTCGGCCTTCTCGATCACATGTTGAGGTTTTGTGCTCAGTCTTTATTTTTCAATGTGACTTTCACGTTTAGCCTAAATCAGGCATTCTTTGTGGAAAGACTCCGAATAAAATACAGAAGTAACGGTTTCCCCACTAAAGGCTTTTTTGTTGTTGCTGAGTGTGAATTTCATGAATAACGTTTGCCTTAGATGCCCCAAGGAGTAATGAGTGCCAATTTAGGAATCTGCTTTGATGTGGCTTGGCTGTGAGTCATGTCTTTTAGAAATTAGCATAAACTTCTCTCTCCCTCCTCGCTCTCAAAATGAGGCATCAGAGTTGCAGTCTTTTTCTCTTTGCTTCTAACAAGGCAAAAACTCCACAGGGTTAACTGATGCCAGCTATCATGTGACAAAGATGGAGCCAGGGGAGAGCATGAATTACGCAGGCCACGCGGGCTGGGGAGGGGAGGAAAGGCGCATCCTTCAGCAGGGGAGCCGGGCTGTCGCGGAGAATGGGGACATCTGTGAGGCCGGAGGGAGATTGCTAATGTGCTCAGGAGAGTAGCCGGTGGCCAAGGCTGGAGGCTGAGAAACCATGCGGGACGGTATTAGTAAGGAGAGGCTAACAGTGAAGCTCTAAGGGACAGCAATGGCAAAGCCTGAGGGACAGCAATGGCAAAGCCTGAGGGACAGCAATGGCAAAGCCTGAGGGACGGCAGTGGCTTGGAGAAAAGGCGAGAACCCCGGCTGAGCAGGGATAAGAATTCAGGCAGTGTCCACCTGCCATCAGGACTTTGAGATGGAAGGTTAAACTCTCCCCACAAGTCAAAGCATCTGGGTATTTCCAAGAATTCACGATTTTGTGTGGGGTGGCAGCGGATAAAGCACCTGAGAGATTGGATTGTTTGTTCTTCAATTATTCATTCTAATTCAGGGAAATTAATCCAGTGAAATATAGTCTCTATAAATGATTGTTCCATTGGTTAGTGTAGAGATTTAAAAACATATACAAAAATGAAGAGAATATTATAACCCCTAAGGTGCCCATTATTAATTAATTATTCAGTGCTAATAATGGTCAATAGCTTGTCACTCTTGATACATAATCATTTTTGGAAGATGAGTTCAGGGGAACTTTATTTTTTGTATTAAAGGAGAGCTCATGTCTACCTCCCAATCTCATTTGTTCTTTTAAATAAAAATAGCCACCAAATATCCATCACAGAGATATTTCGGGACTATTTTTCTTTTTTTAGTAAGCACAAGTTGGCATGATTTTGGGAGCAGGCAGCAAGACCTGCTGGGGTTGGCATTTGTGCCATCAGTTGCTTTGCTGGACTTATGCACCATGAGAATGGCTGGCTGGTAATATTTCATTTCTGTTTGCTAGAGGGACCTTCATTTTAACTGAGGATAAAAAACTATGAAATAAGTGAATGTGTAATCGCAGAATTACCCATGTCAGTCAGCAGGTTATGGAATTATTTTTTGGGGGGTGTAGGGCTTGAACCCTCAAACTCACTTGGTGTAAGCTGCCACTTATTTTTATACACAAAATGGGCTCAGCATGCTGGTGATGTCCTGGACTCAGGTGGGCCAGCTCACCTTCGAAGCTCCCTGGGCACAGCGCCTTCCTGCACGGGCTGGTCAGCCTTGGGCTTGTGCCTTTAGGAGCTCTTTCCACGGGCAAGGTCAGGAGCTGGTGTCTGTGGTGACTGCTGGGGTTTGAGAGAGGAATGTGCAGCTGTTCACTTTATTTTTACTCCCTTCTGTTCTTTCCCTTGCAAGGGCTGTCCACCCTCTACTGCCTTCTGAAATGAGTATTAATGGAATCCTCTTTACTTTTTCTGAACCCTTGGTTTTTCCTCTTAGTTCCCGATTATTTTAATGCTGCCGGGCTTTTTCATGTCCTTTGCCTGCTGCCCCTTGATTTATAGTCTGGCCTTTCTCTTCCTCATATCCTCCTTTTCTATTCCTATCATATTCTTTTTCTCGCTCTCTCTTCTTTGAGCTTGCCACAGACTGGAGCAAATTAGAATATACTTTTCAAATTTTACTGGCCCAATTATTCTATTTTAAATGAAGTCACGGCAGCAATCACACTGACCTCTGAAAGCCAGGCAATCCGAGGACAGAATAAAAACTCCAGCTCTTCTCTTGCCTTCCTGGACACTTGTTTTGATATGATTTTATCTTAAAGAATAGTATGGATTTAATGTTGTAAATTCGATTAAAATTTTTTTCCCAGTGAGAAAAAGGTAAAGTACTCATATTTTTGAATGGATTAGTACATCTTTTGGGCATCTGCTGGGTGTATGGCATTACGCTGACCAGCTATACATTTTCATTCGTGTCTTTCCCAAGAGGCTGGTGTTCTATAATTCATCTATAGAGATAAGAAAAAAGATGAAAGTATTATGTAAGTTTTAAACCATGAAATTGCTATATGATTTATCTTAATAGTTTAGCTTCATTCTTACCTTCTTCATGAAGAGTTTCCCAGTCAGCATTGCCAGAAGATCCATTCTTAAATTCATCCACCTCTTATCCACCCATCCACCCATCCATTCATTCATCCATCCTCCATCCATCCATCCATCCATCCATCCATCCATCCATCCATCCATCCATCCATCCACCCACCCATCCATCCATCCATCCACCCACTCACCCATATGTCTTCCTTCCTTCCTTCCTTCCTTCCTTCCTTCCTTCCTTCCTTCCTTCCTTCCTTCCTTCCTTCCTTCTCCCATCCTCCCTTCCTTCCTTCCATCCACCCACCCACCCACCCACCTGGTACTTGCCCTTGGTAAGGCACTCTACAAATTTTGGTCAGAGAACATTATAGTATCAGCCCTTAAGGGGCTTACAATTTGGTAGAAGAGAACTTACAATAATAATAGCAGCCAACATAATAAAAATAATTGATTAGGAAAATAATTGCTTGGCTCAAAATATAAAACACCAGGTCTAGTTTGACTTTAAGAAGTACTTATGTAAAGCCCATGGAACTGATACCCTCAGCCTCATAAGACCCCAAGTGCTAATGTGTCTAATTCCTACAAACTTTTACTTTTCTTCCACAATTAATGCATGGGAGAGGCTTTGGGGGCCAGCACAGACAGCTCTCCCTGTGGGGACATCTTCTTCAATGAAGGATTAAGTGGGGACTCTGCAGCTCATAGTCTCAGAGCCAATGAGCTCTGGAATGAAATGGAGCCTGGCTCCTGGAGCCCAGGTCTGGGAAGAAGCTACTCTTTTGTTGATTTCTCATTGTTGTGGCCTCTGTTGTATTTTAATATTATGAACATACGTTTACATCCCAGCCTGAAGATTTTCTTAATTGATTATCTCTAAGTGGCAGTGATGGCAATTGTAAAGTAGCAGCAGGTTTGGAAACACAGAACAGTTAAGTTACTTATTCAGGGTTCCAGGGCTAAAAAGTGCTAGACTGATTGATACTTGAATCCAGTATCAAGACACTTGTCTCTTGTACTTAATTTGTTCCACTTACTTGGTGCTTATTGGATATGAGCGTGTTGTACAGAGAGCAAAGGCTTGGAGCCAGACCAATCTGGGCACGAACGTGCCCTCTGGCACTTGCTAATGTCATCATCTTGGGCACACTAAGCTTCCATAATCCCAGTGTCCTCATCTGTAGAGGTAGGATCATGGTACTTACGTAGACAGGCTGCTGTGAGGATTAAGTGACATAATGAATACAGTGCACCCGAGTGGTTGCTGGCACACAGAAGACCCTCCATAAATGTCTGTCTTCTAAATTCTGGTCTCCTCCCTCTATTGGATTTTGGTTCCCCAAGGGCAGAATCCTGCTCATTGTGGGAACTCAGGAACTATCTCATGAATGAATAAGATGTGGAAGAGCCTTGCAAGACCAACCTTTGTCAGCTCGTCGTCTACCAATTAACTCTCCACTTCCTCCTTAATTTTAGGAGTCACGTAGGTATATTATAGCACACTGGCTCCACCTCAAACTGGCTCATTCATCATCAACTTCATCATCATCATCATCTTCTTCTTCTTCTTCTTAGCCTTCAACAAACTGATTCCTGGTCATACTCTTCAGAAGGTAGACCCTGATAATCTTTACTTTCTCCCAGGTGATTCATGCGATCTTCCAGTTTGGGGGCTACTAACCTCAGAGTGTTTCATTTTCTGCAATAGCCAAATGTCTTATGGAGGGTTGCCAGATAAAATATAGAATGCCTAGTTAAATTTGAATTTCAAATAAACAATGAATACTATTTTAGCATAAGTGTGTCTCAGATGTCACACAGAACATACTTATTTTGAAAAAAGGATTCATTGTTTATTTGACATAAAAATTTAATGGGGTGTCCTGTATTTTTATTTGCTAGACCTGGCAACCCCAGTCCCGTAATGATGCAGGCGTGTGAAGAAAAGAGGCCAACATTGTCATGTACTTTCTCTCGCCCTCTGAGAGGCACATAGCACTCTTCTGGCCAAGTCTCCTCTCAATAAAAAAATACGACTTGTTAACTGGGGTGGCTGAGGCTCCTGAGATTTGATTTCTGCCAGCACAGATATTATTTTGTAAAACCCACAAATAAAGGTAGATTTAGATGTTGTGGTGAAGATGAACTTTCTTTGAGAATTTCTGGCCCTTGAGATTCCAGGTGGCCACCCTTTTATTACCATACCGGGGACAGCCTGAGGCAAAAAATGCTACTCACAGCTCCACTACTCATCACTGGCCAATCTCCCTGTTTCTGTCACTGTAAGTCCTCAGCTCTCTGTCCCCTTATTTCTTTTTATGATCTGCAAAAGGCTAGAAAGATGAAAAAAACATTCTGAGTTTAATCGAAAGCCTATCTAATAATGAGTCCCGTAGCGGGCTTGTAAAGAACGCAGAGCAGATCCACTTAACCATAATGGGCCTACAAAGTAATGAAGACTCAAGTGGTCCTTATTAGGTATCAAGCTGTGAATCAGAACTCATCTAACATTCTGATTGCTGAAGGAAATCGGTAATTGACGTGACAGAATGGCTATTATTATTATTATTATTACTTAAAAAAAAATCTGGACGTAGCAGCTAGAAGCCTGCCCCCAGCCTCCTCAGGGTATACCAGGTGTGCAGGGTATGGGTTGCCCTTCCATTAAATCTTCAAATGGGGGCTCTAATAAATTTTGCATTGAAATAAGTAATGACCACATTTAACGACCAGTTTGTCTGAGTGTTAACAGCTTGTGAGCCAACAAACTGGTCATTAACAGGTGCTAACTTCTGCTTTCTGGTTTAAACAATCCATCCTATTTCTCTCCTGTTTGCGTTGGGGGCTTATGCAAATTCCTGGTTGGTTTTTCATTTTTCATGTGATCGCGGCTCTTATTAATCAGTTAGGTACCTCTCTGTTAACTGCTCCTCTTTTCTAGGATTGTTTCTTATGTAGTTCATGGATGAATGAATTTTTTAAATCCATTCCCCTCCTCTCCCCCCAAGGATGAACATATCCTGGCATAGTTCAGTCCAGGAATGAATTAGGTGACAAGTCTTAGAGGAAAAGCCACTCTTGAAACATGAAACCTCCTACTTTGGAGAGGGAATGCAGATAGGTGGAAAATATCCCAGGGTTTGAGGCAGCATTATGTTCACTGGGGACGTGACGAGGATTATCGTCTCAGTGCTAGGAGTGAACAGATGTTTCAATTTGAAGAGTGTGATTGACCCGCCGTTAGTTCAACGTGTAATGCGGTTGGGCCTTCCTGAGAAATCCGCTTCTCACAGTCTCCCTTGTTTTGGCTTTCTTGCTTTTGTCAGATTATTTAGTCAGTTGAAAGATACACTTTTCTCCCTCCATGTACTCTTGGGGGAATGGGGTTGGGAGAGTGATTAGGGCTTTGGTCCTGTTAGCACCATTTCGCTGCATTAGCTTCCTGAAGACAGAGGGAGGGCAGGAAACAGAAGTCCAAGTTCTGGCCAGTGGGAATCATCTTTAACATCTTGCGTGGATGGAGGCTGCCCTGGATTATACAATGTTCTCTCTAATGCAGTGTTTCTCAAACTATTTGTGGCAAAGAACCATTAAAAAATTTTAATCCAGTCCGGCCGGGCGTGGCTCAGCGGTTGAGCATCGACCTAGGATCCAGGAGATCGCGGTTCGATTCCTGGTCAGGGCACATGCCCGGGTTGCGGGTTCGATCCCCAGTTGGGGGCGTGCAGGAGGCAGCTGATCAATGACTCTCTCATCACTGATGTTTCTCTCTCTCTCTCTCCCTCTCCCTCTCCCTTCCTCTTTCTGAAGTCAATAAAGACATGTTTAAAAAAATTTAAATCCACTGCAAATTGATAACTTGTAAAATATAAAATGTCCTTGTATGTCCAGGCAATGTCAAATTGTTAAACAAGTTTCTAAATGCCTCCTCTCACTTTCTGTACTTATCCTATCATGGAACTGGATCGTGTGTAACCAGTCTCAGCCCATGGACCACACTTTGGGCAGCATGGCTCTCATGAACTCGACTCTTTCCTTTCTTATGGCTAGGAGGGTTGGTGGAGGAAAGCGGTGTTTCAGACCTTCCTTGCAATGCTCATTTCCTGGGCATGTCTTTAATGGGGAAGGGTGGGCAATGACTCCCTGGGCTTATGAATAAGGGACATTTGTCCCAGCTCCCTGGATTTTTGGCACAACCCTCGATGATATTTGACTGACATGGAGGAAGTGGCTTAAAGCAATTTTCCCCCGTGGGTGTTCTTTAGACCAGAGTGGCCAGAGCACTTGTGCTGATTAATCGAAGGCCAGGAACAGCGACGCAGGCACCTTGCCTGGCGGTAGAGCCGGCGCGCGGGGAGGCAAGGTAAGAGCGAGCTGGCTCCTTTTACACATGGAAGTGATTCATAAAATGGGGCCTTTATAAGGTTCTGCGTACTTTATAAATGTTAGAATTTTAAAACTTAATAACGTAGCTTGTAGGGATGATGAAAAAAATCTGTCAAATGGCATTTAAAGGCACATTGAAGTTTTTTTCTCAGATGCTATGAAGTTTAATTGTATCAGTAAGCTACAAGGTGCCATTTACCTTCTTGTTTATGGTTATTTTCAGTTTCCCACAGAATCTGAAAGAATAATGTTCTGTTTAAAATTGTGAGTGGGGTTCAAAACTTTAATATTTTAAAGGCAATTTACATAGTGTTCAAACAATATTAAAAAGAAAAACTATTAAAATTTAAAGTGAACGTATATATTATGAAGACTTGGTATCGCCGAATGGCCAGCAATAACCATATGACTATCAATTCTAATTTATATTAGAGGGTTTGCTGAATTTGAACAAAAATGCTCCTGTGTTTTGATTCTGGCACTGTAACTCTGACAATTCCTTTGTCTCCTTGTCTGTTTTCTTCTCATTAATACATGTATTGGAGGCATCAAGAGTTCAATCTGTCTCTTCAGCTCACATGAATGGAGCACTGACTATGGTGAGGAAAGGTGCTGGACACTGAGAAGCCAAAAGGAAAGAAGAAGCGTGCCTCGCCTTCCTGGTGCTTCCAGCAGAGTGGGACCATCCAGCAGAGGCACAGCGAGGTGCTGTGAGGCTGCAGAGGAGATAATCACTTCTGGGCGGCATCCTGCCGTGAAGGTGCAGGCTTGTGGCGAGAAGGGATGGAACTCTGGACTGAGATCAACAAACTTTTTCTATAAAGGGCCAGGTGGTAAAGACTGTAGGCTATGCTCCTCCGATGGTCTAGGTTGCAGCTATTCAACTCTGTGGTTGTGACATGGCTGTGTTCCAGTAAAATTTTTATAGACCAAAACAGGTGATGGGCCAGATCTAGCCTATGGGCTATGGTGTGTCAACCCCTTTTGCAGACCTTGAAGGGAGGGTAAGAGCTGAAGAGGCTGAGTGTGGGAGTGAAACTGTGTGTGTGTGTGTGCATGTGGGGGTTATGAATGGGTTATAGAGGCAGAGATGTTAACAGTAATTATGAAGGACAAATGGTCAAAGTATGACAGGGAAGAAGGTATTTTGAGGAAAGAAGGACCTGGAATTAAATGTGGTTCAGTTCTAAAAAAACAAAAAATTGCACGCTAAACTGAGTAATCTTAACTTTAACTTGAGGGTAATGGGGGAAAATCACTGTATTTGTCAGGGCAGTCCAGGCTAGCAGCAATAAAAACAAACAAAACCCCCAAGAAATTATTTCCAGAGTCTTTTCATACAATTGCTTACTGCCAGCACACACAGAATTTGATGTGGTTGAGGGCAATCTCCAGGATGACAGCCAGTCATCTTCTATCAGGTGGCTCAAGGATCCAGGTGCTTCCATCCTATGGCTCTGCTATTTCAATACATGGCTTCCTGGGTCACCACAGCAAGAAAAATAGAGCTTGGATACCCCACACTTACTTCTCAATGCCGTCGTCCAGAAGTGATATCCTCTCTTTCACTCACAGTTCAATGGCCAGAACTCCTGGCACAGTTTAGATGTGGTAATTGATTCTGTAGGGTAGATGAGATCACTAAGTGACAAAAACAAAGAAGAGATATGGGGGAGCTGGGAGGGGAGTGGGGACAAGGCAAGAAGAAAAGGAGCTAACAGAAGAATAGCTAGACTAAGATGCTCTCTTTTCACAAAATCAAGGTGAGACAGTTTTAAAAAGGAACATGTTCAACACTGTCAAAAGCTGCAGAAGCATGAAAAGGTGCATTGTAGTGAACACTGTGGATGCACCGCTAGTTTCTCATGGACGCCCCTTAGTGTTCTGGGGGCCCTTTGCCCAGCTTCAATGTGCTTTTGGGTCCAACTGCCTACACATGAGACTCTTCTTGTTAAGAATGCCTTCAGGCTATGGGGAGGGACTTAGCTGGCAGCCCAGAGAGCTGGGAGTGCCTGGAATTTACCTTCCCCTACCTCCTATCCCCAGGCCTTGATTGCCAGTTGAGGAGTGTGAAAGCCCAGCCCCCTTGCCTTAGGTTGGGACAACTCTGAGGTATAATTTATACTCCAGAGTTCCCCTGAGGGACTTTGCTCCGCTTCTTCCCCTACATTGCTCTGCTTCCCCTACTCCCTTTCCTGTTTCCCCCAGGATCACTTGTCTATGAATCCTCACTGCAGGATCTTCTCTAGGGAATTGGATCCGTGATGGTGTCGTGTAGTCTTGGGAGAACAGGCCTGATGATGAAACAACCAATAGCAGACCTTGAGAATGCTGGAAAGTAGATGCCAGGTTAAAAGAGTTGAGAGGTGACTGGATAGAGAGCTTGCTGGAGACTCAGTAGAAAATATTCAATGGAGAAGTTTGATGATGGAAAGTTGAGACAATGGCAGGGTAATATGGTCAAATAAGGTCGCTTTGTTTGGTTTTTAGACTAGAAGAAACCTGAGCATGTGGGTGATAAGAGGGGATGCAGTTAATGAGAGGAAGAAATTGAAAATACTAGAGTGACTGAGATGGAGAGGTAGAGATAGAAGTAGCCATGGAGGAAGCAGCAGAGAAAGTCTCCAGACATGAGTAAGGAGTGGGCGTTACACAGGAGGTGGCATCGTGTGTCCTTTGACATAGATATGGGAGCAGAAGCAAGGCCACCTGAGGTAGAGAGTAAGTAAGAAAACGAGTAGTGAGAATGGTAGAAGCCAGGCTTAGGAGGATTAGAGATCATGCAGTGTGACTCTTTCATTCTGCAGATTATAAAAGGTTCAAAAAGCAAGGAGCAGAGCTGAGACCAGGAGCAGGTCACCTCCTGACTCTTGTACTTTCATCGCTGCCCTAAGCAGCCAGGTCGCCTGCAGAGAGAGAGCCACATGAGAGTAAGGACTTTGGACAGTAAAATGGATGCTGATGGACGCCCTCCTGCCCAGTGACCCTGTGCCAGGGACAGAACGAGACCAAGATACAGTCTTAATCTCTCTTAGAACAACAGGTCCTCCTGAGTGCTACAGGACATGCTCAAAGGGACAGCCTCAACAAAGTGAGCTGTTGCATGGAAAAGCATCTTTCAACCCACGCAAACTGTAGATTTGGGAGAAAATCGCCTCAGGAGGATGAGTTGGGTCCCGGTTCCCAGAACAGTTTCCAAGTTGATTTGAAAGCATGTGATTGTTTTAATGACCTTAATACCGGTATAGCACAACGTAAAGGAGTTCATCAACAGAGAGATGATTCTGGAGGGGGTGGAGGGAGGTCAAAGCAGCAAATAAATAGAAAGGGGGTCTTATAACTATTTTTTTGTAAGGGTCTGGAATTTAACTTAAGTCCTTAGCTATTGGGCATTAAAAAGGGGCCTTTATTTTTGCAAAAGGATTTATGGCCATTTATATGTTTATTTTTCCTTCACTATTAGACATCCAAGGAAGAAAGAACATAAGGGTCAGAGACTCCCTCTGTCCAGAAGTAGGTCACATCTCCCCAGATTTGCAAGCTTAAGGTGTCCCCTGAAAAAGAATGACAGGAGAAGGGCACACTTTCAATGTGATGGGCCAAGAGTTTGCCTCGCTTCCCAGCTGAGAATCTACCCTCCTGGCCTCATTCTCATCCTATTCAACTTGACCCCGCCCAGTCCGCACATTCGCACATGTTCACTGTCATTCACTGACTCTCTTGCTCACATTTTCATGCTGTTCACAGTGCGTCAGGCCCTCTGCTTGGTTTGCGAGAAATACAAAGTAGAATAAACTATAACACTTGCCCTCAAAGAGTTTATCAGGCAGGTGGAGAACCTTTTATGTACTCGAGGAGTTAAATAATTGCTTTAACTAAGTCAATGGAAGGCAGTTTTGAGAGATATCAGTAGATTGTTATTTACTTAAAGTTTAAGGATTCTCTTGCTCCTTGGACTGGATGGATATTCTGGGAAGGGTTTTTTTTTTTTTTTTTTTTTTTTTAGTGGAAGTGGAAGGACAGCCAGCCTTGAATGTTGGGCAAAATTTGGATGCAGAAGGTAAGAGGCTAGGGGGATATTTATCTTCATGTACACAGTATGTATATATAATCTCTGATGTAGGTTTAAGCAATTCAGTGTATAAATGGGACATTGATCTGTTTTTATTCCCAAGGCACATGAACTTGTGTGGACAGCACGGGGGCTCATTAAGTGCTTGGTGTATTGGGAAGCTATTTCTGAGAGATTGGGATGCTGAGCCTGGCAACCTTGAAAGGTCACTCCATCAATATTTAGTGAGGTGCTCTGAGTTGCATGGATTCTACTAAGGAGATGCTATAGGAGATACAGGGTGAAAGAAGATGTTGTCCCTGCCCTTGAGAACCATTCAGTCAATGATGGGAGATGGACGCAAGCATATGCACAGAAATTTAACAGTTCAATAAGAGGAATACCAAAATTACTAGAGGAATTTGGAAAAGATGGCGGTGAGGGCAGGAGTGTTGAATACCTTGAGCATGGCTTTTTTTTTTTTAATCAAACTCTTGGCTTTTGCAGGGGGAGTTTTGTTTTTAAAAAGACAGTGATAATGATATATAAAAGAAACATGATTGCTCTCAGAAGGCTTTATATTGAATCTGAACATCTTTGTTCTTTCATTTTATATCAACAATTTACTTTCATCCAGGGTCATGATGGAGTAAATAAACATGCAGAAGTAACTCCTATAATTACCTCCTAAATCCATTTTGAATCATTGCTTTTCTGTCCTTTCTCACTATTCTTATATCAGAGCCAGAACTGCTAATATGTCACCATAAACCGCTGTCTTGAATTTTACCTCTTTCCTCAGCAAATGATCATTCATCTATGGAGCTCTAATGAGCAATGGGATGGCCAGGGGTGGGGAAAAGGGGAAGGAAGGTGGAGAGATAGTGGTAAATTTGAAGGATTAAACCTGCATTTCTGAAATTAAAAGTGCCCATCCATGGACAAGAAGACATTTCATTTTGATGAATGGATTTTTGATCTCTCATTTTATGGATCACCCCTGCTTGACCTCAGCCTTAGTTGGTTCTTGACCAAAATCTGGGTGCGGATAAAAGTCCTTCTATGGTTGGAAAGGGAAATTTCACAGATAACCCCGAGGTAATCCAGCCGGAAAGTAAAGAGTTGACTGTGCCATACCTAATTGACAGTGGAGGGGTAACCTCAGGTTACGTGCCTTTCGACTAAAGTTCCATATTAGCCGTCTGCTTGGAAGGAGCAGATGTTTTGGCTCTGGTGGTCACTGCTCACCTCTGTCTGGGAGGTGCATCAATCACTTTAATTATAATGGAACGTGGGGCCAGGAACTGAAGGAGAAAAATCAACCCAATCCCAAGAACAATCTTTCTTGATGAATTCTCCCCTAAATCGAAACAATTCACTGGATATCCCAGCTGGGGTTCATATGCTTTTGATTACTGTGGGCTATTTAGCTCTACAAAATGACAGGCTGCTTAATGGACTTTTAATGGTTATAGGTTTCTCTCTCTTTTTTTTAATGAGCTTCACCAGTTTGTTACTAATGCCCTGTAGAAATTTGGCGAGGGGCCAGGCTTGATGTTACACATTTCTGGTTTCCAGGCAGCATACGTGCAACCATCATAGCTAGTGGGGAAGCATGTTGCCAGTCATAGGGTAATGCCATCAGGGCAGGGAGAGCAGGAAAGCTAACTGAATGCCCTGCCATCCTAATCATTATGTTATCTTAGAGAAGGTGGTTGCACTTTGGGGCTGAAGTTAGCCCTGAAGGCTTCAAAAGCCTTGGGGTCCAGGTGGCAGGACAGTTTGCCATGCTGGGAGTGGCTTTGCCTCCCTTTGATCTCCACATTGCTGGCAAATGGGGCCCTTCATAGAGTCAGTAGCATCCTCTCCACCCAAAAGCCTATGAACATCTTCAGATCAGGGCCAGGTTTTATCCAGTCACGTCAGCATCCACGGTGCCTGGCATCCATTCGGGCCTACAGTGGGTGTTCAATTCACATCTGTTGATTGAGAGGCCACAAGCAATTGGGGAGAAGAGCTTTTACTGAAGGGACTCCCTCATCGGGGCAAAAGCGTGAGATCTGGGGTCAGAGAAAAGTGGGACATGACAAAGGGGGTTACCACAAACACGAACCCCCATTTCTTGTCATGCACCAAGCGTTGCGCTAAGCACTTGGTATCCATCACCTCATTCAGTCCTTCCAGTGATGCTGAGCAGGAGGCGGTGATGTGTTAAGCGTTTAACAACCAGCTTTGGAGGTGGGTGGCGTGGGGAGATGCCCAGATCTGTGGCATTTACTGATTTCTGTGGTAAATGCTCCGACTATGATCTATTTCAAACTACCAATGTGATGCTAGCGGGCTGGTAAAATTCCAGAAAACCTAACTATTGGCTTTTGTGAGCCAGCCTGAGCATACCAACAGAGGTAGGTACCATCGTCCCATTTTACAGATGCAGAGATGAAGCTAAAGAAGTAAATAACAGGCCAAGGTCACGGAGGAAGTCAGGGGCAGAATCCAGGTCTGGAGTGACTCCCAAGACCATGTTCTTAGCCGCTGCACTGCTTCCCTGAGCTCGCCGCCCACACTAGCGGAACAGCCACAAAACTGGGAAGCAGGTCGCGCGGTCAGGCCCGTGACTCTCCAAGGCTCGCTTGGGTTTCCCGGGGCTGCGCCAGGAGCTCATGTCTGGCATCTGCTCTAGAGCTCCTTTGGAGGTTTCTGGTTCCTGGGCCGCCCTCCTTACTCATCTCCCTTCCTCCATAAAGGTTTTGCTTCTTGCAGGAATACAGGCTCCAGTCCTACTGTGAGGTATTTATTATAGTGCCTCCTCTTCATTTTATTGAGGAGCAAACTGGGGAACAGAGATTAAATGATTTATTGAAATCCATAGAGCCCATCAGTGACTGTGCTGGAAATAAGTCGAGATCTCCTGCTTCCTAATCTAAGGCTCTCCCCTTGAAACGACAGTGCCTTCCACCACTTAAGAATAATAAATGGTATTTGGAGTTAAATAAAAAAGTAAATGGGGCGGATTTTCCTGACCCACTGCTGATATTCTTACCGCATGCTCCCATTTCGAAAGATTCAACTTGACTTGCCTTGATTCAGGGGCACTGAGCCGAGAATTCAAGGACAGGCCCCGGGAGCATGTCGAGAGGTAAATGCAGCAAACATGAAAGACATTCTTCGGGAGCTTTAGTGGGCGAGGGGAGGGGAGATAGGAAAGGTGGGGGCTCCTTGCTGAAACACCCTCATGTTTCGGAGTCCCGAGATACTCCTAAATCACACTCCGGTCATATGGTGCCTACACTTGCCTCTTGGCCCAGGGTGAAAACAGTTCACGTTGTAAAATTAACTTTCCACATTTGGCTGGACCACGCAGGCCAGCTTTCTTTCAAAGTGAGTTTGCGGATGAATGAATGAATGTGCTGACTGGGTTACTGTTCTTAGGGGAGCCCTCTTTGCTGGGACTTGGAGGAGAATCGAAGCCGGTTTTGAAAAGTGTTGGTGCTCTCCCAAACACAGCGTGCCGATGGGATTCTGGGTGCACTTTTATTTGCCATGGAACAAAATGCTCTAGTTTCATGGAAGAAACAGCCCAGCAGATGGTGTTTGGTGAATGGCATGAATGTAGCCTTGTAAATAAACATTCAAAATAGACCAGCTTCCCCCCAAATTTACCATCTGCCCCTTACCCCATGAGGTCCACAGGTGGCAAAAGAAAGAAAGGAAATTGATGCTTTTAGTTGTTATTGTTACTATTTTGATATCCCCAAATTATGCAGACTTTTCCAAATTACAGTATTTTTAAATCTGGTTATAAAAATTTAGAGAACAATGCCTCCAATTTAATGGATTTTTCGTGGTTTAATCTGGTTTAAGAATAATTGTCTAAATGTTTATCTTTGTTTTGGGGTAGGCTTTGCTGTGATCTGATTTCTGCAGCTCTCACGGCTGAAAGTCTTCTGCACTCTCCCCTGGCTCTGGCAAGACTCTCACATTCACTGTTGCTTCCAATCTCCAAAAACCTGGACAGTCTAAAAATGTTCACGGGACCTGGAATCATACATATCTGGGTTTGAACTCAGGTTTTTGGAGCCAGGGCAAGTTAGTTAACCTCTTGAAATCTTAATTTCCTCACCTGTAAAATGAGAAAACTAGTGGGGTTAGTAATTACTGGAGAAAGTTGTTAAGATTAAAGGAGAAAAGGCATCTCTAGCACTCAGGACAGTGTAGGCAATGTTCAAAAAGTGTTGTTATTGCTTCTATCATCATCATTGTCATTGATGTCATCATTATCTCTGTCATCTTCAACTTCAACACATAGCTATCTAAACTGGAGACTAAAAGGGAATTCTGGATACTGGTGATTTATTTCGGGGGTGATATAAAGGATTGTGAAACGCATCAGACTGACTGCTCCCACCCTTATTTTTTTCCCCAAAAGGAGGTTTTCACGGGCTACCAGCCAGAACATGACTCGAAGGGTGGGATGATTTGTGAGGCTTTTGGTGGGTTGGGCTGGTTATTGAGGCAGGAAAGATTTAAGTCAAGATTTTCTCACATTGTAAATGGTGGGTAATTCAATGGGATGGACTAAGAGTTGGGACGAGGAATCTGAGGTCAGACTCCTTTAAAGACATGACTCTAAATTTAACACTGGGGCCATGGGAATTCATCATTTTTGATTCTCCCCCATTGGTGGAGAGATAGAAAGGTTGGATTTAACCTACAGAATTAGTTGGCTCAGATCTGGGGTAAGAATTTATAGGAGACTGGATTTAGAAGACCTTAACTTTTGAAATTTTTATTGCAGTCTCGGTGATGGCGGAAATTTAGGAACCAAGGGTTTAGGTGGAAGTAGGGTACCTAGAAGGAAACTTCTGGGGCATATCTTCCCAGAGTTTCTGGCTGGGGTGTAGTTGTGTCTACTTTTGGTGATTGTGCTTACGTTGAGGGAATGCAGATTTGCTGAGGTGCAACTTACTGACAGGGGAAGAGCAGCTGTTCTAAATGAGACTTATAGGACTCCAGAAGATGACCAAATGGGATTTCACCTGTAATACCCTACCTCTCTAGCATTTACCTGCTTGGAATCATGGCACTGCAGTAATAAAAGGTATCACAGAGGTTTTCCAGTTCCCATCTCCTTATTAACATAAGGCAACTCCAACGCAATGAGTTCAAATTTTGATCACTCCCCCCACCCCCTTGCCAAGATCCAAAGACTAAATGTAGAGCCAGAGTCCTTATATTCTTGGTAGAAAAGGTCAGGATTCCCCCATTTTTTCCAAGCCCTTCTTATGCTAACAGCAAGTGTTGCCAAACTCATTGGATGCTGTTTAGTACATCATTATCTTTAATAAACATTAATTGAGTGTCCAGCCTAGTATGTACAAAGTTCATGATGAATAGACATAACCCTTGCCTTTGAAGACCTTAAAATCTACAAAAAAATAACTTTAGGGTTTAATGGAGTAAAGAAGTCTAAAGCTTATAAATGTTCTGCCACAGACATATAATAAAGAGTCCCTGCCCAGGGTCCAGGAAGGGGTGTGAGTGCTGGCTTTCTTTCTCCTCACTAACTATGACAACTTGAGCAAGTCACTTGGTATTTTTGAGCTTCCTGCCCATCAATTTTAAAACACCAATAATACCTATCACTCTTACTTCTGAATTTGGAGGCACAAACGAGATCGTAGATTTGCCTATAAACTGTGAAATGTAGCAGAAATGGAAGGGCTCCCATTCAGTGGGACTGTACCCATAGAGGGGCAAGTCAATTTATCCTGCTACGTATTGTCATCTCATAATCATTATATTCATTATTATCATCCAAGAGTTTTTATTAGATACCTCTTTTGTATTTGCATTTTCTTACTCTCCAGCACCCTACAAACCAAGCAGCCACTTTCACTCAACATGTCCAGGTAATTGTGACAGATCAGGGTTTCCAGGATCTAGTTAGATGTTGTAGTTGTCCATGTCACTTTTTGTATTTGTAGGTGGCAACTTGTGTAGTTTGTTTTTTCTCCTTAGCTACTCTGTGTTCAATGGAGCGAGATAATATAATCTTAACTCAATGATGGGGCTTAATTTTTTTTTGACTGTCAAAGTACACAGATGTAATGTTGACTGTTGTAGAGGTTGATGGTGTTGTAGCCCAGGAAAAATGTCCTTCTTATCAAGAAATGTTATGGGGAGCTGGTACAAGTTGCAAAAATTTTTGAGAAACAACTCCAGGATCCAACAGAAGGCAGAAGTCTTGGCAGTATACTATGTCCCAATGGTTATAATGCTTATTATTAATTTCATTATCAATGTGGAAATAACATTACGAACTCGACCTACTCTCCTTTAGAGATATTTTTGCTCGATTCTGAAACAACCAGAGGCTAAGGTAGTTACCTATCTGATATTCATTTTAGTCTCTGTTATTTTGCAACAGAAATGGAATTTGATTTGAGTGACAGCATGTTCAGTCTGCCTTGTAGCTAGAGGTTAGCAATTAGGTTAAGAAGTAGTTTTTGGGTGAGACTTCAAGGAAAGCTCATTGAGAAGGGAACAATGGCTGATTTGTACCCCCTTTAGTCTTTCATATTTTTCCTGCTCCATGCCTAGATATGGATGTGATCATAGCCATTGTAGACCATGTGGCAAACTTGATGGTGGAAGCCACATGCTAAAGGTGATGGAACATAAAGGTAGAAGGGGCCTGACACCATGTCCCTGCCATGCAACCCCGGGCTTCCTCACTCTGGACTTTTTTCACAGGAGAAGGAAACACATTTATTGAATTACTATTATTTCCAGATTGTGCTACTAGCAATCAAATGTAATTCCTAACTGATACAGATGCCTTCCCCATAATGAGTAGTGCCCTTGTTTCTTTGCAGCTAGCTCCTGGAAACACTGTCTGTTGGTCCATGCTGATTCACAAGCCCCTACAAGAGCAAAGTTGGACTCAGCTTCTGCTAATGAGCGGAGGAATTGCTTGTGAATACAATGCTGGGATTATAAGGTGCTGGCAGCCATACCAGCATAATAAGGTCAGATGGAAAATCATACCAGTAAATATCTTCAGTGAATATCCTGAAGTCCCACTCCAGTGCCCTCCAAATACCATAGCTCAGATCCACAGTTCATGTGGTGGGATTGTAGCTTCTTCCCCAGAGCCATCAGCTCTGTCTGTGGGGGGAACGATGAGGCTCTTGGGTATCACTCCAAATTTTCCTCTGTGTAGCTATTCAGCAGGAGCCCATATTTGTTCTGACTTGTAACTGAAATCCTTGTTTGCTTGAGTTTCTTTTCCCTGGCAATTTCATCTGTAATCTCAAAGATGGTAGCTGCAATTTGCTTTGCTAATCTCACCCCCCTTTGGCTGAGTGACGTGCTCCACTGGAAGAGGCTCAGAGGGTATGTGGGCACTTCCTCAGCTCACTGTGTCTCTGTATTATGTGTCTTCATGTGCATTTGCTGTGGGATCTGTAGTGCTGCACCCACTTATAACATAGTTTTAAGGCTAAACTTCAGGGAAAGATTTCAGAAAGATTACAGAATCCCTAAATTGCTACTGCTGTCTCATCACTGAGATAATTAATCTTTTAGTGATATCTTAGCACATTCCTGGGACAAAAAAAAAAAAAAAAAAAAGTCAAATCCAAGGCAGCAGACCTGGGAAGGCCAACCTTCTACTCTGGCCATCTTTTACTGGTGGGTCTTGGTGATCGTGGGCCAGATCTGAGTGTATTTATCAAAGACAGCTGTTGGTACCACTTAAATCTAATTCAGAAATTAGGATGACAACATTACCCACTGTAAGTGACTTTCGAGTAGTTCAATAAACATTGTTGTGAATTTGCTGGTTGGTATGACCATTTTAGAGTTCCATATTTCTCACATAATCCCATGCACCTCACATATCCCAAATATTGCTTGCAGGAAGGTTGGTTAGGTGGGTGAGGTTGTCAGTTATGGGAGGGGTTAAGTAAATATCTGCTGTCCAATGACTTGGCAATAATTTTGAAAGACAGCTATGGTGAAAGAAATTTTTCTCTCTCTTTGGATGACTTGTTAAATACACATAAGGTATGGCCAGGGGAAGGAAGTTTGTGGAGGAAAATCATGTTACCTTTGAAACATTTTTCAACATATATGAACTTAATCCAAATTGAAGACTTGACTTCCATTTTGCTGAGACTTCATATTAAACAAACTGAAAATTGCAGGACAGGCTGTAATAGCATTTTTCCAACTTTCCTTTCTTTTCAGGACATCCCAGTTTATGAATTGAATAAATATACTTAAGAAAAAATCAACTCACCTGGCACAAGTCACTAGTACTATAGGGTCAAAAATGTATTATGTTTTTTAACAAGCCTTAAGTTATTCTATAATATACCATTGTCCAATATAAATATAATGTGATATGTATGTAATTTAAAATTTTCTACTAGCCACATTTAAAATCATTAAAAGAAATAGGTGAAATAGGTGAAATTAACTTTAATATACCTTATTTAACCCATTATATCCCAAATATTATCATTTCAGCATATGATCAATGTGAAAAATTAACAACATATATTACATTCTTTTACGGCATATCTCAATTGGGCAAGCCACATTTCAAGCAGTCAGTAGCCACAAGCGGCTGATGGCCACTGTATTGGACAGAACCAGTCTAGAGGACAGACACTGTTTCTGATTTACTCAGTTCCCTTTCCACTAAACAATCCAGTGCCTAATGAACTGATTTTCGATCCTGAGCTTTTCATCCTCACACATTCAAATTTCTGCTCAAAGTGCTTATGCCTCATAAGACATTCCAGTAGCAGAGAGGAATCACCCCAAAGCTGCTGGAGACCCAGACTTTTTGAACAGGAGGGGAAATGTCCTTAGATTAGTCAGGCCATGGGTTCCATGTTTTCTGGAAAACAGCTACCCCCTTGTATGAAAGAAGGTTCAAGGCATCTAATTTTTTTTACCTGCAGGGGGAGCTCTTGTCCCTCCACTCCATAGATTCCAAGCCTGGTTCTCAGAGGATGGCAGCTCTGAGTTCTTTCACCTGGGTCTGTGAAGAGTTTGCTTTTGGCTTCAAACCAGCAGCGCTTTCGCAATCTCCACACGTTACGGCTGCTGAAATGCTAGGACACCAGCCGGGTGGCGGCTTGAGTCTTGTGATTCCCAGGCAGTCCGGCGAAATGATAAACAAAAGTCTTTTGTGCAATATTAATAAGCTTCAAGCACTCCCCAGCCGAGCCCCTTGTCATCCAAGTAAGTCATGTGTATCAAAAGCCCTTATATGTGAAAGTTTGTTTTCATATCTGGCCAGCGTTGAATGGGAGCCCCCTTTGCCATGTTGTAAAACAAACATTTGTTTATTTTGTGAACAGTGCTGGCTGTATGGTACAGGAACCAGGGGCTGAATGGAGGGACCCCTTTCCAAGGAGGCTCCTTTGAAAACCTTTCTGCTGGGCCATTCCAACTGTCAACTGATCTTGAGTTCTGTTTACATTAAGACAATAACAGTGTTTCCTAAATAAATAAGTCAGAGGCACCCGTGGGCCTTAATGAAACCCCATAAATGGGCTGGGGGTGGGGGTGGGGGGGGAAAGGAGTTTTTGTGCCTTGCAGAAACAATGGCTGGTTCATCTTACTATGTATCCCAGGCCTGTGTTTTTAAGACAGAAGGAGGCCTTTGTGTTAATTGCACAGATAAAACTCTCCTGATAGAGCTTCCCCTGGAACGCTGGGACAAAAGATGTGACATTTTGCCCCGTGTGAATGCTACACTGCCAAACAGACATTTTCTAAAGCAGAGAAGTATCAGTCACCCTCCTAGTAGATCAGCTAACCTCTCCTGGTGTGCAGAGAAAATAAATAAAAACTGTAAGACTAAACCATCTGCCACTGGGGGTGTCTGGCTTTTTTCTTCGTTGGTTTGGGGCTTCCAGGAATCCATTTCTGTTGCTGACCAGTCCAAGCCGCCTTCAGGCACAGTGGACACAGGGGACATAGAGGCAGCCAGTTACCGGACAAGAGGACGTGCTGACCGAAGTTTGGGTGTCAGTGGCTTTTCCTGAGAAGTAGGATTGCAGCCTGTTACTGGAAGTTACATTTCTGAGCAAAAGGCACATTCTAGGTGAGGAGTGGAAGCTGAAGACCAGAAACTAGCAGGGCTCACTGCACTTACATTTACAAAATATTTTATAATCACTGTAATAGTATCATTCAAACTCTCTAAAATAGAGACTTCACCATGCAGGTATTTTCAATGATAAGGATTCCTTATTTGTTGTGTTCTCTAGAAACATATTTTAATATGGGTTTAATCGTAGCATTTAGATAATTTGTAACTTGCTTTCTTCTGGGTTAGCGTTGTTTCATGTGCATTTTTTCCAAGTCCCCATCTAATCTTTGTAATTACCATTTTCAGTGGATGTACAATCTTCCAAGTGGATATACCATAATTTACATAAGTATCCTCGCATACTTAGAATGCTCACGATTTTTTTTTTTTTTTTACTATTATATATAACATTACAAGGAGTATCTTCATACCATAAATTCTTCCTTTTGGGGGAAAATATTAATTGGGATAAATCCCAAGGCTGTAAATACTAAAGGCTTTTTAACACATAACACCGTGTCGTTCCTCAGAAGGATTGTCAAACAAAGCAGTTTATTTTCCAGGCTGTAACTGCTGTCTCCTTTTTACAGCACTTTCTCCTTTATTCGCACACTCCTTTGCCCCTTTTATTTGCCCAGGACAATCCCTCCACCTTCCTGGTCTCCCTCAACTCCCCCCCACCTAAATATTACCTATTCCGCCTCCTTATAAAGCTGATTCTGGGATGCTGCCCCTTAGAAACCCTTGAATGAATACGTTCAACGCAACCTGTTTTCATAATTGTGGAGTAGAATGTTTCGATCTGTAACACACACATCCCAATTGCTGTCGTCTAGCTGTGTGTAAGATGTACTTAGTTTGAGACTGACTGGTAATTTATGAACATTTCCTCACCCTTCAGTAGCTTGAAGGTGCCGATGGGGTACACAGCTTTTGAGAAGCCTGTCAAATCCAACAGCCAGGTTTCAATCTCTGAGTTATCACCATGCTGGGCCAGGTGACTGCCCCCTCCCCCCCACCCCATGTCTGATGGGACTATGTGTGGACACTTGAAACAGGCTGAGCCATGTGCTACCATGGGGACAGAGAAGTGAATGGGGTAGGGACAGGGTTTGGGGAAAGAGAGAACGAGGGAGAGGGGGAGAGAGAGAATATGTAGCCCATAGAGAAAAACAGAGTTGGGAGGTGTGTAAAAATTGCCTCCTGGGTTTCTAATGATTTTATCGCTCTTAGTTCTAGTTATATCTCAGGCCTGGCTATGTATTCGTGGCTTCGAATTTGGAGAGATGCCTCAAATACACATTCTTATAATAAATCTCCCTCCCCCTCTCTCCCTCCCCTTCCTCTTCCCCCTATTTTATTTTTATTTTCGTGTTTGCTAACTCAGTTTCTGATACACTCTCTGACGAACAGAACCAGGAATAGGAATCCCTTGGGGATGTGCAAATCCCTGTAGCTCGATAACAAAATAATGAATTTGGACCCTGGCTAAAGTCTTAGCTCTTCTCTGGCGCTGGTACTTGGGGCCGTCAGGTTGGAAGATCTCAAATTCCATCTATGATTTTGAAGAAATGAAATCTTTGCGAAAAACATTTTTCTGCCCTGTAAATTACGGACATTATAAAATCTAGCTTATCACTACTGCTCAAAAGTGCCGGACAGTTTGGATGATCTGGTACAGTGCTTTGAGTCGAGGCTTTGGGTGACAGCAACCTCGGATCCAGAGGACAGAGGGAACCAACGGTCCTCCTACGACCCTAGCTGAGCAAGTGTGGTTCATTCTGGGGGCGGAGAGGAACATTTTCTGGGGGGGGGGGGGGGACTAGTTGCGCACTCCTTGGCTCCCTTTATCTGGATATACAAAACCCCAAGAAAACCCTAACGGGCTCCTACCTTCTTATCTGTGTCTTGCGACATTTCCCTCCGAAGACAGAGGGTGAACGCTGAAGAGGTGACACAGGTTTGAATCTTGTGCCTGAAACGGACACTCTCTGAAGGCTGTTTGGAAAACCTGGTTGGACACCCTGAGCTATTGCTCATGTTATATTTTTCCTTTCTTGCTTCTATTTATGGTTTGTTTGTTTGTTTTTGTTAATCCTCACAGAGGATGTTTTTTCCATTGATTTTTTTACAGAGAATGGAAGGGAGGGGGAGAGACAGAGAGAGAGAAACATCGAGGTGTGAGAGACACATCGATTGCTTGCCTCCCTCCCACTCCCCGACCAGGCCCGGGATCGAGCCTGCCGCCGAGGGCTCTGTGTTTATTTTTAAATCATGGAGTGAAACGGGGAGCATTGGAGGGTAAGAGAGAGATATCCTCCTTACAGTGAGAGGAAAGCCTTTCGTAGTGAGAAACACAGGGCACGAACCTCACTAATTGGAATAAATAGTGAATTGTGCCCTCTCTCAGCCCGCTGGGAGGTGTTCTCGTACTAAAGGACCTGACTGACCCTGAAAGGCATCCTTTCTCCTGGTCCGAGATGCCTCTCCTTTCAGAGCTTCGGAGATTCTGGTCACCTGATGAGGCACTGACATTTCAGAAACTCCAGACGGATCTGTCCCTGCCAGCAAAGTGTGTGTGTGTGTGTTTAAATGACAAACAATTGACTAGCCTTTTATGACTGTGATTGTACAGTAAGGAGCAATGGGCAAAGCTCTCAAATCATTTTAAATTGGCCTCTCAGTATTTCCCTGTTTGCTGACTGGATGGAGTTTATCAGCGGATTGACATATTTCCCAGCATATGTGACCTCGGGCAGTCACTCTCCATTTTTTATCCTGCCAGTGTCTCGTTCATTCATTTAATTAAAGTGTGCCGAGTGCCCAGAAAATGCCTGGAACCAGGCTGGGCGTGATGATCTCTACTTAGAGCAGACCCGCTGCGGCTCCGTGGGCCCTCCGCTCTGATGTGGTCACGAGGCAGCCGCCCAGCCAGGCGGGCGAGCCGGGGAGCCCATCGGCCAGCACCCGAAGCAGCGGCCCCCAGCCTCGGGCAGGTGCAGTCTACTCGGTGGGCGGCGGGGATGCCCACGGAGGGCCCTGCGCAGGAGGACCCCCATGGAGCTGTCAGAAGGTGAACAGGACTGCCCACAGGCAGAACGCATCTGGCTAGAGGGTGACCCAGATGGTCACTAAATCTTAAAGGACAGGGGGGCTGGAGGAATAGGCAAGTGGGTGCTAGAGAGAGGAGGGGAGTGGGGAGTAGCAGGGTAACTATAATGGGGAGCCCTGGGCTGTATAGTGGGAGGTTAGAGACATGAGAGGTTGGCTTTGAGCAGAGATTGAAGAGCCCTGACACATTGAGGAGACTGGAATTGATCCTGTAGGTAGTGGGTTGGCGACTATTGACCAGTTCAAAGACCTCCATCGGCCCTTTTGGAGCCCATGTCTAATGTTCCAAACTGGGGCATTACCTTCTGTCTTCCCTTTCTCCAGATGAAGCTCTCTCTCAACTGCCATCAGTCTCCCTCAACTCTGTAGTCTAAAAAGCTTGAGCTTTGGGTTAACAGTCCAGTTAAGGAAGGGCCCTGGAGCTGACATAGACTGGTGTGGAGTCAGTTGTTTTCCTGTGGTCTCCAGCTGGTTTTTTAGAAAAACTTTCTCACAGAGAGGGCGTGTGTATGTTTGTGTGTGTGGTGGAAGCAGATTTCTAAGAATATCAGGTAGGATGCTGGTAAATTTGCCAAGGGGATCTATGCTGTCTTTCTCAGGGCCCAAAATACTGAAACACAGGGACAGCTATTTTCCAACCAACTTAGGAAGAATTTTCTAGGAGAACACACACACACACACACACACACACACACACACACACACACACACACGTATATCCAAGAAAAAAAGATTTAATTGTTTTTCTACCTGAATGTATTTATTTTGGGTTTTAGGACGGGTTCTTCATCTCCTTTCAGGATATCCATCTGTTAAGGATTTTTCTTCTTGAGTAATAGGTTGGGTCCACAGAGCTCTGTCTTTCTTTCCCTTGAATTATTTCTTTCTCCACCCAATATATTTTGGCCTAGATTGCATCTGCCTTCTCTTTGGGGTCTCATGCTGTATTGTGAAATGGAGATGGGCTGGGGAGAGGTTGGAGTGAGCAAATCACACCATTTTGGGTAAATGCCATATTCTTAATTTAGTCCTCTTATTAGAAAATAATTTTATGAATGGAACCTGCAAGGTGTGCTTTCTAAACCTACCATTGCCAGAGAGATGAATCATACCTATAAATGCACCTGGTCAGGCAGCAAGTTATATAATATTTTATTTTACTTTTTGTCTCTCTCCTGACCAAAGGTAGGTGGTGAGTCTACTTAAAGGACTGGAGGTGTGTGCAGGATATCCCACGTTGTGACACGTGGGGATGGTTGGGGAGCCGCGTGAAGACCACAGGCAGGCTGCAGAGGGCAGTGTGAGACCACAGTGCCGTGAGCTATGTGGACAAGCCAGCACTGTTCCTAATATAGGCCACCTGCGGTGTTTCAAGATAAATTATGTTAGATGGGAAAACTAGTCTATTGGATTTACGGTAAATGCGTGCTAGTTAGCTTCACCCTCAAGAAAGTCTTCCTAAGATTTTCCTCTCTTCCCCAATTTCAAGACATCAAGTATTAAGAGTGGCTGAGTGGCAAACTTGTATTATCTTCTCGTTAGGAGTGTGAATGTCTCATGTAAATTCCTGCGAGGACAATTGAAGTGATATTTAGTGCCTTACAATACACTGCAGTTTAACTGCATTGGTGCTGGTGTAGCTCTGGGTGTAGAGAGACCCTTCTTTAATAGTAATAATAACCCAGGCACCTTCTAAATCTTTTCTGGAACATTAGGAACCATAGCCTTTGCTTAAGAGCTGGTTCTGGGTACTGAGGGTTCTCTGAAGGTTTCCAGGAGGGGAGGAAGTTGGTGGGGGTCAGAGTGGCTGGTCTGGCACAGAGGTTAAGTGTATGCTTTAGACTCAGGTAGATTCCAGTTCAAACCTGGTTCTCTCACTTACTAGCTACCCACCTCAGTTTCCTCCCCTGCAAAGTTGAGATGATCAGGACAGTGATTTCCTAGGGTTGCTGTATTAAGTGAGATAGTTAAGCATGGAAAATTTAGCACAGTGGCCCATAGGAGAGAGTGTCCAGAACATAATGTCATTACCGACATTCAATTCTCAAATGTTTAGTAAGGAGATGTGACAGCAAGCCGGGCCAACGTGGTCCATACCCTGAGGCTTAGTGAGAAAAACAGACATTGAACACTTATTCCATCAAGGTAGGACTTGGGAGGAAGTATAGCAAAGCGAAAGGAGCATGGACTCTGGTGCCGGAGGGCCTGGGTTTGAATCCAGCACTGTTATTTCTAGCTGGTTTGCCTCTGGAAATCCTCATTCCCTACTAGCACCTACCTCGTAGGGCTTTGCAGGGATTCAATGAGTTAACACTTACAAAGTACTAAAATGTTGCCTGGCGTGTAGTGTCAGCAATATATAATTGCTGATTATTATTGACCGTGATGAGCTTTAGGAGGGAGAAGAGCTGGATGCTGTGGAAGTGTATTATGGAAAGGAGTGAAGTTCCACAAAGGTGAGGGATAACTCACAAAATAAACTAGGGGAAAAAGTATGATAGGTAAATTTATATGTGTTCTTAGGAAATAATCTCCAAAGTACATCATTTAGGATAAATAGCAGTGGGGGAGAGCCGTATGCACAGCGTGCCCCCATATATAGGTAGATAGATAGATAGATAGATAGATAGATAGATAGATAGATAGATGATAGATAGATAGATAGATAAATCTATCTACCTACCTATCTCCCTATCTCTCATCTACATCATCTATCTATCATGTATATATCATGTATCTATCATCTATCTATATCTATCTATCTATCTATTATCTATCATCTATCTATATCTATCTATCTATCATCTATCTATCTATCATCTATCTATCTATCTATCTATCTATCTATCTATCTATCTATCTATCTATCTATCATCTATCTATCTATCTATCATCTATATCTATCATCTATCATCTATATCTATCATCTATCTGTCTATCATCTATCTATCTATCATCTATCTATCTATCTATCTATCATCTATCTATCTATCTATCTATCTATCTATCTATCTATCTATCTATCAATCATCTATCTATCTATCATCTATCTATCTATCTATCTATCTATCTATCTATCTATCTATCTATCTATCTATCATCGTCTATCTATCTATCTATCTATCTATCTATCTATCTATCTATCTATCTATCATCTATCTATCATCTATCTATCTATCTATCTATCTATCTATCTATCTATCTATCTATCATCGTCTATCTATCTATCATCTATATCTATCATCTATCTATCTATCTATCTATCTATCTATCTATCTATCTATCTATCTATCATCTATCTATCTATCTATCTCTATCATCTATCTATCTATCTATCTATCTATCTATCTATCTATCTATCTATCTATCTATCTATCTATCTATCTATCATCTATCTATCTATATCTATCTATCTATCTATCTATCTATCTATCTATCTATCTATCTATCTATCTATCTATCATCTATCTATCTATCTATCTATCTATCTATCTATCTATCTATCAATCATCTATCTGTCTATTATCTATCTATCTATCTATCTATCTATCTATCTATCTATCTATCTATCTATCTATCATCTATCTATCTATCTATATTTATCTCAGTCATCTATGTGTTTACTCATAGACTATTTTAGGCAGGGTACACTAAGAGATAGTTAATAGTATTGCCTTGGAGGATGGCCTAAGAAACTTTCATGGCAAGACGACATGCCTGGCTGGGCGTGGCTCAGCGGTTGAGCTTTGACCTGGGATCCAGATGATCAAGGTTCGATTCCTGGTCAGGGCACATGCCCGGGTTGCGGGCTCGATCCCCAGTCAGGGGCGTGCAAGAGGCAACCGATCAATGACTCTCTCATCATTGATGTTTCAACTCTCTCTCTCTCCCTCTCCTTTCCTCTCTCTGAAATCAATAAAGATATATTTTTTTAAAAAAAGACGACTTGTTTTTAGGCTGAAATTTATAAGTATTTACTTCTTAGGTTAAAAAAGAAATAAACTAGAAAAATGACCAAATAAGATGATATATATCTTTATGATCTTCAGGCTAAAAGACAAATAGTAAAACTAGGGCTAGTCTCAAGTTTCAGGGCTCTCTGGGAGTGGAATAACAGCCTTCTTCTACATAGGAATCATCAGTCCATAGATTATTCCTAGGCCACAGCTCTTCCTCTTTTCTCACATGTTTCTCAGGCTACCTTCTGACCTCCCAGATTCTTTTCTCTTATCACACTATTCCACACCACATGCTTTAACCTGATTTTACTGTCTCTGTTCCTTTATAGACTAAAACAGACAGAGACAGTACACATCAAGGAGAGACCTTTCAACCTCAAACTACTTTAGGCAGGAAACAGGCTAAAGAATATTTCTCAGGTGCAAACAACAGGTTATTTCTTATGGAAAAAAGATGACCTAGCCTGGCTGGGCATGGCTCAGCAGTTGAGCATTGACCTAGGATCCAGGAGATTGCGGTTCAATTCCCGGTCAGGGCACATGCCTATGTTGCGAGTTTGATCCCCAGTTGGGGGTGTGCACGAGGCAGCCGATCAATGACTTTCTCATCATTGATGTTTCTATCTCTTTCTCCCTCTCCCTTCCTCTCTCTGAAATCAATAAAGACATATTAAAAAAAAAGAAAAAAAAAAGATGACCCAGAAGGTAGAATTAAGAGCCCAGTGGGTGAATCCAGGAGCAGCCTAGCACTGATTAAGAAGCTGATGACTTGTGCCTGGCTGGATTTCAGAACTGCTGTGGACCACTGGTTGCTGTTTGCCTTGCTTTTCTATGCTTTTGAACAGGAGTGCCTGTTTGCTGATTCTAGCTGTGTTTCACCATTGCATGTAGGGTGTGTAGTGTGTTGGGTATGTTAGAGGCAAGTAATTTGTAATAATTTGTGATAATTAAATCACAGATCTTTAAAAGCAACAGGAACTTATCTTACAGTGACACTTGAAGAGCTTCATCAAAACCTGGGTCTGATGTAGGTGACTAGATACTAGACCTTGAGCCTAAGTCTAGTACTGTAATGGTCTGAAATTGCTCTTTTGTGTTGCAGGAATGTAAATAATCTATGGCCAGAGTGTAGAATGTGGAAGCTAAAAGAAAATGACTGCAAATTCTTTGACGCTGCTCCCATTGGGAGGTGAGTCTATGCCTTCTTCTCAGTGGTGTGCTGGAGCTGGCTCGCATTAGCTGTGAGAACCAACTGTGCACATCTTGTCCCAGCATCTTGCTCAGTGATGTCCTGTTGGTAGCTTGAAATCAGCTAGAGTGAAAGTTTTTCCTCCACAGGAATTGGCAAATGCTAAAAACCAAGATTTTTTTTTTCTTTTTTTTTCCTGGAGAGCTGGTTATTTAACATTCACCAGCACACCATTGCTTGTACTGAAAAATTTCCAAGGTGTCGGTAGGGGTAGGAATGAGTAGTTCATACAGAGTTTGCTAGGCTCCAGCCCACCCTCCTTATCGCATTCTCATTTTGAATGCTTTGGAAGGAGAAGCAATAGGCATTACCTAAGTGGGTTAACTCATTCACCTAGGAGAGAAGACAATTCTCTAAATTACATATTCACAGATATTACTTTATGTGATGGGCTAACCCAACAACTCTCAGAGTGTTGTCCAGGGTACCCCTGGGGGTCCTCAAGGTCAAAACTTTCATAATAATACTAAGATATCTCCCCTTTTCACTTAGTTTCTCATGAATATATAGTGGAGTTTTCTATTGTACATTTGGAAGACGTGCACAACTTGATAAACCAATATTTTCCAAATGACCAACGCATGATGTTATAAAATTACACATAGGTAAATGTTCCATTCAAAGTACAGATACACTAATGGAATTTAGTGTAACAGAAAATCTGAAAAGTCATTGATATGGTTTCAGATTCTTCGGTAGCACTTGCTGAGTTTTAGTGTAATATTAAACCAGTGCTATTGAGTTTTGATGTAATGTCAGAGAAGAATATTAAAATACATACCCATTTCTCTCTACCCATTTCTGTGTGAGGCCAGATTTTCTTCATTTATTTCACATAAAACAACAGATCTCAACAGACTGGATGCAGAAGCAGCTAGGGGAATCCAGCTGTCTTCTACTAAGCTAGACATAAAGATTTTTAAAAATCTAAAACAGCACTTTTTTTTTTCAGTTTATTTCATTTTGGTAAATAAAGTTATTTTTATAAAATGCTATTTATGCTTAAATGTAATGGATTTATTATTATTTTTAAACAAGCTAATAAGAATTTAAAATATTTCTTACTTTATATTTCTAATACTATAAAGTAATAGATATAACTCATAAATAAAAGTTATTTGGGGACGTCAGTTGTTTTGAAGAGTATAAAAGGGTCTTGGGACTAAGGGGTAGGGAACCTCTGAATCCCCCCATCACCGTTGTCCGCACAGGCACCATTGGTTGGTGGTGGGAGGTGAGGGAAGGGTGTCAACACCACCCCTGAACGTGTGGGTGGAGGGAGAGTGAGCAACATGAAAAAAGAGGTGACTGGGCTCTGAAGACAAATCTCAACTAAGTTGTTAGGAGTAAGAAGCAGAGTTCAAGAGAAGCTAAAGGATTTTTCCAGATACCTACTTCTCAGCTGGTTGCTGGGGCACCTAGGAGTTTCCACATTCAGTGCTTATTTTGCTGAGTCCGTTCTCTTGGGATGGCCGGAGGGTGCCACACATAGTCAGGTGGTTGGCAGGGGACCTTGGATCATGGTGCTGGCGGTGATTCTGGGAGTAACCCTGGGCACCCTGTCTTCAGTGGGGGAGCTCTGGTTTTCACTGGCTTCTCTTCAAACACAGGCCACTGTAGTCCTTACCAGCTGTGACTCTTTATGGGTCTCAGATGCCAAGTGATTTAGTCACAGATTTAGTAAATCTTCTGGTCTCAATACTACGTTTTGTGGGGACCTCAACAATTCCTACCCACATGTTCGGTGTTAATAGGGAAAAATTGGGAAGTCCAGCAGTTCAATGGCTGTTTAACTACCATTACTACTACTACTTAACATTTTTTTTTCCCAGCATCAAAAATCTTTTTAATAACAAGGCTGGGCCTAGGGTTAGTTTTTATAGTGGCGGTCCTTGGAGTGTACGTAAGGTTTGGTGTGGCCGTGAGGGATTCCTGGGGCCTATACACATCTGGCCCTTGTGGGAACAGAGAGCAAAACTGAGCCTAGCCTGAAGCAAGGATTTTCAGCTTGAGGCTGTCTGGTTGGAAAAGGCTTGTAGCTTGAAGGACAGTGTGAAACATCCCTCTTTCTCTTCTACTTGGAGAAAAGTAGAGGACCACCCAGTGAATTTCTGGAACGTGGACAGTCACTCCTTACTGTTTATCTGAAAGCTACACAAAGGTCTGCATGACCCACAGTTTTCCCCTCCAGGCCTCCTGTAGTCCCTGCCACTCCCACCATTAGCAAGGGTCCTTGGGGACCTTGGAGAGCCGTGTTCATTTGAACTGACTGGACATGTTCTAACGCTCATTTGTAGAACTTAGTCCTGAGCTGTAGTCCCTGTTCGGCCTGCTGCCCAGCACCCAGCAGGCAGCATCCAGTGTTCCCCAGCGGCCCTGAGTCCCTCGAAGAGGCCCTCACCAGCTGACAATTGACCTTAATTCTCACATTAGGACTTATCTGTCCCACTTTCCTGGCCTCTAGGTTATGTGTAGCTAACAAACAGCTACTCATTAGAACTGGATTTCCACACTGTGTCCTAAAGAGCCCAGTGGGTCCCACAAAAGTGCCTTTGGGGCCACTGTAGAGCTCAAGGAGGAACCAGGATGGGTGGCCTGAATCCCGCTGTTCAGTTATGCCTGTGTCTCCCCACTTACGTGTTTTATATGATGCCGCGTCCTTCTAAGTGTTCCTTTGAAGGGTCATACTTGAAAAATATGTCTGGGGAGCACTTTATGAGACTAAATTAATTTGTGCAAATGAACATCAGAAGGAGTCCAATTGGTTATTCTCTGGTAACCTCGAGGACAGGAAAGAGTCAGGGAAAGCTTGCCCACAGCTTGCCCTTCTTGGAGTTGTCTGTTCCTGTCACTAAGGGAACTCAAGAGGGGGAACAATTAAATAGGGCTTTTATACAAGTGAAAGACCTAGTGGCTGAGACACATCCCTTCAGCTTGACCTTTTTTTTTCTTTTAACTTTTTTTGTGTGTGTGTGAAATAAACACACAAATGAAAAAATGCAGAACACGAAATTGCGTTGTTCAAAAACTGATCACAAAGTGAGCACTCATGTAGCCACCACCCAGGGGAAGAGATAGAACATGATCTGTACTTCAAGGTCCTCTGGCCCTGCCCCATGCTTCTACCTGTCACCAACCCCAGACGAACCACGGTCCCCAGCTTTATGGTAGTTACTTCCTGGCTTTTCACCTTAGCAGGCATCTCTAAACACTGCAGTTTAGTCTCTCCTGGCTTGAACTTTATGTTAGTGGAATAATAAAATCTGGCTTCTTTGGCTAAATGTTATAATCTTCCTTTCTTCCTCTCAACCTCTCTCTCCCAAGAAATACATTTTGTAAATCTTAGGAAGGATTGCAATAACATTTCTACATTATAAGACTGAGTAATCAGAAAGAGTAGTTGAATAAAATGATTCTTAACAAATGTCTCCAAAACTTGGAGGCAATTACAGTGGGCGGGGATTAAAGTAAACGCAGCGTCCCCATAATTAGTATTTGTAAAAGAATCTTCAAGGGAAAGACTTTCTATTTTAACTTCACAGATGCTTACAATGCTTCAGAAGCAGGTATATGGCAAACACAAGTGTCTGCTGCTTCTTCATCTTTCTTTTTTTCCCTTCTAAAATCTCCTTGGTAAGGACAGCAAAAGGACATATATTATCCTAGGGTCGCCCAGAAAAACGGAGGCAACTGGGAATGTGAGCAGCCCCCTTGACCTGGGTCTGTCCTTCTGGCCCCATGGCCCCCACCTCTTTCTGATGGTAAATGTTGAGAGATGGTGATGGATGGTTAGTCACAAATAGTTTTCAATTTACCAAAGTGCACCCGGCTTTCTCTGAACCTCTTTGAAATGCTTTTAGAGGAACATGGAGAATGGAATTCAACAACAATTCTCCACAGCTGCAGTCAGCATACGGCCACCCCAGGAGCAGCTGGGGGCAGTTGTTTTCATGTTTTCTACTCACTGTCTCCTTAAAAGCTCTTTCGGAAGGTTCTGGAAGATCCTCTAGCATCTGTATTCTCAGAGACTGAGTTTGAGGCAGATACTGTATTTTTTTAAAAAAATCCTCATTCAAGGATATTTTTCTTTCGTTGCTTTTCAGGGAGAATGGAAGGGAGAGAGAGAGAAAGGTTGATGTGGGAGAGACACATGGATTGGTTGCCTCCCCCACAGGCCCTGACCGGGTTCGGGGGTCAGACCCACACCCGCAGTACGTGCCTTTGGCTGGAATCAAGCCCGAGAGCTTTCAGTCCGAGGGCCGACGCTCTAATCACTGAGCCAACCGGCTAGGGTGACCCTTCGGTTCTAGACCCTCACCCAAAATCTGGCAAATATTTGTCTCCACTTCTCACTAGCCACACGTGCTCTCAGAAGGGCCCTCGCTGTGCCTCGCACCCCACCCCGCAGGCCCTGCAGGAGCATTCAGCCTGTGGCAGCTGCTTCCTGAAGGGACCCCTCAGAGAGGAGCAAGACGCCAGTCAGGGGTCTGGCTGCAGCTGACGCCTGAGTCCGTTCTGTGACCTTGTCTCAGGGTCTTCTTGTTGGCCTTTAGTTTCCACATCTGTAAAATCAGGAGGTTGGACAGGAGACCTTAGAAGGCTCTCTGTAGGGAGTTAGCCGTGACTTTTCTAGGTAAGGACTTGATTAAAGCAAAAGGTAGAGACCCTTGCTTCAGCAGGGCTGTTTTTACATGGAGACAAAATAGTAGGCAGAATACATAACCTCTTGCAAGGCGAGATTTAATAGATGATAAAGGGCCCTGTTATAAAACCAAAGAAGATATAACCCCCCCCCCAATAAAATTTCTCTCGCAAGTAAACAATTCTTGCTTCTCCAGCTAGCCACTACAGTGCCTGGCATGTGACCATTAGTTTCTTCCTTTTTTTTTTTTTTTTGCACATATTGTGATTTTCTAGAGTCTATTATAAAAAATGTACATGGCTCTAAGATAAGAAATAAATAATGCTGTTATGGGATTAGTAGCTGAGTTGTTAGCATTGTCCACAGCTGCCAGCTCGTGGTGCAGCTCAGGGCATTTTCCAGCTTGAATTGCTGTCTTTTATACCAGCTCTTTTCAAACTTCAGTGAGCCAGTGAATCATGGGGAAGATCTTGGACCATGGAGATCCTGATTCCGTAAGCCTGGGAGGGACCTGACAATCGGCATTTCCACGAAGCTCCCAGGTGAAGCTGCTTCTGCTGATCCGAGCATGTCTAGAGTAGCAAGTCCATATAGCTCATGACCCTGTCCCCTGAACACAGCTAACTGGACTGCAGGGGCTGGGCACCTGATTCCATGCCAGGCAGTCTGTAGGCTGACCTCTGATCAAAAAGGTCTGATGAGCTACTCAGGAAATTCAATAAGAGAGATGGGCAGCTGTTTCAGGAGCAGAAATAGAAAAATCTAAAGAAACCCAGAGATGCACAGAGAGATCCTGACTCATTTTAGTGACAGAATATGAGAGAAAGATTCTATGAGGATGGTCTTCTAAGAATATAAGCTGTTAGTCTGGATCTCGAGTGCTGAGAGAAGTTCTGGTTTGTCTCCTCCATGAACGCTGGACTCTACTCTTTGTTCATCCCATTAGGCCTGGCTGCTGAGATTGTTTTCCGAACTCCTGGGGTAACCAGGGTAACAAATGCTAGAGATTCCTATTGAATCCCAAAGACTCTAGGTTGAAAAGAAATACCTGGAGTTCAAGTGGGATGTCCTCCTCAGTAGGGTCTTACAGTGAGCACCACGGCTGTTTGTATTGCACTGGACACTTGAAAACAGAAGTTTGTGGGGTGAGAGGAGGTACAGAGATAAAAGAGGGTAAGGAAGAGTCAGATCTCACAGTTTGTCCGGGCAGCTCACAAATTTTGTCAGTATTATTAATCTATTTGTAGGGACTTGGATTGTCTGCTCACCTATCATTTTCTAGAATGTTTTCCTTCCCATCCATCCTCATGGTTGCTTAAAGAGCACTTATATTCATACCATATGACTCCAGCCCCTTGTCACACTTGATTGGTCCAGTAGTGGACAGTTGACCCAAATCTGACCAATTCCAAATTGGAATTTGGCCCAAGAGTCATTTTAGACTCTCCTGGTACTAGAACCTATGTTATGTAAAACTCAGGAGCTATTGACATTTTCTGCTACATGTTTTAGCAAGTAGGAAGAATGGTTCTATAACATGACAGAGGGAAATGAAAGCAGATACACTGAAATAATGAAACATGCACAGAGAGAAAGAAAGCTAGCTCTCTACATGATTCTAGTTCTAGTTCTAAGAACTAGGCTAAATTGCATAAGGCTGACTTTCTGAGGCTGGATTGCATAAGGGTGGCTCAGAGTCCCTGTCCAGAGACAAAATTGCAGACACCCATTCCTGGTGTTGTGCATGGCATCCACAGGCTCTTTGTTCTAAGGTTTTTAAAAATTTTTTTTCTATCTTTGAAGGCTTAGGTGATATAGGTCAACATGATTTTCAGCCACCCTACTCCTAATGGGACAAGAGATCTTTTGCAAGTATCCTGGGAAAATACTTTTGCAAACAGGCAAAAGCTGAGGGAGTTCATTACCAGTAGATTTGCCTTACAAGAAACGCTGAAAGGAGCTTTTCAAGTTGAAATGAAAGGATACTAAGTATATAGTCAGATTCAGAATACTCTAATACTGTAATGTGGTATATTAACCACTTTACTATATACATTAAGGGACAAAAGTATGAAAAATAGCAATATTTACAATAATTTGTTAATGGATACATGTTATTAAAAGATGTAAGTTGTGATTCCAAAAACATAAAATGTTTGGAGGGGAATAAAAGTATAGAGTTTTTGTATGCAATTGAAGTTAAGTTGTTGTCAGTGTGAAATAGACTGTTATATCAATAAGATGTTGCAAGTATGCCTCAGAGCAGCCACAAAACAAAAACCTTTGGTAGATCCACATCAGATAAAGAAAAGGGTATTAAAGTATGCTCCTAGAAAATTCATCAATACCTTATAGCTCTCTGAGCATCTTTAGAACAATTATTTTGATTTCTTTGTCAGGCAGTTCATGTATCTCCATTGCTTTGTGGTCTGTTATTGGAAGTTTATTGTGTTCTTTTGACAATGTCATGTTTCCCTGATTTTTCATGATCGCTGTAACCTTGTGTAGGTATCTGTGCAGTGCAAGAAGCAGTGACTTCTTCCATACGTTATGGATTGACTTTGGTAAGGATGACCTTCACCTGTAGGTGGGGGCACTTTGGAGCATACCGTGCCCCCGGGTCTAGTGGTGCAAGGCGCCCAGAGAAGAGGCGTATGGTGGCTCTGTGTACAGAGGGGCATGACGTCTTTTTGGCTGAGGCCCCGGGGTTACACAGCACCGACAATTGTGTGGTCATTGGTGAGTACTGTGGGGGGCGTCTGCAGTGGCTACAGGGGCCATTGGCATCCTGAAGGCACCTCCATGTCAAGCAGCAAGAGACCAGGGCAGCAGTGGTGGCCAGGGTCAGCAGTGTGCACACATTCAGCTGAGGGATGCGGGTGCCTGTGTGGTGGCAGGGGCTGGTTGTAGACACAAGGGCAGTGGGGGGCATGTGCAGGCACACTTCCAGCTGCAGGGCCCTGACTGTGAACATTTACTCTTGTGATTACAGTGTCTCTCCCTGGTGCATGCATGGCAGTGAAGGCTGGTGAAGGAGTCAGGCTGCACCATCTTATTGATATAACAGTTTATTTTACGCTGGTAACAACTTAATTGTATACAGGCTGTCGATGCTGTGTACTCCAGTGGCCTGAGCCAAGGAGGCATCATGCAGGTGCACAGCTGGAGTGGCTAGCTGCAGGTGAGCCTAGTGCGCAGGCCAGGGACAGGAGGCAGGTTTGGATCCACTCCCAGATCCAGGCATACAAGCAGGTGCGGGCACCCTGGCTGTTGGCATGAAGCTTGTGGCTGCAGGACCTTGCCACAGGTGTGCACATGGCAGTAGAGGATGGTAATGAAAACCAGTGCACAGCTGGGAGGACCAGCCCCGAGCACACACAGGGCAGCAGGGGGCAGCTGCGGGTGCCCAGCCTGACTAGCTGCCGGTGGTATCCCATTGGCTTCGCAGTGGCAAATGCTGCTGGGTCCTCCGCACAGCAGCTCGCTGGGAGCCTCGGTGCTTCTACGGTGTGGCTGACACAGGCAGCCCCTGCTCTTCTTCCTGTTCCTAACCACCTCTGCATGTCTCAGCTTTGCCAGTCTCTGGGTGGCGTGCAACTGAAATGGGTCCAAAAGGCTGGGGAAGCTGGTGAGAGGAACACAGCGGGAAGTGCCCTCCTGGCCCTGAGCAATGCCAGCCAGCCTGGGTGGGGGATGGGGTGATGAAGGCAAATGAAGTCTTCTTCCTTCCTTTTGTGGGCAGCTATTCTCAGGTGCCCCCCCCCCCTTCCCCAACACACATGGTGTCGCTCAGTTTTCTTAAATGGACCCCTGAGCTCTCCCCGAGCTGTAGTGTTCATGGATAGCTGTCTAATGGTTGATCTTTGTTAAGGGGCAGAGGGTGGGGTCTCCTATTTGCTAGGTCTTGTTGACAGTGCTCCTAGTTTCCATCCTCTCGTCACACTTGATCTTCACAACCCATGGGAAGGGAGTCAGAGAACAGTGAACAAGGGTGCGGGGAACTCAACTCTGATCTACTGGCGACCAATTCTATGTGACCTTGGCCAAGTCTTTCCCCTATATTCTGTGGTGCAGTTACCCATTGCTGTAAAGTGGACAGCAATGCCTTCTCTTTCGAAAGGCAGTAGGGCCAAGGCTGTGGCTTCTCTTTTGGGCATGAGAGCAGAACTTTCTAGGAGCCTCAGGTCTGATTAAGAATTTTAGAAACCTTAAGCCTTGAAAAATTTTGGCATCCCCCTTCCCATATATAGTTTAAAATAAAAATAATACTAAGCTCTACAACACATAAAAGAAAATCTAACAGAATTCTTATTATGTTGATGTTTTTTCACTTTTTTAAGTATCAATTTTATTTCAACTTTTTTTTTTGGTCACACTGTTTATGGAGTCCTTGGCATGGCTGGTGGCTTAAGCATGTGCCCAGAGGTCAAATAGGCCTCTCACATCAGCACTTGGCCATGTGCTATCAGTGAGATCAGCAGGAGGTCCCCTTCCCCACTGACAATGCCCCACCCCGAACTGAATGGGGAATGGGCCTGACTGGCTGGCACTCAGGACTGTCTCCTATCATTTTCCTAGTAACAGGCAAGAAACCAACAGGACACCTTGTTCTTCCATTCGTCCCTCATGAACTTGGGGGTAACGTGATCTCCTAAAAAAAGCAGCAGTTTGGAGACAGCAGACCTGGATTTCAACCGGGGCTCTGTCCATTTCTATCTGAGGGACTCCCACGAGTTTCTTTACCTTTCTTTATCGGTTAAGTGGTGTTGCTGCAGACTTCAGCAGATTGCGAGGATTAGTTGGTGAAACACATGGGGGCAAACTGCCTGGTCATCCAGTTTATCAATACGTCCTTGCTGCCCACCCACTGCCTGGCACATATTGGGAACTCGATAAATATTCATTAAGTACATTATCTCTTGTAGTTCTTGGAGTCCTAATTCTCATTGAGAAGGTATAGCAGTGTGGACTAGTTCTTGATGGCTTGCTAATGAGTTAGTCAAGTGGGAAGGCCTGCTCTTCCAAGGTGTCTGAGGACAGTGGTCTGAGAGGATGGCCCTTTGGCAGATTTTGTTTGGAGATCAGGAATTTGACCTTATGGCACTGAATCTGAACTTGTGCTATAAAGCATTTTATACTTACTCTTGTAGATATTCAAATAAGTATTTACGAATTGATTTACTGCAGACTCATGGAGGGTAATGTTGAACAGGTGTTTCCCAGCAAGGCACTTGGGTGACAACCATGTTAAGAGTCTGGCCTCACGTGGAAAGAGATCCGTGAAGTACTGGCGTTCGCTTTTTCTCTTTATTCCGTTGTGGAGTGGTGGCCGTGTTCTTCCAGCAGCTTTGTGTTGTAAGAGAGGGAGAGCCGATTTTGGGGTCCTGTTTTCTATGTTGTAACTGTTCACCCTCACTCAGAGATCCCTGGGGAGGGCACAGAGAAGGGGTAGAAGGGAGGGGGCTGGGATAGACAGGTACGGCATGGACCCCTGTTGGAGCCCAATGGCTGTGCTGCCATATTTGGTTTTGTGGGCTGAAGTTTCTGGGGTGACATGTACTCGCCTGGGAGGGAGGAGGGAGAATTCTACACCTCCAGGGGAGCAGGAGTGAGTCGTTCAGAACAGTCTTCAGGGTCGTCAACATGGGCCACGTCCTGGAGAAGTGTTACGTTTCAGGGAAGCCGTGGAGTTCCCGGCTTTCAGGGGACGTCTGTGGTTAGGTGTTTAACTGGTGGATCTTCAGAGGAAAAGAGAAGGAAGGTTTGGTGTTGGTGTTTAAGAATCTGACACTTGCTGTGCAGCGGGGAGGACTGGGCTGCACTCTCTGTTCCTGTCAGGCTCCCTCGTAGCTCAGGGTACTGCCCCCTCCCTCGGAAGGGCATCTGGCCGGGCCCTGGTTTGTTTTTTTTTTGCTTGGCCGGGCTTCTGGTTTGTCTGTGACCTGTGGGTGAATGACTGGCCACCCAAAGACTTGATATCGAAGGAAAATGAACAAGGGAATGCAGAATCGAAAAAACAGTCCCTTAATATTAAGGAAGGCTGGGGTGCAGGGCCAGAGGAGATCCAAAAAATTAAATAAAATAAGAGATAGAAGGTGTGTGGTTGCAAGGCTGTGGAGATATCAGTTATCACTCAAGAGGTGTGGAGAACTGCGTGGTAAACACACGGGCATGAATAAGCTACTCTTCACTGAAAGTGGGGATCTTAGAGAGGACAATACATTCTCTAGGGTATCATTTGCCTAACAGATTTTTCTGCTCCCAGACTGGCCAACTTCTTTTGCTGGAATAAAATCACTGATGGATACTGTGAAGATTTTTTTTTTCTTTCTTTTTCTTGCCAGAGTGAGTAAAATGCCTTAAAAGTGCCTGCTGTTAGCATTTCAAAGCGAACTTGAACTTCAGAGTCCATCACCACCGTACTGACTTTGGTTTCCTGATGACCATACTAGATTTTAGTGTTTCGGTGAGCATTGCTCACTCAGTTCCATCTGCCTCGGAGAGCTCCTGCTCGGCCAGAGGCTAGTGATTTTGCTTGTGGTTAGTTCTTAAATAGAACTGGAAGTAGAACCTTTTAATCAATTATTGAGAAATTAGCAGGTAAACATCTCCCTTGCTTCCCTGCCCAGCTTTATTCCCTCGAAAAATCAGAATAGGGATCATTTGAAAATGGCCCTGTCTTGTTTCTAAATTCTTGGGATGATTCACATTCCTTGTTGTCTCCATTTGCCAGAAAGCACAGGAGTAAACGCCCCCACTGCTACTTTGGAAAATGTTACAACCTCCGCGGCTGTTCTTCTGAACACTCTCATTCCAAGCGCAAAATAATCACTGGCTTGCAGAGGCTCCGCTTTTTTTTCCACGTTAGTTTAAGATGCTGGGTCCCCCGCCTACAGAAACGAAGTCAGGAAAGACACAGAGTTGCTAAGATGTTTCTATTTTCTTCTTTCCGGGTGGGTTGTCTTAAAAGATGTCAGCATCAATTGGTGGCTACCACCCCATGGCATTTAATTATTCTTAACATTTAATCCATCATGATATAAAAAGAGAAAATACAATCTGTCTCCTCCTCCTCTTCCAAGAGAAACAATGTAATAATTAAGAATAATGGAAAACCACATAAAGACTAGCATTATATTACCTTTAGACCATTAACGGGAAACAAGTTCTGAGGTTATCTACCCCTACTTCATTTTTTTTCTATTCAGGTAATCATGAGTCACCCTCCTGTATAAATGAATAATAGTTTAATTTAAATCAGCCAATATTGTTTGGAGGTCATTTGTCACCCCTTGGCTCTCATTCACGGACGAGTCATGTGGAACTACGAAACTTTCTTGTTGTGCACTGGAGCTGGAAATCTCATTGAGTCCGGAGGCCTTGCTTCTGCGTGTTTGGAGACCAAATTCAACATTGTTCTGAGTAAGGGGGTGGGGGGGCAGTGATGGGCTGGGGGTGAGGTGGGGAATCTGAGAGCTGCCTTGAGAGGCTTTGGTGTTTTGCACTTGTCATTTTAGGACATAGGAGCTGGACTTGGATTTGCATAGTAGTCTATTGATAGTGGTATGGGCGAGCGTGTGTGTGTGTGTGTGTGTGTGTGTGTGAGAGAGAGACAGAGAGAGAGAGAGAGAGAGAGAGAGAGACCTGATCTGAAAGCATAACTTTTCAATAAGAACAACCCTAAAGGAGAGGAAATGGACTTTTTTCCAGGCTAACTATAGAAATTGGATTCATACTGTTAAGATTAACGATTGAAGGGAAAGGAAAACTCCAGCAACGCGCCTCAGCCAGCACGTTCAAATGATAAATTGCATTAAGGCACTGAAAGAAACAACAGCTGCAGTTAATGAAAAGCCAAATTTATCTAAATTTCTCCAGTTGATCAGTCAAAATCGTCAGTATGGCTCTCACTCCATAATCACTTTTTTTTTTTTTGTAGTGGGGAGAGGGAAGACAAAGGGAGAAGATAGGTTTTTCTTTTTCAATGTATACCTCCTGAAAAGGCAGAGACTCCGGAGCAGATCTACGAGTAGCTGTAGAGAGTCCTTGTTTCTTGATGTCAGTATCTCTCGTTTTTGTCGCTTAATTTTTAACCCTCCTTAAGAGAACGTAGTTGGCTCCTGGATCAGCTGAAGCTTTTAGACGTGGGCTGGAGACAGGAAATCCAGGAAGAGGGTTGTGATGATAATTACACAGATCTGAAAAGCTTTCCAAAACACGGTGGTGTCCGTTGAGATGTTTCATTATTGTAACACCTGTGAAAGAGAATCGGTATTGTCTGTGGCTATTTTAAGTACAAGATGACAGGTCTGGGGGAGCCAAGTGACTTGCCCAAGGTCAGCTAATAAGCTCCTCTAAGAGACGGGGACAGAAAAAGGTGTCTATACTCCCCTCCAAATGCTTTACTGGAAAACAACAAATTCCCGCGCACCTTCCATGCCTACGGGGCGGGAGCAGGAATAGCCTGTCTAGAAACCTCTGGGAGAAGCTGCCATCCAAGGCTGCCCGGGGCCAGCTTCCCCCCTCCCGGCGGGCAGGCCTGCGCGGAGCCGCGTGGGGCGTGGAGCTCCACTGGAACTCGCGCACCATCTGCTGGCTCGCCGGGGCTCGAGGGAACCCGAGGGAAGGGCCGCTGCATCCCCATCACGAAGCTGCGTGGAAGGCTCCCAGAGACTTCATAGGCCACCTCGAGGTGACGGATAGAGAGGGGCTCTCGTGTTCTTGCATAATCAGGGCGCCCTGGTGCTCTCAGTGCGCCAGGCTCTCCTCCTGCGCTCTTCTGGAGAAGCCTGCACATCTGGCACTCCTGGAGTCCTTTCAAAAACAAAGATGGGCCGGTCGGGGGTGCCCTCTTCTCCTCTTCCCTGAGAGGAGATCTGTGGGCTGAGATTGCACTGAGAGCTGGAGAATTGGAGAAGGAGGTAGGCTAGACGTGTGGAGAGCAGAGGGGAGGCATTGCTGTGAAGCGGGTCCCCCCCTTTTGGCTGCGGTGGTCTGATTGTTTCACAGGGGCCGTCGCTGTGAGGGTCGCTGTGGGCGATGGCTGGTGGCTGGTGGGAGCCCGAGGCGAACGCCTGCTGGTACCCTCAGCCACAAGGCTGCTGAACGGCCGTGAAACTTTATTCCTTCCAGTAACTGTCTCAGCGACGTGCTTTTCATTCAGATGGTGTGGAAGAGGGCCAGCGGGTATTCAGTGCAGGGGGCGGCAGAACTAGAACCACGGGAGGACTTCGTTGGAATGTCTGCCAAGGGACAGGAGCACTTGGAGGAGGGACTCTCAGGGAGGCTGAGCCCGCGAGCCCAGGAAGGGCGGAGACCGCTCTGCTTCTGAAATGACTTCAAAGGCTAGAGGGAGGCAGGGGGGGCCCCGCGGAGTGGAGGCTCTCTGTTCTTTCTCCACCCCGTGGCTCTCTGCCGTCCATCCTCTATTCCCGCATTTTTTTCTCTCTCTAACATTTCTCATTCCTGTCCCATTTACCTTCCTCTTTTTGACAGCCAAATCCACAAATTAAGTCCTACCGTGAAAACCAAAGCCCTTGCCTTCATTGGATTCAGCATTGCATCAAACCATCGGGGCATTCGTGGTACCTCAAGTAATATTCGAAGGGGATGGATGGCGAACACCTGGGGCCCCTCAAAGCCGCCTTCATAAACTTGCTTGAAGACCTGGGCGTGGAATACATCATAATCTTGTGTCATTCTTCTAATTCAAGGAACCTAAGAGGTATTCATTTTTTCCCCATTTATTCAGCATCTACCACGTGGCAAATGGTGTTCTGGGCGCTGCAAGTCCAGCGGTGAAGAAGGCGCTTGCCCTCAAGACGCCTGTGGGAGCGACGTGAAAATCAGCAGAAAGCCATGGTACGAAGTGTTAGGTATATGGCAGAATTTCCTTTCCTCCACCTCTTTGCTTAGACAGGGGACGCCAGGGCTTGGGAGAGGATAACCGGGCTTGTTGCAATGTCAAGTGAAAGAGAGGGCTTCTGAATGAAACTTAAGCTTGGAAAGGGGCAAGTGTTATTTTCGGATTATAAAGGAAAATTATATCAGACGTGAGGCGAGCATGGGGCTTGACATGAATATCTTGTCCAGACCTAATGAGCAAGTATTGGCAGGGGATTGGTTCCCCGTGCAAGTGAAAGATGCAGCTGAAATTGTTTTAGGCACTTGAGAAGAACAAAAGAAATCAAGATCAAGCTGGGCCAGAGTGATGGACCAACTGCCCTGACCCCTCAGCTCCCCTCATCTTTCTTACAGCATCAGAGGAGGAGCTGAGACCATAATATGTGACAGATCCTGAGCCTCACAAGGTAGGGAGAGGCCTGGGAGGTACAGATGCTGGGGAAATAGGATCAGCCTCAGAAATGGGATCATCAGGGACTTCTGGAGCAAAAAACTCGGGAGGACAGATGCCTGAAAATCTGGGTAGCTAGATTCTTTCACAATTTGTAGAATTATTCTATAGTCTGGACTACAGCCCTTGTTTAGTTACACAAATTGTAAATGTTTTCTCCCAGTTTGGGCTTATCCATCGAAAGACGGAAGTTCTTAATTTTAGTATAGTTAAATTTATCCATCCTTTTTATTACGGCATTTGCTTTTTGTGTCTTGTTTTAAAATCCTCTGTGCACAAAGAAAATATTACCTTCTAAAATCTTATTTCTTTGCTTTCACATATATGTGTTTAGGGTTAAACAGCCAGAATTGATTCTTTAATATAAGTATAGGTAAAGGTAAATTTGATTTTATTTTTCAAATGAATGAATTCCCAGGGCTGTCCTAGCAATTTCATTCTTTTACCATTGATCTGCGATGCCAACCCAACCATACATCAATTATCCAGATGGGTGCTGTTCAATTTCTGGGTTCTCTATTTTGTTTGATTAATCTATTTTTTCATCTCTGAACCCATATCATTGTTTTTTAATCCTTGTAGCTTTAAGATCAGTTTTAATAATTAGTAGCAAAAGGTCTCCTGGTTTTCTTCTCCTTCATGTACGTCTTGGTCAAGAATAGCCAATACTCGATACTCCCCTGTGAACATTAAAATCAGCTTTCAAGTTTCAAAACACACTCAAACACACAAACACATTCTCTTTTCCCCGAACCCCACCTTATCTCTGTCTCCCTCCCTTCCTTTCTTCCTCTCTACCTGCCCCCCAAAAACTATTGCGATTTTAATCCCCTACTTATTTAACAGAATAAACAAACAGCTTGGGATTTATTCTATCAAATCTATAGGTCATTTTGGGAAACACAGGCATTTCTATAACAGAGTCTTCCAAGCTTTTAAATGTACTTTACTTTTCTATTCATTTGCATAAAAAATCTCTTTAAAATCAGTTTTATTATTTTTTCCATAGAGATAATTTATTCATTTGTAAATTCATTCCCAGATAATCCATATATTTGATAAACAGTATTAAAAATTTTTTATTTCCTAAATAATTATTGCTGGTATATAAAATTACAATCGTTTTTATATGTTAATTTTGTTTCCACTCTGTATAAACTGACTTCTACTTATGTATCTAAACAAGTTTTATTTATTTTTCCCCAATATTTAGGGTTTTTATTTCTTTACCCTACTAAGAACTGCAATATATTATTGAATGCAATTGGTGATGGTGGATATCTTTGTCTTATTTTTAATCACTAAAAGAATAAGTTGAACATTTCACTCTTACGTGTGATTTTATATATATATAAAGTATGATATATATATATCACATATGTTTTTAAAACTATTATTTAAGAAATTAGTTAAGAAAGTTTTCCTCTCTTTCTATTTTACTGCTTTTATTTTACACCATTAAAGGGTTTTTAACTTTATCAAATGCTTTTTTTTTTTTTAACAACTATTGAGATAGTTACATAATTTTTCTCCTTTCATCTCTTAATGTGGTGGTTATGTCAATTCCTTTTTCTAATATTAAACCACTTGTACTGGCAGGTTAAACCCAATTTAGTCTCGATTTATTATCATTTTTATGCATTTCCCCCCCCCCCCCAATATTTTGTTTACTGATGCCTGTAATACTCTTTTCTTGAATAGTCCTTTCAGATTTTGATATCAAAGTTATGTTAGACTTCTGGTTTCTGTTCAGAGATTTAGCAAGAGCTATAAAGCATCTAAAATGGTAAGAAAAAGCAGTACACCTCCAAAAGATAAAGCAGTCGTCAGGCCCAGACTCAAATACGACACAGATGTTGGAATCACCTGACAGGGATTTAAAATAAGTATAAATGATATTTTAAAGTCTCTAATAGAAAAGGCAGGCAGCATGCAAGATCAGATGGATAATTTCAGCAGGGACATGGAAACTATAAAAAAAAAAAATCAAAGGAAATACTAGAAATGTAAAACACAATAACAGAGATGATGAATGCATTTGTCAGGCTTATCAGTAGATTTGACATAGCTGAGGAAAGAATTAGTGAACTTAAAGCTAGGACTAGAGAAATTACCCAGATTGAAAAAGAATGAGAAAAAGTGAAAATAGAAACAGAACAGACTATCCAAGAATGCTGGGACCATATCAAACATTCTAACATATGCATAATTTGAATTCTGCTGAGGGGAGAGTGAGAGAAAGAAAGAGGAAAAGGGGGGAGGGGGGAAGAGGAGGAGTGGGATGATGAAGAGAAATATTTGAAGACATAATTATGCTAGCTTTAAAGACTAAAGGGAGTATTGTGGACTAAATTATGTCTCCCCTATATTCATATATTGAAGCCCTAACCACTAGTAGCTCAGAACGTGACTATACTTGGAGACAGAACCTTAAAGAGATAATTAACTTAAAGCTATTACGTTGGGCCCCAATCCAATCTGTCTGGTGTCCTTACAAGAAGAGGAGATTAGGGCATACAAAGAGTGACCCAGGGGTGCATCCCCAGAGGGATGACCACGTGAAGAGGCAGCAAGAGGGTGACCGTCTGCAAGCGAAAGAGAGAGGCCTCAGGGGGAACCAACCCTGCTGGCACCTTAATTTTGGCCTTCTAGCCTGCAGAACTGTGGCAAAATAAATTCCTCTTATTTAAGCCACCTAGCCTGTGGTATTTTGTTATGCCAACCGTAGGAAACTAATACAAGGAATGTTCTGGAGGGTCTTGATTTTTTAGAAAGTGTTGATCAACCCTGAACCCCTTTTTATTCTTCCCATGTGGCGTGCCATCTTCTTGATTACTCTTGTTACCTGAAAGAAGTTCTGTGAAACCTGGTTTATTGCTGGCCTGCACCTCTTGACTTACATACAGAGTTTAGATAGGACATGGGTTGCAAATTCAAATGTTGTGTGGATTGGTCACTGAATATGTGCATGATTGAAGCAGGCAGATAATATAAGACACTTGATACCCTCTTAGTATATCTTTCCACTTTTGATAGAAACACAAATACAGAAAAATGGATTTTTACTGCAAGAAAAATACCAGCAAAAGTATGATGATAAATGACAACTGGCACTGGGCCTCATTGTCAGGGGAACAATATGGAATGGTGGTGACTGTGGCAAACTGGATAGTTTATGCCTTGTTTAAAAGAAGCAGTTACTATTAGCCCAGATCATCGTTGCCTATTGAAGACCTATTTTTCAGGAGAAGTCTTGAAACAGAGTGTGTGAAATTTCTCATTTTGAATATGTTGGCAACTAACTCATTAAAAAAAGAACTATAGAGGCAAAGAAAACTTAGGTGGACAATTATGACACGAGAATTGTATATTTGCAAATTTTGCTGTAAACAGAGTTATTATTTTCATGCAGAGCTTTTATAATTGCTTCATATAATTTGAGTACAACTGTGAAGACCAAGGCTTAGCTAGTTTAACAGGAAATTGACTGACAAATTATTAACCATATGGAATTTGTTGTTTAAATTAAAAATGCTTATATGTTCCCCCTGACATTTTTTGTATGTGTTGTTCGAAATTATTTTAGTTAGTGGATGATTTGGCTCCGAAAGTTGAATCTCAGTTTCTTTTTCAGAAAAAAAATGTGCAAATTATTAAGAGTAATATATATGAGGAGAGAATATACCCAATTTAAGCATCAATAGGTGGGAACAATCTTATTTTCATTTAGGCTTCAGTTTTCTTTAAGCAACATAGCCAAGAGAGGTTGTCACTTGCCAAGTGTGAAATGGTAACCTGATGGGGCCCTGGGGAACAAATATCAAAGCAAACATGTGGGTCAGATTTGCATGTTTTCTTTCATCATTGTCCTAAGAAACTGTAACTAATTTTCAACTGCATGTTAAGTCCTGGTGGTGTATGTAAGAACAAGACTTCAATAAGCTTGTGAAGGGCTTCCTTCATTTTTGCTCCAGATTTGGGGAACTGCTTACAGAAAGGTATGAGATCATTTTCAGTCTTATTTTTTGTGTGAGAGTCTTGGTTAATAATTTCACAAGATCGAATATATTGAGAGTAAGAAGTAACTAATTTTTAGCTCTGTTTTACCAGAGGGGTGTGTGTGTGTGTGTGTGTGTGTGTGTGTGTGTGTGTGTGTGTAAGAGGGTAAAGCCAGGAGAAAAGGAAGACTGGGATATAGTACTTAACCCATTTTTATATTTAAAGTGGGTTTCTCACAGACAACATATGTATAGTTGGATTTTGTTTTCTTATCCTCTCTGACAATCTCTGTCTTTTAATTAATTTATTTAGACTGTTCACGTTTAAAGTGATTATTAATATAGTTAGATTAATATCTACTATATTCAGAGCTGTTTTCTATTTGTTGAATTTTTGCTTTGTCCACCCACCCTGGTTTTTCTGCTTTCTCTGGTTTTCATCGGACATTTCATCTTTAGAAATTTGTGTGGCTGCTCTAAAATTTACATATACATATTTAACTGTAACTTGAACTAAGTCTACTTTCAAATAACATGATTCAATTTCACGTGCAGTGCAGGTATCTAATAAGAGAATATTTCTGCTTCCTGAGAGGTAGTGTTTATCATTTCATTCAACAAATAAATTTGAAACAGATTCTGTGTGACAGATACTGTGCTAGTTTCTGAGGGCACATTGGTGAGTGACACTGCACAGACTGCCCTCGTGGGAGTTATCTTTCCATGGGGAGACAGACAGGAATGACACAATCACACAGGTACAGGTTTATAACGCTGATCAGTTTTATGAAGACCTAATGCAGGGCTCTATAGGGTGTGCTAAGGATGTGAAGGAAACTCTAGAATCTCCTTCTTTGGGGAACTTTTCATTTCATTGGGCTCATGTCATGGCTACAGAGAGCCAGCGGCTTTCCTGAAGATGAGAGAAGAAAACTAGATGAATTCTTCGTCATGGATTCTGCTGTTTTTCTCTCTCTCCCTTCCTCTCTTTCTAAACATCAATAAGAAAAATCTTAAAAAAAAAAAAAAAAGTGCAGATTATTCAGTGGTGACCTCCACGGACAGCATGGATAGGGCAGGGAAAGAGGCAATTATTTCACGGACTTTAGAGCTGGAAGGGAACTTAGAAGTCACCCAGCCTAATTCAAGTGACACAAAGGAGGCCTGAAGGGGTTAAGTGACTTGCCCAACAAGTCACTGTCAAACTATGGCTGGAGTCTGACTCTCCTGACCTCCCCTGCCACCTTCCCTTCCTGAACAAGTCCTTATCATTATTAGCTCCTGTGTCACACAGATCAGAAGTAGCCAGTATTTGGGTAAATGCACCAAAGCTTTGAAGAAAATCCAGGGAACTGGAGAGATCTTGTGGCAGCAGGTGGCCTGGGACCCTGTTTTTCATCAATACGATTGAAACTGGGGGAATTTAGAATATACAGTTTTCCCCATGATTAGACTTTCTTACCTGGTTTAAACAGTTAACAATTCTAAAACTTTATATTAACTTCTGATTTACTCTTTATGTGTGTCTCTCTTTCTAGAGCTCTTTCTCTTCCTATTATAGATAGATAGGGATTGTATTGTACCAACTGTGTTTTTATTTATTTATGCTGTTTTTATTTATTTATCATTATAGCATGAAATGTCTTCTATAACATTAAAAAACTTTTAAAAACATCACATTTAATGGTCACTGGTATGCTATTGCATGGCTGTGCCCTGATGCTAGATTAATTTAAAATTGACCCCGCGGCTGGCCATGTATGTCCGTGGATATTCTAAATAGTGCTGTGGTGAACATCTCCACACATAAATCTTTATTCACACCTCTTATTACTTTCTTGAGGTGGATAAGTGGAAGTTGAGCTACTCGGGCAAGAGGGATGACCTTTTCCAAATCTCTTGATACCTACTGTCAAACGCAGAGACATTTTAAATGTGAAGAAAAGGTCAATGCAAAGGTTCCTCTCAAACGTCTTTTATGAGGCTGGCTTACTGAACTTGCTGACCCAAACCGGATTCTTTATACCTTTAACACATCCGAAACTTGATAATTACTAAAAAGGATCTTATGTCTATGCTAGATGTCCTATGGGGTGATTTCCTGTTTATTCCAAAGCTAATTGTTGGGCACCTACTGTGTGCTGGATACTGAAGGTTAGTTTTGATAAATAGGTGACAGGGGGAAATAATCCCCTAGATGATGATGTGTTTGAATGCTAATGATGACAGAGTGGAAACTTTGGCTTCCAGGCACCAGTTATGCTTTGAGTGAGGTTTCAGAGGCTGTTAGGATGAATTACTGTATTTATTTACAGTTTATTTCTTTGAGGATTTTCCCATTTTCTCTGGTCCTCCCTCAATTTTGAAGAAGTTACATAGCTTTTCCTCCTTCTACACAATTTTCCCTGTTGAAGGACGGGTTGCTGGGAACAGTGTGGAAATATTTAGTTCAGTAAGAGGTATTTTTTAAGAAAGCATAATTGACCCTGTTTTCCAGGACGAAAAGCTGCTTAATTTTAGTCATGTCTCCATCTGCTTTTACCAAGGGCACAGAAGTTCTAGAAGGGGGATCATTACACTTCTGGTGTAATAATTGGTCTCTTGTCCTCACTTTGTTCTCCATAGGAAGTCAGGAAGCATCTCAAAAACAGTCCTTTCCTCCTCTTGTGCACCTCACTGTGCCTTCCCATTTCCCTTCTCTCCTTGTCTAATGGCATAGCCATGACTTGGAGGGGAAGGGGACCATTATCCAGGTAAGCATGACAATAACTGGGGTAATAGAAAACATCTATAACATGACAACTGTTGAACAGCAAACCAGAATTCTTTATTTTTTGTTAAATTTGTATAATTCTTTCTGATAATGTCAGCCATAACCTACATTTAATAAAATTTACATCTTCATACCATTATTGTCTGTGGCTGTGACTACCAGGGATAAAACAAGGACCAGCCTGAACCACCATTTGCAGGAGAGCTTGAACCTACTTAGCATGGAAGGCAGGGCAACAGGCAAACGAGTGGCGTTCTGATGAAATAAACCTCCTTCCTGGAGGTTAGGCGTCTAGTCCAGTGTGTAAAACCCAATGTCTGTTGAAGAGAGGTAGAGTCTTTTATTTTCTATTTTAAAAATGTTGAAAGTTTGCTTATCTAAGGGGAAAGAAGTATGTGTCTTTAATTTATCTTTCCGCGTATCCTTTTGCTAGAGTCCAAGTTTTACTGAATATTTAAAATGCTTTTGCTCTAAAAGCAGAAACTTGTTTGAATGACTAATTTTTCAACATGTAGACAAAATATTTGAATAACTGGTGGAAATAATAAATTACTAGTATAAAGTGATTTCATTGCTCTTAAAAGCAAAAAAGCACCCTTGGGAATTTCACGGAAATGACTCCATTTTCATATCACTCCCATGGTAGCCACTTGATCTCACTCTGGGGTGGACAGGGGAGCAAATTTATTTTTAATAAGTGAGCGCCTCTATATTTTCTCTGGGAAAACAAGTGGAGGAGCGGTTATTGGGGGGAACAACCAAGATCTCTAAAAGCAATCATCACATCCTTGACGTCCTGCCTAATCTCATAGTTCTTGCCTTCAAACAAAACTTGGTTGTAGGAACTGCCTTGAAAGACTGTGTTGTTCTTTCTGAGGGGCTTAATGAGTTCTCATTATTTCGACCATTTGCACTTTCCTGTTTCTCAGATTCCAACTGCATAATCCAATTATGGCTTCTGGGTCTGGTTGAAAAACAATCTGATAGGGGAATTCAGATTTTGAGCCACATCAGTCTTTGAGAGAGAGGACCATTGTTGTATCCAGAATGGACCTCTGGGGTCAAGCTGTCCAGCTTAATCTTGGTGTAGGCCCTACTGCCTTTGGGTTCTAGGATAGTGATCTAGCCATTGATCACTTAGGCTCTCTGGGCCTCAGCTCCTCGTTTGCACAAGGGGATTACATGAGATAATGCATAAGAAGTGCTTGGCATATTATAATGTATAAATTCACATTAAGTGATACTATCACACTGAAAACACAAAAATGATCCTGGTTCTGGATTGGTGGACTACCACTCGGTAGATGGAACCAATACATTTGCAGTCCAGGTGTGGCTTTTTCTCTAACCTTCCACACATGCAAACCACAACTTATACACATTACTGAGTTTTCTTTCCCTGGTGCACGAAAATTTTCACCATGATGCCTCTAGAGTAGGTTAAGAAGTTTATATTCTCTTTTAAGATGTTTTCCTTTTATCTGCCCAAGGATAATCGCTTCCTGTACTGTATCTATGACATCATATTCAAAATATGTTAGAGCTTGGTCTTTCTGGCATCAAGCCAACACCGCTGGCCCAGAGTTGCTGAAATCAAAACATGGATTTTACAAAATCATACTCAAAGTTGGACATGAGTTGTGTTAAAGTAAACAAAGCTGGGCATTTGAAAACATACACTTCCCCTCTGAAGGTCTTACTTTACTCCTTAGGATGAAGCCCAAGTTCTCTCATATTTTCTGGCATTGATCTTTTTTTGAATGGCACTCAAACTTTTCTTCTAAACCTGTCATGTTTTTTACCTGGGGCCTCTGGACCTCATCCACTACTATGGGTCTTTCCCAGTTCCTGGAATAAACACAAACTTTGGCTTATTTACACTTTTTATTTTATTGTTTGAGAAAGACTATCTAAAAGTGGTCTTTGACCTAAGGAAGGTACAGAATCTTTGTTTTACTGAGCCTTCCCTCTGCTCTCCCCCTATGGCCATGCCCACAGTGGTCTGCAGTAACATGCTTCGACGCCTGGGTACTTTCTCACCACACTTAACATTTCCTGCTTCTGGAAATGCCCTTCCCCCATCCCATCAGCATTTTACACCAGCATCTGTTCTGTTACCACCTCCACAATTCGTGGTTTTCCTCATATCACCAGAACAATTATTTATCTTGTCTCTCCTTTCAAATCAACCATCTTATTTACTCACATTTATTTTAAATGTAAACTGGTTGGTAGATAAGAAAAAAAGATGAGCATGAAAGTTGGAGAAGACTGTGGCCTCAGACAAAAGATATTTCATTCATAGCAGAAATAAAAGCCAAAGGCTGGACATGTCAGGACAGGAGACAGAGAAGTGGGTCTGGGCTGGTAATTCCTGGGGTGGGGGGCAGAGGATGAGAGCCGTGGGGAAGACAGGGGAGATGGGACGGGCTGGCAGGAGTGGGAGCCCGGCTAAGTGGGGAAGGAGGTGGTGCTGACCTGGGAGAGGAAGCGGGCACAGAGGGAGCGGAAGGTGAGGAGACAGGTTACGGTTCCTAAGATTGAGAGAGGGTGTTGAGTGAAAGATGGTGCATAGGGTGAGGCTGTAGGTGACAGAGGGGCTTTAGAGACTGGGACGGAGGGTGAAGGATAGTGGAAGATGGGTGGGAGTAGAGGCTGGAGGTGATACAGGCTGGAGTTAAGATTAAGAAGGGCAGCATTTTATTGAAGAGGGTGTGGAGAGGGGGTGTGGGATGTCCCAAAAGGGAGGCTTGAGGGGTTGGGGGAGAGAGTTTGAAATGGGCAGAGGCAGTGTGTCTCACGGGGAGGGGGTGTAGAGTGATAAATGGAGATATCTCCTGGATATGGCAAACAGCTACCTTATGGTCTGTTCTGAAGTCTGGGACGGAAATCTGAAGTGTCAATATCAACATTGGCAGAGAGAGATAACAGAGTATTCACTCTACAAACAGTGCTTCAAAGTGCCATGGTTTGCGTCAGATGTGAAGAGATGCTCCGACTGCCCTGGGGGGTCTCTAGTAGGCCGGGGAAGTGGTTCTCAAACTAGGGGATGCACAGGAACCCTCTGGGGTCTTGATATAACAGGGGTTCTGATTCAGTAGGCCTCGGGTAGGGCCCGGGAAAGTACATTTCTGACAAGACCTGGGGTGGTGCTGATGCTGCTGGTTGGGGACCACACTTTGAGAACCACTTGCCTAAGGAAACCATTTCATGCCTTTTAGAGATTGATCAAAGTGTCTTAAGTTTCTTTTGAACAATAAATCCCTGTGGAATAAAATGAGGTAAGTGAACATGCTCTTTTAACTCTAAACTAATAGACAAATATAAAACATTTTAAATGTGAAGTGGAAACATTTAAAATTGTTATTGATTCTCATCAATTCAATAGTTCAATAAAGAAAAGATTCATGTTTTCAGTTTGCCCTCTTGGTTTCCTGTTTTAATGTGGATTCTTAGCTTTGCTTTCCCCTGAGAAGTGATCATTTCAGATTTAGTCTAAAGTGGGCTCTATGGCATGAGGGAAGAGGAGAGCTGGGAAGCTTTCCTCTCCCAGCATTAGAAAGGATGGGGGGATGGCCAGTGGTGAAGGAGGGGTCTTTGCTGTTGTGGAGCCAGGATGCTGTTCCAGCTTGACAGCTTTGTCTTGGGGTGTCTTCTCTCTGCAGCCTCTGGCCTCAAGGCCCTCTGCCCACCATGGCAGCTCCAGCCTTCTCCAGGGTATAGGCCTGAGCTTAGAGCACAGGAAGGAAACTTTTGGAGAAGAAAGGACACAGTTAGTGCTCAAAAAGAACAGATTTGACTGCATCAGAATCTGTTGCACCTCCTTGAACACTTCTCATGATTAGTCCACCCAATGCACACATTCTGATAGGTGCTGGCAGGGTAAACAAAAAGCTTTTGAATATTAGCATACGCTTCCCATTTTTCCTTGTTCAGACTGGACAGAGCTGTCCTTGCTCTTGATAAAAGGTTCCAGGAATTGAGGCGATGATTAAGAAAGTTGTTTAATCATGAGCAGGGAAACAGTCCAATCAGCACCGAATACAAATAAACAATGGAAAGGATGTATATTGACCTCCCAGCCTACCTAGTTTTCAGGCGTCAGCGACCTGGGTAAGCTGGCTGCTGTCGCTGTTCATATTTGATGTTTTCCTCTGTAGGAAGGAGAAAAACAAGGTAACTAGGGCAAATCAGAGACCGAGTCTTGGTGCAGAGCTGTCAGGGAGACTGCCGACACACAGTTCAATTTGAATTTCAGATAGACTGTGAGCAGTTTGCTGTGTTGGACATACTTACACCTCTGAAATTCAAACTCAGCTGGGCATCTTGTATTTTTATTGGTTAAATGTGACAACTCTCCTCAAGGGAAACTTCTGTTTTGGGAGTGGGCTCGTCATTTGAGGCTGAGTTACTCCTTGTCCTGGTTGATACCGTTCAGAATGTTGAGATACTCTAAAAGTAGGATGATGCAGAATCACAGTGATATTTATAAATTTATGTTGGTCTTAAGACTTTAGATTCATGATCTTGGAAAAGAAAAAAAAAAATCAAGGCTGCTATTGGCAGAAAATCAAGAGTGATTTTTTTCTGCCCTGTCAATGGCAGTCAGCTGATATTGTCAGTTGGACATAAACTATAACAGTGAGTAACAGACAGGCCACCTTTGGATTATCTGTGCTGCATTCAGCACTTCTTTGAACAATAATTATAACCTGTTGGGGGGAAATATCAATTTAAAGATCAAGTGCTTTCATAAAAAAGGTGATTACTCAGTATTTCTTACTTTGAACCAAAGCACACACCAAATTCATTGTTTCACTGTACTTGTGCAGCACATATATGCTGAAAAATGGGCCACTTAATTATATGATTATCTGTCTTCGGGGAGGATATGTGAACATGGATGGGAGCTGTCGGGAGAGGTAAATTGATTTACTTGTGATTATTAATCTATATCTACAGCCATTACAGGTTACAAGTTGACTTTTAAAACAAATATCTGAAATATAAATTACTTTTACAATGCAAAGCAGGCATTTTGGTGTGAAAGAGCTCCTTGAGCTGAAAAATGCACACGTTGCATGAGTAAGGATCCAGGCTAACACCATCCTTTCCCTTCCTCTGACTTCTGGTGATCAGTCAGTCTAGAAGAAGGTCGGGGGAAGACCCAGACTCCTAATTAATTGGGGGGGGGGAGTAAAGGGGGCAAAGGCCAGGAAGTTAACCTTTGTAATTGAATCACCAATTACAATAATAGAAAGAAATACCACTTTGCAGTGAATCAGAATTCTGGGAAAATCTCATGGAGATTCCAGGCACCATGAGAGCCAAAGATGAGAGAAGTTAAGCATATGTAGTCAAACTCCATTAATCTCTTTGTGTGTTTTCCTGAGTTCATTTTGGAGAGTGCAGGAGAAATTAAGATAGTAATGCTGGTGTAAGCTAAAACCAGCAGGGAAGCTGGATTCTGCTACAGTGGCTTGGGATGTAGATGATAAAGGTCTTTCTTCTAAAGGTTCAATTAGATACAAGCAGTTCCAAGTGACACCCTTGGCAAACTATTCCAATGGCTCCCCAATCATTGAGTTAGTTAAGCTTTAATTCTGTATTTTATAGCAAGTGATTATGTAGTTGCAGAGGACAGAAAAAGAGAAACAAAACACTGAACAACTTGGTTAAGTTTGCATTATGTCTCTTGCCCAAGGGGTTCCAACTGGATGCTCAATCCTGAAGACAAGTTGATTGCTTCTGCTTCCAAGGGCATCTGATGACTGAACATCACATTCAGGAGCAGTTCTTAACATGTAACACCACCCCTATCCTGTTCATTTTTAAAATTTTTTATTGATTTCAGAGAGAGGAAAGGAGAGGGAGAGAGAGAAATAGAAACATCAATGATGAGAGAGTCATTGATTGGCTGCCTCCTGCAAGCTCCTGCTGGGGATTGAGCCTGCAACCCGGGCATGTGCCCTGACCAGGAATTGATCCAGGATCTCCTGGATTATAGATCGATGCTCAACCGCTGAGTCATGCTGGCCGGGCCCCATCCTGTTCCTGATGGAATGAAATAATATGTGCCCATGTTTCTATATGTTAAATAAATTAATTTCCTATCCCTATGAATGTATTTATAAATGCAACATTTTTGAAGGGGGAAAATTGGCCAAGAAGCAGGAAAGTCTTCTTACAAAGCTGAAAATATTTTTACGATCCAAGGATGAGCACCAGAGACACTCGAATAGTTTATTCTGTGAAGATTGCCAAGAAAACCTTGTTTTAAAATCCCCATGCCCACAATTGCATCACACCAGGTGAGGCATCCACCTTTGGAAACAACAGATAGACATTTGCTCTTCTCGAACTCCGCTGACTGGTTTCAAAGGGCTTTTTATTTTTTTGCCTCTCTTGGCTCTGAGTGGCTGCAACACATGGTAAATCTTTAACTTCAAGTGTCCTTCTGTGGTGACCAACTAAAATATTAGCAAAATAAATGTTTTATGGGAAAATGTTGGCAGGAGCCCCAACAGAAACAGGTGGTATTGGGTTATTTCAATATAATGTAATGATACAGCCAGGTTTCCATCTGGACAGCATGTGGTTGGGTCTGCTCAGAGAGTATCAAAGAGTGTGAGTATGCACTGGGGAAACCAGGGGCGCACAAGTGTGCAGCTTGATGGCTACTTTACAAAATAATAGTCTGGGTTTCAGGTCCTCTGGGTTAAATATTTTTACTGTCAAAATATGAATTTCTTCATAAAATATTAAAGGCGAAGCAAACCTCTGACATGCAATACTGAGTCGTATAATTATAAGGCAGTTCCTGGAAACCAAAGAGAGTGTGCACTAAAGCAAGGCGTTCATTATAAAAGAGTTCATTACCCTTGGAAGCCAAGACACGTTTTAGAGGGAGCCTCAGAATAGAGAAGCTTTTCAGCAAGGCTTCCTATACTATGAAAACAAAGCTCAGCCTGGTTGGTAAGAATGCAATTAGAAAATAAAGAGAAAATGGGATTAGTTGACTGCTAAGGGCCTGATCGTGATCCAAAGCTAAAGAGATGTAGCCTTAATTTACCACCAGGGAAGAGTCTTTCTCCGTCTTCCATAAAATTCCTGCTTCAGGCACTTCAAAACACATGGAATTAGGAACACTTGGAACATTTGGTTTTGCACTCAGCTCTCCTCACTGTGTATTCATGCTAAGCTCGATAATAAACTCTTGGCTCAATAACTCCCTATATATATATCCCAGAGAGAGGCATCAAATTATGGCTATGTGCAGAGGTAGATCCTCTTCAGAGGCAGAGGGACCTCACTCCCTGGCTCTCTCAACTCCAGCCGGAGGAAGGAGATAGGAATTTGCACACGGGGAGTAAACAATTTGGAAGTGGTTTGCAATAGCCTTGATACTGACTGGAAGACTCGGGAAGTCGTGGGCACCATCTGCCAAAATGAAGGAGCCACTTGGACCCCAGGGTACTTGGCCAGGAAAGCCTGGCTGGCTTCTAGAGAATTCTTTGCAGTGGTTAGTTGATAGTGCAGTAGACGTGGAAACATTGGAAGCAAAGGCCTAGATGTGAAACCTGAGGGTTGATGGATAAAGGTGATGCCTTCTGGTAGCCCAAGTGGGGAATGCATGCAAGAGGCTCTTGTCTGGCACTCAGAGAGTGGGCTGCCCCACAGTCTCTGCTGCATTTTTCTAGGTTATCAGAGAGAAAGAGAAGAGATGGTGCCATGAGAGGCCTGGAAGCTCTGGAGTCTGATTCTCTTGCTCTGTGGGGCAGGACTGAGGTTAAGGAGAGAACAGTTCCCTAGAGAGTAAGGCGAGTTGTAGTGTGAGATCTGGGTTACTTGGAGAAATGATTTTATCCATGTGGAGCAGACCTGACATGGAAATAAAGGTGTATCTCAGTTCTTTCCAAAATGTGTTGGACACCTATTGTATGCACCATGGGACTTTGGCTCCTGTGGGGTTCTAGAAGGTGTTGGCAGTCACAGTCTTCCTAGTTGAGGATTTTATGACCTAATGGGGGAGAGTGGATACCCATAGAGGAAATGGAATTTGAGCTGCTCAAGGGAAAAGACTCTGTCTTATTTTTCATTTCAAACCGTATCTCCCCCTCCCCCCATCATATGGCATATAGTAGATGCTAAAATTAATGCTGAACTGAACTAGACAAGAAGACAGGTGATGGGGATTGGCAGTTATCTTACTGTGTGTCTTAAAAATATCTTTTGAACTCCGTGGTGGGTCTCAATTCCTCACGTGAAGAATGAAGAGTCAGATGATTGGATCTATGTCCTTTCCAGCTCTCAAATCCTAGGACAGAATATAGAGAAGACAAGAGGCAGGCAGAAGAGCCAGTGATTATAGGAACGAGTACTCCCATTCATGAGCATCTTCTGTGTTAGGGGATTTGAGCCTCACCGTAATTCTGTGAGGTCAGCAAATTTGTCTTCATTTTACAAATGAGCAAACCCATTCTCTTGCCCAGGCTCACACAGCTGCTGAGCACTGGGATTCTTCAAACCCAGCTAAGTCTAACTCCAGGTACTGGGCTCTTTCCACTGTATATCAAGCTGCTCCCACCTCTGCGCAGAGGAAATATTAGAGTGAATGGAATGATTTAAGAGAGAGGTGGGGATCTTCGTAACCAAGATTTATGCCTCAGATTTAACTCCTTGGCTTTTCAGCCGGGTTATGGTGGTTTTTTTTTTTTTGGTTTTTTTTGGTCTTTAAAAATCATCTGAGATTAGGACAGTTTACTGAATTAATTGCACAAACCATTGAGAACTCTCTTAGTATATTACGCTGGAGTTCTCTCCCCCACTTCCCTTTTCTCCTGAAGTCTAAACTATCCAGGTCTCCAAGTATAACGACACTAGTCAACCCTAGGGAAAAATAAATACTTTAAGGCACGGAGTAAAAAAAGTGGTCTTCTCCAAGTAGGGAGGAGGCTGGAGCAGCGACTGTGTTTTGCAGGTGGGGGGAGCAGAGGTGTTGAGCTGTGGCTGTGGGTCCCTCTTGCTCTGCTGCCGGCCTGTGGTGGCTCGTACTGATAGACAGGAGGGGAAGGGGAGGCTGGGAGCTTCGTGGAGAAATGCGGTGACTGGTTCCCCTCTAGCTGTCACATGGCATGGCTGAAATGAGGAAAGTTGCCTCACTAGCTTCAGGCTATCGGGGAAATTGTCCAAACTATTTTTCAATGTTGGGGTGACAATAAATCGAATGCAGATGTAGAATTTGGGGGGGTATTCTGAGATCTTATAAAAAATGGTGCTAATGTTTAATATTTATTGAGCACTTACTACGTGCAAGGTCCTTTGCTAAGTGCTTTGCAAGTGAGAAAATTGTAGCTTAAAGAGTTTGGGTAACTGGCCTGCAGTCATAGGGGCAGGAGGGATGAATTTGAAGCAGGCCTGCCTGACTCCAAAACCTAAGCATTTCATCTTCATGCTAAAATTACAGCCCAGATATAGTGCTGTATAAATAAAGCAGTGACTGCATATTGAATCAGTGGGGTGAACTGGGACTCATGCATCACCATTTAGAATGGGTCAGAGAGAACTTTCCTCTCACAATAGCAAAATAAATTTCAGATGGATTAGCTATGTAGGCTACAAACAAAAGCAAAACACAAACCAATAACATGATGGGAGAAAAAGTGGATGAATATATTAAATGACGGTATGAGGCAGAGAAAGACTTTATAAAAATGAATGGGGGAAGAAGGATAGATCTGGCCACAAAAACCCTGCAATGTTTCTATATATCAAAACGATGAGGAAAGGTCAAGGACAAACAGCTGGGAAAAACATATGTACAGTCTTTATGTCAGCTAAAAGGTGCATATCCCTAATGCACAAACATCCTTACCAACCAAATAAAGGGACAAGAGTCTAACAGGAAAATGGGTAATGACCATGGATAGATAGTTCCCAAAGAAGAAATACAAATGGACAATCACCGAATGAATACGTATTCAACCTCACTAGCAATAAAAATCAGTTTTAATTGGTATGCCTTTTTTTAATTGTCAAAGAGAAAGAATGAAGCTGGTGAGGGAAACTGACCACACTTTGGGACATTTTCATGTGTGAATGGCAGAGTGAGATGGGTAGAGCTTGTTTGTAGGGTGCTTTGCCAACATGTGTCCGTGCTTCAAATTTGTTCACACCCTTTGTCGCAACAATTCTATATCTAGTAATTTGTCCCAGAAAAATCACACTGAATGTGAGCAATGACTTACCTCTACAAGCAGGCATTGAAGCAGTGTTCCTACTAGTAAAAAATTAGAAACAATCTGAATACTCAACCATAAAGGATGGGTGAAAGTAGTATTTTTATTTCCGTCTGAATGGGAAGAAATTTGATAGAATATTATCCAGTAACTCAAAATAACTTTGTAGAAGAATATTTGATGCCATGGAAAAATGCTCAATCTGTATTCCTGAGTGAAAAAGCGGGCTACAAAATGGTGCACTTTTTTTTCCCTAAAAATTATATATGATATACCTTCTCTAAACTGACTGGAAAAAGACTAAAATGCTACCTGGGTCTATTTCTCTGATCAAGGAGATTACTTTTTCTTTCTTTTTGGTGTTTTCTTATCACTTTCAAGTATTTTATATGCATTTTTTGTAATATAGAGCACAATAGTATTAAAAAGCAGGCTGCCTATTTTGCCCCTTTTCTATATAGTTTGCTAAGACATGGTGTGTTTGTGTGTGGGGGAGGGCTCAGGGTCAAGTGCTACAAAATAAATCATCTGAAATATTGCTGTCATTTCTGAACGTATTATTACAGTTTGGGGAAATCTAGTGTGTTCTAAGGAGCACAAGATGAATATAGAGGAAATTGTACTTTGAGATTTCCAAGTAAAGGCAGGGGGCTATTAATTTACTGAACTTGTAATATAAAAGCAACAACTAGACAACAAGATGTTAACTTGACGTGGAAATGGATTCAGAGGTCATCTAGGCTCTCTCCACGCCTTCCATTGCAAATTGGACTAAGTTCTGGCTTCTTTTACATTCATATTTTTGGGATCCAAGTCCCTTTTCACCCTATTTAAGAGGAAATTTAAGACTAGAGTTGGGTAATTAACTAAGTGTTTGCACTCACATGTGAATGTATGTGAGAAGGTAGGCATTGTAGGTGTGTTGTTTTGTACCTTTGAGCTGAAACGTATTGTTCTGATTAATTAATGCTCTAATTTGGGCTGAATTTATCAGCTCTGTTCATGATCACTTTTTCAAAAGGGTTTAATTAAGTACCTAATGAAGAAATCTACTTTGCTGTGCAAATTCATGCCTCATTAAATCCCCGCTGGAGATGGTGGAAGGCAGGACTGGGATCTCCTTGCTAGTGGTCTACTGGCCCCATTAATCGCCTTTTGGTTTTCTAGAGTTAGGAAGTGAAATTCTGGATCATTGAACCCCAGGTTCAGAACCTTGAGCTTTCCAGGTGTGTTCTAGATGTCAAACAGAATGTTTAGCTGTTAACTGGGTTGGGAAAAGGATTACTAGCCAGCTGCTGGATTTCATTTAACACAGTCTTGTGTTATCATTGGAGAATTCAGAGCAGCTACTGGTTTCCTTTGCGCCTCTCTTCAGCCGTGTTTTTCTGGCAGTGGATCTCAGGATGGCCTATATTTTGTGTTTGGATTCCTTTGCACTTTTCTTTGTTATGTGCCAGTCTGTGTTCAAATGAACCATTTTCTCTAATCAAATAAAATTTAAATTTTACCTTTACTTTTTCAGACATGATCAATTCTACTCAGCTATTGTATCTGCCCAAGTAAAAAATTAGTTATTCTTTTTATTATTTAATAAAGATATTTTAACTAACACCAAGACCCAGGAGACCAGCCTGTGATCCCTCTTGAAGGCCGTCAAACAATTTCCACCTGTTAAGTGTCCGTCTATCCATTTTCTATCAGCACTATAAGACAAGCAAAGTTAAGACAACATGGAAATGTTGTGTGGACTGAGATTGAATGCCTCATTAAAGTTGAGATGGATTCTGCATGTTTTTTCTCTCTACTTTAGTCGCCTAAAGTATGATATGGTGAAGGAAACTGACTAGGATTTGGATTTCCTTTGACTTACATGTTTCTCCAGTGCTGAATGGTTATTTTCTCAAGTCAGGCCATCTCAGTGGCCTCTTCGTGGGAGCGAGAAATGGGACAGAATATTCAATCTGGCAGCCAAGAACCGATGCACCACACCAAAGGGGCGGTAGAGTGAGATGGAAGCTCTTGACTCTGGCTTGAAAAATGCATGCACCTTCTGTGAGATAAGTCAGTGTGCAGTGGCTCCCAAATCAAATGCCTTCAATTCAAAGTGACTGGACTTTGTTTTAGATCTATGGGGAGGAGAGAAAGTCTAGAGGTTTGGAGAAAATCCAAACCAGTTCATCAACCCTTAATGTTTTCAAGAACATTTTATTTTGCTGCAGTGTCTAGTAAAAAGTTTAAGGCTGCCTTGGTGAGGGATGAAAAGCAGAGCTTTTTAAGACTGGTGACTTCATAAGCTTCAGAACAAGGACCCAATTAAGTCAAGGACCTTGAGCAGGTGTGTCTTTGGGTATTGATTACAAGTCCAGAGTATTAAGAAATTAAATAAATCCTTCTCTTTGGAAGGAACATCCACGTTTTCAGCCATCTAATAACTTGATGTTGCATTTTTAGCACAGATCTGGAGCACTGTTCTTCCAGGGTGAAAGTCTGTTGGGGATGTGTGTAAAAATGCAAAAAGGGATTTCATTTGGCTATTGGTAAAACAGGTCAGAAATAACAGTGGCTCATATAAGTTATGAGGTTTTTCTCTCTCTCATGTAGTAGAAGCCCAGAGACAAGCAGCCTAGGCTCATATGGCAGCTGCACAGTGTCACCAGGGCCTCCGTTCTTTCCATCCCCCAGTTCCTCTGTCTTCGCATCTGGCTTCTGTCCCCAGGGCTGCCGTGTGGTCCAATACGACGACTGGAGTTCAAGTCATCATCACTTTCATGCCTAGGTAGGGAGTCAAGGGCAAACGGAGGAGGTGCCGGCTGTGTGTCCCACCCACAGGGAGGTTTTCGGGGAGTCCCCTTTAAAAATATCCACAGCATACCATGGCCAGGGAGCTGCAACTGGATTCTTGGACCAGGGAAGACAGGAGAATGTACACCGACTGGGCACCCATCCATCAGCCAGAGCAGGAGGTCCAGGATCCCGTGTGAGGCATTTCCTGAGCAAGCCTTCCCACTCCCAGCTCTGATCCCAAAGGCTTTAACACCCTTTCTCTATAAATTCAGAGCCTCCCAGGATTCTGTGTGATGCAGGCAAGAAAAAGGACTGGTATAAAAATAGACCTCAGAGGGGTTCACCACTTTGCTTTGGGACACACTGTGATTTAAAGAGGGGTGGAAGTTGGCCCTGGATGCTGGAAATAATCATCAAAGGCAAGAGTGTAAAAGCACAATTTGAAATATTGTCACTGGTGTCATCAGTTCACCAAGGACAACAAGATGCAGACATGATTAAGTCTCAGGTCTGCAATTTCTCCCCAGCACAGGGATTCCCATAGTGATAGCTGCCTTTTACTATGCACTTAATATGGGCCAGGTATTATCTATCTATTATGCCTAATCCTCATATGACCCTAGATGGGAAGCATCCATATCCCAACTTTTCAGCTAGGGAAACTGGGAGTCTAGAGGGATTAGATTAATTATTTAGCTCATAGTAAGAACTAGAACAGGGATTTGGACCAACATCCCTGACAGCAAATCTGTCTCTGTCCTCTGTTGCATGCTGGTGATTGGATGCTGGTTTAGAAAAGACACTGAGTTCCTGTAGAAAAAGATTTGATGGGTTTGTTCTTGTGATGGGAAGTGGTACTTAGGATGGTGTGAAGTTTCCCTGCCCCTGTTGGATGGCAACAGTTCACTGACCATTCTGTGTGCATCCCAGGTCCGCTGTGGTGCTCAGAGCAGCAAGCGCTGGCCTCTTCTTCTGCTCATTGGGTCACATTGCATGCCACCTTCCTCCCCGTGAGCCACTGTGGTGTGGGGAAAGGCATCATAAAAGCAATCAGTATATTCTCATATTTTTTCTTGATGTAAAAAGATGAAGTCATGGCATATGGTCAGATTGCCAGCACTGTTAATAATAAACCTCACATAATTAAGCACTGATTTATTCCTTAATATAAGTGAAACAAATTGCTTTAACTGCCTTTGCTTGAGACCATCCAGTCAGATGGATTATGTATAGGAAGTTGAAACTAAAAATTATGGGCGCTCATATTTCACTGTGGTGGAGGTTTATTGGAGGTACAATTAGAACCCTAACTAAATGTGTCCTGTGTTCGCTTTGATGGAGAGATCAGATATTAATCTGGGGATATGACTAATTCTCAACACAGCTGCTCTCCTTGCTCTAATATGCCTGCTTTAGCTTCAAAATCTAGAAACATGTTTAAAAAATTGATCAGAGCTTATAATAGCAATAATCACCTTGAAATTGGTTGTTACTCTAGTTAATGAACTGAGTAGGAGAGCATAAGCCTCCCTCTGTGTCCCTCAGGCCTTTAGCTAACAAGCTAGTTGTTAACCACTGGGTTTATTAAAGAAGAAAAATCTCCTTAGGGGACTGAACTGGGAAAAGGCAGGGGCCTGACTGTTTTCACTCTAGGATCCTTTGACAGTCATGGTCATCTCCAGATGCCACACCCCTTGCCCATCAGAGCCAGTGGTGGGCTGACCAATTGGAGGTGGCACCTCCTCTTCAGGTGCCACAGCCTGGCTGCCCAAATAATGATCCAGAAGCTTGTTAGAAGTGCAGAGTCTCAAGCCCCACCCCAGACCTGCGGAACCAGGGTCTGCATTTTTAAGAATAGTTTATTTATTGATTTTAGAGAGAGGGAGGAAGGGAGAGAGAGAGAGAGAGAAACATTGATTTGTTGTCTCACTTTTCATGCATTCATTGGTTGATTCTCGTATGTGCCCTGACCAGGGACCAAACCCACAACCTGGGTATGTGCCCTATCTGAGAATCGAATAGGAGACCTTTTGGTGCACAGGATGCTCTCAACCAACTAGGCCACACCAGCCAGGGCCAGAGAGTCTGCATTTTATTATTATTATTTTTAATTAATTCATTTATTATTATTTTTTAAAATTCTCATCCAAGGATTTTTTAAAATTGATTTTTAGAGGGAGAGGAAGGGAGAGAGAAACACCCATGTAAGAGAGTAACATCAACAAGTTGCCTCCCATATGAGCCCAACCAAAGACTGAACCCACAACCTAGGTGTGCACCCTGACTGGGAATTGAACCCACACCTTTTTGATGTCTGGGGCGACGCTCCAGTCAACTCAGCCATCAGGCCAGGGCCAGGGTCTGCATCTGAATAAGAAGATCCCCCACTGAAGGAGCCCTGAGCTGGGTGGCTCCTCTTGCTCCAAGCCCCAGTTTGATAAACTGGGGTCCCAATTCAGAGGCTTCTCTGCAGACTCTCAGAAGGTCTCGGCAGCCTGGATGCTTCTGATGGCAACGGGATGCCCTTGGAACCCTTGGAGTAGGGCAATGCAACCACAGCACAGAGTGTGACCTCGGTGAGGAAGAGACCCTCACGCTTACCTGTTTAAAAAGCTATTCCCCAAAGCCCACCTCCTTTCAAGGAAGAAGCTCTTGGAGAAAGGGGAAGGCCAGCTGGGTGAGGGGCCTGGACTGTCAAGCAGCCTCGGGTGGGCAAGGCGGTCCATGGGGTTGGAGCGTTGTCAGGGAAGGGGCTCACGCCCTGAGAACAGTTTGGTTCTGTCCTAATTTCACAGCCTTGTGCTTGGATGGGACCCCTCGCCCTTCACATAAACACTGCTGACAAAATCCCCTGCTCCGTGTCTGGAGAAGCGCCCCTTTCGGGGGCCCGCAGACTTCCCAAGGGCCCGCGGCAACCCTTTCAGAGCACGTGGGGTTGGGCTCCATGCTCTGCTTCAGGTCTAATGAGCTGCTGTTTTATTTCTTTGCTCTGTTTCCTTTCCTAACTGTCCAAGGCAAAAGATTTCCTCAGAAGCTTAATGAAACCTGAATCACAGACTGCTGTGTTTTATTGACGTGCCACTGTTCTGGAACTGCAGGGCTGCTTAGCCGGGGAAGTGGAGTTAGGGAGCCCCGAGGGCTGCGGGAAGGAACGACGTCAGGGTTAGAGGCTGCGAGCAGTGGGAAGAGAGGTTTCCTGCAGTCTGAGGTTTGCAGATAAGCTGGGGAGTAAAAAGTGACCCAGTCTGGGTTAAGCAGAACATTGGAGATGGGGGAAATCTGAGGAGCCTGCCGGGGCCAGTCCACATCCTCGCCTAGGCCCCGAGTCACCTGGGCTGTGAATCAGGCCCGGGGAGCAGCCGGGCTGGGCTGTGCACAGCAACCCTACCAGGACCTCATTTCCCCGCCGCTCCTGATGCAAAACCCCCTCCGCTCTCACTTCCTCTGTGGTTTGGTAGGTGTTGGGTTCACTCAGTGGACATGCTGCCCTCCTTCCAGATTTACTGGAATTTAATTTTCACTCCAGGGAAGGTAGCCCCTGAATGACCCTTTATTTCTCTCCCTAAAAGGAGGGATACATTTTACAATTTGTTGGTTGTGAACTGGCTAATAATGTGATTCTGTGTTACTTTTCACCCATAATGGTGCTTTAAAAAATTTTAAGTTACAAATGAGAAGTCTCATTTTGTATTTCTGTAGTGTAATTGTTTAGGAATTCAAGTGAGACTACCTGTCTTTTAATCTATGTTATATTGTCTATGAAATTTCATTTTCTTTGCATGAACATTTTTCCTGTTCCCTCTTTGCAGACCTGGAGATTTGCAGACAATTGTGCAGTGTTGGAGTTGGAAGGACCCCATGCAGCAGCTAGTCCAGCTCGCTCAGGTAACAGGCGCAGAGCTCTAGCCTCGCGGGCTTGAGACTTACCGACGTCACAAAACTATTCGGTAGCAGAGTTAGAATCCAGTCTCTCCTTTCTTAAACTGGATTTTGAAAATTGTAAAACTAGTGCATACTTATAAGAAAATTTGCCCTTTGTCCTAAATGTTGTCATTTACCTATAGACTTTTTCCTACTCAGAAGTTTAAAAATCTAAATAAAATTAAATTTATTAATGCTTTTCTTTATAGTGCCTACACATTTTTGTTATTTAGGGATGTCTGTTGTACTCCAAGGTTATTTTTAAAAATGTTTCTTCCAGTGCATTTATGCACCAAAGAAAGGGCTTATAAATAAAATAGCAAATGCCTAGCATTCTATATCTCCTTTGCCTTTCCTCGTTTTCATAGCGCTTCTTATTCCAGACCCATTGGAAAGTGTCACAGGAGAAGGGACTTTGGTTTGTCCTCTATGGTACTTTGTCCATAGCAGGCATGTAAGAAGTTTTTTGATGTTGAAATAATTTATGGCTTTATTTTCACATTTAAATACATTTGGAATTTATTTTGCTGTAAAGAGTAAGGAAGGTTTTCAACTCTACTTCCTCTCTCCCCCCTTAAGTAGCTGCCTTTTTGTCTTCAGCCAATTTATTAATCAGTAAGTTTATTTTTTCCCTATGGGTTTGGAATGCTGTTTTTAATCCCATAATTCATACCCGACTGTATTTTGGGATTACTCTATAAAGGTCTTGGCTTTCTTTTAAGTGTTTTTCTGTAGATGAGATTTTTTTTGGTCATTTTATCAAGTCTCCCCGACTCCACACCCCTGTGGTTGTTTTGATTGGGATTGGATCCCAGTCTTTCTGCCTCCTAGTTCAGTACTCCTAGACCAAACTAGCTTGAAATAAAAAAGAAGGCATCTGAAGAATAAATAAAATCATTACCATCAGCAGGATTAGAGATCTGAATCCAGCAATAATAACCAATTGAGTTGTGTTTATTGAAAATGTACTATCATATTTCATTGAATGAAAGATATTAATTGTGACATCTATTTGATGTATCATTAGAAATTTTAAAAAATGCCTAATTAAGTATGTCCCCCCATCCATTGTAAGTTGCATCCAATGTCAGAAATGTTAGCATGTTAAAAAATGTGTTAGAATCAAAGAAATTCCACATTAGTTGAATGTATTATAAAAAAATCATAATAGGAAATTTGCTTATATGGTAATTTTCCTACACTTTTAAAATGTTTTCTAAAAGTCTCATCTTGTTTGCCCCTTATTGCTTCTCTGTACTATAGGACGGACCGCTGTTTTAATTCCACTTTACCCATAACAATAGCAGCAATATGTATATAGCAGTAACTCTGAGCCACGTGCTGTTCAAAGTCCAAGGTCACAAAATGAGTGGTAAAGTCGAGATTTGATACTTAGAATTCTGGCCCCAGACTTCATGCTCTTAATCAAACAGAGCCTGCGTCCGATGAGGAACTTGAGACCCAGAGGCCTGAAAGGATTTGCCGTTTTTCCTCAGTGGATTCTGACTCCTACACTAGCACATTTTACCCGTCACCATTTGAAACTGCAATAGTGAGGACCAGGCGGCTTCACGTTTCTAAACCTTTGTTTTTAGCTCTTGGCCTGTGGGGTGACCAGAAAGGATGGTGAGGAGCTCTTTAGACCAGAGACTTAGAAGATACACCCTCTAAGTGTTTTCTAAGCTCTTCTTTTCGATCTTAGCGGTACGGAGCAGGGAGCTCAAAAATTCTGTATACAGAAGAGAGGCTGCTTATTGGTTTGAAATGCGTTTCTTTTAGTTTTTGTTATTTCTGCCTTGGCTGGAATGAAACAGCCCCGGTGGCATGGGTGACCACGGTGACTTTGGGTTTCTGTCCTGATGCTCTTGCCTGACCCTGGCACAGGGGCTAACAGTGGTGACTCTGAGCAGACCCTCCCACAGAATTATGCAGGCCCGAGTCCTGCTGACCCCAGGAGGACAGTCCTTCCAGGTGAGAAACGCAGCGCCTCTCCCTGGAGTTAGTCAGGGCGGTCGCTCGCACGCTGCGTCTGAGCTTTCTGTGTGGGACAGAGAATTTGCGTTCATCTGGAACTAATGGCTTCCTGAATTATCAACTGATCGGCTCTTTTGAAGTCATTTCCCTCCACGAGGGACTCAAGGGCATGCATGTGAGTGATTTGTGAGTTTTCACTGTGCTTTTCGGGGTGAAGACCATAAAGAACGTTCCAGATGGAGTGAGGCAGCAGCTCTGTACCTGGACTTGTGGGGGTCATCCCTGCCTGAATGGAGACCAGGCAGCTTTCCTTCTTGTTCCGGCCACCAGAGCATAGCTTTGTCCTAAAGCAAGTGCGGACGAACAGCCTCCTGTAATGTTTTTACGGGGACAGGTGTCAGGGAGCGCCAGGCTACTCTAAGCGCATCGTGAGGAGCCCCAAAGAAAGGCCAGGTCAGCCCTGACCAGCCCACCCCGTTCCCTGGGTTCAGTCCCCTAACGGTGGCCTTTTCCTCCCCTTTAGTCTCAGAGCCTCCTTGGCTGGGAATTTGGAAACAGACTTTCCTAAGTGAGCGTTTTGGAAAGAGTGTCATATGCTCACTGTCCTGCCCCCTGATTCGCCACCAAAGAGAAGGGGAATCTGCTGACCCTTACAGGTGAGAATGTGCTGCGGCCTCCTGTGCTCAGTCTTCGCCAGCGATCCCTGAGAAGAACTGCTCCCAACCCCGCCAACCCATTAGGCAATTAGGATAGAGAGTTATCCAGGCTGCAAAATCCTGCTCAAGTAACTTGCTCTTCCCCAGCTCTGTGAGGGTTTCTTGACACACCGGAGGAAGCCTGGATGCTCCCTCCGCCTCTCTGCCTGGGAGCTGCCTCACTAGGGGGGTGGCTGATTGCCTGCCAGGGGTTTGATGTGGCCCCAGAGGCTGCCCTGGGGAAGGTGATGCCAGGCCTCCCGGCCAAGGGTCTCCCAGGCATTCTCTTTCTCAGCAGGGTTGTGGAAAGGAAACTGTGTTGGTCTCTCTTAGCAGGAGAGTCTCTGCTCTCAGCTGTGATTAAAGAAGCTGAGCTTCTTGAGATGGCCAGTTTTCCATTGTTTCCCTCTTGCGGAGGACCCCCTGCCCTGAGGTATTTTGAGTTAAACAGCTCATCATTAGAACCCAAAATAGAAGTAGTGAGAAAGGCTAGGGTCCCGAAAATGTTAATTACTGTAATTTATTGGAGAACTCGGTATCAAGATTCAGTTTCCTTTGAAATACTGCAAATACTAAATAGACATTTCTCCATGTATATTAAGCCACAGTGATTCCAATATGGTCAGTTGCATTTGCAGCTATGGGGCGGGTTAGGGTCTTGAGGAACCCTCTGGAACATGCAGTTTTACTCTAATTGCAGGTTCTGTGGCCTGGCCTCTGTGTATATTTGTAGCAGAGGCTGACCATATGAATTTGCTGTGTATTTCAACAACAGTTGAGGGAAGCAGGATTAACTAGAGGTTAGGGGTTGGGCTTTGGGCAGAGACTACACGAGTTCAATCTCTGCTTCCCACTTACTATCGGGATGATTTGGGGCAAGTACTTTAACTGCTTCAAGTTTTATAAAATAGGAAAACAAAAATACAGGTCCTCAATTGCTTATCCGAAACCCTTGGGGCTAGCTGTATTTTAGAATCTAAATTCTTCATATCTTAGAAAAGTAAACTAGTACATACTATTTTACATTAGCCCCCTCAGCAAGGGTAAGGTCTGGTGGTGTCCTGTAACCTATTTCTATTAATATCCTATTACCTATTAACAATCCATTATGAACAAAATAGATGACCATTTGCACTAAATAAAGATCAGGGATAGGCTTACAGCAATGAAAATTCAGGTCAGATTTTATTGTGAAGTGAGGTTGTGGCAAACTTACCACAAAACTAGGTAGTTTTCAGGGCCTTTCGGATTTTGGAATTATAGATGAGGGATAGTGAATTTTTGCTTATTCATAAAGTTATTTTCTTAAATAAGGTATGTGTAAAGTACTTATTGCAGTGGCTTCTATACATTAACTGCCCAATAAATGTCAGCTCGCATTGAGATTCGCATCCTCTTGCTACAGCCCTCATCTTTAGTGTTCGTTTATGTCTGAGCATTCTGGCTGGTCATTTCGTCCCTGAGTCAGCCTGTAAAAATGTGTCATCTCCAAGTGTATCCAGATGAGAAGCCTTTTACTAGCTCTGCTTCTTAAGTTGGTTCTTCTGTTCTACTATAGAGATCAACACTGTCCACTGGAACTTTCTGTAAGGATGGAAGTGTCCTGTATCTGTGCTCTCCAATATGGTAGCCGTTAGCCATGCATGGGTACTGAGCACTTGAAATGTGACCAGTGTGATTGAGAAACTCAATTTAAAATAACCACATGGGGGTAATGGACACCACATATTGGGCAATGCATGTCTAAAGAGCTCTAAGCATGGAGTTCAGAGCTGAGATGACCTTGTCCCTTCTAGATGCAGAATTCATTGTCTTCAATCTGCTGAAGCCGGTGAGGAATTTCTCATTCATTTGTTTATTTCCCATCTACTAGTGAGTACCTACTATGGATTAAGCTCCATCTTAGGCACTGGGGATACAGAACAAGGTTTTTGTACTCAAGGGGGGCATGCATATTTAAAATATACATTTGTGAGCATATGGAAGCATACATTTAACAATATAAATCCACTGTGAGATACTGGATTGCTGCAGGACACAGAGGAGGGACACACAACCAGTTAGGTGAGGGATCCGAGAGAATGTTCTTGAAAAGGAAGGACCTAGCTTTTTGTACATGTAGTTGAAGTTAACCAAGGGCAGTGGGATGAAGAGAGGAAGAAATTATGGACGAGCATGAGAAAAGATGTGGAAATGGAAGACAGTGTGGTGTTCTGGCAAGCTCTTGGCTGTTGATCTGGCTGGAGTGGCTGAGGTTGGGGTGCAGGAGTAGGTAGTGGTCATACACGAAAGGTCTTGTGTGCTGCTGAGCTCTTAGAGGCTGTGCGAACTCGAGAAGTAGGGATTCACTCTTCAATAGTTTCAGTGTTTTGCAAGAAGATGGAAGACACTAGGTATTTCAAGATGGAAGAGGCTTCATGCAGTGCATTGGTGGCCTATATAAAAATGGAATCAGGAACAAAGGTAAGGCCACCTTTGTGGCCTTCAATAAATTCAGAAAGTTTAGGAATTGCAGGGAGCTGCCCCCTATATAGCTCTGAAAGCCATAGGCAAATACACATCTGCCATCTGCTATCTCTCAGTGCCCGTGTGCCTGCTGCAACTGCGGAATAATGATTTTCTTTCTCTTCTGCCCTCTGAGTCTAGGCCAAGTTCTTCTAGTGGTGGAATTCAGTAAGGAAACCTGTGAATTATAGTTCCCAAGCTTATACTATAGTATAAGGCACAAATACTTTCTTAAGTGCCTCAAACTAGTAATGTTGCCGATAGGTAAGGTGACTGCAGAATTTATCAGCTAAACCAGGTCACTTTTGAAAATGAAAGGGCTCTAAAATTTATTAACAGGAATTAGTTGATACATAGAATTATTCCATCACTGTCCCAGGCAGATGGAAATGTATGGTTGCCCTAGATTAGGACAATGCATAATTTAAATTAGAAATGCATAATTTAAATGTTTTTAAAGTAAGAAATAGAAAACAAAGGAAAAATATGGATAACTGTTGATTCTAAGTGATATGTACATGGATGGAGTTCCATTATACAATTCTGTCTTCTTTTGTATGTGTTTAAAATTTTCATAATAAAAGTTAAATGAGGAAAGTACCTGAAATTGCAATTTTAATTGATTTATATATATATGCACACATATATGTGTGTGTGTTTGTGTATATACATAATATACATATATATTGTTAATATAATCTATGCACAATATTATGATGTTTTAAAAAAATGTATCACATGGTCTTTAAGGATCCTTGAGAATAAAGTGTTGTGACCAGCCAGAAAGGGGAAGGGGCTTCAGGTTGAGGCTTGGGGCTGTTGAACGCTACATCTAAATTCTGTTTCAACCTGGTCAGTAGCTCTTTAGGGTGGCCTTGATAATTAGTCCAAAACTGGAATTAGTTAACTAGCTCTTAGCTAATAGAACTAGCCCATAGGATGATTTAGCATAGTCCTTGGAATCTAGAAAGCGGTCAGTAAGAGCTTGCTCAGTCAACAAAGTAAGCATACTGCTGTGCTCTTCTTTTGCAAAAAGTGAGTTTAAACTCAGATGACAGCTGGTAAGGCGGGGAGACGTCTGGGAAGATAGCTATCTAGATGTCAGGGACCGTGGCTGGTTTTTGGAACATGAAGGGGTTGATTGCATCATGCTCACTTGATTTTGTAGTTTATCCAGTTAAGCTCTTAACTCTGCTTTTGAAAAAATAAATTTATTATGCGTCCAGTGGAGCCCTGGCTATCTTTTCTCCAGCCTGGAAGCAGATGTGTGTTTGGAGCAAGCTGGTCTGGGGGACCCACCAACCAGCTGAAGGAACTGCACGTGAAGTGAGCTAGGATTGTTGGCTCCCCCTCTCAGTGATGCTTTGTGATCTAAGAGGTGTTTTTTCTTTTCAACAATGTGCTGCAGAACGGTCTGTAACAGTCTGTTGCAATTTTCTCCCCAAATCTCCCACGTTTCTGCCAATAGTGAATTAGACTGTCATTAGCTTCGCAGATATGCTTTGATCCCTACACGGCTTGTCTCCTGGCGCGGAGACATCTGAACCATTGATGTGGATTTGCTAAACCTGGCGAAGAAAGCACACCATGGCACAAAGCACGTGGGCGAGGAGCCTGGAACCCTGGGTTCGAGTTGCATCTCTGTTGCTAATTCACTGTGTCATCTTTGGGTGAGGCATTGAACTTCCTGTTGTCTCTGTTCTCTGATCTGTGAAATGAGAGGACTGGATTGATTCCTAAGTCTCTTTCAGATCCTCGGAGAGTGAATGGGAAAACTCTCCAGGGTTAGAGGCAGATGCCATCTGGCTGTTGAGGTCTGGCTTTCTGAATTTACAACCCCTGGTGCTTTCCCTGGGGAACCAGTGATCCTATTGGGTTAGTACTTGGTACTCCCCAGAACGCTGCCTGTTGAAGGGGCAAGAGATGTCTGGATTTGAAGATATGTCTTTTCTGGGCATCTCTGTCCTTCCAAGACCACGTTGTTTAAAGAAGGGAAAATAGGTTAAAGTACCGTACATTTCAGAGCTGACTGGCTGGGGACTCCTAGTCTAATCTCCTTGATTTACAGATTAGGAGCCCAAGGCCCAGAGAGGGTAAATCACTTGCCCAAGGCTACACTGTCAGGAGTTGGGCTCAACTCGAGTTTGCCTGCCTTTGGGCCATAATCCCAGCACTTAGTCTTGTCAGCAGCCCACCTCCTGGCCAGGAAAACGGTCCTAGGTGATTTTAGTTTCACTGAAGACCGGTACAAGATTTCGATAGCAGCATCATGCTGTGTGGAGTTGGAGTGCAGGTGCTTCTTCAGGCTCAGGAAAGGGTGTGGCAGGGGAGTGGGAAGCTCTAGGGCAAAGTTTTGGCTTCACTCTGTGCAAAGCCAGGCAACTCCCTTACTTGTATGAACCCCCGCCTCCTCATCGGTAAATTGGAGATGATAATGCCTTTTCTGCCTCCCTCTCAGGCCTACATGCAGAACTGTGCGTATGACATGACAACTCGATAGATTTAAATGAAAGGTAATAAAAAATAACAAACACCTGTTGCGTATTTCTGACACGTCGGGCAATGTTGATGCACTTCGGGTACATTTGCTCATTCATTCCTGAAACAATTCCATTAGGCAAGCTTTGCAAATGTGGAAATTGGACTTTAAAAACCAGATTGTTCAGCTACGGAAGGTGAGTGCTGGGACTCATACAGAGGCAGCCAAGAGTAGGTACTCTGAACCACCATCCTACAGCGACCTATCTCGAAGTTTCAGTGGTTCCCACAAAGCAAGTAACCACTGCCTTGCCACCGCATGCACTGTTCTGAACAATGCTGGAAGAAATCTTTGTAGGACTGGTATCAATCCAGACGACCCATTCCATGATGGGTGTTAACACGACACTCTGCTCACAGTGCCCCCTCTGCCCCAGAACCAGGAGTGTGGGTGACTGGTTTGGAAATGATGATTACTGAAACCAAGTCTCAACAATTCACACCCCCACGTACCTCTGGTGTGGCTTCTCATCACCTTAGTAAAATGTGCAATATCTCTCATGAACAGCTAGACATACTTGGGAAGGAGAGGTCGAGTCATGAGTTTTCTCTTCTCCCAGAGCAGTGGGAAACACATACGGGGTCAGTTCCCAAGCAAAGGGGGCTTATCTATACCTGTATCTATCTATCTATCTATCTATCTATCTATCTATCTATCTATCTATCTATCTATCATCTATCTATCTATCTATCTATCTATCTATCTATCTGTCTATCATCTATCTATCTATCTATCTATCTATCTATCTATCTATCATCTATCTATCTATCTATCTATCTATCTATCTATCTATCTATCTATCTGTCTATCATCTATCTATCTATCTATCTATCATCTATCTATCATCTATCTATCATCTATCTATCTATCTATCATCTATCTATCTATCTATCTATCTATCTATCTATCATCTATCTATCTATCTATCTATCTATCTATCTATCTATCTGTCTATCATCTATCTATCTATCTATCTATCTATCATCTATCTATCTATCTATCTATCTATCTATCTATCTGTCTATCATCTATCTATCTATCTATCTATCTATCTATCATCTATCTATCTATCTATCTATCTATCTATCTATCTGTCTATCATCTATCTATCTATCTATCTATCTATCTATCTATCATCTATCTATCTATCTATCTATCTATCTATCTATCTGTCTATCATCTATCTATCTATCTATCTATCTATCATCTATCTATCATCTATCTATCATCTATCTATCTATCTATCTATCTATCTATCTATCTATCTATCTATCATCTATCATCATCTATCATCTATCTATCATCTATCATCTATCTATCTATCTATCTATCTATCTATCTATCTATCTATCTATCTATCATCTATCTATCTATCTATCATCTATCTATCTATCTATCTATCTATCTATCTATCATCTATCTATCTATCTATCTATCTATCTATCTATCTATCTATCATCTATCTATCTATCATCTATCTATCATCTATCTATCATCTATCTATCATCTATCATCTATCTATCATCTATCATCTATCTATATCATCTATCATCTATCTACCTACCTACTTAACTTGTTCTAAGAGCCTTTGAATTGGACTCTTAAGGGGCTCATTTCAAAGGTTTCAATTTCCAGTTGTTCTCTCCTGACCCACCAATTTAGGCAGTAAAGTGCAGCAAGGAGATTTTGAAGTTTGTGTCTCAGTGAGGTGGGAGGGGGAGAGGAGAGAAGTCAGAATTGGCTGCTCCTAGTGAAGCTGTGAGTTCAGCCAGAGTGAGGGACAGGGCATCTCCTCCAGGAGGGGTACCTGCTTCTCATGCTCTTCCCCTTTGCATATACCTTGGAATGTCAGGAGAAAGCATGCAAAGAAAATTGAGTTCTTTGGACAAACATGCCCAAGCCTTAAATTTGTTTTAGTGAACATTCAACCCCACGAGAGAGGAAACATTTGAAATATTTGTGACCTGGCTGATGTGGCTCAGTGACTGAGCATCAACCTATAATCCAGGCAATCAAGATTTGATTCCCAGTCATGGCACATGCCCGGGTTGCAGGCTCTGTCCCCAGCAGGGGGAGTGCAGGAGGCAGCCGATCAATGACTCTCATCATTGATGTTTCTATCTCTCCCTCTCCCTTCCTCTCTCTGAAATCAATAAAGACATATTAAGAAAAAATAAAGTATTTGTGAATGACAGATAAACCTATGTGTATCTATACATGTGTACATGTGCATAAATATGTATGCATGCACATATTCATACATGGACATATATACATGTATGTCCACACATGTATCAGGCATGTATGGCCATGTTATATCTTTATTTGTTTAAAATATTTAATAATACTAACATATATTAATTGTTTTATGATTACAAAATAATACATACTTAGAAAATATACAACCACAATTGAAAAAAATAATCTCTTTCCCTCAAAGTACCCACTATAAAGATTTTGAGATATGCTCTGTCTCTGTTGTTTTTTAATCAAAACAAAGAGTGCACATAACTTTAAAAGTCAAATAGTCATGCAAGATTTAGCATAAAGAGCAGCGGGTCCCTCCTCCTGGCCTGTCATCAAGTCACATTTCCCAGAGGAAACTGCTTTCAGTTGTTTCAGCTGTCACTGCTGGCACTTATTACCATATTTACAGATGATATTTTATGTGCTATTTTTGATTTACCAAATGTAAACATTACCTATTGACTTCCTACTACCATAAAGATTTGGGTCCCTTACAGACCCTCTGCCCTTTCATACACACACATTTCCTCTCCTACCAGTATCTTCTGTTGTAAATCAAAACTTATATATAATATTAAAATTCTGACTTTAATTCCAATGTGTATGTGGGGGGTTTGGCCACACCACCAAGCAATCCTCAGACACCAAGCCAGAAGATGTAAGGGAGGATCTGGGAGTCTAGCTGAATCGATTAAGGATGTTTTTACCTTTTTTTCCCCTAGTGGCAAGCCTCTCCCTTTCTTTTTTCAGTTCTCCCAGGTAAATTTACTTACTTCTGGGAATTCTAAGGAGGGAAATGGGGTGTATCTGGCCTTGTTAAAATGATGGAGCTACATTCAAGGCACCCATTAGAGACAGTCACATATACTCCACAGCCAAAACTCAGAATTTTCTGGAGAGCCCCTACCAACTGTAATTATTTTAAATACCCTAATCGCTCTAGGATATAAAATCTAAATTGTTACATTTAGTAATTTAGCAGGGCAGGTCCAGCTTTACCTCTTGCCTAGCTGCCAGCTGTCAGTTTACTCCCCAAAATGTGCTAACAAGGTTCCCCGTTGCCAGGTTCTCTGTAGTACTTTCTCTTTTCTCTCCCCTTTCTTATAGGTTCTACATTTGCCTTTATTCTTTGACACAGTCTCTCTCCTGCCTGTAAAGTGTACCACTTAACCACGTGCCTCTGAGCTATTAGGTGACACTTGCATCCCCCTAATGGGCATTTGCTACTCTGATTTCTCAGCTAATTTCTCCATGCCCTCAACATTTCCAAAATTTGCTGGTATCTCTTCTCCACTGCTGTCTTCTCCGTTTCTCTTTTCTCCTTGTGAGTTTATTTCTTTATTGTGTTTTTAACTTGATTGGGGGAAATGAATGCTTGTGTTCATTTGTTATATTTTAGCAGCTATATTTTATGTATTTTAAAAAGTAAGTATCAGCTGTAGTTCCTGCTGAAGTTAATAGCCCTGTGAAGACAGAGCTAATCAAAAACACAACCTATGAATTTACTAATTGTTTTTTCTTTGAAAAATGAAAAAACTAATTTGCTAATTGAATTTTAGCTGATTTCACTGCCTTAGAGTTGGAGTCACACTGCTACAAGTCCCCAGTCACACAGCTTGGCCATGAATGCTGTAACGCTGTTAACTGCTTCATGCAAACGATGACATTACCACAGAGGTGAGAGTTGATTCTGAGAGCAGGGACTTTCTAAATGGATTGAGAACATAGCTGTTTCACATTAGAATTACTTGGATGGGGAGCTTTCGAAAAATAAAATCAACACCTCTAGGGGTGGAACCCAGGAGTCAATATATTAAAACAGAACAAAATAAAACAAAAAACCCCCTGATATTCCAATGAACAGGTAGGCTTAGTCACACCTGTTCTATCTGAACAGTAGGTTGTGGCTCACATGGGATGGTTTTAGGCATCAGTTCTCAAATTTTGTTGATAAAAGCATTGCTCAGAGAGCTCTGTCTCCCTGAGATTTGGATTTAGTCATTGCAGGGCTGGGCCTCGCAGTATAAAAAGCTTCCCAGGTAATTCCCTGTAAGAAACACCTGATTTAGGATTTTCTGGAAAGAGCATCTCTGTCTCTTCAGATTCCAATTTATCTTGTTTTTCAGATTCCTGAAATTACACAATTAGACATTTATTCTGAGAATTTGCTTCTGTGTGACATACACTATTCAATTAGTTTCAGGTGTGCAATATAGTGATCAGACATGTATTTAACGTCCCAAGTGATCACTCTGATAAGTCTAGCACCCATCTGACACCACACATAGTATAATATTATTGGCTATAGTGCCCTCGCTGTGCTTCACATCCCCGTGACTGTTTTAGAACCGGCAAAGGTGTGAATTCTTCATGTTCTCTCTCCTGATCCGAGGAGGGTTTGGGGCAGTGGCGGAGACTCTGCGATGGCACAGTGTCCAGTGGAAACAGTTTGGTGTCCTGAGTCGCTGCTGGGGGAGAAATAACAAGAACTTCCTCATTTGCCTCGAACAGGAACACGGGTGAGAAATCATTGTTTTGTTAACCATGGAGATTTCAGGATCTAGTCATCATTATAGAAAAGCCTGTCTTATCCTGACAGTAAGTACTTCCCTCGATTGGTTTCTCCTTATGAACATATGTGAATGAGAATATGACCAACATCTGTGTTTCTCAAACTTGAGCATGCACAGAACCCTTCTCAAAGGTAAAGAAAAAAAAATTTATTGGACCGTTTTATTTAATAACTGTATTAGGTAAGTATGTACATGGAATTAAAGAAAAATTCTGTTCACTTACAGCTTTTATATAACTCTAACACCAAAGAATTTAAAAATCACATGGAAAGGCTAAATAAAACTTGTGTTTGATAACGTTTTGTTGAAATAAAATTGTGTGCCTATATTTAGTGGTTGAAAAACACAATGTCAAGTTCAATACTACATTTTATTTGTTTCTGTATTTTGATTTTAGTGACTTAATGCAGAGAAAGACTGGTTGCACAAGAATGCTGTAGAAAATTGCTTATAAAACTTGAGGCTCCTGTTTGCTAGTTCAGGATAATTGGACCTTTCTCCTGGCCCAAACTCTGCCCTAAGCAATACTCAAATGCCCATTTTAATGAGTCGTCTCCTACTCACTCTATTAACTGTCTTATTCATTGGAGGGAAGGGTTAGTACTGCATTGTTAGTTAAACCTGCATTAAGTGGATATCTAATCCAATTATTGCTTGAATTAGGACAAGAAAGCATTTGCTGTGCATTTGTTACTATGTTTATTGCTAATCAGCATTTCTAAGTGGTTCATAGGACCTCAGGTTCCACCCAGAGAATCTGCTTGCAGTCGATTTGTCCTGAATGCCAGAGCAAGGCTCTTCTGAGATGGGTGCCCTACAACTTACCATCTTCTTAGTCAAAGAGAAAATATTTTCAAAATTTTCATACATAATTATTTTGGACCTTGAGAATATGTCTAGAGAGCCAAGAGTTTATGCGCCTCTGATTGGTCCAATTGTTGGGAATCAGACGAACCTGGGTTCTAATCTTGAGTTAATTATATGACCTTGGGCAAATCACTTATCCTACTTGAGTCCCTGTTTATTTGTTGTAATGTGAACATAATAATGCTTACTATGCAATATTGTGATGATTAAATGAGATATACATGCTCAGCACATGGCATATGGTATCATTCAATAAATGGAAGCTATAATTACTACTCCCCTAGTTAATTAGTTTGCTTAATTTTCTCCTGAGTATATGGGTCAATCTGCTCTCCTTCATTTTGTTTTCACACTCTAACATCCTAAAGTGTTTCTGAGGCTTGGAAGGAAAAAATATGTCCATCTGTGGATTATTAACCTTAAAAATGATCTCCTGGCCAGCTGCTTTAGTTTTGGTAGGCTGGCTGGACTGGAAGTTACATGGAATTATAAAACTAAAAAATTTAGACAGCCTGTTTAGAAAAATGAATTATTTAACATTTAAAGATATTATTTAGAAAATGTTTTAAGTATCTATTTTCGTCTTATTGAAGTATAGAAATATGTATATTGTATTTTTTTCTCTCTTTTTTTCAGGGAGTGGCATTTAGCTATCACTGTGGTAGTCTACTCTTGACATTTCCCTGTTTTGTCATTAGTATATCTTGTCCCAGGGAGTGCTGAGTGCTGAAGCGCAGTGTGGTTTATAAACTCTGAACTTAGAATTCTTTGTGGGTCTCATCCTTCACCAATGCCATGGTGCTACTTTCATGGGAGTTGTAGTGTAAAGTTATTAATATGTCTGAGTGTGGAACTGGGGAGAAGAAAGAAAGAAATCATGAGACGCTCAGTCAGTTCCTAGTCTAGACTCCCAGAATGGTTACACTGTCTAGGGTAGCCACTCCATCCAAGAGTATCAGCTTATTACCTGAATTTCTTCATTTTAATTCAGGGAATTTTGGTTAGTTGAACAAGTAGAGGTTCCTGAGAGCTAACCAGTTTCATCTTCTAAAAAAATGCCACAAGTTTTGAAAATGTTGGAGTCTAGAAAACATCAACGTCTCACTGTGAATTAATTCTTCTAGATTCCTTTCCTCTGAACATCTAGCTTGGCTCTGTTGTCTCCGAAGAACTGATTATTTTGATTGATGGGAAGGCAGGAAAAAAACTTTGCATTGTGGAATACTGCGAGAGTTGAACAGACCTGGGCAGATTCCTGCATGGGGAGCTGAGGTGGCTCGAGGCCAGAGACCCCAGAGGAGAGAGACACTTATAAGGGTATAAAGGGAAGAGAAGTGGGAGATGTCAGGATACTGACACTCTTTTAACATTTGCCTGAAGTTATCCCTAATACCAAGAAGGGGAGAATGAGGAAAGTTAGGAAAGAGAAAATTCTTTTAGCTTATCTTCTTCTGAGACTTCTTACATCCTGTCATAATCCTCTGTGAGAAGTGACCTTGAGCAAATCAGCATCTGACTTGGCTTTCTCTCATCTGTAAAATGGGTTGAAAGTCCCTGCTATACATTTTGCAAGAAGGCTATAGAGATGAAATGTGCAACTGTGAGAGTGAGTTATCATCACTAGCTCTAGTGGTAGCCAATAGGGTACATAGAAACTTAGCTCTCTCTCTCTCTCTTTCTCTCTCTCTCGCAAGGAATTCCAGGAAGTGCATATTTAATTGGCGTGACTGGAGGAGAAACTGCTTCCTTCCTGTTCAATCCAGTCTTCACCTGAGAAAAACATTTTATGACAGCCAGTTTTATGGTTTCCGTTCAAGGAGTGAAGAAATAGAGCTCTCTGCTACCATTTTTCCCTTTGATTTTCCTTTCTTTGAAAAAGAGGTAAATTCTGAGTCCTTTTCAAGTTTCTCCTAGCTTCTGCTGAGCACCTGGGTGTAGTTCCTGGGCAAATCAACACTGATATGTTAAGACTTGAAAGCCTCCTTAGTCTGGGCTGAGGATTACCTGGGGCACAGCAGCGTGTCTCCCCTGCAGGTGTTGATGGATATAGGATCGAGCATGGCTTTGGGCTGGAGTTCGGGCCTTGAGGAGGTCTGAGTTCTATTCCTGTCTCTATTAGAGCATTTGTGTGATCTTAGGCAGGCATCTTATCCCTTACTTGCCTCAATTTTTTTTTTAATATCAGTAAAATGAGAATAATATTTGTGCCTTCATCAAACAGCTGTGGGGATTAAATGAGATGACTGATGTAAAGGATGTAACCCCCATGACCCAGACACAGGAAGCACTCAGTGATGTTAGTTGTTGTGAGTGTCTAAGGATCCTTAATTTCTTGGTTGGGAGAAGCTGTGGTCAAGAAACCTGAAGCTAAAGGTTTAGGATCTTATGCAAAACAAAAATCAACCTGAAACTAAGATAAAGAATTATCTATATTAAATACTTTAAGATAATAGAGAAAACAAGATTGACAGACAAAGCCGATTTTGATTCTCACCGACTACAAAAATGGTGACAGACCTACATTAAGATGCCAAGCCCTTGTGTTGGCAGCTGTGAACCTGCTTGGCTTCCTGGGAGAATTTGGGATAGATTTTCTGCCACTGTGTTGAAATACGAGGGAGAAAGCAAAATCCTATTAAATCCAGATATTCCCCATTTTATGGGCTAAGACAAAAGAATGGATGGAATGTCAACATCAGAGGATACCAAGGAGTAGACTGAAAGTGTAAAGGATTTAGGGCTTTTGGATAACCATTATGCCCAGTGGTACTTAAAGTGTTTTTAGCACAGTCCCATGCTATCTCTGCAGAAAGATTCCACTTTTGAATGATGACTCTTAAAAGTTATTTGTCAAAATTCAAGGAACTAAAGCAAATGTTTTTCTGTACTTGACATTCATTTGACTAATTTTCATGAATCTGTATAGTATAAGAAAGTCAATTATAATCTAATGCACTACATGAACTCAGAACACATTTTATCCACTTATCCCAGAGCCTATTATTTGATTTTAGTGTGAAAGGAAGAAGTTTATTCATTTTCTTGGATGTGGCTGGATTTAGGTTTTTATTGTACCTCCCAAGGGTGGTCGCCACTCTGTTAATGAAGAGAAAGGATTCCAGCGATCTTGTCTTTGCCAGATGCTTCCTTACCTGTGGTGGAAGGCAGCATAGGAATCCATTCTAGGGGGTGGCTTCTCTCAGTGCCTCCTTCCTCTGCCTCTTCCAGGTAAGGTGAATTATGCATGGCTCTAGAATGTTCTTAGATTGTACAGAGACTAGTTTCTTCTGTCTTGGGATTATTCCACAGCCTGGTGTCACACCAAGACTTGGATAACCCTTCTCCTTCTAACGAAGCCTTACACAACCTCACGAATTCTGGTGCCCGGCTTTCCTTAAATCATAATAGAGTAGAGCTCTTATTTGCCTCCTCACATTTCCCAAAAAGAGACTTCTCTATTCCCTGTAAGCGGGAAATATGGGAGCAAACACTTTGATGTCTCCTACTCCACTCGCTCCATTCCGAGGGTTGGGGTAGTTCATTGGGTTGCTGGCAGGCTGGAATGCACAGGGCCGCTGAAGGTCATTGCGTAGTGTGGCATGGTGCCTCTGCCATGTGCAGGGCAGGTGGGCACATGTACTTCTTGTCTCCAGGTGGTCATCAGGCTAAACAAATCCTCCACTCTCTCTCTGCCTCGGCGTCTCTGCCTGCTAGTGGGCCATGTGTTAGGATGGGTTCTGTAGACTCCATTCTCCTTACAGACATATCCCAAGGACAAGATTCACATATGGAGAAGGAAACCTTTACTTTGCAACCCAAGCCCAAGCTGTGTCCCTCCATCCAGCTTTATTAAAGAGCTTGGTCTTTGAGGATAATTGAGTATTTATTTGGATAGTAATAATAAATAATAAAATAATAATAAACAATAAAACGTATGCCTTGATTCCTCTTTCACTCAGAATCTTGGGGTTGATTGGCTCAATTGGTCAGAGCCAAGGGGGAGAGAAAGAATGAAATGGAGGCCCCACCCCAGCTCCTCCAATGAGGTCTAAGCCTGAGGTAGTGTCATTTTCAGCTGCACCACCCCTGAAGGAGGACTTTGCCCTCTGCCCAGACTTTGTGTAGAGGAAGTGTTGTTTTTGTCCAAGAGCATGGACTTGCCAATTCCCATCCCACCTTCCTAAGCTTGAGTTAAATCCATGGCTTAGATTCTGGGAAGTAGAGTTGACGAGAAAACTGGTTTCTGGAGAAATAATTTTCTCCAGAGACCTGCTGGAGAAAAGGGAAGATACTTGCTTTCACTCTGGGTTTGCCATGGTGGCCCAGTAATATAAATTCCAGGCAAGAAAGAAGGAAGGAAAAGGTGATGGCACTGTTGAAGGAGAGGGCTGTGAGCCTTCCCAATGGATTTTTCGTAGGGCCCCTGCTTGAGGTACTCTAGGTACTGAAGGGAAATGACAATGGAGATTCCCAAGAACAGCAAAGTCACATTGATGATAGGTGCCCAGGTACATTGGGACCATTTTTCCCCAGTCCCTAACCCCCTTCCCTTCTGACAGCTGCTAATCTGTTTTTTTTTTTGTATCTAAGAGTCTGTTTCTCTTTTATTCGTTAGTTTGTTTTGTTAATTAGAACCCACATATAAGTGAAATCTTATGGTACTTGTCTTTCTCTGACTGGCTTATTTTGCTTTGCATAATACTTTCCAGGTCCATCCATGCTGCTGCAAATGGTAAGGTTTCCTTCTTTTTTATGGCTGAGTAGTATTTCATTGTGTAAATGTACCACAGATTTTTTTATCCACTCATCTGCTAATGGGCACTTGGGTTGTTTCCAAATCTTGGCTATTGTAAATAACATTGGGACCATTTGAGGGCCACCTCCCATTGGCCCAGTGTGCAAGAAAATGGTAACTTGGTAGATACCCCAGTGAACCCAGCCTTTCCCAGAGGAAGACAACTGAGCAGTAGGGGCCACAGGGGCAAGGAGCAGCTGGTGAGGCTGAGCTCTGGGATACAAAGCTTACTGTCAGCTCTCCATTTAGATGATTGTGGTTCAGGATCAGTCCTGTGACAGCTGACTTCACTGAGCAGAAACTGGTGGAAAATGTAGTAAGACTGGAAGTCATGTGGTCCAGTAAAAGCAAAGCTTCTGAGCTCACTTCTGAATACTTAGGAGGAGGGTGGCTCAAGGGAGAGACATATGTATTTAAATTCTATAAGGTTATAAGATCTGAAGTAAATGTCCTGGGAGAACAGTGTGAAATGGCTGTTGAGTCCAAACCAGGGCTATTTTTATTAAATATTAATGCCACACATTTCTGCAGGGTTCATAGAACAGATGTTAGGCCTGACATTGTGGCGATTTAATTGACTAAGATTATTTCCTGTCATTTTTATCAATGTCTGGCTTTCCAATGTCTGTTAAATCTGAAAATATAAAACACAGGAAGGGATAATTAATACTCAGTTTCCATCCGTGGTTACCTGCTGATATTGCCCCCTAGAGAAGTTGTAGCTTTCTCCTGAGTATTTTTCTTGGAGGCAGAGACAGGCTGAGCTGACCTAGTCTCCCTGCAAATTACTCCACTGGGCCCCTCGCTGGAGCACAGCCCACTGCGTGAGCGCAATTCTTTCTTTCCTGTTGGTTTTAAGAAAATAAGCAAATTCTAAATAAGCTTTGCTTTCATGGCAGAAACTCTCTGGGATTCTGACTTTTCCCTTTCTTTCTAAATCCCACCCCACCTCCCTAAGCCATTTCCCTCCACATCCTCTTAGATTTACAGCAACAGCAGCAGCAACAACCAAAAGCTCTTCAACAGCCCAATCTTTACTGAGGGACCTTTGCAAGCAGAATCCAAGGAAGTGGATAGGACTTATTTTGAGCAAATTCACAGTGACACAAAATGTGGCTTACGGTGATTTAGCATCAGGAAATATTTGCCAAGTCGAAAGCTCAGGAAAGAACAATTCTAAAATGATCCTTGGTCAGGTGCAGCTTATAATAGGCCTATTCATAGAAAATAAAAAGTCCAACATCCCTTCCTCACAAAAATTCCATTATTTACGTGGAAGAAATGTCGTCACACGTTTGCCCTGCAAGACCATGTTGCTTCACGTTTATTAAATGATTCTGGCCAGCCACGCTGAAGTCTCCGTTACAGCCCCAGGGAGGGCAGCTCGCGGTAAGAGACGCAGAAAGGGAGAAGATGTGTTGTTCTCAGCCCTGAACATTAAATCATTGCAGTAATGATTTTAGAGGAAATGAGGGAAAATTGGGCTAAATGAAAACCTGCTGGGGTGGCTTGGGAATTACCTCCACGGGCTTGGGAAAGGACTCTAAGCACTATACCGACAGTGCCCCCGGGGGTGAGTTTTTGCCCTCTGCCCAGGGGATTTGCTCTGTCTCAAAGGGGCGGGCTGGGCCCACCTGTCTGCTTTCAAAACTCCCTTGTCCTCTCATCATTCAAGCAAGTTTGCCCATGTCAGGGCTGAAGGAGTTGAGTTTCGGGCTATAGAAGCGGCAGGCACTTTTTGAAAGTAATTTTTAGGATGCAGAGAGAACTGACACTGGTGGGGGAGGGCAGCTGGTGTGATGTGAAAGGAGAGGGCATGGGGTTCTCGGTGGAGCCTCACTGCAGCATATGTTTTAAAGAAGCACGGTCAGACCCCTTGACATGGTGTAACGTAAGGGGCACCGAAGCCCAGCCCGATTCTTCTGCCAATACACCACTGGGCCTGAAAGTCACACCTGTAGAGCCAGTGTTTGAAGGGAAAGTCTGACTTCTGAAGGGCTCTTGGTAAAATACAAATGTGCTTTCTTTCTTTCTTTTTTATTTTTATTAATCCTCACTCGAGGATATTTTTTCCATTGATTTTTAGAGAGAGTGGAAGCAAGGGATGGTGGGAAGGAGAGAGAGAGAAACATCAATGTGAGAGAGACAAGCCAATTGGTTGCTTCTCACTTGCACTGCAACGGGGGGGGTGGGGAGGGATAGAACCTGCAACTCAGGTACGTGTCCTTGACTGGGAATTGAACCTGTGACCCCAAACCTGTAACCCTTCAGTGCACGGACCGACGCTCTAACCATTGAACCACCCCAGCCAGGGCCAAATGCTCTTTCTTGGATGTGACACCAAAGAGTTGTATTCACTTTGTGAAAACACAGAGCGGATTAGTTGGCAACTGTCACTGTGGGATGCCTAAAGTGGGCTCCTGCAGTGATAGGATGTCACACTGGTAAGTTTTGATGGGTGTAGGGAAGATGGGAAAGGCCCAGGCCCAGATCTTCTTTCTATGGGTGTCACGGAATCAAGTCCAGGTTGAAAGTGCAGCAGGAGTGGGTGGGCCACCTATGCTCCCCACAGAGAGCGCTGCCGAAAGGAGAATGAGAATGGTCTGGGACACACTGTGCTCTATTGGGGGTACATTTCCCACCCAGGTCAGTACGATCACACATGGTCCTTTCTTAAGGGACCCACCATCTAGATTTCCTACACCTGTTCTCTAGTTAACAGAAATGCGGGCCCTAAACCCAGACCCCAAGTTGTTCTAAGAGTTGTTTCTGACATAGAAAGACTCAGCCCCTCCTCAAGTTCCCGCCCTACACTGAGCCTCAGGCCCTGCCTTCACTGCTGAATTTCCAGCACCAGACGGAGGAGGCCGAGACACAGGCCTAGTGGGAAGTTAAGGGATGTTTATAGTTCTGGAACCAAACTATAGGAGGAGCAGCTGGGTGAAATGTGCCTAGGTTGCCTCCATGTGCATAAATCACGACTTCCAGTTTGCTTAGAGGGAAAACTGAGCATCCCTGAAACAGACCCATTTCCCCCCAGCTTTTTTAATGTGCCTTTTCATGGATTTTGCTTTCAAATCTGCATGAATTATTTTTCTTCTATTAAATATTAATGTGCCTTTCTAAGTAGAAAAAGGGGACAAATCAGGTCTGGTGCACACCTTCCTTGCCACTATTTACTACTGCTGAGGGATTGCAGCAAATGCCAGCTCCCAGCACATTATTAAATCAGGCCTGCTCCGAGTCCAGATGTTACACTGGGGATGGCGCAGTGGATACAGGTTAAAAGCAGACAGCGGTGGGCTCAGGCTATCGCTGGTGGGGGCTTGCCTTCCTACATCCCTGTCCCTCCTTCTCTGTCCTGCATGTCCACCGTGCCCTTCGGCAAATCCACCAGCATCTGGGCACAGCTCACTCTTCCTGGAGCAGTAATTGTGTGAGGGGTTTTATTTTTTTAAGCCTGTTATTTTTTTCCCCAATGACTCTTTCTACTTGATTAGTTCAGGATCAATATGTCTTGTAGGCAGAATGTAATGGGGAGGGTGATTTATCAGTGTCAGGGGGAGCTCTGGGCTTTGTTCATGTGGCTTTTCTCTTCATGACAGCTTCCCCCTCCTCATGCCAATGCACACACACAGACACACACACGAGCACACACTTTTCTCTGCTCTTTTCCGTGTCTAAATTCTGCTCCAAGACCAAGATGAATTTGGTCTTCTCACTGACACCTGTCCCGTGATCCTTAAATTGTGACCTGCAATGAAACTATGATGTTTCAAACAATAATTGTTACATAGTATGGGTTCTGGTTCCTTGATAGGCTGAAAGCCCCCAGAGGGAAAGAATAACATTTCTAAAACATGAAGCAGTGGGAAGAGCACAGGGTTTGCCATCAGAATCCCAGAATCCTGACAGTGTGGCCTTAAGAACATTATTTAACCCCTAGGAAGCAGCTTCATCATGGTCATCATCACCACCACCACTGCCTTTATCATCATCATCATAGTTTATGCCACTCAGACCAGTGCTTCTCAAACTTGATCATACTTACGGGTTTCCTGGGGTCTGAAGTGGGCCTGAGAGTCTGTACTTCCAACAGACTCTGGTCTGTGGGTTTCTGGTAGAATAAAAATGTACGTGTGGGTGCACACAGGAGAGGCCTTCTCAAGTTGGATAATGGGATCTTTTTTTACTTCATCTCATCTAAAATAGCACATTAATAACATTGATGATTCTTGTCTGCTTGTCACACTTTGAGGAGCAAGGTCTCCTGAGAATCTTAAATGAGATAAAATATGTGAAAGTGTCTTGTAAACTAGAACACCCTATATTATTGCTAAACCTTGGGTCATCCCTGTCTCTCATTTTTATTCCCATTTCAAATCCATCAGCAAATCCCACTGATGCTACTACCATGGGAGGTTTCCCGAATCCAGCCATTTATGACCCTCTATCACTTCCAACCTCGGCTAAGCCACCATCACATCTCTGGCCTAGAGATTATTGCAGCAGCTCCCCGGTCTTACTCTTCTATTACTGTCCCCACTCCTGAATCCCCACAGTCCTTTCTCCACCCAGCAGTTAGGTGATCCTTGTATGGTATAAATCAGATTATAAAACTCTGCTCTCCCAAACTCTTCAGGGGCCTGCAAGGGACTAATCCATATGGTTCTACTGTCATTTGCTAACAACTTTCCTGGCACCCCCTTGCCTCCTGCACTTTTTCCCTCTGCAAGAACATGGCTGGCTCTATAATTTTATCCAGCCCACTTCTCAACTTCCTCGTCTATACCAGCAATCCCATCACTCTCTACGTACTTACCTGGCTTTATTATGTTTTTCATGGCACCCACTTCTACCTAATGCTCCTCCATTAAGTACTTATGTGTTTATCTCTGGTCTGTCTCACTGACACAAAATAAGTTCGTGGAAGCACAGGGTGGTCTGGCTTATTCTGCTCTGTATTTCCAGCATCTATCTGGAGCAGTGATTGGCACACAGTAGGTCTTTAGCTATTTGCAGAATGAAGAAAGGAATGAATCATTTCTACTTAATTAAAGTGCCTCTACTCCATGGCTGACCGTCAGTGCTTTATAAGCATTTGCTTAGGCAACCATCGATTGGGATTTTAAGTGGGCTGTCTCTGGATGTCTGAGCGGGCCAGTTATTCCTTTTTGCCGTGGGTCAAGCACACTCATGTACAGGATTGATATTCATGGCTGTAAAATATAAACCTTTGAGCAAGAAGTAAAGGCAAATGCAGTAGTTCTGGGAAGCAATGACCGTGGGAGATGAGATGAGTTGTAGGCATTTTGGTCCCTCAGGACTGCTCATCTTTACTTAATTACTTCTTAGCCGAAGTGATGCTACATCAAAACCAACCAACGGAGCCAAACAAAAGCCAATCAACAGCAACAACAAAACTAGCTCTAGAAGGAAAAGGACAAGTGGAGACTGTGGGTTTCTGGTAGAATAAAAATGTACATGTGGGTGCACACAGGAGGGGCCTTCTCAAGTTGGATAATGGGATCTCTTTTTACTTCAGCTCATCTAAAACAGCACATTAATAAACTGAACCAAATGTGGTGCTACAGCTGGTTTTATTGGTCATTAACATTTACAGAGCCACGTGAAGTCATGTTTTCCAATTTTGAGATTAAAAGATTTAGCTAGCCTAATTATCAGCCTTGGAATGGGGGACTGCAGCGGAGCGCGGCCGGCAGAACTGATCCGTCTCTGCCTTCTATTGCCTCTGCCTTCATGGTGCAGGTGAAGTGAAAACAAATGCATTTATTGACCCTCAGCTGGATTTGACCCCAAAGCAGGGTAGGCTCGGGCAGCTGCCCTGGAGTTGGCTCTGTGCTGGTCCCCTCGGTGCATTGTCTATGTTTTAAGGCTGTATTTTGGGTTCAGGAGACTGACTTGTACACACCAGCAAATAGCATCCAGCCTTGAAACCTGACTTTGTACTCGGGTTCTGATTGCTTTTCTGTCCTCTGTTCAGGGAGGTCAAGCCATTAATTGTGTTATTAAATGTGGTTGAAATCTCTACCTGAAGGAGGCTTTTGGTGAGAATGAAATAACTTATCATAAATAGTGCTTACCGGACCATGTCCTGATTTTTAGTTCAAGAAATATGGCAGGTCTGAGGCAAAGGCAGAGGAAGGAAGTGTGAGAGAGGAAGTGAGGAGGCCAAGAAAAGAAAACCAACCAGCGTTTTATCAAGACCTCCCAGCTCTGCGTGTGGAACAGAGATAAGTGCTCTGGGGAGGCCGTGCAGAATTGTGTATGGGACCAGCCCTGGGCTTGGTTCCCGGTGCAGCCTGTGAGCCCCTGGGCCCCTTCCTGAGGACAGTGACTCTTGGTAAAGATTTGCACTTAGGGCCCAGGACATGGGTTGTGGAGTTGTAGCTGACCCCACCATGTCATTCCTCCTTCTGCCACGCTGGCACCACCCACACTGTGCAGCCTGGGGAGTCCTCACGAGGTGGCTGGCCCAGAGGAAAATGTAACTAACCAGGAGCAGTTCTTCCTGAGGTCAGGAAGATGCTTCTGGATGCTGCAGCTTTATTTGCTTTGTGCTGTCTAGGCCCATCCTAGGGAAAAGTTCTGCACTAAAGGGAGAGAATTTAGTCTGCCCTGTGATTCCAAATTTTGCTGAGTGACTCTGACCAGTGTGGGTTAGAGTTTTCTTTTAATTAGGACTCAAGGAGCAAGGCAGACTAGGGGAAGTATTTGAGATCTAAACGACACCTGGTTTGGGAAATGGGAGACTGGCCAAGTCTTTTGTTCTCTCTGGGCCTGAACTCTCTAATATGCAGGGTGAGGACAGTTGGCCCATCAAATAGCCTTACATTCTATTCTTTAACAGAGACAGCAGATGAGCAGGGTGGCTCTCAGTGTAGGAATGGCCATGATCTTCTCTAAGTGCACTAGAAACCCCCCATTGTTGCAGGTACATGGAAGCAGGGAGAGACCGAAGACAGGAAGGACCCTTAAGGAGCTCTTGTATAGTTCCAGACGATGGTTTCAGTTACTATTGCTCCTGAGTTTTCTACCCGAGTCCCTGGAATCCAGACCTCAGACCAATGCCTTTCTGACCACTGATTCTTACTTTATAATTCCTGTTGGTTATGTGTTGAGTTTTGCACTCACCCCCAGTCAAAGATATATTGTAGTTTTTTGTTTTTTTAAAAAATATCTTTATTGATTTCAGAGAGAGGAAAGGAGAGGGAGAGAGAGAGAAACATCAATGGTGAGTCATTGATTGAGCCCACAACCTGGGCATGTGCCCTGACCGGGAATCGAACCCCGATCGCCTGGATCCTAGGTCGACGCTCAACCGCTGAGCCATGCCTGGCCGGGCTATTGTAGTTTTAAATATATTGTAGTTTTAAACCCAGTACCTCAGAATGTGACCTTGTTTGGAGATAGGGTCTTTACTGACATAATCAAATTAAAATAAGGTCAGTAGGGTGAGCCCTAATCCAGTATTACTGACATCCTTATAAAGGGGAGCAAATTTGGACACAGGGGCAGACACACATATAAGAAGAACACCACATGAAGGTGATGGCTGAGATTAGGATGATGCTTCTACATGCCAAGAAATGCCAAAGATTGCCAGCAAACCACCAGAAGCTGGGAGAGATTCTCCCTCAGCCCTCAAGAGGAACCAGCTCTGCTGTTACCTTGGCCTTAGGCTTCACCTTGATCTTTGGCCTTTGGAACTATGAGACAATACGTGTCTGTTATTTAAGCTGCTCAGGTTGTGGTGCTTTATTACACAGCACTAACAAACGAGTATAGTTTGGCTCGGCTGCTGTAACCACTAGCCATCATTAATTTTCTATCCCTACCTGATTCCTTTTCAATCTCCCCGAAGATCCTTGTATTATAAAACTTAAACTCTGCTTCCTACCTGGCTGCTTCTAGGGTCTATCCCCACATTTTGCATGGAGCTCTCCACTTAGCCTCTGCTCCGTGTGACGCAGGGAGATAAAGGCAGTCCTACAAATGGGCGACTCTACCCTCCTCCGCGACTTCCTCTCATGCCCACTCTGAGATTTAAATCCCCCACTGTCTTTTAACTTCTACCTCTGACACTGAAGCTAAATCAGAAGGAAAGGCTAGTGCCTTGAAGTTCCTTTGGTTATTTTTGGATTTGTTTGCCTATAATTCTAGCACTCTTGGTCCTGTTCCAAAGCCATCTCAAATGCATTTACTCCATGTATAGCTCTAAAACTGGAGATCAAGTTATAATCCAGTGAAACATAATTGAAATAATGTGACAACTCTGAACAATACCAAATTCTCAGATGTCTAAAGTACACACAGATTATATGAACCCAAAGGGACTATATGATCTATTTAAAGAGGTAGTTTCCTTATGGCCAAATTCCCTTGTGATATTCCAATATGCACTTTCTCATTAAACTTTTTGTTTAATATGGGCACTGGAATTTAATTGCATGTATAAACTATGTTGCTTTGATCCTTTCTGACCAATATTGTTTTGCTAAATGAAGTCTAAAGAGGCACACTTTGTCATCAGTCAACAGACACGCATTGGCCCTGTGCTGGGTTCCACAAGCTCTCGCCTGGACATGCAAACCCGATCTCTGTCCCGAGTGAGCCTTCCATGTAACTGGGGAGCTATGGCACCCAGATGCCAAGCACTTAAAGAACAACTAAATCCTAAATGGTGTTGAACTGGCTTTGGTGCAGTAGGGGTCTGACTACATGGAGTGGTTGGGAAAGCTTTCCTGGATAACGTGGTACTTTAGTTTGTTGCTGAAAAGATCAAGATATCCCCCTCTTCACCTTCCCTCAATTTTTCCCTTCTGTCTGCCTATATTGGTTGTTTCATTACCAACCAGACTCCAAACAAGAGACACAAAATGGCCCAACACAGGAGCTTGTGGGAGAGGCTGTCACCTTTGATGCTGGGATGAAAACCATATTCATCTAAAATTTAGGTAGATAACACTTAGAAATCCTAAAAATAACAGTCTTCCATTAATCCTGGCTCTCTCTTCAGATTCCACGTCCTACATTTTACTTGCCAAAAGATTCACAATTTCTAAGATATCTGTGAAATTTAAATGCGGCCCCTGGGAGTTCCTTTTCCGCTTTCCTGACCGAGGAGATGGGAGATGTGTTCCCAGCTTGGAACTGGCCCAGATATGTTTCCAGAAAAGTACAATTCGACACGTGTCTCCGTTGATCCCTTCCCATTAGCCACGAGGCAGTGCAGATGAAGTGTGAGCTAACACACAGGGTAATAAAGCCATCCTTTGCTTTTCTTCTCCTCGTATGGACAGGGCCTTTGTTTTGTTTTCTTTACAAAAGTGCAGATTTGGTTTGAAGTTTGGGAAATAGAGGAAGGAAAAACAACTTCCCAAGACAGGAGACAATAGTTTTCTTTAATAGGAACCACATTTTCCCTCTAAATTATGGTACCTGAGGGTCCCTGCGCAAGGGTTGGAGGTGATAGAAGTGGGCTTTGGGAGGGTGTGGGGAGCTGTGGTTGATATTTTCTTTGGCCCATCTGGGCTCGCATCTCTTGGGTTTCTTGGGATTCGTGGAATATATCTGACTACAGTGAAACATGAGAAGCCCTTTAGAAAAGTGACCATGGAAATAAATAGCAATGAATATTTATGTGTCTAGACCAGGGGTCAGAACGCATTTTAGTTCTGAGGGCCATTAGTGGGGTTAAATAAGGTCTATGGGGACTGTAGGTTTTAATGATGGAGCTATGATAGGTCATGGGGGAAGGAATGAAGTTGATGGGTTGAAGGGAAGGGAAGAGGTAGACACTTATGAAAGAAAAAGAGATTGGGGGGAAAGTGTACATAAATGATTAAACTAACAGTTGTAACCAGCAATAACTTCTGACTCTACTTTAGGTTAAATCATGATCCTTGGAATGAAGCAAGATTCCCATAATTTCCCATATAATTTTAGGAAGTGCTTGGATTTTCCTACAGTTTTATTCTTGTGGGGTAAAGAGTGGATGATATAAATGACTGGGGGATCAAGGTTGACAGAGCCTGAGGCGCTGTTTTTCCAGGTGGGATCTCTCTTGAGTCACGAGGTCAGGGATGATACAATGGGAACTGGCATAGAGACTAACTAATTAAACCTCCAAGATTGCCCCTTCCCTACCCCATTTCCTTTGCTGCTCCCTCTTCCTGTTATAAGGTCACCTTTTCTGGGTACTGTTGGCCACCCTGACACTGGAGGGTGATTTCTGCCTTTCCAACAACAACTGATCACTGAAAATCTTGTTTGGAAATATTTGGAATATGTTGCCAATTAATCAAAGTAATTTTCCTCCAAAGATAAAGCACAAAGATTTGGAGTGAGATTATTTGAATAGTATTGGAAAAAAACCAACAATGTCCTTCAATACAGATTTTAATCTTTATATAGTGTAAGAGTTTCCCTCTACAAGCCAAGTTTGGGAGGTAAGGTTTTTGTTATTGTTCTTTATTTGTTTTTTTGCTCTTGTTCTTATGTGTTTGTTTCTGGTTTTTATTTTGTAACTTCAGGACCACGTCCTTCAAACAGCCATCCATCCATCCGTCCACCAGCAAATGTTTGTGGGGAGTCTTTTTTTGTGCTGGGAACAGAGTAGGCACTGTGGATAGAGAGATGAATGAGAAATGATTCCTGCCCTTGGGGAGCTCACAGTCCAGTGGGGGAGAGGGAGAGATGTAAACATTAATTACAATGGTGTGATGAATGCTCTAATAAAGTTCAGAGCAGGGTGTTTAGCTACCCCACAGAGCTGTAGGGCGGCAATCATCTATTTTACCTTAGCTTTCTAAAGGTCTTTGATTCCTCCAAGAGTAAACTATCAGCCCCAAATCTCAGGGGTGCTGGACTTGGCATAGCGTTAAAATAAGTCATGCAGGTTGCAGCTACTACTGATTCAAAGGCAGCGAAGAGAGAGATGATTGTTAGATGTATTCCCAGGGTTCATGGATTTTTGAATTTATGTTCTCTCAGATCTCTTTCCTTCCTAGGGCATAAGTATGCTCTGTAATATGGTGATGCTCCAACCTGCTGTTTAACTTGATTCTTTGGGATGCCTGTCTTTATCCAAAGAGTTTCACTGAAGACTGAAATTGGGTGGGGATCGATTGAGTCCAGAGTCCAATACCCCTGACTCTACCCAACACCAATCGAACAACAGCTGCTGAGGGCTTAGACCACATTAAGCAGATGCTCTGCAATTTTTCTAGCTCCTTTTTTTTTTTTTTTTTTTGTCATTATTAATCCAGAGGGTGTGGGCTCTCCAAAGCCAGGTTGCAGTCAAGAGAAAGGACAATGACAACAAGAACATGTAAGTCCCCAGGGAAATGCTTTCAGGAACAAAACAAACATAGTCAAATACTCCAGTGCTTTTTATCTCTGTTTTGCTTGTTCTGCTGTGAGGAACAAGACTGGAAAAGGGAAATATAAATTTGGGAAAACTTTTGTAGTTACTAAGGTTTGAATATTTCTAATGTCAGAGATTGTGTGTCATTGTGGAAAGATGTTCCTATTGATCCTTGAGAAGCATTTTTTTTTTTTTTAAATGCTGTTTGCTACTGAGGAAGAGATCTCCAGCCAAAGAAGAGGGAACATTCCAGATTCTCATGTCATGTTGAAGAAATGGCTTTAGAGAGCAACAGAAAACCGTGTTGTAGAGAGAACATTTTCTCTAGTAGTTTATTGCTCTCCTGAAATGTAAATTTTAGTTTGTTTGGGTTGTTGAAAAGTTGAGCTGCTTGGCAGACATTTTTGTCAATTATGTGGTTGAAGTATATTACTGAGCCTTTTGGTGACCCTGAAAATGTGATTTTTAACAGTAAGGAAGGATAACATTATTAGGATCAGCTAAAAGAGAGGAAACTGGAACTGATATTTCTGAAGACACAGAACCTAAATTTAAAGACAAAGCAGATAGAGTTTTTAATAAAGCATGGTGATTGCTTTATAAACTGTCATATTTGCGGCATGAAGATCCTGGCTTTTGGGAAAACAGGGCTGGAATTTTCAAGTTTTGGCACTGTAAGGAGCAGATGTATGTAGGAATGTAAATCATACCCAGTCACCCAGATGACTGAGGTAGATAGGACTCAGTGACACAGTCTTGTCACTCACTTTATCAGGTAAGTCCTAGACCAGAGCCCACAGTGGGTAAGACCAGCCCTTTGACACCTGATTCGAGACTAGAGCCTAGGAGTTGGGATCTCCTGAAGGAAGGCACCACAGCAAAACCTGGTATCCCACACTGGGCTGGTCTCTTTCCCAAGGTGAGGACATACCTCACCTGGAGCACCGGCCGCTACTGACTCTGACAATTACCCTTCCCTGCCCTCCCTACCTTCAGTCCCAGCCCATGGTTGGTCCTGCTTTGCTTGAACCTTACACTTCACGTGACTGTTTCCTGAGATATTTTTTTGATTCATTAAATCTTAGAGCCATATTAATTACTGAAGGAAATCTATGAGTACCTTCCCAACTGAAAGCAGAGAAAGATGGGGCCAAGGGAAACCTTTGAGAGCCTAATTCTGGGAATTCATGTTTTAATGAAAGTATATTTTCCTTTAATGACTCATGCCAATATGCCTGTTGCAGCCACTCGAGGAATACGTACTGTCTTCAAGTAGAAATGTTCCTCTCCCATCTGATACAGGCTGCCCTGAATCTTCATCAGATGTTACTTTCTGCCTAACTCACACCCATGGCTCCGCTCCATGCCTTTACTCAAGCTGCTTCTGCTTGGAGTGACTTTATTTCACTTCTCCATCTAGCAGGGGACATGTGGAGCCCATCTGTGTATCACAAGTACCTATCAGAATGTTTGGTATAAAGTGTCAAAGTGAGAGACCAATTCGGTGAATGTTTGATGGAATGGAATTATTTGTGATATTTGCCATGGGAAATCATAGACCAGAAAGACACTAAATAATATTCAGTAAAAATCAAATAATTTCTTTTTAGACTATAGAAGAGAAGTCACATTTGGGAAGATAGGAAGGAAGGAATTACAGGTGGGGAAACAATAGGATCAATGGCAGAGAGTTAGAGATGAGCATGGATTTAGGGTGAAGGGGGGATGTAACTCATTAGATTGAAAGGTGTATTGAAAGAAATAATAGGACATAATGTTTGGAGGGCCCATATTACTGAGTCTCTTGAGAAGTTTGAAAGAGACAAAATAGGTAATGAGTAGCCACTGAAGATTCCTAAGCAAGAAATAACCTGACCTAAGTGGTGAATCAAGAAGACGGAGCCTGAGGTAGAGAAGGGAGTTGGTGGCAGTTGTACCGGTGGAGGAGGCAGCAGCTTGGTGTAAAACGGGCCATTGTGAGACGGTGGGAACGGGGCAGTGGGCATGGGTAGGGTTCCTGCTGGAGGAATTTGAAAGGAAAAAAATGCCAGATGGTATAGATGACTATAGGAGAGCTAAGATTCTTTTTATTGACTGACTTGGCATTAAGAGGATCTGAAAGCTTGGAGGAAATATGTTTTAAATAAATATATTTTAACCGCAGAAATTCTCTTTTATAGTCAACCACCCAGCCCTAATTTTGGGAGGATAATAGATGATAGATGATTCTGGAGACATGGCCAGGCCCACCATAGCAGTTCAGGCACAAATCTTTTCTTTATCTAGTGCAGAAAATATTAGAAGCTCTCCTGCTGTTTCTAGATTAAAAATGCTGCAGAATTTCCCTACTGAATTACACATCTATAAACAGCGTGTATTTTCTCACACCTTCTCTAGCGCTGCATATTATCAATTATTTTAATCTTTTTGTCAATGGTGACGAGAAAATGCTATCTCATTTTAACCTCATTTGCATTCATTAGGACTGATATTGAACATCACTTATAAATAAATTAACCATTCATATTTCTCTTTATACTTACACCTGTTATTGCCATCTGCCCATTTTTATAATGGACTCCGTCCTTTTATTCACTTATAAAAGCTCTTTGTTTAGTAACAAAATTAGGTTGTGCTCATCAAAGCTGATTCAAAAGCTTAAACTTTCATAGAGCTTAAAGTTTATGTGGGCTATCAGACTGCCCATTCTGCTAGTATTCTGCATGTTTAAAAACCTTCAGAATCCTCCCTTCTTGATCTTAAACCATTTAAAAAAAAAAATTAAGCCTAGATTGCTAAATTAGGAAAAGTACCCAAACTCGACCCTGATCTCTTCAAATTCATGTGTCTTTTTGGTGACTTGACGTCACTAATCCGCACAGAAATATAGAGTGAGGGAGTGCTTGAATGCAGTTTCAGCCTTTCCTTTGGAGTTTCTAAGTTCATATCTGGGGTGGGGTGGAGGAGGAATGTTGAAAGGTCAGATCTCTGACGGGTGTTGCCATCTTGACCCTCACACTCTGATCCCTTTAAGGGAACATGACAACTCAAAGTGACCATTATGTTTTTATGATATGAATTGTATCCCTCCAATTTTGTATGTGGAAGCCCTAACTTCCAGGACCTCAGGATATGACCATATTTGGTGATAAGGTCTTTAAAGTGGTAATTAAGGTAAAATGAAGTCATGTGGTGGGCCCTAATCCAATATGACTGGTGTCCTTATAAGAAGAAAGGATTAGACACAGACAGACACACAAGGAAGACTATTTGAGGACACAAAGGCCATCTGCCAGCCATCTGCCAGTCAAGGAGCGAGGCCTCAGTATGAAACCAACTCTGCCAACACCTTGATCTCAGACTTGTAGCTTCTAGAGCTGAGAGAAAATAACTTTCTGTTGTGTAAGCCACCCAGGCTGTGGTACTTGGTTATGGCAGCCCCAGCAAACTAATATAATGTCCTATGGAAATTACCATAACCTTCACCAACTGGCTTGGAGGTCAAGTGTTAACATAGGAAACCATAGATTAAAAAACATCTGTCCTGAGCTATGAGGAGGTATACTCTACTTATATCATCTCCAGTAACTTATAAATGAAGAGAGTGCCCAATTGAAAGACAAACATTTTGGGTTTATAACTTCCCCAGTTTTAGGGAATGTCAAAGCCTTCGCATTCATAGCCATAGTTAAGCACTTTTGGGCACATGCCTTCCTAAATGGGTTTCCATTAGGCCCCCAAGGAGTTAGGTCCCATGTTGAGAAAGTGCCCTTGGATGAAAGGTGTGAGGGTCATATCTCAGCAAGTCAGTCTGGTGGAAAGGGTATGAGAATGGGAGTCAGAAGCCCAAGCCTCACTCTTGATTCTACCAGAAACTTTCTGTGTGGCCTCAGGCAAATGAACTTACTTTTTTGGACTTAGGATGCTTATGTGGACCTCATGAATGGTTTTCAGAATCAGTTCTATGGGGCTCCGTGGATGGGTTTTAGTAGTTCTGCAAACTTTTCATTTCAATTTTCTTTGTGGAATACATTTTATTTTAAAACACTGAAATAAAAAAAACACACTCAGATGTGTTTTATTTCACATTTTAACATATCTAAGAACATCATCATATTAAAATGTGCTGCTAGGTTAACTTATTTGAAATGAACATCAGAATAAAATTCTGCCATCTGGGTGCACACATTTTTGATGAGGGATATTGATATTCTTCACTGGTATGTCTGTTTGTCTCTCAAATTCTCACATGACTGCTGCATGTCTCCACTGATGTAAACTTGCACAAGTGTGTTTGTGACCACAGTACATTTGCACCTGCTCAGTTAAGTGCCAGATCAAGTTTATTCACATTTGTTCTCCTCATGGCATAAGACTTGTTTGTACACCCACAGCTGAGTCTCTCACATCTTGAAAGCATCACATTAGAGCTAGGATGAATGCTTCCTTTCTGACTTTATGATTAGAAATGCAAGAATTTATTGGGTGTTACTGACAATTCAACTTTGAAGCAGATATTTTCTATTACTTTTCTTGCAAGCTCCAGGATAAGTTTAGATGAGTAGAAACCCACGCTGTATGGCAAGTTGTTTTAAAGTTAAACAACACAAAAACTATTAACACTTGCAACTACTTAGCTAGATGACTCTGTCTTTTCTAAATAATGTTCAACTAACCCAAAATAAAATAATAAATTGACGCTGAGGATAATATGATTGTGATTATTCCAAGTTTTTACATTCACCAAATCAGTCTTAGAGTTGTTAGTGATATATTCTATATTATTTAGATGGCATATTTGAAGTCATGAAATAAATATAGCCTAGCGAATTTGTGCTTTATTTGTCTTAAACATTAGAATTTTTATTAAGGATACCTTTGCTGTAAGGCAAACCACTAGGTCAGATAACTTCCAAGATTCTTTGCAGCTCTAACACTCTTATCTTCCAAGGTGGGTGTGAGCTGGATGCAGGGAGCACGGAGTCAAGGCAGTGAAGGGTGGCTGCCTAATCATCAATCTGTCCAGCTGGGAGCGTCCCTCCACTTTTTTAACAGAGATGACTGTCTAGGTACACACCTCCACCCCTTCTGGGGCATTGCATCTTTTTGGGATTTCAAATGTACAAATGAATGGTCCAGGGAAAAACCACATGGTATATAGAAAGTTATCAAAGAATGCTAGAAAGATTTTTTAAAATACTATGTTTACAAGGTATAGTATAATTATTTTGAAACTTGCTAGAATTCCATTAAAATGTGTTGCATTTTCCTGGTCACCTCCTCTCTGAAACAAGTCTCTTCTGGAAGCAATATCTGATAGGGTGTGTGGGAAGAGCGGGGCCTTGGGCTGGGGCCCAGAGCGGGTGGGTATGCTAGGCATGGGGAGTGGTGCAATTCTCTTATCGCTGGAAAAAGGAGCTGGGTATAGTTGGAAATAGAGGCCCTGGTTTGTTTCAGCTGCCACCTCTCTCCACCAGAGCTTAACATATTCCAAGGTCCTCCCCGAGTGTGGGACCCTGTGGCCTCGCCATGGCTACTGGCTCTGGAAGTGGAAAGCCCCCTGGGGCCTGCCAAGCATGATAGATAGAAGAGAGAAGAGCTGGGGTTGCACATTTGATGCATCTGCCACATTCCAATGACGTCCCCCTTTAAGATGAGAAGGGTTGAATTTTGAATGCTAGAAGCTGACAGTTCCCAGGAGTTGCCCTGGGACTATATTCACCCACTGGGATGACTGGTTTTAGGACCAAGTATTTTGGTTGGAGGACAAGTAAGGTTGAGGTGGTGCTCTTGTGTTCTGACCTTGGTTATTGTATTAATGAGGATGAACATTCACCTATATAAAATAGAGATCCCAAACAAAAATGTTTCAAATAAGACAGACTGTGCCTTTCTCTCATAGAATAACCTGAAATCAGGAGGTCCAGGAGCTATGTTCCACAAGGTTGTCCAAAGACCTAACTTGCTGTTTCATTTTGTTTTTCATCTTCAGGGTGTTGCCCTTATATGAATGATATGATACTAAATGTCTTTCCTACGTCCATGATCTAACTTCCTAGTGGGCTAAAGCAGCCCAGCCCAGGCTCTCCTATTGTTTCTTCTATGCAAAGCCTTTCCTAGTTTCACTGTCCCCAACTTTAATAAATGTACCCTCATAGTCACCTGGACTTGTGTTGTGAAATCTTTCCCGAGCGAAGTCAGGAACTCACTCACTACCAGCGGCTCTAGGCAGACCTGCTCAGGGCCAGGTCTCCTGTCGCTGTGACAATTGGCTCTCAGTACTGGAAACTGTAATTTAAAAACACTTTCAAATAATTCAGATGTGTGCCCAGCATTGAGAACCACTCGTCTAGGGTATGAGGACAGGAATGGTTGGCTGAGGTGGATCAAAGAAAATGATCCATTACAGTCAGAGGCCAGAGGTCTGGAAGAATAACCTACGTTGAAGTCATTAGGAATGGTGGCAGGGTTTGTGGTGGAGATAATTCAGTGAGTCAGAGGCTAAAACTGGGAGGTTGGTACAGCTTGGAAGAGCTTGGGTGTTTTAGTTACTCTGGGCCAAATCTCTGGCCCTATCTCCTCTTAATTGAGGGTCAATGTCCAGGGATGAGACTGCCTCTAGATAAACTTCCAACCCATCTCCATCTTTGGTTTTTATTATTTGTGTTTACGGTTACTCTTCCTCACTGCTGATGTTTGGGGAAACACATATGACTCAGGGCCTCTGAAATGTCTTACCCAGATCTGATTTTCTTGAGAGCTGACTCCATTCCTTGATATTTTCCAAACATTAATCTTTTCCCTGTACTCATCAAAAAAGTTTCTTTCTCTTGCCCCTCCCCCTCAAGGCTCTCATAGGGGGTTGATAAGTCCCAGAGGCTCATTCCTACCTCCTACCACCGGCAATCCCATATTCTAGCACCTAAGGGAGGACAGTCGGGTACACAAAAATCATTCAAATCCTCTCCATATCCAAGTCATTGCGTCTGATACTGCCCAGCTGGCAGAGAGTCCAGGCCATTTTCCCTGAAAGTTTCATTCTCTCTTTCATTTTCTACGTGCGTGCCAGTGTGGGCTATTTAAATCAAATTCTTCTCTATAGCTGAGCACAAAGCCCGCACACTCCTGGTTTTGCTCTTTCCGAAGATAATTTCTGCAGTTTAATGAGATCTGAGAATGAAGTCAGGCGTGAGCAGGAGAAAGGTCACAGTGTGTGCTCAAAGGTATATTAACTCCTGTTGGAGCTGACATCGGTCTCCTTCCAACAGGGCAAAATTAAGCAGCAAATAGTAAATACGTTCAATGGCACTTTATTGCAGGTAGGACCATTTACAATGAAATAAGAATATGAGAATGGTTTCGAAGAGCAAATGGAAGTGCTTCCAAACAGAACACATCTTACCGGTTGGAGTGGGAATGCCATGCCAGTCAAGGTTAATGGGGAAATGGTTAATGAAGGGTACAGATTCCAAAGCTGCAGGATGCCGTATTGTATCTCACAGAGGTAATTAATACTCTGGGCCCTGGCTAAATGGACACATTGCCCGCAGCAGACAACGTGAAAGTCTGCACACCCTCTAGAGAGGCGCCTCCGGGTGCGCTGTGACTCACCCGAGTACTGACAGGAGGCGCTACAGGCCGTTTCCACCCCCTTTCCCTCGGAGTCGGTGTGGTCCCCTGGGGAAAACACCAGGCTGGGAGGAAGGAGGGGGTTCCAGCCCAGGCTCCGTTCCCAGGGCGTGATGTGTGACCTTGGGCAAGTTATTCGAGCTCCTCTGTGGCTCAGTTTCCTCACCGGTAAAATGAAGGGGTGGGGTTAAATAATCTGTAAGAATCTTTTCTGATTTAAATCCTGAGAGCCTCCACACTTCACTGCCATACCACCATTATCACTCCCGTCCTTCATAACTGTGTTAATGTGGATGTATCTGGGGAGAAGAGTGTGTCTATAAATACAGATGTGGGCGGCCATTTACCTGTATTTACCTGGTTGTGGCACATATGTGTCTTTGAAATAACACAGCCTTAGAGATGTATGTCAAAAGAGTTTCTGTTTCTTTGTTCTTGTTTCTAAACCCTTTTTTCATTCCCCCCCCCCCCAAAGGGTTAGCTAGCAGGGGTGAGGTTACCTGCAGAATTAAAGTGCATGAGATTAAGGTGAACTTGGGTGAAAGGGTTCCCTTAGCTTGTCTGCTCAGGATTACCTGGCCCTGAGCAGCACCTTCTTTTGTTTCCTTTGCTTTCTCTGAACACCCCAGGTGGGAGAGGAAGGCCAAGGCTCTTGTCACGGCAGGTGAGGCAAGGACTGGGGATCACGTAACAGCCTTTGCGTTGAGCTGTCTCCTCTGGCTGCCTGGAATCTCCTTTCGCCTACTTGAGTCAAGGGGCTTAAAAGTAGGACATTTGCACACACTGATTTTTCGTCCCAATGATCATCATATTGACAGGCATTGCTTCGACGGAACAGTTTTCTCTCTGTGGTCAGGCCTGTGTGTAGGTGGCGCCCCGAGGGCAGATGCCATTCTCATCCCAGCCTCAGAACTCACTCATTGCTGCTTTTTAAAATTCCCAGGTGCACCTTGCTTGTCTCTCCCTTCTCACCTGCCCTGAACCCTCTTTTCTGTCTTTACTCTTTCCTTGCCCCTCAAAAAAGGAAAGAAAGAAAGAAAAGGAGGGAGGGAGGGAGGGAGGGAGGGAGGGAGGAAGGAAGGAAGGAAGGAAGGAAGGAAGGAAGGAAGGAAGGAAGGAAGGAAGGAAACGAAAAAGCCACCTCTTCGAGGATGTCTGGCTAGAAGTTATTCATGCTCCTTATAGAAAATTTAGAAATACCTTTCTTTTGCTGTGAATTAAATAGCCTAAAAAGTCCTGCCTCATCTCAAATCTGGGGCTAGAGGGGGCCCAAGGAATGACAGCTTTACACACAACATCTCCAGGTCCCACCTCCCTCCACAGACAAAGGGAGGGAAAATCTTGGAGGGTTGGCAGCTCCGGAGCCAAGTTACCGCACGACACTGACAGCTGCAGAATTGTACCTATTGATTGCGGTGTAGGAGTGAATGTTTCATCAACCTTTAATTGAGCTGATTTCTAAATAGAACAGGGTCAGCTTTTGCTGTGCCGCTGGGTCTAAATAGCTGTGACTGAGCTCTGATGGACACTGCTTTAACAGACCCTCATTTGGAAAGTTTTTCACATGCTATTGGTTCTAGAACATTGATCCCCAGCTGAGAGCGTTCATCAGAATTACCTGGGGGCATGGTTAAAAGTATTGAAAGTGGTGTCTTTCTCTAGCCGATTCTCATTCAATGTTTAGACAAGAGGCTGGGTAATTGTATTATTAATAAACTTTTTTTTAAAAGAAATTTTAATGAGCACTAATGAATACTCAGAACCCTCTGGAGGATTTCATTGCAACTAACAGACAAAGTTAGCAAGTTAAGTGGCCAAGAAATGCTGGAATTGTGAAATATTCATATCATGTCTTTTTTTTCTGTGGGAGGGAATGTGGTGGCATGGAAGTGACAAGGAATACATTAGCACTCTCTTCGTGTACTTTCCAGAGTAAGGACATTGCTTTCTTGCTTTTATTGCTGCGTTGCTTACTTCATTTCAAGGAACAATTGGACTTTCTTGGAGACGCCCATCATTTAGATAGAGTGTCCCTTCAGACTCCATCAGGAGGGACAATACCCAGACATCACTGTGGACGTGTTGATAAATCCAGAGTCCACTGAAAAAATAAATGGGATTTCATTGCATAACGCTGTCATGTGGGGTGACCTCCTCCCATTGTCATGTTGGGTGGATACTCAGACAGTTCTGATTTTGATTTCTTGGTAATTGCTTTCTCATGGATTCTGACTTCTTTTGGGGGGGTGGGGATCCCAAACAGATGCCTCCACCAATCGCTTGTTGCCATTCTCAGTCTCCCTCCAAGCCTGACTTGTTTCTTATGAAGCCACCACACACTGGGCTGAGGCCAAGGAAAAGCAAGAGGCCATTTCATCAAAATATCCATGATGGAAAAGCCCATTCTCATTCTGAGCTTGTTTCACTTCTGTCTCACCTGACCTGGAGGGCCAGCACCAGGGGTGATGGGAGAACATGCGAACGCTGGCTACTGTGACAACGTCCTGCGTCCAGTGACTCTGTTCTGTTTACATTCCTGTTCTGCTTTGCCTTTGAAGCTGCCCCTTATTGGTGGGTTGGGGGGCCCTGTGGCTCCCATGCATTTTAAAGCTGCGTCCCCCAGGGTTTGCCCCAGCGATGGAGACCTGCACTTTGTCTTTTAAGCAGATAAAAAGAGAGGTCAGTCAGAAGTAATTCCCCTACTCCTCGTATAAACAATTTAACTGCTGCAGCAACATACTTGCTTGGAATTACTCCCTCAGATTCAATTCCCTTTTCCTGCTCCACTTGTAAAAATGGTTAGTGTCCTCTATAAACTGCAGCTCACCAAGGTGCAGGGCTTGCTGTGCGGTTGTAGAATAAATGTTAATCTAATACAGGTTACTAGGTCAAATGCAATCACAGGCTTGTGGGAAAAGCTTAATACTGTTCTGCTTCTCCTAACACAGTAAACCTGGATATTATATGATAGGTTAAACACCAGTGAACCATGGCAAGAATTTTCTTGAAAGTAGGATTTAGTACAAAGGAAACTACGTTGAAATGGTGACCTGGGATTGACTTTGCTCTCCAAGAGAGCATTGTGAGACGCCGAAGTGCACTGTGAAAATGAACTCCTTAAAAATGTGACGTTCTAGAATTCCTTGCTCAGGGGACAAATGCTAGTTGGAGCAGCTGTGACACATCTAAAGGTTTCATATGTTGTCAACTATGACTTCAATTCCCCCTCGTTCCCCAAAATTCATGAGTGCAGATACACAGACACACACAAGCTTTCCTTATGAAAAGTTAATGTGGCGTTGGATGGCCCTGTTAGAATTTGGATTCCGACTTGAACATCAAGTAAACACAGCATCGGGCGGGCTGAGCATCTGTGGGCCAACTGCCTTGAGAAGACTCTACGCAGATCTTCTTGGTGGTGGACTCCTCACTGTTTTATGTGGATGTTAGTGCATTAAGTGTTCCCAGCCTGTATTTGTGATCAAATGCCAAAATTGAGATCTACATTTGCTAGCAGATGTATAATAAATGCTTCAGTAAATGAGCATCAGATTTCAGGGGAGCTGTAGAGTCTGGTTTGTGGGAACACTTAGGCTCTATCCTTCATTGAGACAGGACCAAGCCAGGACTAACTTTGCAAAGTCTTGTGTTCTCAAACTCTCATGATTAGCCTTGTAATTGCAGCACACCATTTTTCTCTTAGCTTTCTACTGAGTCCGGATTCAACAAACAATTACAGCAAGGAAAGGAGTGATGACATGCAGGCTGGAACCCACCTCTCCTCCTGAAAGCAGTTGAGCATGAGGCTTTGTGTCTTCTTTTGGCTCTGGAAAAAAAAATTCTTACCAGGCTCCAGGGATTTGTTTGACTTGTGAGAAATATATTTGTCCATTTACAGATGTGGCAAAGCTCTCGTGTGATTAAGCTAGATCACTTAGCAGGTTAGCCGACGTAGAGGGTGCAGACATTTGATAAAGGGCCTGTCTCTCTGCTTGGGTCTGTAATTAAATGACTGAATTAATTGGGTAATGCATCCCTGGATGCGTATAAAACTCTAATGAAAGTCTTCCCAGGTATGTGAGTGACCCTTAGGAAAACTGCATAAAAGGATAGGTACAAACTAGATGTATATTTTGGTAAAATCCATTTTTTGAATTCTATTTAAAAATTTAGGCTTTTTAGGAAACAAACCCAGTAACTGCATTTTATTCCTAAAGCCAGTTGTTGGCAGGAATAGAAGAGATGCTATGTGGTTAATTTTTGTGCTATGGCTCTGCATGGCCATCATCTCTGGCCAGCCCATCGTAATCCCTTGTAACACTGTCCCTTCTATGCCGCGGGCAGGAGGCTGGCCACTTGGACTCGGAAAAGCTGGCTGGAGGGAGGCAGCTGAAATGGGTTCTTATTCAGATAATTTCCCTGCAGCCCAGTATTAGAACTGGTTCCTTCAACAGAAACAGGACCCCAAGCACTTCCATTGCCTGGAAAATGTCAAACACATAATACATAGATGACTTAAAATGCCCCAGGTCCCTTTTCTCTCTTTACTGCACACTGAATGGTCAGGTTTTTCTGCCTCTTTAGGACCTCATTTTGTTCCAAGTTTTTCTTTGAAAAGAAGTAAAGAGGAAAACTTACCTTTCTCCACAGCTTCTGTGCATTCATGAGCGTAGAATGTTGACAAAAGCTATACTATTGCATTCTTTCGTTAGGAGTTTGATCCACAAGTATTGCACTGGGGATATGCACAGTCATTCAAGTTAGTGGAGACCAATCTGGCAAGTTTTCAGGCAGTGGCTTGCTTGGGATAAAAATGCCCCAGAATGGCTATGTTTTAGGAGGCCACTGACAAAGCTCAGAATGGAGACTTGCCTCTGTGTAGATGTCTCTCCTGTGAGTGACCATGGCGTTAAGTGTCAAATGTAGCTTTGCCACCTCTCAGCTATGTGGCCTGAGACTACCTGAGCACTTTGTGCCTTAGTGTTTTCTTTTGGTTTGTTTGTTTGTTGTTAATCTTCACCAGAGGATATTTTTTCCATTAATTTTTAGAAATTGGAAGGGAGAGAAAGAGAGAAGCAGAGAGAGAGAGAGAGAGAGAGAAGCATCGATGTGAGAGAGACACATCAATTGGTTGCTTCTCACGTGCACCCTGACTAGGCAGGGGAACCAACCTGCAGCCCAGGTACTGCCCTTGATCAGGAATTGAACCAGTGACCCTTTGATGTGCAGGCCGATGCTCTAACCACTGAGCACACTGGCCAGGGCAATGCCTCATTTTCTTCAGGTGCAAAATGGGAATGATATTATCTAGCTTCCCCTTTGTATCTTTATGACAAATGGGTCCTGGGGCCTGCCGGCCTGTTTGCAGCAATAGGTCATTAGCCTTCTCATTCCCCCCCAGGCTCCTATTGCACTCCCTTTTCTGTGTCTCTCAAGACCCTTGACTATGTCTCTTGTTTTAAGCCTTTCTCCTACCCTTTGGACTTAGTTTTGTCATTGGGTTTTTCCAATTTTCCCTAGTGACACCTAAGCCCTTACTCCTGGCCAAGCTCTGCACCGGCCGGCCGGCTGGCCTGGGCAATTCGGAAATCACCCCATAGGGCTGGTAGGAATGTACTGGAGGATTGTGTGTGGGAACCTAATACAGAGCAATAGGTCAGTCTTGGTCTTCATTTCCTTCCCTTTCCCAAGAAACACTGTCAATGACCAGATGAGGTATTGGGAACAGTCACTTAGAATCTCTGAGTCTGTGGAAAATAGAAATAATAATGCTCACTCCACCAGGTTAGGGGAGAACCAACAAGATACTGTAGGTTAGGAAGTCCAAGTCCTGTCATCTTACACCAAAAATATTAAGGCCCCACTCAGCCAACTCCAGGGATGGAATTTGAGAATCAGAACCTTCCAAGTGGTGAAAAGTATTTACTATCAGAGCCAGCTTACCTGGAAGACACAGTAGGCACAGGGCAGAGAGCTCACAATGATTTTAAGGGCCCACAAAAACATCTTAATTTCTTCCATTAAATCAGAAAAATAAAAGTAATTTTTTTAGATAGAAAAAAATCTTTTTATATATAATGTCAATGTATGCATTTTTATAATTATGCAGTTGCAAAATATAATTTTTTATTTTCACCTGAGGATATGATTTTCATTGATTTTTTTAGAGAGAGAAGAAGGGAGCGGGGGAGAGAAACACTGATGTGAGAGAGAAGCATCGATTGGTTGCTTCCTGCAGGCACCTGGCTGGGCATCGAACCTGCAAACTTCTGATGTATGGGACAATGTTCCAATCTACTGAGCCACCTGGCCAGGGCACAAAATATAATCTTTAGTATTTTTTGTTTACAAAGAAAGGGGCCCCAAAGTCACAGTGCCCATGTGCCCCTGAAGGTCATATGCGGCTATGACTGTATGATTGCCTTAAAAATATCAATGACTAATGCACATATCATCATTTTTTAGTGGTATTATTTATTTTTTTAAATTTAAGGATAGCTGGTATATAATATATTAGTGATATTAGTTTCAGTTGTACAATATAGTGATTTGACGTTTTTATACCTTATAATGTGATTACCCCACTAATTCTAGTAATCATCTGTCACCATGCAAAATTTTCACAGTATTGTTAGCTATATTCCCCTTCACTTTTATCACCCATTCCCCATCCCCTCTCTTCTGGTAATCATCCCTTTAGGCTCTGTTTCTATGAATCTGTTTTCGTTTTGTTTTGCAACAACATGGATGGACCTAGAGTGCATTATGCTGTGAAATAAGTCAGACAGAGAAAGACAAATACTGTATGATTTTGTTTATATGTGTAATCTAAAAAAAACATAACAAACAAATAAAACAAAACATAGTACCATTTTAAAACAGAAGTTCCTCTTTTCTTTCACGAACTAGGAAGGAAATCAGAGATAAGCAAAGTTGCTTAACATGGGTGACTTCCAAGCAAGAGTGATGGTTACCAAAATAAAATGTGTTTTTTCCCATACCAGGGAGGCATTTGTGGGTAAGAAGGCCAGCCTCTGAATGCAGAAAAGTCCTTTAGCTGCTCCATTTGTACTTGATTTCCTGTGACCAGAGAACTGATGTGGGATTTACTTGCTATCAGGCCAAAAAGGTTCAGGGACTGGGTAAAGCATGGGGAATTTTGCCAAATGTGGAGAGAGTGAAATTGGTAATCCAGGACTCATCTTGCCTCGACTCCTCAGCCTACAGTTTCCAGGACACAGGGAATACAAATGTATTTAGCTCCCATTGAATAAGAGGAGAGAAACCCAGATGCTCTCTTACCGAAATTATTTCCCCTAGTGTGGGAATCAAAAAAGGGCTTGCAATCGGGGAATCAGAATATTCTCATCAAACCTTTGAATTACTGCAGGTGAGGTTCAAGCCTCTGTTCCTTCCGCCATGTCCTTCTTCCTTGTATTAAATCCCCTGGAGAGGTGCTTTCCCCCCAGACAATTACAGCCCATCTCTAAGAGAAGGATGGCTACTGTGTGCAAAGCCATCCCAGCGAAGAGATCCGGGTTCTAATTTCATCACAGCGTTATGAGACTGATCAGTTTCTTTATATAAAACCTTAAAAGGGCTCCATGGACTCTTTAAGCCAAAAAAAGGGCTTTTGAAAGCAGTTCAGGAAATTGCCGTTATGGAAGCGATTTCCACATGTGTCTCTCAAGATCGCAGCCTCTCTCTTTAGGTGCTGATCTCTCCTAGACTCTAATAAGAAATGAAAGAACAGCTTAGTTTCCTTTTATAAAGAGGCCCAATTAAAGGGAAAAAAGTCCCCAAAGAAGTCTGTATGCGGGCACGGCGTGCAGACCATTAGCTTTCTTCCCTTGGCTTGCAGGCCGATCTGTATTCTCAATTTGCTATGAGTACCCCGTTCCATCTAGGTCAGGAAGAATTACGTGTGTATAGCTGAAGTGGAGTGCGGATTTTAAGTAGAGCATGTGATCCTAGGAATGCAGAAAGATGGTATAAATTTGCATCTTCTTAAGAAGGGACCCTCTCTAAAAACACTGAAACCATTTTAATTCAATAAAATAAAAAGGAAAGGGTGGAAATCCCATCCGAAGTCTTCGCACCACCTTTCCTTTTCATTTGAATAAAGAGTTATAAAATCATCTGCCCAGCTGTCAGATGTCTTGGGCAGACGTTTTGAATTGTAGTGCACACTGGAACGAAGGCTGAAATCATGCTCTGGAGGCAAGCTTTTGCTCCTGGGGAAGGAGGCATACCCTTCCTCCGGGACACCTTTCGGCAGGGAGATTTGAAGCTACCCCTGGGGCAGAGAGGCCAGTGCTCCGGGCCTGTGGTTAAGGTGGACACAGAGCGCAGCTTTTCCTGGGCATCGGGGCCCCTTCGACGCCGCGCTGTGGAGCAGAATCTTGGGCTTCTCCCAGCAGGGACACCAGTTACTTACTGGAAACCAGCATGTGGCTCATTTGGTGGTATTTCTTAAGCTTCTGCTTTTGAATTTCTATGAGCCTTAGGCTGGGGCTGTTTCCCCCTTCTCGAGCTTTGCCACTGGCTGTGCAGCCCACAGTGGAGTCAGGTTTCTTGGAGCGGGTTTCCTGTTGGTCACGCTCATCTTCTGTCCCCAACTCCTTGTTTGCACTTCGAAGCCGTAGGGAGACATATACGGATAGACACACTGCTCTCAGGACTCTCCTGACGAATTCAGGGTAATGGTTTAAAGAGAGCATTTACTCTTGAAGTGGGTCCTGGGGATTTAAGTTAGTTCAATGTCACAGATATTTTTGAGTGTCCACTGAGTGAGGCTCTGTGACAGGTGCCGCGAGTAGAGGGGTGAAGGTGTAGCTCTGTCCCTCAGGGGTATCACGATCAAGTAGGGGAAACAGAAGTGTGTGGAAGAACTCGGGTGCCTGGAACTGCGCCCTGTGGGGTCGCACAGAGAGTGCGCCTGCCGGAGGAGGTGAGTGCGCAGGCACAGGGGAGGGTTCGAAGGATAACAGGGTTGCACCGCGGAGCGAGGGTGTGAGGTGAGGGCATTTGGGGTGAAAGCAACAGGAATGAAAAAGCATGGGTGCCTGAACCAGCACTGCGAGTGTGCGTGTGCGTGTGTGTGTGTGTGTGGGGGGGTGCAAGGTAATATAGACCTTGTGTACTAGATGCTGCCAGAGATACAAAGACAGGTCAGACTCCAGGACCTCCCAGTCCAAAGGATCTACTGTGGAAGACAGGTATGTGCATAAATAACTTTAATATGAAACAGAATACAAGAGATGCTAGGAGAAGGTCCTGTGACATACTCAGGGCGCATCTCAGAGAGATCCAGGACGGAAAAGTTTAACAGGAGCTAGCATGATTAGATCCAGTTAGAAAAGCCAAAGATGACTTCTGCATTTCAAAGACGGGAGCTCTGAAGTATGAAATAATAACTACAACACATTTTGCTCCTTGTTCAGGTAAAATTTGTAATTTTTTTCTCTTATTCAAGACAACCACATACTGTGGCTTTCCTCACACGTTGGTGTACTTATGTTATGTATCTGCTGTCCTCATAAATGCACATACAAACTAAAGTCAATAAACAAATGGGAACAGTCCACTCTTGTACTGGCTTCAAAGCCTATTGGCAAATAGGTGCCTTCTAAAATAAGTGTTGCTTAACACATATAGAGGGTAAATTCATTTGCAAGTGAGGGAGGTGGTTGGAGTAGAAGCGGTGGACATTTTTTCTTGCAGCCACTGTTGGACCGGCTGGAGAGAGATGCTGCGATAGGCTATGGCCATTGAAGGGAATGATCTGTATGTCACGTTGGGGTAAGTCACAGCTCTAGAGGACAGGAGACTGGAAAATGTATACAATAAGCGTAATGTCTTGAGATGAATGGGAGGGTTGAGTTGGAGACAGATGGCTAAGGGCTATTATTTACTGAGCATTTACTAGGGTGTTAGCATGGCCCTAAGCACATTGTAGATACTAACTCATCTGAAGTTCATAACAACCATATAAAGTAGATCTTATTATCACTGTCACTTTACAAACGGATAAACTTAGGTATTACACTTAAATAACTTGCCCAGTCACACAGTTACAAGTAGGGTGTCCCTTTGCCAAAGTAAGTCTAGGTAAGCAACAACAAAAGAAGAGGGCTCTTTGACCCTAGGGTGTTCCCATATAAAATATTTCGTTTATATTTGAGAAAAAGAACTTTGCAAAACCATGCTAAATTCCCTCAGAGGATCATTTAGAATTTTAAGGCACCATGATCTATTTTTTATTCATAATAATTTCTCATTTTTTAGATGAGGAAAGTGAGGCTGAGAGTCAACTAAAATCATCACATTTGTTGGAGGTTAACAGCACACACAGCACTGTGCTGCCTAGAGAGACAGAATGACACTCCCTAGCTTGTTGGCATAACCAGACTGTCTGCTCAAAGATCATGAAGCAAAGATCAGACATCTTAATGCAGGGCTCTAACTCTGGAAGGGAACCTGGAGGCACATGGGAGAAGGTCTGCTTGACTTCCTAGGGAAGCAAAGTGGAAGTCCAGTGGGCTTCTGACCCAGTGTTCAAAATAAAGAGTTCATACTTCTCTTAAGGTGCTCTGATTGAATGTTCAGTCTTGGCTACCCGCAGACCAGAAATAACATCCCCTTTTTATTCCATAAATTTACTTCTAAGAAATTCTCAATGTACAATAGAAAATCTGTGTTGGCCAGCAACTTGCTTTTCTGATAAAATCTAATACACTTTTCATTTGTTTGATGCTTATTTGGAACACTTATAAAGTTAGTCTGAAAGTGTTTGTGGGGGGGTGTATTGCACAGTGGTGAGGGTCTGGCAGATAACCCTGAGCTGGCTTCAAGTTCAAACTCCATGATGATTTGCTTGTTGTGTAACCTTGGGCAAGATTCTTTACCATCATAAGTCTCAATTTTCTCTCATGTGTAAAATGAGTAAATAATAATCCTTGTACCATACAATTTTGGGGGGATTAAATGAGCCAATGCAGATAAAGGGCTTAGCACTTGCCTGACTCATAATGAGAACTCAATATATCTTCTCTAATTATAACAAACAACATATATTCATTATAAAATCTGTATTGAGTAAGTTCATCATTATTGAAAATATAAATTATAGTAAGATATATAATCAGTCAAGAACAACCAAGTTTTTTTATTGTAAATAGCAAACTTCCTTTTCCAAATTGGGTTTCCAAATTCAGAGTCCCTGTCAGTAGGGCAGAGAACCAACAAAAGTAGTCATGTTTAGGAAACCTTTTATGGAGACTATTGTGTTGTTCAAAAATCAGTCATGTGAAGACTCCTGTGAAAATTTTCTTCCAGAGTTTGGAGTGAGGAAATGACTTTGTCTCTCTGAGGCTTTCTTACATTTAGGAAAGGAAAACCACTTCACTCACAACCCTGTCCATTTTCCTTTGACTGTCAATAAACTTGGTGCTAAGTCTTGTGTTCGGTTGCAGAAATTTGTGTTAGCAATTTCTTTTTTTGGTCTTTTTACCCACTTGAATAATTTTTAACTTTTATGATATTTGTGTCTTATATTTTAAGCTTTCTCAAAACCCTTTTGTAAGTTGAAAGAGAGAAATGTAAATAGAGACCATAAAATAATATCATGTGGGTGATTTTTCTTAGATAAACACACTCTAGGCCCAGTTCCACATATCTGGTTTGAAACATTTTTCTATTTGACCAAAATCTAATCAAAATGGCAAAGTTAATTTTTATATAAATATTTTATGTTTTAATAGAATGGGATATGAAAGTACCACCCTCACAGGCCATTTAACTGCGATGGGAAATTGGTGTTACAAGGGACCACAGTTCAAGGTTGTTATATGCGCTGACTAACCAGGTGGGCACATAACTTGCTAGCAAGCCAAAGACATTAATAATTATAAAACAAAACCAAACAACCCAACAAAAACAGCAGCTAACATTTATGGAATATTATACAAGGTATCCTCATTTACCCTGGTTCATTTATTTCTCATATCAGCCCTGCAAAGTAGAAAACATTATTTTTAGCTCCACTTTATATGAAAACATAGGCTCCAATACTATAGGAGTAGTGTCCTGGCTCTCACAGGAAGTAAGCACCTAGTAAGAATTTAACGTCAGATATTAATTAAAATTCCCAGGTCCTATCCACTGTTGTAGGCTGTTTCCCCAAAGCCTAAGTGCAACAAGCAAGGTTCTCTTTTAATCACTGGCTCATCTAAAAGTGTGTTTGATATATGAGAACAGGAAATAGCAAAGGGTTCCTCAAGTGAGAATTATCTTTCAGTTTTGATTTTTTGAGGAAACTCCACACTGTTTTCCACAGTGGCTGCACCAATCTGCCTTATGACCCAGTGATTCCACTTCTGAAAATAAATCTGAAGAAACCATAAACTGATTCGAAAGAATACATGCACCCCTATGTTTATTACAGAGTTATTTACAATAGCCAAGATTTGGAAGCAGCCCAAGTGCCTATCAGTAGAAGAGTGGGTAAAAAGGCTGTGGTGCATTTACACCATGGAACACTACTCAGCCATAAAAGAGAAGGAACTCATACCTTTTGGGACAGCATGGATGGACCTGGAGAGCATTATGCTAAGTGAAATAGGCCAGTCAGAGAAAGACAAGTACCACATGATCTCACTCATATGTAGAATCTAATGAACAAAATAAACTAACAAACAAAATAGAAGCAGACACACAGATACAGAGAACAGAGCTGCCAGAGGGGAGGTTATTGAGACGCTGGGTGAAAAAGGTGAAGGGATTAAGCAAACAACAACAACAACAACAAAACTCATAGACATAGACAACACTATGGTGATTACCAGAGGGAAAGGGAGGTTGGGAGGTAGAAGAGGGTAAATGCAGGATAAATGGTGAGGGAAGGAGACTTGACTTGGGGTGGTGAACACGCAATACAACATACAGATGACGTATTATAAAATTCTATACCTGAAACATAGAATTTTATTAACCAATGTCACCTCAATAAATTAAAAAAAAAAAAGAATTGTCTTTCAGGTGTATTTTTCCTTTTTTCCTGCCTAAAACCAGGATGTTTTTCTTTGACTTACCTAAACCCAGGATGATCCTTAAAATCGATCTCCTCATAGGTCTTTGGCAAAAGAACATTTTGCAACAACAGTGATCTGAGTCCACTGTTTTGGAAGAGAGTCAGTCACATTTGCTGAAATTGCTACTTTCATGGGTCTATACAATGAGAATGTCAATCTCTAGAGCTGAAGGAGTGAATTCAGACTAAGGCAAGCAGGGCATTTGATGACTTTTAAATATCTGAATGAAGATTCTTGGCTATTGGGTAAAAAACAATGTGACCAGTTTGAGTGAGTCTGTGTGTGGGATGAAGAATGGCCTAACAAAGGAAGGTGGGGCTTCATGGAGACCTAGGACAACCTCCAGGACCAGTTTCATCAACTATCTGATGGGAGGAATGGGTAGCTAGACTCGACTTAGACTCTGGTCCTACCCACATGCAAACTGTATTTCATGCGTCAATGAACTGCTTAGCAGTGGTATGTGGGGAATTCCACTCGTGAGTCGAGTTCTTAGCAAGTTGTCCTTTTATGATTATAAAACAGTGAGTTACCGGAACCCCTCAGGTATTACCACGGAGAAGTCACTGACGTGGGTGGACCCGATCACCATTTTCCTCCAGCACCCTGGCTCCTGGAGGGGGCAGACTTGGATCAGCAGAACTGACAGACCTGTGCCTGCTTCTACTGGCCCCTTCTTACCACCAAGAATGCGGTTTTCCTAGAGACTTCATTGGAAGATTGTTCTGAATGTTACCTTCTGGAGAATGTGTTTCCTTTTAGTAGCCTTTCCAGACACACAGAAACTAACATGCCTAGGCTTTTCTCCTTGACCACTCCTAAATTTTCAGAGTTTGACCTTCTAAGCTCTCATTTGAAACATCAGTCTTATTTTCCAAAGAGGCAAGCAGGAGTTTCACTGGGCAGTGTCAGTTTGAATGAGATGGCCTCTCTAGAAAACTTAGCATTTTGTTTTGTTTGCTCCAGGCACACCCCTCACAGAACCACATTCCTTTCTTTTTCGCTTATGAGCGAACAAAAGTCCTATCAGGAGCAACGAAACCACCTGAACCATTCTTTTTATATTTCCAGAAATAGTTTATGGGGCCACTGAAAGATGTTGATGTTATCTTTTTAATATTCTGAAAATAATCCTATTAAACAAAAAACAAGGGAAACTGTTATGCCCACAAGGCGGAATTACCCAAAGCCGACTGGCAGGGTCGAGTTACTCTACAAAACCCTAGCTGTGCGCGGCTCCTATCGCTCCATCAAGGGCTTGGTGAATGAGCAATAATTTGTGGATTCTGCTCATCTCTCTTTGCGAACTTTGTTCTGTGGAATTAGATACAACTTTGACAAATTAGAAAAGGCTCCCCCATGCCCGCTGTCCCCAGAGCAGCACAGTCCACTGATTGTGCTTTGGCCTTCTGAAGTCCGGCTGTGTCAGGCCATCAGTGGCAACCCGGCCACCAGAGTACGCTTTTTAATAAGAAGGTCTGTCAGCACCAGGTTCTTTGGATCTTCCGACCTCTCCTTAATCCTCAGGACGCACTGACTTTCTTCTCTGTTTCGTTTATGGCAGAAGGCCCCGTGCCGGGGAAGAAATATCTTCTTTGTTTACAGCACAGAGGCAACAAAATTAACCTTTGAGATTAACTGTAAGTGAATGAGGATCACGTTTTATCTCTGCCTAGGACAGGGGTAGGGATTAACACATGCATAGGGAGTGAGCTTGTGGACGCTCGTGGACTTGTGCACCCCCCCATTCCCATTAGAACCCCAAATATCCTTCTGCCCCTGTTCCCTCTTCTTTATTCATGTACAAGTTTCTTCTGGGATGGATAGAGCTAATGAATAATATTCCACTTAACAATTTTTTTCAGTTACATTTTACATTCAGTATTATTTTGTAGTAGTTTCAGGTGTACGGTATAGAGGTTAGACAATCATATACTTTACAAAGTGATCCTGCCGATATTTCAAGTACCCACCTGGCACCATACATAGTTATGACAATATTATTGACTGTATTTCCTATGCTGTACTTTACATCTGTGACTATTTTGTAACTACCAATTTGTAGCATTTTTTTCTAATCTTCAATTCCATTCGAAGGGATGTAAAATGTCAGCTCAATAAGCCTAAGGATACAAACATGTCTTTGGCTAAGGGCACAGGATCATCTTTTCCCAGCGGAATTTTTTAGCCCAGTAGAAGTAAAGAGGGTAGAGCAAGGACCATAAACAATATCACGAAGGCCATGATAGGGGAAGGTGTCTTTGCGTTGGTTTCCATGGCAATGTATTCATGTTTAATAGTGGCAGATGAAAGAGCGGCTGTTCTCCAAGATACAGAGAATATTATGCTGGAAAATAACTCTCTCCTGTGCTTTTTATTGCAAACAAAACCTGTTTGGTAACACAAATACATGAAAGCTCTTCATGTTCATTTTTAACTGGTTATATTCAAGAGGCAGTTTGACTCAATGACGCATGCTTAACAAGTTTTTTAAAGAAAAGTTGACATAGCCCGGCCGGGCATGGCTCAGGGGTTGAGCATCGACCTAGGATCCAGGCGATCGGGGTTTGATTCCTGGGCAGGGCACATGCCCAGGTTGGGGGCTCGATCCCCAGTCGGGAGCGTGCAGGAGGCAGCCGATCAATGACTCTCTCATCACTGATGTTTCTGTGTCTCCCTCCTTCTCCTTTCCTCTCTCTGAAATCAATAAAGATATATTAAGAAAAAGGAAAAAGAAAAGTTGACACAAAAATACAACCAAAATAATAGTTATGAGAGGAGATGGAGGGAGAGGGGGGGAATGGAAGTCAAGTGTCCCTTTTAGACTTTATTCTTGGTCCCTGGGAACTCCTGAAGGGTGGGACGCGATGAGGTCAAGATGGAATTATTGTTGAAGCCTATGGAGCGCTTAGAAATGGACTTTAGCATCCACTACTTGCTGCCGAGAACATAGGGGGCACCTGGTCTGCTGTGCACTCTGCTTTTGGTGGGGTTTTCACCGTCTAAATCCAGCTCAACAGCAACGAGAAATCACCACGGCCACGGCAACAAATCCAGGCGCTGCACTGAAGTGCTCCTGTCTTTCCTTCCTGAAGTTGCTGAAATGGGCCTGGCACTTGGTGGGCAGTGAATCCTCCTGGCCACAGCCACTTCTTGAAACCAGTGGTTCTATTAGAAGCTCATTCTGATCCCAGTTTCTTTATATTTGGTTGGGTTCTGTGGAGTCTGACAACTGTTATCGTCTTGTTGCTTTTCGTCAAACAGGCGTATTTTCTGCTGGTTTCTGTTCTACTCTTTCTCTCCTTTAATAAACAGAACAAAATAAAGCAATATGTCAGCACAGAGACACTTTATTTCTCACTCAACAGTGGCAATGACAATAACAATTAAATAGAAGAGCAAAGGGACCGTGTTGAGGGTGCGAGGTTGGGGTTACATAAAACAGAAAAATAACCAGGTCAGTGCCCAGGAGCCCCCCAGAGAATGATCAGCGTTTCAGGGGAATGAAAAGAGCATGTGTGTTGGGATCCCCTGTTTCCCCATCATCATCACCTAGGGCCAGGTACTTAGCGTGTACAGCATTGGTTTTGGCTGAGGAAAGTGCTGCAGGAAGCAGTTTTTTAAGTTCACTTGATATCTCTGGGAGATAATAAAGATGTTTATTTACAAATAATGCACTTTCTGTGAAGTGCTTTTGTGTAGGCGTTGCGCACCCCAGCAAAATGGCAGGTGCTTTCTTTTGCCTTCGTGGGGAGAGAGAGTGAGTCTTCAGGATGCCTGATTTGCAGCCAGACATTTCACTCTCCAGGAGTGTGACAATGCTTAAGTCCTTTAGCCTCTCTGTTCCTTGGTGTTCTCATTTCTGGAACGGAGTTAATAGTGCTGTAGAGGGACCAGGAGATGAAATGGCTCTGTTTTACTACCTGGCTGCTTTGGAGCTAGCCCTCAAAATGCTGTCAGTGCCACCTCCTCGGAGAAGCCTTCCTGGGCCACTGGGAGGCTGGGAGGCCCCATGCCCGCATTGGTGAGAGCACTTATCATATTCCCTGTGACCCTGGGTTTATCTGGCTATTCCACCAATCTCCTGTAAGCTCCCTGAGGGTAGGAACAGTGATTTTCATCCCGTATCTAATAAAACTTAGAGCCCAGCCCAGTGGCGGCCCTCAGTTGACACACAAGGGCAGTGATGACGGACCGATTGAACTCCGCAGTTTAAAGGGGTGTTCGAAAGGTTCTAGATTTACTAATGTCTGTGTATCAGTTCCTCATGGCAATGTACATACATTGAAGCAAATTTTAAAATTTTAAAATCAATTTTCACATTCTCTTAAAATAGTCTTAAGAGTTCATGAACTGCAAAGAAACTAAAAGTAAAATACCTTTATTGGAAAAAAATTTGGAGTGTCATTTCCCCCAGTTTCTCACATGAACTAAGGGAGGGGTGTAAAGAGTAACGGCTGGATACCGAGGCGAAGGCCAGGGCTTCAGTGGAGCGCTGGGGTCTGTAATCACACCGGTCACGCCCCGCACTCCTCTGTGACCTGCAGAACACACGTCTTTTTATGTCTCTGGGGTGAAGTAAAACATACAAGAGGAAGGTCTTGTTGGAGCATCAGCCTGGGAGGAAAAAGAGCAACAGAAGATAGATTTTGGATTTTCCAGAAGTAAGGACAAGTCTGTAAAACTGCATTGATCTGCCTTCAGGCACATGACACATGTGATAACATGCATGTGAGGGAAAGACTGCATGGCTTTCCCCTCTCCTCTGCTCCTATCTTCCGTCCCTTCACATCCAGTATTTCACAATAAAATTCCCAACAGATAGGGTTGTTGGGCAGTCACCAGCAATGCACTGATTCATGACGTGGGCCAGGCTCTCAGTGTATAATTAAGCTAAACAAAACTGCATTAAAGGAATATGAATAATTTGACTTCAAACCACCAAAACAAGGAGGCTGAGTGAAAGCAAAATCCCTGATCTCACTCACTGGAGCATATTATAGGAGACAAAAGTGCAATCGAGTCATAAATCAGCAGCCACGGCACATGATGCTGCAGAAAGGAAGTCACTCTGGCCTTGGACTTGGAGGAGTTTCAAAGGTAGGAATGAAAGTGAACACTTTGCTCTCCAGCAGAAACAAAGTTCTGTAACGAGGAAATACACTGAACAAAGACACCTTTTTTTTTTTTTTTTTTTTTTTTACTTAAGGGGGTCATGCCTATTTTTGTAGTTATTTTAAAATTTTATTCTATTGCATTTTCTCAGTCTGATCTAGATATGGCACATTTCCTTTGACTCAAAGCTATTTCATGTCAACACCCTTTCACTGTCTCTGAAACCACAATTCAGAGAGTAAATCACATTCCACATCTACAAAAACGTCATGAGTTCTTTATACCCTCTCAATGAAAAAAAAAAGTGATATTTATTCACCTTCGACAAATTTGGAAAAAGCAAAAAAAAAGTGTATGAAAAGGAAAAGGAAATCTATTTATAATTCTACTATCTTGAGGACCTTTAGGTAACCATGGTTAATACTTGGTTCCTTCAAGTTTGTAGTGTGTGTGTGTGTCTGTGTGTGTGTGTAGTTTATGATTGTCACGTTGTATCTATACATGGTACCTGCTTCTTTTACTTCACAGTATTTCACAAGCATTTTACAATTCCTGAAATATTCTACATAAACAAGATTTTTAATTGTTTAATAGAATCTTGCCACATTGGATAAATTATACTTTATTGAACAAGGTTAATGTTTTTAACATTTAATTGTTTCTAATGTTTATTGATAATTTTTACAAAGCAAAGCACCTGAATGAACAACACTACGCTTAACTCTATGCATGGCCCCAATTTTTTCTAAAATTGTGTTAAATTCCAAGAGGAGGTCTTTCATTAAAGGGAATGAGCACTTTTAAGTCTCCTGTTAATATCATATCAAAGATTCATCCAAAGGCCACAAGGGCTGAGCTGCCAGCACTCTCAGCAGCAGGGATGAGCCACATGACCGGCCCTGAAAGAGGGTGTTGTTAAAGAAATACTTCCACAGCAACCTGGGGCTGGGAGGAGATGTGGAATTATGAAATGCAAGAATAAAAAATTCATTCCTTGTTTTCCTCTACGCACAAACAGTGACAGCAGAGGAAAGGAAGAAGAAAATTATGAAAAATGTAACAGCAATCTGAATGTATTTTTCCTCTTAGAACCTGTCTGTGAGGTCTGAAATCCTCTTTAGAGTGAGTATTGGCACAGCAGGGAGGAGTCGATGGGCAGAGAGGTGACCAACCAATTTAAAAATGAAAAGAGCCAAAGCATAGGGGGCTGTGTATCCAGACTTACTAGCAAATGGATATCTTCACTGATAACAGGTTTTATTCAAAATGCCACATACCTCCTTTTCTGAGAACTGCTCTCCCACTCAAAGCTAGGGCTTTGGCACCTAGCAATGAGGTTTGTACCCTTGCCATGGCTGATTAGACTGGCTGGCTCAAGCTAGGGTGTCAAAGAGTTTCCTAAAGACAGTAAGTTGCCTCTCATTTAAGTAGGTGTTCTTTGGTGGCAAGGAATAGAAAACGTGACTCATACTGTCTTAAGCATAAGGGGATTTTGTTGACTCTTGTACCCAAGCTGCTCTAGGAGAGATTTAGGCTGCAGAAATGATTGGAGGGGCCTCAAATGATATCACTGGGATCCAAGCTTTGGCTTTCCTTCCTCTGAGTTGGCTCAACTCTCAAGCTGGCTCCCCTTATGGTGTCACTGGAGAAGGGGTTCTTGCCCCTCCCTCAATATAGAAACCAAGAAAGTAGGTGAAATAGATTCAAAAGAAAAGGGCGACTGTAAACAAGGTGGAAGGAAAGGAGAAAGAGAGGGAGCCTGATGCATCAGGGGAGCACACACTAATGAAGAGTATGGCCCCCCGAAATTCTGCCGGGGTCTGGCTTATATACATAGGGCTGTGTTTTTCACACAGGCCAGAGTAGATTTCTTTGCTTTGCAGGTTCTGGCTGTGAGCTCGCATCCACTGGCGCAGGCACAGAGCAGAGCTCTTTGGGGAGTGCCTGAAGAGAAACTTTCAACTTATCTAGGAGAGGCTTTAAAAAATAACTGAAGAGTATCCCCACCCATTTAAGAGAGACTCAAATCAACCTGTTCTAATGGCAGTCTCCCCTGGGTAGTCTCAAGCTCACATTCTCACTCAGATTGGCCCCCGGGAAAAGAGTGAGTTCGTGTTCCAGCATTCTAGACAAATCTTCCCTGGATCCAGTCTAACTGGACCTGTTCAGGCCTGGGGCCTTTTCCTGAGCCAGTCACTGGCCAGGGTAATGGAATCCACTGGTTGGTTGAAGCTAATTTGAGTTTCCCTCTGGAGCTAGAAGTAAAGTCCATTGCTGGTGAGGTCCATCCCTCATGCACGGCATTGCTGAGCAATGGGAATACTTTTAGGAAGGGGAAATGCATACCACAGAGGAAACCAACAACTGCGCACTAACATTTCCCATGAGGCTGGGACTCTGCCTTGCAAAGGTGGTTGTTATGGAGTGAACGCTATCACATGGATGGAGCAGCAGTAAAGTGGGCAGAAGAAAGCAGGTGGGACAGAGAGGTAGAGACAGAGGTGAAGAGAGAATGCTGATGGATTTCTAAATATTGCCTGCAGTCCTTCCCCAAGGTCTAGTTCTATTCCTGCCCTCTGTTCCTTGAGATGTCCCCATGTCCTTCTAATAAACACCGTCCGTCCCCTCCTCCACTTTTGCTTAAGTTGTTTTGAGTTGTTACCTACAACCACATTTGCACCAATAATGGTTTCTAGAACATTCCCAATCTAGGGTGGAGGCCTGCCTGCCTTCACTGCCTCCTTTGGCTCAGATATGAGTCTTCTGTTTAATAGTCCTGTTCCCTTTCTTAAAGGTGATCTTGTAAGGTGTCTTGGATTAAATGTGGCAAGCAGGAACAGGGAGCAATCAGAGTTGACCATGAACTTGAGACAGGCTGGCAGTCATTTATCATGCCCATTCGATATGGGTGTAGGGAAGACATTTGACTCCATATACTTAGCAGATGTTTATCAGTTCCTTCAGCAGGAATGTTGCAAAAATCTTCAAAGGAGCCTTTCTTTCCCTCCCTCCTGCACCTTGGATGCGATGTTCAGTGAAACATGTTGATTTTTTTTTTTTTTTTAACAAAACCCATAAAAAAATATCCTGGTTGACATGCAATGTTGTGACAAGCTCTAGTAGATTGTGTCAATCATATTGCTTTATGTTACATTAAGTGACATATTGTAATGTGATTGATACAACATGGGATGACACATCATAATGCAAAATATCATCTGGAACATGTAGAAAAACAACAGAAGACTCGAAGCCACTTTAACTTTTTAATTTTTTGAACAGGATGGAGGAAAAGATCTCCTTCATCAGGATAGTTACCTGGGAAAGGGTCCAGGTCATGCTGGTGTTTCCAGGTGCTGTGTTGCTCTTTCCATTGTAATTAAGAGGTGATGTAGAAAACATTTACATTTTCAGGGGACTGATAAACTTTGAGTTTGAACTGAGTGTCATTAAGCCTTTTGGCAATTCTTTCGTAACAATATCTTTCCACACATTAAACTTGCCTTAATAACTTATATCAAAAGAATTCCGTCTACTCATTCCAGTTAATAGTCTCCTCTTTAAAATCTCTCTTTTTTTCCCCTTCTCTTGTTCTACAAAGACTGAGGAAAACAATGCCTTTTCAGATTTCACTGTAAGTTCAATGAGGGCCTTATGGTGTAATATCTTTTAAAATTTTTACTGTATAGTCTTACACAGTGCCTGGCAATAGTCACACTCAATACGTGCTGTTGAATGACTTACCAAAGAGTCTTCATCTTTAATTATATTTTAGTTATATCTATTAGGTAGCATTTAATTGAATATAGTAAAACTCCATGTCTTAGTTTCCTAGGGCTGCTATAGTTTATTACTACAAACTGATGGCTTAACACAACAGGAATTTATTCACTCACAGTTCTGGAGGACAGAAATCTGAAATCAAGGTGTCAGCAGGGTCATGTTCTCCCTGAAGACTTTAGGGGAAGATATTTCCTGCTTTTGGTGGCTCCAGAGTTTGTTAGCTCTGTGGCCACATATCTCTTCACATGACCTCCTCCTCTGTCTCTATACCTTTTCTTCTTCTTATAAGGACACTTGTCATTAGATTTAAAGCCCACTTGGATAATCTTGAGATGAATGATCTTATCTCAAGATCATTAACCTCTTTACATCCGCAAAGACTCCATTTTCCAACTAAGTCACATTTGCAAGTTCCTGGTGGACATATATTTTGAGGGGCCACCATTCAACTCAGAATACCCCAATCAACCAAAATAGTGAGATGGGGGTATGTTGAGGAATTTTTCATTGAGGTTGCAAAAAATTTCTGTTTTAATCTATGTTTAAAATCTTTTCTGTTTATTTTTATGTCTTAATAATTATGGTATTATGAAGATAATTATATGTATCTTTAATAATAGGTGCCTTTATAGTATCACAGGCAGGGTTCCCAATTTAAATATGAATTTTCACAATTAATTGAAGATATAGAGAATTGAAAAAGCTAAGATGAGTTTATTGACCTCAATAAAGACTCTTAAAGTCCTTTAAAAAACATGCCAGCTGACCCTATGTCCTTCCTGAGTGTTCTGTGGGAGGTATGACATCATTTGTCTTTCTGTTTAAGCAGAATATACTCAGGGATTCTGGCTAGTTGAAGATTTTGAGTAAGAAGTACCCATTTGAATCTCTTCAAATGTGAATTTCATCCCTGTTACCTTCCCTTTAGCCCATATTCACCACCTACAGACATAGTTCAGAGAGGAGAGAAATTAATGTTTGGGGTGACCAAAGAAGGTATTGTGGGAGAGGTGATGTGACAAGGGGAGAGGATGGGAAAAATTGTAGCCTCATATTTATGCTTCAGGGCCACTAAATATGCATTCAAAAGAGCACCAATCCTTAAAGTAATGTGGGGCCAGGCCCTTAGAACCAGGCCCTTCATAGCCATGCTGGTCAGCATGCCTCTGGTCCTTCTTTCTAATAGCAAAGCAGCATGACCATAAACTTACATTAACTTTTCTCTCTTTGTTCAATATCTTGTGGTTGCATAGAGTCATTTAATAAATCAAAATCATCTCTGAATTTTCATTGTGGCTACATTGGCTTTCTTTTGAATGGAGTTCAATTATTGGGATGGCATATATTACTTTGAATGATTTCATAGCTCAATCAATACACATATCTTCATAATAAATATTGATGTTTCCTGCATGCCCACACCAGTGTCCCACTCACTCAGACTGGCTGTTAGTATTCAGGCAGCTCTGGGTAATTAATATTTTTATTTTATTCTTCCATTGAACTCTCTCACTCACATCTTCATGTAGCCCTTCTAGAAAGGATGAGAAATTATGAAACAAAAAAAATTGTCCAAAAATTTATTACACTAAAAAGACTTCATGAAAATGTTTGAGAACTAAAATGTGATGTGGAGCTCCATTTATATGGAATAAACAGACTTAACTCATTAAGGACACGAATAGCCTAACAGCCTTTAGTCTTTGAAAATGGCCAGCCAAGAAGAAATAGAATGTTTTTCTAGTAGGTTCAGAAAAGGGAAAATCTTAACTGAATCCTCAAATAATAAAGGTTTCAGCTAAGAAAACAAAAAAAGCCACCTGGGGCATATCTTTTTAAGGTGCAATGAAATCCAAGTACCTGATATCCCAGCAATCGTGCTCCTTGCATTTACTAAGTAAGATTCTTATATAGTCTTACATTTGGTTATATTGTACAGTCAGATATATTCAGTTTAAAGTTCAGTATACAGAATACTACTCATCCGCAAAAAAGAGAGAAATCTTACCTTTTGCGACAGCATGGATGGACCTGGAGAGTACTATGCTAAGTGAAATAAGCCAGTCAGAGAAAGACAAGGACCATATGATCTCCCTCATATGTGGAATCTAATGAACAAATAAACTAACAAAGTGGAGACAGACTCATGGATACGGAGAACAGGCTGACAGCTGTCAGAGGGGAAGGGGTTAAGGGCTTGGGTGAGATGGGTGAAGGGATTAAGCAAAGCAAAGAAAGAAAGATTCATAGACACAGACCACAGTATGGTGACTGTCAGAGGGAAGGGCACTGACAAAATCATCCCAGTGAGGGAGAAAGATCAGAAAAAGAGAGAATAGTTTGGAATTGGAGCCGGAGGCTGAATTGTGGGGCAAAAGGATTTTTGTTTGCTTCACAAGTATGGAAGGTTGTTCCCAGATGCTGGACAACAGGTGTACCCTTTCATTGTAGTCTGGGGGCACCTACTGTGTATACTCAGTGGGGCATTTTAAAAAATATTTGCAAAATATCTTCCCTAGTCAGTTTGTATCAGGTATTGTCCCAATGATTTTATTTTTAAAAATATTTTGAGCTACATTCAGTGCTGATTTATGACCTGTATGAGAACTCCTTGCCAAGGGTTAAAGAAAGAAAAGGCAAGCCCTTCATACATTAGCGGTATCAGAACAGGATTGTCCCTAAACTTTGAAATCCTTTAAAGCGTCTAAGCTTCGAGTCTGATCTCACCTATTTCTGTGCAATTTATTTCAAACCTTTCCCAGACCCAGATTTTTTAAGCTTTCATTTTGTAATTTCCCTACTTATTTTTATGTTCCTCAGTCTCAAGACTATAAAGCAATACTTCTCAGAGTCAGAAAATTTAAAGTAACTAAATGAGAGCCCTGAGTGTACATTTTAAGGCTTCCTATGTTGCCTTACTTCTGGGCATGTATTTGTACCAGTAATTTGATAACAGAGAGCACAGAATGAGGAAAGTGAAAAATGATCCCCATATGAGGGAGTGTGCGCCGCACATTCAGACCTTATCAGCCCCAGCATCGGTTATCTGTTTGAAGAAAATTACATTGCATCTGTCAATAGACTTAATAACTCAGGGCCTGCTATTTGATAGCGGATAAATCACACAAATTCAGGAAGCTGGACCATATGCCATTCCAGTCTTCTATTCTCTGATTCACCTTAATTTTCTAGATGAGTGAAATTATCTAGTCCTGGGCTCAAGATGGCATACATGGAAACAGAGGAATCCGGCCGTCTCTGATGTTAGCCCACGCAGGTTGGGGCTGCCTGGTTATGTCTGCGACCCTGGCATCTAATTGAAATGGGCAGAGTTTGGAAAATTGTAAACCTGGACAATGCAAGGGATTAATGGGTGGAAAATAATAAAGGGCACATGTGGAACAGCTGAGGGAATTGGCCAGTGGGAAACAGTGAGGCTGCGGAAGCCATGGGTTCAGGATCTAAGGGGTAATTCCGCATCTCTATATATGAACCACAAAAGATGGGGGCTAAATAATAAAGATGATTTAGGGCTACTTTTTCCTGCGAGAAGGGGATCCCTCAAGGGCTTTTCATTCCTATTGATCCAGGATACTATCTCGATGTACAAAACCGTTTCTCTGCTCTCAAATAATATGGTTATAGTATCACTTAGTAATGAGTTGGCTATGAGCATTGCATGACATAATTTCAGTGACTGAAACAAATAGGTGTTTCTTGTTCTCAGATATCAAGAAGACCAGATGTAGGCAGTTTCTGGTGTAAATTTGACTGCTCAAGGATGTCATCAGGGACTCAAACTCTCTCCATCTTTTCCCTGTGTCCTCCATACCAGGGCTCGTCTTCATGCTTGTTTCTGGTGGTTACCAGGTGGCCACTGCATCTGTCTCCTCCTGCACAAGACAGGAAGGGAGGGCCTGAGCCATCAGCACCTGCCCCTTCGCACGAGGAGAGGCAAACCTGCTCCAGAGGCTCCCAGTAGACTTTGGCTTTCATCCCATTAGCCAGAACGGCATCACATTGCCATCCCGAACTTCTAAGGAAGCTGGCCGAGCAAGTATCTCTTGGAACTGGGCATCTCGTTGCTTGAAAACAATCAGTTTTGAGAACCAGAAGGGAGAAAAGAATGCAGACCCGTTAGGCAATGAGGAGGGACGCCACAACCATGTATTTAAGATTTACTGTGGAGGGAGAATGTTAGACAACTGTGCTATTTCACATAATTACAGTGATTCCGATAGCGGGGAGAGGGTGGAGACGGGTTAGGGAGATGAATTCAAAGTCCTTCAGGCGATGCTTCTCTTTTGCAGCTTCACCACAGTGGCTGCCATGTGCTAGTACTTAGCAAGTCCTTGCTGAATTTCACACGGACACTTTTGTGAGTTAAAGAAGTGCCTTCGGTATGATTTAGAGGCAAATGTGTCTGTTTTGGCTCCCCTAACTTCTCCAATATCTGAAATCCCCATTCTAAATGCAGGTCTTAGGATATAAGCACGCACTGAAGGCATAAAATCAGGCTAAGGTAAACTTCCCCTGACTCTGAGTTTTTCTGATTGTCACACCTTGGCATAATTTAGCCTTCAGTCCTTACACAGAGGAAAAGGCTTCACTAAATAGTGTGAAAACTTGGTTTTCTGACTTTTTAAAATGGTATTCACACTGCCCTTCCACTTTTTCCCTCCCTCCCTCCTTCCCTGTCTCTCCCTTCCTTCCTTCCTTCCTTCCTTCCTTCCTTCCTTCCTTCCTTCCTTCCTTCCTTCCTTCCTTCCTTCCTTCCTTCCTTCCTTCCCTCTCTCTTCTCTCTCACTCTCTCTTGTTTTCTCTCTCATAAAATAATAAAAGGGGAAAGCAAAGTACTTGATTTCATTTACTTTGGGAGAAAATCCAAGGAGTGGTACCATCATTAGGCAGGTTTACGTTTATACACTTTATCAATAATCATTTTGAGGAGGGAAAAAAGGAAATTCAGCGATGACTTCAGAAAATAAAGACACATCCCTGACAAAACCATGAGCTGCCATAAAACTTCAGCCCAGCGTACAGTTTCAAAGCAGGAATTGTGAAGCAAAAACCATGATTAAGGTCAGAATAATATGAGCTTTGTGCGTCCTATTGGCCCCTGGCCTGTAACCTGACTCCCGCTTCTGTGTCCCCGGCAGTCACTGGGTTCTGGAGGCGAAAGGCCTCTGGGAGGAGCGCTGCGCCTCCAGCGGGGAAACCGGTCTTAGTGACCGGTAACAAAAACAAAACCGAGGTTGGAGTTCAAGGCAATGCATTTTCTGACATATACACAAAATTGTTGAGCTTCTCAGTTGAACGATGCTGATTAGGCTTCTCTGACCCTTCAGACTGACTCTTGAAAATTTAAGTGTGGCTAAGTTTTTTCCTTGACTTTCCCTTTTCATAATTAGATCTCTCTCCCTTCTCCCCACCCCAATCTTCCTACTCTCCTCTCTAGTCCAAGTTTTGGGGCTCACTTTGGGTCTTCCTCATCTCTCCCTCTCACCCTCACCCCTTTTTATACCACAGTCTCCTGCCTCCTTCCTTGGCTCTGCCTGGCCCCCCAGCCTCCCAGGGCCCCACCCCTTCTTCTCTGTCCCTCCTCCATCCCCCCTGTGACCTCGTATCAGGTATTATGAGAACACAATAACCACAGATGTTTGTTTTCTGTATCCTTCAGACTCCATTTTGGGCAGAGACGGAGGTAGAAGCTATTCTAAGTGTACAGATGGATTCAAGCCGCTGAAGTCTTGTTGTCCCATGAGCATTGCAGGGACACTGGATGTGGACTGAGCCGTGGTTGGGCTCTGAGTGCTTGCGTGGGCCTATCAGAGCCTCTGGGGTCTCAGGGTGCTCATTTGCTAGTGGAGGGGTCAGACCAAATAAAATTCTAAGATCCTTAAACTCCATTTAATCATCTGAATTTCCAACAGTGAGGATGCTCCTTATTACCAAGACTGGTTGGAAAAGCGAGACGTCTTGTAAATGAGACAACTATCCCACCTGCCAGTGAATGTCTGGGCAAACTTTGGGGCCCAGTGGGTCCTAACGATAGTGGAAGAGCCCCAAGGAGTATGTGCGTAAGTGTCCTTGTGCCTCTTGGGAAGGGAGATGTCAGGTCTCTGCTGTGGTCTAGAAGAAGGACTCTGTGGTGAGTTGAGTTTGCTGCTGCCCAGAAAGACCCGCTGCCCCACCTTGGACCCCTGCTCCTTGAGCTCCCAGGCCAACTCCAGCATCCTTCTCTGGCCTCGATGCAAGTGGGCTCAGTTCCCTCTGTGACAATAGCTGCCTGTCCTGATATCAATTCATGGGGCTGATACTTACCTTGGGAGGTGACAAGTTGGCCAGCTCTCCCCTCTGCTGGTGAGTTGACAGTCTTCAGGCCAGTCCCAAAGCAACCCAAGAAAACTCATTCAAAAAGGGGGGGGGGAAACAAACCTGGGCCACTTCAGAGATCATATTTTCCTTTAAAGCTTTTGCTTCTCTGCAGATGGTCAAATTGTTCCTGGTCCTCTGTGGTCTCATAACTATTACCCCCAGGGGCCTTCTCTGCCTCTTGCAGGCTGCAAGCTGGGCTGGCCAGAGGCTCCTTCTCTGATACACTTTGCCAGGACCTCCGCCTGTCATTTCTGTGAAGATGTTTCTGCTTTTTTTCAAGGCAAATGAAACTTCATGGACCAAAGACCAGTGCAAGGGAGGGAGTGGGAAACAGAGAAAGGCACTTCTCAGCAGCCGCGGAGGAAAGTGCTGACCCAGCATGGGGCACTGGGACTCTGAGCCCAACGCGGGAGCAGATGGCCTCCGCACGTGCACATTCATCAAGCAGCTTCCTGCGTCAGGTGGAGCGTGATGCCTGGTGATAAGTGCTCAGTATTCAGAACGAGGAATGTAACAGTCTTACTTCCTCTCTCTTCTCTCTTTTGTAAAACAGGAGCAGACATTTTCCATTGCTAGCCCAGATGCTACTATTTCTCTGTTATTTGCACTTTCTGAGTTGAAATGCAACAGATGTTTTTCAAAGGGTTTAAAACTAAATTCCTCGTTAGAGACCATGACAAATAAATCGCACACCTAACTCGAGAGCCTTCCTTTGCTCAGACTCGTGGCAGGTTATGTTTTCCAAGGTGGAGAGGGGGAAGAAGAATTCTGTAATAAAATGATGATGGAAAGAACACAATGATAATCATGGCTATTTATTGGTGGAGCTAGGGTGTCCAGCTACTCCAAGTGGTTTCCCACCTGTTATTTTATTTGACACTCACAGCTACCCCAAGGGGGCAGGTATGATTGCTCCCCTACCTTTTATGAAGAAACTGAAGAACAAACAGGGTAAGGGAATTGACTGCAAACGAAGCTGATCCACATTTAAAGGTAAGAGCTTGATTAGACCCTGGCATCCTGGGGTCTTTGCTTGCACCCACAAAACACTTGAAATGAATTCCTTCAATAAACCAAATTTCTCAGCCTTTACCAACCAAAGAGGTCCCAGTATAAGTAGCACCCACATTTCAGTGGACTTTAGCCCCCCTGTATTATTTCCATGGTCCCCAGGGTGCCTGAGATGTGTTCACCCACGGACTTATTAGTCTTTGCTCTCCTTTAAATATCTGAAGCCACACATGCCTCACTCTTGCCACACAGCTGGGGCCTTTTCTGTGAACACCTTTTCTTGCTGAGATCTTCCAGAAGCTCCAGAGCCCAGCCTTCATCCTGTCAGCCTGTACTCTTCAGACTGCTCTGTGTTGGAGCCAGGCTGTGGTCCTTGCAGGGTGAGGTGGCCCTTCTCCTCAGCAGGCCTTCTGTCTTGTAGGTGTCCCCCAGTCCCTTGCACTAACAGCTTTTTCTTAGATCCTCTCTCTCCTTGGGACCTGAGCTGGGTCCAGATCTCATAGGCTCCTATTGTCCTCTCCTTAACTCAGGTCATCAATTAATCAAAGTTCGATTGAGGCTCACAGAGAACTCAGCACTCTGCCGGCCCTTCCACTGCACCTCTTAAATATTAAAACAACTTGAGGCGTAAATAGTTCCCAGAGGAACAGAACAGCTTAGATGGTCCTAAAGGAGTACTTGCTTGCTCCTGTTAGGCCTTTGCTGACAATTCTCCCAACATAACCAATTGTGAGCTCCATCAGTGGCCCTGCAATGGAGATGAGAGCAGATAGCTACTCCAACTCAGCCATCCGGTTGGTAAGGGTGAGAGGACATCACAGTGAGAGCTGTGGATGCCTTGTCATTCCTGCCATTTCCATCACCATCTCCTCTGCCAGAAGGGTCTTCATTTCTCCCATGTGGCCCAATCTCTCACCTCCTTCAGGTCTCTGCACCAAACTCACTTCATCAATGAGAACTTAACCACCCTATTTAAAATTGCAACCTCTTCATACTAGGCCTAACTAACGCACTTCTCTGCTTATTTTTTCTCCATAGCATTTAAAAAAATACACATAAGATAAAATCTACCATCTTAACCGTTTCAGTAGTGTTAAGTATATTCACATGGTTGTGCAATGAACCTTCACAACTTTTTCATCTTGCAAAACAGAAACTATTCCATTAAATGATAATTCCCCTTTCCCTCTCCCCACAGCCCCTAACCCACTTCTCTGCAATCACTATTCTACCTCTGTCTCTATAACTCTGACTGCTCTAAGTGCCTCATTTGTGGATTCCTATAATATTTGTCTTTTTGTGACTGGTTTGTTTCACTTAGCGTAACGGCCTCAGGGTTTATCCATGTTGTACCACGGGTCAGAATCCCCTTTCTTTGTAATAACATCTCATTGTAAGCATACCGCATTTTGTTTAACCAGCCTCTGTCAGTGGACACTCGGGTTGCTTCCACCCTTTGGCTTTTGTGAATAGTGCCGCTGTGAACATGTCTCTACAGCTCTTTTCACTTTCTTGCGTTCCCAATTAGGTACTTGTTTTTCGTCTGGTGCCTTCCATTAGAATTTGAGGTCAACATTTCCTCTCTGTTTTGATCCTTGCTATGTTCCAAGCTCCCAGAACAAAACCTGGAACAGTGTAGGTTCTCAGAAATACTTGCCGAATGGATTAGAAGGCAGGAAAAGATAACAAAGTAAAAAAAAAAAATCTTTTAAAGAAATCAGAGTAACCAATGCGGTATTAAATGGTCTCTAGATATAAGAGTTATCCCCTTTATCTTCCGGCCGCACACAGGCCAAGCTCTCTTTCTTGTCAGTCTCCTGACAACATGGAGAGCTGAGTGCACAGGCGCGCGGTGGCTGCTGACCTCACCGGTGACACCGTCTCAGTTGTTTCCTCGCAGCGGCTGGTCAGGAGGGGTCTTCAGCCACATTCTTAGGCCAGCAGTCTGATGTGCCATAGCCCTCAAGTCCAAATTTATGTGCGAAGTTAAGCTCGAGGGAAAGAAGAAGGGTAGGAGGAAAAGAAAAACTCATTTCCACACCTGTGCCCTACCTTTTTCTCATCTCCATCAAATATAGACCTTTATTGACCCAGAATCCAAACAATAAGAAAGCTTAAAGAATAGGAGCATTTTCTTGTAAGAATTATTGATGAAACTGAAGCTGAGCAGGGACTAGAAGTACCTCCCAAATCATCAAATACCAAATTGTCCTTAGAATAATCTGAGTGTAGATGGCTGCAGTCAAATTCTTTGCAAATGGGTCGATTAGGGGCCGAAAGGGTGACCTGGGTACAAGCAGTGACAACGGCAGCTCTGGGAGATGGTTAGAAATGCCGAGCCTCAGGACTATCCCTGGCCTGCTGAGTCAGAGTCTGCATTCTAGCAAGGCCTCCAAGGGATTCATGTGCCCCCCATCTCAGTCAGCTCAGGCTGAAATAACAGAATACCATAGATTGGTGGCTTATAAACAACAGAAATTTATTCCTTGAATCTGGAAGCTGGAAGTCCAAGATCAGGGTGCCAGCATGGGTGGGTTCTGGTGAAGGCCTCTTCCAGGTTGCAGGCTGCTGACTGCTCATAGTATCCTCATGCTCTGGAGAGAAGGCTAGCAAGCAGCCTGGCCTCTTCCTATGAGGGCACCATTTCCACTTACGAGGGCTCCACACTCATAACCTAAATATCCCCCAAAGGCCCCCCCTCTAAATACCCTCACATTGGGATTAGGATTCAACGGATGAATTTGGGGGTGGAGGCACAAACATTCAGTTCATTGTATATCTTAAAGTTTGAAAAGCATTGGCTTAGGGTATACACTCATTTAAATATAACATCTGTCCCCAACTTTCAGGCATACTTACCCTTATTATAATTTCTATTCCATACAAATAATTTTCAATCTGACTACAAAAGTCATTTTGCATTTTCTCTGCAGCCAGTTTATCGCAGCAGATCTGCTAACTTTCCGAGTGTAAGAATAACTTTTTGATGTCACAGACCCAGAATCAAGAGTCTATGCAATTTAAAATCCAGTGGTAACTTGCTAAAAAATAACTGAAAACAGCAAAAGCAAAAATACTGCTTTGGATTTTAATTATCCTTGCTCTTTTTTCTCAGAATACTTAGGTCCCTGCTGGGCATTGTATATCTAGAAAAAATAGAATTATAACAGATTAATGTCATCCAACATATCTATTCCTTTCCCCCTTAACTAAATTCCAACAGTACTTACATTGAAATGTTCTCACTTGTGTTACCCTCACCTTGTTATGACTACCCCTCATGACTATAACTTGGAGTTCAGCTATCTCTTAGTAATATAGCTTTTCAGATTACTCACCCTACCCCTCTTCTATTTGAATTACTAGATGAGTCTGGGGAATACACATATACACACAAACACACGAACACACACAAATGATAGCAGCAGAAGCTGCTCTCTGTGGAGCTCCCATGTCGAGTTTCATCAGTTGAGTCATCACCTTTAGCTTAGTGGTTTCACCCTTCATCGTTGGAGCACTGTCTGTACTACGATATGTCCATGCGGCCTAAGGTACAAATAGCTTGGGGTTAATAGTTTAAGAAATGTTTCACATTAAGCCACTTGCCCTGATGAAAATATGGGTGCCTCCGTCTTCAAGAAAAAAATTCATCTTGAGACCCGGTCTTTGTTCTTTAGGCAATATTGTGGGGCAGAAACCCCAGTGAATCGGAACTTGACGTGAAATGATCCCAGTGTTCTAACCTCTCGGTTGGACAGATGGGGAAATCGAGGACTCCAGACGTAACTGGCCCACGCACGGTTATTCGCTTGTGGGAGTGGGCTGAGGGGAGAACTCAGTGGTTCTGCCTCATTGTGTTAAATGAAGCGATGGGGAGTGTGCTGGCCGCCAGCCCTGCAACTAGATGCACTTTATTTAAAAGCACAAGCAGGTATGCCGCACAGGCCCCCACTTAGCCTGCCAGTCACCGGCTCCCGCTGTGCAAGCATCACGCACTGAAACATGAGGACGTGTCCAGTAAGCAAGTGGTCTCTACCTCTGGCAGTGTTCACAACAGGCCGCAACTGGGCCTGAAAGAGCCCACCAAGGGTTGGCGACCTCTTGCAGGAAGTGCCTCGGGAGCATTTGGCTTTCCTGTGAGCCACTCTTTCCATTTTCCGTTGCCTTGAAATCGAGGCATAGAAAAACCAGGCGGATGTCTCAATTTGGGCCAAATGACCTGTGTAATAGCAGTAGTTACAATTGATTCCAGAGGACACACACTCTTTGCTTCTTTCATTTCTACGTTATGAGGCAAATAGAAAGAAAAATGAATATTTGGGGCAGGCAGTGAAAAAAAAATCACCATTTGTTTCTCTGAGACCGGCATAGTCGTAGGAGCCCTTATCCCAGGGCAGATTAAAGCACTTTTCACACCTAATACAACCACGATCAGATATCACGATTCTAAGAGCATCATTAAAGGAGGTACCATTGGGGGTTCTTAGCATTAATCACAGGTGATTATGAAGGCCTGGCCATGTCCTGAGTATCTCTCATGCGTACAGACTCACAAACCTTCCCGGCAAAACGAAGGAAAGGAAGGGGCTGAATCATAAAAGAATGAGAGTCAAGTGCTGCCTTAGGACAGCTGTTCCCTGCTGTTGGAGAAGCTGAGCTTAGAGGCAGGGGAGAGGGAAGGGGGGAGGGAGGGAGAGAGAGAGAAAGACAGAGAGAAAGAGAGAGAGAGAAGTGGTTTGGTTTTGTTTCTGTTTAGATGATATTAGCCTTGATTTTAGCCTTGATTTTAGTTCAGGTTGTATTTGAAAAAAGGGGGATATTTTGTTTCCAAACGTGATCAGGTAAGTGGCTGATGGAGATCCAAGTGCAGAATTTTACAGTGAAGACTGTGGCCGGAGGTGGTTTCCATTGTCTGCAGATGCGCAGGGAGCAGTCCCTGGACCCGCAGGCGACGTGTTCTGCTGCCCCAGCTGGCCCTGGGCCGGGTGGCAGGACGGGAGCCCTCTGGGAGCACAGTGCGTGCCAGGCCCGGGCTGGCAGCCGAAGCCTCTCCACTCCGCCGGTGGAGGCCTGGAGCACAGGGGCGACGCTGGACGCCTCACGTCAGTTCCTTGACAATCAACAAAGCCCAGTCCCACGTTGTCCTACAGAGAGCTGGTTCAGGGATCCTCTGTTAAAATCCTCTGGGTGTGGGTCACTTACTCAGGAGAAGGACAGGATGTGGTCTCATCTACCATTTATCAGCTATGCCCTCTCCCTGTCTGAATTACAGCTACTTTCCCACTGCACGGGGCTGGGCGACTACCCCCTGTTATCTATGTTTTTAAGCTCTGACTTGAAAAAAATCACCCCATGGTTTTTATTCAATTATTTGAAAACTCTTAAAATATTAGTTGTGTTTTTAAAAGTATGAAAAGCCAGATGAGCCGTGTATAGGCTTTTACAAACATGTATTTCCCCTTAGACACGAGTCATTTGCTAAGCGTATATGAGGGGAATCTTCAAATGACTTCAGTTTGCCTCACCACTTTATAAGCCAGAATTTTAAAAGCAGCCCTAGGTACCTCTCCCACCATTGTATTTCACTGCCTCCTTTAGTTACAGGCAGATAGAGGGCTTTCCCCCGAAACTTGCGTTTTACCGCATATGACATTAACTCCCCACCCAAACACATTGGCAATGGTGTCTCTGTTCATACACTGTTTTCACCCAAGCAAGAGCCAACACTGTGTTCTTCTTATTTCCTTTCAAACTCTTCTGGTCAGCCCTGGAAGGGGCCACTGGTCATCAAGTCAGCAAATTCTGGCTATTCATTAAGCTCATTTTTTTTCCTGTTATGTGAAATCCTGAGCCTCGGGTCAGGTCAATAGTACTTGGTTACAATCTTCAAGTGGCAAGTAGAAATTCACCACACCAGTGATGACCAGCTTTGGTCTTCATTTTTGTCAAACAACCTACCTCTTTTTAATGGCTCTGGGTGACTCAGGGCCTCTAATTTTAAGTAGGTCAGTGGTTCTCTACCTATAGCAACTTTCAAATGATGCCAGACCAGAGGCCAGAAGCTTTTAATAACATTTTAATATAAGTATATCCCATGCACTATTTGAAGCACACTTACACTGCAACATTATTCATTATGTATCTGAAATTCAAATTTAACCGGGCATCCTATATTTTGTCTGGAAACCTTATATTAGGACAAAGGGGTGAGGCCATTGTATATAGCCACTGGAGTCAGAGTATGTGGTCCAGCACTGTGACTCCTGTGCCCGGAGGTCATGTCAAGAGAATAATCAGTTCAGGTTGCCTTGAAGGGCAGAGGGAAAATCTAATCCACGGCTTCTATATCAGGGCCTAGGAGATCAGATTCTGCAACAAACAGGGAGATTAGGAAACCAGATCTAAGTCAGGTGACCGCACTTGACAGTCTTCTGTGTGAGGATGTTCTTTATTACCCCTGCGTGCCTTTCTCCCTTTATTCTCCCTAAACTGCCCATAAAGATGGATGTGGTTTGCTATCTAGTGATGCTATAGGAAGTTGAGCATTAATGAGGAAAAGATGGCTATCTGTCCTGGCTCGGGACCCTCTGGGCGCTTAATGCTAACCAGCTTCTCTCCTGGTTAGTATTAAGGTGGTGTCACAGGCTCTCTAGGCAGCCGATACTTAAAGCACACAAGAGGCTGATTGAACCCCTTAAGGAAATAGGCATGGACCCACAAATCTGCCACCATGGGGCCCTGACTCCTTGCTTTATATCGCCATGCCGCTGGGGAGGGTGGGCACTACCGTGAAGGGCGGGACACTGGGCTAGAAGTCAGGAGGCCAGGGGCACATGGGCACTCAGTTTCCCCGTCTATTCCTGTTTGCTCGCCCTCCTGTTGGAGATAATAATCGTTTCTGTGTAAAGGGGTGGATGCACTGACCAGGCCGCGTCCTGGATGTGTGAGTCTCCTGACACGGACGGAATACAGGATCAACACAGGAGCATGGTGTTTTCCTTGGCCCACTTCTGCTGCCTCTTATTGGTGGGATGGCCATATGCCCCATTTTTCCCAGGACAGTTCAGATTATGCCTGTTGTCTCAGCGTAATTATCAACACCCCCTTCGCTGGCGTACATGGAAGATGCATTACGATGTCACTTACGTTATGGTAAACATGTCTATGAATGCCAACCTAGAGTATATTTGACAACAGAATTCTTGAAGCCAGGACCTGGTAATTTTGATTTGTCAGAGGTCACACAATTTCAAAGTGGCCAGGGTAAACACCCATCCCATCCAGTTCCACTATAACCCAGAAAGATGATAACGAAGTTTCCGGTAGAGAATGAGAGGAGAAGACCCTTTTCTTTCCCTGCCATAATACCATAGGATTGGATGTCTCAACCTCAGCACTACTGACATTTGGGGTAGGATAATCCTTTGCTGTGGGGACCATCCCGTGCACTGGAGGATGTTAGCAGCATTCCTGGCCTCTACCCACTAGATGCCAGTAGCACCCTTGCTATCCCCAGTTTTGACAACAAAAATGTCTACAGATGTTGCTAAACAGCCCCTGGTGTGTGCTCCTTTGAAAATCACTATTTTTGGAGAAGATTAAGATTTCTTGGAGAAGAGCTTTCTTTTGTCCGTTTTGTAGTGGTCATAACTGGACTTGGGTACGTTGCCAATTGTATAGTTATAGCTTCAAACCATAGACTTAAGGCAACAATGACAATCACCGCTAAAGTTTTAAAGCCCTTTATATTTACCAAGTGCACTCTGTGCTTTAGGCCAAGGTTGCCTGGTAGGCCTTGGGAGGAGGGAGAAGATCTGCTGTTGCCACGTGTGAGTCTTGCCCCAGGTGTGCTAGGTAGCACTCCCAGGATTTGGAGAGTGGAACAGATGTTCACGAGTGGGGCTGCTTACTGTTGTCTAATTGTCGGACAGATCCCCAGGCAGTGACATTTTATATCACAATGCCGGGTACATTGGTAAGGAGGGAGCCACATAATGAGAACACTGCACAGTTTGAGACCCATCCTAATATATATAAAGGTAAGAAACGGATACTGCTCCTTAATGGATAGTTCACACGCTGCCTCGAGCCTTCTCTGTGCCCCAGACCTTCTGCATGAGGATGCCTGCCTCTTGCTTCCAAGCAATATTAATATTAAATACTGAGTCTGAATATTTACTCCTTCTGTTGCAGAAAGTACAGGTTTTAAGTCTGGGATCTTTATCCATCAGTCTCAGGTAGATGCTGCAAATGTGCCGGACACTATCAAAGGGGCTTTCTGAGTGTAACAAATATTTGCTAAAGAAAAAAAATAACCTGATTTCCTTCTCAGAGGGTGATGTGATTGCCTGCTGTAGAGAAGTGTGGACATCGCAAGTCTGCCTGTGTAACTGTTACAGCATGCTCCTGAGACTCGGGAGGGGAGGGGAGGCGGCCACCACTGCTTATCCCTTTATGCCCAATCCCTGGTGGCAGGACAGGCGTTGAGCTTCAGGCAGCCCTTTCCTTGCTGGTCTCCTTCAGTTCTAGGGTGGAGGAGCAGAAAGAAGGGAAAACAGGGTCTCTGGGCAATTATTACTGAGAGGGAATTATGGATAACTAACCAACAAGAACAGTAATGAGTCGTAGTGTTTCAAAGGGAAAGTCATTTGGGATAAAACAAGGACCGTGGACGTTGGTGAGAGGCAGACACTAGGGCCCGCTGTGGAGTCTGCACACTTGAAGAGCGCGTGGCGGCTACAGGACCTGAGAACGGGAAGGCCCTCATCTTGCTCAGTGAGCTGGACACTGGGTTGTCCGTTCTGAGGACTCTCCAAGCTAGGAAATTCTAACAGCTTCGTTTTTATTTTAGCTATCTTTAGCGCCCTCCAATAGTGAAATACTTGGTATTCAGTAATGAAGGCCATGAGTGAGAGAGCCAGGCTCCACTGGAGGGACGTATGGACTCGTGGCTGCAGGGGGCAGGTGAGGAGGATTTGTGCCTTTACTCCACGATCCTACACAACCTGAACGGCAGTGTTGCTGCGGAGGGGACCCTGGAACGGGAGACAAGTGCCATGAGGCCCTCAAGCCAAACTCTCTCAACTGAATAAATGAGCTAATTCTGGGATATCAGCCGCCAGGAGACGTCTCTGTCTGTTATATCCCTTCTGGTCATTACCTTGGCCATCAGGCAGTTCTGCTACATTACACGACCATACTGCAGAGAGAGAATCGACAATATTAAAAAGACTCCGTCGCTTTTATGAACTGGCTTTAGGAGACTAGAGTCCATTTCCATTACTGAGATGTACTGTGTGCTAAGCAAATGCTTTTGGAAGCAGATAATTAGGCATTGCAGACTGACATTGTTTAAAGAAGATATACAGTGAGGCTTCAGACTTCAGATGTGCTGTGAAGTGTCCCGTGGTGTGAAGATCCTGCTTACTTCCCAATGTGCCCCGGGGGTTATTTCAGTGGGGAGCTGGGGAGGGGGCAGGACTGCCTTTCTAGAGCATGCACTGCAGTAGAGGCAATGGCAGTAATTTCAAGTCAAGCAGTCCTGGAGAGGCAACCACGAGCAGTTCTGAGTAATTCCAGCCACACATACCCCCTGCCCCTGGAAAAAAAAAGTCACACCTTCATCATGTCCAAGAAATCAGGGTGTTGCTTTTGAAACTTTAACCTCCTTGTTCTTAAAATGTCAGTGCCAACATGCATAGTTTGTACGTGCTGATACAAAGCATATTTGAAATCTGAAAGCATTTAAGAGTTAAATAATACAAGACCAGTATCTGGAATTAATTACTGAAAATAGTGGTGTAAAGGGAACACATTTACTACACCTTTTAAGGCCCCAGAGAGAGCCCTAAAGAGAAAAGATCCTTTTCAGATGAAATATATAGACAGCCCAGCGATGATAAAGGGCAAAATAAAGGAGACCTTTTCCAGACTTTCCCAGGTGGTCAGAAGTAAAGGTAGGATGATTATTGACTCAGGTGACACCACGCCTGAGAGAGATCATGGGCAGTGTCCCTTGAGACCCCCTCAATACTTCTAGAATGTTCTATCTCTGGAATAGCCGGATGAGGAAGTGGCTGTCTGTAAGGTATAAATGTATTGTGATAGGAAGGCTGTTTCCAGCACACAGATTCAGGAGCTGATTTCTATACCTTGGTCAGCCAACAATCAGCTAGAACCTTGATATTCAGTGTGAACTGTGGCCCCGCAGCATCAGCAACACTTAGCACTTGTTAGAAATGCAGACTCTCAGGCTTTGCCCCAGACCTACTGAGTCAGAGTCCAGTTTAACAAGATCATCAGGTGATTGGTTTGCACATTAAAGTTTGTGACTTGTTGGGCTCTGCCACAAATACTTCAAGGACAAAAGTCATTCAGTCATTCTTTTGTTCTTTTATGTATTTAATGAGTATTTATTGAGTGTCTACTTTGTGCTAGACATGAGGCTGTCCTGAGGAGACAGTGCTGAGTAAAGAAAGACAGGATTCCTGCCATCATCATATTTTCTTTTTATATTTATTTAACAAATAATCATAGTATGCTTCTTACAGACCATCTCCATTGGATGTGCTTCGTGTGTATTGACTCATTTAATTTTGTAACAACTCTGGGAGGCAGGTACTGTCAATTTTTACATTTTAGAGGTAAGAGAATAAAGGCACAGAGAGGTTAAGTAACTTTTCCAAACCCGGCACAGCTTATAAGTGGCAGAGCCAGGATTTGAATCCAGAGAATCTGGCTTCAGAGTCTAGGCTCTTAACTATGTATTATGTTATGCTACCAATACATAAATAGACTATTTACAGCCTATGATTGCTTTTAAGGAAATAAATGGAATGGTTTGGTAGTTATAAATGGGGAGTAACCTTAGCTAAGCTGGTCATGGAATGTGTTTGTGAGAAGAGGATATTTGAATTGAGGCCTGTAGGAGGGGAAGAACCCATTCATGGGACAGGGGAGCAAATTCTAAGCAGACAGAATGGCAAGTCAAAGGACCAGAAGTAGAAAGAATGCGGTGTATTTTGAGAACCGCCTGAGACTGTGGTAACTGGAACATGCAGGTGATGGGAAAAGAGATTAGATGAGAGGCTGGGGAGGTCAGCAGGGTAGGCTCCAAGGGGGGATGAGCAGAGCAGATGACAAAGAGCCCTGGAAGGCGGGCACAGGGTTGGGAGAGTATGCCAGGTGTCCTGGGCAGCCGGTGGGGTTTAAGCAGGAGAGTGATGTGAGCTGGCTGCTGATCTGAGCGCTGAGGGGAGGGTGCTGGGCGGAGCAGGAGCAGCGTCGGAGGGAGCCTTCTGGAGCCGTGTGAGTGGCCCAGTCGAGAGATGGTGACAGCAACGGGCATGGAGAGGAGGGCACGGACTGATTATTTTGCGTTGATGTTTCTGAGAAACAGCAGACAAAGGAGACGCTGTGGAAACAGAGCAGAGATTGCCCTCCTGTAAGAGAAATGTACATTTATGGAGGGAATCTCCAGTTAGAAGGGTGTTAACACTAAATCACAAGAAACTCTTGTCCAAAGGCATCCACTTAAACACCCATCCCTGTTCACCGTGTTTCCCGGTAACCTCAGGGAAGTGGCCTCGCTTCTCCCCTAATGTTTTGTTGTTGTTGTTGCCTCTCGCTGAAGAGAGTATTTAAGGGGTGGCTTGGACCATCCGTAGACTTACTCATTTTTCCTGGGTATCTCCCATGTGTCCATGAGATGTACATGTTAATATACTTTTGTTTGTCTCTTTTTAAACTTTTATTATAGGGGTCTCAGCCAAGAACTCAGAAGGGTAAAAGAAAAATTATTATTCTATTCTACAGTTTCAAAACGTAACTGTGGGCAAGACCAACAGGAATGATTAATTAGATAGGTATGTGTGTACTGTTAGAACAGAAACGGAGGGACTTTAAAAACATTGAGGGTATTTTTTGTGTGTGAGCAGAAACCAATTTGAATCAGGCAGCACCGAACTGGAAGTGGTTAGGAGCTCTTCAACTGACAGGTGCCCAGGGAGACAGAAGGTAGAAATAAAGTAAGGAAATTATTGATTAGTTTTATAGCTGAAAACCCAATTGCCTGACTGGTTGTCCTTAGGTTTAGATCTTGTCATCTTGAGGCATGTCAGGCTTAGATTTTAGTTTGCTAACTTAGAACACCCCAGCATTAGAGCACCATCTATCTAATGGCCTCCTTGCTAAATTAATCAACAGTACACATGTGGATATGTGTGATAGTGTGTGTACATCAGTATGTGTTTCTGAAGGGCAATGTGAGTAAAAGGGGGGAATTGAATTATGCCAGGATTTCTAATTTTAGCACATTGGGTACATGGTTCTGCGATTTACTGTGATGGAAACAATGGAATGAATAGGTTTGAGTGAGTGGGAATCATGTACTCTTCTTAGGATATATTTAATTTGAGATGCTTATGGGACTTCCAAGTGGAGACGTCAGAGAGGCATTCACGTCGTTCCAACATTTAATTTTGAATCTGGAACAGAGCCAGTATTTAATCAATATTTGTTGAGTGAATTTCAGGGAAGAAGCCCTCCTGATACGAAAAGATATATAACTCCCTAGGTGTTTACCGTTGCCTGAAATTTGCTCTAGCAGACATCAAACCTTTGCTCTTATAGTTGGAAAGACATAAAAAGGTAAACAACAACCACAACAGCAAACGATCAAATCACAAATTATGGAGAGTTCACACATTAGTTTAATTTACAGTAAGGTGTACATGACAAACACCAGAACCTTCTTGAAAGCGGGTTTCTGAAGGTAAACTTCTGGCATTGGAAAGGAAGAAGGTGCTAAGATATAAGCCCCTTGCAAGCATGTTTTATTTAATAGAGTATCTGCAGTGGCTGGTACAAGGGCCCAATGAATGCTATTTTGAATAAGATGTCTAAGATGAATTTTACTCAAGTCCAACTCTGTTCCATTAAAGTAAATTTTGTGATTACAAAGTCTTTAGAGAATTTAAACATTGTCTGAACGTCATTCATTTCCTACAGCCACATCATACACACACCACATTTATTGTCTTCTTAGCTTTATCTATTCAAAGACTTCGTACATATCAGAATCACAGAATTACTCATATTACACTGAAATGTGCAGAAAAAGTACAGTTTCCATATTTGCAGGGCAGTTCAAAACATAGTCCAGTAGGATGAATTATCTCTGTGTTTTAATTCAGATTCCTCCTTATACCTCTAATCTCTCTTAAGATGGTGTCAGAGGAAAGGATAAAAATCTTCGTGGCTTTGGGAAGAAAGGCTCTCTCCACAATTCTCCTCGGGGCAATGCTGACTGGTGCCCACCGAGATCTGGTTCAGCTGGCTGCATCCTCTAGGCTTTCCGCATCTGATGAATTTGTGGTATGTCTCATAGCTCAGGCATGGCCCAGGGGCCTCTTCCTATTGACCGCCCCCCTTGTGATGTAGCCTGCTTCTGTAGGTCACTCTGCACCTCTGTCAAGTCCTCCAAAGAGTTCCTGGAGCAGGCCACCCGCCAACCAGCCTTGGACTCACCTGGCTACCTGCGAGGGCTCTCTGACTCTCCATTCAGAGTCTGTGACACATGCACAGATGACTGCCTACCTCCCTATCTCTATGCCCTTTCTTCTTCAGACCTCCAAGGGGAAGAGATAATTTTTCCTTGCTACCTTCTCCTGTATCTCAAAGTTAACCCTGTCTTCTCTATTTCAATGAAGCAAAAAAGGAGAAGGGGTCTGAGGCATAAGGAAATGGACATTGGAAACTATTCTGAAAACATACTGCTTATACAAATTTGGAGTCTGTGAGCACTGATGAGGAGCCTGGGATGGTATAAACTAAGGCCATGAAAAGTCCTGAGGTATTCCTTATGACAAAGTGCATTCATCCAGAAGTAAGAAAATTGGCCCCTGGAGGAAGAATATCACATCTCTTTGTGGTTTTTTACTACCATAGTGTCTTCATCAGCAAATAAAAGCCTTGCTTTGCCAGTAGCATAGAGCAGAGTGTCTAAGAAAATGAAATCGATCTGATTGAGTGAGTACTTCTGGAGCCTACTGTGTGTTCTGCACTCTGCTTAGTGCTGTGGGGGAGAAAAAGGCAAAAGGCACATTTACTATCCACAAATAGGCCACAAACTTCTTGGGGAGACATGACTCACACTTACAACTAATGAGACCAGGTAGGACAGGATTGTTGGGGTCCGTGTGTGGCATAGACCTTGAATGTTAGGAGAAACAAGGACTGAAGACCACTCTGAGCTTGGGGATCTCTAGATACGATCTCACACACTAGGTAGTGAGGATGGCTGTGCTGCAGATGCAGACAGGCAGAGAGGTGAGGAAGGGAGAGGTGCGGAAAGGAGGAAGCTAGGGGGAGCAGCAGGAACCAAAACTTTGAAGTATGACTGAACAGAACTGCATGCCCAATAGGGTAGCCACTAGCCAGATGTGGTTACTGAGCATTTACAATGCGGCTAGTTCAAATAGAGATATACTGTGACGATAGAACACTTACCAGATGTTGAAGTCTTAATTTGAAAAAAATGTGAAACATCTCATTAACAATTTTTAAAATATCTATTACATGTTGGAAGGGTTGTATTTTGGATATATTAGATTATATTATTAAAATTAATTTTCCTTTTTCTTTTCTTTTTTAAAAATATGGCTACTAGAAAATATATTGTAGCTTGCATTCAATTTCTATTGGACAACACTGGGAGAGGAAAAGCTGTCAGGAAAGGAGTGCTTAACCGAAGAAATGGGCCTTTGTGGCCCACTATGTCCCCTTTTTCTTAAGAAGAACCCTGTTTTATGTAAAAGCAAGCAAACAAAAAACTTTTATAGGAAAGTAATTATTCATTCAGTATGACAAGCAACCAGAAATTCAATACTGTTTCTGAATGAACCCATATTATATGGCTTTCATATGAACTCCAGCAGTTTCATCCATATAAAAAATAAGACAGCTTGGCTGGAGTGGCTCAATTGGCTGGAGCTTCATCTCATGCACCAAAAGGTTGCGGGTTCCATTCCTGGTCAGGGAACATGTCTGGAATGTGGGTTTGATCTCCCAGGTGGGGTGCATAGGGGAGGCAACCGATTAATGTTTCTCTCTCACATCGATGTTTTTCTCTCTCCTTTTCTCTAAGCATGTCCTCGGTTAAGGATTAAAAGAGAAAAAATAAAATAAAATAAAATAATAAAATAAAAAAGACAGAGATGGGTAAGGCAACCTCAGTGTATAAGAATCTGTGGCCCTGGTACTAACTCTGAGGTGCCCTCAGGGTCTGCAACTATAACTCTGGAGCTACAGCTGGGTGGCGAGGATGGCGCAGCTAGAAAGAGAAAGTTAGCTGTACTGAATAGAGCCTTGGGTGTCAGGCATAGGAGCTGGGACTTGCTTTCCTAGGCAATAAGGAATCTTAATGACCCCACACCCTCCCACCCTTTCCTTTGCTTGTCTAGTGAATGTAGCTTTCTGAGGAGCTCTTGTCTTACTGCAGACTCGCACTGTTCGTGCAGCTTGGATGTTGGTGTAAGTGCCCTTGGTCTCCAAAGGAGGAAATTGAAGGGAATTCTAAAAGACAGGGTCAAACCTTTCTGGGTGTCCTCAAACCTCTTTTAGAATCACTGTGCATGCAGGATGCGGTCAAACCTGCCAATTGAGGACCTTTGCAGGCATGGGTGACAGCTGTGGAGCTGTTATTATCTTGCAGCTAGAAACCCTGCTGCCCTCTTGTCTTCCAAGTCTCTAAGTATCTTGGAGTCTTTTCCCCAACTTGTGTTACATGCTGCCTGACTCCCATTTTTAATGCCCAGCTCCTTCCTGGAAGATTCGAAGCATCCAACTTACCTGTCAGATAAAAGATAACCACGACCCCTTGTCCAAAACCTGCTGCTCTTGAGGCTGTTATCTGGGAAGCAAGTCTGCATGGGGCAGTCCTCATGGTAACAGGAGACATGCCACTTCAGGGTGTCATCTGAGGTTGTTGATAATTATAGTCAATAAGGCCAATGTGAGAAGAGTGAAAAGGAGGCATTATAAACTTGGGTAACCTTATTACTGCTTGGGACGCAGAGATTTATTTTCTGGATTCCTCAAGCCTTTCTTGGGAGATTTTGTCCTGTAAGTCTCACTGACAGATTTATCCCAGGCCTCTGTCATCGATGCCTGTTTACCGACTAAGGAGGCAGAAGGCAAAAGCCAGGAAAGGTAACTACCAGCTGAGAGGTGGTTTGTGAATTGGTGCCATGGAGTGGACATAAATTATATGTAGCCTGCAAGGTCTCAGCTATTGCTTCTGAATTTCCCGGATTTTCCCCCCATGATGGTATTTGCCATTGGCGTTCGCTTTATTGTCTGCAGTGGTAATTAGAGATTTAGGCCTTGCCTATGTGGCACATGTAGACTATTGCAAGTTCCCTCGCAGAACGGATGGAGAGGGTGGAGGGTTTAGTTACACCCACTAAAACAGGCCAGGCAAAGTTCCATGATACCAGGCTCCAGACAGCATTTGTGGGTACACTTCACACTGGAGACATGCCCACTGCTCCCTCCAACTATCACCACCACCCACAGCCAACGGAAAGATTCCTATTTGACTTTGGTTCAACCCCAGTGGCAGAGGCTTTCTAAGAAGCAAGTGAAGGCATAAAGGAAATATGGGAAGAAATGTTAGAAAAATAATAGCACTTTTGTCCTAAAGAGACTTTTAAAGGAATCAGGTGCAAAGTTTTATCAGCTTTTCTTTTGCCACAATTTGGGCACAATTAGGAAATGGCACCAATCCTTCCAAGTCCCTGCCCACCACGCATGCCCAAAGGGTTCATGCCTGAGCACATCTTCCCTGGTCTGGGGGGAGCTACAGAGGCGGAGCAACAACTGGCAAACCCCCGTGGAGACGGTTATCCACCTTTGCATCCCTTACCCTGTTCCCAAGTGCAGATGCTGCCATCTCTAAGGCCCGATCTGAGGACAGAGGCAAAAAGTCTAAATGGCTTTATTTCTTTGAAAGGAAGAATTCTTTTTTTTCAAAACTTTCAAAACTTCTTTCTTACAACCAAGGCTGGTTTCATGGGCAGGCGACCTGTGCAGCTACATAGGGCACCAAGCCATTTTGAAATTCTTAATAATTTTCAAGCGTGAGACCTGGCATTTTCATTTTGCACCAGGCCCAGCAAATCATGCCTTCAGTCCAGCCTGCAACCCAGTGTGGGATGTGTGTGTTTGTGGTAAGGGTGGTGGGAAAGTCATGTTTGTAAGGGAGTTGTGACCCATTCTGTTTTGCAGCCTTTAAAAAAAATTGTGGCAACATTGGTTAATAACATTATATAAATTTCAGGCATGTGACATTATAATTCAACACCCGTGTACTCTACCGTGTGCTCACTATTGAAAGTCGAGCTTCTTTCTGTTACCTTTAACCCAATTTACCCTCCCCAACCTGTTCTTTTTTTTTTGTTTATTTGTTTGTTTCTTTTTTGTTTTATATTCCACATATGAGTGAAATCATATGGTTTTTGTCATTTTCCATCTGACTTATTTCACTTAGCATAATAACCTGAAGATTCATCCATGCTGTTGCAAATGGTAATATTTTATGAATACCTGTTCTGGAATAAAAATATATATTTGATTCAGAGTAAAAAAAATCTGAACTATATAAGAAGCATTTAGTTATACTGAATTTGGTATCTCACCTTTATGAGTTAAAAGACTAGTCATTTCTCAGTGCCTTGTGCTATTTTTGTCTTATAGATCCTGAGACGCAAATGCATGACCTTTTCTAGTCAGTGCTTGCCTTGCTGGCCATCAGGTTATCACGGGTCAGGGCCCAGGCGCTTCATCTCTGCTCTTCCCCTTGGGTACAGAATGAGAGCTCCTAATGAACTAAGGAGCTACAGTACTGTTTATCATCCTTCTGGTTGATAATATTTAAAATAAATAATCAGATTACTTCTAGAAATTTCAGGTCATTACAGTCAAAAGACGCAGTGTTATTTTTCAAGGTAAATGTTGAAAAATGCCAACATCATAACAAATTAGTTTATTCATATAAACTTTACTAAAGTCATAATAAAATATATATCGAGTACTTGCAAGAAGACATTAGAAAGTAAATGTTTCATAATATAATTATAATTATTAGCAAGATTATCAACATCAGGCTTAAGATGCTAAAATGAAGAAAAATAACAATAAAAAACATAAGTAGCTAAGTTAAAAAAAGGGTAATGTAATTCTTAATCTCATTTGTCAAGGAATGTCAAAAACCAGAAGTCTACTCTATGCTGTAATTTAAAGTGAGACAGGGGCCAATTAGGCCCTGTCATCTGGTTCTGTAGCTATTGCTGTTTGTAAATATGTATATATGGAGCACCCTGCATGGCCAGGTAGTTCTGACCTGTCATTTGCTCTCAGCCTTCTCAGGAAGCAGATCAGAACACTGACCCTCATTTTAAAACACTGTGCAATGTGTTTGGGGTCTTTATGGGTTTTTTTAGCACAGACATCAAAAACTCAAGTATTTACAGGAGCCATGCAGGCTATTGTAATGGGCATGTGCCTGGGCAGGGACTGGGATGAACTAGAGAGCCAGGTTCTGTCCCAAGTAGGCAGCCCTACTCAGCAGCTGATGATGGTTGACTGGAGGAATACTGATGTAAGAAGCTCTGATTTTTCAAAAGGAGTAGGTCATCTTTACTGAGAGTTTTAGAATGTTGTCTAGTGAATTAAAAACTTTGATGTTCAAAAAGCAAACAAGCATCTATGGCTGGACGTTGGCATGAATTGCCCATCTTCAACCAGTACCTGTGTTCTTGTGTTGACTAGGGCATGAATAGGAGGAGAGGGGAGGGAAGGCATCTTAGGGACGTAATTTACTCAATTTGTTTTTCAAAACTGAGAATTAGCAAATTGTTTTCACTGGGGCAACCCTTTTTCTTTTTCTAATTCAGTGGACACTGGTCTCACCTGGTGCCTCCTTCATGGCCTCCATTTGCCTAACTACAGAACAGGAGTGAGACCTTCTGATCTTTCCTTCCCATTGAAGATTAGATAATAGGAGGAGGTAAAGACATTTCTGGCTAAGAAGCGTGCAATGGACAGGACATGTCGGGAGGAGGGGAGAACAGAGCTTTTGGCTATTCTTTGACTTAGTTGACATGATAGATATGCACACTATTCTGACATATTTTTCTCACTGGGTATATTTTAATGGGGAAGTGACTGAAAACACCACACCATTTCTCACTTTAAACCCTGAATTTGGTGAAATCACATGATTGACTTCTTAGGATTTATGGACTATTTTCCCTATTGGTGAGCTAAGCTAAAAAAAATTTTTATCAAGTCAGTAAATAAATCATCTTTTAAAGTCATTATAATTTATCTGTATATGGAATTGTGATCATTCCTGTGTAAAGTGTATAATTTTAGACATTAAATTTTATGGTGTCAAAATAACTAGAATATTAAAATAACCTGTGTCTTCCACTAGCAAATTTTATAAATTACCCATCTTTGTTTGTAAAAGGGTATATTTTAATAGAAACGTGTGTAGTGTGGTGTGTGTGTGTAGGTGTGGTATGTGTATGCCCTCTGTGGGGTGTGCATGAGTGTGTGTTTATGACGGGGCGTGTATGTGTGTGTGGTGGGTGGTGCGTGTGTGTGTCCCTTCCCAACGTGCTGACATTGATGGTTCCATGTCATGGCCAAAGCTCACTACAAGACACCCACCTTCAGGCATGTTAACTTCTTGCAATTATCCCCAAATGTCCCTCTTCCTCCCTGCTTGTTGTTTTGGTGACATACCATGGCTCCTCCTCTCTCCCACCAGCTTAGTTACTTGTTCCCGAGGACTCTCTTCAAAGCCAAGTGTAACTCTGCTAATGATTTGCTTCCTCGTCTCTCGTTTTACCCTTTCAAACTTTCCTTCTGAACCGTCACAGGCCGTTTCCCATCCTACTTCTCTCCTTCCTTTCCCCTGGATATTCCTTCCTTCAACCTTCTGCCCCAAATCCTTCCTTCTTGTCTTACAGTTTAGTTTACCCTTCCGTCTTTGAACCCGCCTTCTTACGTGATTCTCCGGTTCTTAGATCTGTCTTGTTTCCAGCCACGTCCTTCTCATTCAGACCAGTGCCCTTGCTTCCCCTGGCCCATCGCCTGCCCTGAGAAACGAACTCGCGCTTCTCCCTCATCTCTCTCCTCCCCGCCCTTCGCCTCTCTCTTTCCACTTCTTCGAGCTTCCAGCCTTCTTACTTCCTCAGCTATTTTCAAAAAGCAGGGAAGGCTGCTTGCGAAGAGGTTTACAATATGGTGAAATGAAAGAAATGGAAAGCGAGTCAGGAGAATCAGAATAGAAAAGGTGATGTGGATGGGAAGCGAGGTTAGTCAGCAGCCTCAGCCCTGGGGCGAAGCCCCTGAGACGTCTTGCCCTGTGCCTTCCCCTTCGCCTTGCCCTGTGCCTTGCCCTGCGCCTTGCCCTGCGCCTTGCCCTGTGCCTTGCCCCTCTGGATACCTTTCTTCACTAGGAGCGCAGCAGAGAAGCCTCCAGGGTCGAAAGGCACTGTGATCCCTTAGTCGACAGTTTGTTGGTGCCAGAGCTAACGGCCTGGCTGAGAACAGCTGGCCTTTGAGAGTGTCCACATACCAGCCATTTTATTACGGACTCACAACCCTTACTGACAACTGCTTTTCAAAGGGAAAAATACCAGTCATGACGAAGGGGTTGGGTGTCACCCCTCATCTGCACTCAGGCCTATCACACAGGAAACTAAGAATGGATCATGCATCATCCTCAATGATATGTCAGCTCCAGAAGAGAGCACCTGCCTTGCCCTTTCTGGTTTGAAAAAGCCCCGGGAGAAGGTTCCAGAGACCCCTTCTCCCATTTTCCTTCAGGCTCCAGGCTGGATGCCTCTGGAGTTTGCGACTTCTTGATAGCTGGTTGTACTATTGATCTCGATTTTCTTAAACGTGTCTTCTTCCTCCTTCTGGAAACTTATGCCTGTTTCTGGCGTCTGCCCGTCCTCTGTAAACACTTAGGCAGAGAATTCATTTAATTATTATTATTATTTTTTGCCTCTTCTGGCAGTAAATGTCAATTGGCATTGCTCTGACCCCTTGTTCCGTGTGTACTTAAAAATGTCTTACTTGTTTCAACCTCTCATGTGATTTATGTCGCGTTCATTCAGCACCTTTGCCTGTTGTATTTTTTACCCTACCTGTGATAGCTGAGGACCTTCGCTACCTGATATTTTTCTCCTTGCCTAAATACTCCTTTGCCTTTCACTGATCTTCTCAACGCTGACCTCCTCTCCCCTCAGCTCCTCCCTCTCCCTTACTCTACTATTCATTACCATGTGTTTCCGATTGGCTGCTAATCGCTCATCTTGCTGTTCCAGTTTTTCCTCTCCCTTCCATCCGATTGCTTTTGCCCACTGTCACTCTTGCCATATTTTTTCAGTCCCCTAAGATTGTTCTGACTTGAGATGATTTGCTGCTGCTGCTAGCACAGGCCCTGTTATGACACAGAAATCCAGCCCACCCATCTCTTCCTTCGTTCTCCTTGCCATAAACAGCCAAGTTAATTCACGTTCCTATCCATCGTATAAGAAATCACTTTCCAGCCATATGGGATAACTTACGGCTGCAAATAAAATTTCCCCAATGTTTTGCTCCTCACAAGTTTTCACTTCCCCAGCACGGCTTGGGGAGTCCAAGATGTTAAAATCCCGAGGGAGTGCATGGTTTCATGAAAAGCCACTTTTTACTTCTAGAGTGTTTCTTCCACTCACAGAGACTTGGCTTTTCAATAACGTTATAAAATGTCACCGCTTTTCTCTTCTGTCCCTACTCCCACCTAGGCCTGTACTTCTTTTTTAAGGAAGGCAATTTTGAGTTCTTGACTTAATTTGCTTTTCTCAACTCATAGGCTAAAGGAGTTATCCTCTATAAATGTAGACTGTAGGCTCTTTCTTACTCTAATTTATGAACAAAAGTTCCCATGGAAGTAAAAAGGCCGTTTTATTTAAATCGATTGTGTTTCTGTGGTTTTGTGCGTGTGTGTGTAGGACTACTTTCTACATGGTTACAATGGCAGCACTTGTCATTGCCTCAAACCCAGCCACTCATGTGCAAAGCCAGGGCCTTGTAGGAAGCTGTGGGAGCCACGTGGAGTCATATGGACCTGACCCTTCTTCAGGGATGTTATAGGAATTGCTTTGGAATAAAAATTAGGTACTGAATATACTTTGGTAGGGCGTATGTTATGGAGATAATCTCTGTGATCTATTTATTGACTCATTCATTCATTCATTCATTCATTCATTCATTCATTCTTCATTCCAAAGCCTTTCTGAGGATAGAGACAAAGTTGGCCGTATAATCACTTTGACCTAGCCCATGTCTGCACAGTTTGATAGAATGAATCTCTTTGAGGACATGATTTCACACATATTTATTAAGTCTTGACTTTATTACTGTTGACAGTTAAGAGATTTCCTGAATTGTGATTTCCTATGTAGTTGTAAGAGCATCCATTGCTTGTGGAGGGGAATCAGCAGGCATAGATTCTTCTCTAGGCTCCAGTCCTAGGTCACCCTGCAGTAAATGGCCACTCTTGGTGTCTCTGTTTTAGTTGATATATCTTGAGAACAGTGCTTTTTAACCTCTCTCTGCCTCCCAAGGATGCATGAGAGTGAGATGACATGGCCCTAGGAAGTAATAGAAAGGAAGAGCGGGGAACTGACTAATGCTACTAGTTAAGTAGATTTCATTTATGCTGTTAGATTTAAAAGCCTTGCTTAGTAGATTTCTAATCAACAGTCCTTTGAAAGCTCTACTCTGATGTTTTCTAGGATTTCCAACATATGATGACTAAGATGATAGCTTTTACCTGTACTAGTGTCTTACAGAGTATTCTAAAAGCCAAGACTGAAATTTTTTTGATGGCCATCACTTCTGTATTTTTCTATGTCTCAGTTACACACCTTCAAAATGATCACCTTTGAAATATGATGCCAAATCATTTACTACAGTCTAAAGTATACCTTAAGTATACACAGTGCTATTACTCTCAATGTTGAGATCACCACACAGTCAGGAATTTGGGGAAATTTTCCCTTTTCTTCTCCAAGAAAATCACTGAACAACTTTCCTACGTTTGTTGTAGTTCCTGATTTCTTTTAAAATAGAAAAACATTTTATTAAATATAGGCTTGCTATAAAAATAGCCCTAGGAGGAGTAATATAGATTTAAGTTTAGACCAAGGTTTAAATGACTGATTCTGGATTCTTGCCTGGCTATATGGTGGAAGACACCCTGCTTTCCTAGAAGGTGACTGAGAATGGATAGTGGATAAACATAGAGAGAAAGCTTCCAGAGCTGAAGAAAACAGATTTTGTCATCCCCACAATTTTGCCTCTGTATTTTTTAGTCTCTCTTACTGCTGGATCTCAGCAACTTTTCAGAAGCCTTAATGTGCTTTTCAGGGTCCCTGATTCTTCAGATTTCATGACATTATACTTTCTGCTCGCCTGATTTTTAAAAAAATATGTATTTATTGATTTTAGAGAGAGAGGAAGAGAAAGGGAGAGAGAGACAGAAACATCAATGATGAGAGAGTCATTGATAAGCTGCCTTCTGCATGACCCTTGCTGGGGATGGAGCCAACCCAGGAATGTGCCGTGATCAGGAATCGAACCACGATCTCTTGGTTCATGGGTCAATGCTCAACCACTGAGCCACGTCAGCTGGGCTCTGCTGATGTGATTTTGACTAAAGTGGAAACAAGACCTGCAAACTCACCTGGATCAGCCCAATGCTATGGAAGCATCCCCAGAAACTAAAGGCATACAAAGTAAATGTTATTTCTTGCTCACATGTGTGTTGGTTGGCTGGTCCAGACTTGGCAGGGCTTGGCTTAATCTGTAGCTGAGTTCAGGTTTGCTTCATAGGTTTCTTGTCATCCTGAGATCTGCAGCTCCGGGAAGCTGTTTTTATGGCCGCCCATAAGAGGGCAAGCCCACTGTGCCCATTTCTAGTTGTTCAGCAAACTCCAATACACCAAAGTAAAAAGTCTAAGTCCAGGTATAGGAAACAGCACTTTGTCTACCAGAAAGCCATGTGGAAGTGTGGGTTTAATACCATTGTAGGAGATTGGGACCAACAATTAAATATACCACAGGCTCTGATCATGTAACTTCAAAGTTGTTGGGCATCCTCAAAGACTAAGACACTTAAGAGGTGGTTGGACTTTCACAGGAAAAATACTAACAATAACATGCATTTACTTTTATAGTGAATTATAAACTTATAGAATATTTTTCATTATTCCAAGCTCTTTCATAGTCAATCTTATTTGGGGCTCAGATCAATTACCAAATATATATGTGTGTGTATTTTTTTTCTTTTAACCATTTATTGAGCACTTACTATAAGCTAGGCTTTATGCTAAGTACTTTTACATCCATTATGTTATTTAATCTGCTCTCTGTTCCCGTGACGATTATATTAGTGCCCCTTTTTGAGAAGTCTGAGCCTGAGAGAACTTAAGCAAAGTCACATAGCTGGTAAGAGAGAGGAGGCAAATCTCATCTGGTGGCATCAAAATGCGTTTTCATATCTACTGTGCTATGTACAGCCCTCCCGTCATATGGAGGGGGATGCTATCATTTCCATTTTACAGATCTGCAAAAAGAGAAACAGACATGCAAACGAATCAGCATCTGACATGTGCACCGGGCGTGGTGCCTGCACCAGAATGTGCGTGTCCCGCACTCACTCCTTCGGTGGCTTCAGTGCTGGACTCAGACTGGCCCAGGTTGGTTTATTTTCAAACATTTGTGCCTGTCTGTGTTCTGTCCCTTCTTACTTCCGCCTCTTTCGCTTTGGTTCTTCAGTCCTCACCTAGATCTGTCTCTTTATAGATTCCTTGGGAGGATCATGCTGTGATGCAATCACACCACCGCACTCCCCACCCCTCTGCCCATTTGGGTCTATTTCTGCTCAGACACAGATTTGGCCCGCAGGGCTGTTGACAGATATATGCTGAATTCATTGCAGGTTGTTCCCCATCCCGGCTCACAAAGGAAGTCAAGCAAAGGATACTCTCGCTGTTTCGGGGAGGCCGTTGTGGAGAGCCTGGGAACGGAGCATGCTGCCAGGACCTCCAGGGTGGGAGGGGCCGGATGGCAGCCCAGGGCTAACCTGCGTTTACACAAATTGACACTATTGTATAAAATGATTTTCTAAAGCAGTTTTGGAGGGAAAAAGAAATCATACAAAGAACCTGGGGGGTGGTATGTGATAAATGGGGGGAACAACAGCTTCACTTACTGTACTTTGATTATTGGGGGCTTTGGTCTGCGTGTTGACATGGTAAATAAACCCAGCTCAGTTAACCTGCTTCTCCATCTCTGCTCACAGGCTGTGGATCCGAGTGCTTACCTTAACATTAGAGTAACTCGGAGGATAGGGTTCTCCCTGAGCACTTTATTAGTATCTCCCAGGAGCCAAGGGGCAGACAGGGCCTCCTTTGTCTTTGTCAAGATGTTGTTCTGAACACCAAGCCCCTCAGTATGAAATTCCCTCCTCTGTTGTCCAAAACCAGAGCAAAAGAGGCAGCCCCAAGGCCGGGATTGGGAAGGGGAAAGCGAGGGGCCTCCTCTCCCTGCTCCAATGCTCCCTGGCCACTGAGCTACTGAAGCCCAGTGTCACCAGGTTAAAAGAGGTTAAAAGAAATAGTGACATGAGACTGACATCGTCTTGGATGGGGCACTGAAAAATGACACAACTTATTGCAGAGTTTAGTGTAAGAGGGAATAAAGTATTAAGTGGGGAAAGGGTTGCAGATGTAGCTTCTCGTATTGATGTTCTTGGTTGTTTCATAACATAAACAGGATGCAGAGAGGGGACAGCAGTGAGCTGGTGGTGAGGAGACCTGGTCACTGTCCCTTGCCCACCATGGGCAGCTAGGAAGCTTTGGGCAAGTCGCTGAACCTCCCTGTGCTTTCCGTGAAAAGCATGACCGCAGCCCCTAAGCTGCTTACTGCGGAAGGTTGATTTGAGAATCAAACGAAATGAAATACATGAAAGCATTTGGGAAATGGGAAAGTCCTATTCAAATATCAGGGTTTATTATTTTTTCTCAAGCCTGCCATTCCACTGCCCTCTCCTCTCAACAGAAAAATGTTGGCACAGGACGATTTTCACAGTTTGGAAGGAGGAGTGCATTGCTGCCTTCGCCGCTAACATCTGTCACCCCCGGCTCTGACAGCTGCTTCGAAGCTTCTGCTATGGAAGTCACAAAACAAGGTTGGGTCAGCCCCCAATCTCTGCTCCACCACGCCCCAAACCTTATTAAAAAATTAACATCTTTTCTCTCTCCATATGCTTGGAAAGAAGCCATGAAAGAAAGCTCTTGACAATCTTTGTATCCTACTTTTCATCTGCTTTGGGCTTCATTTCCCTCCCCTCTCCTGATATTAGCAAATTACGAAATATAACCGGAACATTAATACAAGAAACAACATTTGCAACCCCTTCCCCACTTAATACGTATTCACTCTCACACTAAACTTTGCAAAGAATTGCTTCGTTTCTCAGTACCTCACCCAAGAAAGTTTCCCATTCAGTAATATGAATAATAATATATTTTTAAACCTTGACTTAAAAATTACTGTAAGTGCCAAGAGGCTCTAGTTGCTGTTTTGTTGAAATAATATCAGGTTTCCTGTGATGCTTTACATAGCTGTCATCTCTGTGATATGATACGCCCATGATTTATTGACCTACTAAAAGTGCTGTCATTGACTTGTCATAATAAACTTTTCTTAAAATATTAAAGTGGAGAACACTGAGCAATAGCTCACACCAGTGCAGAGCCTCCACCTGGCTGTGGATTTGGATCTGGTGGCCTAAAGTTCGTCTTTTAATATGAAAGCCCTGCCTTGGCCCCTCTTACACCTTACTCCTCCTGCGCTCAGGGTTAGTTGTCACTGGACAGACTGGCAGAGAGGAAGGGACAGCACGTAAGCAGCTGACCGCAAAGGACTGACGGCCGAGGGTCAGTGCTGTGTCCGAAAGGCCTCCTGGCCTCAGCAGAGACAAACCCAAACCCCGTATCCCTCACCCCCCAGCTTGCCTTTGTCGACAGGCCCTGAATCCACTGGGGTGGAGCAGGCGCAGTCAGGACTTTTCAGAAAGGGGAAATGTCTCACCCTGGAGTTACAGTTTAGCGTCCGTGGGTGTGGGACCCGGGAGGAATGTTGAGTCGGGGACTGTGCAGGCACAACTGAGACAGACACACGGCAGGCTGCGGCCGAGCCCGTCTCCCTGGCCGAGACCCCCGCCTCTGCCGCCCGCCGACTGCCCTCCTCCTGGTGGCCTGGCGCTGCTGCCCACGGAAAGGTCCCCGCTCTGGCTCTCATCTCCCGAAGGCCAGCCCCCTGGGCCGGTGAGCTCGTGGTGAAGGGACAGGGCTAGACCCTCCCCATGGGATACATATGTGATTTAAGTTGGAGACTTAAGGAGGCCATGCTATCTGATCCATTTGTCATGAAATAAGACAAATCGACCCAAGTAGAAGTCTTAGATTCATGGACTCTAGGGGTGGGGGTAAGGTTGGAGGTTAGGTAAGAAGGCAGATAAGGGGAAAAGCTTAACGAGAAGTGAGAAAGTCATGTGATAAACCCTAATCTCAAATAAGAGCACTTACGGGTATATATTGTATGAATATATATGCACAAACATAGACAACAAAAACCTTCATAGATTGTCATCAGATTGCTTTTCAGACACTCAATTGAAAGTTTTTTGACCAGATAAAATTTTAAATGAACTATCTAAAAAAAATTTTTTTCTTTATTCTCAGAAATTACACTTGCACGGAAGGATTGGGTGAGAGATGTTAAAAATCTTGAAAAGTTTTTTATCCTTTGTAGTAATTTTTTACCTGGAGGAAAACAAATTTCAAGAAGAAACAAAATTATATATATTTAGCAATATGTTATGCATATTTTTGTAGTTTCATTACGCTTTAAAGTCATTTTGTGAGATTAGAAGCATAAACATAGAGTAGTCCCCCTGTTACCCATGGTTTCACTCTCTGAGATTTCAGTTACTGTGGTCAGTTATGCTCTGAAAATATTAAATGGAAAATTCCAGGAGTAAACAATTTATAAGTTTTTAAAAAAATATTGAATTTATTGAGGTGACATTGGTTAATAAAATTATATAGGTTTAAGGTGTAGAATTCTATAATACATCACCTGCATGTTGTATTGTGTGTTTACTACCCCAAGTCAAGTCTCCTTCCCTCACCATTTATCCCCCTTTTACCTTCTCCTGCCTCCCCACCCCCCTTGTTCTCTGATAATCACCACACTGTTGTCTGTGTCCATGAGGTGTTTTTTTCTTTCTTAATCCCTTCACCTTTTCACCCAACTTCCTCCTGTTTAACAGCTGTCAGTCTGTTTTCTGTCTCTATGAGTCTGTTTCTGTTTTGTTTGTTAGTTTATTTTGTTCATTAGATTCCACATATAAATGAAATCATATGGTACTTGTCTTTCTCTGACTGGTTTATTTCACTTAGCATAATACTCTCCAGTCCATCCATGCTGTCCCAAAGGGTAAGATTTCCTTTTTCGTGGCTGAGTAGTGTTCCATGGTATAAATGTGCAACAATTCTTAAGTTTTCAGTTGTGCACCATTTTGAGTACCGTGATGAAATTTTGCTCCCTCCTGCTTCATCTCGCTCCATCCTGCCAAGGATGTGAACTCATACCTTTGTCCAGGATATCCACACTGTATACATTCCCCAACTGTTAGTCACTTCATAGCCCACTCAGTTATCAGATCAACTGCTGTGATATCTCAGTGTTTAAGTGATCCTTATTTTACTTAATAATGCCACATTCATTCACATAACTTTGATTACAGCATATTGTTATCATTCTATTTTATTATTAGTTATTGTTGCTAAACCTTACTGTGCCTAGTTTATAAATTCAACTATCATAGGTGTGTATGTATAGGAAAACACATAGTATATGTAGGGTTCTGTACTATTTGCAGTTTCAAGCTTCCACTGGGGGTCTTAAAACATACACCCTACAAATAAGGGGGACTACTGTATAACTATATTTAAACATATGAATAATTCTCAATGCTCACACGTGACCTTGCTTGGTTCATTTAGAGATGTGAAGGCTTGAACAAGGCTCCAAAAGAAAACAAGTATGCTTTACAGGAGGAGACAAAAGAAATGCACTAAGACAAGTAAAAAACATTCTCTCATAGAACAATGATCTGCTTTACAGGAAACAAAAATCTTGCCTTGAAATTTACACAGTGAAACTGTACATAATTACATGAAAACATCTATTTTTTTCCAAAGGCATTTTTCATTCATGAGTCTTTTCAAGTTTTTTCATACTGTGCACATTTCTTAGGACACGATGCCAGCAGCAACTGAAAATGAATGCCGAATTTGGTACACATGTGTTATCTACCTCAAGGTAGCAAAAGTATGTGGCAAAACATATAACACCCATACATAGTGTTTCACAATATGCACTTCTATTTAGCCAGCGTTTATTGTAGTAAATTATTCTTAATAAGATTCACTCACCACTTATAAATGTTCTGGTATGCATTTTTTATAGTGAAGTGTTACTACATCACATCTTATTTATTTAGCAAATCAGTATATTTTTTGTGTTTAAGTATACAAAGTTAACTTAGTATTTGAAATTTATTTAAAAATACACCTTTTCCATTCGGCACTATGGTTTGCTGCCTACTTAGCTGAATATATAATGTCAGCTCATCCTAAGACTGTCCTATACTTAATTTTCTTAAGTATTCACTTTAAGTAAAGTGCTCACTATGTATTTTGGAGGTGCTTGATTTATCTTCAAAGAAAAATTAGGAATTACTTTATTATAAAATGCTCCTAGAAGTCTCAATTGTTTTTTTGTTTTTTTTTTGTTTTTTAAAAACAACTGTAATGTTAGACTTGTGTGCATGGAAGTAATTAAGGTACATCATTATTGTAGTTTAAAAGTTGTACATGATAAGACATATTTTGTTTTTACTGTATGTTTTACTGAATGATCTAGTCCCATCCCAAGGCAAGCATGAATAAAATTAGGTTAAATATAAAAAAAGAAAAAAAACAAGTGTGCCTTGAACCAAGTATGCTTAACTAAGACTTGCTTACTGAGAGGTCAAAGGGTCAAGGTTTAAAGTAGAAGACATAAAATTTATGTAGAGAAAATGTTGTGTTTTCATTTCAGGAAACTGAAAATGTATTTGAGAAGGACTTCTGATTTTTTTTGTTATGATTTCACATTTCTAAAATAAATAAGAGAGGGTACAGAAATGAACTTCCCTTACTCAAGTAGCCTTTTCATGACTAACGCTTGGTGTTGCCAGTGCCAATGGATCACACATGATGAAGGTGTTCAATTACATTCTCCCAGAGTAGAAGGCTAAGAAATCAGTCACTAAACCTGCATCATAGAATTGCTCAGAGAATGAGATAAGAAAGCATTTGGGGAGGAAGAGGGAGCTTTAAATGGCTCTATAAATATAAAATATAACATTTTCAGTTACCTGTTACTGGAAATATACCATATATGGTTATCTGAGGGCTACTGTAGATCTTAAGCCTCTTGAGAGTAGGCATGAGTCAGTCAAGCAGTCGGTGTGGCCACTAGCTGCAGGTGATGTACTAGACACTGAGAGTAGACATTCATTTATCTTTCCCTCGTAATAAATATTTATCGAGCTCATGTTATAGTCTAGGTCTTCTGGTAAGCACAACCAACACAGCAGTAAATAAGTCTTAAGAGTCTCCATGATGTTTATATTCTAGCAGAAAGGGCTCATAAGATATGGAAGACAACCTGGCTGGTGTGGCTCAGTTGGTTGGGTGTCCTCCTATGCACTGGAAGGTTACCGGTTCAATTCCCAGGCTTGATCCTGGGTGGAGGGTGTGCAGGAGGCAGCCAACCGATGTTTTGTTTTCTCTTTCCATCAATGATTCTCTCTCTCTCTCTCTCTCTCTCTCCCCCTCTCCCTTCCTCTCTAAAAATCTTTTAAAATAATACGGAAAACTTTTTTTTTTTTAAACCTCCAACTGCTTACAAGCTAGATGGGGCTGAAAAGGAATATATTTGAAAGAGAAAATACAAGATAATATACAATAAAAAGTGTATGTGTGTGGACACTTGGATGCTGAAGAATGGAAATTCATGAGCTATAAAAAGCTTTGAAAAGAGATCCAGTGTTTTGGGCCTTGAAAGAGGAATGAAATTGAGAAGGATCCTCAAAGCCCTATTGTCAGCTGGAACATCAGCGGAGAGAGATACAAATAAAGGGGTCTGCATCCTCTTTGTACACAGCAGATCTGGTTCAATGCCAAGGACTTGACAGGCGTGCTACAGGGGTGGCAGTCTTCCCCGCTTTGCCTTGAGCTCCTGTGCACCTCTTATTGTTGACAGGATGAGGGAAAGCTGGCTTACAGCACATGTTAGCATTGGCACTATTTGTGCAGGGTGACACACCATGGGGATGCCTTTACCCATACTTGAAATCAATGCCTTGCTGACAGAACCCTTTCTTAGAGCTGGAAAGCAGGAAGCCCCATGGATCTCATGTTGCTCTCCCCTAGAAAGCTGGTGAGAAACCAGGGCTGGACCTGTGACTCACAGGAGCCTGGCACAAGACACAAGGAATTTGGTTTGGCTCGTTCAGAAAGCCAATTGATTGGGCCTCAGATAAACCAAACATAAAATGCTAATCCCTATGATCTTCTGAGGTTGTCTCTCTCAGAGCTAAATTTAAAGGTTGAAAGGCGGTTTTTTCCCTTTGGGGAAGGGTTAGGCAGGGAGAAAGATGTCAGTTCTCCATTTTTTTCCAGGACTTTTCACATGGTAAAAGGATTTGTGGGTCCAAATAGAAACAGAGAGAAACATGATTAGTTTATAGAAAGTCAGTCAAACACTTTGTTTGCTGTTATGGAAACCAAACAACTGGCGGATTGAATGACACTAATATTATATTTTTATTTTTTGACTGTTCTTAGAAACTTGTAGAGACACAGCCTAAGTTTACACAGTCTTAGATTAATTCCATAGCCTGCATAATCTGTAGGAAAAAATTAACATCAGAGAAAGTCCTAACACTCTAAAAGGAAATGCACAGAATCTGCACAACCACAGAAAAAACAAGCTTTACATCCAAAAAATCAAGGAAAAATTTTGAAGGGTAAAACTACAAATTCAATAAATTGCACAGTGGTTTCATGGACAGGGTACGTCTTCCAAGGAGGCCCGGAGACTCCACAATAGAGCATGAGCTATTGTGCCTGCTATATTTTGATGTAAAATCTAACATATAGAGAGAAATGTTTATGAAAAATAGATGAGGGAAATGATTACATAAATAAATAAATAGGGAATATTTCTTCCTTAAAGAAGAAATCCAAAAAAATGTAAGTAGATACCTCTTCTCCAGGTGATACTGCTTAATTCCCTCCTTCCCTTTTGAGAGGTAGTTGGATGTAATGACTTGCTACCAAAAGTAAAGTATGCGAAGGGACAAATAGCTACTTTACTATCAGGCAGACCCAACCTTAACCAAGTATTCAAGGTGAACATCACCAGTAATAAATCATGCTGCTATCCTATACCCTCTTATATGATGCAGTGAGAAGGGTACTTTGCCTCTGTGGTATTCTTACCAAAAAACCATAGCCCCAGTCTAGTCATGAGAAAACATCAGGCAAACTGAGGAATGTCCTACAAAATACCTGGCCAGTTCTCCTCAAAACTGCCAAGGATCTGGCAAACAAGGAGAGACTGAGCAGCTGTCTCAGAGCAGAAGAGAGGAAGGAGGCGTGACGAAACACAAGATGGTAGACTGGATGGGATTCTGGAACAGAAAAGGGACATCGGCAGAAAAACCGGTGAAATCAAAATGAAGCGTGGAGGGTAATTAATAGTCATGTACGAGTGTTCATTTCTTAGTGTTGGCAAATGTATCATGGTATTGTAAGATGTTAGGGGAAACTGGGTGAAGGGTATATGGGAACAAGCTTTACATCCTTTATAGCTTTTCTGCAAATAGTAAATCTAAAATCATTCCAAATGATTACTGATATTTTCTATATCTCCTATCTCTTCTCCATCTTAGATTGCATGCATGTAGTGCTTGTGCCTTTATCTAATTTCCTTGTTTCATGACAAGAGAAACTTTCTTTGCTAAATAAAAGCAGACAATGGAAACTTACCCCACATCTAAAAGCTCTTTAGCTTTTTATTTCCTGGCTTTTTCTTTGGTGCCATGAGATCTCGGTATATTTGTAAAACTCTGAGTTATCTTTATTCATAAAGTCAATTTTTAAGAAAGTAAACTTTTAAAAAATTTAAAAGAAAGTGATAAAGATTAGATTCAAAGGGCTATAAATAGCTAGACTGTTAAGTAAAGATATATATTTAAAGTGAAACACTCACTGTATTTTAAAATGGTGCCAATCTTTGAAGTTCTGTTACAGAAACCTATATTTTGAGCACAATATTTCAAAAAATTCAATCAAAGAACAAAGGATCAAAGATATACTTTCTCGTTATTTAAGGGTCTTCTTTCATTTTATTTCAGGGCCCTGGGGTAGCATCTCAGCTTAAGCCCAGTGTTCACCAATCACTTGCTAATAACTGGAGCTGAAAGAGGGCTCTGCCCTAATGCCATTATGTTCAAGAGCCATGATTGATTGTGTTATAGTATGTTTTTGAAACCTAATTACTGTCTGTGTGAGTATCTGCACTCATTAATCTTTAGTCCTGTAAATAAGTAAAATTGACTAAATAACTGGATTTCTCTAATGATGGCTTAGGTTATCTTTGGACCTACTGCCTTGCCCTACCCTCTTTGGGGCAGCAAATTATTTTGCTTAATGGTAATTGCTCTCCAGTTTTGAAATCAATTTGTAAAAGTCGGCTTATAAAACAATTTTCCATGTTGCCCTGTGATTGCTTGGTCCCTACTTTATCTTTGTGGTATAATGAGCACATCCTGTGATGTGTTCACAAACTACTGTGCTTGCTGATGACCCTTCTTTGTGAGGTGGTCACATCACTTAATGAGATAAGAGGCTGTGTGTGCGTGTGTGTGTGTGTGTGTGTGTGTGTGTGTGTGTGTGAGAGAGAGAGAGAGAGAGAGAGGGAGAGAGAGAGAGGAGAAGGAAGGAGAGAGATGAAGAATGGGGGCAGTTGGAATAGTGACTATTTTCACCTTACTAACTCTACCTTGTTTTCTTTTCCCCCCACAAAAATGCAAAATAGTTTAATGTAGCATGGCCTGTTCTATATACTCCAAATAATGTACTTAATCAGTAAAGGTGCTTTTCTTCTTTTTTTCCTAATGTCCAACCCCAACATAACTAGGGTATGGGGCTTCACTGTACATTCTTCTTTCTCTGATTTTATTTCACATTTCCTCTTTGTTACCACTTTATTATCCATTAGAATTCTTCCCCAGGTAGTGGTTTATGAGGAAGAAGATTAAGCAATGTTCATAGATAGCATGGGACTTCTGCTTCCAGCCAAGATGGAATAACATGAGTATATGTGTGTGTGTGTGTGTGTGTGTGTGTGTGTGTGTGTATAGTTTTAAGGACATTCGGTATCAGGTATTAAAAAGCTGATAACCCTGAGAGAGGAGAACAAGTGAATTGAGCCCTACAATTGCCACAGCTTATAGCCTTGAGAAAGTTTATAGATTGTGGTACAGGGAGAAAAGACTTTTTGATTGAAGAGATGAAGCTTACAATGTGTGGAAACCAAGGCAGCTAGACGTGACAGGACAGAGTGCCAGGGGGGCAAATGCTACATAAAAAGAAAACTCAAGTGATATGTAGAGGGTCTTCTTTGAATATTTAGCTGAGTACTAATCAGCACATGTGTATAAAGAAATTCCTAGGAGGAAGAAAGAGTCATTCAGAAGGATTAGAGAGAACAGGACCTGACATTCACACAAGACAAGGAATAGTGCCTGTTTCCACAAGTCAGACTGGAAAACTTCACAATTCATTAGGCATTAGGTAGAATTTTTAGAAGGGTTTTGCTTCAGTAATGGGGAATAAATAGATATAGTCCAAAGACTATCTACTAATGCTGAAAAGTAAGATAGGAATGGACCAAATTCTCCAAATAAGTTAATAGCTAACAACAAATTCCAAAAATACTTATAGAAATTAAAAAATACTCAGCATCTAATAAAATAGATTTCACAATGCTTAACATCCAATTAAAAATTACCAGGCATGCAAAGAAACAGGAATATATAAACCATCTGAGTTGAAAATTAATTAATCAAAATCAATCTAGAACTGACAATGTTGTTAGAATTAGCAGACAAGGACATTAAAAACCATTATTATAACTGTATATATATGATCGAGAAGCTAAAAGAAAGATTTAATAAGTAGAGATATGGAAGATGTAAAAAAGACCCAGATCAAACTTTTAAAGATGAAAACTACAATGCCGGAGATGAAAAGCCCATTTGATGGGATTAACAGCAGATTAGACATTGCAGAAGAAAACACACGTGAACTCAAAGACATAGCAATAGAAACTATCCCAGAGGAAACACAGATAAATAAAACTTAAGAAAAAAATGAAGAGAGCATCAGCGAACTGTGGAACAACTGAAGTCTACTTAATATATATCTTATTGAAACTCAAAAGGGATTGAGATGGGACATAAAAATATTTGAAGAAATAATGGTTAAATATTTCCAAATTTGATAAAAACTGTAAATCCACAGATCTATGATACTCAACAAACTCCACTTGCAAGAAACACAGAGAAAGCATGACCAAACACATTGTTATCAAATTGCTCAAGTCTAGTAATAGAGAAAAGTTAAAAACAACCATAGAAAAAAGAAACATTACATACAGAAGGACAAAGGTAAAGATGATGCATATTTCTCATTAGAAACAATGCTTGCCAGAAGACAGTGGAACAATGTCTTAAAAATTACAAAATAAAAAAACCTAAAATGTCTTTCAAAATTAAGATAAAGTAAAGAGTTTTTCAGACACACAAAAGCTGGAAAAATGTATCATCAGGAGAATTGTACTACAAGAAATGTTAACTAAAATCACTTCGGCAGAAAGAGTAGGATACCAGATAGGGATATAGATCTACATGATACAATGAAGAGCATCAGAAACATTAACTATGTGGATAAATATATGATTTTTTTATTAGCTAAATCTCTAAAAGATAATGGACTGTTCAAAATATTAATAATACAGTGTGAAGTTCATAACATAGGTGATTGTAAAACATATGACAATAATAGCACAAAGGCCAAGAGGGGAAAAATGGAAGCATATTTATTGTGAATCCACTCATAAATTAACATTTACTGTTTAGTAAGTGTTGCAAATACTGTTTATTGATAATATATACACATTAGACACTGTTCTAGTGGTTATAGATACAATGGAGAGCGGAATACATAAGATCCTTGATTTCATGGATTGTACATTTCATCGAGTCAGCAGTTAAGACACAAGTACACAAATAAACAGGATAATTATAGACTGTTATAAGTGTCAAAGAGGAAATTAACAGGATTCTGTAATAGAGACTAACAAGACATACAGGAATAACTCAGACAGAGTGATCAATGAAGTTGTCTGTGACAAGGAGACATTTGAGCTGAAACTCCAGTGATGAGATGAGAAGCTGGCCCAGTTGGAATCAAGGGAGAGGATTCCAGATTGAGATAACTTCTGAGCAAAGGCTCTGAAGTGGGCAAGAATTTGGCCATGTCTAGAAACTGTCCAAGGGCCAGTGTGGCTGAAATACAGTGAGAGGTGTGAGATGATGCTGGGACAGAGGTCAAATCATGCAAAGTCTTGAAGCCATGGTCAGGGATTTGGACTTGATTCTAAGCACAGTGGGAAAACATTGAAGAGTTTCCATAAGGGAATGAGATGATCTGGTTTACCTGAAACAAAAAAAGATAATTTTGTTGCATTATGGAGAATGGAGGGTAAGAAGCAAGAATGGAAATGAAGAGGCTAGTCAGAGGGTTATTTCAGACGTTGAGGTGAAAGATGATGGTGATCTGAATATACACAATGGCAGTAAGAGGGAGAGAAGTAACTAGGTTCAATATATATATTGGAAGGAGAGTTGACAGGGCTAATGACAGGTTGGAGATTGGATGTAAGGTTCAGAGGAAAGAAGAACCTAGTAAATAGTGGAGCTGGGATTTGACCCAGGCCTGTCTGAGTCCCGTCACTTTGTTTTCAGGACTACCATTGATAAGTGGAACACCTATTATGAATGGCATAACTCACCCTTTGTGAAATGTCAAAAGCATAAGATAGTCTTTGCCATCAAAGACAAAGATAGGTGACAATAAAAGAAACGTATGCTAGGAACTAAATGATACCGGCAAGTGTTACAGAAGTTCAGAGTGAGAGGAAGAGAATGGGCCAAGGGATGTGAACTTACAGAAGTGTGCCTTGATGGGAAGGAGAAAGCGCTGTGCGGAGGATGAGCAACGTGAGCAAAGACCTGGAGGTGGGGACTCAGAGTTTTCAGGGAACAGTAACTAAACTACAATGGCATATTAGTAAATAAACCTTGAAGAGATCTGGCTTTGAACAGGTAGCTGGAGGTAGAGCTGGACAGCTTAGAATGATTGAATGGTAGTGCTAAACCTCTAAATGGCAACCTTCAGATAAAACAATTTATCATCATTGTGGAGATATTGATTAAAATTGGAAAATTGATGTCATACATTACATGCACCGGAGCAATCATTTTAAGTAAAAGTTTTCATTGCCAAGCATGGAGACACAATGCTTTCAGCCTAAGACAAATGCTGAAACAGAATTTGAAATTTTTTCTCATCCTTTGAGGTTTTTCTACCACTTCATATAAATGAAAGGTATATTTTATTCCCTCTTCTCCTTTATTTTTTTTAAAAAATGTACTACTAGTTTTTCTGACTGTGGTGGTCATCTGTGATCTGTGATAGCTGGAACTCTTTGGGGCATTATCAGAAGGTACAGATGTTGTAAATCTGTACCAGACTCCAAAGGTACCAAAATGTTAACCTAATTAGATGACTCATAGAAATGGTTCTCAATTTTGCCTATCTGAAGGAATCAGGGAGAGAACCCACAGTGAAATGACCCACTGGAATCCTTTGCTTTGGTTCTATAACCACATGGAGGCCAGTGCCAATCTTAGGCTCCGACTTCAGGACTGGAGGTCTGAAAGTCACAATTTATGAGCTCAATGGCAAATTATTTCCAACTGAGCCTTCCTCAGTAAAATCCTCACCTCTTTCCATGTGTTTCCAGCTGTGCAGTAAGAAGAAATGAATCATTTCTGAAAAGTTACAATTGAATTAAGTCCTATTTCTTTCTTTTTTCCAGATCAAACTTCAAACTATGTTCAAATGCGGGATAGTTGGCGTCAGTGAACTTCCTTTTCGTCTCTTCTTCCATCCCACTTCCGGTAGTTTGAGCTTGTCTAGGTTCTAAATACTTTTTTACCAATAAATCATTGGGCAAGTGTGTTATCATATTTTGGCTGTACACACACACACACACACACACACACACACTCCACAGTTCCTGGGTAACATGCTCAATATAATCAAATGATTCCTATTCTATTAAATCATTTATTTGGAAACACAGTTTGAAAATTAATTGTGTATATTTTTAACTTTATGGTTGGCTTGATGATAGCACATGGAGATAACAAGATAGCATTTTAACTTTTAAAGTTAAGCAATGTTAACTTCGTAAAGATAAAATATTAAACAAACAAGTAAAAGAATATATCTCCACAGGTTGTTTGCATTGTGTACAGGCTTCTTACTTCCATACTAGGATGTATGTTTTAAATTTCTATCTTGCCAGAGATGACAACACAAACTTCTGACACTTGATTCATATCACCTTTCAGGCCACTTTCAAGGGAGGTCAGTGTTCATCAAATCCATTATATAATACAAGCTGCTTCTCTTTGGGAGAAGGTTGCTTCACTATAATTGTTAAGCCCTTTTCTAAAATCCGGGTGTGTTAAAAAATGAGAAAGAAGTCACTGTTTGGACACTGGTGAGGTTCCGATCTTCTATACAGGTCCTCTGCTTTGGTGATCTTCATCTGCTCCTGGCCCTGGACGATGCCTTGGGTTTTTTCACCTCTGCATACTTGCTGATCCAAGTCCACATTTAGAACCTTTTCTTCTCCTTCTATTCCCATAGCTTTCACCCAGCCTTCCAGGCCCAGTGAAAACCCCACCGCCTTTGCAAGGTCCCCTGACCACAGCAACCTGACCTGATGGTTCCCTCTTTTGAGGTCTCTACTTATGCCCCTTGCTGCTTTGGTTCACTGATTATCTTCTTGTGTCCATCTGTTCTACCTCCCAACTAGATGTAGATAGGTGAAGATCAAAGATGTTAAAGCAGATGATCATCTACCCCAAACATCTCAATCTTCAAACTCCTGATATAGTGCTCCTTTGAATGGGTCATGCTATCCCTTAAGAATTTTACCAGGTCCATTGACTTTTTTTTTTTAATGCATCCCCATTGATTTCGGAGAGAGGAAGGGAGAGGGAGAGAGAGGCAGAAACACCAATGACTAGAGAGCTGTCATTGATCAGCTGCCTCTCATGCCCCCAACTCAGGATAGAGCCCACAATCCGGCCATGTGCCCTGACTGGGAATCGAATCTCGACCTCCTAGATCCTAGGTCAATGCTCAACCACTGAGCCACGCCTGGCCGGGCACCACTGACTTTTGAAGGCAGTTATTTATTTATTTATTGAGCCATTCTTTATTTATTATTAAGCAAATGTTCGTTGAGAGTCTTTTAGATGCCAGGCTCCATTCTATGCCTGGAGATAGACTAGTGAGTGACCTTGAGAGAATGACCTTTCTTACTCTCAAGGAGCATGCATTTTAGTGGAGGGTACAAAAAAAAAATTAAAAAAGCAACTAAACAAATACAGATTTTGGAGAACAAGAAGTGCTGTATATAAAACTAAAGAGGATATGTAGGGTGGTGGGCTTGAGACAGATGGTGGTGAGAAGAGGTTGGGAACTACTTTAGCTACGGTGGTCAGCAGAGCCTTCTCTGAGGACATGGCTTTTGAGCTGAGATGTGAGTGATAAGCTGAGGGTGGTATTGGCGAATCTGGGAGAAGAGTGTTCTATGCAGAGTGAAAAGCACGTGCCAAGGACCGAGGTCACAATGAGCTTGGTGTTTTAGGGGAGAAAAGTATCAGTGTGGCAGGAAGGGAGTCAGCAAGAGAAAGTGGGGCAAGAAGTAGTGAGAGCTTTCACGTAGGCTGGGCCAGAACCTGCACGGGAAGGGTTTGTAGATCATTGTCAAAGCAAGTGGGAAGCCCTGGAGGACTTGATGTGGGGAAGTGGCACAGATGAGATATATTTGAAGCTGATGACTAGCTTTCAGAGGGAGGTTCTGTTGTTGTTGTTGTTTTGTTTTTGTATTTTTTATTTATTTCTTTGCCTTTCTTTTGCTTTTGCTTTTTGGGTGTACTAATCAAAAAGTCCACACATCTTAACTGCCCAGCTGCTTGAAATGTTACATCTACACATACCCAGTGTAATTACACCCATGGTAAGGTTACAGCACAGTCTGCACATCCCAGAGGGGCCTCTCCTGCCCTGTCCAATCATTACGGCCACCACTATTGTGACAGCTTCTATCACCACAGATTAGTTTTGCCCATTTTTGGACAAAATGTAAGTGGAGTTACATAGTACATACAGGTTTATGTCTGGGAAGTACTGCCATGTCATGTTCTATGGAATGAATAACTCACAATTTCGCTATCTTACTCCTGATGGACCTTTGGGATGTTACCACTTTAGGGCTATTATGAATAAAGCTGCCATGAATATCCTTGTCCATGCCTTTGGTTGGATGTTTATGCTCATTTAGGTTGGATATATACTCAGGAGTGAAATTCCTGGGTCTTAGATTTATATATTTAGTAAATACCATCGGTTTTCCAAAGTGGTTGTACCAATTTACATTCCCGCTAAAAATGCATGAGAATTCTTATTTCTTCCCATTCTTAGAAATACTGGGTATTTTAATTCTAGCCATTCTGGTGGGAGTATCATGAGTGGGGTTCTCACTGTAGTTTTTTTGCGAGGAGGGAAAGGAGCAGATTCTCATAGGTGGTTATGATTATGTTGTTGATTATATAATTTTGTTTTAAAAGTTTGGTTTTCAGGCTTCCTGGCTTTCATTTCCTATTTCCAACACCACATTATTTTTCCTCCTTCAATCCCCCCAAGAGCAGTATAAAAAAATAAGCCAAGCATGCTGATATGACATCACCAGTTCATTGTCTTTCAGGAATGTGATATTTCATCTTTTATAGAGTGACCCTATTCCAAGATAGAAGAGAAAATAGAAAACAGGGCTTTAGAACTTGAAAGAGAAAATTTGGGTTAGGCTCCAGCTTAATGCAGTTTCCATTCTTAGAGCCAAAGGCCATCTAGTCAGTGCACAAAGGGAGTCGCTGGAGGAGTGGGGACTGTTGCTTTCATTACATGCTCATTATATCACTGCATCGGGGTGTCTAGGATTTTGCCCTAACAATGAAATTAAGGGTGTTATGCTTCATTTCCTGTTTTGGAAAATGGAGTCTTTGGCTTTTTTTTAAATTATTTTTTTAGGCTAATTGTATATTGTTTTAAAAAATTGGGTTGATAATTCATCCTATTATAATTAAACTAATTAGAATACTATTGTTTTCCAACAGCTTTAATGAGGTCTTCCACTTGGCAGGGAACCTGTGAGACCAAAAATTATTGCCATTTGTTAAAAGATGGAGAAACTCTGATGACAAACGACTCTATTCAGCCGCATTTTGGTTAATAAGATTTATGCATTAATCTAGTTATGCTTTGTTCCCTCGAGTTTGGCAAACTTCTGAAGTTTTCCAATTTTCTGCTGTGTCTCTCCTGCTCCCCACCCCCATCTCCTCCTTAGAGAATTCCTGGCGTCTGAGTTAAAATAGGTGGAAACATTCTCCGTTTCCAACCGAGGCTCCCCAGCTTGGTTGGAATGCTCGTCTGGTTGTAATAGAGCCTGCTTTTCAGCCAGCAACTCTTAAAATAGCTCCTCGGCTTATAAAGCAGAAAATAGAAGTTTGGGCAGCCCAGCCTGCTTACAGGATGTTCCTGGCTGCTTGCTTTGGGGGGCACTGTTGCTCCAGCTTGAGGACTCCGGCAGGGCTCCTGTGAGTGATGGCTCTCCCTTGCGCAATTTTCTATCTGCACTCCTTGTCAAGTAATCATTACAAATGTTTCTTGGAGGAAGAGTTGGCTCCGAGCAAAGGTCTGCCTTCCTGAAGAAGTCAGGGCCTGAGGGGTGGGCATTGGTCTGTCCGTGGTAAAATTTTCTCCTTTGACAGTGTAATTAAGTGCTAATTAGCTAAATGAGTGTAAATGTTGAAGGCTGAGATAAATATCTACATTTCCTTAATCTATTTTTCCCCTTCTAAAATTTGATAAAGGAAATTTGGATTTAATGGAGGATATATGTCAAATTTTTTTTTTTTTCCAAGATTGCAAATCTGTTTAGAAGGAACTCAGAGCCACTGCTTTGGCTTTCTGCAGGAAAAGTTAGCAGCATATAAATATAGAAGAGGGACAATAAAATGCGGATGCGATATTGCAATAATTATGTTAAGGAGGCTTAGTGGAGCTACCTTTTTGGAACATCTGGTTTGTTTCTGTTCTTTCCACATCCTGCAGATGTTGCCGAACCCATGAAATATACTGACAGGAGAATACATTAGCTCACAGAGTCATTCCAATGAAGAAAGCAAAGAGTAGCCTCTCAACTTTCTAAAAAATCTAGTCAGAAAAGAATTCTGCTTTCAGAGCAGGCAGAGATTAGTCCAATAATTGAGAGGGGCCCAGGGCCTTCTAAAAGTGTCAATAGAGATCTGTTCTTGCCAAAGGGGAAAAGACACACTTTGTGGAGGGCCAGCCAGAGTAATAAATGGAAATCTTTGTAATTCAAGTACTTTCTCATTACCTGCTCTGTGGTTAGTGATTTACAGGGGGGCTGAAGAGGGGGCAAGGGAAACCCGCTCCTTCTGTGGTGGGTAATAGAGCTAGGGCTCCTGAGCCCATCTTGAGCTAGCTACTCTGCCCCTCCCGGCTTCTCGAGCCCGGAGTGAGACCCAGAGGCCGAGGCAAGTGCCTTGGGAAGGGGATGCATAATTGAAGTACCATCTGTGGCATGGGGCTGCTGACAGCTGTGTGATGCCCTGACACTCCTGTGTCAACACCCTCCTCAAGCCGGCACATGTATGAAGAGCCTTCGGGAGAGCAGACTGAGGCGGCGCAGGGCCTGGGGAGTTTGAGTTTATTAAATAGGAACTGGTTGCCTATGAGATTAACACCCTGAAATAAATGCAAAGTTAAAAATATTTTGGCCTCTGGCCCACTTGGCAGGAGGATTTGGAACCTGGAATGGTCAGAAAGACAGAGCCTTAAAGGGCCAATGTCACATTCAGTTTCTGGCCGGCTGTGATCTCTAAATTTCCCCATCATTCACATCACTCCTTTGGGTTACAGCGTCATGTGTTCTGAAACCCTTATTAATATGTGTAACAGATGTTTTTCTGGCCACCAGCCTGGCAGACAAGAAGGACACACACATATAAACCCATCTCTGAGAAACGAGTATTTCTTTGGCTCAGCTCAGAATTGTTGAACTCCAGTCACTGACATCCAGTCCAGTCTGCCTTCTTTCCCCTGGGACAAAGGGCTGAATCTCTAGGGTGCCTCACAAAAGACTGCTTCGTGCGTGCTCTCAGAGGGTTTCTGGTGTCCTGCGGGTCACTGAGGAGGGGTCACTACGGCTTGAGCCAAAGCCTTCATTTTAGCAACAATTTCATGTATGTTTCCTCCAGGCCCCCAGTTTCTGGCTTCACCATTTCCCCCTGCCCCTGGGTCAGAAGGGATCTCTCACTGAAATTATGTAAGAGCTCTTCCTCCTTAGAGAATGATTGTAGATCCCCCCAACCTTTCTCCCCACTAGGGTTACAGCCCCCTTTCCTTTTCCTTTGCAAATAGGCACCATCGACAGGTTAAACCCAATAATACCAGTTTTTAATCTTCTTTGAGAACTTTGGACACTAAGGTAAATGTGTTGCTATTATCATCATAATAATGTTTAACACATAATAATGTTTACCACCGTTTAGAGTGAATGACATGTCTTCCCATCTTTATTTTGCTGCTCCTCAAAGTAATATTGATATAGGCAGGGCAGCAATTGCGATGCTGAGGTTATAGGTAAAGAAATAAATGTTCACAGAAAACAAAGCTATTCGTACAAGGTCATGCAGCCAGTGAACCTGGGGTTCAACCCATTTTAGATTCCAAGTTCGGTACTTTTCCTGGGCATAGCAAGCCCTTATAAATACTTTAATATGGTAGGAACTTAAAAAGATTATCCATAGAATAGGACTGTTTTGGTAGGGCTGTGTAAATATGCCAAGAATTCGAGGAAGTAAGGGATTTAGACAGAAGTAGAGATACGAAGTCCAGAGCTACTTTTCCCGAAAATGTGTACTGCAAGATTTCAATAGGTGTATTGTTAGGAAAATAATTCCATAGCCAAAGAGGCTTGATAAATATTAAATTAAATTAAGTCATGAAAATTTCTTGATTGCAGCACTCTCAGAGCCTTTGATACGCATTATGAATTCCCAAGGCAGGGAGAGGGATCCAATGTGCTATGAGCATTGTGCAAACATATTTGACACAGGACTCCTTTGGACTGAAGCATCTCATAAGAACACACTTTGGGAAAAATTGGTCAGAAATAACATCATTTCCTGCCTGAGAAGGTAGGTGAGTGGGTCAAAGAGGGGGAAGGTGAGAACTGTTTAGGTGTCAGGAAAAGACCTAGAAGTAATGTTTATTCTGCTCTCTAATTACTGAATCAAAGAATTGGAATGCCCAATTTAGTAGATTTTATGTTAAGGGCTAAAACTGGTATGTCAGTATTTCTGAAGCAAAATTTTACTGGAAGAGAAACTGGCAAGGCTGAGAGAGGTGAAAGTGTAGTGAGAAGTACTTGCAGGGAGAGGAGATCCAGTTCTAGACTTGAATGTCATGAACTAGTCTTAACTGTTTGGCTTGGTCAAGTCCCTACACAATCTGGATTCTGGTTCTTCCAAGTATAAAATGAGCAGAATGGACTCAATGGTTCCTTTCAGATCAAAATTCAATGATTCTATAAGTAAAAGTTATATGTTTTAAAGTGTGATAATGGATGTTGAAGGTGGAGACCCAATGGGGAGGTGGTTTCTCATGGAATGCTATGAGGGTCTAGGTTAGCATTGCCAGAGGGAAAGGGTAAGAGACCAAGTGGAATCAGAAGCAATTTGCCTCCGGATATCAGTAGACAAGGAGCATGCTCTGTTTACTCTCAGTGTTAAATTCAAATTTCTAAGTTGAATGAGCCCAGGATCCCAATCTGAAAGCCAGGGAAGAATCACCAGATGGCCACTGCTGGCCTTGAAAGGAGAAGAGAGATTACCTTACCAGCGAGACAGCAGGCTTTGGAGAAAAAAGGTTGAGCTTTCCTTAAGGAGGAATGAAAATGGTTAATCAGAAAAACGACTGAGAAGGAGACAAAATCATCAAGGAGATGAGGAGCCTCAATATCAGGGGTTAGTGAAAGAGTCAAGGAAATGGTGAATGATCATTAAACCAAGTGTGAGGGGAGCTCCTAGAAATGAGAGGGAGAGAGACTGGATGCAGGATGGGAGAAACATACAAATACCCGAATGACTGTGGTTTCGCATGAACCGATCTTGGAACCCAAGGCACAGGCCAGGCTGAGATGATGTATTTCTCCACTCAAGACCCAAAAGGTATGAAAATGTAATTCCATGCCGTTTCTTTCAAAGAGGTGCTGGCCAGGGGCGTGAGCTGTACTGGAACAGTAGTTTGTGGTCTGAGTATAAAAGTGGTTCTGGCCCAGTAGTCCTTGAGTCTTGGGGTACAATGATGGATATGAATTTGATGTCTGTCTACCATTGACTCCTTGGGTAATCTGAAAGTCATTTCTCCTCTTGGAGAGGTTTTTGCTTACTGGGAAGCAGAAAGCGGAGGAATAGAAAGATTTGATGTGAAGGCCAATACCTCCAGGAGAACAAGGTTTAAGCCCACACACTTTAAAATCTGAAGTGCTGAGTGAGGCTCCTGGGAACTGGAGCTGTTTAGCATCTGTGTTCTCCAGATTGCCATCATCCCCTGGCTGATAAGATATAGAAAGCAAGGCAACACGAGGGTGCCTTAGTCGTGTTTGTGGTGGTTGGACATAAGAAGAGAAGGCAATGCAACTTTAATCAGACTTCTCAACAAGACAAGCCAATTTATGGCAACCTTACAGTGTTCAGCCAGACTCTGCCTGTGTAGAGGGAATGGGGCCTCAGCCATCAACCAGCAGGTCAGTCCAATGGAGAGTTGTTCTTTGTTCTGCTTTTCTCTAATCTCACTAAACTCTGCAACATGTAAAGGAAACAAGTATTAGGTTGACACATGTTAGAAGGCTCCTGTGACTCAGTCCTTGGTTTTAGGAGCTCTAGAATTCTTTTGCTAAGCCAATGCCTGGGAATTTTCTGCAGCAACAATGCCTACACTGACGAGCACAAAACACAACCCCATTGTTTAGGAAAAGCATCCTAATAGAAGGGACACAAACCAAGATAAAGTCCATGTGTTCTCTTCCATTGTCACTCATTATAAACAGAAAGGTCTATCCATGACCCTGGCAATGGGTTGGACCATAGTGAGAAAAAATGGCACAGCCATGACTATGTCTATCTTTAGTATACAGGGCTCACAAAGGTCATACCCTTATTTAAATAGGGACCAATAACTTCTTAAAAAGTCCCTTGGCAAACAATACAGTTGATTGGATGTGTAGAAATAACCTCATCTCAGGTTGTTTCTAAGGAATGCCAATAGCAAGTTGAAAAGTGAAAAATTCAGCTAGTTGACTAGATGTTTCTAAATATCCGGAACCTTAGCAGTATGCACAGCAAACTTCTGTTCAGCTGATTAGCACTTTTGTCTTGGAGGAAATAATGGTTTCTTGACTTCATTGATGTCTGGGTCCCTGTGTATAAATGGGTGAGAATAACCTGCCCAAACTCATCTCACATGAGCTGGCTGCACGGTCAGGCCTATTCTGCCCTGGAATTGCAAATCTATTCTTGGGCAAAAGCTGGCTTTTCCTTCCTACCTTTAGTGTGGTCAGTGGCTCAGGAAACATATTTGAATGCAAAAATAGGCAATGCCAAGCAATGGAGATCTCCTTTTCCTGGTCCAGGAGCAGTACAACATTGACTTTCTTCTCTACAGATCTTCACTCCTAACCAGCTATGAATGACCACCCCCCTTCTCCCTTGGTGGTCTTCTCTCTCTCTCTCTCTCTCTCTTTCTCTCTCTCTCTCTGACTAGCTCCTCAAGGACAGAATTCTTTTTTCATTACTTGCTCTCCAGTGCCTGCCTTAGCACTGTGCACATAGGAGGTGCTTTATAGATACTGGCTGAGGGAATGATGTTCTCTCAAGGAACCGCACGTAGACTTTTTTATGCTAGGCCATGCCAACCTGCTCCAAGTCCTCTTCTTCTCTCCTTTAGATCACTTTTGTTTCCTCTTTCTACCTGTCACCACCTTTTCTGCCCCTGGAGGTCCTTTCTTGCAAGGTGGACTAAGGGGCCACAGTGTACCAACTCCCCTCTTCCTTTTTGTCCCTGCTGTAGACAGAATGTTTGTGTCTCCCCAAAAATTCATATACTGAAACCTAATCCCTAATGTGATGGTGTATGGTGCTGGAGCATTTGGGAGGCGATTAGCTTATAAGGGGTGCAGTCCTCATGAATGAGATTAATGCCTTTCTGAAAGAGACTCTAGAAAGCTCCCTCACCTAGGCTATCTACAAACCAGGTGGCGGGTCCCCTCCAGGCAGCAAGTCTACTGTTGTCTTGATCTTGCACTTCCAGCCACTAGGACTGTAAGGAATAAATTTCTGTTGTTTATAAGCCGCAGTCTTTGGTATTCCGTTATAGCAGCCTGAACAGACCAAGCTCCTGAAGATAAGCCCTCTCTCATCATGAAGTTTTCCTTTCTTATCACTATAGGAAACCACATACAAAAATAACAAACAAAATCTTACTGTGTTCTCATAGTCATGTTTCTGTCTGTAGTTGTAATTTTCTCTGACGTGGCCAGTGAAAGAACTTGCTGTGTTTATTGCTGTAACCTGAATATAACTAATATACTACATGGTCCTGTCAGGGGGGAAAATAATAGAAAGATGTTTAAATCTTACTACTCTCAGAGAACTGGAGTTGGCAAACTATGTCTCACAGGCCAAATTTTTTTTTAATAAAGTGAAGTTTAAAAAATTATTTATCTATTTATTTTTAGAAAGAGGAGAGAGATTTGTTGTTCCACTTATTTGTGCATTCATTAATTGGTTGCTTCTTGTATGTGCCCTGACTGGGGATTGAACCCCCAACCTTGGTGTATCAGGATGATGCTCTAACTAACTGAGCTGCCTGGCCACAGTGAAGTTTGTTTTTTGTTAAATAAAGTTTTATTGAGACACAAGCATATTTGTTTACATATTATCTATGGCTGCTTTCAAGTGACAGTCGCAAAGCTGAGTAGTTGTGACAGACACAGCATGGTCCTAAAAGCTAAAAATATTTACTATCTGGCCCTTCACTGAAAAGTTTGCTGACCCGCATCTTAGAAGAGCTTTCTTAATGTACAAGAAAACAGCCTTTTCCTTATATCTACCAAACTCAGGGACCTCCACAGGAACAACAGCTAGCCTCTCAAAAGAGAAAATAATCCTTCTTGTTCTCTCAACTTCCTTCTAAAAAATCCCCCCTCGAAATCCAGCCTAGGTAGCTTCTAACTCTTCCATCCCCACTTAACTCTTTTTGAATCAAATTCTCTCCAGCTAATAATTTTTATTTTTTTCCTAAATACCAAAATCTCTACCCTTACTCTGCTCATTCTAATTGTCAGCTCTTTCTATAGTTTATCACAACACAAGAGAAGGTTCAGGATTCACACCAAAGGGGGTCTTCCTCAGGAGAGGTGTGTGAAGGTGAGGCTGAGAATCTTGTCAAAACCATACAATTTGCTCCTGTTACATGATGAATCATTTTGATGACAGTTACACTCCTGAGGGGAGAGGCGCACCAACAGCTAGCCTTTGTACAACCCTGGCCCTTTCATCCGAATCTGGAACTCTCCATGGCGTCCGCTCCTCCTGCAGAGATGACTGTTCACTCCCTTCCCATGGGTCTCAGGTAGAAAAATCTCCCCTCTTGGGCTTCCTATGACCGGATATCCACCCCCATCCCCCAGGGCCTCTGTCCCTTCATATCAGAGTCCCTTAGGACATTTCCTCATTCGTCTCACAGCATTCATCTTTGTCACATGTGTTTGATGCTTGCATATATGTTTTGTTTGTTTTGTTTTTAGTAATTTCTTTCTCTGGTTATGAAAATGAATTTTGTTCATTTCAAGCAAACTGAACATGTAAATTTGTACACATTTTAAAAAATCAACTATGGTCCCATCTGCAGAGATAACAAGTATTAAACTTTAGGTATGCAATTTTATAATATCATTCTGTTAGTATGTATGCAAAACTTATACACACACACACACACACACACACACACACATATAACTATTAATGCTATACCCTGTGTTCTTGCTTTTAAGTTTGTATACTGCTTTGTACTTGAACAATTGTTTTCATTAGGGGAAACCTGGTTTTTCTAATCAGATCATAAATTCCTCGAACACAGGGATAGCTTCTCCTTTATTATCCCCTTCACCCTTCCTCAGCTCCATGCCCACCCCCACCAGCAATCAGTGTCATTTAGTAGCACAGCATGAGCTGTTTAACATGTATTTTCTAAGTAGAATTGACTAGAACTGTGAGAGACACATCTATAGGAGGGAATCTGAGGACATGTGAGCTCCTGTTCTCCTTGTCTTATTCTTGCCACACAGAGAAAGTCACAGCTTCAAACGAGCTGTGAATGGTTCTTTGGCGGATACACAGCAACACACCTGCTGAGTTAAGTGCCTGATGAATCATTTGCCTGGTTATCTTGCTAGTCATGCTGAACTGAATGCCACTTTGCAAACCAAACAGGTCCAAACCAGGGCTCTTTCCTTGCTTTGGTCTTGGGTTAGTGTTTCCTCTGCAAATAGTCTTTCTATCTCTTGAAAGTCTGTAATAATGAACGTTCAAAAATAGTACTTATTCACAGAACACTTCCCCACCACTCCTGTCTTTCCTAATAGGAGTTTTATTACATCTTGCCGAGTAAATTAGATTTGGTCCCTTGTTTTATTTATACATAAAAACAACCAAAGAGATTAACCATGGGGTAAATTAACCACAGGGTCCAACTCTGCCAGATGTTTTCTATGGGGGACAAACCAAACAACAAAATCGCCCCCCAAAATATGTTCTTTTTTTATTTCAACACATACTTTGGCAGGTCTCAGTGTCCTGCTGGTTAACTGGTCTAATGATTTCATTTATGTTTTTTTCATTTACTCCTTGGCAAAAGTTAATGTTCTTGCTTTAAGCACCCAAAATCCAAACATTTCTCTTGTGTCCCAGTCTTGCTTCCAGAGCCCCTTCCCCACCTCATTCCTTAGATGAAGAACTGCAAGGGTTACTGAAATTAATGAAAAACACAATCAGAACGACATGAAACTAGAGGGCCAATCTGGCTCTAAGGGGTCCTTTTGGGTGTATCACGTTGCATTATATGATGTAAGGGCTTCACGTGGGTTAATCAAAATGTAACCTCAACCCTTACTCAAATCACCTGTCGGACTGCTGTTTGCCGGAGGTTAAGCCCTCCCGATGCTGCTGGGTCTGCAACGCATTTAGCTAATAGTAATCCCTTCCATTTGGGAGAGTGCCTTCTACTTTTCAAAGCTCTCCACCTCTGTATCGCATATAGCCCTGGGAAACATTTCCCATTTATGGAGGAGGAAACTCTGAAGAAATTGGCTTCCTCACGGTCACACAATCAGTCTCTCCAGGTGTGCGTGCTACCTGTCTCTGTGCCTCTCTGAATGTCTCTCTGTCTCTGTCTTTCCATGTCTCTCTTCTTCCCTCTTTTTCTTTCTCTCAACTACAGCATTCTAAATAACTCACTAAAGCTTAAGCATCTTCATTGTGTTTCCACTTACTGGTCAGTAAATGGTCCTGTGGTTAAAGAGAAAGTACAATCATATTAAAAGGTTGCCCATGGTTTTATATTAGAAGTTTGGCTCTCATTTCAATTGCCATATTCCACAATCTATGGCTGAAAGAAGCCCAAAGCTGGGAAGAAATCGAAATGTCACCTAATCCATCCCTGGCCTCTTGGTCCCTGCTTTCAAACTGCCATAAATTGGGACGGTCTGAGAGTGACTGGCCTCAATGTTACCGGAACAATTTCCCCGTATTCGGACTTTTTATAGCCTTTCTCAGGTCCAACTATCCTGTTAGTAAGAAGTGTCTGTTATAAGTAGCCCCAATCCTTTCCTCTGTGATTCGAGCTCCTTTCCCTTCATTCTGCTCTCAGCAGAGTTAGCAAACAGCTCTACTCTTCTTTTACCCAGCATCAGGTTCTGTTGCCTTCCCCTCCCCTCTCCCCAATCTGAGCACCCCCGTCAGATTAGGGTGATTTATGACCTAAAGAAGTTGGACATCCTGGAACTTATTTTTCTGATAAAGGTATGGATTCTCTAACAGAAGACCTGAAATTCTTGGTGGCAGGTTGCAGCCAGAGTAAAAGAAAACTCTGGCTTCTCTGGGGCTATGTCTCTCGAGTCTTAATTTCAGATAATCCAGAGACACTGACGTGCACTCCCAGGAACAGAGACATGAGTTGGCCTTAGCCACATGCAGGCTTCCCTGTGGTTAAACTAAGCTGTGGAGCTGCGAGCTATATATAACCCTTACAGTCTTATTTTCTAGTCTCTTTTTATGTTTATTTCCCTTTTGTCATCCTCTAGCCTCTAATAAACTCTTGTTTAAATGCTTCTGCCTCATCTCAGCTGTGCTACGGGGAATTTAGGAAAAGGTTAAGTGTCCATGCTCGGGACTGAGTATTAAGGAGGGAGAAGCCCGTCTCTTCCCCCGGGGTGAATGTAGTGGAGCCAGATAGCTGAGGGAGAGCTGCAGTCCAGACGCCAGAGGCGAAGCTGAGCCGTCTAACCACCGGGCCCTGGTGGAGACCATCCCTCCACTGCCCATCTTAAAGGATCTATATTTTATTTTACTGAGGGTGATAGTGGCTTTTATTTTGATAAAGAATCTTATTGTTACTTCAGTTAGCAAATTTATTGAGCACTCAACCTATGCCGTACATATAAAGATTCAAAGATTCCTTGGATAATTTTTCTGCCTCCAAGGAGCTAATAGTCAACAGGTAGATAAAACCGAAATATCAGTGACTATAATGTTGAGTGCATCAGGGAGGCACAAGGTGCTTTGGGGCAGTCACATAAGAAAAGAAACACTTTCAGGTTCTGGTAGGGGGAAGTGGGACAGGGCTCGTTGTACTGGTGGCATTTGAACTGGGCCTGGGAGACCAGGAATTTATGGCAGAGGGAAAAAACGGACAGGACACCTTCAGACTTAAAGAGTTTGTGTAAGGGAAGAGTCGGGGAGGAAGTTGGACAGCAAGATAAAACCAGATGACAGATGTCATGGAAGGATGTTATGAAAGGCTTTGAGTGCCAGTGTCGGTAACTTCCACACCACTCATTTGCTTCCTGTTATAAGCAGTGAATTCCAAACATACTGGTAGACTCAGGGACTCCACAGTCAGGCAGATTGGGTAGAAATCTTGTGCCTGCTGCTCACTGGTGTGTTACTTTGGGCAACTTATACATCCCTTCTGGCCTCCGTTTACACTTCTGTAAAATGGGGGAATATAAAAAAGAATGCTCTCCTATGGCCATCGTGGGAATTAAATGAGGCAATGTATGAAAAGTGAGAGATTCAGCGGGCATGTAAAAAAACCACCCTGAATTTATTTTCACCCCTTCATGGAATTCAACAGAGTATTACCTAGAGAGTCTCTGCCAGCTTTCTCACAGGTACCCTTAGGAAGAGCACAGGTCATGGGGAGGGAGCAATCTAATCTTTTATCTATTACTTCACTTCCAGCATAGCTTGGCTTCTACCTAATAGCCCAGAGATATATTGTTGTATATTCTGAAGTAGGGATGAGTACATTACAGTCAGCAGCCCAAATCCAGCCTGCTGCTTGTGGATAGCCTGGGAGCTAAGAATGGCTTTTAATGGTTGAGGAAAAAAAGAATAATATTTTGGGGCATGGGAAAGTTATATGAAATTCAAATTTCAGTGCCCATGAACAAAGCCGTCTTGAAATGCAGCCACACTCATTTCTTACATATTGTCTGTGGCTGCTTTTGCCTACGAGCGCAGAGTTGAGTAGCTGTAACATTAAATGGCCGGCAAAGGCTAAAGTCCTGACTATTTGACCCTTTACGAAAACGTATGTCAAACCCTGGCCTAGATCACACCCTTCCTAATTTCTGTTCCAAGAGTTGAGATGAGTCTGTACAGTATGAACACTGGCTAAGTAAGAGTATAAAATTCTTAATGTTTCCATTTTAGATTTTGCGAGTTTGCTTGGGGGAAATTTTGTGCTGAGTAATGTTTGCTTTCCTTCCAGAATGAGTTTCCAGTGCCTCCAAGCTCACATGGCTTTTTGTCCTCTCTCCATGGAAGCATCACAAACACAAGAAAAAGGAGTATTTGGTCCATTATGTCATTTTAATCAGCAAAGCTGGACCTAAAGTTTCACTATTAGAAAAAATAAATAAGCAGTTTATTTAAACTGCTCCTTCCCTACAACCCTCCCTCCCTTCCTCCTTCTCGATCTCTATTTTTCTCTCTCTCTCTTTGGATAAAGTGATCACAAAACCTAAGTGATATGGACCACAGCAGCGACAGGCTTTCAATAGCTTTAATCCAGAATCAAGGTAAACTCAGGGTGCCCTTGAATCAAGAAGAGAAACGCCAGACCCAGATTGGGAGGGTCAGGATGACTTTCTGAAAAGATAATACTTGGTCTGAGACCTGAAGCTTCACTCAGAATTTGTTCCATGAAGAGTACAAGGAAGGACTGCTATCCTCTAGAAAAGCCCACAGGCGAGTGAGCCCTGGTGTGTGGGAACCCACAGGAGCTCAATGTGGTTGAAGGACAAGGGATTGAGGTGGGGCTGGGCTGGTACTGAGAGAAGTGGCTGTAGAGGAGGGATTTATAAATGGCCTTGTTCATTGTGCCAAGGAACGTGCACTTTTACTTAAGAGGAAGGGAATCAGATTAGTATTTTAGAAGATCATTAAGAACCAGTGTGAAAGATGAATTTGAGTGGAACAGGACTGAATTGGTTGTTAGGAAGCCAGTTGCTGTAATCCAGGCAAGGGAAGCAAAGCGGAACAGAACTCCTGGTGGAATCTGGTCTTTCCCCTTTTGATCACTGAACCTTCTCTTTGCTCTTATCTACTCACTGCATTCTGATTTGCAGGTCTACATGTCTGTTTCTCCCTCTGGCTTATGAACTGTGGAGATGAGAGATTATGCTCAGGTTGTATTTAAGGGCCTCAGCTGAATACACTCCATCAAGTTGCCTAACAAGTCAATTGTTGAATTAATGTTTTTATCTCAAAGCCTTTGCAGTTAGTAAGTAGTCCTTGTTAAAGCCACAGTAGGTATCATTCTAGTTAGAGCAGTGCCTGTAATTAGCTTGGAGCAATAGGTGCTGACCTGCCCTTTCCAAGTCTCTTGCTCTGTAGAATTCCACCATCTGGGTCAGTAAAATAAAAAATATTAGGTTTTAGTTGTTTTTCTCTTTCAAACTATCTGGACATATCTTTCCTTTCAGAAATCTGTTTATCTTATAAAATGAAGCCAGGAAGATATTATTATAATAAAGTAGGAGGCAAATATTGAGGGCTAGACTCACTTTTATTAAAGTGACAGTTTTAATAACCCATTTTCCCTGAAGGGATTAAATCAATCAATAAATACATTTTAGTGTTTTATAAGGAAAACTTTCAGCATTCACTATTATTCATAAGTGAGATGACCTATCTAGAAAAGAGAAGGTCCTCAGGCTCCAGAGCTATTGACAGGTCAGGTGGGCATTTTCTGGGATGGTACACAGGCCTTTCTGCTTTGGGGAAGGTTGGATGAGGTGAGTTTTATGATTGCTTCCAACTTGAAGATTCTGAGGCTCTATTTATTGAAAGTCTATTAGTTAATGTATTTATTCCCATTGTTTTTTAATGTTGACCATATAACAGAAACCTCTAAAGAGAAAATATGTTGCCCAGCCTGCATGGCTCAGCGGTTGAGCATCAACCTATGATCCAGGAGATTGGGGTTCGATTCCCAGTCAGGGCACATGCCTGGGCTGCAGGCTCCACCCCCAGTAGGGGCCGTGCAAGAGGCAGCCGATCAACGACTCTCATCATTGATGTTTCTCTCTCTCTCTCTCCCTTCCTCTCTCTGAAATCAATAAAGATAAATATATATATATATAGATAGATATAGAGAGAGAATGACAGAGAGAGAGGGAGAGAAGATATGTTTAGCAAATGCTAACGCAAGGCTGAAGAAAAGAAAAAGGGAGTGGATAGTGGATGGAATCTGACCCTCCAAACTCAAAGCCTTATAGAAAAAAAATGTATTTATTATTTATTTATTGGTACCTTGAACCATAGTGAATTTATACTTTGATCCTTTCTGAAATGCATCAAATATATCTTTTATTTTTATTTTTTTACTTCTAGTAGTCCTTACACAGGATTCCTATATCCATGGAGGTAGGAAGCGGACAAATGGAAAAAAAAAAAAAGTATTTCAGTAGTCCAAGCTTGGAACTTCTCTAGTATGGACTGTTTTGTTTGGGTCTGAGGTGGATATAATTTACCTTGGGTTTGATATTTCAACTCTTACTTTATAGGCTACTCTGAACATTATAATTAGAGTGGACGTGAAATGGAAAAAAAAAAAGAAAAAAGATTTTGGCTGGGAGACAAGAAACTTGGGATCTAGTTGGGGTCTGTTATGAACCAGCTATGTCTCCTTCAGTGACTCCCTTAATGCCCTATAGACCTTGCTGTCCTCATCTGCCTAATGGGTGGTAGACACAACAATTGAGAGGTCTCCCCATATCCCCACAATTTATAACTTAAAAATCAATTCCTTTGGGGAAAAGATTTAACAAGCATGAAATGTCTTTACATGGGCTTACCCAGGAATGCTGGACCTTTAGGATGAGCACTCATAGTTTTGTATTAACTCTGCCAGACATTCAGAACATCACCTTTTGGTTTGCTTTTAGAATTTGTCCACTGAAAGACACATAGGTCTCCTGGAGATGCAATGGCTCAATATATTAGTATTATTTTGATGGGCTGGCTGGTCAGACCAAAACACAGATTTTAAAGTCATGGAAACATTGTGTTTTTGTTGAATTCCTATCTAGGAAGTATAAACATTTCTTTCTCTTCAAGTGGTCTTTACGATATTCACCCGAAACATGATTGATAACACACAAGCGGGAGGTGATAGTATATTTATGTGAGACCGACACAAAGTAATCCCACATGGAGAAATATCCTATAACACAACCATTAAGGATGGCTTGGCCAGAGTGTTCCTTTTCCTCCAAGGAAAAATATATCTTTTAATAACTGAATAATTCATCTATTTTGATTCTTTAGACTAGATTATGACCTGAAGTTACTTCAGTACTACAGGAAATCAAGTTTGATTTTGTAATATAGTCAAATGAGTACTTTAGAGTGCCATGTCTAAGATCAATAAGGAAGCAGTAACTACATTTACTGTCATATGATGATATTGATGTAAAAACATAATGGTCAAAATTATAAAATCAATTTCATAATTTAATCAGAAATGTTTATTGATACTGTTAAAGTTGAATTCAATAGCTTCTGGTATGTAGTTAATTTCCTACCTGTCAGAAAAATGTATTGAAATGTTCTTTCTTGAAAATGATTGTAGTTAATTCAGTGGAATAAACAGCAAAGTTTCACGCTAATAGATAGAGATTTCTTCTCTCTCTAACCCTGAATGGTGAATGCTGGAAGCTTTTGTTTGCTTATTTCCTAACATACAATCAGTTGCTTTTTGGGGATGAAGGGAGAGTTTGACGTTTACCACGAGACTGCAGAACTGCATAGGTAACACATATAGAAGTGTGGGGGCTATGTGGATATTCAATAGCTCCTTATGAAATTGTATCTAGTTAAAAAATAAATGAGAAGAAAGGGAAAGTTCTAGAGATTAGAATTCTTTCATGCTTATATTTTGCCACTAGCTACTATTTTTTATCTTTATTCACATTAAATTGAAAGTATCTTAATTGAAGCAAAAGTCACTTAAAGGAATGTCTGTAAGTATGACTTGTTTGTTTAATATAAAGCTCTGTGGGTTGTGAGGACCTGTTCAATCCATCCCATTTAAATGAGATGAAGATGAAATTCTGAATGTTTAGCAATTCATTCAGGTGTATGAGGTGTCTGTATGTCGTGATAAATAGCACAATTTTGAAATCCTGCATGACTCTTAGAAATTATCATCTACCTGTCAAAGCCCAATAATGGTTTCCCATTGCGTGGTGAATAAAGTCAAGTTTCCTTATACAGTCATTTAAGAGTTTTCACTATCTGGCCAAACTATCTTCTGCCTCAACTGAGTCTTGCTCTTCTGTCACACTCTTTACTTTGGTCAAACTTGCCTTTGAACTCTTCCTCAAGTGGCCCATGGTCTTTTCTTCATCAGTGATTTTCACTACCGTATCGTCTGCTTGGCACTTCTGATACTGATTCATGTCCTATTTTGCCTTGTGCTTGCATCTCCTTTATTTTTTCTAATATGTCTTTATTGATTTCAGAGAGGGAGAGGGGAAGGGAGAGAGAGAGATAGAAACATCAATGATGAGAGAGTTATCGATCAGCTAACTCTTGCACGCCCCCCACTGGGGATCGAGCCCGCAACTGGGGAAGGGGCCCTGACGGGGAATTGAACCCCCATCGCCTGGATCCTAGGTCGAGGCTCATCTGCTGAGCCATGCCGGCCGGGCTTGCATCTCCTTTTTAGTTGGTGTCTTGCCTCGCCACGTAGACTCTGAGATCTCTGGGGGTTGATCCTGGGCCTTTCATCCTCCAGAACATTAAGCAATTGCACACATAGCAGTTGCTCAGACAGTGTTTGGTCAACTGAATGTTTTGAAAAATTGTTAAGATTAGAGTTCCCAGAGGCAGCATTTTGGAATGCAGCCAGATTCATTCTGTGGGTATGCTTCAATTCATTGCTCTGAATCTGAATGGAAAATCATTCTTAATTAGAATCATAAAATTTCTGCACAGGATGGAACTGTGGGTCTCATTGTACAATGAGAGAATGAAAGCCCAGAAAGTTCAAAAGGGTATTTAGCATCAGAGTTGCCATCAGACCAAGGGTCCCCTGACACCCGTTCACTCCTCTGTATACCAGGATGACTTCTGAAGACCTAATTCTAATTATCCACTGATAGTAAAAAAGGGGAGACAGTTTGCTTTAAAAGTGAACAAAATCCTTTGAATATAAGGTGATGCTCCAGAAATTTTAATAATTGATGACAGAAGATACCAAGAAGCTTTATTTGGGTTTCTTTCTAGTTGTTAATTTTTGACCTTTGGCTATAAAATATTCTTACTGTAACAAGTGAAGCCAGCAGTTCAGCAAAGAACAAAGCTAAATTACCTGAAAAGATATCCTGACTGTATTTTGAAACAGAGTTCACTGGATCGATATTCTAACCCTAGGCTTGTGTGGGATCTGTCCTTAGGACTCCTCCCAATTCTCTCCAACTGGGCTGTTCCCAACACCTTGGGACCATCTCCTCCTTCCTGGAGGTTGGCTTTTCCATGTGTCTTGATTGTTCTTCTAATGTCAAATACTCACATTAAAGAATCTACCTGAAAAAATTTGAAAACATTATTCACAAAGATATACACACCCTTATGTTCACTGCAGCATTATTCACGGTGGCCAAGACATAGAAACAACCAAAGTGTCCTTTAATAGAGGATTGGATAAAGAAGATGTGGTACATAGATACAATGGAATACTACTCAGCCATAAGAAAAGAGGAAATCCTGTCTTTGTGACAACATAGATGGTTCTTGAAAATATTGCGCTAAGTGAAATAAGTCAGACAGAAAAAGTCAAGAACCGTATGATTCCACCCATACGTGGGATATGAAACTGAAAGCAACAGATGAACAAAGAAGAAGAAAAACAAACAAAAAAGTCATAGGCTCAGATGACTAGTATGATGTTTACCAAAGGGAAAGGGGGTCAAATACGTGGTGACAAGATTTGACTCTGGGTGATAAACACACAATGCATTTACAGGTGATGTTTCATAGATTTGTACACTTGAAACCTATATAATTTTATTAACCAATGTCATACCAATAAATTTAACAATAAAAAAAGAATCAAGCCCAAGGTTTGTTAAGTGGCAACTAAGAATGTTTATATAAAAAGAAAAGTATGTATTTAGGTGTGAACAGATTAATACATAAGGAAATATAAGTATATTTAAAGCTAGTGTGAGTCTGCCTACTGGACTTATATGTTCCAGCAAAACTAAGGCAAATCCTGTTTTCCCATAAACTCTCATGTATGCCTGTGGGAGATAAACACTAAATCATTTGGGTTAAGATGACTAAAGCAGGATATTTTGGGTCACTGATGCACACATGTAATGTTATAGAAGATATAAAGACTATTATAGCACTTTTCTGATATATCTTATGTTCATTGAATGGTTATTTTTTTGGCCCTATAAGTGCTTTATATATCTCATTTAATCATCACAATAATCTTACAATATCTACATTATGATCTTCACTTAAATAAACTTAAAAGCGTGGTCTTCGAAGTCAGAGATACCTGGCTTCAACTCCCACTTCCTTTGTTCACTAGCAGTGAGACCTCAGGCAAATCACTCAACGATTCTGAACCTCAGTTTTTTCAGCTATAAAAATGAGAATAAAAAGATGCACGGTATGGGATTAAAAGTATTAAAATAGAGAATGCATGTAGTGTTTAGCAAACCCCAAGTACATTGTAGGTGCTTAGTAACTGTTAGCAATTTTTGTTTACAGATGCAAAAGCTGAGTCTTAAAAAATTTAACTAAACTTGTCCAAGGCCACACAGCAAGTAAGTGGGAGAACTGAAATTTAAACTCAGATCTCTACAAGTTTCATTGTCTGGGAGAATATTGCAGGGGCTCATGAAATATGTGGAGAGTGGGCCAGGACAGAGTAGATGAAGATGAAAAAGAATATATGTGTGTGAGACATATTATGAAGAAAAAGATGATTGAAAAGGTGTAACATAGAGGGAGACAGGTCATGAATGATCTCAAGGTTTTAAACTTGGGCTAATAGAAAATGGAGGGAGCTATTGGTCCTTTTGTACTGGAGCCCAGGAGCCTAGACCTGCTGCTGCTGCAAATGCCAGTGAGGAGTTTCCTCTGCTGTAACAAGGACCATGAATGAGGTGCTGCCCATTCTGGGTCTCCAGAGGCTTTAGTTCCTCTGCCACCATGGCACCAGAAACCCTTAGCAGCTACTGTGCTGTTGAAATTAGAAGCAGAGAAAAACACTGCTTCTGTCTTTCCCCCGCCTTCTTATTTCTAACAGTTCCTCTACCTGGCAGAACATAACAAGAAGCCAGATGGCAAGGGTGTCTGGGAAATGTAGTTGGTAGGCTTCCAACCCCAGCACTACAGAGTTGAGTAAAAAAGGTCAGGCTGTGGACTGAGAAACAAAAGATAAATAACCAGCACAGGAAAAAACGTTACAAGGATTAGGAGCTTCAGGAGGAAGAAATGCTGTTAGAGAAAATAAGTTGTTTTCATTATGGATAACTTATATCATCAGAGAAAGGCAAATGCTTCTGCTCTTAGAAATGCATTAAAAATACGATACATTATTTGTTGGAAAAGACCTGTGGAAGTTAATTAAATTCCATTACCTATGATCATGTTTTAACATTAAGAGAGAAGCTAGTTGAAGTAAAATATAATAAATATAACAACTGGGCAACATGTATATATCACCCTCTCCATATGTCTCCTGTTATCAGGTGCTGTATAACAGAATTACATTTTTATTCATCTATAGACCTCTAATAATTGAGAAGTCACTGGAATGAGGAAGATCTGTAGGTGCATGAACTGTAATTTTGTTGTTTCTTTTTTATAACACACATATAGTGCCCCTAGGGAATGGAACACTGATGCTTTGTCAAGCTACCAGACTTTATCAAAACATGGTGGTAAAGTCCTTGACTTTTTTCCTTGTATCCTAGAAGAAAATATAGAACTATTGATCACTTTTTGAGTATTTCTTTTCCTCTAGGTCCAGTCCTTCTCACATACTTATTCCCTGCCCCTTTCTGTGTTCAGTTAAAACAGAAAATGTGTGTATCATGAGACTCTCTCAGTTCTGTAAGCAGACTAGGGATGCTCTTCGGTAATATTTTTACACTACAACTCTCCCTTTATCTGCAAATGTGAAGCCTGTACAATCAGGTTCAAAACATATGGCTGCAGGGTCTAGCTTTAAAAAAAAAAAAATTTGCCTAGTACATTTTTAAATTGTCTTGAATGAAAGAAGATAGTCTTTTCTGTTTTTATCAATATGATCTTAACCCTCTGACTGAAAATGTTAGTGGCCCTTCTTTAATTTTCATTGTCTTTCTTGGTAATTATGGGGCAAACATAGCTAACAGCTTATGGACTTTTTATCCTTGTATCAATCGTCTATTTCTTTGCCTGTGTGTGAAAACATATATCAAATTCTTTACTTGCTTCGAAGACTTTCCTGACTATACCAATGCATAGTAATCTCAGCTGCCTTTGAAAAAGTGGCTTTATAAAGATCCAGGCTTCATGTCACAATTAGTTAGGATTGAACTAAGGAGGGGTTCTCACTCTCATTTATCTAAGGAAGCAGAGGGGCGCTAATGAGCAGTCAGACTGAAAGGCGTTATTCATCCCTTATCAGTTCCCCATCTAAAAAGAAGTTCCTCCTCATCACCGCTATAGCCCTTGGCTCTTCGGTTCCTATCTCAGTTTTGAGTGTTCAAGATCCTCCATGCCCAGTTTCTCAAATCTGCTACCAGTGGCTAGGTTAACAGCCTCTACAGTGGCTTGGGCAGATCATAGTGCTCACCAATGTCTGTGTCTCTCCTCCTTTCCTTGGGCATATTTTCCAGCCACCTTAAATCTAGGTGGAGCTGTGGAATTGGTTCTGGTCAATGGGGTATAAATAGATTCCTGGCCTCTAAAATATTTGCTTTCCTCTTTTCTTGGGCAGATGTAGAGAATTTAAGGGGGCTCCAATTGGACCCACTTACTAGGTAAAGCCTGAATCCTTGAGTCTTGCCTTGAGCAGAGCTGGCTGACTTACACCAGGAGGAAATTAACAGTTGTTGGGTTAAGTAGCTGATATGTAACTTCATCTTCATCATCACAGCCAGCCTTACATATCTGACTAATAAAAATAGATATATCTTGAAGAGTACTCATTTGATAAATTAGGAAACATAGCCTTAAAGAGATTAAGTAGTTCGTTCAAAGCCCTACAGCTAGTAAGTGGCAAATCCAGGTCTGCAATATTAGACTTAAGTTAATTTAACCAGTGATCTGATTGCCACCATGGCTCTGGCAGCAGGATACCTGGAGATATTTTAGGTCAGTTAGGAAGACCTACTAACTAACTACTTGATGGAAGACAGAGGAACAATAGGAGATGAGATGCATATGACAAGGCAGAAAAGGAGGAAGCTTTGAAAGAGAGTTCTGGCTGTTTTTTCAGCTTCCATGTATCACCTTTCAACTCTAATAACCCCCACTGAAAGGTATCAACCACGTCTTTATCATTTCCACATGCACCAGCTTAGTAAGACCAAGCCCTGACTCTTATGCAGCCACAGAACTAAAAATGGGGATCCCAAGAAGGCCAGGGCCAGTTCTGAACTTGATGGGCTGGATAGGGTCAGGAAGAAAGGTCAAGGAAACCAGCCTCCTACTTCAAGAATACTCAAATTCAGTCTGAATTTTCCATTGGATAAGTTTAGGAAGCCCTGTCATTTTTTTTCTATGAGATGAAAGAAGCAAAAAGAAAAGGCAATGTACATTTTCTCCTTTGTTCTTTAAATTTTATGGCTTATCTAAGCATCTGGTTTAAACTGGTATGTGAGAGCAAGCAGCCAAAAGTCACAATTTTTTTAGACTTTAGCCTACTGGTATTAAACTGATCACTTTTGATTCAATAGGATTTCAGCGTCTAGCTCTGGATTTCTACTTTCTATTCCTGCTTCTGCCCCCCTTGGCTTTAACCACTGTTTCCAGGATTGCTTTGGGATCTTTTAATTCCAGCTTTACACCCAATCAGCTTTGCTCAACCTTTGATTTTCGGAAGGAAATTTCTTCCTCCAGAATGGAGCAATGATATTCCCCACCTCCCCACTTCATCTCCCACCCCCAACTCCCAGCTTGAAAATTGCAATCTTCTCAGGGAGTGAAGATTAAGACAATAGAGCACTACTAAACATAAGGCACTGTGGCCTTAAAATAGGTTCAGATTTAAGTCCTTCCATATCTGCCAGAACCTATACCATTTGTCACAGACTTAGAGCAAATGACTCCTCTTCAGTAATATGGAACCGGGGCTCCGCCAGAGGCTAGTGCCTTCATCCTCACACTCCAAGTCGAGCACACTCTTTACTGATGGTGATATTTGGAACTTGATGGGACAACAGATGTCCCAGCAGTCTTTCCTTAATGTGAAGCTTCTATGATCAGAAAGCTAAGTGGCTATATTTGCATATGAAACTGTTTTCTACGGCAGTGCTGGGAATATTAAGTGGTGATATTCCATGGAGCTCCGGAGGCTTGTGTCCTTAGCAATGATTTAGGAAGACCTGTTGCAAATGACTACAGTTAAATTGGCAAGCTGTGCAGCTGATGGCCTTGATGTGGTCTTTAGGAACGTCTCTCAAGCCAGCTAGAACTTATGGTCCTGAATTATTCTCAGTGCCTCAGAATGAATTGAAAGAATATATAAACCTAACCTGAAAGGAACTTCCAATCTGGTTATGTAGGTAAGACACACAGAGGAACATTACAAGGTGACATATAAACAAGGTGAGAGTGTGGGACAGACTGTTTAAGGACCGAGGACATTGAATGTGAAGCCAAAGGCATTTTGCTTGCGTTCTCTTCCATATACTTAAAAAACTCCTAATAGCCAGGCCAGTGTTGCTCAGTGGTTGAGCATCAACCTAGGATCCAGGAGACTGAGATTTGATTCCGGTCAGGGCACATGCCCAGGTTGGGGGATCGATCCCCAGTAGGGGGCGTGCAGGAGGCAGCTAATCAATGACTCTCTCATCATTGATATTTCTCTCTCTCTCTCTCTTCCTTCCTCTCTGAAATCAATAAAATATATACATATATATATCTCCTAATAAAGTAAAAAGAGACATTAGTATTTGACTCCTCTTTATTGTTTATTTCCAATTTTCAGATGAGTTAGTCATCATTTTCAAAGCTGACAACAAACAAAATGTGGTTGCTCAAATATGCAAAGATAAAAAATGAGCTATGCTTTCTTTATTAGGGAATTCGAGTGGTATTTCTATAATATGCACCCCTTAGAGTGTCCTGTGTCTATTCTACCTTAGAGCTTCGGACAGTCCCTAAATCTTTGGTGCTTGAAGGCATCAAATGTCACCATTTATTTTATCTTCCTGCCTTTATTCACCTGCACATATGTTAGCATTTACCTTTGCCTTAGAGGCCTTTGTGTTTGTGGAAGAATTCAAAGTGGTTAAAAGATTTATTCAGAATAAATTTTTATGATCAATTTGGTTGGATCAATAAGCATCAGACAACCTGGAAATATTAGCTCTGATGAATCTTTGGTTTTGTGTAATTCTGCTATCGTCTTGGAATCTGTTTCTTTCATACCCTAGACATGAATGCTACAGAAAAACAAGAGGAATGCATGGGTCATAAGCCAAATACCGGCACAGAAGTGAGGGACGGTGTAAAAACACTGCTCAGGTTTTGAAACAATGAGGAATTCCCTTGAGGGATTTTAGACAATGTGGAGAAACAGTTACCAAAGCCACAGGAACGCCAGGCCTAAAGCCTGGGCTACAGAATCTGAGTTTAAAAAGATGATGATGGATTACCCAATTCTTTCCTAAGACCCTTCTCAGAATCCCACGGTGAAAGAAGCCCAGGTCAACACGTTTTTCCGCGAGGTTCAGTAGTAACTGAGAGTGAGCAAAGAGAGGGAATGAAGTTGATACTAGAAGTGGAGAGAATGAACTATGAAGATGAGCTCGGTTCCTTAATCTTTTAAAGATATTTTCCAGGTGGATCGACCGAGCTGTGTAACATTTCCAAACGTGTAGATAAATCTCCTCATCTATCATGATGTCACCAGTGACCCTAAAAATCTGCGGTTCGTGGTTCATCATGAAAACATTTCATGGATGCTTTATTATTTTTCTTGAAGGAGGGTCAACTCAGGTTTTTGGAATTTGGGGCTTGCTCATTAGATAGGGCTCAGGCTGACATGCAAGTGTGTTTGAATTCAACCTTCAGCATGCGGATGTTTGAGTGTCAAACTACAAGGCCCTTTATTAAATTTAAAATCACGGGTTACGTGTTGAATGGCCTGCATTCCATCTCACTGTTTAAATTCATCAAATAGTCACTCTGGAATTATTTCTTACGATTGGGATGACTTCATTTGTGTTTGTTTTCTCTTTCTATTAATCCATGACAAACTGTGAAATTTGCCATTCTTACCATAACCAGGCCATGAAATTTGTCATCTCTCTCTGTAATTTACATGGAGCCTTGGCTATGGATACATTTCAGGCAGGATGATTGCTTTCCATCTGATGCAGAGGCCAGAACAAAGGAGGGATACACAGAAAATAGAGCACAAACACGTTCAGAACAGACATGAGGAAGGGGCTTTTTCCCCTGTTTTCTTTAATGCTGTGAAGTCTGCTAAAATGTTCCGCTGCCTCCTAAGGAAGAAGGTTGATGGGACAAACTGAGGCACTGTTGTCAAATCCAAGAAACAATGAAATGACCCTCCAGGGAGAAGAGAGAAGTTAGAAGAGGGGATGTCTTGACAAACTGGAGTGAGTGGGAGGAATGTGACAGGAAATTGTAAGAGTAATGTGGTCAGAAGGCACTTGGAAGCGGAGATTGAGAGGCAAGCCACCAGAACAGTACGGGAGTTCTAAATCATGTCCACGAGCTATTGTTCACGGGATGGCGAATTTTCCCTTCTCTCTCCACCCCCCTCTTCCCCAAAATTGTACATAAATTAGTTTCTTCCATGTCAGGTGGAGGAAAAGTTCCCTAAACAGTTTGCATCAAAAACTACTGGACACTTTGCAATAAAGTTCTTGTATCTGTTTCTAATGATCGTCTTCTTGGTTGGGGAAAGGAAGAAATTAAACCAGTTTTCACTGTCCATTCATCTGATGTGCAAAATATAGCACAGTCCTTGCACTGTTGACCCTGCCAAGCGAGGTTCTTAAAACTATGACCATAGTTAACTGACCACTGCAGAAAAAAGTCACTAAACCAAGTAGACGTGTTATTTCTCCACTGTAGATACAACTTTGGCGTTGTGAACTTCTTCTGGAGGAGAAATGTGGCTTTGTTTGAGGGTGGATATGAGGCTGGAAGCAAAGGGTTTGGGGAGGGAGGCAGCTAAGCAATCACTGGCTCCCCAGTGTTTCCGACTCTTCCCGAGCAGAAGGGAAGTGGGGGAGCAGGTGGGCATCACATAATCGCACGAGCCCCAGGAGACCGAAAGGGAATGGTGCCCCGGGGTCTGTCAGAGTGCATTTAGGCATTTTTCTCTGCTGAGAGAACGCTTTGGTTTTCTAGGATGCAGAGTGATTTATTGGAAGTGGATTGGCACTTCTTTTTTGGGCTTAGATGTAAAGTGAGAGGAGGTTGCAGAGACTAGAGAGGAGCCAGTTGCTTTAGCTTGTGGTTCTCTTTGCTCGTGGTAAGAGTTGCAGGGCATAGGAATCTCAGAGGCACATTTAATTATATGTTTGATTTCCTCTCTCACTGTGACTTCAACGTCACTGAGAAAATGCGAGGTCTTAATTCTCTCGGTTCTGTCATCATCATATAAACCTGCTGCCGTGGCTCATTTGAGTCTCTTTCCCACCTGTGGAAGAGCTAAAACTAAATATGCCTGATTTGAGTGCTCGTTTCGGAAAATAGAGAGGAGTTCAAAGAATGCAAACGTGCAAAATCTTCCTGTACCCCAGGAACACTCACTGTTTAAATGTTGACATGCTTCCTTGCAGTTATTTTTTTGTGCCCATATTTTTTACATAGTTGAGTCCAAATGATATTTATTAACTTAGTAGAAATACAAATGGTATTTATTAACTTAACATTTTATCAAGTTTTTTTTCTTTTTTCTGGAACATTACAATCTCTTCAAAAGTGTAGTTTTTTTACAGCATCGTCTTATCTCACTAAACAAACACATCAACATTTCCTTTAGATTTCATTGAGATTAAACCTTCCTTTTTTGATGCATCTATTTTATATGTAATGATCTTTGTATATACCTCTTTTGATGCATTTATGACTATTTCCTAGGATAGATTTCCAAATAAGGAATGACTAGGTGAAAGCACAGTTATTTTAAAAGACACATTTTTACCAATTGCATTCCAGTATGGGTGTACTAATCTATATTTATAACAGCTTATTGGTAACATTAATAATAGCTCACCCTCACCAGCATTGAATATCCTCATTTAAAAAAAATACTCTAACTTTGATAATTTTGTTTTTTAATGGTATGCTGGCCTGCATTGCACTTTTGTGACTGCCAGTGAAGCTGAACTTTTTCTATTTCCTTTATTCAGTTATCTATTATGGTACTGTGGCAGCCAGGAGCAGGTGCTCCCCAGACCTCCCACTACAGGAGCATCACTGACTGAGGGCCCCAGCGACAGCACTTTGAAATGCATTGCTCTGTTTACACCAAGGCCGCCCCACTTATCAGCTGCTTCTGTGGTGAGGATACCAAGGTGGACCCATTCTTGGAAGACACAGAATTCCTTGTTGACTGATTTTGTCTCAAGGACTCTCCTATGAGTTTCTGTCCCTTCCTTAGAGGTCTACAACCTCTCTCTCCACCTCTGATGGCCCTCCCAGCCCGCCTGGCTCTCTCCTATTTCCTTTCACGCAGGCAGTTCCCCTAATGTTATAGGTTAAGTTATATCCCCCCACCAATTCATAGGTTGAAGACCTGCCCTTCAGTACCTCAGAATATAATTCTATTCAGAAATAGGATTGTTGCAATGTAACTAGGTAAGATGAGGTCATACTGAAGTAGGATGGACCCCTACTCTGAAATGACTGATATCCTTATATAAGGAACACCATATGCAGAGACAGATCCTTGCAGAGGGAAGACAAGTGAAGACACAGGGAGAGTGCCAGCTACAAGCCAAGGAACACCTGAGAACACCAGGGGCTAGAAGAAAAGTATGGAACAGACCTTCCCTCCCAGCCCGCAGAAAGAATCAACCCAGCCGACACCTGGATTGCCAACTTCTAGCCTCCAGATCTGTGAGACAATAAATTCCTGTTGTTTAGGCCACCTAGTTTGTGGTATTTTATTATGGCAGCCCCAGGAAACTAATGCACCTCATAACATCCTCCAACTTTTAATCCGGTCTTATTGTCTGCTTCTTGGACACCCAGACTAAGAGAATCTTCACATGAGCTTTTTATATATTGAATTCTAAAGTTCTGTCATGTTCTTGCAAATATTCTTCTAGCTTTGCATTTTAATTGAGTTTATATTTTTTAATTGACAAATAATGTAAACTTTTATGTGTTTAAACGACCAACACCCACATGGGTTCTTTCTTTCTCTGTCACTCTTTCCCTCTTCCCTTTCCTTCCTTCCTCCCTCCCTTTTTTCCCTTTCGCTCTCTTTTTACTCTCAAGTCTTTCCCTACTAGACAGACAATGGATATATGTCAGTGTGTTGTGGGGGTGTTTTTCCCTAATTTTTAAGGTTTGAACTTTACATGTAGCTTTTGAATATATTGAGAACCTAGCTTGTACATATAGTGAAATACAAATTTTATGATATTGCAATTAGTTTTTCTCATTTCTTTTCTCTTTCAAAATATGTTTAGCTGTTCCTTACATAAATGCACTTTCATATGAACTTTTGAAAGATTTTTTTCAAGCATGCTAAAAGAAAGAAAATTGGCATTGGGGATTTTATTGGGTATGTTTTAAACTAACAATTCAATTTCTCAATAATAAGATTAAAACATTTAGTTTTGCCATCTGAGAACATTATGTCTCCAACGACTCAATAATTAGTTTATATTTTTCAGGAACTATTTGATGTTTTCTTTACATAGGTCTTTGCATGTCTTGCTAACATTATGTTTAAGTATTTTATGGATGTTTGCTTTTATAAATGTCATATTTTTCATGGTATTTTCTAACTAGCATGAAGAAAAGTTATTTCTGCATGGTCATCTCAAATTCAACCACTTTTACAAAAATTCCTTATTAATTTTGATTTTGGAGAGTTAGCACATTTTTGGGGGAATATTCTTCATGGCAGTAAATCTTATAGGAACTTGGGCTGTGAGAGCTAGAAGGATCTAAAGGTCATCCTGCCCTCTCATTTTATAGATGATCCATCAGGGAACCTCAGCACCAAGCTCTAAACATTATAAAAGGAAAGCCCTACCCTATCTTCCTGGAGGTTCTGAAATCAAAGATCAGACAGCTCAACATTTGTGAATAATTACAGTAATAAAATAACAGCAACCATTTATCTAGGTTCAAGTACTTGCTAGATGCTTTACATGGACTCTCTAATTTCATTCTTACAATAATCATTTGGGACACAATTGTTCAGACACACTGGCAGATGTGTCTAACTGGAATGTTTGTCCTCTTCTCGCTCCATCTGGCTGTCCCTCCATCCAGCCCCTTTTAGGGGCAGAAGGCTACTACTAAGGGACTTCTTAGGGTTCTGTGTTGTCCCTGGTTACTATGAGTCTTAGTCTATTATTAATAATTGAAAGAGTCTTTTTGTTACAGAGAACAGATTTCTCACTAGTGTCCCTACACAAACAACAACAAAATAATATAAAAATTAAAAACTATTTAAAAGGTTTCATTGGTTAGATCTGAATGCCAAGTCAAAAATAATTCATTTTTTAAATATAATTTGAGTCTCTTCTATGTACCCTTTTGGTGACTTGAAAAATATCATGATGGTTTCTAACCAGGAAGAGTTTACATCTAGATTTAAAGAAAGCTCATGATGGAAAGGACTTAGATATTATCTGTTTCAACTTACTATCTGATGTGCCCTATTGATGCATACTCAGCCAGTTTCTTCTGGAACAGCTCTCTAATTGACAGAAAGTCCTTCCTTTCTGAAGTCTGTCTCCTTGTATCTTCTACCCACCTCTACTCAAGTGCCTTTTGTAGTCACACAGGATAAGTTAAATTTCCTTAAATATTTGAAGACCACCACAATGTGCTGCATTCATCTTTCTTAGCAAAATCTCTTCTCTGGTCTCCAGTTTCCTCAAGCATTTGTCATGTGAGCCCTTTCTCCTTCCTGGACTCTATCCTCTGAATGTGGGTCTCTTTGTTAGTATCTTTCTTAAAATGTAGGATCTAGCACTGAACAGAGTAGTTATAATGTTTTTCAAACAGCACACAGTAGAGGGGATGTGTTGTATTCTTTGACCTGGATATTACATTTTTATTATTGTAGTCAAAAGTCTCATTAGTTTTTTACCAATTGCATTACATAGTTAATAATCTCATTTCCCATGTAACTTTTGATTCTCTACCCTGCTCCCAATTCTGTCTCATCTTAGTAAACAGCCCCATGATTCACTCAATTGCTCCAGCCAACACCTGGTTATCACCCATGGCTCCTTCCCCTCAAGCCACCCATTGTATGTCCCATGTACAATTCCTCTAGATGGTATCAACACCTCTACCACTACCACTCCAGTCACTTCTGTCTGTCTTCTGGGCTAATGGGATAGCCTGTTAATTTGTCTTAGGGTTTCCTCTCTGAAATCCTATTTCATATATTCTCCACACAAAAAACAAAGCAATCTTCTTAAATTATAAATCACATTATAATTCTTCCTACTCAAAATTCTTCAGGATCCTTCAATTCACACTCAGACAAAATCCAGCCCTCTTTACTGTGGCCTCCAAGATGCTCCATGATCTGTCTATCTATCCTACTTCTTCCTCTGCTCCAGCCACCTGGGCCTTCTTTCTGTTTCTTGAACTCACCAAGCTTTTTCCTTACTCAAGACCCTTATATGTGCTGTCTCCTATAACTGGAATGTTGCTCTCCATAGGTCTTTTCTTGGCTCATTTCCTTAATTCATTTCTGCTCAAATGCCACCTACTCAGAAAGTCCATACTTGACTGCTCCATCTAAAATAGAACTCCTACATCCACAGTTACATTCTATTTCTTTGCTCTGCTTTATTTTTCTTCCTGGCACTTATCACCAGCTGCCATTATATGTTTATTTGCTCATTTGTTTAATTTCTGTCTCTACCACTAGAATGTCAGCTCTACACGAAAGCACGAAACTTTATCTGTCTTATTTTTTGCCCAAAGTTGCCTAGAATAATTCCAGACACAGCTGTAAGACTAGTAGTTTCCTGGCACAAACTTGTTAATGAATGAATTATTGAATAAATGGACTGTATTGGGTTTTTAGTCAGATAAACTCTGTAGTTCTCTTTTCCTAAGATCTCCTCTATGCATTATGGTTTTCCAAAGAGTTCATTAATTTTATCTTGCTTGCATAATTTTCTCTGAGCTACATGATTAAAATTCATTCTCTCCAGCTTGCTGGTCTATGTCTGGCTCTGGACTTAGGCTCTACTTTCTGTCACCTAATTTTGTCCATACTTGCCCTTTTAATCTGAACATCTTTCTGTTTGACAGATAAAATGAAGTTGGGACATCTACTTCATTCTGATATATGTTAATGTATTACCAGCTAATCAACTCAGCAGGCTCTGTCTACCTTCCTAATCTTGTTTTAAAATAGCAAATAAAACAAAATTACTTTTCTCCTAAGCAATTTTCCTAAGTTTTGCCTTTTTCTGGGTTCACTTCATTTGGAAAGGAAGGCCTAATATAAGTGAAACAATGAGAGAATTGTATAAGATGTTATATGATTAGGTGATATGGCACGTAAGAGTCTAAGGTTTGCAGAAAATGGAATGATCACAGAGAGTTTGCAGTTAGAAAGGTTTTGTGTAGGATTCTTCCCAAGTTTTGAAAATGCTGGCATATGTTAAAGAGTAAAATCATGGATTTTTAGAAACAGAGTGTTGTAGTTTTTAAAAAATTAGCAGGCCCTGGTGCCGGTAATTCTGTCAGACCGCATGTCTTAGCTGTGCATGGCTTTTATCGTCAGCCAAAAAGACATCAAGGGCCAAGCGGGGTCAAGGGCAGAGTGGCAGAATATTCAAACAGAGTGTTCAGGTTGGCAGACAGCCTTGGACGTACTCTTGGAGGGTGAGGTCACAAACATCACAGCAGCAAGCATAAGCTAACCATCTTGAGAGATTAATCATTCACTGCTCTCCTAGCCCAGAGACACAGCAACAATTTTCTTAAAATAACTTTCCATACAAAGAACAGAAGCACTAAGTGTGGGTGTTTGTGCTTGTTCATGTATATGTGAGCTTGTGAATGTGTGCATGCTATGAACATACATGTCTGTGTGTACCGTAAGGGAAGGGGCTTACTTTTACATTATCACTAAATCCATATTTTGTTCTTTTTTGTTTTAAATATCAGTGAAGCCCTCCAGTCTTCAAAGGTCTTGCAAAGTGCATTGTAATGGCCCTCACCAGTAGGGAAAAAATACTGTTTTGCCATTGAAGCATCTGAATGAGATGACCCTTGAGATCTAGTGTTACATTGACTCGGAGTGCAGGAAGGACTTGAGGGAGACTGTGGTGGGAAAGGGTCTGATGGACACCCTTGAAGGTTGTTTTTCCCCATAGTGGCAACCTAATGTATTGGTAAAGTTGGCTGATTGGTGGTAAACATTATGGAGCATGAAAATTATGCCACATGGCTAAGTTTTGCTTTTTCAGCAACTGCACAGTTGGGCTGACCTAACTCTCATTTCCTGTTTCCATTATGGTTGTTAGTCTCAATTCCTCCCACATCTGCACCCGGACGTATCTTATTCTGCAGCCTGTCTGCCCATCTGGGCTCTGGGGTGACCTCATTCTGGAGAAGAGGGCTGCAAGCTGTGCTCAAGATGGACGGCCCCTGATAAATGGGTGCGTGTGCCCTGAGCGTGCAGCTGCAGGGACGGTCTGGCCACCTTAGCTCATTGTGCTGTGGTGGGCTTTGCAAAAAGGTTTCTAACATATGTTTGTCTGGATATTTTCAAGGCTTATGCACAGCTCCGTTTGAAATATTTAACCTTATATGAGATGTCTGAGGCTTCCTGAAGTTATTCCTGTGATTTATAAAAGAGAGGAAATCTGATCACACAAATCTGAATAGAATGATCAAAAGACCAAATGGCAATCCACTCATTTGCTGTCTTTTTTTGTTGTTGTTGTTCTGAGACTTTATATGTCGAGAACTCAGCTCTCAGCTTTTGCTTTCCTTGCCAATCAATCTGTCAATATGCATTACTGAACATTGTAAGGACTAAGCACCAAGGTAGAGACAGAAAAGCAAAAGTCTTAGAAATCTACCCTTCAGGTGTATGGTCTAGTTGAGAGACTATTGACTATGAAGTGCCATTATATAGCATTAACAGCAAATAGTTTTGTGAGTGCTTACTGTGTGCCAAAACTTAGTGTTATCTTTAAATGTATCATCTCATTTAACTGTCATAACAATCCTGTTGGGTAGGTGCTATTTTTCTTCCCATTATTCAGATAAGGAACCTGAAATTGGTATGACTGAGAAACTTGGGAAGACCACTCTTCCAGGAGAGCCAAGATTCACACTAAATTCTTTCTGAGTTCACAGCTAGGTGGGGCTCCAGAGCTCAACATCTTAACCCCTTAACCGCAATGCTGAGACATCTCTCTAGTGCTAACCTCTATAGGGTGTACGGTCAACACTGCTGATGTGAAGAGGACAAGAGCTGTGAGGGTCAGTGGACTTTCCCCACTTATGCATGGGTGTAGAATTTGGGCCTTCATTCAGATCATTTGGAGTCACCCCACACCAGGAGTACCTCACACTGGTCCAAGGTTAAATTCCTCAATCTGTTCCCAGTGTGTTCTTTCTAAACCAACATAGTACTATTAGCACAAATAAATATATAAAGGGATGGAGATTGGTTTTCACCCCTGTTGTTTCTAATCCTGAATCCTGTCACCAAATCTACTTTAGGTTATGTGGACAGTTTCTTTCCTTCAGTTTAAAAGTTAAATCCATATAAGAAATGCAGACTCTGTAAGTAACTCTTCACATTCTTTTTTTTTCCTTTTGGAACTTACTGTAATTCTTTTATTATAGTACAGTGATTAGAAGCAAGGACATTGATGTCACACTGCTTGTATTTAAATCCTAGCTTCTTCACATACTGGCAGTGAGCATACCCTCTTTATTACCTTAACCGTACCTATCATATAAAATTGTTGCAAGGATTAATAAACTATATAAAATCTTAGAAGAAAGGCTAGTGCATAGAAAATGTTTAGTGCACACTGACATTACTGTTACATCATAGTTGCCAGTTATTATTGGTAGAGGTGATCGGGCATATCTATTCTCTTGCAATGACTACTAGCACAACAGGTGTTGTCTAATATTTGTTGAATAAAAGACATGAATATTTTGTTTACAATGTGATTTTCCCTTTTATACCAAAGGCAATAATTAGAGAATGAGCCTGAGTTTTGAGGATTATAAATTTATAGAATGTCAGACCTATAGGAGTCAATAGAGCTCCCTGGGTTTAGCTCTGCTGGGCTTACAGATGAGCAAACAGAGGTCAGAGATTCACACTGCCTCAGTGAGACAGCCTGGGCAGAATTTTTATCCCCATTTGACAGAAGCCAATAACTGAGGTTCTCAGATTGGTAGTACTCTTAGGCACCTCCAATGAGTTAATTAGATGGCATGTAAAATTCCCAAAACTCATTTAAAGAACAATTCATCTGGATTCTCTTTAACTAAGAAGTAAACATTGACCACAGAGCATTTCTCAGGGGTTGTTGATGTAAAACCAACCAGGGCTGCCATATAAACTCCAGGGACCACAATTCTCATCTTTGTCATCTATAAGAATGGGACCCTCCTTGGACCTGATCGGTCAATTAATAATAGATGGGGAAAGTTGAGAATTGTTGGCAAAGGATGATTCTCAGATTCTTTTGGTTATAAAATGGTGACAGGTATAACCACCCTGTGAATCAGGTATAGTTCCCATTCATTAAAACACTGCAACAACAATAAATGGGCATTCATTGAGCAAATATTACTTAGGACCATGATCCAGGAACTACACTAGAAAACTGTGGATGTCTTCATGAAGCTTACATTATCATGGAGACACATAAACAGTTCAGGAATAATAGGTTGGTTTGATAAAAACAATTTGAATCATGTGATGCCAATAACTAGTTGGGCTTCAAGCTAGTTTTTAAAATGTGTGTGCATGGTCAGGAAGGGCACCATGGAAGTAGAACTTATATCTGAGAATGCAGCATGACAGGAATCTATTGTTTTTTATAGTTATTTGCTTTATTTTTTTTGAAGATAAAGGACAATATTATTCTCTCTTAATGGAATGGGGCAGTCAACAGAATAATTTGAGACCTTAAGTGAAGGAAGTTACTAAGTAAAATCTGAAATTGCCAAAAAATGCCATAGATTACAGCAATGTTTATACACATGCTCAAAATTCTTAATTTTATGCAATATTTAACATTGAGTGACTAAGCCAGATGAAATCATATTGATGACTGTAGTATTTTTAAACTCATTGGTGTTCCTCACTCAAGGCTTCCCAAGATTCCAATCTGCTCACCACACCCGGGAAATTTGTAGCCTTTGCTCCACAAATGTATTGTATTAAACAATTAATATTTTATTTTTTCCTGAAGTGAATTACTAACCCCTTTATGTTTCAAAGAGGTATTTGAAAAGAGCATTTTACAAGTTTTGGCAACCAAGATATGCTTCAGTAGGTAAATAGATAAGCAAACTGTGGTCCATTCGGACAATAAGATATTACTCAATGCTATAAAGAAATGAGCTATCAAGCCATGAAAAGGCTTAGAGGAAACTTAAATGCATATTACTAGTGAAAGAAGACAACCTGAAAAGGCTACATACTGTAGGATTCCAACTATATGACATTTGGGAAAAGGTAGAACAACGGACACAGTGAAAGGATGAAAGAGGGAGGGAGGGATGGTAGGCAGAGCACAGAGGACTTTTTGTGCCACGGAACTACTCTCTTTGGTAGTGTAAAGGTGGATACAGGTCATTAGACATTTGTCCAAATCCACATAGTGTCAATACCAAGAGTGAACCCTAACGTAAACTATGGACTTTGAGTGATAATTAGGTATCAATGTAGGTTCATCAATTGTAACAAATGTACTACTCTGGTGGGGGATATTGATGACGGGGGAGGGTGTACATATGTGGGGGGAATGGAGTATATGGGAACTCTTTGTACCTTCTGCTCAATTTTGCTGTGAACCTAAAACTGCCCTTAAAAAAAAAGAGAGAAAGAGCAGTTCGGACTGTAACTGTGATGTCATTTTCATAGTTCCATTGGCCATAATTTAAAAATACAACCACCAACTTTTTGATGGTTAAACCTCAAATATGTCTTGCCCTGGCCCGGTAGAGCATTGTCTCGATACACCAAGGTTTTGGGTTCGATTACCGGTCAGGGCACATACAAGAATCAACCAATGATTGCATAAATAAGTGGAACAACAAATCAATGTCTCTCTCTTTCTCTCTCTGTTCCTTCCTCTCTCTCTCTCTGTCTCAAAAAAAAAAAAAAAAAAAATCAATAAAAAATTTTACAAACCTCAAATATGTCTTAGTACAATAAGATTTCAGGAAAAATGACAAAGTGTAGAACAAGCTTTGGCTCAGAGCAATCTGAGCTGTCAGGGACATTAAAGCTCATTAGTGGGATTCCTGTACAGAGACACTCACAGACACAGTCCTGCATTTCTCAGAAAAATCTCATTGATGTTGGGGTGTTGCTCTCAGGCAGAGAGCCCGAGGTCTTTAATTGAAAGGCAAACATATTGGTTTTATATCTTGTGCTTCCTGGAGGGTGTAGTTTTTTTATTTTCGAAGTGACAATAGTGAGAAAATGGAACAGGAAAAATCCACTCACCTGTGACTATATTAAAGCACCCACCAGCTGTTCAGACATTAACACTTCATTCTATGCTCCAAGAAGTCTTTGTGTATGAAAAGGAGGGCCTTGCTGGGGATTAACAAGCAGAACTGGGTGAAATGCTACACTTGGCTTTTGATGGTGTGAGAGTTATCTTTTACAAGCTATTGATATTGTTTTCCCACTGTTTTCTTAAAGATTAGCCTCAGGGAATTTAAATAATTAGGCATAAAATCTCTGGCACGATATTTAATCAATCACATCTTGGTTTTCAGCCCATGCAAAAGCTGCGGTCAGCTGTGGAAAGGAAGGCGCAGCCAAGGGCCGGCCGAGCTGCCCCTGCGCCAGCTGTGTGGGCTTGTTCTCAGGATGACCCCGAGTGTCCCAGGACAAGCCGCATCCTCCAGCAATCTGGTCAAGCTGCTGGCGTTCCTGTGTTTGTTTATCGAGAAGCTTGACATTCTCCTTTGCAGGCAAACTGAACCCATGTAGGAGTAAGAGCAGACAAGTGAGATTTGGAAGGTCCACCCCTCTGAGAGAAATTCTGGGATGTTATGTCTCCTGGTTCCAGGAAGGATTGGGAAAAATGATGACATTTGTGTAGGCTGGTAGAAATGCCTGCGGGCCAGCCTAGTTTTTGACCTTTTAGTGCATGGATGTATTAGTCAGGGTTCTTCATAGAAACAGAACCAACACAGGTTACTTATCAGCAAGTAAGACTCAATATTATACATTTGCATCAAGTCAAATTCCACAGTATCTTGAGAAGATAAGGAAAGAGTGACCAGGTAAGTCAGAATCATTAGGATAGTACATAAAAGCCTAGTTTAAAAAATAGTATGCCAGCAACAGGACATAAGAGTCTAAATAAAAAAATAATAGTATCTGATATTTATTTGGTACTAACTATGTGTCAGGCATGTTAGGATCTTCATGAAACTCTGTGAGGTAGCAAATGCCCTGGAATTGAGGGACTGCTTTCAAACCCCAGCTCTGCCACTCACTGACTGTGTGAGCTTGGCAAGTCCTTTAGTCTCTCTGTACTTCAGTTTCTTTAAGAGGACAAATGGGAATAATAGTAACATTCACTGCCAAAGATTATTTGGAAGATTAAATGAATGATCCCACGCCAAGTATTTAGAATAGTGCCTGGAATATCCAAAGCGCTTAGTAAAAGTTAGCTATTATAATTACATACGATGATAGAACAGAGATGGTAAATCAAGATGGTAGGGGTGCAGCCATATCCATCTGAAACCTAGACCTGGTACATTTGCGGAGTATCCCTGCATGTTACCATCTGGCATGTTTATAAGTCGGTAAGTGAACATCCGCTTCCACTGAAGTCTTAGGAACCTGAAGATCAACTGAAAACATCCCATTCCAGTCACCCTTGGCAAACCCATGACCAATTTTGCCAAAGGGTAATATGAGGGAAAGCCATATTTGTCATGGATGTTCTTCAATACTGCTGCTTTTGATTACCTTTATTGAGTTTGAATTAAATAAAACCATCTTATGCACAAAGTTTCCCCTAGAGACAATGGCAGAAAAAGAAAAAAAGCAGCTGAGCAGCCTAAATAAGGGACTTCAAAGGCCTGAATTTCCCTGGGTTTGTTTTATCATGTCCCGGGCTACAGGAATTACCTTGCAGAAACCCCTCTTGACTAACAGTAATACTGAGATCTCTGTACTGAAAGTCAATGTGTGTTTTGTTTTATTCTAGAGTCTCAGCAACGGTAGCCCGAAACACACTTTAGTATACTCATTGGGCCATTAAAAGTCAGCTGTTGCCGTCAGACCTTAGATTTCCTGTAATTCAGTCAAGTGCATTTTGGAGCAGTGATGGCCAAAGTCATAAGGGAACCATTGGTAAGATCTTTAGGTACAAGTGACTTCTTGATTTAACTTCTCATTGCTGAGTTTCCTGGCATTTGCTACCATTATTTATGAAACTAAACTAATTTCTGAGTGTAGTTTGCACACCACCCTTAACTACACGCATACCTTGTTTTACTGCACTTTGCTTTATGGTGTTTCTCAGATATTGCGTTTTTTACAAATTGAAGGTTTGTGGCAACCCAGCGTTGAGAATGTCTGTGAGCACCAAAGAAATTATGACTTGCTAAAGGCTTAGAGGATGGTTAGCAATAAAGTATTTTTAGTTAAGTGCGTACATTGTTTTGTTAGACTACAGTGTAGTGTAAAAATAACTTTTATATGCATTACAAAACCAAAAGAAATTGTGACTTACTTTGTTGTAATACTCACTTTATTGCAGTGGCCTGGAACCAAACCCGCAAAATCTCCAAGATATGCCTGTACTTTGTTTATTGCTGCTTCAGGGGGCAGCACCCTCATTGGCTTCTTTTGTTTGGGGCTATGGTTAAGTAACAGATCACAAAACCCTCACACAATTATTTTCTGACCAGGATAGAATCAGACAAGAGAACTGCCTCCCGCCTGAAAACCCATGTCATAAGCCCAATATAGTTGTCTGGTGCTTGTGGGCTCAGTCTTTCAATTCTAAGTATGGCAAACCAATAAACAGCAACAAATAATTTTATGCTAACTAGGTTGAAAGGGATTCTCCAGTTCACCATTAAAAATAAAAAATTAGTCAGATGATCACAGAGAGGCCAGCAAATCGTTAGATAACTTGGGTTATTTCCTAATGTTTTGACACCTCCACTTACCATAAAAGTGAACTGGAAACGGCTCTGACCACGTAGCCCTCACATGTTTTATTGGCTTGGCTGATTTATAAATCCTACAGCCATGAGATAATTGCCAACTCACTCCTTCACAGATGTGGGTTATGTAATCAGGGTGGGGAAATGATTCACTGACGCTGATCTGCTGGAAATCTTTACTTTCAATCTATAAAATATAATGAGGTTAAGGGTAAGAAAGTGTGTCCAGATACTAGTGTTTTTGTAAGTAGTATACAAATGTAAGGTGATATTGTCAGTATTATCATCTATCATCATCTATCTATCTATCTATCTATCTATCTATCTATCTATCTATCATCTGTCATCTACCTATCTATTTATCATCTATCTATCATCTATCTATCATCTATCAGTCATCTATCATCACCTATGCTAAGACATCTAAACCTGAGGATTCTGGTATAGGTTAAGGTAAGTAGTGTTACAACCCCGTATTTTTTTATTGTTGTTGCAAATAACCCTGCAGATCTTCATAACAGAGTCAAACTTCAATTTCAAGGATGGTATTTTAGGATTTTTTTTCAAACAGTAATTTCTTTCGCTTACACATTCTTTTTTTTTTCTGTTTCTTTTTAAAAAAATTGTTGACAGTATTACAAATGTTCCCCATTTCTTCCGTCCCTCCTTTACCTCCCTCCACCCAGCTCCTGTCCAACCCCAGGCCTTCACCACATTATTGTCTGTGTCCATGGGTTATGCACATATGCATATAAGTTCTTTGGTTAATGTCTTCCTGTCCCCCTCAAACCCCCTCCTCTGAGATCTGTTGGTCTGTTCCAGGCATCCATGCTTCTGGACTTGTTCTTTTCATCAGTTTATTTTGTTCATTAGATTCCACAGACTGGGTCTTATAGATCAATTACTACTATTAACCAACTGAAAAAGTAAATAATTTTTTAAATGAGTAATTTCTTTCACTTACCCTTTCTGTATTTTAATACTGGGTCTTATTCAATCAATTACTATTAACCAACAGGAAGAATAAATAAAGTTAATACCATAGGCACATCAAGGGTCAGTTTTGCAAACTGGCAAGAACTGTAAAAGTGTGTGTATGTGTGTTTGTGTCATAAATTGCTCTGCATGATGATATAGCCATTGTTATTTGCAGAAAACTTTATATTTTTGTTAGATCAAGAAGCCTGTAATTCTCCAAGTGATCCCTGAACCTTATTTAATGCAGCAAACCACAAAAGGAGCTGGGTTGAACTTTGGTGTCTGCAAGTTGGAAAGTAATAACTTTCCCCATCTCTTCTGTAAGTGACTTGTGCCATGTGATGAATGCAGACCCTTCTCTCACAAGGGTTTCCTGATATTATACACTTGTAGCAAATAAGGTTAGAACCTTTAAAATATAGCATTTAGTAATGTGCTGGAAATAGCTTCTTCTTGATTTCTTTAAAGGTCACTGCATTTGCTTTCCAGGCATCATTTTAGCTCAAGTCTCTACTGAGTGGAACTGAGAACATGCTTGCCTGTGTGCCTTCAATTTTCCCAGGCTTGAGAGGAAAATGGCAGAATCTTTCATACAGAGTGAAGTGTGTGTGTGTGTGGAGGGGGGAGGTGCATGCATGTGCACTATTGTAGTACAAGTGCATTGTCAAGATCTCGCCATTGGATTTCTATATGTGCACGCTGCTTTTTCAGTTGGAGGGGGAAGAAATGAGTGATATGTAGAGGGAACTGCCCGGACCTGCAACCTGATCTGTATAAGAGGGAAAGGAACTGGAGCGATGACTTTGTCAGTGATACTGGAGCCTCAGGGGCAAATGTAAATGTTTAAAAAAAAAAAAAAGAAAAAAAAAGAAAGGATTTGCCTTTGCTCCATCCCAAGTAGGAAGGTTAGGCTTGTATTATCATCAGTCCAGAAGCCAAGTTTATAGGAGTACAATTGGGGCAACATCAACTAAAGGGAAAGAAACTCAGGAGAAAGCACTCTATTATTTGTGTTTTCCCTGAGCACTCTTTGGATCACGCTTTACCAAACCAAACACAAAGTATATTAACAAGATTCTACCCAGAAAAATTTGCTACTGTTCCACTGGGGGGAAAAAATGAATTCATTAAGCCACTAATATAAAGCAAGGAAAAAAACCCCTCAATCACAGCACTGCTATCAAAATTAGCATTGGAATGGTAAATTGAAACAAGAAACTATTTCATACTAACTAATACAAATTATGACCAGGCTGGCAAAAACAGAAGGGCTTCTTTTGTGTGAAGCATATTTCACTCTTCCTAGAATTATCACTGTCATTTGACAGCGTTGCCAATAGCTTCACCTTCCTCACATCACCTCATTAGCACTATTGTTAACATCATATTTGTCATGTTTATAGTCAGCAGTAGTGTCTTTTGTAAAGACACAGGTAAATATGGTCCATATCTGCGGATACTCTGTGTTTATGCCCCACCTAATTCTGACCCACTCTCTGCCCATTAAAAACTCTACCTGCAACTCCAAGCCCAAGGTCTAAACTCTCGTCCTCCTTCCAGGACCTCCTTTCTGAATTCCTCACAGTAGCTAGCCACTGTCTGGCAACTAATAATTGTTCATTTGCAATTATCTTTTTTGATCTTTAGCTATCTTTTCAAATATGCATACTTTGTTGGTTCAACTAGTATATAAGGGTCTTGAAGGAAGACATGTGTATGGTACATTGATGTTAATACCATATTATTTAGATTGGTGTCTTATATACAGTATTATGTAGCATTTAATAAATATTCAACAAGTATTTGTCAATAGATTGCAATTTTATCGAGAAGCTGTAAAGTTTGTTAAAAGCCAAAATGTTCCTATAAGCAATGTTAATCCAGCCAGATGAGTTTGTACATAGAGACTAAATCATATGCATTTATGGCCAGAGATATCATGAGAGCCTGAGAGGTCGAGAAGTTTGGAATTTGAATTAAGTGGAGAAGATAGCGCAGAAGAAAGAGGACTTGGCCTGGTTTTTAAAATATTCTCTGCATATGACATGTAAGCTCAGCAAAGTCTGTTGAGCAAGTGGAAGAAAATACTGTGAGGAGGGCGCAAAAGTGAAATAAGAGGGTTCACCCAGCAGCGCGAAGCATGAGTGAGCCTAGTGTGCGAGAGGTGACCAGTGAACAGTGTGGAAAAGTGGGGTCAAGAGTTTAGACTAGACAGATGACCACTGTCCTTAGAAGATTCTAAGTAACTGAAGTATGTTATCCATACAGTACATGTAAAGGACTGTTTCAGTGGCAATAAGGAGTGAGAAGGAGCAGCAATGGCCATAACTCATGGAAGGAATATCCTGGATCTAAGCAGGGGCTTGAGAGAAGGGGAAGAAACCAGTGACATGCAACCTGCTCTATAAAAGAGCCAAATGAGTGTGGGGGTGGGGTGGGGTGGGGGGTGACACTGTCAGTAATGCTGGAGCCTCAGGGGAAGAGAAAGGATTTGCCTTTGTTGCATCCCAAGTAGGAAGGGGGAGCAGTGAAATTGTATAATCATAGTACATAATGAGAGTAGGATGGTGGGAGGTCATCCACACTCTGGTTCCAGAGAGATCTTTCCATGGGCCTCCAGCTGATGGCAAGGCTTAAGGTTACATAGATTTGGGACTGGGGAGTTGAGATATCTTTAGCCTTTTAACAGAGAGATAGTGCAGAAAGCTTCTGATTAGAAACCAGGAGCACTGGGTTCTCGAGTCGTCATGTCTTTTTATTGCAAGTCACTGACTTCTTTGAGCTTTAAAAAAACAAGAGGAACAGACCAAGCAGCTTCTAAGCAAGCTTTCATATTCTGTGTTCTATACTGAATTTCAGCACACCATTGCTCAAGATTTGAGAGCATGGGCTGTTGGAAAGTACAGCTTTTGTGGATACAGCCCAGATAGCTGCACAGAACTTGTAGAATTAGAGGTCATCTTATCCAATACCTGCATTTTGTAATATGTATGAATTTGCATCAAATTTTGACTTTACTGCAGGGGAGCTATGTCAAATGCGACAACGATGAGAAAGATGCTCAGGTTACTAGAAAACAGGCAGGGAAGAAAACAGAGACCTTGGAAGGAGAACCACGATTTTAGCCTTTGTTTATGTGGGACTTTCAGGAGTGGAGGATGAAGTAGGTTGATCAATGAAACATCAGAAACATGTTTACATCCTTACAAATGAGAGTACAGTGTCTGTGCCTGCAGACCCATGCTGATGCTGTTTATCTTCTTTCAACTTAGAAATGTTAGCTGTGTGAGTTTCAAAATAACACCCTACCATATGAACTCCTTTTGTTTGGGTTACTTGTAAATGAAATGGCACCTCACTGAAGCTTAGAATTTCCCAGGCACTTTAGAATATATATATCTAAGACATCAGTTGATACACGAATACATTTCATTGTCTGTACTTGAATCTGATGAAGCTTCTCCCCCCAGCTACCAATTTATAGAAGACAAGAAAGGAAAGTGTTAAACTGTACTGGGAGATGCAATCACCTATATCTAAACTGTGAAAAAAATCTTTAGAACATATTACCTGATTTCCTGACAAACAAATTTTAAGAAAGACAGAAGAGAAATGAGATGAAACCCAAAGATCAAAATATACTTCAAATACTTATAAAAGAATTGCATCCTAATTCAAACATAAAATTTTAAATTAAGACATTCATGAGACAATTGTAAATGGGAACACTGGCTAGACAATTTGATAATTATTTTAAAAACATTTCCAATTTTTTGGAGCTGGATAAAAGAAAGTGAAGAGACTAGCCAAAGAACATATATGCATAGCCCATGGAAACAGACAGTGTGGTGAAAGCCAGGGGAGGGGGGGAGCGGGGGCTGGGTGGAGGTAAGCAAAGGGGGGGGGGAGGAGACATCTGTAGTAGTGTCAACAATAAAAAAAATTGCCAGTTTTAAAAGCTGTGATAATGGTATTGTGGTTTTTTTAGAGATTCTTTATCTTTTAGAGATACATGACATGTACTGAAATATTCACAGATGAAAGGATATGATATATAATTTGCTTCAAAATAATATGGAGGGGGGGAGTGGCTGAAACCAAGACCGGCCATGAGTTGATCATTTTTGAAGCTGAGTGATGGGTATACAGTAATTCATTGTATTGTTCTAGGTTTAAAATTCTCCACAATAAGAAAACAATTTTTAATGCCATAAATTTATTTTGAGCATTTTTTTTTAATTCTTGGAACTTTTTTTAGCACTTTCTCAAATGACACTTTAGCTTGTCCCCTAAAAGAATGGGATATAGATAGTGTTGTCATTTGAATAGAAGGTGTTATTAATGTTGAAGTAGGGAAGAATTGCTAACAGAAAGAAAGTGTAATTTTTGTTGTAATAATGGATTTCTCCCCCAGCTTCCAAATTGGGATCAGGAGGGAGAAAAACCCTCACTATTTCTGACACTGTTGTTTCTATCAGGCGGTCCTTTTTGGCCTTTTGTAGAACCAAGCCCCTGACTGAGAAGGACTCCTGCACTGACCGGGTCCAGCATTTAGACTCATGCTCAATTCCTAGATTTCATATGATATCCAAACAATAAATATGCTTTAGAGAGACTGAGGACATTAGGAATTCAAATCAAACAGCGTAGCTATGGTTTTTCTACCTTTCACTTTCTGGAGCCCATAGAAAGTTGGGGTGAACATGCCTATTTGCCTTCACCTCCTTCCCAGTGATACCTGTAGTGGCATTTGTTGTCCTATGAGTATCCTGACTTTCACAGGTAGATTCTCTTCACATCTCCTCCATTCTACTAATGGACTTTAGAGTAAGCTTACCTCACTCCCTGCTCTAGGGGTTGGCTTGGATCTATTACTCTGGGTATGGCCATTGGTTCTGGGAACAACATATACCCCATGTCAGTCCAATCAGTGTATACTTCAGGATTGTTGTAACCCTGGGGCAGAAGGTATCTCTCCTATTGGACCTGAACCAGGATAATTGCATCCCTGACTTTGTCAGGCAGTTATCCTGCTACCACAAGGAGATGGGTATTAGGACTGTGTTTCTATTGAAGATTGCTGAGCAGAAAAATGGAAAGAAATTGGATCTTCGGAGACATGACTGAGATGCTGGGTCAATCAACCAAGAAGCTGCCTTTCTTTAAGACTGTATGAGTTCTGAGGGCCAATAAAGCTCGATTATTTAAGCCAAATGAATTGTGTTTTATCTCACTTGTAACTAAGAGCATCTTATCACAAATGGCATATTCTTACCTATTGATATGGAAATGATAGAGATATAATATTTTGATGAAGAATCCAGAGATGAAACAGATTGCTCACTTTGACTCTGGAATTGGTCTATATCACATATCAGATATATTAAAACAAGATTGAGAAGACCTAGTTGGAGACAACAAATAAATAAACATGTTAGGCAATTAGACAAAACTATAGGTAAGGTTTTGCTGAGTTCAACCTGATGAACCTAGAAATATCTGAACAGTACCAGGTGAAAGGCTAGTGGTAATACTTCAATATAGGTAGAGTAATTTGCGTGATGTTACTAGATGTTGGGGCCTAGGAGCATAAGAAAAGCAGAGTTTAAGCTTTTATTGTTCTGTTTCCTCTTTGGAAAAACCTGTATCAGCTTTATAAGTCAGCATGCATACCCTAGTGGCACTAAATTGCTCAGTGGGGATGGACCATGCTTGCCTCATTCACCTTTGTATCCATTAATTATGTTGATTGAATGCCATATGTATCCTAGACATTGTTCTAGGCACTGGGAAACATTCTAGTGTGAGGAGATCAGACAATAAGCAGCTATACAAGCAAATATACAGTCTCTCAGAGAGCAATAATTGCTAAGGAGAAAAATAAAGTAGAATAAGGCAGACTAAAGTGTGCCAGGGAAGAAGAATGTAACATATAGTGGTCGAGAAGACAACATTGGAATAGAAGCCTGAAAGACATGCAGGTCTCTGGAGGAAGAGTATTCCAGGAAGAGGAAATAGACAGTGTAAAGGACCAGTGGTGGGAGCTAGCTTAGCATGTTTGAGGAGTTTTAAGGAGGACTCAGAGGTGGTGAGAAGTTTGAATATGAAGGACCTTGGAAGTTCATCTAGGGACTTTCTCTGAATTATCAGTCATTTGGGATGCTATCAGAACAAGTTAAATTTGGGTACCAAATTTTAGTTTGAAAATGGAATTCATTGCAAATTATAATTGTTTATCAAATAAATCAGACAAACCATTCTCTGAAAATTGCTTTATGTAAAAATATTTCATGTACCATGTCAATAGACATCTAACACCATCCTCTCTGCCTTGCTATTTTATTGTTCTTACATTTTCTTACATCTCTCATGCTGGATGATGGGAACAAATAAGACCTATGATATAAGTAGGCCCTCCTAAAACTTTTTTATACAATATTCCAGATGATGGAAATCATTGTAAATAATTGAGAAACTATTTTGTAAAGTATAACCCACTTTTGTTGCTGGATCAGAATTTTCTGTCATCTATCTATCTACATCTATCTATCTATCTATCTATCTATCTATCTATCTATCTATCTATCTATCTATCTATCTATCTATCATCTATCATCTATCTATCATCTATCTATCTATCTATCTATCTATCTATCTATCTATCTATCTATCATCTATCTATCTATCTATCATCTATCTATCTATCTATCATCTATCTATATCTATCTATCTATCTATCTATCTATCTATCTATCTATCTATCTATCTATCTATCTATCATCTATCTATCTATCTATCATCTATCTATATCTATCTATCTATCTATCTATCTATCTATCTATCTATCTATCTATCTATCTATCTATCTATCATCTATCTATCTATCATCTATCTATCTACCTATCTATCATCTATCTATCTATCATCTATCATCTATCTTCTATCATCAATCTATCATTGGTATTCACAGACCCGAGTAATTCTACCTAGAAATTTGGGACAAAAGTCACAAAAAGGTATATATGAAAGAGAACCATAGAATTTTAGAATGAAAAGGTACTTAAGATACCATCTAAATTAATATTCTTATTTTATTAATTTGGTAAATATATACTGAGTGTCTAGTACTCAGTAGGTACCATAAAAAATGTTAGAGACAAAAGGTTGTCTAGGGCATAATCTCAGTGTTCATTTTAACAGAAGGGCAAGCAAAAACTCAAGAGATTGGGAGACTTTCCCAAGACACACTAGGGAAGTGACAGATGAGATCTGAACACAGACTACTTGATCTGAGTGCAGGGCTCCTTTCATTGTATCTCATGGTCTATGGCAGTATTTAACAGTAATTAACTGAAAGCCAGTCCTGAGTGCTTTCATTTGAAAAAGGTTTAGCCATTAGAAATCCACGTAGCGAATGAAATACTAGTCAGACAGCTCCCATTTATCGGGAGCTGGTAATTTACTCTGAATAATCTTAGTGTAAAAATCTAATTTCAACCCATTTTCTCAGAGGGTAAATTTTATTCCATTTCCTTTTCTCAAGGCTCTGTCATTAGCATATTAAACTAATGAGTGAATCAATTATTTAAAACTGGCAATATTTTTTATTATGTCTAATTAAGTGTTTAATCAGGACATTCTGGTCTTTAATCCTCTGAAAGCAGCATTCACAGGGGATGAATGAAATGGCTGGGTGGAACTTTGCTAAAAGCCTCTTGTACTCAGAGGACTAGAAAGGAATCAGGAGCCCAAGAGGGGAAGGAGAACAGGAATAGGTTGCAGAAGAGATAGGAAATGGCAGTAAGTGTGACGGCAGGAGCAGGCCAAGAGGAAGATGGTGTGTAGCAGTGGAATAAATAGGAGAAAGCGCCATATTTCCACTGAAAACTGACTTCTCAAGAGTGACAATTAAATCACAAGACAGTACATTAATATCTTGAAGAGAGATTCAGAGAGACAACATTATTTTATAGTTGCATGCCTACAAAAATATCTTTCAAGAATGAGGCCAATGTAAAAACGTTTTAGACGGACACTAAGAGTTTATCGCCGAAGCACCCTCACACAAGAAAGACTAACAGACATACTTCAAGCAGAGAAATAAATGATCCCAGATGGGAGGTTTGAAAATAAATGATGAGAACAGAGGTAGAAATGGGTAACATTCAGCACTGGCTATGTGAAAGGACAATTATAATGTCTTAGCTGGTAAAAATGATAAAGCCACAATACTACAATACATGGAAACAACAGAATTAGGTCAAGAGCTGGAGGTTGCAGTTGAAATCTTGAGTCCCTTGTGTTGGAGGGAAGGAATGAAAAGATATTGAAAAACATAAACTTTGATGAGATAAGCAGGCACAATAAATGTCTAGAGTCAAAATCTATTACTCTAAATTAGAAGGGGAAAAAGTAATGATAAAAATAGTCAAATTATGCAAAAGGCAGCAAGAAGGAAGAAAAAGAAATATTTTTAAAATACAGGACAAATAGATAGCCCATAAACGCTTCAAATAATTCAAATATATTGGTAGCTACAATAAATGTAAATAAACTAAGGGTTCCAGTTTATAAAAAAAGATTGTTAGCCCAGATAAATATCCAAAATAGCACTATATGCTGTTTACAAGAAATGCAGCAAATCGGTAAGGTAACAGAATGTTTGAAAATAATAAAATGAAAAAAGATATGCCAAGGTATATTCTAACTAAAAGATTATGTATATTAATATGTAGTAATGACAACATATATTATTTCATATATAATACAAGATTATTAAATATTAAATAACAGAATTTAAAGCAATGTGTTTTAATAGAGATTAAGATCATTATATAATAATAAAAGGTTTAGTTAACTAGGCATATATAATAATTCCACGCTTATAACAAATAAAAATACAGCCTCAGAATATATATAGTGAAAACAAATAACAGCATTACAAGGGAGAAATTTAATAATCAACATAGTGAGGGATATTTAATAGAGCAAGCAGATAATAACCAATGGAAAGAGAAAAGATGAACAACATAACAGCTTTATTGCTGGGCTTATATTGAACAATGCAAGCAACAAATGCAGAATAAATTTTTTTTCAAGCATAAAGAGAACCTTTACGAAAACAGAACACATATAATGGATCATAAAACTAATTAATAAAAGTTTCAAATGAATAGTCCTGCTGACCACCTAATCTGACCACAAGGAAATTCTCAGAGATCAATGACAAAAACGACTGGAAAAATCCTCATATATTTAGATATTAAGAAACACGCTTCAACATGAATTGTGGGTAAATGAACAAATCATAATGACATTAGACTACATTAAATTTAACCACAGAATTGCCAATATTCAACAGTTTTGACCCACAATAAAATACTATATAGCAGTGAAAATAGATGAACCATAGCTATGCACCTCAATGTGAATGGATCTTGAAAACATATGGTAGAGGGAAAGGAGGAAGTTTCGAAAGAGTGGTTACAGCATGATTTTATATATATATGTATTTCAAGAAGAGTGGAATCTAAATAATAAATGGTTTAGGAATACTCCTAGATGGCAAAACCCTATAGAAGAAAAGTGAGGAAATCTAGGACAGTGGCTGCCGAAGAGGGTGAGGGAGCAGCATTCAAACAGAGAAATGTGTAGGGGGAACTCTGATGTACTAGTAATGTTTACATTTCTTAAAGTGAGTGATAAATGCACAGGTATTCATATTATTATTGCTTTATCTATGTTATTTATTTATGTTGTAGTCTTATGTATGAATATTTTAATATATGAATATGTATTAACATGCAAAAAAAATAAAACATAAGAAAAAAAGAAAGAGCACACCAAGCCCAGTGAACAGCGCACACTAAGGTTCAGAGTCGTCATTTCGTGGACCAAGGCTCACTCTTGAATGTCTTCTCTTTATCTTCTCACTCTCTCGGTACTTCAGTTCTATAGATTTAAATATCACTGTGTGTTGATAACTTCCAAATTTTTGGTCTCTAATTTACACCTCTCCCCTGTACCACATACTCATATGCCCAGCTGCCTTTTTGCCATGTCCATTTGGGCATCTAATAGGCATCTCAGTCTTAGCTTGTCCATATCAAACTCCTGATACCTGCACCCCTCACCTCCAGTCCTGCTTTCTCGACAGCTCCCCCCTTCTCCTTGAAGAGCAATTCCATCTTTCCTGTTGCTCAGGCAAAAGCAAGCACACACCTTGCATTCTTCCTTGACTTCTTTTTCTCACTCCCCACGTTAGCTCTACCAGCAAACCCTTTTGGCTCTCCTCTCAAAATATATGCAGAATCTGACCACTCTCCCGACTTCTACCACTACCGCCAATGCCATCTTTCCCTGTATTACCACCGCTTTCCCCTTCCCACCTCTCCTTTATATGGCTTTCCACGTCACTCAGAGTAAAAGCTGAATTTGTCCAGGGCGTCCCATGATCCGTACAACCCTTTGCCCCTGACTATATCCCCACCACCCTCTTCCTCCACAACTTGACCTCCTTACTGCTGAACAGGTCAGGCCTGCTGCTTTCCCAGGGCTTCTGCACTAGCTGTTCCCTCTGCCTGGAATGTTCTTTCCACTGACACCCCGCTTGGCTCACTTCCTCTGCCCCTTTAGTTTTTTGCTCCAATGACCCCTCCAATAAGTCTGGGTTTTCCTCTCCACCTCTCAACTCCCCACCTTCCCTGCTGGTGTTGCCCTGTAGTTGCCATTATTTGATGTGCTACATAATTTACGTACAGGGTGGGGCAAAAGTAAGTTTACAGTTGTTGGGATGGAAAAGAATACAATAATTAATAAATAATAATAATATAAGAATAAACTCTGTGTTTCACATACTCACAAGTGTAAACCTACTTTGGCACACCCTGAATATGTCTGTTTTCTTCCCCGACTAGAACATAGCTCCAAGAAGGCAGGGAGTTTTGCCTGCTTGATTCGCTGCTGTATCCCCTTGAACTGAGTCGCATGCCTATCACATAATACATGATCAATACTAATTTAATGACTGAAAAGAAAAAGAAAAAAAGGTGCTTTGAGGGAATTAAAAAATTTTGGTTTGAATGTAACACAAAATGGATAAGAGACCAGCTTGGAGAGTTACGCTGGGACCGAATCATAATGCATATTTTTTGCCTTATTAACATGAAGTAAGAATTACATAAGCTACATTTCTCAATTTAATAAATGTCCGTGCCCCTAATAAGGGAAAGTCAGCTCTGTCTGCATCCACAGGGGACGCTGGCTGTCATGCACAGCCGTTTTAAATCAGAATTTTCAAGATATTTTGGTGCGGGTGTTGTGTTTAAAGTACTATCTTGAATACACACACACATAAATATAAATAGATACCACACACGCACACACACATATATACATACACACAAATCTATTCACTACATACATATACACACGAGTATTTGAAATAAGCAAGAAGAGACAGATGCAATGCAATCAGCATCTAGACCTCTCTTAACAGCAGGAAGGTGAACAAATGGATTGTTGGTGATCTTTTGAACTCAGAAACAAATGGATTTATGAACAGCCTTCCTGAACTAACCTATTTGTAAGTAGAAGATACTGTCTACACAGATTTTTATTTAGTTGTAGTTTATAACCTGACTGTGGAAAATAGTATCTTATAAGCTAAGCCTCAGCAGGACAGAATTTTCAGCTACCTATGAGGCGTCTATGGTGAATTGTTTTGTTCTTCTATCATATACAGCCGTTTTGGCCAGCCCATTCTAAGCAAGAGGACTATTTAAAAAGCTCACTGTGATAATCCTTTCACAATACTTTGATGGACCATTTGTAAAGGAATAAGTTTTGTTGGAACCAATGTATCCTAAACCTCAGTGGCCTCTGTCCAATAAGTTCACACATGTGGGCTGCTTGATACTTTCAGTTCTATTTTTATCTCCTTAAACTGTGTGCGTATTGTAATAATGTAACAACTAACTTATCCATGGTCAAAAGGTCTGTGTGACTGTCCTGACATTTTCAGGGAAAAAAGACACAAAACCCTTCCAGTAAAAAGACACTTTATATGCTTTCGCTACAGCTCTTCAAGCCTTCAGAACGGAGGCTCTGTGGAAAACCCGGGACTTACACGCACATGCGAGTTGGCGCACCAGCTCGGGATGTAATTAAAGACACATTTCTCCATGGATTGAAGTGTTTTGTTTAGAAATACATTTCCCATTATACTTTTTGCACATTTTTTTCAGAAACATTTCCTTTCATGGTTTCCTTTTTTTAAAAAAGTATTGAATAGTGTGAGAGGAGCTCTGTTGTGGTTTGGGTGCAGCTACACTAGTTGTGGCCCCTCAGATATTCATGTATTGGAATAATCATAGACTCTTTTACTGGAAACCATTCTGTTTTTCTCGCAAGAACTCGCAAATGCTTGCTTCTTCCATTTTCCCCTAAATCTGGGTCAATCAGGAGTGTTCGTCCAAGCTGGCCTATTGGTTTACACAACTCTGGGAACAAGATGGCCACATTTTTTAAAAAAAATATATCTTTATTGATTTCAGAGAGAGGAAGGGAGAGAGAGAGAGAGAGAGAGAAACATCAATGATGAGAGTCATTGATCAGCTGCCTCCTGCACAGCCCCTGCTGGGGATCGAGCCCGCAGCCAGGGCATGTCCCTTGGCTGGAATGAAACCTTGATCTGGATCATAGGTCGATGCTCAACCACTGAGGCACGGCCTGCCGGGCACCACATATTTTTTAAGGGCTCTCTCCCATGAGTCCAGCGATTCTGTGACAGGGTGCTATCAACTCTTCCCATCGAGTGTTGGGGAATGGCAAGAACTAAACGCCTCCTGGAGAGAAGAGGCCATCAGCTAGCAAACACCTCGCTCTTTGCTCAGCCCGACTTCGGTGAACAGTGCTTCGCGTTGCCGATGGAAATTCAAGTGTGAAGCCAATTTTTATGCTCTAGATGGCAAAAAAATGCAGCTAATTCCAAAGGGTTTCTCCTTTTTCCCCTGGCAGCTGGTATGTTTACATAGCGGGGATGAAAGGCCTGACATCTGTGTTTACATTTCTAAGTAGAGGGTCCCCCAAACCCACAGTTAGGAATCATTTATATCCAAGCACCTCTGCCCCAGAATTACAACAGCAGAGTCTTTCAACTTCTCCTCGGCAAGGGCCTTTGATCTCCCTGTGCAAAATGCTCTCTGATGAGTTGTGATTGGAAGAGGAGGGCTGGGAAGATTTTATACTTTGACAACTTCCCCTTTCTCTCCACTCCCAACCATATAAGAATATGACTCAGACTTTTAAGTACCCCGATTTCTTTCTAGAAATTCCATTGAGTCATCAGAATAAAATTAAAATATAGTGGTGTGACCAAAGCTAAAGAAGTGGGTTTCAAAAAAAATTGCATTTTTAATCAACACTCCAGTTGACTCTGACTTCTGATTCCAGGTAGATTAGAAACATCTGAGTTTCTTATTAGACATGGAAATTCCAGCGCCCTATGCAAACAGATTGAGTGTGAATCTCTAGGTGTGTGGGTCCAGGAATCTGTATTTTTCACATCTTGAGGTGAATCTTATGTATATCATTGGTTAAGAACCCTTAGGCTAGTTGGACACTGAGGGTGGGGCTTTTAATTTGAGGGCTAGGTTATAGTAGTCTCAGAACTGGTTGCAGAAAGCGTCTCAGCTTCTCACCCTTTCAATGAAATGGCAGTGGTCTCCTCAAGTCGGAATCATTTAAGCTGATTAAAGGAAATAATTTTCTTTGACTGTTTGAATGTCTTACATAATTTTTCCTGACCACATTATATTTTTCTATTCATAAAATTTTGGCTTGTAAATTGAGGCAAAGTAATTTAGTAGATTAAGAAATATTTATGGAACCAAGACTTCTGAAATTTGATCTTGGACCTAATCTAAGTTTGCATTGCTTAGATGATGATGCTGTATTCCCTCATCTGAAATGATATTCTGCTTTTTTAAAAATCAGATTTTTATTGAGGTAATCACAGATCCACATGCATTTGTAAAAAATAATACAGAGAGATCCTTTGTATCCTTTATCTAGCTTCCCCCAATGGGGAACATTCTGCAAACCTGTAGTACTATATTATAACCAGAATATTGATATTGATATAATCACAGATTTTATCCAGATTTCCAGTTTTACCTGTACTCATTTGTGTGTGCGTGTGTACTATATAATTTTTTTTTTATGAATTTGTCTCTATTGTTGAAAAATATTACAGATGTCCCCCTTTTTCCCCTCATTGACCCATTCTACCCCACCCCCAACCCCCGCCCCAGGCCCCTACCACACTACTGTCTGTGTCTGTGGGTTATGCACATATGCATATAAATTCTTAATCTCTCCCCACCCATCCAGCCATCCCTCCAAGATTCATCTGTCTGTTCCATGCTTCTATGTACTATATATACTTTTTTATCACATGTGTAGGTTTGATTACCACACAGTCAAGATACTGAACACTTCCCTCATCACAAGGATCTTTGGGTTTCCCTTTTATAGCCATGCTCATCCCTCTCCTGCCCCCTCTCTGAACCCTTGACAGCCACTAATCTGTTCTTTACTTCTAAGTGTCATTCCATAAGTGTTATATAAATGGAAGCATACACTATGTCATCTTTTGGGATTAGCTTCTTTTCACTCAGCATAATTCCCTGCAGATTCATCCAAGTTGTTGTATGTATCAATAGTTCTTTCATTTTTATTGCTCAGTAGTATTCCATGGTATAAATTCAGTGGTACCTCGGTTTTCTAATGTAATCTACTCAGGAAAGACCGTTCGAGTTCTGAGACATTTGAAAACTGAGGGATCCACAGCCGACAGCTGGGCCTCAGGACCTTGCCCTTGGCAGAAGCCATGAGGCATGCTGGACTCCTGAGGCGTGTTTGAAAACCGAAGCATTTCCTCCCGGGTTTACTGCGTTCATAAACTGAAACGTTCGTCAACGGAGACCTTTGGAAACAGAGGCACCACCGTGTACCACAGTTCATTTAACCATTCACGTACTGAAGGACATCTGAGATGTTTCCAGTTTGGCCTATTATTTATAAAGCTTTTATGGACATTCGTGTACAAGTAAGCTTTTGTGTAAATTTTATTATACAGATATTTTTTTACCAGCCTTTTCAACTTTTATAATTTTGTTTGCCAATCACAAACTCTATTATATCCACAGAAATCTTTCTAGTTAACTTCACTTAACTTATACTATCTCCTTCCTGGATTCCAAAGCAACACCTGCCTGAACCAAGCATTTTATCACTTGCCTATAGTCAAAATATTTCACATTGTATTGCTTGCCTTCTCAATGAGGCTGAAAGTAGTAGGTTTTTTGTGTAGGCTGTAGTGTCTACTACAGCCTTAGATATAACAAATGAATACTCAAATGGACAGGCAATATTAGTATTTTTTCATTTAATTTGGTTGGTGTGCCCTTGTGGCCAACAGAATATATCATATTAAAAGCTGTATGGATACAAGAATGCATAAAGAACATGAAGCCTTTATTTGGTGGGTTTACAGTTTATCTGGAAAATTAAAGCCAACACTAATGCATTGAAGTTACAGAACATTGAGCTGCTGTGATTTTGATGCCAGGTACATGAACAGAAAATAGAGAGATGAGCGTGGGATGGAGAAACTGAAGAAGGTTTTTTGGAGGAAGTGAACTTTAAATCAGTCTTAACAGAAGGAGGGAATTACATAAAAACTGATGAAAGAGAAGATTCTAAGGACAGAAAACATCTCAAGCACTATTACAGGAGTGCTGAGTTGTTGAAGGAAGGAGTTGGTGATCAGAGTGAGTAGGTGAGGTGTGGCTTGACTGTGACAGACCTTGAGAGGTGCATATAACATTTGTGTTGGTCCCATCTTCTGGAATATAAAATTGGTGACAGAAGCCCACGGGGACTAAACATGTCAAGATGGGTCAATATAACTGTTGGGCTGAACTCTAACTTTTAGAATTAGGACTTTCCTCTAGATGTTCTGGGAGTTTCTGAACTTTCAGGAAATAGTACAAAGCACTGAGATGTATGCCTAGTAGATCCTTGACTTGCATGTGATACCTGTTAGAAAGAACTTGAATTACATCCACAGACTTGTTCAATGTTCTAGTAGTTGCTGGAGGAGGTTTGACTAGGAGATAAAACAGTGGCACACTCTCTCCACCAAAGGAAGGCACCAGGTGCTGAAAGGGCCAAGGATATGAACATAAACTAGGTTGAAGAGGAAAGAACATGGGTCCTAGCCATAGGGGGAAGCTGTACATCATCAGTTTCTGCTACTTCCTCTCCTCTTTTCTCCTCTCCATAACATCTGGAGAATTCTGCTATGAGAATGTTCTGTGAAAAAGCTAATCACAAGGAGCTAAAGGAGCTTTCTTGTTGAGTATAGTAGAAGAAGCTGACTAGAGCTTAGAGATCCAAGGGAGGATCAGTGGCTTTATAGATAGTAACCTTGGATCCAGTAGTGATCCACATGGCCAAAGATCACACGAGCAATGAACATCAGAACAAAGTTGTGATCATCACCACTGTATCACCACCAGGACCCATAAATAAATCAAAGGAGACCCCACATGGGGATCAGAGGCTCAAGATATATGCAATTGTTATAAAGACATAGTTGTACTCACTCAATAGTGAGGGCTGGGAAGGGATAGGCCCCATGTCTTCTGGTGTTCTAGTGAAGACTGAATAGTGAATGTCAATGCCAATCATGCCTTGGGTACTGGCTGTGCTGATTTGTGGCCAGCTGCAGAAGAAATTTACATATATCAATAGCAAAGAGAAGCTAATACACATAGAGTTTCATTGATGGTTCTGTCCCTTACACTTCTGTGTTTGTGCCATTTCCATTTTCAACTGTGAAGGCAAGGCATTTATTAACAAATGCCTAAAGAGCTGTGTTTGTAGTTTTAGATGTCTGCAATAGGAGAATGTTCATAGCCTAAGGGTCCTGCAATAAAAAGCAAAATGTGTGTAATTCCTAAATACTTAAGGAATTTTAAGCACAAATTCACTTAGAGCATTAATGACTTTAATAAAGACAGACATCTAACTCAAAATCAACAAATCATTAGACTTGCAGTAAAAGTGTAAGCAAAGCCTAATTAATATACTTGTTGATGTTTTCCTTGATAACGACATTGGTTATTAAGTCTAATGGTGCCTCAAAGATCAACTGAATAGTGAGGAAGGCAACCAGCCAATGACTTGAGGTCATTTAACCAAAAAAGTACTTTTTTGCTACTCTCTTCCATCAAAATAACATCAATTATTGTTATTATTATCAATTTATTATAATTATTTGATCTAATTTTGTTTATATGAATAAATTCAAATATTCTGGGGTATAGACAGATCCTCAGAATACTCTATAAATAAAGTGAAAGGTAGTGTGATATTAGAAATATACGTTCGCTATTGTTTTTTAATAAACCTCTTTCTTTGGGTTCAAATTGCACTCTCAGAGGAGCATTTTTTCACACTAGCTCTAGCCTGTGGAGAAACAGGTGGCCTCCTTGAGATCACTGTGGAGAAGTTGGTCCTTTAAGCTCTGTTTTATAGATGAGTTTATATAAATTAGCCAAGTTCCCATTGTTAGCAAAATGTAGAACTGAAATTAGCAATTAGGTCGATGTGACTCAAAAAACTCCCTTTATTTTTCCTGTGCCATGCTCAGGAAAGAGGATCAGGATATATGAGTCACAAGCCCTAGCCCTTCCCACCAAGCATTTTCCATATTATGAGAGTAACTCCCTCCCTTAATAAATCAGAAGTAGGTAAGCAAGCAGATTCCTTGAGGAACACAACATATTTAATTGCTCTTCTTCACTTCTCTTACTCAGGACAAGATTAATTAACTCTGATCTTTTCATTTGCACAGGCCTAATGGGGATGGCTTAATAATTGCTTCTTAAAAAGAGGGACTTCTGAGAAAATACCATGAGAATAAATCTGAACTCTCTTCACTCCTTCTTACTGCCTGAACTTGTTTTAGACAAAAGAAGTCTGTGATTTAAAAAAAAAAGAAAAAGCCAAACGTTTCAAATCTGATGGTGAAAACCCTTTTCATCATGCTCACAGATACCATCAAAGTCTAAGAAATGCTGCAGTATATTAAAATGTATATTTTCAAGCTTGATGTAAATGATAGGGTCTCAAGCTGCAGTGTGACTCCAGGCCAAAATTAAAGACAGTTCCCAAATTCCTTACAGTTATACCCAGGAAGAAGCATTGCACACAGGCTGTTGATTTGTCAAAAACTTAATTTTCCAGGACAACCTCCATTGAGGATTGAGGAAAGTCAATAGTCTGGAGTTCATGTCACCTTGGACAGCGGCTAGAAGATGGTACAATAAAGAAAGAGACCATAAACTCTGATAAGCAGTGATTTACCAATTAGATGTGAGAAAAATGAAGAATCGTTAAAATGACAAAATACCATGAGTCATTAAGGGCCGGCCTAATTAAATAATAGCCCAATGTAAGCCAGAGATTTATGATCTGCCAGCTGCACAATGTGGGTTTATCAAAATAATGGAAATTGACATACATTGTACACACAGCCTCTCTTTAGCTGCCTCTTTTAACATTTATCAGGAGGTCACCCAGGGAAATATGCCTCCAACATAAACTAGTTGCTAGTCTTTCTGTTGTAACCCAGTCCTCAGTGGAGCATTTATTACCTTGTCCTGCCTGGACGGAATGGTGATTTTTCTTGAGTCTTATGGCTTTCCTCTACTGCAAGCTGCCTTTGCGTGTTTTGTTTTGCTCATTCATGTTTCCCAACAGTGTTAACATCTGAGTGTTTCTTTTGGCAAAATATCTAGAGCAGCAGGGCTCCAAGTGTTGCCCTCCAGGCCTCTTTGGACGGGTGTGGCTTGGGTGGGATCCCTGCATGTCACTGGTGCTGCACACTGTGGCACATTACATCTGCCAGATGGACCTGTGGCCACATGAGCCTTGACCACATCAGTCAGTGACTTGAGCAGAGGATGATGCCTTAAAGCTGTAATATGCCTTCCTCCAAAATCAGCCTCTGTGCTCCTTTCTTCTGTACAACTAGCTCCTGACTTCCTAAAGCCTAAGGACACATGCAATGTGACCACTGTCAGTACAGCCTGAATGTCCACCATTAGAAGGTTAGTTTTTGTTTGTTCTGTTGTTTACCCCCAATTTATTATTCATCTTACATGGCTTAAAATGTTTGTTTTTCACATCAGCTCTACTCTTAGCAGTTGAGCTAGCGTAGGCATCAGTGACCTCTGGGGAAAGGAAATGATAAGGACAAGTCTAGAGGAGAAAGGAGGGTGAGAGAGGCTTGAGCCAAGAGGCAGTCTTGGTCTAGAATGAGGTCGGTCTGAGTCAGGTACCTGGGAGACTGTGAAGTGAAGGGCAATGATAAAGGGCCTCAGACATCATAGAAGAGTCGGACAGGCTGATCTGGATGGAGAAGGTAACAGCACTGCCCAAGATCTATAACAGCAACAGGAGCAGTGTGAGGTTCTTCTGGTCCATGGACTCAAAGTCTTTAAATAGCAAGTTAATGAAGGGTCATGTTGTTACACTAGGTAAAGGCACAGTCCTCATTCTCAATCTGGTACACTCTCACTAGCTGGAGGCTCTCTACTCCCTCCTTGTTCCCCTGTTCCCTTTAGAATAAAGGTGCCCAAGAAAGAGAGACTCTTGGTCTTAAATTTGGAATAGCTCACCGCCACTTTGTCTGTCTCGATATTGAGCCAGGGCACCTGGTGGCAAAGGCAGAGGATGATATGTAGGAGCTGAGGCAGTAATTGAAGGAAGCTGGGGCATGAAGAAGAGTCACATGGTCTTGCTGAAGTATCCCAAGATGCCCACCACGGCCCAGTTCACACCAGCAAAGTAACAGAAGGTATCTCCCACAAACACCTATGAAGGGCACACTTATGGTAAAGCAATCCCAACGTGGTGGAAAAAAATAGGGTCTCATGAAATAGAGGGAAAAGACAAGATCAGCCTGACAACCACCTTCCAGCTCCACCAAGTTGAAGGTGATGATGAAAGCAAAAATGACTAGTAACTGGTCAGCCTTTAGGGCATTAATTCCTGCTAGAATATTGATGGAAAGGGTACAGAACACTGCCAACAGCGTCATTAGACATAGTACAAGATCCTAAGTCCAGATGCAAGCCAAGAATTATAAAATTATTATTATACAAAATAGTGAATATTGTGGTTATCTATTGTAAATCAATCATCCCAAAATTTAGTGGCTTAAAACAACAACAACCATTTATATTGCTCATGAGTCTGCAATTTGGACAGAGCTCAGTGACATCAGTTGGGACCTCTCAATTAGAAATCAGAGGATCCTCTTCTAAGATTGTTCACTTACATATCTAGCAAGTTGGTGCTAGCAATTAGCTGCAAGATGAACCAAGGCTGTTAGCTAGAGGCCACGTTTGTCTCCATTTGGGCCTTCCGATGAGAATGCTTGAGTTTCCTCACTGCATGGAGGCTGGGTTCTAAGACTACTTCAAGTGATAGAAAGTGGAATCTACCCTTAACAACCTGGACCTAGAAACTAGCATCATCACTTCCACCATATTCTATTGGTCAAGCAGTCACAGAGCCTGCCCAGTTTCAAAAGGAGAGACTATAGATCCCCTTTTTTTAATGGGAAGAGGGTGAATTTAAAGCCATCTTTAATCTAGCATGGTGGGTTGAAAATTCAAGCTCTAAAATGTGTCCATTCTTCATTTAACAAAGTACCAGTTTATTTGAATACAGCATGTTTACATTTAAAAGCAATTTCTCTTTTCATTTTGAATCCTGTGCGAGATAGGTAGAATGGTGTTACTGTCACTCTAGAGGGAATTGAGACAGAGAGATTTTGACTTGCTTATGGTAACAATTATACTGCAGCAAACCCAGGGTGGTTTGCTTCCCCCCCAGGCCTCAGATGCATCCTGCAACTTTGTCCAGCTTGTGATTGGGCTTTGACCAGCCATACACACTGGCCTGTGGCTCAAGAAGAACATAATTTTAATGGTCAGACCAATGCACCATGGGTACCCAAGTTTTATGATATCCAGCTGCGGAATGCATCATCATGTCTCTGAGGCCTCACTCACTGAGATCATTGTTCAGTTTTGGTGTACCATCTGTTGTCCGGGTCTTCCTAAGTGATTTTTCTGGGCTGGCTTCCCTCTTCATTGGGAATGGAGGAGTTGTCAAAAGCCCAGTACATTTTTTTCTGCATTGTAAAGCCATCAGGACTTAATTAGGGAAAAAAATTCTTCAACAACAATTGATTTGTTCAACTATCACTCAATTTGAAGTACTCTCTTTTTATTAAAAATTACATGAAAGTCATTGGATGCCCAGCTTTGGGTGTTTGTTTGTGTTTTGAGTCTGTCTCTATCTATTTTACATCCTGCCTTTAGCAAGTTTCCATAATTAGAGTGTAGTTTGAAAACTACTTCCAGATAGAGTGTATCAGAAATGTTTATTTAACATTGATTCTTTTTAGGTATCTGTAGATTCTGATAACTAAATTAAAAATTAGAGTTGGTTAAACCTGAAAGTTTTGAGTGTTTGGAAAGTGTTTTAAACCATTGCTCAGGGTCTAGGCCTTTGGAAAATCTACTTCATGTTTGTCTTTAGCTCCTTCCCCCTGAATTTTCAGTCTCCTTTGTGTTTAGAGAAAAGTTGCAACCATATGTTTCTGATTCATTTATAACTAACATTTAGAGTTAGCTCATGAAGCTATTGTTTTGTAAGGACATGTACTTTAAAGTTGTATGTGATTCATTTTAAGCCCTTTCTCTTCTTTGAACAAAGAAATGATTCTTTTTCAAACTTTACCTGAAAAATTAAAAATTAGTTTATTTTAAAATGCTGAGCCATTGACAGTACTGAAGGCATTGCACCTATTAACCTCTCCATGTTTTCCTCAAAATCAGTTTTGATGAGGATTTGTGAACATGTCATTGGATCACTAGGCCATGCTTGACCAGTTTGCAATTGGTGTTTCTCCAGGAGCTAAAGAACATTCATTTACCTGGCTATGCACTTACCTGGCTGTTGCAAACTTTTAAAAATAAAAAAATAATAGTTCCATATGGAAAGATAAATGCCTTTGTAAGCCCAAGGAAAAAACCAGTTTATATGGATTAATTGCAGGTCAAAATACAAAGGAAACAAGACAATACTTTGAGAAACTAAATCACTGGAAGAGAACCAGCAGAGAAATGGTAAGGGTGGGGTGAGTAACGAATATTATCATGGTGGTTCTAAACCTGGTTAATAATAAAAGTCACCTGAATAGGTACCTGTTTCAAAACTACAGATTCCTGGGCCTCAAGGTGGGTTAGTCTGGGCTCCTCCAGTGATTCTGATGATCAGCTTAGTTATTGAAAATAATTTTTGCCCTGGCTGATGCTGCTCAGTTGGTTGGGCATCACTCTGTACACGAAAGGTCACCAGTTCGATTCCCAGTCAAGGCAGATGCCAGAGTTTTGGGCTCTGTCCCCAGTAGGGGGCGTGCAGGAGGCAGCTGATTGATGTTTCTCTCTCACATTGATGTTTCTCTCTCTCCCTCTCCCTTCCTCTGTCTCTAAAAAATCAATAAAAATATTTTTTTAAATAAAAATAATATTTAAAAAATAATAATTTGTGAACTCTTCACATGCACACACACAAATGTATAATTATCAAGAGGAAATTGAGGTCCAATCTGGGCCACAACATTGTATCCTGATCCCTTAAAATCTGACTCTGCCCTTCTTCCAATGATAAGAATAGATTTCAGATAAATGAACAGATTTATTTCTGCATTTGTCTACACGATACAGAGTATTTCTTCCACCAGCTCTCAAACCAGGACCTGAACTGGGAGAACAAAACAAAATGGATGGCTATTAAGATCTCTAATTGTGGAGAAGCATTTGCCTGGATTTCCTTTAATTTTCCACATTCAGCTCACAAATTGACTATGTGCTTAATAATGAAAGTCCAGTGTCATCATCACTGGGGCACTGACAGATGCTTAAATCCTTTAAATCAGGATTATATTATGTACATTTCATTGCCTTTTGGAATCTTGTCAATGCCATCAAGAGAATTTCTCAAATGCCTAAAGGGGTTCAATAAACAGGTTGGTGATTGCTCGAAGTCCAGTGTGCGAGGTAGAACCTTGATCTGGGAAATTTACTTTTCCCTTCAGGGCAGTGCCTTCCCAAAATCTGCCTTGAGGAACACCCAGCACCAGGATTCATTTTTTAGTCTCAAGATAATGTGTGGGAATGGGTCCAACTCGATTTTAGCAATTAAATTCACCATGTAAAAGCTCTTTTTATAATTTTACTAGACTAGCATTTTCAACAGCCATTAATGAGCCAAGGCCTATGCAATTTTATAAATAAAGGGATTCAGGCTGTCATTATGTGTAAATCCTTCCCAAATTACCTGCCCTAGTCAGGAAAAATGGTATGAAAGAGAAAACAATAATGTTTTGGAAAATGATGACATTCTGTAAATAAAAATTGGCAGCAAAAGTTCCTGGCAAAACTAATGCTCAAGTCAACATGCCTCGATTTATTGCTACACGAATCAGACATTAATTCTTCCTCAATCATTCTTATACTTCTCAACTGTGACATCGTTGACAGAGTCTGAACACTCCACAGGTACCTAGACTGTTAATACAATAAGCCAAAATGAATATAAATGGTTGAAGAGGAAAGCAAATTAGTTTTCTCGAAATTTTCTGGAGAATTGAGTTTACATTAACTAGAATGTATGAGGCTGCCAAAAACAAAGGGTATAGGGGTTAGGGAATGGGAGAAGTGGAATTATTATGACTTTCAGGTCCATAGGGGCTTTTGTGTTCCCTGGGTGATAGCAAATACCAAACACTGTAAGTATATATTAGCAAGGAGACATCACTGTGGGGACTGTTTTATATTCAGCTTCTTTCATGACTTTTTCCATCTCCAAAGAGTGATGCATGCTCTGAATCTGCTTCCGGAATCCTTTCCAGCCCCTCCAGACCCTTTTCTGCTAACCTTCCAACCAAATATCAGAAGAGTGTAAAAATATTCAAGTGTCCTGCTTAGGAAAATATGTTTTCTACTGATGTTGCTTGGCAAAACACCGTGGTAGGGTATTTTGGTTGTGAAGCGCTAAGCCTCAAGTCAGGATCTAAAGAAAGGAAGCAAAATAAAAGGGAAACTAAACCGCCCATGAAAAAAAAAAAAAAAAAGTGAAAACTTTTTGGTGTGAGCAGCAAGAGAGAGTGAATGAGGGACCCAGAAAAATCAGAAGCAGCTAATATTCAACAAAAGCACTAAAAATACACAATGGAGAAAGGACAGTCTCCTCAAAAAATGGTGTCGGGAAACTGAACACCTACATGCCAAAGAATGAAATTGGACTTATTCTAAACCATCCACAAAAATCAATTCTAAGTAGACTAAAGAGTTAAACATAAGACCTGAAACTGTAAAACCCCTAAAAGAAAACATAGGGAAAAAGCTTCTTGACATTAGTCTTGGTGACAATTTTTTGCATTTGACACCAAAAACACAAAGGACAAAAGCAAAAATAAATGAGTGGAACTGCATCGGACTAAAAAGTGTCGGCACAGGAAAGAAAACAATAAGAAAAATAGAAATGCAACTTTCAGAATAGGAGAAAGCATTTGAAAACTGTCTATCTAATAAGGTGCTCCTATCCAAAATATGTAAGGAACTCATACAGCCCAATAGCAAAAACAACAATTAAGCCAATTTAAAAAACGGGAAAAAGGCCTGCATAAATATTTTTCAAAAGAAGACATACAAATGACCAACAGGCATATGAAAGGTGCTCAACATCACTAATCATGCGGGAAATGCAAATCGAAACCACCGGATGTGCCCCCACACCTGTTAGGTTGGCTATCATCAAAAAGACAGCAAGTAACGCGAGGCGATGAGGGAACCCTCATGCTCTGTTGGTGGAATTATAAATTCGTGCAAACACTATGGAAAGCAGTATGAAGTTTCCTCAAAAATTAAAAATAGATCTATCATATGATCCAGCAATTTCACTTCTGGGTATTTATGTGAAGAAAAGAAAAACAAATCTGAAAAGATATATGCACCCCCATGCTAATTGCAGCATTATTTATAACAGTCAAGGTATTAAAACAACCTAGGTGTGTGTCAAGGGATGCAATGTGTGTGTGTGTGTGTGTGTGTGTGTATGCAAATTCCAGTCAGCTTCAAGCATCAGCTGGACCTAGTAACTCCTTTCTAATAAACAGAACTTAGCAAAAGTAATGGGATGTGGTTACCAAAAACTATGATTTCTCCCTTGCCTTCTCGCCCCGTCTCTCTCTTTAGGAGTCATTGCTCTGGAGGCAGCAGATTGCCATGTTGTGAGTAGCCTGTGGAGGGGCCCACCCGGCAAGGAACTGATGTCTCTGACCCACAGCCAGCAAGACCTGAGGCCTATGAACAGCTGTCTGAGGGAGTCAGACTCTCTCCCAGTCGGCCTTTCAGATGACTGCAGCCCCAGCTGACTCTGTGTACCCTGGCGACCCTGAATCAGAGTCCCCCAGCTAACCCTCAGAAACTATGAGGTAATACATGTGTGTCGTTTGAAGTGGCTGAGTTTGGGGATAATTTGTTCTGGAGCAATTGATAACCAACACCTCCACTGGAACGTAAGCTCCATGGGGGAAGGGACTACTTTCTCTGCCTCTGTCATGGAGGAGGGGACCTTCTCTGTCTTGTTTGGCACCATCTCCCAAGCACGTAGAGTGATGCCTGGGACCCAGAGGCACTCAATAAACACCGAGTTTAAATGAGTAATGAATATGGGGGTGGGTTGAAGGAGACTGGGTTTCGCAAAATATGTGGGATGGAAGTTTGAGCCACTGTTGTTTAAAGCTGAGGCTGTTCTTAAGGTCAAAAGTGACTCCAGATGTCTTAGGAGTACTCAAGTAAAAGACATTCTGGTAATCCCAGACTCAGTACTAATCTCGTGACCATGATTATCGACCCCAGTCTGTGTTGCTTAGCAAACCTTCACTGAGGGTCTGGGCAAGCTCTGGCTGACGGTGAGGAAGACTTCACACGGGCACTGTGTGCATTCGGAAGAGTGACTCGCCTCCCACGCTTTCCTCACCTTAAAGGCCTCATTGGGCTGTTGCTAATACATAGAATAAAACCCATAGTGGTCTGTGGTTTGTTCTCAGTACATGGTGGTCTCCTTCCCCTCAGGGAGCTTGCTATACGAGGAGATAAGATTCATACATGAGAAGATAACTAACATGGTATAATGTTTGTAAAGTTAAGTGCCAGATGTTTTTGAGACAGGAGTTATAATGGAATAATTATTTTCTGATTCTTCCTTCTGTACCGCGGGGTGTTGGGTGCCCCTTTGTCACTTGGGAATACCACCAGAAAACTCCATAACTTTCATTAATGTTAGAAAAAAAAAAAACCTGCTGAAAATGGTTAATAATCCCAAGTTTGCTGGTGAGAACCTGGAAATGCAGCAAAAAGTGACAAATGTGTAACAGATTTATTCCTGCTACTGACTAATTATCAGAGTGATAATTTCATGTGGTTTGAGGAAAATTCCCTGGTCTTGAAGCAGGATGTCCCAACCCATACGGCCACAGGAAGAGTCACACTGAAAATAATGCCTTCCTTCTCAGGGCTTCCTTGAAATTGTATATAGAATTCCTTAGGATTCAAAGAAAAGCTACTAATAACAATAAATATTTTTCTTTTGCTATGTGCTGACTAATATTCAGATTGTGAGCAGCTCTTTCGGAATTCAAGAAGGAAGAGTGGATGTGAAATCATTTTAGAAACTCCCAGCTTTCTGAAAGAAACTTGACTTTTAACGGAAAATAACAGCCTAATGGGAACCACATTGGGATCAGCACATCCAATACTACGGAGAAAAAGTGACTGTAGCTGTCTACACATATAGGCGGGTCTTTCAGGCTGGTTCAAAAATTCCATTTTCCGCCCGTGGTCTGCGTGTCCACATGGTGACAAATGAGCCACGCAGGGCTTTCGAGGTGTTGGCGCCACCAGTGAGTGCCAGATGGAATGTGGTGAAAGCTCTGATTTGTACCTTTCAGACCAGAGGTCCTTGCCAAAATGGATGGGTCCTTCTGGCCACCTCTTGTAAGTACAGCCACAGGTATTCAGTTGAAACCTGTGGGTGAGAAAGACATAAACAGGTGCTATAAATTTGTCAGGCCAGGAAGCCACAGGCTGTTTAGTAAATGGCAAATCCAATGGCCCAGAAAAACAAAGGGGTCTCTTTTCATCAGAATGATCAGACTTACTCAACAAATATTTATTGAGCGCCCACTCTCTGCCAGACATAATAGAGATCGACAGGGTCTCTTGTTTAAAGGGTGAGGTAAGGAAGCACAGCCCCGAGTCACCTGGGAAGGTGTGGACCTACCTGTGCCCTGCAACCTGATGGGAAGGAAGGGCCAGTGTCCCGGTGACAGGCCCAGCAACCTGGGCATTGCGGCACCCGTTGCGCCCATGACTCCTGGGGGTGCCGCTTTTATGGGGTGACTTTTTTGTCTTGGCTTGCTCAGGACAAGACCTTCCACATTTTGAAAGAAATGTAGCTTTTGCTGTAGCATTTCACAAACAAGTCAATAGTCTCGGTGGAAATGAAAAAGCATCACTTTTAAACTGAAATCTGAGTTTACATCTTTGAATAGTATCTGTTGAGTCATAAAACTAAAAAGGAGGTTGAAAGTTAATTTACTCAGCACACTCCTGGCTTACACTGTTCTAAAAAGCAGACCTAATTAAAGCAGACCTTCTGAGAAGGAGAGGCCATTGCTCTTTGTGATAACATATTGTTATGTTTTGTCTCCTTCACAGTTAATGATTTTTTAAATCAAATTTAATCTAAGTCCCCCTAGCAGCATTTTATATCTATTTTAAAATACATATTTTGCCCCTAGGTAGTTGAATAGTGGTTGATTACAAGCCTCACATGATAACAGTCATTTAATTTTCACCTCAGTGTTTTTTAGGTCCGATTTCTCCTAATTTTTTCTTGGTAACACTAGTGCTTGTAAATGAACATGCTGGATGGGGCGCCAAGAATGAGGGTATTGAGCTGTGGTTTGTGCCGGACATTGAACTAAGTGTTTTACCTAGATCATCTCGATCACTCCTTACAACAAGCCTTTGAGATAGGTTCAATCATTTCCTCAGTTTATAAATGGGGAAACTGAGGCTTTCAGAGAAGTTCATCCTTTGCACGAGACAGCAGCTAGGAAGTGGGGGAGCTAGGATGTGAATGTTTAACAGTGCCAAAGTTTTCCAATTAATGGTAGAGATGATTGCCTACATTTATGCTAATAGATCCAAGTATTACATTGAGCATTGATTAATCAACATACTACTATTAAAAATAAACTTGTTCGCCCGGCCAGGCGTGGCTCAGCGGTTGAGCGTCGACCTGGGATCCAGGGGATCAGGGTTTGATTCCCGGTCAGGGCACATGCCCAGGTTGCGGGCTTGATCAATGACTCTCTCATCATTGATGTTTCTATCTCTCTCTCTCCCTCTCCTTTCCTCTCTCTGAAATCAATAAAGATATATTTAAAAAATAAAATAAAATAAAATAAACTTTGTCATGTTCTGTCTAATGCCCGTGTGTCACTCAAGTGTTTGCAAAACCATGGGATTATTTTTCAAGACTCTTACTCTTCTAACTATAAGCTCTTATTTAAACCTTTGTTTAATCTGCAATTCATATCCACAAAAATAATGGCTGGTGATACATCTAATACTTTTGCTATTTTCTTTGGGCATTCAGAAAGTCTTTCTACTTATCTGTTTAAATCAGAAGCTCTTAATCTTAGCTGAGCATTAGAATCACTTAAGGGAGCTTTTAAAGAACTTGATGCTGGGGCCGCACCCAAGACCAATTAAATCGGAATCTCTGTGGGTGTTAGCCAAATGATTACCATGAGCGTACAAGGTTGAAACCACTCACTTAAATAATTCTTTCCTGGACTTTCTTTATACAGATACTCCTTGACTTATGATGGGGTTGTAGCCTGATAAACCCATTATAAATTAAAAATATGGTAAGTCAAAAATGCATTTAATACACCTAAGCTACTGAACATCATAGCTTAGCCTAGCCTACATTAAATGTGTTCAGAACACACATATTAGCTTACAGTTGGGCAATTATCTTGAGTTTTATCTCAAGTAACTGCCTTCTTTTTTTCACCAAAAGCAGAAAACACAGATGGGCATTTTGTGGAAATGATGAGATATGAAAACTAAACAATATTTTAAAAAATGCTGACAACGCAGCACACTATAGAGTATCAGTTGTTTACCCTGGTGGCCGAGTGGCTGACTGGGGGCTGTGGCTCACTACCACTACCCAGCCTCATGAGAGACTACTGTACTGCATGTCACTACCCCAGGAAAAGATCAAAATTTAAAATTCTAAGTACAGTTTCTATTGCATGCATATCATTGTCTCACCACCGTAAAGTGAAAAAATCATAAGTCAAACCATCATAAGTCGGGGACTCTCTGTATATCCATTTCACCCGTGGCCTATTCTGGCTTTCTCTCATCCAGTTAGAACTGTGAGTTGGCCAATTCAACGCCCCTTCCCAAATGCTATCTCATTACCTGCAGCTAATATAGAGGCTGAAGGAGCTGAGTAGTTTCTATCCCAGACTTCCTTGAGAATGGGAGAGCTATATGAGACAATTCTGGCCAATGACACAGTCTGTTGAGGGCTTCTGGGAAGCCCAGGCATCCCGGTGTTTCCATTAATGAGTTAGTCAGTTCAGTAGTTGGATTTTTCACTTTTAATTTGAATGTTTTATATTTATCTGACACAGGTATATTTATTCATAGACATAGATTGTGCACATGACTTATCAAAGGGAACCTAAAGGAGAAATCAAGGGAGAATTTGGTCTCTTCTTGATGCGTTAGTATCTATTTCCTTGTGGAGACCTTGGCTTTCATGACAAAAGTGTCCTACAGAGAAGGTAAAGGCTAAGAAATTTGGAATCCCTAAGGTTTTCTTTGAAGTTCCAGGTTGGGGTGGGGGTGGTGTGATATGATTCCTTCTAATATGCCTGTGTCGAACATAATTCCCATGTTAGACATATGATATTTATAGGAACAAACCAAAGGGACTATGGGTAATAGAAAGCTTCAAGGTAACAAGCACTGAATCTGAGCCTGTATGTTTACAATATGTGTGTGCCTGTGTGACGTTTGCTAATTTTTTGTGTAACTTTTTATTGAAGTACAACGTACATACAGAAAACTGCGCATATTATAAAGGAGCTCAAAGAATTTTCACAAACTCACACACCTTTGTTCTAAAACCCAGGTCAAGAACCAGAACATTCTCAGGACTCTAAGACCCCCCCCCCAAGGATAACCACTAGGCTGTCATTTCTTTTCTTTTTCTTTATTTTATTCTTCTTATTTTTTAAACAAACCAATGTGTGGAAGTACAAGGTCACCTCTTCTGTTTTCACATGCCTCTACTGAGATGGGAAAGTCAAACCTGTTCAGAGGCACATTTAATTATGGGAAAATGAATGGAAAGAAATAAAATCCAGACCAACAAAGCAAAGATTTAAGTTGGCATCGCTTTCCATATAATTGTGATGCCGGCAGACACTCAATAAACATATCAGCATTGTTAAAATGATTTATCAGCCAAATAGTTGAATGTAAAATATTATCAATACAGGTGTCATCATTGATCTTTCTTGGGCCTCGCCGCTGAAGACTGGGGCTGCTAGATGATTTCAACAAACAATCCTTGACAGGAAACCAAAGGCAACAAGGCACAGGGACAGACAGCTGACAAATGCAGTATGGGGCCATTAAAGCATGTGATGAATTTGCCAGGAAAGTATATATTTGTGCAAGAGGTGAGCTCATATCTCCCATAAATTTGTCAGCCGTGACACAGTGTTCTCCGGCTTGGCATGAGTAATGCCTTGCTATTTGCTGCCTTTGTCTGGCAAAAGCTCTATCAGTCACTCCAGGGTTATTTACAAAGAAACGTGTCTATCAGTTACAAGGACATGACTTTGCCGCTAAAAGATAACAAAAGAGGAAATCAGGCAGTGGCCTCTCAGCGAGGGATGCGTCTTTTCCAGACAAGCTCTGGACTGGAATGAATCAGATGGACGGCAATTGGCCGGGCTGGCCCTGTGCCTAGCATGACCAGTCTTAGTACATTTATCCACACTGATTAGATTAGAAATTATTAATAGGGGGCTACGGAGTAGAGCAAAAGGTCATTTAGAGTTTAATTCTGTTCTCAGATAACTTCATTTCAGCTGATGGGATTGTTATTGTAGGGGTTTTATATGTTTATAGGAAACAATATACTCAATAATGAAGTCATGCCTCCTTCTGCAAGGTCAGGAAAGCTATTGTGTAGCTAGATTGAAGTCTTCACAATTGTGTTAATTAAGTAACAGTGATTGGGCTTGGTCTCCTCTTGAAATGCATTTAAGGGCCTAAAAGCTGCTGAGAATGTATTCTTTCAATATAAATATATAGGAAAGCAAGTGAGACCAGAAAGCAGCCTTCGATTGAGTAAACAGAAGAGCTGACACGAAGCTTTTACTTAAGGAAGAGAGGAGCCTGGTTGGCAGATGTAACTTCTTGCCACATGAATACAAATGTCTTGTCAGTTTTGGATTAAATGTAACAGGTCCCTTTTCCTTTACTCAATTCCTGATGAATCTGAAAGACGAAGTTACAGAGTTTGATGTTGATGGAACATTATGTCTCTCAGTTACTTTATTGCTCCCCAAGCCTGCCCCTTTGGGGTAGAGGAACAGTGTGCAGGAATAGCCACGTCCTTCTCGGGGAAAGGGCCATTTCCGTGGTCTTGCCAATAGACCAGGGCCATTAGTGACAGGGAGCTTGGCTCTGTCCTCCACGGTGTGTCCCCATTTTTTGGAGGGTTTATAATTCTGACATTAAATTTGCTGAAGGTGGTTGCAATTCTGTCTGTTTGGAGAGACAAAAATCTCTTTTAAACAGCCAAAGGGAATTTAACTGAGTTTAAATGAAGAGGGGGGTTCATGGAAAGCAGTTTATTGTCATATGTTTCTTAAAGCCCACAAAAGGCCTTTGGGTTCTATTTGTAAGTGAATCACCTTCCATTTGTGTCCAGATGTAGTGATAGCCCCTTAAGGTGGACTTTGAGGTGAAACTCAGGGGTGGTGACTGGTGACTGAGTCTTGTCTCTCCAACTCTCCCCCATTCTTTCTCCCCCCCCCACACACACACAAGAAAACCACCATTCAGAGACTGAACTTGGTTTTACCAATAGGAATGTTATCTTCATTAATATGTCTTTTTATTTTCATTGATTTATTTTTTAATCCTCACCTGGGGATACTTTTTCCATTGCTTTTCTGAGAGAGTGGAAGGGAGAGAGAGAGAGAGAGACATCAATTGGTTGCCTCCTGCATGTGCCCTGACCTGGGCTGGGGATTGAGCCTGCAACTGAGGTACGTGCTCTGGGCTAGAATTGAACCCAGGACCCTTCAGTCTGCAGGCCTAGGCTCTAACCACTGAGCCAAACCGGCTAGGGCTAGTATGTCTTTTTAATACCTCTAAAGCAGTGTTTCTTGACAAAGAGTGATTTTTGTCCCCCAGGGGACTTTTGGCAATTTATTTGTTTGTATTGTAACAACTGGGCGGGGGACGTGCTAGTGAGTAGAGGTTGGAGACGCTGCTGAACATTCTGTAATGCACAGGGTGGCACCACCAAAGGGAATTATCTGGCCTTCAGTGTCAAGTCCTAAGTTTGAAGAACCTTGAGAACCAATGAAGAGCGAGGACTGGGGAAGATTACCTAGGGAATGAGGCACCAGCTGAGTTTCTGTTTAGGAAAAAACAACAACAACCCTTCATCATGATATTATAAATAAATCATCCTGTTTGGATTTGAAAAATAAAAAATTTCTTCTAAAGCCACTCATTTCAATTAAAACTTGGGATCTAGAAACAATAGCTCCTTTCTGTTGTCACGAGATGGGCCACGTGGTTTTAGAGCCATCGTGGTGCGCAGTAAAGTCAAGGCTCAGAAGCTTTGTATGAAGATTCACAAGGCGACATGATGTACTGGAAGAAAGGCTGCGCTGGGATCCCAAATATCTCAGTGCCACCCTGCCACCAGCTAACTGTAGGCCTGGTCAAGTCATTCAATGCCTCTGGGCCTCAGGTGCTATTTCTGCCCAGGCATTGAGAAAAGCTTGACATGATTCCTTGACTATTCCTTCTTCTTCAGCCACAGTCACAGCCCAGGCAGGATTTTTCCTTGATTTCCAGGCTCACGGTCATCCCTCTTTACATTTGCATTGGCCTGCCTTGAGAAGGGAGAACATCACTTTCTTAACTGATGTTCTCCCTTCTAATATATCCCATCAAATGCCACCATCTTGCCTGTTTATACCATCACTTTGTTACATCACTCCTCTCAAACTTCCCAATGCCTATAGAGTAAAAGTCGCCCTTGGTGTGACCTCCGAGTCCCTCTCTGATCTGCTCAGTAATACTTTTCTATGCTAGTCTTAGGTGTTTTCCCTACTTGGATCTTTGCTGTCCCCATCACTTACCACCTTCTTCATAATGGCATATATTAGATCAACAGTCTTCCCGCTGAGCCTTTGTTATGTCTGGCATGTCCCCCCCCATTGTCATCTCTCAACCTTCTTTCACACCTGAAGCTCCGTAGTCTCTTAGCGAGTTTGCTAAGATGTCAGTGATATCTCTGTCCTCTGAGTTTATACGTATTTATCTTTTGCACAATATATATGACAAATTTGGTAAACATTTGACCTTGTCCATGTATATATATACTTTTCTTCTCCTTTCATTGACACTTTTACTCCCTCTCAACATCCCAGGGGAAGAAGACACAAACCGTCGCACTGAGGTAGGCGCTGCAGGAGGTTCCATGGGAAAGGTAAAGAAATGTTCCGTGCCGTCCTCTGGATTCAATGCATAATCACGATTGGCTAAAACTAAGACATTATGGGATATAGAGACATAGTCATACATATAAGTAAAAATATAAAGTCTTTCCAATTAGGCTGAAAGCCTCATCATGACAGTCATGATGCCTAAATCCTTTGTGTTCTCTGAGCTTTGGCATAGCGTCCAAAAAATTATTACATGGCTGATTTTATTTTGCACATGCCTTCTTTCTATGTCAAAATTACCAGCATGGGGAAATGAAAATAGTATCCAGGCTTGGGAGACTTTTTAAAAAATTGAATTTGTTGGGGCAACATTGGTTAATAAAATTATATAGGTTTCAGGTGCACAATTCTACAACACATCATCTGTATATTGTACTGTGTGTTCACCACCCTCAGTCAAGTCTCATTTCGTCACCATCTATCCCCCTTTATTCTCTCCTGCTCCCCCCGACCCTTTCCCTCTGGTAATCACCATACTGTTGTCTGTCAATGAGTTTTGTGGGTTTTTTGCTTAATCCCTTCACCTTTTTTACACAGCCCCCCTAATTCCCTCCCCTCTGGCAGCTCTCAGTCTGTTTTCTACCTATGAGTCTGTTTCTATTTTGTTTGTTAGTTTTATTTTCTTCATTAGATTCCACATATAAGTGAAATCAGTTATGGTCAATTAAAATTTGACAAAGGAGGCAAGAACATACAATGGGTTAAAGATATTCTATTCAATAAATGGCGTTGCCAAAATTGGACAGATATAGGCAAAAAATGAAGCTAGACCACCTTCTTACACCTTACACAAAAATAAACTCAACATGGATTAAAGACTTAAATGTTAGACTCAAAATCATAAAAATCCTAGAAGAAAACTTAGGCAGTAAAATCTCAGACATTTTTCATAGCAATATTTTTCTCTGATATATTTCCTTGGGCAAAGGCAAAAAAAGAAAAAATTAAACAAATGGGACTACATCAAGCTAAAAAGTTTTTGAACAGCAAAGGAAACCATCAACAAAATGAAAAGGCAACCGACTGAATGGGAGAACATATTGGCCAATGATAGAGCTGATAAGGGGTCAGTATCCAAAATTTGTAAAGAACTTAGACAACTAAACACCAAAAAACCCAAACAATCCACTTAATAAATGGGCAAAAGACCTGAATAGGCACTTCTCCAAAGAGGACATACAGGTGGCCTACCCACATGCGAAAAGATGGGAGACTTTTTGGTTACTACAGGAAACACTTTGCATTTTTAAAAAAAATCTTCTACTAACATATATATATATATATATATATATATATATATATATATATATATATATATATATATATAAAATACCTTTGTTTAAATATGTGTCTTGTGATCCAAGAATAAAAGTTTTCTTGAGGGTGTCAGTTGACTTTTGCTATATATTTCAAAGACAATGAATTCTGCTGGATTCCTAAACTTAAGTGAAATTCTCACATTTTGACGTGGAGTTGGTGAAAATTGTCCATGTTGCTTAGTATATATACATATGCACACACACATATATATGTATCTCTCTCTCTCTCTACATATATATATGCTTTTGCAAGCTGGCTAGGACATATATATAATGTGCATTTTTATGGCCGCACCTGCATCAAAGTATTTTTTTTGTGTTTTTCCTTTGGCTTGAGCATGCTCGGGGCAAATGTATGCCAATAGCTTTTACCACCGGTGCAGCTGTATGCCTTGCTTTACCTGTAGAAGCTTCTGTGTTCTCGCCTCATTTGTAAGTATGCAAATTTTTATTCATATGTAAAGAGGAGAGCATCTCTGTTTATATATTGCAAATATTCACTTCAAGATTTCCAAATCTCAGCTGTGATATTTTTTAAAAGTGGTTTGCTGTAGTTAGTTGTGTTTCTTCGTTGTTACCTGACTTGGTCTCTTTTTAATCTATGCATTTGGTGAAGCTAGAACTAGAACACTCACCTGGTAAATGGGCAACATAGCTTAATGCGGTGGTTCTCAAGGTGTGGTCCCTGGACCAGCACCATCAGCATCGTCTGAGAACTTGTTAGAAAGGCAAATTCCCAGGTCTCCCCTATTGAACCAGGAACGCTGGGGCTGGGGTCAGCAATCTGGGCTTTAACAAGCCCTCCAGGAAATCCTGATGCAAGATAAAGCTTGAAAACTACTGCTTTAGTTATTAACGCTATGAACTTTGGGCGGGCTGCCTGAATTCAAATATTTGACCTTTAAGTCATGTAACCTTCTTGTGCCTGTTTTCTCCTCAGTGAATGAGATGATAATAGTACCATCCATGTATAGCTGCGAGACTAAATTGAGATGACACATGAGAAAAGTTTAGCAAGGCCTGGCACCTGGTGAGCACTTCATACATTTAAGATCTTATTGTTCAAATTCTGCCCGTTCTCTGGCCTTAGATAGCTCTTCCTCTCGCCCAGCTGGCCCCTTTCACTCTCTTGAATGTCCTTTCCACCTTTTTTCACCTCTTCTGATGTTTCAGAACTAGGGGGGATGGATGCATATATTTTTCTCCAGCCAAATACTGTTTCCCTTCATAAACTTACTTTTTTCCTTGAAAAATCAAACCTAATGATGCACAAACATAGAGTGCAGCCTATTTAATTTTTTCCTAGATCTGGTTTCTATTTTAACTGTAATATAATTTCCTGATAGCCCACCTGATTTTTTTTAGGCGTTGGGTATGTGAACCAGTACTTATTTTCATGACTGGTATAGTTGATACGTGGATGGACAGGGGTGTTTTTTCACCCGGTCTTCAGAGATGAATCATTCTTGTTTGTTCTAGATGCTTCTGGACTTGTTATCCTGTGTCATTTCTAACCGGCGCCAGGTTTTGACAAATGAGAGCGGCAAGGCGTGGTGTGCTACCTCAGGTTCCTATTTTCCCGGAGTGCCCGGATGTAATAATTTCAGAGACGGCCACCTAGCTAATGAGTCCTGCCCTCAGGAGCTCAGCACAGAGGGAGCCCTCACCCGCCTATTAGACGCCGTCTCCGAACACGGTGGAAGCGCAAGGGAGCAAGATGAATGGGCGTTTGTGCATCACACTCTTTGAGAATTGAATAGAGGATTTATGGTGTTCCCTGACTTGACACACTTCACACTTGTCATCTTGGCACATTGTATTATACTCGCTGCCCATGGGGCTTTTGATGATGTTTCGGGAGCAGGTAATAGATGTCTCTGCGCTGTATCCATGCACTTGCAGGGAAAGATCCAATATTAAAAACAAAGGTACTGTAGAAACCATCCCTCTCCACCAAACACGAAAGCCTACCTCTGCTCTCTGTTGCCTTGTTTGTCCCAGTTTCTTACCTGGACATAGAAAGCCCTCCTGCCGCTTGCGAAGACCCACCTAAAGGAGTGATGTGGCCCATAATCAGTGCTATTTCTGTATTCACATTTTAACATCTCCTTGGGGTGTGACAATTGGCGACTGCTGTTCTGGCTGCCACAGTGCGTGATATAAAGATCGCTGGATTATTGAACCCTTCATTCTAAGCCTAACCTGGCTGAAGACCTGCTGTGTGCGAGCTTGGCTGAATCTCTTATGGCAACGTCCCAAGGACCTCATCGATCGCATGGCCGCCAGGTTCCTGACTAGCTCACCTTCCAGAAGGAATACAAGAGAACTTGTTCACAAAAGTATGGAAGTGCGAGAGCACCGCCCATATGACCATGGATGAAGCAGCTGGAATACAAATCTATTTGTCCTCAGTTACATAGAAAGGAGAACAGAGCCTTTAAAATGGTGAGTGAGTTTTTTTAAAGAACACTGTAAGCACTGGACACTGGATTCCTGTATTTAACTCCTTATGTTGACATGCCCTGAGATTACTACGTCTACCTTGAAGCCACACGCCATGTTCAAAGGGCCACTACAGGCTTGGGAGGTGAGGAACTAGCAACAGCTACACTGCGCTCGGGGTTCGAGGCCTCTGTCCGTCTCTCAGGAGGAATTGTGCAGCAACCCTGGGAGAGCCCCCAAATGCCTGTTATCAAATCTCCCACTCTCCAGGCGGGAGAGAGGCCACAGGTGGATTTATTTTGTTAAGGAAAATTGTTAAATGACTATTTAATTAATTTATTTATTTTTAACCCTCACCAGAAGATACGTTTATTGATTTGAGAGAGGAAGGGAGAGAGAGAGAAACATTATTTGAAGAGACAAACAACGATCAGTTGCCTTCCACACGCGCCCGACCAGGGATCAAACCCGCAACCTGGGTGTGTGCCCTGACCGGGAATCAAACCCGCAACCTGAAGGATACTCTGGAAACTCGTGTCGGCGGCTTCCATGTCCAGGGGAGGGAGGGGAGACAGAATCTCTCTTTAATTGTAAACCTTTTGTACTTTAAAATTTTGTGTCATGTGACTATAGGACCTAATTACAGAATAAAACAAAACTCCTCCACTACCTGAATACCTTGAGGGAAAGTTCAAATTCTTAACCCGGGAGCCCCTCATGATTGCCCCTTTGCCCACTAAGCATCGTCACCTCTCCCCACCCATCCCCCACAGACAGGGCGTGGTCCGAGCACCTGCCAGGCCACGTGCCACAGCTCTCCCCTGCAGGCCTCGACCAGGTGCAGGCCCCCACATGCTATGATGCCCGAGCCTTTGTACTTGTTACCCCTTCTTAGCATGATTTCCACCACCCTTCGCCCAACAACTTTCTCCTCATTGTCTAGGAAGCTCTTTCTGATTCCTCCACAATGGACCAAGTGCCATTTCTTTGCATAAATTTTGATTGTGGCGTTTATTGCATTATATTTGCAGCAGGTATCAGGTTCAAGCTATAAACTCAGGGAGGCAAAAAAGTAAATATTATATATTTTTCTATAACTAAGCTTACTTTCTAGCACCACCGCTATCTCAGGTCAGGCTCCTTAGAAGCAGACCCTGAGAGCAAGATTTGTCTGCAAGCAATTTATTAAGGAAAAGCTCCCAGAAGAAACCAAGAAATGGGACAGGGGCAGGAGCAGTAAGGAGAAGACATCAAACAGCGGTACAATTTTACACAAGGTCCCAGAGAGGGTGATTTCGGCCTGATCCTTCAGGGCAACATACTCTAGAGCAAACTCATAATTGTGGTTCAGTGTTTATTTTCTGTGGCCCCTAACAAAATATAAGCTCCAAGCCCTTGTTCATGGATATATGCAAAGCAATTAGCACAGTTACTGCATATTGCAATTATTTGTTGAATGAATTAATAAACTGCAAGCCTCTCCTTATTGTTCCAACAAACCTCCTGAAGCATATTCATTTATTCTTTGCATAAACTATGGGCATCTACTATGTCCCAGGCACTATCTTAGGCCCCGGGAATATAATATTGGACAAAATGTTAATTGCCCTGCCATGGAGCTTCTTATGGGAAATATGGGAACTGCGTCATCTTAGCTCAGAGAAAATCTGCGAGGACATCCCAGCCCTACCTGCGTAGACACCTCTAATGAGCCCGTCCTCACCTGGTGCCAAGGGCTACATGAGACCTACCCCTACCGCCTTCTACAGCTTTCTCTGTGATCTCACCAGTCCAGTGCTGTACATACCAGCTACTGATGCTGATGACCCCAAATTCATGTCCCCCATTCAGAACTCTTTCCAAAATGCCAGACTCATATAGCCAGTTTCCCAGGAAGGAAGGAGCAGCCTTCTCAGCCCTGGGATCTTTCCAAAGCATCTGTCCCAGGGACCCATCTCAGGGACTCACACTGGCCTCCTACTCTGCTTCTCCTCTTACTCTCCCCCTCTCCTCCCAGACTAGGGGCTTTTCATCTCACTGAGGAGGCGGTGGTTGGGGCGAGCGGTAGGAGGAGGGCCCCATGGACTTGTTACATGCTGAATTCTTCCAAATCTACTCACTGTTCATGTCCTACCCCTTAGGCCCTGGGTCCTTCAGACCCTGGTGTTTGCTCTTCAGAATGACTCTCTTCTTCCTTTCTGCTTTAATAATCCTAATGTCTAGTTTTTGGTTGAGAGAAGGACCATGGAGTCAAAAAGAATGACAGGGAATAAAAAGAAAATCAGCTAACGTATCTAAACATTATTTCGCATTATATTGGAATCAGATGTTTAAGGTTCTCTCTCCTTATTTTCTTTTAAGCACCTTGGGGGTAAGAACTGGGCCATCTTCTTATTTCAAACATCAGCACTTGATCCACAAGAGATGAACTGTTTGAACTGAAACAAGGGTACTTGAACACTCCACATCTTTATACCTTTTTTTTTCTTCTAGCAAGAAAAGGCAGTATATTATGGTAGTTAAGAGCATGAACTCCAAACACAGACCACCTGGGTTAACATCCTGGTTTTTCCCATTATTAGCCGTTTGATCTTGATCAAGTTACTACTCTCTTCCTGCCCCACTTTCCTTATCTGCAGAGCAGGAATGTGGGTGATGATCTGGCTTCTCTGACATAGTTGTTGTAGTTACATGACTTAATATGCGTAAAGCACTCAGGCCTGTTCTTGGTACAGGCTGAATATAATAAGTGTTGGCTACGATTCTTTCCTCTTCTTAAAACTCCTTTGCCTTTGCCAATCTACTTAACTTCTGCTCCCCCATCTCCTTCAACTGTCCTTTGGAAAGACTTATACTCTTGTGTCCCCCAGAAAGTAACCCTGTCTGCCTGGTTAGGTTGAAAACTGCTGCTTTATGTTCTTTTCCTTAGCTACGCGTTCCCCGGCCTTTTATGAGGCCATCCTAGTGTGCTGTAGAGGAGATCGCTGCACATCCACCATGGGCTGGTCTATACCTTGTTGTTCATCTTACAGTGCTTGACACCTAACAGATACCAAACAAATGGCATCCAGGGAGTGAGTAAGAATTCACCTGCTCTAATTACTGCTCTTACAGCCAGCGTAATGCCTCTGCTTATGCCCAATGCCTCAGTTTCCTCTACCTGGGATCAGTCTTGCCCACAATAAATGGGCTCCTTGGTTTCTTCAATAAGCTCGGAGAATGTGGCTCACCAGGGGCAGAATGCCTTTGAAGAAGATATGTGTGCTGGTCCCCTCTTTGAACTATATTATAGAATGATTCATCTTCCATGAGCCACATAACCTCAAACCAGGGCTCCCACCCACCCTCATCTTTCATTCCTTCTTCAGCCCCATCTTTCCGGCCCTCTTCCTGTCCCATCCGTCTCGCCTCCTGCCATGCCTGTGCAGACCCAGACGCGCGCACGCACCTTTGATCCCGCTGACACCAATGGCACCAAGGAAAGAAGTTCAATATGTCCACTGGCGTCAAAATATAGTAATAACAATCCTTCAAAATGACAATCCCAGGCCGCCTAGGGGCATGCAGGGGCTCTTCTGCTTTGTGCTTTCTGTAGTCCGTGGCGTTTTCCTTTGGTGTTTAAAAGCAGAGGAAGCTGTAGCTGGCTCCGCCTGAGAGGGGCTAGTGAGCTGGTATTCGACAAGGACAGTTCGGGCACTCCCGTGGCGACAAACAGGCCGAGTGGCGGGCCGCTCTGCGTCCCAGCTCACAGGCTCCAGCAGAGCATGAGCCCCCCTTGCAACCCGTTACTCAGCTGCAATTCATGTTTGCAACTGCGGCGACAAGGAAAAGGGCGCTGTTTCTGGCAGCACCTCTTAGCCTCCTGCACTGCCTCAGGCACACAGAGAAGGCAGGAGGCCTGTGCTGCCTTGGTTGCCACCTGACACCCCTTCTGCTCATCTGTCGGGAGTCCACGAGCAGCATCCCACCGTGCCTCAACTAGGCAGCCGTTCCCTGGGTCTCCGTTCATCTTCCTCTAGCTCCTGCTGCTCTGCCCCTGCCAGGTGTAACCCAACATCCAGGGGCAGAGAAAACAGACGCTGTGCCCCACAGACTCCCAGGACAAGCCAGGTCCAACCCCGCAAGTGGAGAACCAAGGGGGACGCTGTTGATGTTTTATTTTGTTTTTCCTGATTTTCTGTTCCTTTTTTTGTTGTTGGCAGGAGCAAGGAAAACCTGGAACCTCAAAATCGAATGCCACCCTGAGCCCCACTGAGCTGGCAGTTTCTAACCTGACTCAGAATTTAATGTTCTGTTTTGTTTATGGCAGGAAAAATATAGCTTTCTGTTTTGGGGTGGTGGCTGGTTAGAGGAATCATAAAACAACTTAGATGTTTCCTGGTGATCCAACAGCTATGTTAAATCAACATTTGGTGGTTTATAAATCAATGAGACACACACTGATTAGATTTTCTTTCAAGTACACACTGCCATGGACAACGGTGGCAAAAAAGTCTTGATTTAGTGTTGTCTAGAGCACTTGAAACACAGATTGGCACATCTAAAGAAGGGGCATTTCTAGATGCACTGGCATATAGGCTGGTGTCATTGTGCTGAACTGTATTTTTTTTCTTGCTGTTTTGATTAGACATTGGAATGATGTTAGTTTCTATGTATTTTCATCACATTTTCAAAGATGATCATTTAACTATCTTCTGTCACAGGAACCAAAGAGAAAAGATCAAGAGCATGAGTCTAGAGTTTATAAAATTCGGCTTCTATATAATTAAAAAAATATATATTTACCTAAATATTTTCATGGAAACATACATTGTAGACTTAGTGGTGGGGAACTTGTTAAAGTTGGTAGAAATTTTCAGTAAAGTAACGTAAAACATATTAGGCATTTTCTCAACTTTCAAAACTGCCTTACTAGTGATTTAACTGAGATAAAATTAGCAATACAGTTAGAGTTTAAAACTGTCCAAAACATTTGGGAAAAAACTACCAAGCTATAAAATGTATTTGCCATTTTTAAACAATTATATTATACTAACTTATGGGTTATTGGGAAAGCTAACCACAAGCTAAGAATAATGATCCATATTTGTCATCTGAAAGTCAATTCATAAGCTATTGTTTCTAAACCACCAGTTACCTGGACTTTGGCCATCCACTTCTATGATAGAAGGGCTCAGGTGTTTTGGCTCCATACCTATGCAGAATGTAAAAATAGCTAAAACATGCTAAATGCTTATCATGGGCTAAGTATTCTCTTAAACCCTTCAGCTTGTCCTCCCAGTTAATAATCATAAGAACACTATAAATTAACTTCCTATTGATATTCCCATTTTATAGGTCAGAACATTAAGACAGAGAGAAGCTAAATTACTCGCCCTGTTGATAGAATAGAAATCTGAACTCACCACCATGTTAAAGCAAATATTAGAACTAAATGATTCCTTGGAAATAATTCTCCCAGAGATGAGAAAATTGAGATTCAAGATGAGAGTATCCTGCTTAGGTTTATATAACTAACAGAGAAGAGTGCCCAACACAGATTCCAGGCAAGAGTGGGGTTTACTTCACGTGGCCTTATTTCCTACCGTGTGAACTGGGAAAGCCATTTCCTCCTATCTATACTCAGTGCCTGTACATGCAAACATGAGTTTATTCAATAGTCCACCAATATGGAGCAAATACTGGGCATATGCTGTTTGTGGGAGTAGAAGAGAGCCTCACCCCATGGAGGCACTTACAGTCTACTGGGGAAGCAGATGGAAGCACGGGACCATGAAATGGCGAGGCTACCTTATGCTGGAGAAGTGCTCGCATGGTCCAAAGGCATAGTTTAAATCTTGGAACGGGACTTGGGAACTGTAAACAATTCGGTGTGTCGAAGGGTTGGTCGCTCACATGTGAATAAGTGGTAAGAGGTGATTTCAGAGAGGTAGGTGGGGCGGGTCATGGGAAGTTAGTCAAGAATTCTGAGCATGGGTGTGATCTATTCAGCTTTGCATTTAAGAGAGTTTACGTTGCTGGCAGCGTGAAAGATCGCTCGAAGGCGGTGCCCCTAGAGATAAAAGATTGTAAGCGTTCAAGTGAGCGGTGATGATATGAACTGAGGCAGAGGTGGAAGCTAGGGAGTGAACAGAAGGGCTCCAGAGGCTTTTAGGAGTTAGAGTTCAAAGGAACTGGTGATTATATATGATACGAATCAGGGTTAGACGATGACTTCATAGTTCAAGTCCCTTTTTGTGGGCTGGCGGATGATGACACCATTCAACAAGATGCAGAACACAGACTGATGATCGGGGCGGGCGTATCTGTTCTGGGGAAGACAATACATTCTGCCTTTCACAGTACAGTTTAGTGAACAAGGAAGACATCTAGGAGGTTTCCAGGAGGCTGTTTGAAACGTGGGTCAGGAACTCTGGCGAGTTATCTATGCCATAAATACAGATTTGCGTCATCCCTGCTGAAGCCATGAGCATGAATGTCATCTCCAGGGAAAGTGAATGCAATAAGAAGGAGAGGAAGTGGGGGCCTGAGAGACACTGACATTTAAGGCAGATAAAGGGCTAGTGGAGGGCCCCGAGAAAATTCACATAAAGCAAGGGAATGGGGAGAAGACAGAGCTCTGAAAATATGAAATGAGGAATGAAAGATGGCTATGAAGATGGTTGTTCAGAGGGTCAGGGGCTCCTGAGACACCGGGATGACTAGAGCGGGCAGTGAGGAGGCCATGCTGACCCTGGGGGAAGGTCCACGGGCACATTTGTCAGGGAAAAAGCTATAATGTGGGATGATGAGGGATAAATGCGATGGGAGACATCGAGGATAAGCAACTCCCTCAAGCTGCTTTCTCACAGCCACAACGCAAAGCTGCAAGATGGTGGGGGAGCTCGAGGAGGTTGTAACGCTCAAGCAGGGTCTCCCGAGGAGGGGAAGAGGTGGTTATGTTTCTAACCCTCAGAGAAGAGGCACAAAAGGATCTGATACTGTAGGAAAGAAGGTAGTTAATGGAGTGAGGGGGTTGAACTGGGTGAGCTCAGAGCACAGGGGCAAGAATCAACCTTAGCCAAACAAGAATATTTTATTGGCTAACTTAAAAAAATACATTTTCTTATACATTTATCAAAGTGTGTGTGTGTATGGCATCAAGTGTAATAGCACAGAGTAGATGATATAAAACAATAATCCCCTTTACCTGTCTACCACTCCTCTATGCCCAGTTCCATTAAAAAAAGGAAATTTTTTCATACTAAATAAGGATTTATTGTTTTGTACTGATTATGTACATAATATATATTCACTATAATTTTAATAGTAGATAAAAATATAAAGAAATATAAGTTGCTTAAAAATCCAGCCTCCTGCCCGGCCGGGCGTGGCTCAGCAGTTGAGCGTCAACCTACGATCCAGGAGATTGGGGTTCGATTCCCGGTCAGGTCACATGCCCGGGTTGCGGGCTCAATCAATGACTCTCTCATCATTGATGTTTCTATCTCTCTCTCCCTCTCCTTTCCTCTCTCTGAAATCAATAAAGATATATTTAAAAAAAAAAAAATCCAGCCTCCTAAAGAATCACACTGAGGGGTCCATACTTTTACATATATCTTTATCTATCTCTTATCTCTATCTCTATCTCTGTCTCTGTCTCCGTCTCTGTCCCTCTCCCTCTCCCTACCCCATCCCTACCCCTATCCCTATATCACCTATATCTCCTCTTCTTCTTTGCCCACCTTAGCTTTATATCACTTTCCTAACTATGCTATAAGCCCTGTTAACAGCCCAGTGGGTGGCCTTCTATATAGTGTCTATACTTGTATAAGTATATACAGGGTTGGAAAAAGTAGATTTACAGTTGTTCATATGAAAGAAGACATGCAGGTTATGATTAGTACAATAGATTTATTAACTCAAAAGAATGCCACAGTGCAACTGTAAACGTGCTTTCCCCCACCCCTATATATAGTCACCTTTCGTTGTCCATTGTCTCACTGAAGAAAACGGGATTGTATAACACGTATGTACATTCTAGCATCTTGCTCTTCTTACTCAATAATGTGTTGTGGAATCACTCCAAGCCAGCTGGTGTTGCTCTCATTCATTCTTTTACTCTATTTAAATAGATCCAGCCACTCCTTTAGTAAAGGACATATACTTTCAGTCCACCAGAAATAATTCTGCAATAAATGGGATGGTATATATGCTCTTTTATATTAGTACTTCTATTTCTATGGAATAGATTACTAGAGTAAAAAGCACAGGATTAAAGGGGTATGTGTATTTTTAATTTTTATAGCTGTTGCCCGCTTGCCCACTGTGTTGGACGTGGGGCTCCTTCTAGGGCGCCTTCCTGCACTGCAGAGGTCAGAAAGCTCAAACTTATGCTTCCCAGAATCCCTTGCAGCCAGAGTGTGACTTACATCGGCCAATCGAATTGGTGCAAGCTTTGAAATGCAAAATTGAAGTGGAGACCTCATTTCTGCTGACTATGGAATTTTTAGATGAAATGTAAGGACAGGAAAATGTTTGTTTTACTTGTTTTCCTGCAGTAGCCTTAACAAAAGCCCCCAGGTCAAGAAATAAGCAAAGGTCCAACAAAAGAATGGAAATGAAGCCGTATAACAGTCAGACAAGGGAGTACTGGGCCTCAGTGGAAGTGAGTTAGCTAAAACGACTAATACCAACCCAAAGTATCTTAATCACATAGTCTGGAAAGAAAGCAGAAAGTCGTAAAAGAATCTATACAGGGTAGCCAGCACTTGCGGTGGCCCTCACTCCATATCCCTTCAGCTCGCATGATTTCAGGCAGATGTGGTGGACGGGTCCATGCAGCGACCAGTGTCACCGAAAGGTCACAATGAGGGGCCTCTGCTTTCTGCCTCAAGCCTTTCTTGGAACCGTGGGAAGCCACTCAACCTAAATGTGCAAGGGAGTGAAGCCCCTGAGAACAGCAACAACCAGGTGGAGGTAGTCAGTGAATAAGGCCTCGTCTCCTCTCCTCTGGTCTGGTGGGTCAGTTCTGAAATGGGTTTCACGTATTTTCACAGGGGGTGCCCAGCAGGACCGTCCTCGGTTGCCCACAGCAGTAACCAGCACTATAATGTACTTTCGCTTTCTCCTTTCTCTAGTCTCTACTCCTAGCTTCCCACTTCTGCTTCCTGGGATCCCCTCCAAAATATACTACCTACACCCAAGTTATTTTCTCAGGCACTGCTTTCAAGGAAACTCAAATTATGACATATAGTAGGGTTGCATTCGTATGCAGTTCATAAACAGGCAAGATTAAATATTGTATAGGGAGATAGGCATGTCAGATAAACTAGGAAGAAAAGCAAGAGCATGGTTGATATAAAGCTAATGTAATATGCTCACATCTGGGAGAAAGAAAGAAGCTATATTCTAGGCAGGAAATACAGTGGCTTCAAAGATGCTACTCATGTTTTATTCTTTAAGTTATGCATTGAATACACGGCATCTGTTTTATTATTTCTTTAAATTATTGGTTCTCAACATTTTGGTCTCAGGACCCCTTTACACTCTTAAAAATTATTGCAGACTCCAAAGGACTTCTAGTTATGTGAGTTCTGTCTAATGATATTTACTATATTCAAAATTAAAACTGAGCAAAATTAAGACTGTATTTGGAAATTATAAATATAAGCTCATTACCTAATAACATAAATGATTTATTTTTATGAAAATTACTGTTTTCCAAGAAAAGTAAAACAAAATTGAATGAGCAAAGTGGCATTGTTTCTCATTTTTTTCAAATCTCTTTAATGTCTGGCTTACTATAAGACAGCTAGATTTTAATATCTGGTTTCCCTTCTATTCCGTTTATAAAATCATGGGATTTGGTTGAAGAATCTGAAGAAAATCTAGCCTTCTATAGCTATGCAGTTGGAAAGTGTGGGCATATTGCAATAGCTTTTTTAAAAAACAACCCAACTGGATATTCTTTTATACTTCATCCAAACTTGACAAGTGGTAGTTTCTTAAAGGTTAGTTTCAATATAGTATCTAAAACTGTATCAGTGAACTTTTAATACTTTGTTACAGTAAAATCCATTGGTCTTCTTGCACTTTGAATGGATCTTTTACCCATGTATGATTTTAGGCCATCACCCATTGGTCATCTACAAAATATCGATTTACTGAGTTATGCAGATATTCTAAATGTTGACACATTTCATTCCACAACATAAAACAACAACAACATTCGTCAGTATCACCACTGATATCATCAGGAGAGTCTTTAAATACTGGGAACTGTCAAGCTCATACAAGTTTTCCAAAATTCTAATTATTTGCTTGAAAGCTCAAAATTTTCAATTGACAACAAATATTGTCAGTTGTTTTCCTGGAGGTGACAGGCTCACTTCATTCATTCTTGAGAAAATGTCTGTCAATGGCCAAGCCTGAATAATCACGGTGTGTCTGTCATTTGTTCTTTCAAATGCACATCATGGTCCTTGAACAAAGCAGCTAGTTCAGCTCACAACACAGTGCTGCACCTCAAGACCATGTCATACTTCTGTGGGCAACAGAACCGCTCTGTGCGTATGTCCTGTTTTGTTATGTGTACTTGAGTCAAGATTTAATACAATAAACTACTTTTACAGTTTTATCAAAGACATTTCTGCCCAGCCGGGCGTGGCTCGGTGGTTGAGCATCGACCTAAGATCCAGGAGATCGAGGTTCGATTCCCTGTCAGGGCACATGCCTGGGTTGCGGGTTCGATTCCTGGTCGGGGGTGTGCAGGAGGCAGCCGATCAATGAGGACTCTCTCATCACTAATGTTTCTCTCTCTCTCTCCCTTCCTCTCTCTGAAATCAATAAAAATATATTAAAAAAAAAAAAAGACATTCCTAAAAGAAGCCAGCATTATTTTATTTGCAAGTGCACACTGGAGAAGAACACAGTGACCAGTAGTACAGTTTGGTGCCACTGCCCTGGTTCAGGCTCCAGCATTTCTACCCACCATTGTTTTGGCATCGTGGGTGCAAACATGAGCACAGTGAAAAAGGCAAATGATGTTTCAGTGTCATTATGAAAATAGTGGGACCCTCTGGAAGGGTCTCAGAAAACTCTAGACTATGCTTTGAGAACTTTAAGTTGTATTTATATTATATACACATTTAATGTCTATTTCCCAATAATTAAAAAAACAAGTCCATTTCCTTTGCTGCTAATGGACATTTTATAAAAGTTTCATCCTTTTGGTTAATTATATAAGAAGCAGATTTATTGGTAAATGGGGCTCCTTCCTCTCTTCTTCTGGCAACACTACCAAATATTACCACTCCCTTCCCCCTCCCCAAGTCATGCAAGCATTTGGTTTTCTAAAATTAATAAATATTTTAAGGGAAATTTTAGGTTCACAGCAAAATTGAGCAGAAAATAGAGAGTTCCCGTATATCTCCTGTACCCTCCCCAACAAACAACCTCCTCCTCTATGGATACTCTGTACCACAGAGGTACATGTATTATAATCAATGAACCTACACTGACACATCATATCACCCAAAGTCCATAGTTTACATTATGGTTCATTCTTGGTATTGTACATTCTGTGTGTTTTGGAAAAAATATAATGCATGTATCCACCTTTGTAGAAGCATATGGAGCAGCTTCGATGTCCTAAAAATCTTCTCTGTCCAGCCTATTCTCCTTCCCAGCCCCCAACCCCTAGCAATCACTGATTCTTTAACTGTCCCTGTAGTTTTGTTTTTTGGAGAATGTTGTAGAGTTGGAATCATATAGTAGGCAGCCTTTTCTGATTGGCTTCTTTCACTTAGTAATATGCATTTAAGTTCCTTCCGTATCTTTTCAGGGCTTGATAGCTTTCTTTTTTTTTTTTAGCCTTAAATTCCATTGTCTGAATATACCAATTTATCAATCCTTTCACCATCTGAAGGATATTTTGGTTGCTTTCAAGTCTTGGCAATTATGAATAAGCTTCTATAAACATCATTGTGCAGGATTTTTGTGGACATACGTTTCCAGTTCATTTGGGTAAATACCAAGGAGTGTGACTGCTGAATCATATGGTAAGAGCATGTTTGATTTTGTAAGAAAATTCCAAACTGTCTTCCAAAGTGGCTGCACAATTGTGCATTTCTACCAGCACTTGGTGTCAGTGTTTTGGATTGTGGCCATTCTAATAGGTATGGAGTAGTAACTCACTGTTTAACTTGAAATTCCCTTATGACATATGATGTTGAACAACTTTTCATAGGCTTACTTGCCATCAGTATATCTTCTTTGGTAAAGTGAATGTTCAGGGTCCCCCCCCCCCTTTTTAAACAGAGCTGTTTGTTTTCTGATTGGACTTTAAGAGATTTTTATGTACATTCTATAACAGTCCTTTATCAGATGTGTCTTTTGCAAATATTTTCTGCTAGTCTATGGCTTGTCTTCCCATTTTGTTGGCATTGTCTTTCATGGAGCAGAATTAAATTTTAATGAAGTCCAGCTTATCAGTTATTCCTTTCACAGACTGTACCTTTGATGTTGTGCCTAAAAAGTCATCACCATATCTAAAGCCAATTATGTCTTCTCCTATATCATCTTCTAGAAATCTTATAGTTTTGTATGTTACACTTAGGTCTATGATCCATTTTAGTTACTTTCTGGGAAGGGTGTAAAGTCTGTGTGTAAAGTCTTTGTTTTTGGGGGGTGTGTGTTTTTTTTTTTTTTTTTTCATGTGGATATCTAGTTGTTCCAGCACCATTTGTTGAAAAGACTATCTTTGCTCCTTTATAGTGCTTTTGCTCCATTGTCACAGATTAGTTGACTATAGTTTATATGTTCTATTTCTGGTCTCTCCATTCTGTTTGTCTGTTCTTCTGCCAATACCACACCGTCTTAATCACTGTAGTTGTATATTGTCCTGAAGGTGAGTAGTGTCAGTCTTTCAACTTTGTCCTTGCCCTTCAAGAATTAATTGGCTATTCTGGGTCTTTTGTGTCTCCACATAAATTTTAAAACTAGTTTCTCAATATCTCCAAAATAACTTGCTAGGCTTTTGATTAGAATTGCATATTGCATTGAATTTATAGATCAAGTTGAGAACTGACATCTTGATGATACTGAGTCTTCTTATCCATGAATATAGAATATCTCTCCATTAATTTAGCTCTTTGATATCTCTCATCAAAGTTGCAATTTTCCTCATAATAGACCTTATATTTATCTTGTCAGGTGGCATTTGGGTTTTATATTTCTAAAAAGTTTATAACTTTTTGACCCAGACAGTTTGATGTCACCATTTTGATTTAGGAACATTTTGACATTGCTTAAAAGCCAAGTTATTAAACTTTAGAGTTTTAGATTACCCAAGGGAGTTTTTAGCAGGTGCTTTCACAACATGTTTACCAAGAAGTATCAAAAAAGTTTAGAGAGTTGTCTTATAGTTGGGCTGAGGAATGAAACGATGGTCAGGGATATCTACTGAGGACATAACTATTTTAACTTAACCACTTTAAAATGATAGCTACATGGCCCATGTCAAAAGAACTGCATTGGGATGTCTTGCTTCAGTTACTATTGCTATAAAAACATAAATAAGCACCTAGAATCTAGTCTGAGGGCAAAATCCAATGTAGCTCAAGTATTCCAGTTAGTAAACCCCAGAACATATAAATATGATTCTTGGATCCCCTAACTACCAGGACTTCATTTTATTTTGTGCCATGAGCCAGAAGCTACTGTAATTTTTATCCTTGCTTCCTTTCTCTCTGGTGTTGCCGACTCTCAAATGATTGTGGCACTATTTATCTCTTCCAGCTCATGCATTTCGTATTTCCCATTTGTTTCTGGAGTGAATATTTTATGTGGATTTCCAGTATCATTTTTAGTGATTCATAATCACATTCTACAAGCCAACATTTTCCATGCTTGGTTTCAGCTCCAGCACAGTATTTTTGGAGAGCTGTTCAACTAGTTTTGGCTTTTCATGAGGCCAAGAAATAATTCAACAACCCACAAACAAAAACAATAATAAATTGGTGGGTAGATGCTATCATTTAACCATGTGTTTTGTTCTCACTGAGAAAATCTCTTGGGTAATTCTGGAAAACAAATTAAAAAGTAATGAATTTCTAAGTGATTAAGGATTGCATTATACATGCAACTATTCTTCTTACCATGATCTTTCCAGTATATTTAGGCATTTTAGCCCTAATTTTCTCATGTAAAATGGGGGTAAAAAGGGGACATCTGTAATATTTTCAATAATAAAGATAACGAAACTTTAAAAAAAAATCTCATAGTATTACTTACAATAAGAATGTATTCCTATAAATTTATTTTTATGACTGTAGTATTTTTACATGCATGGGGTTAGATTTCAGCCCAAGGTATTCGTTGTAGATAACTGTTCATGGCTGGCTTTTAATATTGTAGTTTTAGAGTTGTAGAACTTCTGTGATTTAATGTACCTATTTCCTTTATTATTGTTTATGTTTGTGGGTTGTGCTCATTTTTGTAGTACCCTCCCCCTTTTTTACACTGATCCCTGTTTTAGAAACCACATCTGGAAACCTAAAAAATGGACATTCACTATTCATGACTTGTTTTCCATGAATTTTGCAATAATGTGGTTTCATACAGACTGGCAATAGCTCTCAGAATATTCTGATTCTGCAGGAATTCAACAGTGATCGAGGCTCCATCTCCATGATATTTTGACACCTGTCAGAGGTTGCACAAGTCATTGAAAGCAGCAATTATTTTCAAAGCAATATTTCACTCATAAAATGATGGTTTTGTTGAAGCTAAATGCTAAAAAATAATTATTTTACCTTATTAATTTTATAACAACAGCTGTATCCTAGAGATGACTAGGTGTTGTGTCTCTCATGCCTCTTAAAAAAACAAGAGTTATAACGTTAAAATCTTGCAAAGTATAGTGAGAAAGACTTCAATGACAAGTCCCAACTTCAAATTCCATTTCTGTAACATATTCCTATTTGACCATGAGCAAGTCATTCAACCTAAGCCTCAGTTTCTGCCAAATGGGGCTCTTTGGCTTATATGGCTACTATGAACATCAAATTTTATTTACTGTGTAGTGAGTGGGATTCATGCCTACTGCAACTTGGCACATGAATCACAGTGTAAGGCTGTCTGGTTCTAGCAGCATCATGTGTCTTTTCTTCCTAATAAGGTTCACGTCATCCTGTGAGCAGGTATGATATCATGTGTCTCTTGATATCCCACAGAGCCCAACCAGGGTTAACATGGGTAATATACTGAGTAAAATACTTCCTGTATCTCACCAAAAAAAAGGACCCAAGGAGGTGGCATCATGAGCTACAGGTTCTTGTCACTGTTATGCCACTGATTTTGAATGTGTTAATGTGTCACTCAAAGCCTATGCTTTCTTGTTTGTAAAGCAAGGTTGGGTCAACTGGTTAGAGGACCCTTGAAAATATGTCTTATACTGAACTTACATAAAGCCCGATTAGCTTTCTCTGGCAATTTTTAAGTAGGTCACTTCTTACTGAAGAATTAGAAATAGGTGGTGCCCCAAAAATGTCTGTGAACCTCCTAGCCCTGTACTTCTTGCAGAGAATATCAGCATCTGGATGTAACAGTTCTTCATCTTTATTTACCAAACACTGAAATCTGACTTTTCTTGCCAGATGAAAGACAATTCCCAATTCCCGCTCTTTTCCACTCTAGCTCTAGCCTTGCAGAAGCTGGGGAAAGAGCAAGCCTTTGACCCTGTGTGAATTATCGTATTAGCTCTCAAGAGAGTGATCGAGTACAAATCAGACACTCTTTTTCATTAAACTTAGTATCTTACTTGACCTTGCCTATTGCAAGGTTACAATTAGACTGTCTTCTTATACATATCAAATCTATTTGAACTCTGTCTTGGGAAGATGGAAAATGCTCAATATCAAATTCTCTATCTTTTCCATGGCCATTTGTATTAAAGTTTTAGCAAGAGCCCATTTCTCTCAGTCTGTGCAGCTTCTCAGGTGTTCGTTCTTTTCTATGATTTTTTAAACTTAAAAAGCTGTTTACATGTTCATTTCCACCAGATGCTGGTACTCCTGATGGGATGCAATCAGGAGTGAAAACAGGCACAGGATAGATTGGATCCCTATCTATCTCCTTGCCCATACCTCTGACGCTGGATTCATTACCTTCATCAGGAAAACCTTCTGAGATGCTCAGATACAAGGCTTGAAAATCAGTTATCCTGAATCATAGCTTGAGAAGGACTGACATCTCATGCTCAACACTCATTCATTCATTCAATCAATGTTTATGGAATGAGTATAATGTCTTAGGCCCTGTGTCAGATGGTTTTTTCCCTCTGTTTAATGTCTTGTACTTGCTTCACAGCATCTCAAGCTCCTCTTCTTTCCCCAAAGTTCTCTCTAAAGTAGTATCTTACCTCGGGGATTTTGTCCTCAAAATTGTTCTTTTTGACTCTAGGGTAGACATTAAAATGGGTGTCACATTTCCAAGTTTATTAAGATAAGAATAGTTTATGTTAGGAATGGACAAAAGAGGCTGGGCCTTGGCACTAGGCCAGACAGAAAGGGGGTGGACAGGGCTGAAAAGGCCCAGCTGCCTTGGCTGATGTAGAAACTCACACTTGTCTACAGAGAATGCTCAAGAGTCATGATGATTTCTGTTCTCAAACCAGATAAACCAAGACTTGCCACTGTCTGGCTCTGAAGTTCTCAATTATAAACAACTTCATGCCCTCCCTCCAGAGCAGAGGGAAAGGAAAGTGCCCTTAAATTCCCCTGGAGGTTTTAATTTTGGTCAGAACACTTAACATGAGATCTACCCCCTTAGCATATTTTTAATTTTAAGTATACAATGCAGTATTATTATCTATAGGCACAATGTTGTACGGAAGAGCTCTAGAACATATTAATTTTGCATAATTGAAATTTTATACCCACTGATTTACCTGTTCTCTTCATCTTAGATCTTAGCCTCTCACCCCTAGTCTACTGAATTAGCATTTCGCCATAATTTTCAGTACTCTCATATTAGCCATGATCATCATTGGGATCTCAGGAGTTTCAGGAAGAATTTGGATCCAAGGTGGGAAATTAACGGACTCTCATGGTAGTGAGTTTACTCCTTCAGAATGCCAGCAAATGCTATGGGAGTGCACATAAGAACTCCCCAACATTTCTTATGATCAGGGGAAAGGTGGCCTCCTACACACCGAAAACCTAAAGTGGAAAACAGAAAACAGCTCATCCCTACACTGCATCCAGGAAGCAAGGGAGAGCGCAGCTCCCGGTTCTGTCTGTGGGAGCTCTGTGCTGGGTAGCGCCCGCCTCGAGCCTTTGTTTCTCCTCAGGTGGAAAAGCTCCTGCCATCCTGAGCAGCACAGGGCACAGGGGTGAGAGCTGCTGGCCTCCTGGGCGACCGGATATGATAGCCTCTCAGCAGACCAGCGGGACTCTCCAGACTGTCACCAAATGTGTCATAGAAGGCTTCTCAGGCTCAAGAACTTTTCTTTGCATAAAATAGAGTTGGATTCTGGTTCTCTCATTCTTTCTCTCCCATAATTCTTTTTTAAAAAAATCTTATAGGAAATTCTAATATATATAAAAAAGACCAAAGTGAAAGTCTTTTGGATGAAACTGAGAGTGGGTATAGAACGGATCTGCTTAGCTTTCCTTCATTATTCCACCCCCATAAAGACCTCCAATTAGTTCCCTGGAATTCAGTTTGGAAAACACAAAGACTGGGGCTAGATAATTTCTAATGTACCTCCGTTTCAAACCCAACGAAGGGGAGGCGCTGTCTGGATCATCCTCAGGGCCTAGAATGGTTCTGGCGCACGCGAACACACACCCACCCCACATGATAAATGAATAAATACAAGATTTTTTAGGTGTATGAGATGTATCTATTTCAGATTATAGCTCCATGGGACCAGAGGAGTTGAGTTTTCAGTGTTAACCTCCCCTTCTGACCGTCTACCCTATACCTTCCCCAGCTTTTCTCTGCACACATATAAAAGCTCTGCATCGGCTTCCCGGGGATTGTATCTAAAACACCAAATGTAAACGTCTCCCAAATGGGAGACAGCTTGTTTATACAGAAATAATTGCTTCAGCACCATGTCCTCTTTTACGGCAACGCTGGAAGAAAATGCTGAGTTGTCAGATTCCTTGCCTTTGCATTAGGAAAGAATTTAAAACCTATTTCAGTCCTTTTTTTGGCCTCCTGTAAAAATAAAACTTTTCTTCCCAAGCTTGGGGCTAAGTAAAAAAAAAAAAAAAATCAAACCCCTAACTTGTACTTTCCTTGAGCTCCCAAAATAAGTTCAGGTGATTCTGAGATGTGTTTTTCCCTCATTGCCTTCAGTTGGGGCCGGTCAGAGATGAGCGGGTATTCCAGGCGGGTTTGGAACTGCTGGGAAAGGTGTCAACAACCCGACTCTTCTTCGCCCCCTCTGCTAAGTGTGGGTTTTGCAAACTAAGTGAAACCTGGAGGCTTTGCTAGGGTCCCAGGACAAACCATCAGGTGGCAGATCCACCAAGGAGCCTGCCGGCTGCTTGACTTCGTTGCCGTTTATCACTACGTCTGCTTTCTTTAAAATCTTTTCTTTATTTAACCACTGAGCACTATTTTTATCGGCCCGTCAGGATGCGGGGGAGAGGGGAGGGGAATTCATTTCATGTGTTGCGGAACATTATTATGGTAAAATATTAGGACATGTCTATACCTCCCTCCTTTGAAAAATAAGATACAAAACCAATTAAAGTTAAGCGATCACTGAAATGCATCTAATTAGTTATTAACTTATGTCAATCCACGGTGGCTGCTTTCACAGCAGAAATCCTGCTTGGTGCTGAGGCACAAGGTAGCTGGCATCTCAGAGGCCTCTGCTGCTCAGGCGGCGGCCCCGGGAAGCACCTTCACAGCTCAGAGCCTTCGCTCCCTTTGGATTGGGGTACATTTCGTCAATCTGACAAGATCTGTCACATATTATCAGACAATTGATCACCGACGCCTTCCAAGTCTTAATCTATTGTTTGATTACACATCAAGAAAAATGGCTTTTTATGGCTGACATCTTGGCCATGAGAAAGGGGAGAAAGCAGAGACTTCGGCTTCTGGCTCCAGCTCATTACTTTTTTGCAAATGATAGATGGGTTCACTAGGCGATTTAACTTTAAAATGATCTTTTCCCCCTTATCACATAAGCAAATCCAAGGAGCTCTGTAGCCCAAGCTGAGAGGAAAGGGAGTCTGCCTGCTGTTGCTTTTTGTGTCTCTATCACAGGTGCCCATGTGTGGATACAGGCATTTATGGTGGGTAAATATGTATTTATGTAGCATTACTGCATTTACTTCTAAATGATAGGATTTAAAGTGGACTCTCATAGAGAGACTAACTTTCACTCTCCAGGACATAGCTGTAATCATTTTACACATTTATTTTTAATTTATTTTTATTTTTATTGTTGAAAATATTACCAGTGCTCCCTTTTGCCCCCCATTAACCCCTTCCACCTCACTCCTGCCCCTCCCCAGGCCTTCACCACACAATTGTCTGTGTCCATGGGTTATGCATATATGCAAATAAATTCTTTGGTTAATCTCTCCTGCCCCTCCATTCCCTCTGAAATATGTCAGTCTGTTGCATGCTTCAATGTCTCTGGGTCTATTTTGTTTGTCAGTTTATTTTGTTCATTAGATTCTGCATTTAAATGAGATCATGTGATACTTGTCTTTCTCAGACTGGCTTATTTGATACATCTGATAAGGGGTTAATTTCCCAAATATATAAGGAATTCATACAACTCAACAAAAGGAAGACAAACAATCCAACTAAAAATTGGGCAGAAGACCTGAATAGACTCTTCTCCAAACAGGACATACACATTTCTTTTAAAGTATTTATGTGATACATAAAGCAATTTGAAACGACTTCTAGTTTACCAAAAAAAAAAAAAACTCACAAAAAAATGGGGGGGATATTATATAATGACACAGTAAAACCAATTCTAAAAAAAATATTTCCTTTACCATGAATTCATTTATGTTATTGTCAAAATCCTGACCTTATATATGTAGCAATATACATTCCAGCTTTCTCAAAATAGGCAAAACCTAATCATATAGAAATTAGTCTTGTTTCTAATGGCTGATTGCTACTTAATATAGAAAATAAAAAATATCTATAATTACCAATAAAAGAATATCTGAAACCTCAAAGTTTTTGAGAGATTCTATTTGAGTTGTCAATGCACACACACACCTGGCGAACACTTAATAGTATTTCCAAAGTTCACAGCTTTCAAAGATTCCAGTTTTATTCTTTGAGGCCAAGAAGGAAACTCCCTAGCTCTTGGCTTATTTTCCAACTGCTCTTCCACTAAAAACCTCCCCCTGGGAATTCTTCACTCTTGTACATTCTCTGTAATTTGGAGACATAAAGAACTAAGTTTCCGTCTTTGTGTGTTTATGTGAAATGAAAGATGCTCAGAGAGATATAATTAGTGCTTCCCCTGTGTTATGCTAACTCAGTGAGATGACAGTATTTCCAAATACTAGCCACAGAACTGTACAGCCAAGTAGCATGTGGCTGGCCTGCGAGCTTTTGTCAAAAAATTAAAAACACTCTAAGGCCAGGGATACACCCCAACCCTTAGCACAATTTGTGTCAGGCACAAAAAAAGCACTCCAAAAAATACTTGTTCTGATGAAATGCAAATAAAGTCTGTATTGCTTATTAAAAGTATCGTCCAATGTCAATCTCCTGATTTTGATCATGGTACTATGCGAAATGTTACTGCTCGGCAAAAGTGGAAGAGAGATATATGGGAATTCTGTTTCCTTTTTTGCAACTTCTAGGTAAGTCTAAAATGTTTTCAAAATAAAATTTTTAAAAATACTTGCTGAAAAGAGAATGAATCTCCAATCCTTTAAGCCTGCTAAACATTTAAGCCATTTGAGGCACTGATGCCTCGGGGCTACTCCTGACAATCTCAGGCACCCTTTGTCTTGCTCTTAATACACCTCTTCCCCACTTAGAGCCCTCTGCCCAGATTCTGGCTCTGCCTCTGGTCTTCTGGATTATTCCTTGTATTTGATCTTCCCAAAGTTTGCTCTTAGCTCTCCATGAGGAATTTTGGCTCAGGCTTACCTCCCAAATTTACCTCTTTTCTTGGTCTCAACAACACTGTTTCCCTTTTGCTCAGCTATTATGTGTATGTGTTGGGGAGGGAGGTATGCAGAGTGGAAATAATGAAGGTTGAAGGCTGAGGTTGAGATTTAGTCTGTGATAACCTACATCTCTGAAATATATTTCTTTTTGTAAGGACCATTTTTTTTTTTTTTCTTGAGGAGAGACTCTACCTAGTTCATCAGATCCATCAAATTGAACGCTGTGCTTCACTATATATTTCATGAAAGTACAACTAGTCTTCAAAGTTAAGCTTGGTCCATATCTGTTCTCATGGTTGGGGGTCAAGAACATGATCCTTGTTTTCATAAATGACAGAGAGACTGGACTTACTCCGACTACATCCTGAGGCCAAACAGCATGGTCTGTGTCTTTAAGTCAAACTTGATTTGCTATTGGAAAATCAATTGGGACCCTCTGTGCCTTCCCCACAATGCTACTCATACAAGGCACAGTAGAGTACCATGGTTAATAACAGTCATTGGGCCATATTGCTTTGAATCTAGCTCTGTTTAATATCATTGTAACTGAACATATTACTAAATCTCAGTGTACCTTGGTTTTGCCATCTGTAAAATGGGAAGCTATGCCTAACTCACAGGGGCCTTGTGAGTATGAGGATTAGTGCCTTGAGAAGCATCAGGGCTTGTCCACTGTCGGCACTCAGCGTATGTAACTCCTTTTCTCTAATACCTCCCAACCTCCTTCTCACTTCTTTCCCTTGCACCCCCATCTACTGCTTCCTAAAAGTTCAGTATGGTGACTTATGTTTGAACATTTCCCTAAACTTCTGGATATAATAGAAGATAACCAATGGAGTCTCAGAAATAAGGTTGGACATTAATTAGTACCAAAAAAGAAACCTGATGCAGAGTCAACTCAAATTTCTGAATCTACTGTTCAAATCATTATTGGGTGAAGCTCCAGTCAAGATGCTGGTGAGCTTTGTGGAGACATGATCATAGACCTGGAACTTCTTAGGCTGGCTTTCTCCTTACAACTTAACAGTGCTTTGGCCTGGGAGAGTCTGGGGTAGAATTGGATTAGGCTAGACATAGACCGCTGAGAAAGATGGGCTTAAAAGTATGGCTGAATGTTTCTTCTTTTTTAAAAAAAAAAAAAAGGCAAATACAAGCTCAACATTGACATTGGTTGACCTGGCTCCCAAGTGTTAAATGTGGTGTTTAAAGGCCATTAAACACTGATATAGCCACAGCTATGCAGTGGAATTGTGCTTTCAAGAGTCCCTTGGTTTTCCCACTCTGTTCAGGGGTGAGTACTATATACCAACATTTGAACTAAAGGCATTCCATTCCCAGGTAAATGGTGTCCAATCCACCCCACCATTTTCAATCAGAGATACAAACCAATGAAAGATTGTTGGGTGGATACTCTCTCATTTGCTCCAGAGATGCTGATTAAAAATCATCCTTTGGTAGCATTTATTAAGTTTGTATGACCTGATTTCCAAGAAGTGTTTAGAACAAACAATGAGTTATGGCTAAAACCAATGTGAATGAGCAATAGACTCAAATTAGAAGAGATCAAATTAAATTTTCATGTATCATACACGAAATATCAATTAGGGACTTCTCCAATGACCTTCAGGTTCAACAAATTCTGTATGAAAACTCCCACCCTGCAAGATATGGGTGCTGGGCCAGGCACGTGCGTTTCAATACTGTGTAGAAAAAGGCCCAGCCAGCCACAGTAAACAAATGTAACTAGTTTTGGAGAAATGCTATTGACAGTAAAATTCTAATTTTACTCCAGCTCCCAGAACAGATGTACCTCCGAGTCCATAGACAGCAATACTTAACTGCAGCTACTCAGCTGTGACCTTCAGCCCCAGGCTCACTGCAATAAAATTTTCATGCAACCATATGGAATAATATTTTAATAGAGATTTACTGTCAGTAACTGTCCCAAAGGAGCAAATAAGGAAGCTGTAACATATTGCGTACAGTAAATCAAGGGGACTTCAATGGAAAAACGAAACCTCCCGGAGGCAAGCATCTTTAAAATTACAGGCAACACTTTGTACAAATATGTGTACAAAGGACTAGATATGCACTCAGTTAAGTAGCTCAAAATGGTTTCGATTTGCAGATATATTTATTTAGAATTTATTTATTGGATTTTATAAGTGGCAAGCACTTACCTGTCAGGGCTGAATGCCTATGTATCTATCTCCTTTCCCCGGGGCAAAACGGAAGTGAGGGAGGGGTGACTTTAACCGAGAAGCTTACCCAACCAGAGACTGTGGCAGGCAGCAGAAATCGCACCCCCTCTATAGCCAGGTTTACTTTAATTTAGGGTGAGGTATTCACAACAGGGACAAAATATTTCCCTGGACTGTGTATAAACAGCACTGGACCAGTTAATCCAACCGTTCAAAATTTTGCTTAAAACAATCGTTGGGGAAGCACGTCGATGAAAATCCCCAGTGGGGCAGAATGCACTCAGCGTCCGCCCATGAATCCTTGATTACCCTCTACTCAACATCCTCTCTTTTTCGGTGAAACTATGAAATGGGAATCTTTGTCTAAATGGGCCTTGGGCTGGCTGGAATGAGTAAAGCAGCTCCCCTGCTCAGTGTCTCCTGACCCTGTGTTTATTTGGAAACGTGAGTCCGTGGCACAGGGCCACGGGTGAACGAAGAAGGAGGGGTGTTGCCTGAGCCTGTCGCCGCCACAGCTCCACACTACAGTTCACTTGGTTACCACCGCGGGCCCGTTTCCTCGCTCGGCGTCAGCCCTTCCTGTTAAGAGCATTTCAGCTTCCAGTGTTTGTTTCCTGGGGGCAAACAAGCAGCCATCTCTCCCCCTCTACTCGTCGGATGGAAACTCTAATGTGAGGGGCAGTAATTCAGAGATAAATAGACCGAACACTGGCCGTGACAGTTCATATTTTATGGTGGAGGGAAGGCCTAAAACCTAACAAACTCATGTGTAGGAGGCATAGCGCGGATGCCTTATCCGTGGCACATAATGAAGGAAGACGTCTTGGCATCACACCGAAAATCAAAATACCCAAGTGACCGTGAATAGGGGAATCGGGTGATAAATCTTTATGTTTTGCTAAGTGCCTGTGGGTGGTCACATTTGACAAAGCGCGGTAACAATAGAAGAATTGTCACAGCTGATAAATGTGTCTTCGGCGGTCCATTCTTCTGGGGGAGTGGTCCCAGGGACTGTGAGACACAGGTAACCCGCACACACACAGATTCAAAACAGGTCCGGTTTCACACTAGAAGTGGATTACCTTGGCTAATGAGGACCTGGCTAGACATTGTAATTCACTAGGAAAACAAACGCGAGGTGTTAGCTCATGCGATCAGATTAATGTAGAAAGCATGTTACGTGGTCAATGACCAGGTTTCCCAGTGTTTCAGTTAGTGTACTTTTTTCACAGTTGGATTATATATTCCTGAATCTTTTCACTGCACTCTATTTCACATTGAAAATGAAGCTGAAACTAGAAATGTTACTCAAAAGATGTCAGTGTGGGGACACAGATGTGTGTATGATTTGTGTAGTTTGTTCCCTTGAGGCCAGGCTGATTGGGATAAATCTCCAGTCCCAGCATGATTTGGCAATGGCCACATTCAGAATCATCCTCTTTGTCTTTATAAGGACTAGAATGGGCATGTAAAAGACAATGTCCGTCTGTGTTTAATTTGGTAAATTTACCAAGAAGGGTGAGTCATGTCTCACTCTATTGATCTCATTTCTAAAACAAGTGATGTCAGAATGCTTACTCATTAAAGACATCTTCCCTGGTCTCTTGGAAGGCTCAGTGACCTTGGCTAGATCTCTACCCGAAGCTTTGATAATCCTGGGCAGGACAGCTTGTCCCTCCTCTCTTCAACCCACTCTCCATTCTGGCAAGTTGGTTTCCCCTCTGTTCACCACAGGTTCTGTATTTGGTTTCTCACACCCTTGAATTACATGACTCCCGAATAAAATTATTTTTCTCCGTTACACCTCTCCAAATCCCAGCTCTCTTCTAAAATGCAGTTCAGAATTCCGGGTTCCCAAACAATCCCAGGAAGTTATTCTAGGCCCATCACTAATCGCTAAAGGCCGAGTCACCCACTGAGCAGCAAATAAATTCTGAATACATTAATAGTTTAATAAATATCCATTGAGAATTGATGTTGACCTTTTGACCTTCTCTTTTTTTTCACCACTTTGTCACATACTTCAGACTTGGACTTCCCCAGAGAACATGAAAAACTGTGTTCTAAAGAAAGCTTTATTCCTATTCCGACCACTCAGAGCATGCTAGAAAGTAGCCATTACTTAATTTAATTTTTCACCTATAGATGTCATCTCACAAACTACAAATAATGTGTGCAAAATGTAACAATACACCCAACCAACCAACAAAATCTCCCAAATTAAAAGCAATGTGCAGCTGGAATGAATAAAATAATTTGTTAATTAGAAAAGTATTCATGAGAGATAGTAAGCTCCTCACAGCTGGAAGTTATTAAACAGAAACTAACTCAAGAATCTGGGTGAGAGGCTTTCTCTAAAGGAGAGGAGATTGGGTCCAATAATTCTGGTGTCTCTTCTAAGTCTGAGATTCTATGATAAATGTCTGAACGTAACAAAATAAAAATTATTTTAGTAGTGCTATGAGGTGAATTTTTTATATTCCAAATATTTAAAAATTACAGCCAGAATTAGGAGATTAATTTAAAAGAAATATGAAAATAACTGGTCACTAATTGATTGACTAAATTCAGAAGGCTGGCTTTTCAAAGTAATCTGTGTGTGTGGACACAGCCACGAAGCACTTTGAAAACAACCTATTCTTAGAACATGCATCTACCACTTAATTAACCTGCCCACGTAGGTGAAATGGCGACCGTGCACATTTTAATAAATAAATATTTATGTGCCTTGTCAACTTTCCTGTCTGTGATTTGTTAACCTTGGGGACTTAAAGAGAAGCAGTGGAATGTTTTGCCCTCTGGGATTCCCAGGGTGCTGTACCACTGCTGTGCTCCTCTGCCAAGGTCGGAAACTAGGCCAAGGCTTTGCATAGTCATACCTCCAGATACACAGAACTCGTGTTTCTCAAGCAGGCGCCAATTCAGACATACCAGCTACAAGCTGGCTGGCATCTATTGTCATTGTTCCCTGGACTTTAATGATTACTAACTATATTGAGGGACTCCTCTGAAGACAAGGTCCACTATCCAGAATTTTTGGACACCAGATTCTTGAGTTAAGTGAACCAAACATCTAATGACCATAATTTCTTTTCCATTGCAATGTAAACTTTTGATATGTTTCCAGAAAAAACGTGAAATTTTGTCTCTTTATCATTGGGAATTCTGTGTGATCATTATATGGAGGACATCTTGATGCTGAAAATGTACTCGGCTAAAAATTGTATAGTTTGTACACATTCCATGTATAATGCATATGTAAGACTTGGTCAAACCCTATTGATTTGTAGCAATTGAGGAAAGTTTTAGTTATAAAATCCTTAAAAAATAATGCAGTCCTGGTTATTTCAAAGGACTAGAATAAGATGTTTTCTGCTTTATTAATATTTTCTAAGCAAGTGTATTTGCTGTTTATAAGTAAATAGGTGTTTTTGAAATATTTGAAAGGAATTTTATTTATTTAAACTAAATGTTGATTTTGGAAATTTTTTTGTTGTTTATTTTGGTTTGTTTGTTAACCCTCACCTGAGGATATTTTTCCATCGATTTTTTTAGAGAGAGTGGAAGGGCGGGAGGATGGGGAAGAGAGAAACAGAGAGAGAGAGAGAGACATCAATGTGAGAGGGACACACTGATTGGTTGCCTCCCACTGGAGATTAAACCTGCTACCCATGTATGTGCTCTCGACCAGGTATCAAACCCAAGACTCTTTGGTGCATGAGTGGAGCCACACCAGCCACGTCTGGAATTATTTTTACTCCTCTAATTAAGGAAACAATATTTTTTCTCACAGGAAATACAAAAGGAAACCTTTCTTTACCTGAAAAACACACACATAATTTTGAATTTGCATTGTCTGAGTCGGAGTTTTGTTATATATTTAAAAATGTCTGGAGTATGTGTAACTTACAGTTGTGAACCCAGGGATATTGTGGTTAAGCTGAACGTGTTTTGTTAATCTGATTCTTCCAGACTAATTAACATGCACCTACTCAATTACTTCGTCTAAGGCTTCCTGACTCACAGTTCCCTGATGATTTTTTATGAACTTGTTGGATATCTTCAGCCATCTTCTTTTAGTCAGGAACTTGCCTAAACTCCCAAGTTGCAGCTTAGTGCAGAGAACTGGATAGCAGTCTAGAGATGGGGGTGCTATGGCCACATTTGGATTTCCGTTTGGACATTCAAGAAGCAGTTACATCAAGAGCTGCAACCCAGCCCACCACACTGGTCTATGACAAGGGCGACCCCAAACACAACCCCAAGAAAACCTTGGTGTCTCTTGAAGTAAGATTTTGGATCAACCTATCGTAATGATACCGCTATTAATATTCTCATGATTGATGTAAGTGTAAATATTCGATATAATTATATGGACTAAAATCATGCATAACTCCCTTGTGTGGGGGTAACAGACAGAAAAAAGCATGAAGCAGTTGATCCGTAGTATGGTTTTCGTTTCTCTCCTTACCGTCTCTGAGTTAGCTGCCTGAATCTTGTTCAATGTGACAGAAGATCATCCTAGAGTCTGGGAAGAAGCATTGAGATAAACCAGCTAGGTCGTGATGAGGTATGAAATGTCTCGTTAGATTTCAGAGTGAAATTCATCTTTAGCAAGACCTCCCCTCACCCTCCCCACCTCCATCACTTCACAACTTATATTCCCAGAACATGAGTATCAAGATTTCATTTGCCTTGGAGCCTTTCCAGAAATTAACAGCATTAAGAAGAACCATTCTATTAAATCAGGATGGTGTCCAATAAAAGCAATGAATGATTGGAAAATGGACCGTTTTAATGCTGTTCAGTAAAACCATCGCGAATGTTCTTAATTATGCAATTCCATCCCTCCTGTGTAATTGCCTCATTCGATTTTTTCTTTCATGGCATAGAACAATCTGAATTAGGGGCCAGAGTCTTTTCATGTTGTTTTATTTGACAAATATTTGAAGATGATGAGACTAAATATGTAAGAATATGAGATGATTTGGACTCCCCTAGACAAGCAGAGTGTAAAGGCTCATAGGACTGACAGGAATGGAAAAATAATCGTTTCCTCAGAGGCATCTAAACTCTGTTTGCAAGTATGGCGCATTCCGTTTTTTAAACCGTTATTCCTTTGGTTTTGAATACTTTGCATCATCACATGATTCTTCAAAATTCAAGAGCTGCAAAGGGTGGAGCATGAAAAATGCCCTGCCTTTCACCCAAAGCAAATGTCATCAGGTGTGCACGACGCTCTCAGAGATACCTTATGCATATGCAAGTATTCAAGCAAATATGTGCGAATCTTCATTTGTTTTTCTCTTATTTGCATGCATGGCAGCATTCTCTGCTAGGATTTTTTTTTCATTCAGGTACTGGGGATACAGTGAGTGGAAAGCAAAACCAAGACCAGCTGAAAAGTTTACATTCCCATGGTGGGAAGCAGACAGAGAGCAAAACTGAACACCATAGTTTCTTATCATGAGTGTTTGATATCGTCCAGCAGCAAAGGGGATGCTGGCTAATGGAGATTAGGTAGTCATTAAAGCTTACCAAGGAGGTCAAAATTAAAAAGAAAGAAACCACTTTTGCAATCATCTGGCTAACCATCTACTTAAACTCAACAATTTACCCCTATGCAGCCCCACGGAACACATCTTCAAAACATGGGAGCTGACATAAAATTCACAAACGTGCCTGCTCTACTTTGTAATTAGGTGACTCAAAATTTCTGGTCTTGCACGACAAAAGCTTTAGATAAGAGAGGCCCAGGGAAATTTACTCCAGATATGATATTTTGTAGAATGTCTACCAGGAGGCTGGGACCCTGACGTTGACAGCTGCTTCTCATCTGTGCTCACTGTTCTGATTACTTCGTATAGTCATTTCACAAAACCAGCAATTGGAGAGGGAGGATTGGACTAAGACCAGTAGAAATACACAGATCAATCATTTAAACGAGGTATCTGAATTTAAAAAATTAAAAATTCGGTGCACATTTATACATATTAAAAAATCTTAACTGTCATTATCAAATATCTTGGATACTAACTATAACTGGTTACTGGATTAACTTTTTCAATTTTCATGCAGATGTGTGGTACAATGTAGAAGTATCCTGTGACTTTCTTACTGGTGTACAAAAACATCTATTCTCATTTCTCTAAAATAAATGAGGGTTTTTCTGGTTAGTTGAGATATGTTGTTTACCTCTAAGGGTGACCAAATACATATCAATCTGAGGCTTAGGTTTGAAGTGCTGAAACTCCCCTAAAAGTAATTTATTATTTGATGGCACAGAAATTACTTGAGATCTCTATTGAAATTCTGTCCTCATTAAGGGCATCAATTATCATTAGACTGTAAAATGGACTTATAAGGGGAAGAAGATTGGGTCAGTTTTGAAGCAGCTCCTTCCTCTTCCTCTCCATCACATGACATATGCAGAAGGTGGCCTTCTTTATGGATCCCCATAGCAACTTAGATGTTTATGTCTATCATAATAGAGAAATGAAAGAATCCCCCCCACACACCCCTCACCCCCATGTCTTAGACCCTTCAGGCTGAATAAGTAGTACTACAAACTGAGTAGCTTATAAACCATAAAAATTTATTTCTCACAGTTATGGAGGCTGGAAAGTCCAAGATCATGGTGCCAACAGATCCTGTGTCTAGTGAGGACCCACTTTCTGGTTCATAGATGGCACCTTCTTGCTGTGTCCTCACATGGTTGGAAGGGGCTAGGGATCTCTCTGGAGCGTCTTTTATGAGACACTACACCCTTATAACTTAAGCACCTCCCAAAGACTCCACCTCCTAATACCACCATCTTAGGGGGACATAAACATTCAGACCATAGTACCCCACTAAGCCAGTCAATTATGTGTGCTTTCCAGTTGTCTAGATTTCAGATGTAGGGGACTTCCCGCCATTAGGTAGCCTCCTCTGGGATAACAACACTAAAGCTGTTTGCACTAATTCCAAAAGATACTGCTATTAGACCTTCTCAGTTGACTCCACTTTAGATGTGACCCTTTCAGGTAAAAAAAAAAAAAAAAAAGTAAACATTTATTTCACATCTCTTTTATAACTATTATTAGAGACATCTAAAAGGCAGGAAGCTGCCTCCCCAAAATCATATAAATGGAGCAATGGATGTGCCAATGCATTAGCTGCCCAGAATTAGAAAAATGGGACCCATCCAGCAGTCCTCGATATTAACTTAGAGCTCCTTCCACAGGATCCTGGGAGCTGGACTAGAGAAGTGAGCTCCCAGAGAACTTGAACTTCCCCAAAGGTGCGATGCAATGCTTGCAGATTCCATCTCATGACAGAATTCCAGTTCTCTGCAAAAGAGGCAGTGAACGTGGGAAACTCCACATGAAGTTCCCTCTGTTCATGAGTGCTACTCCTCACAAGAAGGGGACCTTCTCTCCTTGGGCCCTCTTTCTCCGTCAGGGCTGGGAAGGTGCGTGGGAGGCCTCTAAGAGTGGCACCGGAGCTGACTCTGCTGCTCCGTGGGGAGATTTGGGTTATTGGCATCCATGGACCTGCTCTGCTGCTCCAGTGCAGCAACAGCAGCAGGTTCTTCTCCCCGCCCCAACTCCACGGAGCTGGCCCACGACCAATTCCAAAATGAAACATTTGTTTGCCAAACATGCACAGCTGCAGCCGGCCTGCTGCTGGTTTGCTGCATAGCGTGCCACCTGCTAGCTCCTTTTGCAGAGGAAAAGAGGGGGGGAGGCGCTAACTGAGGACGAAGTTCAGGCAACGATTTAGGATCTCTTTCCATCTCTTTGCTGCTTTCTGCTAAACTCTCTGGTTCACCCCCCAAAAAGCACTGCAAATTTATTTACGGTTTGGATAGCAGCTGGGGCAGGGATACTCCTTTATGTTCTGCAAATGGCAGAGAGCATCATATCAGTTTCTTCTCTAGGTTAAATTGTTGTTGTTGTTATTTTGGCTAGGGGGAGGGGGTTGTTTACAGAAGACTGAGTCCCATCCCTGGTTTGACAGTTTTCTAGGTGAGACAGGAGGAGAACTAGCTCTTTCAGGATGATAAATGTTAGATAAGAAACACACCTTCTCAGAGCCTTGCTGCCTGGAGACAGGGAAGGATGACTATGGATGAAGTTTGACAGAACACAAAAATCCCGAGAAACGTCTGGAAAGTTTTTTTACAGCTTTACCAGTATTTTTTCACTTGCCTGAGGTCATTTCCTCTTGTCTTATACTTCATTATTTTCGAAGAGAAATTTCATAAGAGAAAGTCTTTTTTTTAATAGCTTGACTGAAGCTTGTGTGATGAAAACAATAAAAATTCTGGTTAGAAAGTGATTCTTTCTCTGCTTCTAGGACAACCAGGGGAGTGAGATAACCCAGTGTACAGCAGCCGGAGCTTGTGATTGCCGGGGCCAAGGAAGTCTGAAGGTGCAGAGGTGCAGAAGTATCTCACCCGGTTTTAAATCCAGAAGGCTGGCTTCAGGGGGGTTCTTCTGCAGTAGGCTCTGCATCAGGGGTAGGGAGCCACTTTTTGCCATCTGCCAAATGTTCACATTTTCTTGAGATTTACGGCACCCATCCCACTTTCTCTTGTCTCGGGTGCTGCGTTTTTCCTCACTGTTCTCTTCAGGTTCTAGGTTGTTCATGTTTTGCCTTTTTTAATAGATGATATTTATTTATTTACTTACTTATACTTACTTGTTTATGGTGGGAGAAAGTAGAAAAAGCCAAGAGGAAGACAAGAGATAAAAATCTGGGCAGAGAGACTGATTTTTAAAAACCAATTCCTAATATTTTAATGACAGGAAGGAAGAATAAATGCTATTCTGAGAATCCTAAAATCTGCGCATTTTGAAGCCACCCCTTCCAGACAGTCAATCTCAATCTTTTTCAGCTCTGTGCACACGGAGAGATGATTCATATAGGAATCTGATGACCCTGTACAGGTCCCTGGCCAATCTTACTGCTACATTGAGTCCTTCATGTTTCGAGGAATATCTTCATCAATGGGCAGCCACTCTAGCTCAGTGATTCCAAAGAGAGGGGGAATCTCTAGTCACCTTGAGCCAGCTGGATATACTGTAGCCGACTAATCAGGTGAAGTTGCCTTCCAGAATGTGCATCACGCTAGTGGGACTTTCTCTCTACAACACAGCTCAAGGCTCTTTTGGAGCGCTGACTCTTAATTCCCTTGTTGAGCGATGCAGGCGCTCTGCTAACTCTCATTTACCCTCCCAGATAGTCCCCATCACAAGGAATGGCTTGTCCTTTCCCAAAATAAACTCTGGGTTCTCTTGCCCAAATGTCTCTGTCCACTATTTCCTTTCTGCTGGGAATGCTTTTCTTCAAACATCCCCACCCTCTTTGCTAGTCTTTTTTTTTTTTTTATTAATATATTTTTATTGATTTCAGAGAGAGGAAGGGAGAGGGAGAGAGAGAGATAGAAACATCAATCATTAGAGAGTTGTCATTGATCGGCTTCCTTCTGCACACCCCTGACTGGGGATCGAGCCCTTACCCCGGGCATGTGCCCCGACCGGGAATCGAACCCTGATCTCCTGGATCTTAGGTCGATGCTCAACTGCTGAGCCAGACCTGGCAGCGCGCTAGTAAAATTTTGATCCACAATTGAGCTGAAATGTTATCTTTTGTCTTAGTTGAGATATAATTGACATGTAACATTGTATTAGTTCTAGGTGGACGACATAATGATTTGATATATGTATATATTCCAAATCTTTAATTTGTGAAACAATCTGCAATCCTTGCAGATGGTCATAATCCCTTGTTTTTGGTGACACCAAACCTGTGGTGGCACTTATGCTATCCTGGCATGTTAGGCTGGAGCTACTGATGTGCATGGTTGTCTTCTCCAGCTAAGCAGGCAGCTCCCCGAGAGAAGGTTCCATAGCCGCCTTACATACCCTTGTATCTTCCACTCTTCCTACCACAGGGCTTGACATGCTATAAATACTCTATGCTTGTTTGGTTGCCAATCACAAAAAGGATGGAAGAGGTCACTGTTAGTGAGTTTTTCATGGAAGGGAACTGCAAAGTATGAATTAAACCATTAAGCAGCACACCTCCAGGTTTTTAAAGTATATTAAGTAAATGGTTTTACAAACTGAGGTAGGCCAAGAAGCTTCAGGAGTTAGCTATACACTCTAAGTAAATACTTATTGAGACACAAAGGCACTGGGGTAGAAACAGTATATGAACACTATTTTTTACCTCCCCCTTTGTGGAAATCTGCTGGGGACATTTGACATATAGTATTTTCTGTTATCAAACTTTCTATTATAAACTTATAGCAAGAGACTATATTTCAGATATTCCCAGGAGGGCCAGGAAAAAACATGTCACCAACCAAAATTCTATAAAATTAATCACCTGGGAAAATTAATGAAATTGTGCTTGAATGAGGGTATGACATGTACAAAAAAAGTCTATGAAGTCTGCTCCATTCTTTGAGAAGGAATTAGGTCTACATTTTTAGATTTTTCTGAGCACAGTTTGGAGTGGGAGTAAGTGGTTGTACCACCAAAGTTAAGTGGCTTCAAAAGTCTCCAGCTGACAGTGGGACACTAGTACTTTAGTCCAGGCTATTTTCTCTCCTGAGCCTGTGGCAGAAAGACAAGCCATGACTGTCTACTTTCAACACTGTGATTTATTCCTTCACCTAACAGAGGCTTAGCTCAGTACTTTGCATACTGTAGATGCTCAATAAATATTGGCTGTATTCATAAATAAGTGGCAGCCATTTAATTGAGAAAGCAGAAATGTGACATTTATAAACGTACACATTTGTTGGGCACGATTATTGACTATCTAGCCTCAGGAGAGAAAGCTGTAGGTCTTTAGCAACTGAATACTATGGGAAAGTTAAATTTCTGCTCTCAGAACTTATATTTTAAAGCCCTGTTGCTCAAAATGAGCCAAGGATAAGACATCACAGGAGCATTAATCACCATATGATAAAAAATCAGAGGGGAGTGGGGAAAACATATTGGAATGCATGTGAGTAAAATGTGGGTAAAATGCAAAATTCATGAGAAAATAAAACATGAGACTTCAGGGAAATTTAACTTGCCTGTAAACCCCCGACTTTTGCATTCAGAGTGCTTTTAAAGAGAGTTTACTGGAAATACACGAAGGTGTCTACTCTGGCACAGACTCCATGCTCCTGGGGAGAGCTCAAGGTTTATTTTCTAGACTGATGGGTCTTTTGGAAACATCTCCCTTCCCCTTGATCATCCCACATCTCTCAAGCCTTCTAAAGTTTCCATTTTCAGTCATTCTCTCTTCATCCCAACCAATGGACATAGAAAGACAAAATTTGGAAGGTTAGTTATCAGGATATTTCAAGCCACAACCTCGCTTATCTGAATAATTCTAGCAGGACTGTTTTGCATACATGATCACTACAAATACCATTTCCCATGTGGCTGCTGATACTGACTCTCTCCCTATTTCCAGGAGCTCGGGGTGGGGGTAGACTAAGGCCTTATACAAAAATAGGGAAATGCTTTTGTAAGCAGAGAGCATCATTTCCATGGAAAAACCTGAAGGCAAGGAGTGTAACTTGGCAGCTAGTTGCCTTCATTCCAGCCATATATTTGCCGAAGGAGAACGCTTGTCTTCTTAGAATGCACACTCTGCTTTCAGTTAAGTGATGCACTTTGTAGGCAAAAAACATTAAAAAGAAAATACCACTTTCTTTGTTTTTAGAAAAAAACTTGAGAAGTATTTTATGCTTCTCAAGCTTTTCCACGTCAGACCCTCCATGTTTCTTTCCCTTTCATTCCACATGCCACCATGATTGGATTATTTCAACATACATTTTTCAGCTTCAGAGAGTGTCCTAGGCACAACAAAACAAGGAGGAGTAAAACAGCCTCTACCCACCGCTAACCTCCAGTCTAACAGGGGTGACAGCGATATTCCCAGATGACTTCAACATAGTAAGTACGTAGAAGTATGAACCTGGGGTCGTTTCTATAATATGTAGTTACAAGCACCTGCCTACAGGTAGGTGTTGTTTTACACTTTCTTGTTTATGTTTCTTTTTCCCCTGATTGCTTTCAAACTCCTTGAAGGCAGTGTCTACGTGTTTACTACTTCCCTACTTCTCTCCTAGACGACATGCGCAATAAATGCTGATTGAAATGGTTCTAGATCCATGGTTGACAAGGCAATCACTTTCTTAACTTGCTTTTAATATAATTCTTAAGGCTTAGATGCTGGAGTCACTAAGAGAAAGAAAAGGAGACCCCAAATTCAGGTTTGTAAGTAAATGCATTATCTAGCATTGTCATTGTACTTCTTCTGAGAGACCAGGCTTATCTTTCGAGCTCCGTGGGGCCTTAATTTAGAGGTATTATTGACAATTCATTCCTATGAGATTGCTCAAGTGGTGAAGAGCATGTGGTGTTAAATGTGATGTTAAACATTACTATCTACTCTAAATCAGAAAGAGGGCACAAGTGTTATAGTTGCTGTTTAATGATGTATGAAAAAGCTGTCTGGTAAAATGCACCGTTAAGAAAAACTGAAACTAGAGCCCAACAAAGACCTGATGATATATTGAGAACTTTGTGGCCAAGGCCACATCTCCTGACATGGAAAGTGATGAGTGCCAAATGCCCTTGCAGAGTAAAGAATCTAAGGTAAATCCATGGAGGCAGAGGAGTGGAGGGAATGCTGGTTTGGGAAAGGGAGTGAATGAGGGGACAAGGCCTGTGTCTACATGCATTCACGAAGCCCCTTGCTGTCCAGTTTCGTCATGGCTTATTTTTAAATCTCCTTTCTTGTTAGTTCACGGAAACAGACCCACAAACTTAGAAAACAAACAAATAAAAAGCTCAGTCAACAGAAATAAGCTGTATTAATTAGAATGGCATATGGTAAGCAAGTCTTGGATCCTTCAAAGAAATGCCCAAAGCAAAACTACTATTATTATTATTATGTTTCTGCATTTACAAATAGAAGCTAGTAATTGCAATCATATCTTTGGTTTAAAATGCTTAGTGCAACATGAGACTGCAACTTATCTATATAGTTCTAATAAGTGACTTACAATAAACTGTAAGTTTAGAAACTACCATGGATTTTATGTCTTTCCAGGAGGTTTTTATTGATCTAAAAAAGTTGTTAAAGAATTATGAAAGTCTGTATCTGCTTGTTTAGTAGATAATTTCTATCTAATTGATTGTGTTTCCTGTCTGGTGAGTTAGTCTTATGGACTGACTGACTGTATTTCCTGATATAGCTACAACGTAAGTCTATGACAGAGTACTCTCCAGATCGTACATGAACATATCTTGCACTCTCTGTGTAGACATAGCTAGTCAATTGAGTTGAACAGTGAGAAACATGCTTTTTCATCCTAAAACGCTTTGAGCAGTTTGGTGAGACAAGACATACCTGCACAGAGAATGATATTCAGAGAGATAAGGCAAGAAAATAAGTGGTTCCTTCTTTTTCTTTTTCCAAATGAATTATATTGATGAGAAATATAATAACTTGGAGGGGAAGAGAGCTAACTTCACATTGAATCTATCAGGGAGGTTGTAGAATGTGAAATTGGGGCCAGCTCTGAAAGAGCCAACTTTTGAAGGTAGAGAAGGAAAGAGAAGGGGAAGCCAAGTGAATATAAGCCCGAGCAAGTGAGCAGAGAGAAGAGTGCTCAAGATGGACTCAGCAATGGGAACCTTACAGAAACCAGATTGCCTGGAGCAGATTATATGTGCATGTTGCAGGATTGTTTACAATAGATAGAGGCATAGGTTAGGACAAGGTCATGGGCACCCTATATGTCAAGCTAAGGGTTTAGCATTTTATCCAATGTCCAAGGTGTTACCTCTTACTAAGGTATTTCAAGACTGCATTGGTTAATAACATGGGATGTTTAAAAAAAATTTTTACCCCAAAGTTTGGACATTGGCCCCTGTTTTAAATATAGAGTGGGGCAAAAGTAGGTTTACAATTGTTTGTATGGAAAATAATACAAGAATTAATAAATAATAATACAAGAATAAACTGTGTTTTGTGTACTCACAACTGTAAATCTACTTTTGCCCAAGCCTGTATTACTCCACAAGGCAGATGGAATATTTGAATCTTTACACTTATTTATCATTGTTTATACCAAGTATATTTTTATTTATGTATTTTATTTGGTTGGTTTTTAAATTGTCCTCTTATCTGTTAAGTCTGGTCAAGTCTGTTAGGAGAGATGGAAAAGTGTCTGAATGCTTTTGTAACAAGAAAATTTCTTTGGAGACATGAGTAGAAATCTCAAGAGGAAAAGAGTTGGATTTTATTGACTTTATTTTCTACTACAATTAAATATCTATTAATGAGTAGGTCATGTAAAGAAAAACTCTGATTGTGAAGTATTCTATGGAAGAGTGATTTCTTATGTTCTGGCAGAGCTGAAAGGACCTTGAGGTATAGTGTCCTTTGTATATCAGAGTCATATGTACAATTAGCCAGATCCTTGTCTTGCTCTACACTTTGGTCATCCCCATGAAGATATTTACTTTATGGGAAGGGCTATTTTATTTCATTGCTAATCTAAATCAAACCAAAGTGTTGTAGCAGCATGGTATTTTAGAAAGCAGCTGATGCACATCCAAGAATATATAACCTTAGGTAATCAAACGGCTTATTTCATCCTTAAAATGAATTGGAAGTTTTTTTATTCTTGCCCCATGCATAGGGAATTAAGGCATCACAATTAGATGGATAACCCTTGAAGAAAGTGTTATATCTGCCTATAAATCTGGCAGTTATTAAACAAATTCAGCCTGTCCAGGTTTCATGTGGTATTTGCCACCCATGTCAGCAATCTTTTATGTATATAGATCTAAAGTATCTGATGTTTGCTCCCTGTGCAATAGTTATTTCAGAATTAAGACTATTTATGTATCTGCCTTGGATGACAATGGGAGCTAAAGATACTAACTAGTTTGTACACCTGAAAATCCAAAACAATAAACCTGAAATCCATATTCTTCCTATTCCACTTTTCTTGCTAAACTCACTTCTCCCTTTTCACCCACTTTGCCTCCTTTCGTTCTGTTTTCTCCACTCATCCCTACCTCACTTCTTTATGTTCTCCAGCTCACAATGCAACAAATAACTAATCAGAAGAGAGAGAGAGAGAATGAGCCCTGTTGTGTTTTTTGTTTTTGTTTTTCAATTTTGGGGGATCCATTGTTAGCATTTTGGTATAGAATCACTGAAAAGAAAGGTTTCTCAACTTGCTCTCTACCCATAGGAACCTTCACATTGGGCAATTTTCACATCTCCAAGGTCGTCACCTAAAGTTTCCTTAGTTCCCAATTCCGTCTAAATCTAGGGAAATCCTATTACTTGGACCTAAAAAATGGATTATTTATTTATTTATTTTTTACTTTTACTATCTTCCATAAAATCCTTAGCCCCTCAAATGACCAAGCTACATTTGGATGCAACCAGTATGACCATCAACTCTTCAAGTTTCACCGAGCCCTTTTCTCAGTGTTTTTGCATCTTCTGCCTATCTTTGGAGAATGTATTTTATAGCCTCCAGGTCAACATGCATATTCCAGCGTTTCCTGGGTTCCAGATTGGCATAGGACTCAAGAGTGAGAAAGCATTCCACAGCTGCCTGTAAAATCTCTGCTCGCTATGCTTCCCCGTGACCCGATGATTTAAAATGCTGATGAGTGGACTACGATCCCTAGATGGTTCTCCAAACATGAAATCTTCACACTTAAAGCTCTCTGCCTGTTAACCCTGTCGTTTACTGTGGGCCTGGTACAGACCCCATACACACTCCACGCAGAGGGAGTTTTGAGTGGGTATCTTCCAATGTTCTCCAGTTCGAGACCTCAGCCTCTGTCCCAGCCTCCAGGACCCCCAGGACCCCCAGGACACAGGCACATGCCCTTTGGGGATAATTCTCACTGTTTCTGACCCATACTCAGCACAGTCTCTTTCTCAGGGGTCCCTTTCATAACTGAAATTAAAAGTACATCAATGTTTTCTTCTTCCTCAGTTCAATTTTAACTCATATTTTGGAAACTGGTGCACATACTTTATTTTATGTTCGTGGACACAGAAAAGACAGGTTTCAATCCTATTGTTTTGATTCAGTGCTCACTCAAGAAGGTCTGAGAATTTCCTGTAATTGTATTTTTTAAAAAGGCACTTTCTAAGGCAGGCCCTGTGCTAAGTGCTTTATTTACATTACCTAATGTATTTAATTCTTCCAATAACTCTATGGATGTGTTTTGGGGTTTTTTCCCCACATTCTGAACAAGAAGCAAAAACTCAGAAAGGTTAAGTAAGTTGTTCAAAGTCACACAGCTCCCACTGGGAAAGCAGAATTACAATTCCACGGTCCTGATACAAATATAAGTAAATAAAAAAAAGAAAGCCGTGCCCTTTCTACTACTCCATATGATCTCCCTAATGGATAATTTGCTTTTACTCGTGTCAATTTCTGAACTAGATACCTTTCCGTTTTTCTTTGAAACAAACAAACGAAAAAACTCTATTCCCTTGGCTTCAGACACTCATGAAAAGCACTTAACTTCAGGGATGGGTGAATGTCGGAAAGGTCAGGAAGAGGTCACATAGTGTCCTCCGTGTTGTCACCCAATGTTGTGGTAGGGGACTGCAGCAAGCAGGCTTTCCTGTACGTGAGGAGCACTTTGGAGAAGTGTTCTCTACCCATAGACACAAGGTGATGGGAAAATTCAGGGGCTCAAATGCAATCAATCTCAACTAATCAACAAACACTGTGAGTCAAAGGAAGGCCTGTGGTTCTGAGGCCCTGGAAAGGGCTGCGCAGAACCTGGCGCAGATGCCCACGGCACGAAGCACACGCCGTCTCCTGTCCCCCGGCGCCTGCTCTGCCCTCCCGGCCTCTCTGAATCCTTCAGTGAAGATGGTCCCAGTCAGCGTTCAAATGAACCGTGACAGCCCTGGTCGGTGTTGCTCAGCGTTCAGAGCCCGAGACCGCGCACCGAAGGGTTGCAGGTTTGATTCCCGGCCAAGGGCACATACCTGGGTTGCAGGTTTATTACCTGACCCCTGTCTGGGCGCGTGCAGGAGGCAACCAGTTGATGTGTCTCTCTCACATCGATGTTTCTCTCTCCTTCTCTCTCTCCCCCTTCCTCCCTCCCGTTCACTGTCTCTGAAAAGCAATGGAAAAAATATCCTCAGGTGAGGATTTAAAAAAAAAGCCATGAGAGAGAGAGAGGTACTCCTATTATCTCCATTTCATAGATGAGGAAACTTGGCCTTAGCAAGATAGGTAATTTGCCCCCAAACAGTCTATGGTCTCTGAGTAGCAGAGCTGGTTGGGAGTGGCTGACCAAAGGTGAGGTGTGGTGCTAAAACCGAGACCGTCCTAGGCACACTGGGACCATTGGCCACCCTAGAATTGGAAGTGGTTCTGCCTGACTCCAATCTTTTTATGTCACTGGCCCATAACATTTTCCTTTTAACTCAAAATGAGTGATAAAATTTAATTTATGCAAAATAAGCATGGGCACCTACCAGTTCTAGACAGGCTCTTGGCCGATACGTCCGTAAGCCCTTTCTCCCCCTTCTCAGAGCAAGGCGAAGGCCTCCGTGCTGGGCAGTCTCCTCTCCAGCCCCTGGGTAGCCAGTGGCCGCACGTGGATTTGAGCCTCTTACTCATGCGGGCCCCTGTGAGTGGTGGATGTTGCTGGGAGTTACAGGCGGGAAGGGGAAGCCAGGCTGCAATTAAGAATTGTTTCTATGTTATGTTTCCGATAAACTGCATAAGAAATCTCAGAAGGAAAAAAAAAAATCTCGAAATCTCCAGTAATGTGTTATAATTTCTTTTCTCACCCTAAATATATATTCTATTCATACTGAATATTGTAAGTTACAAATTCACATTCATTTTCTTAAAGAGAGACCCCCAAAATTGTACCAGCTTCAGGCCCCACAAGCTCTGCTGGGCCCTTCATGGCTCTACGCAGGTCTCTTTCTGCCCTGGACAGGACCTCAGATTATTCATGTTACATACATATGTAAGTCACATATTAAATATACTATACAAAATCAGAAATTTTTAGAAATGAAATCAATACTCATAGTCTCCCTTCCCAGTGGACAACCATATGAACTGTCTTTGGTGTATGTAACCAGGAGTCTATTGGTTTTTGATCTGAGTTTTCTAGAATTGTTTATACAGTGACATTTCAGGAACTGTATAGACACCTAATTTAAACATGCCATCCTGAGACTGTGGCTATCTTCCCAACCCCCAATTAAAAATTATTTGATGCAACCCCATTGATCTACTTGATAAAGGTTATTAGATAGAAGTTTCACAATATTTTTGAAAACAGACTCTGCTGTTAAAAATATTTCAAATCCACTTCTCTGTTTATTACACTCGACCCAGCCAGCTATCACTACAGAAATATCTGATGGGCTTAGCTATTCTAAGGAATTAATAGCCAATAATTATCTAATGTATTATTCTCTAGAGGTATATGAATGAATTTTTAACAATATTTCTTGAGGGTTTTCAGGAATCACTGTAGGAATCACTAGAATGGTGGGGTCAGATCAGGAGGAGAGGATTTTTTAAGATGATACCAAGACTCCCTTCCTGATCCTTCTGGGACACCTATTGATTGGTCAGTTGGGCCAGGTAAGGATATTTCTCTTCTAGGGCCATCTCTTCTCAGATATTGTGAGATGAGCTCAAATCCTTGTTTAGGACAGGCAGGAGGCGGTGACTGCTGAGTGGAGAGATGGATCACTGCCCAAAGCCAAGAACTCAGGTTATATTCCCTGTTTTGCCACTTATAAGCAGTATGTATTTGGGCAAGTCACTTTCCGAACCTCACTCTCTATAGCAGGAAACTGTCTTTGAAGCAAAAAGGAGCTGGACAATGTCTCCTTGAGCTCCTCTGTAGTGTTAGGGTCCGTGCCATAGTTTTATTACTACAGTGTTGTTGCTGCAAGCTAGAGAGGTCTGGGGCTGGGACTGGGGCTGGTGCCTGAGTTATAACTCACTTTGTATACGCCCATGTGGGGATTGTGCCAATTGGCTTCACCTTTAAATTTGGGTTTAATCTCACAGACAATTTCCTTTTTATTCAATGAATCCCTGATGCACATGTGTCTCTACATCGGAATTTTTAAAGCCTTTCCATCGACAAGTTCTGGTCTGCCTGCCTAGCCCTAAATTAATGAATAATTACCCATATATAATGATCTCTATATTAATCCCTGAAATCATCAGATTTAAAAAAAACCTTTGAGTGGCTTTGTATTTTCCTACATGTTCTCTTACTTTCACATATAAGATTCTCTTTATTGAGTATGTGTTCTCTTTAGCTGCCACTAAATACCCTCCTCATCTTTCAAAGGCAACACTTAAATGCCACAACCTTCATAAAGTCTGCCAAGATTTACATGTTCATACCCAAGGTCTCCCTACCCTTCAGATCTCTTGTTCTCAACCTCTCATCCCTTGGGGTATCCTTGGTTTTGGACATTGCTGCTCCTCCCCTAATATCACATTCCTTTGCTTATTAATCTTTATTTGCCATTCGTCTTGTTAATGCTCTCTCTTTCTCCTACCTCCTCCTACCTCTCACAAATAAAGAAGCATTTAGCATCCCTCTAGTGTTAGACTCTGAACTCCTTCTTAGGATCATTGTTAAGGACATAGTTAATGTATTTTTCTTGAAATGCATTGGCATGGCATATTTTTCCTTATAAATTGATAGTGCATTTCACTAAAAGCTCCTTCTGTGTTCTGCCTGTAAAGAAAACCACCCATTGTGCCAAAATGTACTTGCCTGATCCCGTATGAATCACGGAGCACCAAACTACAGACCATTGTTCACCTCGAAACCAGGAAATCCAAGCCTCTCTTCTGTACTCAGGTCATTTCACAGGACTTGAGGTCGGAGTTAACTTCCACTAAGTGGGTATTTTGAACATGAATAATAAAGGAGATTACTGAGATAACTGATGCCTTTCCAAGACACTGTCTAGAGAGGCCCTGAAAGAAAGCCAGAGGATCTCCAGCTACTTAAGATGATAATTAACTTACAAAGTGTGGGCGATGGGCGGACCTGCCCACGGCCTTTCCTCTTATGTGCTTAAAGAAAGGGAAGCTTGAGGAATGCTTCTAGAGGCTAAGAAGACAGGTATAATTCTCCTTCCCTAGAACCTCCGTGGAAGATCAAGAGGCTGCAGTACAGAGATCCTTGGTTCTGTCGATTTACCCACCTCAAGAAGTAGGCAGCCAGCAGCGCAAGCATGTGCCTGGTTAGTCATTTGAGTCACGCAGGTGCTTATTGTTTTAAACGAGCTCTACAGAGCAGCAGCAGAAAGTTCATCATTTGATTCAAATCATGGTTCTTTTTAATTTGCTTTGAGCAATAGAATAGGCCTAGTGTAGAACTGAGGCAGAAATTGCAAGGCCCAATGGCAACCAAATTTAGTATCAGCTACTGTTTATTGAGTACCTACTATGTGCCAGGACAGTGTAAGTCCTCCAAAATATAATCATTTTTTGGCAAAATGGAGGTTGTAATACCTACCCCCAAGAGTTGTTCTAAGGATGAAATGAGTCCTTTTACACCACATTTGTCACTTGATCTGCCCTCAGCACTGGCAGCAATCACTTTGCCCTTGCTTCACCTTCACAAAAAGCCAGTGAGGTAACAGGCATCCAACCTAGGATGTCATTTGCCTCCTCAACCTGAAATCTTCAAGGTCTCATGCACAGAAAATAATAATAACGCTGCTGAATTCACAGCCTGTTACAATTTACATAATGCTTTAACATTCACTATCTTCTTTAATATTCAAATCCTACTTCTAAAGTGAAAACCAATTTCTCCATTTTAGAGACGAATGTTTGAGATGGAGAGTTATCAAATGACTTGTTCAAGGTGACACAATTAAAATGGGCCTCAAATCCATCAAAATTCACCAGTGGCTTTGGATGGAAAAGGCTGTAGTGTCCTTAAGGTTGTCATTGTACTGGCATTAAATTAGCCTAACTTAAATATATTCCCTCCCACCTGACAGGGCCTTGCAATGCTTCCCAGAGTTAAGGCATTGTGTTTCTAAAGGGTCTTTGTAAAATATGCAAATATTTCCCCTGAGATGGGTGGCGTAATAAGCCAGTGTGTCCCAAACTTTTCCATAGAATGCATGCACATATCACATATATGTGACTGTATTAGGTTCTTGTGGCTGTTGTAACAACCACACACTTGATAGCTTAAAACAAATTTATTATCTTACAGTTCTGAAGGCCAGAAATTAGAGATCAGTATGGCCCAACTGAAATCAGTGTCAGCAGAGCCATATTTCCTGTGAGGCTGTAGAGGAGAGTCTCGCCCTCACCTCTTCCAGCTTCTGGTGGCTGCCAGCGTTCCTGGGCTTGTGTTCCAATCTCTGCCTCCATCTTCAACTTGCCTTTCTCTCTTTTGCGTCTCTGTGAGTCTATCTCCAATCTCTGCATCTCCCTTAGATACATGTGATTTCTTTTAGGGCCTACCCAGACAATCCAGGAGAAACTCCTCTGAAGATCCTTAATCATGTCTTTTGTCATATAAGGTGATATTCAAGCTTCTGCCGTGTCAGGTAGTAATCACAGGTTATGTGATGGCTACTGAGTCACTACACAACCAAATCAGGTTTCTTAGATTCCCCTGGCCTCAACATATTTTCACTTTTGCCTTATCACCAAAATTATGTCACATGGCCACTTCTACTTACAAAGGAAGCTGGGGCAGTATTTTCCTTTTCCAGTCTCAATAGTGGAAGGTACTGACTGAGATGGGGGTTGGGAATAAATGCTGGGTCAGCCAACCAGCAGAATCTGTCCTAATGTGCTTCAAGTGCTCCCCGACTGCTGTCCTTTGCATTTTTTCAAGAAGCTTTCAATTCTTTTGTAGCTAAAAGAATAATAATAGTAATAACAATAATAATCTAAATCCTGTCACCCAAAGCTAGGCACTATTACCGTTTTGGTGTCTGCCTTTTCTTTCAAATTCCTCTCTCTTTATAGATAGGTAGGTAGGTAGGTAGATGTTTGTATACATATATCCGTGTCCTCCCCCACCCAGGCCTTCACCACACTATTGTCTGTGTCCATGTGTTAAGCATATATGCATATAAATTCTTTGGTTAATCTCTCCCCACCGACCCCCATCTTCCCTCTGAGATTCCTCAGTCTGTTCCATGGTTCTATGTTTCTGGGTCTATTTTTTTCATTAGATTCCACATATGAGTGAGGTCATGTGATACGTGTCTTTCTCTGACTGGCTTACTTTGCTTAGCATAATACTCTAAACTATTTTTGTTATTTTCTACTCAAAAAATCATGGAGATGTAACGTCAGTGGATATGGTTAATGTTACTCTTTCAATTATTGTATTGCTATTTCATCATTTTTATTTAACCAAATTCCTGTTAACAGACACTCATGTTATTTCGAGTTTTCTCACTAGTTTAAACAATCCTGCAGCAAACATCTCTAGCTCTCTATTTTGCTACCACAGTACTCGTGTTTCTTGGATAGAGTGACATTATTATTTAAACTTAAAAAAATCTACCAATGATATGAGATGCTTAAAGTGATCATTTTTTCCATAAATATTGTCCTTCTTCCTTAAAACAACAAAGAACATATAAAGAAGGATATGTCAAAATACCAGAAAAATCTCAAAAATCTCTCAAAAAATCTTTAATATTCCCTTTAAGTAAAGGAGAACTGAAACCATGGATTCAAAAGAGAAAATAAGGAGACACTCTCCTTCCTGAGAGATTCATTTCTTGGATTTAAAAATACAAGTCCATTTCTTTAGTTGTTTTAAAAGGAAGAACTTCTATGTTATTTATACTGAAAAGGAAAGATTACATTAAGGTCTGACACAAATTGACAAAAGCCAGAGGATGCAAACTGAACGCTATCCTTCTATCCCCAACCCAAGCTTTTTAAAGCCCAAATGGTTTTAACAGAAGAACTGTGCTCCAATCAATCAAATTATATCTTTAAAAGATACAGTGGTGACTCTGTTAGGACGGTCAAAACCATATCTAGCATTACATGCCTCCAACTGCAGGGACTCAAAACATTTTTATGAACGCACCAGCGGGGGCTAATGGGAGAGGCCTCCCCGGTTAATGGCTGCGAAAGGAAGATTCTGGCAAATCTGACCCAGGGAACCGTCCTGCAGCTGCAGAGGCAGATAAAAGGGAGACATAAAACAACCTTGCAAATAGCCTGCCCAGACGTGTCTGCATTTTCCTGTCCTTAAATGGTCTGGAAGTGGGCAGACGGAGGAGGGAGGAGGCTGCCTGTAGGAACCTATGTGTGAGCTTCTGCTCACGGGGTAAGAGCAGCACATTTGTTCTCCCAGCGAGTCCTTCTAAGTCATTCATATGTGAATTCCCTCTTATCACCCACTGACCGATGTCTGCCAGTGGCCTTCTAAATCTGCATCATTTGTAAGGGGCCTACCCAGATATATCATCATTTCCTCTTTAAAGCTTCACCACCTTTCATTGCTTCAGCCCTTCACCCCCAGCCCCTGCCCCCCGCACCCAGAACTGAAGACCGCAAAGTCCTCTCCGGGGTCCTCTCGAGATGGCAGATTTAAAAGTAGTGGAAGAGCCCTCTTATCAGGCGTGATAAGACCACTTGTTAATCAATTAACTCAAAGTTTGTTTAAGTGGGGAATGATTTTAAATGATGTTATACTTAAACATCCATTCTCATGCACATTCACTCGCTCGCATGTGTGGATGCGGCAGTGAGGCTGCTTCCTCCTGTCCTATCGGGACCCTCTTTGGAGTCCCAGGGCACCTTTCTTGAATAAATCAGATCCAGGATGCATTTCTACAATTTCCAGTTTGGGGTTTCTCTGAGAAAATTTAATGATACTTGCAAAGCAATTCGACTGCCGAGAAGCTGTCCGCGTTTTTTACAGCTTTTTCTAATCTTTTACAGTTGTCTTACCCACTCCTATTTCAGCAGCCTATTTTATCAAACATTCACCGTTATCAAGTCTTCCCAAAGCACTTAGCTTAATTTTTTATAGATATAACCCTTCTTACCTTCATATTTTCTTTTTATATAATATTTTGCCAAATGACTTAAATATATTAAAAAGTACAATGACGCGAGCTGGTTTGGAAACAATCTGCAGAGGCAACTGGTTTTTGGTGAGCACGTGGTTCCACTGTGAGGCGCCATCGGCATTTATCCTGCAGCCGGTTTTGTTTTTATCACACTGAGTGAAGTAACACTGGTTTATAACATTATATGAATTTCAGGTGTACAACATCATAACTGAATATCTTATACGCTATTGCATCCTCGCCACCAAAAGTCTACTTTTATGCAGTGTCTAGAGAGCGGATGCTAATGGGGTGGGTCTAATCCAGCAAAGCAGTTCAGTGGGCTCTGGTTAGGAAAGCTTCTGCTGTCGATCTGCCAAGCTATAAAGTTTAGAGTCTGGACAATTTTGGATAACTGGCAGAAAAGCCCAGGACTAAGCAGCTTGCCACAAACTCACTATGTGACCACAGGCATGGGTGCTATTCAGAAATGCCCAGGAACCATCGGCCAGCACAGACTGCACACTGTCTGCTTAGAGCACATGCTGGCCACCAACAACCTGTGAGCGGATATTGTGTGTTCTAGCTGGACATCAGCTCTGACCATGCATAAGGTGACATTTCGGCCTTTGTTCACCTGAAAATGAGGGAGGTTGGTCAAGCAAAGCTCTACAACTCCTCCCAACTCCGGAATTCTTGATTGAGCTATATACAGCTCTAATGAATTTCCTCCCAGGGCGTTCGTCACTTCTCGGATTTGACTGTAGTTCTTTCTTTGGATAAGTGCCGTCTCAGATTGTCATTGAGACACAGACTCTTACCGGCAATAGCAGTAAGACAATAGGAAGGGAGACATGCCTGATAAGGTATATATTACATATTAATATTAGTATATTTTGTACATTTTAAATATGCTACATTACAAAGCATATTTACTCACACCCTCCTGCCTCGTTCTCCAGGAGTCTGAGGTCTGCATGTTTTGTTTTGTTTTTAACCTGGGGATGATGCTTATTTTTCTGCCTTGCTTCGTTTACACAGATTGGAGCATGTTTTCCACATGCAGCTTCTTGTTTGCCAACAAGCCCAGCTGTTGGGGGGCACCGAAGATCACCCAATTATAGAAAACAATCTTGAAAACCTTTCCCTATCTCCCTCTCCTACCCTCGAGGATGTTTTCCAACAATTGCACTTGGAAGAGCCTCCTTCATTTGCAGGAAACATTTACTCCTTTATAGCTTTTTCTCTTTTCCTTTCCAACTCATCCTAAAGGAGCTTACTATGGAGTAGGTAGGGGGCCCTTCTCAATTGCCTCTAACATGCAAACCAAGGCAAAGCCAAGTCCATCTGACCAGACCTTTATTTTGAGACAGGACACAACAGATTTGAACACTTGCTTGGGGAAAAAAAGGGGGGTGGGGAGGGAGAGAGAAGGAGAGAGGGAGAAAGAGAAAGAAAAAAAGAAACTTCCAAACTGCTTTACAGTGTTAGCCCAAGCTCCTGTATGCCAAGTTCCAGCCCATAACAAATTTTATTGCAATGTTATAAGCTCCTGAAAGGAGGAACTTGGACTAGAAGTGCTGACATAAGCTGCCAGAGCCGCAGCTCTGCATTCTTGTGGGTTCTGCCCTGACATCAGCACACATCCAGGGCAAAACCCAAAATACGGAAATACCAAAATCAGGTTTGGGCCCCCAGATAGATTCTTTGATTTTCTCTCAAATTAATTTTAATGAAAAGAAGTAGGGGGTCTCATCAAAGAGAAATGAGCTCTCTTGCAAACAATACATGACTTCGTGTGGTATGGATGCTCTTGGCTGAGAACTCAAAGAGTTATTCAGTCAAAGTGGAATTCATCTTGCAAATAAAGCCGGCCTTATTTTGGGGGGAAGGGGTGGGTGATTATTCATGTAAATGGCAGCTTTATGTACTATAATTACAGTCATTAATGAAGACACAATTACTTTATCATACATACTAGGATCAAAGAAATTCTCTGAAAAATCAGTTCTCAGTGTATAGAGTCAATACAGAAATTAGACCAAATGCGAACTGGAAAATTTTGCTTAAATAATGCCCTAGAGGTTAAAAAAACAATGAGTTAAAGTTACAGAGTGAGAAAATTAAAAAGACACACTAGAGGTCACTGTTGCTACTTCAGCTGAGGACTTATTCATATACGTTATACATATATATAGGTAGTCTGTATGCATATCAGAAAATGTCTAAAAAGATCATTTACCTTTATTGAATTTAAAAACAACAACATCATGGTATTGCCCCTCCCCCGGCTGTATGTGGACAGTTGGAAGTACAAAGATTAAATTAAAATAGAAAACTTAATTTGGAGGATTTAATGATCATATCAAATACTTCTTCTCTAAATAAAAATCTTGTATCTCCTTTGTGCATTTTGAAAAACACCTTTCAACTATTCTTTCACTGAATCTAAAAGTAAAAGTAACTGAAGACTGATGTTTATTCCGGGGAAATGATTCCATCTCTTACCACAGTGCAAAAATGTAAGATTGTTACATATGGACGATATGAAACCCATTTTTAAACTGCATAGAGAAAAAGTCTGTGAAAAATCTTGGAACAGGCCACTGGAATTGTAGGTAAAAAGTTCCAATTCCACATATATAAAATGAAATAATTTTAGGAAAACAACCTGTGTCCCAGGTGGGCCATTGTGAATGCAATCAGTAATAGGAACAACTCCCTTATTTGCAGCCCCTGGAGGAGATTGGGGATCTGCCTCCCACCAAGACTTTTGGTGCTCAATAAGTGCATATTGTTGATAGAGAGAATGGGTTGGTGCATCCCAGAAGCCCAAAGCCTGGCTTCTGAGTGCGTTAACAGAAAAACTAAAGGCCGAGTGGTCTGTCCCAAGTGGAGTACCTACCCTGTTGCTGCCAAGGAAGGGGTTCATTCAGGATTCTTCTTAGAGCGTCAGTCTTCCCTGGGTGTACTGGTAATAGCAGTGTCCGCCTGGAGGCATGTGGGCATATTCATCTCTAGGCCTTGAAATAACATTTTCGGAAAGATGCCCACCCCAGTTCCCTTGATTTCTGCTCTTTGCCTCTGCTCCTTGCCTAAGGCAAGGCCTACCGAAAAAGGAACAGGAGGAAGAGGGGAACACGCTGCAATGTCTCTGCTGAACCTCTCCTCTGCTCTCCATTGCATTATCTGCTCTGTCCTGTGGCTCAGAGTCCTGGGAGCAATTACAGTTCAAAGACCTGGATAATAACTTCTTAGTAACGAGGCGCTTTCTACAGGGTTCATGGGTGTGAGTAAATAGATTTTGAATTTGAGTATTTTAGTAGAGGATTCCATATTATTAATAGTATTTTCCAAGTGTCCTTTGCTAAACCAGTGGTGGTGGTGAGAGGGAAGATTTGGAGGCTCACAACCTCAGTGTGAATCAAAAGTAAGGGACTGAGCAAAAATGAAAACAGAAAGAGAGGAAGAGCTCTTGGACTCAGACAACAGTGTGGCGATTGCGGGGAAGGGTGGTGGAGATGGAGGAGGGCGGAAGGGGGATAAATAGTGATGGAAATAAACAGATAGATGATAGATAGATGATAGATAGATGATGATAGATAGATGATAGATAGATAGATAGATAGATAGATACATAGATGATAGATAGATGATAGATAGATAGATAGATAGATAGATAGATAGATAGATAGATAGATAGATAGATAGATGATAGATAGATAGATAAATAGCTATTACAAGTTTTTGGTAAAAAACAAAAAGTATATACGTCATCATGTGCTGGTTCAGCATGGAGGAGAAAGCCATGGACCCTCACCTGCCCAGTCGGGGTGAATTTGGGCACCTTCCTGACATTTCTAAGCCTAATTTTTCACTTGTAACATGGAAATCATAGTTTCTTCTTTCCAGGCAGGATTACATAGATTAACCGTTGTAAAGTGCTAGGCACAGGGCTTGGCCCAGGGTAAGCGTTCGGTAAACGTTAGTTGTCATGCAGGCGTTCATTGAGCTCCTTTGCACCTATCAAGGAGGGACAGAAGCTGTGTTTACATCCACAAGCAGGTTTGAATCAGCAACAGTGTAACAAAACAACAGTGGAATTCAACAGCTCCTTGTTTGGGGGGAGGAAGAAAAACCAGGTTTTAATTAACAGTTGTGTTTTTGTTTTTCAAACAGTTTTGAGTATACAAACTCAAACTTGGGCTGTAAGGAAAACAGAACACTTTATTATGATAACACTACTATTACCATTTTTTGAAGGGGGTTAACAAAATTATGTATATTTTGTTAGCCAAAAAAAAGACATGCAATGTGTTTATGTTTTGCACAGTGTAACTATTTTTTGAAAATGCCCTATAATCCACAAGCTGGATGAAGGAGAGGGGCTCATTGAAGTCAGCTGTACTCAAGAGCAGCTCCACTGTTCTCACAAGGTTGAAAACCACTGCCCTCACTAGTTCTGGTTGCAATTAGAATATGAAATACATTTTGTTTTAAATGGAAGCTTTTCTAATGAAATTTGGAACCCAGCGTCATTTCCCTTCCTTTGCTCACTACAAAAAGAGGATTTGAGGGCAGACAATAAAGAAAATGGCAGGGAACTATTAGGTGACCTGGGGGCAAGTCTCTTCAGTGGTTCAGTCTTTGTATGGATGCGAGCAAAAAGCTATGTCAAGCAAAAAAGTGGAATGGAGATTTGGCAATTCTATGGTTATTTTGAATAATGAATATTTGATCAAATTGAATGAATAATTATTACCAAATTTTCTAACTAACCAAGTAATTGCTAAGTCTTCAGTGTAGTCTTACTTAAGAAGGACTGCTGGGGCAGGGAAATGAAGAGTTTCCTCTTTATTCGGGTGTACAGCGAGAATTTATAAAGTGAAGAGCTAAGAGCAGTTCAGCCGAGAAATGATCCAGGAGTGGAAAAAGTCATACTTTCATCTCTGCTCTTCCCGTAACAGAAGGCCTGGAACTGCCTTTTAGACTAGATTCAAAACCGTTTCTAAAACCCTTGTTCTCAGCCTCACCCTGGAACCTCGCTTCTTAGTTGCCTTTATTTTATTAACATTCCGGGTCAGCAAAGCAGGGCTTGGGTAGAAATACAGCAAGATGTCTACCACCTAGAGGAAAAAAAAAATCCCAGGATCTTCCCCAAATGCTTCCAAATGGATAAAAATAAATCTCCTCACTCAGGGAAGCTGCTCTGCCCGCCAGTCTGCAGTTGTCTGGCTGTGGGGTATCCATTGAGGGCCATGGGGAGCCAGGGTGGTTGTGTTTGCCTCACACAAAAGGTAGAAGTTGCACAACCTTAGCTGAGGAAGCAGGGAGAGGTCCCACTTGAAGCGGCAGCTGCCCTGTGAATGCCTCCAAGTACTTGTTTTTTCCCGTTGTTGGCGCTGTGTTACCACATTAGGGACTCTTAACACCACAGTTGGACTTGAAGGATGAATAGAATGTCACAGCTCTCAGGTGCCCCTGCGAAGAAGACGCCAAATGGGGAGAGTGCGGTGAGCCAGAGGGAATGTGCGGAGAGCTTCTCTACGTGGGCTGGGGCTGAACAACAGTGAGCAGGCGCGGGAGGAAAAGGGACTGAAGAGTTGACACCCACTGCCTCCCTTAGCCTTGCTCCCTGATTTATCCTGTGCCTCCACTGTGGGATTTAGTGCGAGATGGCTGTGCTTTGTCCAGAGGCCCCGATTCCTCAGTTGGCTCTGCCACTTTCTGCTTCATGAGTTCAAACAAGTCACTTCTCTCCAGACATTTGAGCGTTTCAGCGTCACAAGGAAAATTGACTCAAATGTCCTCTTGGGTCTTGGGATGAGGAATTGAGATCCTGGACCTTCAGCACAATGCTGCAGGCTCAGGGCAAAACCTTTCACCTAAGATGCGTGGCAAGACCTTTTCCACTGCTTCTCACTATTCCGGCCACTGCTGTTGTCATCAGAATCCCCCTGGAGCCTGTTGTGAAAGGCACCAGGGCCCTGGGCCCCAAGTCAGCATCTTTGGGCATGGAGCCTAGGCATTCGCATTGTAGCTGGCTCCCTGATTACATTTTTTATTTTGTGCATGATTGCGCAAGAAATATCGCCAGTCTTAGTAAGGGCTAAGCTCTTAGCTGAGCACAGCCCTCTGTCAATGGCTTATGGATTGAGCAGTACCAGGTTCCACTTATGTTAACAGAATCAGAAGAGAGCTGTTTAGTTCACGATTTACTTGGCAAATCTGTTTTGAGAGAGTGGGGTAAAGAGTGTTAGGGATATTGAGGAATTTTATGCAACTGAGTGAGACATAGGAACAACATTCGATCTCGGCCACATCTGCCGCAGTGTGGATTCCCTCGCTTCTGCTAATCACACGTTTAATTAGAAGCACATCGCCACAACCAGTGAAACAATATGGTAAGGCAGGTTGCTGTCAGCTTGTTCTTCTCTAAGCTACTCCATACCTTCTGAACTATTGCTTTGAAAGGATTATTTTTAAGTAGTAAGTTAACTGCTTTCGCTGCCGTGGTTCTTGCGATTACTGGAAACACTGGACTTTCCACTACCTTGCCATTGTTAAAATCCTCACATAAGCACTTGGACTCCATAATTATGTGTGCCAAAGGGCACAAAGGAAGTTATGTCAAATGTTAAATATCTAAATTGCTTACTTTATATTTTTGCACCATGTGTAATATATATATATATGTATAAAAGGAATAAAGTTTTAAAATAAATATATATCTCAATTAAGGAAAAAGCAGAATGCAGAGAAATGTCTTTGTATGAATGCTGAATGAGGCAGGGCAAGGGGATATTTATAGTTCTGCACATGCCCTAATACTTACTGCACTAAGCAGTCCTCCGTTCCTCCCACTGGCTTGAGAGGCGCTGGAAACCAATAAACCACGTCCAAGCTGGGAGTGAAGTCCAGGCCCCAGGTAGCAGACCTGCGATGCACTGGCCAGCGAGCTTCACTGACGTGAAATGAAAACAACTTTTCAGAAGCATGTTAGGTTCACGCCGGACTCTCCACTCTGATCGTCTCGTTCCATTCTTCATTTTATTGGTGAAAGAAATAGATTAATGAGAGCCCAAAGCCCCCTAGAAAGAAAACCTTCCTTATAAGGCGTGTCTGAGGACACATTTTTTTAAAATTACTTACTCTGCCCTTGTTTTGCCAAGTAAAGTAACATTTCGACCACTTGTATTTGAAAAATTCTTAACCCGGGTCAGCGTGGCCTACTAGATTAAATCTGAAGGGGAAAAAATGAGAATGAAATGAAGATGACGATGATGACGATGATAGTGATGCTTGCGGGTAAGTTACAGATCGCCTTGCCCTTGGTTTCACTGTGTACACAACAGGGGATTTGGAGCCAAACCTCTCTGACCCACCTCAGATCAACAAGAAAAAGAATCGGCCCCAAATGGCATTTGCAAATAGTGCACCACATGAAAGATACATGTGTCTGAGGAGAATTTTAATGTTCAACTTCTAAATATATCAGATATATTCTTTCAAATGTCTCAGAACAATAAGAGAAGCCTCACCGGGAAGGGTAATCAGAATCATAGCATGGTCTGTGTTAGTACAGAAGGGACCTCAGAACTCAGCTTGTCACATGGTGACATCATCTTACAGATGAGTAAACTGGAGCCTGTAAAGGTGGTTTTCATGATTTCAAAAAACCTGCCCCCATTAGTCTTTTAGTGTAATGGAGTAAATGATGCTGGGGTGGCTTCGGGGGGAAATACCAAGGTTTGGAAACTCCTTAGCTGCCCAAAGTTGGAACAAGAGCCTGGCTTTCCACATTCCCAGGCTAGAGGGCTGCATTTGAAAGGATGGCCGGCTTGATTTTTTAAAATTCCATTTTGTCAACCAATTGGGGGATAATTTTGCTTGGATGGTCAGTGGAGATGTAGTAAAATGTTGTTTCTGACCAAATGTTCCTGCCCTCAATGAGGCTATAGTATATTGTGTTCCTGCCCTAAGCAAGTTTTCTCCCCAACAAATTTTCTCCCCAACAAACTTTTGAACTTTACCACCTTTAACCCCCAAGGTGCTTCTCAGAGGCTGTCGCTACCATTAATCCAAGCTTTCAGCAAAATAATCCCCCATTTGACTGATAACAGGGTTGCAACACTGGATCCTGCCTGTCACTCTCCCCCAAGGCCATCACAATGCCAGTCTCCTGTCTGTTGAATTGAGAACCCCTGGTATAGACAAATCTTCAATGTCACAGTAGTTCAGAATAAGAGGACAGACTAAATCAGATCTAGCTCCACTGGTTACCATAAATAATTGGGGCACAGGCTCCATAGGTGAAGAGCCCCCCCCACCATGGATTCTGTTCTTGCATCTTATTAGCAGTGTTCTTTTTTAGGCATTTGGATGAGTGCATTTAGAGCCATCAGGTGTCTGTCACCTCCATTCCCACAGGAAATGGGGAGGAGGGCTGATCCTGACGGTTAAAGAGCACCTAGAGCCAACAGGCATAAAGATATGGTCTATAGCAGTGATGTTCAACCTTTTTCATCTCATGGCACACATAAACTAATTACTAAAATTCTGTGGCACACCAAAAAATAGATTTTTTGCTGATCTGACAAAAAAATAAGTATAATTTTGATTCATGCACACCGGATAACTATTGTTGTGTTGACTATTGTCATTTTTTTATTTGACAGTCTAAGGGAAAAGAGGTCAGTGCCCATGACTAAACATTCAGGTACTGCATGTTTTAAAAATTCTTGTGGCACACAGGTTGAAAATTGCTGGTCTATAGCCTTTTAACGTCAGACCCCCATATTGGGCTGCATCAAGGCATGCCACAAGAAGCAGTCTCGGCCAAGCATCAGGAAAGCCAGGGAAGCCACAGAAAGGGCAGGCCATGAGGCTGAAAACTGGCCCAAAGGGAAGGCAGGTTGCTCTGCCAGGCAGGGGCGCGCGAGCTCTCAGTAGGATGACAGCTTTTCCCTGTGATTTGGTGAGTCGAGGTGCTGTACACCTAAGGCTCTCCCACTAAGCTGCCTCCCAGCAAATGCAAAACCACACTGTCACACAGACACCCCGGCAGAAGGAAATCAATTAAGACCCTGAGCTGACATTCCTTCTGAGCTCACGCCACCCTCCAGCTAGGGCCACACATCACTCGGAGCGAGAGCAGACACAGCTGTGGGAGCTGTCTAGACCTGCTGTGATTAAGAAGGACTCTGCTGCCTTAATGTGCAGTGTGTTTTCTTATGTCAGTATTGTCTCCTAACTTTAACAGGACTGAATTGTCAAAGGATTTTTTTGTTTTGTTTCTTTTTTTTTTTTTTGCCTTGCCTAGGAAATGACACAAGTCCTCTCCTTTTCTGGTTTCCATTATATTCCATTGTATGGCCATGCACAGTCAACATTTTTTTAAGTTTGCGTGTTTTCCATCTAATACCATGAAATAACTAGAATGCACAAACATATGTTTAGGCACTTTGGAAAACATTTTTTAAATTAACATGCCTTATGTCAATCACAGGCGTGCGGTCCAGCACTGAAGATGCATATGCAACGGAGCATGTGGATTGTGTATTGGGAGGAAAGCACCCCTGTAGTTTGAGCATGCTCCACGGACCCTTTTCAAAGGAAAACATCTCTACCATTAAAATAGCATTTTTATTTTGTCAAGACACTAAAAGCAATTAGAAGCCAGTGTTGATTGATCACTTGCCAATTTTCAATTTTTAAATAAAAGCTGCCTTGGACTTAGGATGTGTGAGCTGCCCAAACGTCCATAGTCACTTTATTTGCATTCTATGTGCATTCAAAATAACTACTTTCTCCCTTTTAAAAAATGATTGAAGAAACATTTGCTCTCGTGTTGAAAAATATTACAGCCCAGAACAATCTGTTATAGCTGAATTATGGTCCTCTGGATATAATGGTTCTTAATGAAAATTGTGAGAAATTTTCTGCTCTAAGAGCCTCAAGGGGGTTGGGTGTGGAGGGCATGGGAAGCCCGTGCAGCAATAACAGCTCTCATCTGAGAGGCGATGACATACGCTTGTTCTCTAGGCCTCAGAGTTTGCTCCTTAATTATTTTAGATATTTTGTTTGTATTAATTGTTTTGGATGTTCTCCCTCTCTCCAAAATACGAAGAAAGTCAGTTTTGCACTAAATACACTATGTTGCAAAAAAGATAAGGCCATGGCAACCTTCCAACCATAGGGACTGAGCCACTTAGAGCTGAACTGCTCAAAGCTTATCATTGTTTCTCATTATCAACATCATTTTTAAAGTTTGCAAGTGTGAGCATCCATTAAATGGCCAAGATTCTATCTGTTTCATTACGGTTTGAAGAGTTGTGGAATTTGTAGGGGTGGTAAGCAAATACTGCTTTGTCAAAGGCATCGGATGAATTGTTTCCCTCTAAGGCATGCTTCTCAATAAGCGGTTCCTCTGCGTAAGCTAGAACTCTTATTTCTACTTGATTTTATTGATAGCATATAGTTGTCTAGATGAATTCTTGAGTCAGTATAAAACCGTTAGGAACTCTGTTCACAACACATCTTGTGTCTAAAGGCCATGATAATGATTGGAGATTCAAAGAGGAATGAAAAGGCCCCTCTCTCAAAGACTTACTGTCTAGAAAAGCAAACAGATATATACAACAAGGAAATGCCATACGGCGCAATGCATATAAAGTCTCATTTCTATCTGTGCAAAAATCACCCAAAGGATGGAGTGACTAATTTTTACTTTTTCTGGAGAAGTCAAGGAAGAGGTAAACCTAAGCAAGATCTTAAAATATGGATAGCAGCATGCTAGGGTCAAGAGAGGATGGTGACCTGTACATGGAGAATAATATTTAGAAGAGCATGGAAGAGTAAGTCATGGGTGACTTTGACCCTTAGCAAAGAACCATAATGCAATATTTAAGGAAGGCTGGTATACATGGATGTATTAGAGGTACTCTTAAAATTGTTTTCAATTGTTTATCACTAGAAATGATAATTTTTCCAAACAATAATCAGAGTCTGCCTGCAGATTCCACTTTGTTCCAGAAATGGGGAAGAGGCCTGGTTAATCATGCACCAGTGCACTTGGCAGATTCCTGGGAAAAAGTGGTAACTACCTGGAGGTTTCATGAGAGCAGCCCAGAAATTATAGTCAACAGAGTTGGGCCAGAACTGGCCTGGGCCAAAACAACCAGCTGGAAAGGGGAAAATTCAGTAAATCATTCAGCTTTTCAGCCTATACGATACCACCTCCTACTATTTCCAAACCTACGAGAAACTTATGCATACACACAAAAACACACCGGAACAATTTGAGGAGTACTTTCATAGAAATGATCGGATATTTTGACTGTAGGTGCCCTGTTTAAGATGATCTCAATACTGAAGGAACCCATTCATCCCAAGAGCAAGCACTTGCTTCAGATATGTTCTGAAATGCCAGCATTTGTTAAAGGAGGATTTGCTTCTGGATATTTCTCACATTTCTGCCCTCACTATCTCTGCTGTTTTCCTGGAGATTTTAGCCTTTTACAATAAAATCATTATCTGAAAATAAGGCTAGGTATACCTAGCTCTGTCCCAGGCACTATGGTGTGCTTTATATACCTTACCTGATTTAATCCTCACAACCACCTGCAGGTTAATACTGGCATTTCCCCAATTTTCAGATAAAGAAACAGAAGCAGAGAAGTTAAAAGACTTGCCCAAGGTCACATGGCTAGTAAATGCTTAGACAAGGTTCAACCCTGATTCCTTATCCAAATGATCTTAGCCACTTTCCATGTCTGATTCATTTGGATTTGCAGATGAATTAGGTTTCCTTGTACACAAGACTACATTTCATTTATTATTGCCAATTATTACTGTCATTTTACAACCTCAAAGTTCAAATCTGTAGTCACGTGATCCCCTGCAAACACAGGATGATGAGATCATGCTTGCCCAGTCTGGTGATTTACACTGAGATCCAGTTAAATTGCATGAATTGTCAAGGCTAAAACTAGGACTTACACCTTACCTAACACCTGCCTTTCTCTGCTGAAATATATTATAATTAGCTGTTCTTCCTGGGAGAGACTGTAAAGCTAAATGCAATTAAACTGAAAGAGAGACAGCAGATTTTATAGCAAAAAAAAAAAGCAAAGTTATTTGGAAAGCCAGCTAGATGGATGCGTATTCAAAGGCAGTAATTTCAGAGGCAAAGCAGACCTCCCTTATTTTGCAGTAATGTACTGAATGACAACTAGCATAGACTTTTGCACATGTTTGAAACTCTATCTTTTGTTCACTGATGCTCACAAAATGGTTTTGGTTGAATTAGGACATTTACAGAAAAACCATTCTCTGGCTATGGTTGCACATTGGTCAAAGACCACAACAAGCAGGTGATCTGTGTCATACAGTCCATCATCCTTAATAGCCAAACAGTCCAGTGGACAGACCACCAGGGTGCCAGGTGTGAGTGCTGGATGCTCAGAGACGCTCCTGTGCTGGCTACGGGTGTGCCATGTGGGACCAGTTGCTCTGCTTCCCTTGGTCCAGAAATGCTAGTGCTGATGCCTACGCTGCCTCCTTCAGGAGAACGTGGTGAGGCTCTGAAAGGGCTACGAACAGATTGGCTGTTTTATTGATATTTGGCTAACGAAACACCTCTAATACCACTATTTGTAGAATTAAGTTCGTAAGTGGTTACAGAGCACTAGCCCCTGAGCAAAATTCTAGGGGAAGATCCAATTACTTAGGACAACGACTCAACACCTTCCTAAGTCTGCATGGAGACCACAAAACAAACACACACAAAAATGGTCTAGTCACTAAAAATTGAAACGATTTGTAAGTGCATCAGAGAAGATCAAACTTCAGTTGGAGGGAAAAAAGGAGTCAAGAGAGCTATGTACCACAAAAGATTATACATGGGGCAAAACTAGCCTTCAGGAGAAGATAGGAAGAAAAATTAAAGCTAAGTGTTGGCTTCACGCTAGGACATACCAGCCCGAGATACTCAGGGTTTTATTGAACAGCGCCAGGCTGCTCTAATTTAGCAGTGTTTGTTTGGAAAGGTTCGCTGCTCCGGTGCTTTTTCCAATGCGCCACGTTTGCCGGGGTCTTTTTGGCGGCACCTGGAAGCCCACTGTGGACTGACGGGTGGCCGGGCGTGGGAAAGCACGCGAGTCATTTGTTTGTGCTGTGGGCTTATTTCTTTGCACTTTCTCTGCCCCTTCTAATTGAAATAGTAAACATTACTGCACTCACACTTAAATAGTCCCCAGACATCAGGGTGCTATAAATTAATAATTAGCAATATATCCTCACATCACATCTTTCAAATGCAAAGCCAGTTTGGAATGAGAACCAGAGAAATGTAAAAGGCAACCTGACATCGAACGTGAAGCCAAATAAACTCTCAGAAAGCAAAGGCAACATGGCAAGCAGAAAAAAAGGAAAGAGAATTTGGGAAGATCATCTTCCTAGGGCGCACTGAGTCCCCAGTGCTCGATCTTTCCGAGTTAGCAAAGCTCGGTCTCTTCCAGGCGCTCTGAACCAGGCCGCCTCCGGGACGGCAGGCCCGGTTAGTGAAGCCTGGACGTGCGCTCCCAAACGGACCTGGCGAACGGGAGACGTCAGCCATTGCGTGATGGGCAATCATCAATCACCCACTGTCAGTTATTCCTGTCCCAGGGAGTAAGCCTTTATTTAAAGCATAAAGCAAGAATGTTGCCAGACCACAGGAACAAGCCCTGAGCTGTTTGCAGGTGCTGCTAGTCACAGCTGCCAATTAAACCCCTGACATTTCCATATTGGCCATGAGGCATAACATATGCTTTTGACATACCAATTCTTTAAAAAAAAAAAATCATCAATCTCAGATTATCAATACATATGTCTTTTCCTTTTCCCATTTTTGCAACATTAGGCTTTTGAAAACAGCCTATTTTAGAAATAGAGGAAGGAGAAACAGAAAACTCTGGTGAACTGAACTATTAAGATACTCACATAACCTTCTTTGCTGTAACTGGGAAAGTGGCCGGAATTTCAGATGTGGAAACAACTCTTCCCTGATGCTTACTCTATACAGCGGTCTCCTTTCAGGATTTCAACTTTTAAAAATACTTCTACCTTTGTTTCTTAATTTTTTTTCCTTAGTTTTTGATAACCAAATTCTACTGCTCGCCTGATGCAATCCAGTACTATTAAAATTAGGTATTAAAATTTTGACCACATAACTTCATTCCAGTCCCTTCACTGGGATTCAAGCATAAGTGTGCCTTGTGTTTGAAGAGTTTCATGAAATTTGCCAGAGACTTTTTATTTGGTCTCAAATGTAAGTCCACGGAAGGATGTGTACCTCTGCAGAGTTTATATGATGCCTCTACTTTCCCGAATTTCCAGGTTTGAGGATTAAAGCACCCAGCCACTCTTGACGGAATACAGATATGTGGGTGTGTGCATCTGTAAATACTATAAGCAGGCAGCGGAAAAAAGGGAAATATCTATAGACAGCTTTCAGGAATTTTTCACAATTTTTAACTGATTTTCCAATTTTTCTAGATATGGGAAGCTCTTGGTAAGAAATGAGTTGTAGTGACAATCATGGAAATTTTAACTACATTATTTTTTCCAATTAAGTGTGAAGAAAACAAAGACATGTTATGTGCGGTTTTATATTGTTTCGCCAAGAATTAGATCAAAATTGTCTGTGATTGTAAGTATCAGTCTTTGTTTCCTGAGTCAAGCAACACTTTGATCTGAGACTTCCACCCTCCTTCTTTTCCTTCTGTTCATCTGGCTGAGCTAAACACTTACATCCATGTTCTTTGAAATCCCTGATTCCCACTGATTTCAGGGACATCTGTTGGGGAAAGCAACGTTGACAAAGCCAGGATCTCCTTCACATAAACTTAGCTGATGACCCTAGCAGGTGACTCTCTCTCTTTTCACGGTGATAATTTTACATTATTTTCTCCTGAGAAGGGAAAAAAAAAATGCCGTCCTCTCTGAGAAAAGTTCAGCCAATTTCCATTTTAGAAAAGGAGAGAAAATTTGTTACTTCCATCTACATAATGAAGGGCTACCTGCAAGAGCTAACTTTTAGTAAAAAAGATGCTTTTCCTCTGCACAGTAATTTTATAATAAAAGCTGCCCTACCAACATACTGAATGGCGAAGATCTTAACAAGAGTATATGTGTTAACATTATATCAAGAATATATGTGTGTTTGAAATGAAGAAAAGAAAATTTGATGGCCTACAGCAGCCTTGAGCCCTTGGGATCCATGAACACTCATCACTTAGCAGAACTGAGGATGTGCCCTTCTGTGCGGCATCAGCTTTGGGCTGCTCATTTGGGACCATGTCTGTCCACAGGCTTTGAGATGAGAAGGAAGGGCTGGCCTTGCCTCAATAATGCTATTCAACTAGCACCATATGGGCCATTTATCTCCACTTGATACCAGGTCTTCCATGTGCCTCTGGTTGTCATAATAATGATAATAGTAATGATGGCAGTGATAATAATAAAGATGATGCTGCTGAGAATGCCAGCAACCGTAACAGAAGGAAGCTTTGTGTAGTAGTTGAGAGAGCACAAATTTATAGCTACACAGACTAGGTTTTAATCCTGGCTTTGCCACTTATTAGCTGTGTAACCCTGGTCAAATTACTCAACCCTTCTGGGCTTCAGTTGCTTCCTCTGTAAAATGGGGATGTAATAGCAGCTATCTTATTGGTACATTGAATGCTTCGAGCAGTCCCTGGCATGTGCTATAGGAAGTGTCACTGGAGCATTAAGTAAAATAAAAGAGGTTTCCTAGAACATAAGCATAGACTCATTCCATCGTTAGTCTCATTTTTTGATGGGGAAACTGAGGCTGTGTGAGGTTAAGTTATTCTCTCCAGGCTGCCAGCCAATAATTTGTCAAATTTTACCCTAGGTTGGTGGGCCTTCAAGACCCATGGTCTTTCCATCTATCTTCTCAGTCTTCCTATCATAAATGTCATTTCACAACTATGCACCATAGGCCAATACAGAGAAGGCAAGGCGTTGAAGAAAATAGAGACTGTATCAGAAACTTTGGAAAAAATGAGAATTCCAGAGTGTCAGGGCAACAGAAATCATCTAAGGACAGGGGAGGACCGACATTTTCTTAAGGTCAGGGGGCCAGGTAGTCCCACACATACTGCTCCTGAATGAATGAGTTCATTCTGTTATTCAACAGATATGTATGTCCCTCATCTTTCTGCATAAGGAACAGCAACCTCATGTGTAGTCACTTAATAAGTAAGAGGAGAGTGTGTTTTATGTAATTCTGTCAAAGAAAGAGGCCCGCAATAACCCTAAAAAAAGATATGAATGAGAAAATGCCAGTATTTCCCTGGCAATCGAGTTCCCATTTGATAAATCCTGAGGATTTGTCTTCTCCCCTGCCTCAATGTCTTAAGACAGAGCAAGCTGGCTATGAAACAGTGCACGGCTGGCTGTCCCACGCCGGGTCTCATCTCCTGTAGTTGTCTTTATCAAGCCTAACTGGTGTTGTTTTTGGCACTCTTAACACTGTGATGTGATGTTTCAAATGTTTCCAAAACTGAGACACACAGTTCTTTCCTTTCCTTTCTGTCTACTAAGATTATTTCAGCTCCACACACGCAAAGCAGAGTATTATGCAAGAAATTAATCATATCAGAGCAAAGTAGCTACTGAAAAATTGCCAAACACCATAAACATTGGTCAAAATGGAGTTGGACCATTTGCACAGAGAATAATTGAAGCTGTGGATTCAGTTGGGGTAACTAAGCAACTTTTCATTATGAATTATAAAGCTCTTCAGACATAAAATGATATCTGAGAGGAGTGCATTACCTAAAAGGTTTCGATAAGCAATGAGAGGGGCTTTAAAATATGCAGCAGGGATCAATCATCCCGCTGTATGGCGTTACTTACACTTTGTGGCGTCACCTACATTCCTTGATAAACAATGTCGCATAACCTCTGAGCATTCCCATTATTTTCGTCAGCACCCAGACATAAGAAGTGACAAAAATGTCAGATGATGTTTTATTTACTAATATAAAACAAGTTCTCATGGAAGTAGACATTCTACGACCATGGAGGTTTATGACGCGCATTTCCCAGCACCAACGATGATTCACGTTGTCCAAGAATGATATAAAGCCTGCTCTTGGTGATGAATTTTAATTGGGAAATTACTCATCGTGGGCATGGATTTCTTTCACTTGGGAGATGACATGCCCTGCTTCTGTGGCTGAAGGACAGTTGAGTCTCCCTGAAAAACAGAAGTGGGTAGTTAAAACAGATCTTGGGACACCCAAAGGTAGAGAGGCCATCAAGTGATTGTGGTATCACCTGCCAAAGCAGGTAGTCTCATGTTTTTTATAGTCATCATTTTGCAGGAGGCATTTTCATGGGTTATATGAGAAGTCAAACCCAGCATTCTGATTCAGATGCAAGGCAGTTCTGTCTTCCTCTCTTCTGTGAATGAAAAACCACCAAAATGACATGGGAGCACCAGTTGATGGTGATGAAGAGTTCCCTTTGGAATTGGCTGTGGAGTTCCACCCAAGATGCAGCAGGATGGGATATTAAGCAGCAGAGAAGACAGAGCTTTGATATTTACAGATTCTCATTCTTCTGACAGAAGGGCACCTGGATAGTGGTCCATCAACATTGGTTAATGCTAGGTTCCAGAAAAAAGGAACTAGTGAAAAGTTAGGAAAAGTGGAGTTAAAGAGAGTGAGATGCATGGAGACTGGAAAGGTTAAAAAAAGGGGGGTTCGGGGAGGGATAGGGAAAAGCTGGATATATGAAACACAGATGCAGGCCCTCATGCCCTTTGCAAAAAGAAAATCACTTACCAATCTTTATGTGATTCAGGAAATACTTTGGTTTAGCAAGGTTTAAAATAATGCAATGAACCCGTCCAGTGCTGGTGCAGGTAACCGACCTCTCCTGACCAGGACCAAGAGGGCGGCTGCAGCCAGCCCCTTGGAACTGGATATGAAAACATCACTTTGCATCACGGCCGGCCTGCTTTGTGGAGGCGGTACAAAGCAGTCAATGCTCTATAGATATATAAATTGATTACTTTAATTACCAAAATCAATTTCCCAGAATAGAGTGGAATATAAGGAAATGCATCTCAAAAGGTCATTTAAAATTAGCCCAAAGGACCCCCCAGACCCTGTGTTCAGAGGAGCACCTTGCTGCACATGGAACCCCCTCTCTCCGGTACCTTCTCCTGTATAAGGTCTGTGGCTCAAAGCACCCAACTGGAACCTGGTAAAACAACAGCCAAATTGCATTGCTCCCTCTGCTCTCATGAATCTCTTAACAAGCTCACCTGATAGAATTTTTAGTACAGAACCAGGTGTGCTCCTGTAAGTAAAAGGGTCAGATCTATTCATATTTGTTTTTTTAATTAAATAGGTGTTATTTGAATTGTGGCTTTCCTTTGTCAACTGGTCTGCCGTGTATATTTTTGCATGTGCTGTATAAACACATGGACTAGCATCAGTTCACACATGATATACATTGCTACCCAACACAATTATTCACATATATGATATTTCTCACACAAATACAGAAAATTCCATGGGGATGTTTTGTTCTCTTAAAATCCTTTCAGATTGCTCGGATGGTTTGCTTTACATGTTTTCAACTTACCTAACGGCAAAACTCACTTCAGTCTACACTAGTCTAATTAATTTGGCAGGACTGGAAACTCGCCCTTCCTGCTCACAGTCAGCATGCATCTCTCCCGCACGCCCTGGGGGAGGGTGAAGCCCAGCGAGGCACTATTTACCAAACGCCTCAGTGCCAACGGCCCTTTTAGGCTGACTGGGCACCCGCCGTGGTGGCTGGGAGAAGACCTGGCTTTAGGGCAGCCGAAGAAAAATAACATTTTCTAGGACATCATCTGTTTATACAGGTCTTGAAGAGTTAAACGATGTCCATTTTCCCCTGCAGTTCTGCAGTGGGCTCTGAGGACTCCGATTTATCCCTACTGTGCTGAAATCTTTGCTAAAGAAATGACAGAGATACCATATTTTGCAAGACAAGCCCTCCGTCTGCAATGGTGAACAGGGGGGTAATTTCAAGTTTCATAAGGACTACCAATGTAACCAGAAACACATCATATATATTTTGTGGACGGGTGGGTTGAAAGGCAGAATTGATCAATGCAACCTGGGAGAAGGGCTTTCCTTTTTCCCTTAACTTTGAAAACTCCCCCAAGAGAGCAAACTTTGACTAGGGGGCAAGGATTCTTACAAGGTTGGTACAGGTGGGTAATTAAAAAAATAAGAGCGAATTTATCTGCATACATTATTTAAATACCGAAAGCATTTCTCTGCTTTAATGATAAATTACGATCAGTAAAATCTGTTGGCTGCCTTCAAGCTAACTAATGGATCGCTAATCAGCAGCCGTTGAATCATTTTAGCTGAGGGGGAATAAATATCTCCAAGGAAGCTGGCGAAAAATTTTTATTCTAAACATGTAAAGATGCTGACATATACACCTGCATTCCTGTACTACATGTATGTACAGAGATATGCACAAACATGTTTAAAACCTATTCTTCGACGCCTTCTGATCCACCCACCATGGCTCTATTCTCCCTGGTAAGTTGTATGGGAAAGATTGTTCCCCGAACTAATTAAGCCTTAAACCGATCACCTGATACATCTCGTTGTTAGCAATATATTTTTAATTGTTCATTTTACTCGAGCCCCATTTGAACACAACTCAATTTTCAATTTTATTAGAGAACAGAAAAGGCCTGGGGTCCAGTTCTGCTTTTTTTTTTTTTTTTTTTTTAGGAAAACGATAAAAAGCCGGCAAAATTTCATGAGATGTTAACCCTGTAATTAATTCCATGGATCAAGCAAGAATGAGTGCGTCCTGCTATTTGAGCAGGTATCTTCCTGCCAGGCAGTGGTTTTGCATCCCTTCCCCTCCAGAGGAAGCTCTTTCCGAGCTGTGTGGCCAGATACCCTGGCAACTGATGACGGGCTTTGAAGCAGCGTTCACAGCCCATTTGCTTTGATGACATTTGGAGGCTTTCCTCCCCTCATTCCAATTCTCTTGTGAGTAGGGTACACATGCCGTACAGCCTTTGAAAACTAATCAATACAGTGAGATCTGTCAGGCTGCAGCTGACTGGGATCACATCTTTAAACTCTTTTCCTAGCTGACTTGTTGTACACATTTTTAAGTTAAACCTTATGAAGGGAGTTGGGTAGGTTACCCTGACTGTATTCCGAGGCACACCAGTGTGACATGGCTCTTTCTTCTGTATTTTAACATCAAAAGCTCATAATCTGTGTGAGTTAACCTTCCATAAAACTAAAATTATATGGTCATCATACATAATCTGATGATTGATTACAGCTGTCAAAAAGGTCACCAATTGTGAATGTTTACTACAGTTGCACCATGAAAATTATTACATACTTTTAAAAAATCCATCTAGAGAAAATAGACAGCTTACATTCCTAGGTTACAGAACTGAAGCGTATATGTTTTCTTTGCGACTTTTAGCTCTCTTAAAATCAATGTTAAAACCCTTAGGTCTGATTTTTCATTTCAATGTCTTTGTGTAATGTGCCCCGACCATACCTCATCTAATTTAATAAGATGCAAGCTAAGGAAGTACTTAAGTTACTTATCAAGGGTTTCAGATGACACATTATTATTGTATTCGAAAGTCAATATTTTCTAATCATGTTAGTACAGGAACTGTTCCAGGCTTACAATTCTTAAATTGCAGAGATATTTAAGATTAATTAAACCTATCTCCCCTGGTCCTCTCGCTCCACCTCTGTGGAAGGAGTAAATCAATTACCTCCTCCTAAGCAAGCCTGGAGAGCCAGAGGCTCCAGTCCGAAAGCCACGAACATCTTTAAGCCAGTGTTTGCATCAGTGCCCCAGAGATGAGCTTTGCCATGTCTCCACGGTTTAAGGAATATTTGACTGTCCCAGAGCAAAGGTTGCTAATTTGCTTGACGTAGTTAGAGAGGTATGACCATTCTCAAAAATAGAACATGGACTCCAAATATCTTTTTTTTTTTTAAAAGTCAAGGAAAATGCTGAAAGAACATACGGCCTGACTTCTTTTTACTTTTTCTAGGACAACTGGTGGGTAAATTTGTGGCAAAGTAAGAGGCCACCTGCCCTTTCTCATTCGGGGAATACTAAGAACAGGTGACTGGGCCCACATCCCTGAAGGGCTTACCCTTCTACAGCGTGGTTCCACTGAACCCCTGACCTCTGACTTATACCCTGCAGTGGAGACAGCCAACGGTTCAAAGGTCAAGGTCCCTCTACTTTTATTCACATGCAAGAATGTACAGAGCTCACAACTTGACCGAGATCCAGTGATAAAAGTCTGAAGCCTTATTAACATGTATTGACTAGGAGAAAACTGGAACACAGCTGTGACTTACAGTAGTTGCTAGTTCAGTTCCCTTGGGGAGAAAGACCAGAGCATTAACCCAATATGCCACTCAGAAAATATTTACAGGTAGTTAGTGAAAATAGTAATGCTTCGCAAACTGAATATCTGCAGTATGAATCAATAGAGGCCAGCTAATTAGTTTATAAATGCATCGATTTTATTTTGAATATGTCCTTAAATAGAATCTGCAAGTAAGCATTCTGAAATGGGGCTCGCAAACTGAGAAGAGCGACAATCAGATTATTTTCAGCCACTCTCCAATCAATCCAGAAGAGTCAGGTAAAATGCTCTGATGCATACTCTATATAACCAGAATGACACATCTTATTAATATTCCAGTTACCATTGAACTATTAGCAAGGCCTGAGCCTGGTGTCTTAGGGCCTCATAGCAGTAATCCGGGAATCTCGTGCTGTCCACCGTATTCATTCAACTTAAAGTGAGACAATTTCCCCCTTTCAAGCATTTTTATTAAACATTATTTTAGGCATGGATTTCACATCCTAATTGATTTAGGTGGACTCTTAGAAAGAGTTGCTAACTCCCTTTGTTCTTTTCTTCACTGGAAGAAGTCGGCAGCTGTGATCTTATTTATACATTTAAATGCCAAATTTTAGCACAGTGAATCATTATTAAAATAATACTTATTCATGTTCATTAAAAGCCTCTATTCACACTGTAAAAGCCAGGAATCTAATAATTTAATAAACTGGTCTAGAGTAAGAATGGGCCAGAATTGTCAGCCTCATCTTAGAACACATAAAAATGATAAAATCATAAACATTAAAGTGACTTTAGAAAAGCACTGAGTTGTTTCCAGTTTTCTGAATGTTTTCTCAACCTAAAACGTGCCTCTTTTTTACTTTTAAGCTCATATAGGAATACACCCAGCCAGTATCATAGATCAAATGCAGTTCCATAAGGTAAACACTTATGGAAAGACTAGTAGTTAAAAAAGTCAAAGTTGCCATCATACTCATGTATGTGTAGTGACCTTTTAGGAACCTTGCTTTATCTTAAATTAAATTCAGTTAAATAAGTTTGTGTGATGATATAGTGTAGACCCACCTCTACTATCTTATCTTATGTAGCTGCTGTGAATATCATGAATATCTGAATATGTTACTCAATACTGGTGCCTTGGCACAACTTGGGAGAAGTGGAGATAGAAAGAGGTGGATGGATTTGAGATATGTTTTGGGGGTAAAGTCTAAAAAATTAATGAGTTGAACTGGGTATATATGTAAAGTGGAGGAATCTTGTAGCTTGAGAAATTGAGTCGATGGTTCTTTCCAAAGATGGAAAGGAGGTTGAGTTTAGGGGATGTTGATATTAAAAAGAGTTCTGCAGAATGACAAATGTCAGAGGGGACGGGGTGAAAGCCAAGGAAGGGGGGGAGCTGGGTGGAGGTGGTAAAAAGGGGGGGGCAATGGGGGACATCACCAATAGTGTCAACAATAAAACTTTAAATTAAAAAAAAAAGTTCTCTTTGGATGTGGTAAGTTTGAGATCCTCAAGTGGAGATGTCAAGGGTACAGTTGAATATTTGGATCTGAAGCTCAGATCTTAATTAAACATGTCAACTTAAGCACTGTCAGCATATAGATGGTATTTGAAACTGGAAATGAAAAGGATCACCCAAGGCATGAGTATAGAGAGAAGAGAGAGACAAAAACTGAACCCTGCAGAATCAACATTTGAGAGATAGGTAGTATGTAGTAGGCTTTGTGCAGGAGTCAGTGACCATGCTCCAGAAGATTCTACCAAATGATCCAAGATGAGGTGTGAAAGGCATTCCCTTTCTTATACCCTAATAAACGGTGCCAAAGTGAGATGTTTGTTTTCAAAGGATTGCTTCATTGTTCTTGGGTTTTTAATTAAACTTTAGAAACAAACAAAAAAGAGGCCAAGGGACATGCTATCCACAATCCTAAATCAGGGCATTTGCAGGTGGTGTTCCTCAGAAAGCCATATGTGTCACTCCCTCATGTGCTCCTGGTGCCTAAGCAAATGCCATTCATTCAGTGAGGACCTTGCTGGCCACCTTATTTAAAATAGTAACACTAATCCCATTTCTGTCACTACCTATCCCCCTTCCTCTGCTTTATTTTTCTCCATAGAACTTACCACTTTGTGATATCTTTACCTGTTTACTTGTTTATTTTCTCCTTTCATTAGAACATAAGACCTACAAAGACAAGAATTTTGTTTTGTTTCGTTGCACGACACCCCCCAAAATAGTTGATACATACTAGGTGCTCAACAGATTCCTTCAAAAAATGAATGAACAAGCAAATGAACCACAAAGGAGATAAGAGGGAGCATCCAAAGAAGTAGGAGGGAAACCTGGAGGTATCTTAGAAGACAAAAGAAAAAAATGTTTGAAAATGCAGTGTGGTCAAATACTGAATGCTGCTGACGGGTCCAGGGAGATGATAAAGAAAAAAACGCACCAGATTTGGCATCATGAGAATCACTGCTGACTTTGAAAAGAGCAGTTTCAGTGTAGTGATGGGGCCAGGAGTCAGAATAATTAGGCTGAGGAGACCCTAGGAGGTGAGGAAGTGGTAATAGTGTCAGTAGATAACTAATTTGAGAAGTCTTGCTGCAAAGAAAGGTATTGACATAAAGCAGTTAATAAAGAGGACTACGAGATCAAAGTAGGGAGCATTATTAATTTTTGGATTTTTTAAGCCGTGTATTGGTTTGCTATCTCCTGTGACAACAAACAAACATAAAACCTGAGTGACACATGACAACACACACTTTTTTCTCCCCTCTCTGGAGTGGTTAACTAGGTGGTTTTGCTGCATATCTGGATTTTGGCTGGTTGTGGGCTGATCTAGGCTGGTCTCAGCTGGGGTGACTCAAGTATGTGTCTCAAGTATGTGACTAAAGTAGGAGACTCAAGTACGTGTCTCTCATCCTCCAGCTAATCCAGGCATGTTCTCATCGCGATGGCTGCTGCACTGTCACTTTGTCTTCATTCCATTGACCGACTTAAGTCAAGAGGCCAGCTAGATTCAAAGGGGAGATATTCCAGTTACTATTATGAATCAAATGACCCCAAAATGTAGTGGCATAAAATCACCATGTTACTATCCTTACATTTCCTTACAGGGCCCGGGGGGTTGGCTTGCCTCCCCTCCATGACACCTGCAGCCTCAGGTGGTAAGATGCACAGGTTAGGGGCTGGAGTCCCCTGGAGGCATCTTGACTTGTGCTTGACAGTGATGTTGGCTGTCAACCAGGACTGCAGCTGAGCTGCTGGCGGGACCACTGCACGCGACAAAATCCTTAGATTTCTTCATGGCAGCTCAGCGCCCTGGAGGCCGGTGTCCCAGTGCACGCGGCAGAAGCTATGTCTCCTTTTATTACCTAGTCTCAGAAGCCATGCGGTGTCACTTCTGACACATTCCATTGGTTACGAACCAATTCTCCAGTCTTCCCTGGATTCGAGGAGAGAGGAATTACATTCCATAGCTTGCTGGGGGAGTGATACGCTTAGGAGGCGGGTGCGGGACATTTCTGAGTGTGGGAGTGGGAAGAAGGGAGAAGCAGAAGTTTACTTGCTTATAGCTCCTTGGGAAATGTAAGCCTAGTTGTAATTCACTGGCTGTTGCTTGTCCGCCTACTCTCTCTACCTGAAAGCACCTGACACCAAACAGAAGGCTCTTTACCCTAAAAGGAAAAAAGAGTATTTTTAACATGAGACTGGAATCTCAGGGAGAGAGTTTGTCCATATTGACTCCACCTAATTGATTCTGAGGTTAAGTCCCTGAAAATTCTCGGGCATGGCTTCCATGAAAGTTTCCTTACATTTTAATGTCATAACAAAGAGAACATAAATGCAAGTCTCAGCGGTAGTGTGTTATAGGGATTGGTTCGAAATGCATGACTCAGTGATACTCAGAGCCTTCTGTTGGGACATTGCCACGGTGGTTCTGGGGCCCAGAAACTCCGGTATAACATTGCCTCACAGACCACGCCAGCTGTGACTTAATTGTTTAAAAACTTACCAGACTTTTCAGGTCTTTGCAGTTACATGATTATCCAATTTAATTTTAGACACAGATATTTGTGTGGATTTCTCTTATTATTTCATTTTTTATATTTACTTATACATGACACTATTTTAACAGATCACATTTTGGATATGCTAAATGTAAGTAACTGGGAAATAAAACTTTTAAAAGTGGATTTTGTCTTTTCTTGTGGGTTTTCTGAGCTAAAGTATTGAAGAAAAGTTGATATCTGTTGTAAATGTATTCCATATATTTGTGGTCTCTAAAACCACAGACAACTATATATAATAAACATATACAATGAATTATATGCATATATAATATATTGATATAAAATATATCTAAAAACAATTTGCTAATTGTTAAAAGAGAATTTCATTCTTTTGTGTTACATATTGATGTAAATAAAAAAAATGATGCATAATAATTGACAAAATATACCATTTGAAGAAGATGGGATTTTTTTTTCATGAGTAGAAAGAGGAGTGTTTGTATAAATACCATCACATATTATCAATATTTATAAAGATTTTTGTAGTTTTAAAAAGTATTTGCATTATTCTGTGTATAGCCCTCTGTAGTTTGCAAGGTGGGCATTAGTGCTGTATATTTATTATACAGATGTGGAAACTGAGGAGCAGAATATTTAAATGACTTAGTATCACAAAATAAGAAAATGACAGAGTTAGAATTTGGGCTCTGTTTTTACTGTACCCCACTAAATGGATTTTGTGTGTTTATAAACATATGCCTAAATTTACACATATTTATATACATATGTCCAATCACATAAGTCAACTTTATGTAATCCATAATCGCATATCTAATTGTGTATATATCTATAGAAATAAACATACTAGTAATTATTTAGGTTTTAGGTAAAATTGCTCACATATATAAAGATAAAAATGTATCCATATACCTATTTTTCAATCTACGTATCAAATTTCCATTTTCTATCTGGAAATATGTTTGTATCCAGTACATGTTTTGATTTTTTTTAAAAAACATTTTAAAAAATTATAGCTAATAAAGATGCCTTTAGATTTTTGAAAGGTGAACAGAGAACCTTAGTGTTCAAACCTGGAGCTAAAGGGATTCAGCAGTTAAAATTCCATGAACATTCATGAGGAAGAGCCCAGACAAAGAAAATAGTGTTTATACATAACCCACCCTTGACCTCGACAAAGCTCTCAATAAAGTGCAACATATAAGACGCGTCCATAGACTCAAGGGCAAGGAATTTAAGAAAATACCCAAGCGGCCAAAAGTGTAAAAGATAGTATGTGTGTGTAAGCAGAAAGGAGATGATAGATGTAGGCAAAACCTAGAGGGTCTCCAGGATTAGTTCCTTTCTAATACTCACCTAGCTGAAGGCAACCCCAAGGAGGAAAGGGTCAAAAACACCAAACTACAAGAGCTCAGGCCTAAACCCACAGGCAAAACTCCTTTTTCCCCCCCGCAAAAGCCTTGATATCTGAGGAATAAAGTAAAAAAAAAAAAGAGTTAAAGTAATTCATTAGAGTCTGAACCCATAACGAAGTGTAACGATGTACCTTTGACTCAGCATACCTCTGGGGGTCTAAGAGCCATTCACTGTAAAACAAAGGAGCAATTTAGTAGCCACCGTGAAAACACTGCCTTAAATGTGCGTGATGAACCTGGGACATATTGTGGTTGCAAAAAAAAAGTGGAAATGTGATTGTGGGGGGTGGGGATAGTGCACCTTAAAATCAACTAAATAAGGTAAATATTTGACTTGAGTCACTTAGATCAAGAGAAAGATGTATTTAGTGAATAGCACCATTGAAGGAAACAGCCGTGCTGCGCTCAATTCTGGTTGCAAATAAGGATACCACAAAAAATGAGAAGTTTACGGCAGGAGGTAGATGAAGTTATCCAGCGACTCAGGGAAATTAATTATAGAGGAAAATCTCAGACTAGGTGTGCCGGTGATGACTTCATTGAGGGAAGGCAGGATGACAGGTGTTGACGGCTGGGCACCCTGAAGGGATCTGCATTTCTGACAACTAAGGAGGGAAGCATGAAATCCCCGAGGGAGGCAGCTTGAGCGGAGCCTGATAGCTCCCCCAACCTCTGGTATTAGTTATGTTGGGGAGCAGGGGTTCTGGGAAGTGATTCAGATGAGCCAGGCAGTCCAGTATGGGCTTGGTTAAGAATGCGGGGGGGGGGGGGGAAGAAACTATTATGAAGGCATGTCTTTTAAACTTTTGCTTTATCTGAACTTTTGCTCGCCCTGCCTAGACGCTCAAGGAGTAAAAGGGCCCCCCTATATCGTCGGGAACCGGTATGTGAATTCAGGCTCCAGTAGACTTTATCTCCAGGTAAGTTTTCATAATGAGCGAAGTTTTCTTTTTCCCGTTGTTTGTTCTTGGGACTAAAATATTACAAGAAGCAACAAAATCTAATAGTTTGCTATAACTGCTGTTCAGACACCACATTTCAGCTATTACAAGCCACATTTTCTGACTCAGAATCAGTCCCAAAATATTCGTGGAGATTAAACCTGGGTGAGGTCCCTCCGGGGTCTGCTCCTTCTCTTATTTAAGTCATTTGCAACTGAATCAGCTTTTAGTTAAGAACAGAAGAAAAAAAGTGCTCAAACTTTATAAAACCATAATAAAGACGAATAAAGGCCAAACAAATGCTCATTTGACCTAAAAAGTTGATCAGGGCATCTCTTCAGAATATTTCTCCACTATCCTTGGCATTCAAGAGGCGAATTTGGAGTCTATTAAAAAGAACCCTCGAGAAAGCCTGGAATTTACCTAGAAAATAACTAAATGAAGCTTGAATGCCCTTAAGCCTTCCCATTCAGTAATTGTGAGGAAGGTCACGTTAACCGTAATGAACAATATTCTCCGCGTTAAGACTTTTTTTTAGAACAATATTATGCCAAGAAACCTTAGTGGGAGGAATACATAATCCATCTATTTCCTAAAGTTTTTAAACTTCTATATAACCAAAAGCAATAGGAAAATGACAAAATGCTAAAATATGGTTTAAACTTATACAAAAAGTTACTACCTTAATATAAAAGGCTACTACCTTTATATATAAAAGCTCTTGTAAATAAAAAAGAAAAGATTGATAATTGTGGGAGAAAATGGACAAGTGACAGAGATAGAACAGATGTTCAACTACTAATAAAGCAATGCGAAGTGAAATGATGAAATAATACGCTTTGCTTCTCATAAAAACAAGTTGTTAGTAGTCTGAACTGAGCAGAATGTGGGAGGAATGATGAACTCTCTTAGATGAAAGATGAGATGTTAAAATAGAATGTTTCTAGAGGGCAATTCATTAAGACAAATAAAAATTTCAAATGTATACATTTTGCCTCACCGATTTCATTGAATATATTCCAATGAAATAATTGGACAAGTACACAAAATCCGTGTATACATATGTAGGAATTTTATAATAATAAAATAGTACAGAAATACATGGTGGGGCAAAAGTAGGTTTATAGTTGTAAGTACTCAAAACACAGTTTATTCTTGTATTATTATTTATTAATTATTGTATTACTTTTCCAAAAGAACAACAGTAAAACTGCTTTGCTTTACCCTGTGTTGAATATAACCTTAATGTTTATCAGTGTTGTTTGGTTAAATAAAGTATGGTAGAGTTACCAAATAGAATACTATACAGCCTTCAAAAGGGTAACGTAGTTATTTTATAGAGATTTTCCTGAATGAAAAAAATGATTGAACACTAAGAAATTGAGCCTCAGAAAGGTCATATAAATTTCTCAAGGTCACTTAGCTAATAAGTGACAAAACTTGGGTTACAATCAGATGAATTGACAATTACGTTCTGACTTCAGCATCACATTGTTCATTGTTCATTGTTCAGCTCTAGGATAGTATGAGCTCAAGGTTCAATTGATGGACATCTATTCTTTTGAGAGTCTATGTGTTACACACCAAGCAAAGCCTGCCCTTGGGAAGGGTCATCATTTCTTGGATGTATATATGTAATAAATATTTTTAAATATTTTAAAATATATATTTAAAAATGAGTTATTTAGTCCATAAGCTTTTATTGAGCATTTACTTATGTCATGTGAGATCCTGGGATGTGTCAATGAACAAGACAGGGGAGATCTCTGTATTCCTGGAGCTTAGAGGAGGAGATATAGTGAATCTTTAAATATCACAAGTGTAATTAATTGTGTGCATGTGTCCAAGTGGAAGTACAGGGCTCTCTAGGAACAAATAATGGGCATTTATCCTAGTGTGGAGTTAGGGGAGTGGGTTGGGGAAAAGAGTCCCTGAGGAACAAACATTTGAACTGAGACTTGAGAGATGAGTTGGCCTCAATCAAGCAAAGCAGCGGGCGGGACAAGAATCTATCAGGCAGCAGGAATGGCATGGGCGTTATGCAGGAAAGGTATGCACTTATCCAGGAAATCCCTGCACATCGCAGGGTTGTCTCCTTGAAGAGGAAAAAATTAAGCATTGAGTTCCCATAGGATTTAACAAAAATCCCACAAGTTCTTACTCAACATATTCCATCTTAGCGGATAGCTTCATGAGGTCAATCTCTTCAATCAGAGGATTATAAAATATTCCTTTGTTATAACACTATAGTTTGTCATCATGGGATTATTTTAATTGAAGTACTTGATTAAACCTTAATTGTTGAGTATTTAATTAAAGTATTTGATTCAAATCAAATCAGAGAGATCAGGTTTCTCTAATGTTCTTCAAATACACACATATTCACAGACTCACACCGATACTTTCTCACATACATACACAGGCAGTGCACACCCTCACTCATACACCTACTCACAGGCACACACTCACACACTTTTGCACACACACATTCACACACTTTCATGCATCTCATAAGCATTAGGGCATCCTTTCAATCATATAAACACACAAGCTCACACAAGCTCACATCCCCTCATGTACACACATGCTCACATTCTAAGGGGTAGAATGGATACACATTCACTTCACTCCTAGATGCACAACTCATTTATTCAATATTCTAACAAATACTTATTGATAATCTACCAAGTTCCAAGCCCTAGAGATATAACAAAAAAACACACAAAAAAAACAGGAATCCTCTTAGCCCTCATGAGTCTGACATTCTAGTGGGAGATACAGAAACTCAAAAAAACAAAAACAAAAAATGCAGATTATAATTCTGTGTTGTGATGAATTGAATGCCATGGAGAAAATAAGCCAAGTGATGAGATAACAGTTCCTGGGTGGGGGACACCTTGCATAGGACAGATGGAGAATTCTCTGCAAGGCAACACTTGAGCTGAGGCCTGATGATTACAATGTACCAACCATTTAGAGAAAGGGAAAAAGAAAAATGCAGGCTTACTGCACACTGTTGGCATGAATCAGAAAATATTATTAAATATGACATTGCCCCTACTTAATTAGATTGTTCCTTTTCTGATACTTCTAAGTCCCCCCCCCCCCCTTGAACAATGCACACATCCCTGACCCATAACCCTCTTGTCTTTACACTTACTTTTGATATCACCTGCTTCTGTGACTTCAATTCTCACCACCTGGCCAGTCCTGACACCCTCTCTGCCCTTGACCTCTCTCAGAGCTCAGCTGGGCATTTCTTGTCCACTAACTTTAAGTAGGAGGGAGGGGGTAGGAAGGGTAAACTCTAGAAAGGCAAGAGAGCAGAGTGGTGAGAGATGAAAAGGATGACCATGATGATTACTAGCCATAAGGGGAGGTAAGCCAGATCCAAAGTCCTGTTTAAGACATTTAAGGAAAATCTCACCTGCACAATTCATGAGCTTAGAGACAAATCAACACTCAGAGTCTGAACATCAGGCTGTTCCTGTTTGTTGATAGAGAGCATTCGCTGTTCTGTGCTCAATTTGATATTTGTAATGCAACACACATTACATAGGGACCACCATCCCTATATCTAAAACTCTAACTGAGTGCCATCCCTTTTTATAAAGAGGACGGGCATAATCTAACCAGGGACAGTGCTGGGAGGCCAGTGGAAGCCACAGAGGGACGCTTGGCTGGACGGTTTATAGGACAGAAAGGGAGTGGGGGAAAGAGGTGCTAAACCATTCCACACCGTTCAGGAGATTTCTAAGCAAAATAGAGCTCAGATTAGCGCCGAAAGGGAAGAATGAACGTGTTCTTTACACTATGTCCAGCCCTCCCGGCAGCCACCCTCTATGCCACGATGCCTCCCTTGGAGAAGAAAGCATGCAGGAGAAACGGAAGGCAGGAATACAGAGGGAATTAAAAACGGGAGAGCAGGGAGGTGAAAGACACTGATCAATTAATCCACCCATTTTTCAAATCAGGGAAAACCTTGGCATTCAGCGATGATGAATCAACGCTGCTGACAGACACGTCGTGTTAGGATCCCAACAATCTAATTCTTCCATCAACAGAAAAGGCAGGTAATTACCACATTATCAGAAGTCTTCCAAAACACAGGAGGTCAGGCCACACAAGTGCTGTGGCTGCATTATCTGACTCATCCTGTTCAAGACTTAGGACTGTGTTCTGCACCGATAGGTCCCCTGGGGAGTGTGGGGGCTGGGGCGGGAGCAGTAGGTGAAAACCCAGCAGGGCAATCCTTAGGAGAGGTGGGTCTTTTGATTAAAAACAGAAAAATCTGAAGGGTCATTTCAGTTGTGGAAAGACAGGCCTTAGGAATGGCCAGCTGTGAGATAAGGGGAAATAAAGAGAGCATTGATTTGCTCTGCATAATAAAATGGGAAAGATTTTTAATTTTCAAGGACAGGCAGGACAGAGGGACATCTCATCCCTGGACAGTCCAGAGATGAAAGGAGAAAGAGGAAGGTAATGTTCAAGAAAAAGTCACAAAACGAGAAATTCTCAGTAGCACCAGTAGCCACAGGACTTTTAAGAATGTGAATGTCAAATATTATAATCTTACCTGTTGTGCTATAACTCATAACTACTCGCCAATCAACAATAAAAGCCTGTTATACGTAACTATCTTTGATAATTGCCTTGTTTGGATTGTGTTTTGAAGAATTTAAAAGGGGATTCTGATCTCTCTTGAGTCGACAAAAGAAAGAAAAGGGGGCTTCCACAAGAGGTCAGATATAAATTAGATCAAATTTCAGCAGAAGCCAAAGATCTGAACTAGATGCAACGACAAGAGGATCCCAGAGGATCCTCAAAGAGACACACTGGAGTACACACTGGATTTTCCACCATAGTGAGATGGAGACTCAAATTATTATAAATTAAATGTTAAAACCCTGAAAGCTAGAAGACCGAGGCTTATGTTTGACTTATATTCAATACACCAAAAAAATTGTTTAAGGGGTTTCCCATTGTTCAGAATAGCTTGAAATAGAAATAAATTAAACACCCAACAATAGAAAGATGATTAAGAAAAAAACAATGCATCTGCTAGATGGGAAATATGCAGTCAATAAAATAATATCTACAAAGGATTGAAAATAAAATTATAAAAGATTTTATGTTGTTTAAGATGAAAATAAATGATAGAAACTGTATACACAGTATGATTAGAATGCTGTATTACCTAAATCCATCCTAGGAATACAGAAATGACTTGATTCTAAGAACTTTACTAATATACTTCCACCAACTAATAGATCAAAGGAGAAAATACATTTATTTCCATAGATACTAAAAATACAACAGCCATTCTTGATTTTTGTCTCATTAACATAATTATAGATGGAGACTTCCTTAACATTATTTTTTATCTAAAGTCAAAAGCCAGGATCTTGTTTAATGTTGGATGACTAGATACAATCCTGCTAAAGTCAGGAACAATTTAACATTGTTTATGCCATACTAACTAGCCAATTACTAGAGAACTAGCAAAACAAAAAATCGTAATAGCCCAGGTAAATGTCAGTAGAGAACTGATTAACTAATACTAGAACAGGATACCAAGACGCGCTCGCAGATAAAGGACTAATTCCGCATTGTTGACGTAAAAATGGAAAACTCTGAAGTCCTTGATTAATGTCATCCATAGTTTCTAGGAAACTGTCACTTTAAAAGAAACTGCATATAACAAAATCAATTTTATCATAAGCTAATTGATATAATAAAAGCTAAAGTCCTACTGCGTATTTCTGGTCACAAAGGCATCACCAAACTTCTAAATAAAGACCCAAAACACTCCTAAGAAACATTGAAATAGATGTGAGCTATTTATACACTTACGAAAGATGAATAAAAATAAGTAAGAGTTTGATTCCCCCCCCCAAACCCTTCTCCCAGTTGAGGCGGGTGGCAGGAGCCTGTCGCCCAGCTCAGGGGCCAGGCAGGACCGCACCCTGGACGGGGCGCCCTCCCACCGCAGGGGCACCCACCTGCACCCCCTCGCCCCGGCCGGGACAGTCAGCGCCACCGTCCCCTCACACACACAGCTTTGGGGTGCGGGAGGAAACGGAGTCCCCGAGGAAAACCCACACAGACGGTGGCCCCAGCTCAGATCGATTTCATTTTTCTCATCAATGTTGTAACAAAACAATGTTAATCGTGGACGGGCTACATAGAGCTCTGAGAAAATTGCATATAGAAAATTCTCTATTTGTATAGGAAAAAGGGAAATTTGTAAATACAGACTTTTTCAAATGGAGGAGATTGAAACAGGTAATAAGGGGAAGACTAGGAATCTGGAAGTTTGGGATGTGAGGGAAATTTTTCATATAAACCCCATTTTACTGTTTGGATTTACGATGTGTATGTATTACTTTTCCAGTGAAAAGAAACTAAGAGTTAAGGGAAAAAAACAACAACTTCACAGATCAAAAGGTAATAGGAAACTAAACATCTAATAATATAAAATTGGTTACATAAACTATGGTAAATGTACTTTATGAGATTTTATGCAGCCATTAAAAATTATATGCATAGCCCAGCCGGGCGTGGCTCAGCGGTTGGGCGTCGGCCTAGGATCCAGGAGACTGCGGTTCGATGCCCGGGCAGGGCACACGCCCGGGTTGCGGGCTCCATCCATGGTCGGGGCGGCCAGGAGGCGGCCGATCAATGACTCTCTCATCATTGATGTTTCTACTCTCTCTCTCCCTCTCCCTTCCTCTTTCTGAAATCAATAAAGATGTATTTAAAAAAGAAATTATATGCATAAAATAAAAATAAAATGAGAACGAATGCTATACTGCTCAATGAGTATTTGTTGAGTGAATGAAATGAATTCCAAATGGGAAGAGAAACAGGATACAAATTGTGGATATTGAATAATCATAACTTTATAACACCATTCAAATATATATACAAAAAACAAAATGTCAAAAGGAAAGAAAGAAAACTGTAATAGTCATATATATGTTCTGCTTGGTGGTATTACAGTGTACAGTTAAAAACAATTCTATTTTTCTGATATTCAGAAATTTATATACTAAATGTGCATTGTTTTAAAATGCAAAAAAATTGTTTTAATATAGACCGCAAGATGCTTTATCTGCTTTTCTGGAGAAATGTGGAAAATAGCAAAAAAATTGCTCTTCAAAGGTGATTCATTGCAGACCAGGCAGGGTGGGCAAAATTTCCTTAATGTTCACCCTAAACCCAACTGTTGGTTTTGAGTTTTACTTGCAAAATAAACAGCAAGCCAAAAGGAAAACACTGATAAAATTGAACTTGATCTGATTTCTTCTAAAAGCAGAGACTTGCCTAAGGCAAAATTCTTTAGGAAAACATTCCAACAGCTAAAAGAAGGTTGTGAGCTTGTACTTAACCCAGGTGAATTTTCATTCATAAAATTCTGTCCAGCTCGTATTACAACATCATGAAAAATTAAAACCTGCTGCCCTTTTGGCTTTCAGTTTAGTATTTATATGCTTCGTAGAAAATGTATAAGGCACTCAATTAATGTTTGTTAATGTGATAAGTTTTGGGAGATATATTTGAGGTCAACTGGAATCAATTTGGAAATCAAATCTTAGTAAACAAAGGGATTCTGTTGTCTCTCCAACACATACTTAGATGCCTATGGTATATAAATTGGCCGTTAGTTTCAGTGTTCACTAGTGACTGATGAATTTCACCTCATACTCCAAGTGTCCTATTCGACTCAAACCCTTGGTCCATTTCAACATTTTTTTCACAAGAGTGGTGCTCATCTTCATATAGTGATCCAATGTTTCTCTTGCTAATTTATAAACAACAAAATATTTCCCCCTCTAAATTTGAATTACGTTTTTTAAAAAATAAGTTTCCAAAATTTTGAGAGGGGAAATAAAATAAAAGTCCCATGGTGTCTTATTCCTTCTCACATTAAGCATTTAGTAAATCTTTCAATATTCTTAATCATCTATGTTGCCGCCAACACACAACTGGCTTCCTCCAGAGTTACTGATGAGAGAGTACAATATAAGCTCCTTAAGACGCATTATATTTCATAATGTCTATCTCAATTTTAGCAATAATGGGCTTAGTAAATATTTGAGATGAGTATATTTCAGGATAACCTAGGTCAGTGGTTCTGCATGTCAGTTGCCAACTAAAATAATCTGAGAAGCTTTAAAAAAAATACTGATGCCCAGGTGATAGCCCCCAATGGACACTGGTATTCATTGAAATGCTTTCCAGATTATTCCAATGGGCAATCAGTTGCTAGAATACTTTACCTCCATCATGAGATTAAGAGGAACCCATTTCAAACTATGGTTTTTCATTCATTATCCTACAGTTCCACCAAGTAAAACATTTGCTATTTTTGATACAGTTCTTTTCATGAAAAGAATTGGGACACTGATTAAATATCAATCACTCCATTAGTGAATCTAATTTTATTCACATCTATAGTTTTTACTCTATACTTTGTCAAAAATAAAACTGCATAATTACTTTTCCAAAATGTGTAATTATCATGTCATCGAATAGAAAAATTAAATCACCATATATAACTAATAAAAAAATCTCCCAAGAGTTATGACAATCAACTGAAAATGGCTACAACGGAAGGTCATAAAATTATTTCCAATAGAAAAATTAGGATGTATAGTTTGAAGATTGCTTTCAATCCAACCATTTAAAATCTGTCAGGAGAGGAAGCATCTATTTCACTTGTAGTCCTTAAATCTCTTTAACAAATCCCCTCTTTTACATTGTTCATGGGGTTTTTAAATTCCCTATCGATTTTGCTTCCAAAGCTTCCCCCAACCACAATCCACAATCCTGAAAGGATGGAGTTAAAAAGGGACCTTCTGATACCAAAGAGCTTGCTCAAAGATGTGGCTTCTGCGGCTTGAGGTGTCACAAGGAAGAGATACTTTACTGTCTGATTAGAAAAATGAGCGGTTTTCGATTGCTTATTTAATAGCATTAGCCTTAGTTCTTCTGCCACTCTGATTCCCATTGGCTGATTAGAAGTGGTGAACTCACATACCTCTTAAAAATAAGATGCTTCTATGGTAGCAGAGGCTCTCTGAAAACGTTAACTAATTCAAGTCAGAGACTAAAGTTCAGGACAATGCTTCTCAAATGCGGGCACATCCTTGACATTTTTTTGAGAAGTGTTTATCTGGGATCTCCCCCAGGCCCAATCAGCAAATTGCAACATGAACTTGGCATCTAGGGGCACTGAAAGAGATCAAGCTAGAACTAAGCTTTGCTCAGCACCTTGGCACTTCAGAGTATGGCTGACCCTTCTCCATGTCCAGCATAAATGGATCAGACTAACAAATAAAGACTATGTGACCACTAAAATTAAACTGAGGAAAGGGTAAGTCTAAACACTTGAAGACAAAACAGAAATTCTGGTTATCATTGGTGTTCCTGATTAATAGATGAAAGAATGTGGAATCACTGAGGGCTTATAATAATGCTTAATAATAGACCAAAACAGAACTAACCCAGAGCCTTCTCCTACCCCCACTAATAAAGAAACCCAGAATAGTCCCTGCCCCCTTCCCCCCGACCCCCCACCCTGCCACCCCAACCCATGCTTAGAAGAGCAATTTTACCCCATGGCTGAAAATGAACAGAGCTCAATAGCATACATTCTGTGTGCTAACCTTACTCCTGGCTTCATGTCAAATTGTGTCTCCATTTCCTCTCATATTAGGCCAAATTCTTTTGACTGCAAGTTATGGAGAGCTTAATTTTTTTAAAGGGGCTTTATACACTTCCCCTAAAATCATAATTTAGCAATTTTATTCTTTCTTTTCCCACTGAAGTTTATAAGACAGAATAAAATGCAATAAATTGTTTACATAATTATCCCAACATTGTGGCACCACATGTCAACGCAGTCCCAATAAAACTCCAGCCTGCAAATGGGTCCAGAAAGCAAATGCTTTAATTGTCCATTCAGCTGATGAATGAAAATCCGAGTCAGGCAATAGAACTCTAGGAGTATTGATGGAAAATATATGAAAGTATAGATTTTAAGTCTGCGCGCTGCTGAGATGTTTTCCCGCTAATAGCTGAAATAAAACTGGCTACAATTAAACATATCTATCATGTTACTTAAATTCATTTATTACATATTTTAGGGTCTAAACATCTGACTAGTTAAGAAAATTAAGAGAAAACAATTGTGACTTACATAGTGAGAAGTCCAAGGTGTAACTGGGAGTTTCTTAAACAGGCAAAAACACAGAAACTCAACTAGAGTTGTGTTTAAAAACTGTATTTCCTAAAATATGCTTTAATAATCTCTGTAAATTGAAACGAGCCAATGGAGATAACTTCTATAGTGTTGAATATGTCTCAAAAGCTCACATAAAAAATGAAGGTGATGCTATAAAGTCAGTATTTGTCCCATTTTTTCCCCCTGGAAATCACACAAAACAACACAGAGGGGATATAATAACACACTCTTTTTCTGCAAAACAAGTCCTAAAAGGAATTTTAAAAGAGTGGAGGTCAAACAGGGATAGTGCACAGGTACAGGAAAAAGAACGTCATAGCTTCCGATTTCAGAAAGAATCAGCAAAATACTGTTCTTAAAAATAAGGGGCACTCTCTGAGATGCAAAATCCAAATGCCTTGTGCATAACCATGGGAATGGGATGTGCATGCTGGGGGAGGAAAATCTCTGGATCTGGCTTAATTCTGAGAATAAAAATGATGGCACAAGCAAGAAATCATGCCGATTAGCTACATTTGCAGGAAGAAGACTTTCTTGCAGAAAGTGAGAGCAGAGGTTTAGCATTGTGAAAAAACTCCATGGTGTCTATCTTCATTGATTTGGGGAAACTGAAGACCAGGCACGCTCGTATACAAAATTATGGGTCCTCAAGAGAATTCCAGATGACCTGGAATAGCCACAAACTCTTCTACACACAAAACTCTGAAAAGAACTGATCCTGGAAAAACTCAACTGCTATAATGATGAGCAGTGAAAAAAGAACCACCAGAACCACACAGATACTATAACCCAAAGAAGGAAACAAGGGGGAACATATAAGAATGTCTTATAAACAAACAGGCAGAAAAATGGTCTACTGTAGCAGATAAATTGCGACTAAATTTTTCACTAGAAAAAGCTCAAGGAAGCAATAGCCTCTATGAAGAAAACATGAAAAATATATTTAAGAGCTCAGGGAAGAGATCATGAGACAATAGGAAGCAATGAAATATAACTTCAACTATAAAATGAAAGAAAAACAATAAAATCCTCACAAAAATAGAGGCAAAATAGAAGCACTATGGAGAAAACATTGCAGATAACACAATAAAATACACAGAAGAGAGATATTTGAAAAGTAAAGAAAATTGAAATAAAAATGTAAAATACAATAGAGGCAAATTGACTTGATTTGTGTAGAGTTCCAACGGGGGAAAGAAAATAAATAAAGAAAAGAAAAGAAAAAACCCCAAGTAATTTGCAATATAGTTTAAGTATATTTCACTGAAATAAAAGATTTGGATTCACGTAGTGAGAAAATTCTGTCAAATAAATATGTACTTAAAATGATAAACAATGAGACATATCCTAGCAAATTTACAAGATTTCAATGAAAAAGAAACAAGTATTTGGGTAGCCAGACAAAAAGATAAAGTTACTTTTGAGGTATGAGGAGTGGGTGGAAAGGATCTAGCTGGTCTCAGACTTTTCTATAGAAAAATTCAAAGCTAAATAATGCAGAAAAATCCTCAAGAAAAGTAAGTGTGTGTGTGTGTGGCAGCACTAGGAATTTTATACCTTGCCAAACTATGATTTAAAAAATAAAGCAATATGCCAGAACCCAGGAAATACTAAAAGTATAAGAACTCAGAAAATGTTATTCCCATGGGTGTTTCCTAAGTAATCTACTAGAATAAAAAATTCTATAGAAAGGCTGATTGATGTTGAGCATTGATTCCATTAACATTGAAGATTTAAAAAAAAAAAGATGTAGAAATTGAGTTAAAAAAAATATAAATGTCACATGGGCTAGTGCAGAAATAATACAATTAACAAAACATGAAAAGAGCAGGGGGAAAGAAGGTGAGACATACTCTAAGTTTTTCAGTTCCTTCATTGTTAATAGCTATAAATCAAAGCACATCATTAAAAGCTAACAACTCAGTAGTAGATATATAATTACATACATAGACGTTAAGAACATGAAATATAATATAATTAAGAAAAGTCAGGTGATAAAGGAGGAGATAAGAAAATATAGTTAATTCACCATTGCTCATGATAACTTAGGTATGTTTAAAGAAATGGGGAAGTAGGGCTCTAAGGCATTATATGGTGTTTTTATTATAAAGGAATTTATTAGAACAAAACTTATCAGTTGTTTTGGTTATCTATTGATGCATACAACCGACACTTAAAAGTTATGGACTTAAAGTAACAACAATTTATTATCTTTCATGATTACATGGGTTAATTAGGCAGTTCTTTTCCTCTCTAGAGTAATTAAAAGTTTATATTTGAAATCACTAATTAGTAAACAATACCGATATATGATTCTAATAGTAGATACTATTTAACTATTTGGAGAAATATTTTCAGTGCTGGGTAAATTTTATCTTCGGAGATTTGCGGTCACACGTTCCCTCTTTAACATGGTTACCTAAAGAAAAGTAGGACAATATTTAGTTTGTCCTCAAACCCAAGATTTTTGTGGTTATGTTTTTAGACTGACTTTCTCAACTTGTTTCACCAAGTGGTATTGTGACTCATACATTTATAGCTCCAGACACAGAGCAGACGCAGAAGCTTGATCCAGAGCCCAGCATCAGACAAATGGAAATATAGATGGATAACTGGGGTCGGCGTGGCAGGGAAAATGTTGATGGGCTATATGTGAACCTTCATTGGGAGGTTTCTGGGCACATTTATATATTTTCTGGCTGCCACATGACACCATTTAAATTGATTATTTGTTGTTATTTTAAACTCAATTCATCAATTTTAGAGCTTTTTTCCAGACACATAGAACTGTTTCTACGTTTTATCCTATAACTTGCTTAAAGTATTTGGCTCACTTTGATGTGGAATATATTCAACTTGGAACCAAAAAATATGAGAGTTATGTGAGATTTCAGTAATACTTTCCTAAGGTAATCCACCCCTTTCATCAGCAGCATTCTGTCTTCTCTCAGATATTAAGGCTACATCCAACAGTATAAAAAGAGGCAAATTATACAGTTGTCTGGTGCTGAAAGGAATTATATTATTTCTTGCTATCTCAGAAAACAAAGGAAAGTAAGTCTAGAATAATGATAATTTTTTTTTTTTTTGGTGGGGAGACAAGGTCCAACTCAAGAAAAAAAAGTTACTTTTTTGTCTGCCCCACATTCCCTCTGTTTGGAAACTGCCCCTCTTGTAGGTCACAGGATCCTGGGGGGGCTGGCAAATAAGGAGCCAGTTCCCTGCCCCCGGGGGGCTGTGAGTGAGCAGGGATAATCGGGGCTTTTGTTCAGTGACTGAGACGGAAGCCAGGGGGAGGGGGCCGCTGTCTCCTTGCAGAGGTTGAGATTAAAAACCACGTTAAAATGGAAATGTTAGAATCTACTTTTATTTTCACTGTTTGGAGAGAGTGTGGCTGAAGATGGGGGACACAGAGGTGTGAGGGAGAGTGTGACAGATAGACCCCAAGGCATCATTTGAGCTCTTGGGTCAAACTTAAAGCATGAGTTATAACTTAAAAATTTTAAGTAATAGGGTAAAATGTTTAATTTTATTAAATTATTTTCAACGATTTTGGACACAGACCTATTTGCAGGATATAGTATTAAATTTAAAAATTTAAATACCTTACATCAGTAGTCCTTATGTCTCTTTTTATATACCACACTCATTAGAATCACACTTACACACCTCATTCTGAAAGTCTACAGTTCAGTTTTGTTAGTATTACCATTCTTACACAATGGTGTTTGTGCAGTTATTGGAATATTTTAATCATATTTTACAAAACTGAGTGGAAAAATGAATACCGAATGTGCTAATATTAGTGGATTTACATAATTTTAAGCTTGGAAACAAAACCTTTTTTTAAAAGTTGACTGTACTTTAACCTCACATATATTTCCTAGATACTTTATGAGAAAAAATGAAGGGACTAATCGTACTTGGTACTGAGACAATGAGTAGAACCAAAACAAGAGTATATATAACAAATCAATTACAAAAACAGGCACATAAAAAAATTTTTTAACAGCTACCATACCCTGCTAAAAGTATATTGACATCAAAAGGACTTTTTATTTATTCATTTTTCTAAAAAGCTAAATTTGCTAACATACTGGAGTATTTGAGAGTTACAAGAATAAAATCAAAAGCCTCCATTGCAAGATAATTCAAAATCTGCATATTGAAATGGATTGAATCTGTATAAAGAGGGAATCACATTATATTGAAGTAAATCAGTTACTATTCTGCTCACATCAAGAACTGTAACACCAGCACAGAATTGAAAATGAGGGCAAAAGCAAATAGTAATAAATTAAGCAATAATGAAACAAGTCATAATTTAATTTAGAATGTATTTTAAATGATTAGCAATGTCTGTCTAACTTCTTTTTAGCTGAGCAAACAACTGAAAATGTTAAGCTTTGAAATTCTTAAGTTCTTTTATATATATATTAATTTAAAAAATACAGGCACTTCATTCAACAAAAATTACCTGCTGGCAAAACCTAATAACCCTATACAACAAAGTTTATAAGTTATTACTACTTCAAATGACAATAAATTATAAAATTATTTCTATTATTTTTAACATAGAGCATGTATTTGTAATCAGTGTTTTTGTGGGAATATATAAGTACACCAAAGTTAAATTAGGAAATGATTATTTTAACAAAAGTGATCTTTACAAGAGGATAGTCCAAACCAATCCTGTAAATGACAGTCATCCATTATATACTGTAAATATTATTTGATATTAATTCATATCATTTATTGCATATTTTAATCAAATATATGTAAAAATAGACTCTTTAGCAGGTTAAGAGCCAATATCCTTAGAGGTATATAAACAATTTTAAAATTTCCTAACTCTACACAGAACAGAGGGTGAGACCTACAGCAGGATCTAGTGCAAAATTTAGTAGGATGACATTGGAAAGGTCTGGGCTCTCCTGTAGCCTTGACTGAGTCACTTGACCTCATTTGAGTCTCAGTTTCTTCGCATGTAAGATGCAGATGTCACATTTTCCATGGGAAATACTAGAGTAAAGGTTAGGAGAGTGAGTGCTTGTGTCAGATTGGTTCGAATACCATTTATTAGCTGTGTGACCTTGAACAACTTAACCACTTTATGTTTCACTAGGTTTGAGCATTTCCCTATCTACAAAATGGGGCAATGCCCTATTCATAGGAGAATGGAATTAAATGAAATAATGCATGTAAAATGTTGATGCCAGCGTCCAGTAAGTGTTAGCATTGCTGTTTAAAAAAGACTATGAAATGTGAGGTACAAATCAAAGTACCAATTAAGTGAATAATAAAATATAATTCCCTTTGTGAATATTAGAATTCTGAGGTGGGAAAATAGTAAGAGTTTGCCTAAGAATAGAGAGTAAGTCTGTAATGAAAGCAGAAATGGCAAATTAAATTTTGCTTTACGTATAGGTGACAATTTACAAAAGTAAAATTTAAGACCTTAAAAAATCAGTATTTATTATTTATTTATTTTATTTTAATTAATTTATTTATTTATTGCTTTAAAAATACTTGGAAGTGTTCATATAATGACTTGAGTGTCTTTACCTGGTAATTATTTTCTCTACAAACATTTAGTTATAAATGAAAGTAAGCTATACTTCAACTTCTGCCCCTCAAAATTACCCCGTTTTCTTGGTATCACTGATAACACTTTCATCATAAAAAGTGCACAGGCACAATCAACTAAAGAATTTAACTCATAAACATAACTCTTCGAGTCTCTAAAGGCACCACTACAGATTGTGGGAAAACATCATTGTCAACAGAACTCCAAAGCTGAGGATGAACAGCTTGGTGAACTATCTGAATGAGCTTGTCAGCAAAGGACATAGTCACAAGTGCTGAGACTGTCTGGAGAGCCCAGAACTGTGGGTCTCTTCCTGAGTAAGCCATTGCCAAGTTCTGGAAATGCCATTTCAATAGTCTGGGCAATAGTTACAGCTTAGAGATGTGGAGTTTTCCTTCCCAGGTGTTTAAAGGACTAGTGTCCCCATGGCTTAAATTTCCCTCTCTGTGTATTGAGATATAGAGACAATGATTTGCATGCCTCATATCTTAAAGCTATAAAATACACATTAAAACGTATATTTTTCCTCTAAATTTAATAACCTTACTCAAGTAAGTGAATAAACTTCACCAGTTTTACTAGGTTTCTTGTTTTCTTTCCCTGCATTTATTTTAAACACTGCTTGATAAAAACAAAAACAATTACTAATGCTACACAGTCAGGTGAGTAACTGGTGTCTTTAAAAACTAAATTTTATTTTTAAAGATTCTTGAATGTCCTATCATATAAAGCACCCCTTCCTTTAAAGCTCATTTTCATTGTTCCTCCCTTAGCATTTTCTGTTTCTTGCATGTCTTTCCAGAGATTGCACAGATGAAATTGCACAAAACCACAGAAATCTGAGGTTACTAAATAGTGTCAAAAAGTTTTCTGCATCTGACTTGCTCTGCCTTACAAAGAGTACTCCCAAACTTGGAGATATAATAAATGGCCCAGGATATCTTTGGCACTTAAACAGTGTTCTCTATATTGCCTTTAGAGGACACTACTAAATTCTTCATATCAAAGGAGGAAATGTTTTCTACTAAACATTTAAAATTCTCATCCTGTTAATATAACAGTCCAGTTGTACTGAAAAAAAAAAAAAGCCCTGTATAACACCATAAACCAGTCATAGCAAAAGAGTGAATGAATTTAAAAAGAATAACATGGGCCCTGGCCAGTGTGGCTCAGCAGATTGAGAACGGTCCTGTGCACTGAAAGGTTGCTGGTTCGATTCCTGATCAGAGCACATGCCGGGGCTGCAGGCTCAGTCCCTGGAGGGGGCATCAGGAGGCGGCCGGTCAACACTCTGCTCTCACATTGATGTTTCTCTTTCCCTCTCCCTTCCCCTCTCTCTAAAAAATCAATAAAAAAAAAAAATTTAAAGAAAGAATATACATGGCGATTGTGGAATACATAAAGTAGAAAATAATTACTGCGAAAAGAGCATGAGGTTTGGAGTCAGCCTGCATTGGTCTTAAAAATTGAATATTGCTCAGGACAGTAACGTTGAGACCCTGTCTCCTCATGTCTGACCTGGGAATAATGTCACTGGGCAGTTGTGACAATGAAGTGACACTAAACTTGCCAAGCTCATAGCAAAACATCTGACAATTAGTAGTTACTGACATGTTGCCCACTCCTGCCAATATAATAAGCCTGCCTTCTGTACTTAGTACACTAATATTTATGATTGATGGAAGCTCCACCTGGGATGTTCCATCTGGAAAGATTTAACATTAAAGTAGGGTTCAGGGAAGTAAAAAAGATGTAAATATATTAGAAAATGGAACCGTCTATCGGTAAAAAATTATGGAGTAAGACTTCTTACTAAAGGAGGGATTAGGGGTAATGATTTATTCAATCATTAGGCAGTTATAAAGGGCATCTCCTTTGAAAGCTCCAGAACCTCTGAGTACCATAGAATAGGACAGGTGGTCTAGGTATAAATGACGGTGTCAAGGAAGGAAAGACGTTCCAGAGTTCTCCCAGTCACACGCCCTTACGTAAAAAACAGTGACAGTCCAGACAAGCTGCCACTAGACCAAGGTCTCCCCAGAAAGGGAGTGGGAGCGGGTGCTATGGAGCGATACGCTCTAGGGCAGCGACCTTCAACCTTTTCCATCTCAAGGCACATAAACTAATTACTAAGATTCTGCGGCACACCAAAAAATGTTATATTTTTTGCCGATCTGACCAAAAAAATAGGTTTATTTTTATTTATTCACACCGGACAGCTATTGTTGTGTTGGCTGTTGTCATTTCTTTTTTTTTTTCTTCCCCCTAATCTAAGGGAAATTGGTCAGTGCCCCTGACTAAATAGTCAGGTATTGCATGTTTTAACAGTTCTTGCAGCACACTGGTTGAAAATTGCTTCTCTAAGGCTGTACTAAAAATGAGTACACTGAGCATGAAGGTCTCTCACATTTGAGAACGGTAACAACAAGAAGCAAGAATAAAAACCATTATTTTCATCATCGGTGCCCAGGACAGTGCAGGAAAGGTGTGCAGGAAGGGTTTTGCACTTTGGTCCCCGCTCCCACGGCTCCTTCTTTATCTTTTCTTGCTCTTTTGTTGTTGTTCTTAAGTGTTCCTTTCCATTGCCAGATTTTTGTCAATATTTAGGAACTAATACAACTATTTCAGTACTCCTTAGACAGGAATGCGAAAACCTGGAACTGGCCTGGTATGTTTAAAACAAAAACGACATAAAAATTTGACCTAGTAATTGCCTTTCTTGAAGAGAAGCAATGTTTCTCAACCCCACATAACCATTTTAATGTGTCTGATATGCATGCTTTGTTCTTTTAAAAATGTGTTAGTTGGAGGAAAGCAACAAACATTATTATTATTATTACCATTATTATTATTTGTCAATGATAAAAGTCAAGCTTTCAAGCAAAACTTAGAATATTGGAAAACTTGTAACAGCTACCATGAGCTTGACAGCTTTTAGCACATGGAAGACATTTCTTGAGATGACTGGTAATAGCAAAGAAAGGTGATAGTCTAACAACGTGTCAGCATTTGGAAGATATGCATGGCTCGGTGAACCTCTGTGTTCTAAACAACCATTGAACGATGATATTTTACACACGAGTAAAAGATCTATTCAAAGCACAAAATAGACCAATTGATTTCAAAATACCAGAGCATAAAAAATTCATTTGACTTCAGATGCTACATTTATCTATTTATTTCAAATTTTTATTATGGTAAATTACACATAAAATTTATCATCTTAACCACTTTACGTGGTAAGTCCGGTGGCACTAAATCATTCATACTGGTGTGCGACATCGCCCGTGTTGGGGGCCCATAGCCGGTGCATTAAATGAAGAATATGCAGATCAGGCCTGCTGAGTGAAGGGGCACAGGCCACCCACAAGAGGCTGACAGGTCGCATCGGAGCCCCCTTCGGGGAAATGAACACCCCAGGGGGCGTTTTGATGAAAGGCCATTTCCATACACTCCCGCAAGGAAAGACAAGCCACAGCTTTGTTCCTGACAGGTCCTGGAAGGGAGAGGAGCGGGGGCTCAGCTCTCCAGGTGCCCAGGAAACCTGAGGTAGGAGCCCTAAGCTCGGACCCTAATGAACTGTCCAGGCTCTGGGTGAGCAGAGCTGTCCTCCCCTAAAAGGCCTAGGAAGCAACTCGAAACAGCTGCTTTCTCGTCGCAGCCACCAGCCATCTCCAGAACCTTTTCCATCTTGTGAAACTGCAGCTCGAAGCCCATTGAACCAGAGCTCATTCCCTCCCAACCCCAGCCCTTGGCAGCCACCGTTCTGCTCTCTAAGATGTTGACAACTCCAAGGATTTCACAGAAGTGGAATCATAGTTTGCCTTTTTGTGACCGGCTTTCCACTTAGCCTCGTGTCTTCAAGGTTCGTCCACGTGTGGCGTCAGGATTGCCTTCCCCAGAGGCTAATGCCCCGCTGCAGGTGCGAGCACGTTTTACAGCTTACCATCCGCCAGCGGACGGACGCCTGGGCTGCTTCCATGTTTCAGCCATTGTGAATAATGCTGCTATGAACATCAGTGCACGACTACATTTTTAACAAACAGCTTTGAGATATATTTGACACACAGTAAGTTGCACATACTTCAAGAGTACTTCATACATTTTGATGTGTACATGGTAAACATACCCATGGCCCCCAGTGTTTTATTATCCCTCTCATTCATCCATTTTGAGTAATTTTTTTATATGGTGAGGTAGGAATTCAACTTAATTCTTCTGCTTGTCAGTATCCAGTTGTCCTAGCATTTGTGGAAGACTGTTGTTTCCCTATTGAGTAGTCTTGGTACCCTTGGCTGAATATGTCTTTTGAAGAGCAGGAAAAATCTTGATGAATTCCTACTCATCAATTTCTTTTATGAATTATTTTTGGTGTCATATTGGATAATGCAAAATCAGTTTCTTCTGTTTTCGTAGTTTAAAGTTTTGTATTTAGGTCTATGACACATTTTTCATTTTTATACAGCATGGCCTATAAAGCGGAATTTTGCATATATTCAATTTATTACAGCATATTTTTATTCTTTGTATTTTGTCAAAATCCACTTGTCCATGTACATGTGAATCTACTTATAAACTATGTTTCACCGATCTCTTTGTTTATCTGTATGCCACTACCAGTCTTGATTTCTGTAGCTTTATTTACAAGTCTTAAAATCAGGTAATGTGTTCCAATTTTATTCTTTCAAAGTCATGTTTAGCAATTCTAGGTCCTTTGTACTTTCATATGAATTTTAAAGTCAGTTTCTACAAAAATTTGGCTGTTGATACTTGATTGGGATTGTGTCAAATCTATAGATTTGGGAAGAAGTGGCATCTTAGTATTGTCTTCTGAACTATAAGCATGGTATATCTATTCAGGTCTTTCAGGAATGTTTTAGATTTTTCAATGTACAAGTCTTCCACATCTTTTGTTAGACTTATCTCTAAGTACTCCATATTTTTAAATGGTGATGGATGGAGACCTGACTTTGGGTGAACACAAAACAGTGTACAGATGATGTGTTGTAGAATTGTGCATCGGAAACCTTTGTAATTTTGTTAACCAGTGTCACCCCAATAAACTCAAGGAAATAGAAGCATTTGTAAATAGTATTTTATTTCAATTTCATTTGTTGCTAAATATAGAAAGTAACTTACTTTTATATATCAATGTTGTATCCTGTAATCTTGGTAAATATATTACTCCCAGTAGCATTTTTTATAGATTATATTGACTTTCTAAATAGGTGATCATGTTGCCTGCAAATATAGTTATGTATCTTCTTTTCAACCTAGAAGATTCTCATTTTTTTCTTGCCTTATGAACCTCCAGCACAATATTGAATACAAAGAGTGAGAGCAGACATCACTGTCTTGTTCCCAATTTTAGGAAGGAAACAGACTTTCACCGAATCATGTTACCTGTACTTTTTTTTGGTAGATGCCCTTAATCAGGTTGAGGAAGTTTCTTTTCAATCTATTAATAATGTAACTTTTCTTTTACAGTTGTTGATATAGTGAATTTCATGGACTTTCAAATGTTAAAAACAAACTGCATTTTTGGGATAAACGCCATTTGGTCATGATGCATCATTCTTTTTACATAATATAGGACTTGCTTTGCTAGAAATTTTGCACTTATGCTCATGAGGGATACTGGGTTTTAGTTTTCTTTCAATGTCAGTTTCTAGTTTTATTATCTGGATAATGCTCACTTCATACAATGAGTTGGGAAACAGTCTACCTCTTCAATTCTCTGGAATTGTTTGTGTAGAATTAGAATAGGCTAAAGGAACTCTAGAGGAAGCAAGTGGTAGGCAGGGAAGAACTGAAGCAAGGGTAGAGATATCCAAAGCATAGTAAGAAGAGTGAAGTCACTTTAGAAAAAGATACTCAGTTCATTTCTTACATAGAAAGCTTACCTAATAGTCATGTGTCGCATAACGTTTCAGGCAATGATGACCACATATATGACGGTGGCCCCATACAATTTTAATGGAGTTGAAAAATTTCCATCACCTAATGACTTCATAACTCTCTTAATGTGGTAGCATAACATGTTACACGAATACTTACCACTGTGTTACAACTGCCTACAGAATCTAGTAGTTAACATGCTATACAGGTTTATAGCTTAGGAACTGTAGAGGAACAGAATTTGTTACCCCCAAATATGTTTCTTTGGCATAAGGATTATTTCAGGCTGGATAATTTTAAGAAATAGCAGACATGGGAGAAGTGCTAAAAACCAAGTAGAAGTTACCCTTTGTAAAAGACACATTTGTAAGGGAAATCTCCAATTGTAAGGGTGTCTCTCTCCCTATACCAAGAAGTGGGGGACAACTTGATCTTTAGAAACTCTTACCAATGTAGAAGGCAACCATTTAAATCTGCATAACAGACTTACCCTTGCTTACAGTGCTTTCCCTGACACCCTTGCATAACTGACTCTCCCACCCCCAACATCTTCTGTCTTCAGCTGAAGATACTTAAGGTGGTGGCTTCAGCCATTTTGGCAAGTTACTCAATTTTCCTGGGTCTTTACTATGTATATAGGAGATATCCATGTTATTACATTTTGTTTTTTCCCTGTATTTATTTACAGGGATATCTCAGCCAATAACCCAGTGGGGTAGAGGAAAATTATTTTTCCTCCCTAAAAAGCAACAGGCTGTATCATCACAAAGCCTGGGTGTGTGATAGACTATACCATTTACTGTATCACATAGCCTAGGTGTATAACAGGCTATACTATACCATCTACGCTTAAGTTACATTCTATGATGTTCACACAGTGATAAAACCACTTAAAGATGCATTTCTCAGAATGTATCCGCATCAAGTGGTACATGACTGTATTTATTTAGGTTATTATATTTTCTTAGACGAATAATAAAGGTTACCTAGAATGTGTTACTCTACTGGACAGGGATGAGCAAAAGTCGGTTTACAGTTGTGAGAAGCATGTCAAGAAACTGATGACAATAAAGAACTCTGTGCCAAAGTGTGCTTGAGGGTAGCAAGTAGGCTACAAGAATGTGTAAATAATAAAGGCCGGCCATTTGAGCACTTACAAGATTGTACCTAAGCACCTGTGCCATTGTGACATTCTTTTGAGTTAATAAAGCTATTGTAATCATCATAGCCTGCATCTTCTCCATACGAACTGTAAACCTACTTTTGCCCACTCATATATATATGAAAATACAATTTTTAAAATGATGTCTCTATATAGCAATACCTTAAAATGCATTTAATTATTTCCATATCATCATAGTTAAAAGACACCTGTATAGTGGTAAACAACTTAATAGGCATTTCACATTTATAACTTTCCTCACATTCATAATAGTTGACAGGTATCGACTATTTCCTTCACATTTTAAAGCCATTTGGGATGAATGAAGCATCATTACTGCCCTTATGCCCTCTGCTTAGATTTTACTTCTGGCTTAGCAAATTCCAAACAGGCAAAAAGAATAAAAAGAATAACAAAGAATAACAAATTAATAAAGTCAGTAAATTAATCAAGGACAATTACATAGTTAGAGAAAAACACAAAAGATGTTCTCATTTTTATACCCTAGAAGGATTCATTCTTCAATACAAGAAACAATCAGTATCAATGTACTTTTACTTTTTTTAGTTTTATACTATAAAATAATACCAAAGCAAACGAGTTATTTTAGGTACTAATTAATACTCTGAAGGAAATGGTGCAATTGTTTAGGTATCCATCAGAATGAAAGGAATCCCTCTAATCCCAGTACAGCTTTCACTTGCCTTGTGACTTTCCGAATAACAGTATTCATTTCTCATCTATACAACAAAGAAGCTGGATCAATGATATCTAAAGCTTCTGACAGTTCTAAATGTTAATGATGTTACATTACTTATGTAGCCAACCCACTTTTTTCTAAACAAAACTTAAGTCAACATTTTCCCGAAAAATGGTGGAAAGTTTCCAAAATGCATCACATTTTAGGAAATTCAAATTCAAATCTGTATTTCAGACCAGGAAATGAAAATAGTAATTTCCTTACAAATAAACTGAGTCCTTTATTTCCTACCAACCATGCTCCTAAGAATATGAAAGTATTAAACTTCAGAAATGTATAAAAATCTTAAGGAACAGATACTGAAAGTAAGAACTATTTAAAAAATAGTCCCCTTTAACTTAGTAGGTTGAAGCTTTGTATTAGGAAAAGCCTTATTACAACAAAAAATTAAGTAGATAACCTATTTTTTGACAATCCTCTGCAATCACAGTATTTAAAAAATGTAACTCCTTTCCTCTATATAATTCTACTACATAACTGTTAACTTCCCTGAACTTCCAAAACTTACATGGAATTATTTTCATATATACCTTCTCCAAGGAAAGATTTCACTGACCAATGCAAACATGATTTATTAAATAAAGAAGTCCATGCTTTATAACTTAGCATTAAATTTCTCACAGAGAAATCAAGAACAATGTTTCCTATCATCGATAGGTATCAACTGTCTTTCAGTCTTCCAACCACCATTTCACTAAAGAAATCAAGTTAAGTGGGAGCTGCCTTTACAGATGATGCTTTGGCCATTCTTCGAACCAGTGCTTCTTGTCTTTTTCTCTTAATTTCTTCAGGAGAATACTTTCTATTTTTCTCTTCTTCCTCTAAAAATGAAACAAAATACAGATACTAGTTTTATAGACTACAAAGTCATTCTTAACATGAGTTTTAATTTTTTACCTTTTTATTACCCAGACTTGCCACATTGGTTTGGCTATTAAATCACACTGAACAACTAAATATAAGATTCCAAGTACAGACATAATGCTGTATAAAAGAAAACCAATCATCGATCAGCCTGTCCCTATGTGATGCATTCTTTTTACAGTGTGAAAAAATTCATTTGATGGTGCATTCTGACTACCCAGCAAATAATTCTTGTGAAAAATGACATCTAATTTATATAACTAACAAACAAATACATTTAAGAAACAAACTGGGATTTTTAAATGTAAAGTAGTTAAAATATAATGAATTAGATACCAATACCTCAAATAGTATATTTATAAGATAAGGTATATTCATATTCACCTCTATAGAACTCCAAGACTTCATTTCAGCCATTCAGGAGAAATATTTTAGCATGATAGAGTGAAATCCAGCATGTCAATAAACATGTAACTCACTGTCAGATATTATCTTTTTATTTGAAGGACACATTTTATATAAACATTAGAAAATTATTTTAAAAAGCAAAATATCTGACTAAAATCTTCAATTTGAATGTCTTTCTGGTATATAAAAATGTGAAGCATTCTGATATATATATTCTTATGCAGCAAACTTTAGTGTATACTTTAGATAAACATACTATAAAACAATGTTTCAAGTTAAATAATGAAAATAAGTTCTATTTTAACAAAACATCTAATTCTACCTCTGCAAAAATGCTGAGTTCTAATATAATGAATTTAATTCAATAGTTAAGTCACAGCTAAAATAATAGATTATATTAATAAAAATCAAACTTTAAACAGCAAACCTATTTCCTCATTTAAATGTTTAAAAATTAAAACCATTACCTTAATACAGATTTAAGTGACCTTGTATTATATTCATAAAACTATTTATATTGTAAAATCTGCTTTTCGGAGAAGTAAATAAGAATCTGCAGTACTGTAGCAAAGAAATATTTACACTGACATGTAAACAAAGATTCAGAATTTGTTACAAGACATTTCTCTTGTTAACTAAGAGAAATATATCACCTGTCTTCCCTTTCTTTCTTAGTATATAATCTGAATGGGAGTGGATGTTCTGGGTAAGAGATACACATTTCAAATAAACTCCCTAATGATTCCGATGCCTTTTATCTCTTAAACTAATTATCTCAGAGTGTAGCTTTTTTTCCTTGCAGAAAGACACTACAAGATACTTAAAATTAGGTAGGCTAATTAGCTAATATTTTAGTCTCAAACCTGAGAAACACAAAAAACTCAAAATACATACACACAAAGTTTACATTCAATTGACCACGAATTTGGAAGGAACACAGGTTAATAATCCATGACGACAGAAAAGAACATAGCTCCCTAAAATTGGCCTTACAGTTGACTTGGTGACATTCTGGAAAATAATTTCAAAGGATATAATAAGGTCACACCATGAAAATTTGATTTAGAGAGAGTCATCCATTTCTCTCATCAGCCCTTCCTTTAACTCAATCTGCAATAAAAATACATAGCAAAGTCTCAAACTATTGCAAGGTACAAAGCAAGAGTGGCTCTTAATCTTTAACCTAAGTAGGTGTTAGCAATTTTTTTTTTTTTGGTAATAGGCCAGAAAGTAAATATATTAACCTTTGCGGGTCATATAATCTCTTATTCTAACTGCTCAACTGTCATTGCAGCATGAAAACAGCCACTGACATTACATAAACAAATGATGTGGCTCTGTTTAAATACAAATTTGTGTAGGGACAATAAAATTGGAGAAGACTATAATTTTAAAAAGTCATGAAATATTCTTTTGATTTTTCAACCATTTATAATGTGAAAACCATCTTAGCATGCCGGCTGTACAAAAACAGGCCACATAGGCTAGATTTGGACAGGCCATGGTTTGCCTACTTTCAAGGAATGAGGTTCTTAAATGGATTTTGTTTCAGACATCTGCTGAAGAGCAGTTTGCTACATAACAAAGTAAAAGGAAGTGTAAACAACAGAAATATCAACAAGGTTAATATTCTTATAATATTACATTCTATATGCCCTGGCCAGTGTAGCTCAGTTTGGTTGAGTGTGGTTCCATGCACTGAAAGTTTGCCAGTTGGATTCTCTGCCAAGGCGGGGGGCTTGATACCTGGTAAGGTTGAGTAGAGGAGGCAGCCAACTGATGTTTCTTTCTCACATCGATGTTTCTCTCTCTCTCTCTCTCTCTCTCTCTTCCTTCTTCTCGCTCTAAAATCAATAACAAACAAACAAACAAAAAACCCTAGCCAGTTTGGCTCAGTGGTTAGAATGTTGGCCTGCAGACTGAAGGGTCCTCAGTTTGATTCCGGCCAAGGACACATACCTTGGTTGCAGGCTAGATCCCTGGCCCTAGTTGGGGCATGTGTGGGAGGCAACCACCACTGTCTCTCTCACATGGATCTCCACCCCCCTCCCCGTCTCTGAAAAGCAATGGAAAAAATATCCTCAGGTTGAGGATTAAAAAAAGAAAAAAAAAGAAAAAGAAAATTAGGTGCTACAAAGCAACTCAAAGGAAAAACTGATAAGGTAAACTGAAAGGCAGATTATTCATCCATAAAAAATGCAGATAGGTTAGTAGATAAAAGCTTTGGGAAAACTCAAATATTCTAGAGATTTAGTCTTTAATAAAATTATAACTATATATAAATACATTCATTTTGGGAGTATGGGTCAATTAATTACTTATTTGAATATAAATATTTAAAATTATAGACTTGACAATCCTTTCTGGTTTCTTTTAAAGACTTTTTTTTATTCATTTTTAGAGAGAGAGGAAAAGGGAGAGAGAAACATTGATGTGAGAGCAAAACATCTACTGGCTGCCTTCTGCATGTCCGCTACAGGGGATTGTGCCCTGACTGGAAATCGAACCGGCAACCGTGCATGAGACGACACCCAGCGAACAGAGTCACACTAGCCAGGGCATTGATCGACAACTGTTGAAGTTCGAAAATACCTAGTTTGGGCCATAATGTAGAGATATATTCTTTGTTAGTATTGATAAGAATAAAAATTGATGTAACTGTTTGGGAAGATTTGGTTATAGCCATCAAAATTCAAAACATTCTGCCTCATCCATTTTTCAGTAATTAACAGATATAATCACAAGAGTATGCAGAAATTTATGTAGAAGGATATTTACTGGAGGATTGTTTATAATGTAAAAAACTGTAAACAAACTACACTTCCATCAATATACACAGTTAAACTGTTACATCCATATAATGACATACTACACAGTATGATAAAAGGAATGAAGCAAATCTATATGTACTAACAGGAAAATATAGTTACAATATATTAAGTGAAGGTAAAAACAAGTTGCCAAATGGTAGGTATATAGTCTATAATCCCATCTATTTAAATAAATCTATATTTTATATGCACAAAAAATGTTACATGATGTATTCCAAACTCTTATTAGTGGCTTTTCCTGGGAAATGGATGTGGAAAAAGAGAAATAGAGGATTTTATAAAAATTTTTATTTTTAAAAGGGGAGGGATCACTTAATAAAGTTTGAACAGTAATACCAACAAAAACATTATCTAGAATCTAAACAGAAAATAAAAATCTAATGCTAAAAGAAATGAAAAACTTTCTCATATTAGTGCTAATCTACATAACAGATAAGGGGCCTAATGTCAGCCCCAAGTGCGGGAGACTAATTAAGAAAATCTATAATTAAAAGTCAGTATACTAAATGCTGTAACAGAAGTTAGTGCTGGGTACTGGAGTAAGCCAGAGGAAGTGAATGTAAATCATTCTGAAGGTGGTTAAAAACGCATTGTATTTTAAAGGACAAATGGAAAATGGCCTGGCAGATTTGGGGGTACTATTCCTGGAGAAGGAAACAGCATCTGCAGGACTAAGGCTGTGAGAAAGAACTGGGCATTAAGAGGTACTAGTAGTTACTCCAGACATCTTCCCTTGTAAAAAATATTACGATATCAGTGAATAACATACCTTTTATATTATATTACATGATGTTCACTCAAATATTTATTATACATCCTCTAAGTGGCAGATGCTGTGGTAGGCAGAGGCACTAAGATAGTAATCAATATTTAACTGTGATTTAAAAAGGTGAAGGAAATAAGAGATATGATGGAAAATAACAAGGAAAAGTCTTACTTATAGATTATTCAAGGAAGGCTTCTGTGAGAGGGTAGGTAATACTTAAAACTGAGACCTAAGGATAGAAAAGCACCAACCCAAGGGTGGAGGTAGGGATCAAATGTTGGGAAATAGTATTAGTTGGGGATAGCCTAGTCAAAGCTCCTGAAATAGGAAATAACTTATTTTTTGGAAGAACTAAAGACTACTGGTATAGCTGAAGCTGGGTAGGTAAGGGAAAAAAGAGGGCAGGCAGGTTAAGGAGAGATAATCCAAGACCTTATAGATAACAGTGTCAAGTTCAAACTTTATTTAAAATGATGGTCAGTCATTGAAGGCTGTGGTTAAGCATAGGAATGCATTGTTTACCTATTTGTAAAAAATTATTCTGCTGTTTGGAGATTAGAACTGAAAGGGGACAGGTAAAAGAACTGTAGTAGTCTAGTCAATAAATGTTGGCTTGGAAAAGGGTGGAAGCAGTAGAGAGTGAGAAAAATGGACAATTTTGAGATATGTTTTTTGTGGTAGAAACAATAGAACTTTTTGATGGAAAGGAGAATTTGGGAAAAGAGGAATTGGAAGAATGAAAGATGACAGGTTGTACTGAGTAATTAGAATTCTTACCACAATTAACAGAGACATATCAACTATTATACTAGATGTTTAATTAAAATGCCCTAAATTTTAAAATACTATTCACCTCAATGTTCTGCTAAACACAAGAGTAAGATCATTCAAGTTTTAAACAAGATTTTTGTAAACACAATCTCACACAGAAATATATATATATTTAAAGTACAATTTTTCAGAAAATAATTCAGAAAGCATTGAATATTTATTGAGAGCTTACTACATGGTAGTCGCTGTGTTAAATGCTGATAAAGAATCTGATGCAGTCTTTTGAAAACATAAGTCACCCACTCGTTGTATATTATAGCATAATTATTTGTAAGAATCACTTTATGACTTCTAGTTAAACATCATAATTTTTATCTTACATGTTATGCAATTCCAATACAAAAAAACTAGTTTGGCTACTTTCCAATATGATAACCTTTCAAAGAAAATGATTTCATACATACCTTTTGAAGGTTGTTTCAAAGATTCAGAAGGTTTCACCAAAGATTGCTGTTGAACAGCCTTCCCACATAATGAGTCGACAGTTTTGTTTTTCTCCAAACTCTGTATAATTTTGGTATCAGGGATACTTCCTGTTATATGATTTTGATTAATCTGGGAAAGAATCTGAGAATTTTTGATCTTTGTAAATGTATACTTAGAAAATCTAACTGTTCTGTTAAGGTCACTCTGAGCTTCGTCTGTTATGGTCCCATGGGACAGAGACCGAGTATTCAATTTCTTCTTATAAGTAGCCATTTCTGTACTCATATGATCTGAATTCACACTGAAACTTGAACGTCTTGTAACAACTGATTTGGAACTATTCACTTGTACTGGAACATCAGTATTATTCCAAGAGACAGGCAGGTTATTGATCAGACAATTTGAGTTCTTAGAGTATATAGTCAAATTTGTTGTAGCACCTAAAAAACTTGGAGAATTTCCACAAATTTCCCTTTTCTGCATCTTCACTGGTTGATTGATCTGTGAGCTATCTGTTAATGAAGATGATTGTGCTGAAACACTGCTCAGATTCAAACATGTTGATGGCACCAATTGACTTCCTTGTTTAGACATAGGAAACGTGTTTTTGGCTCCATGTTTGGAACTATTACCAATGTCAAGTATACTTTCTGATGTCTTGCTATCCTTTCTCATGTCTTGTTGCTGAGTTAGTTTTTCAATATCATCACATGCTTGGTATAATAAGTCATCCTCTACATCATCAGTGTCCCAGGTATTCTCTAACTGATGACATGCTTTAACAATTTCATTGGCAAATGATGGGTCATTCCAATCATCAGACAAAGAACCTAACTTTGATGCATTAGTCTCATTTGCATTGCCCAAAGCAGCAGAGCCAAAAGGAAGTATATTAGCAGGCGTTTTGAAAGAATGATTAAAAATGGACTTATTTTTTTGTTCATTAGAATATCCTGTGTTCAAAGTAGACATTTTTCCAGAAGCATTTACATTGTAAATAAATTCAGTATGAATACCTTCCTTTCCTTTTGTCAGATCAGACGCAACTGCACAATCTTGAGTTTTGTCTTGAGTGATTTTATTGAAAGGTTTCTCAAATTTCATTTCATTTCCAGTGGGTAGTAATTTGTTTGGTTTATCACTTGAATTTGGTGAAAATCTATATTTTCCAGCATCTATTAATTCATTGGTATGTGTCTTTGAAGAAACATTTCCTAAAATTTTTGAATCTCTAAACCCAGCATCTAAGCTTATATTCATTCTTGAGTTACTTTTATCATTTTTACTGTTCAAAGTACAAATTTCTTTTTGATCAACCATCTGGGTTGTTTCAGGAGCAGAAAAAGGTTCAGACATTTCTATATTTTCCATAACAAAAGGTTCATTATTTAGTAAATTTTCCCATTCATCTTCAAAATCACCAGCAGTAAATGCATCCACGTGCTTAAAAACTTCTGGCTCCTTAGTACTGGAAGTCATACAAGATTCTGTCGTTCCAGGAGCACCCACCTGATGAGAAAGTGCTGCTGGGGGTTTACTCGGCAGTTTTTCCGGAACCTGAGTTTCATTAGTAATGATTTCCTCCTCTTTCAAGGCACTTGTCTTTCCAAAGGTAGTATTAACGGTGCTCCACAAGGCATCTGACAGATCTTGGCTTAAATGTCCACTGCACTTCTGAGTAGAACCATCAAAAATGGCATTAAAGGCTGCTTCGGCATTTTGGTCAAATGGCTTCTGACTGCTATATTGATCATTTACCACACGAAGTACCTTCGTGTTTTCTTTCATTGGCTTCTTTATTATAACATTATCTATTTCTGGAACCATGTCATGTAATAACTGCATCTGTACATTATAATTATTTAAAGTCTCTGCTTCTGAAATCATCCAGATAAAATCATGATTTCTCTTGTTTTGCTCTTGAATCACATCAAGCTCTTCCATATTTTTATCAAATTGCTTGGCCAATTTCATAAGTTCTTCCTCTTGATTTTGTGTTTTTAACCTATTAAACAAATATTTAAAAGTTATAAAAAAAGTTCTTACAGAGTTATTATAAATACTCAACTGCTATTTGACACATTTTAATATGCCAAAACTTGAAAATTTTAACACATTATGATTATTTTAAATCCAAAATTTTACATGTCAAAACTAAGGAAAAGTTTTTGTTATATTTACAAAACCAAAGCAATTACTGAATACATTTACTTCACCGAATGTCAGAAAAACTAAAAAGTCTGAACTTACTTTGTGCAGCTGAGTTTTGCTCTTGATTTTCCTTTAGCTACATGAGGAGTACAAGGGATAGCAGTTTCACCAATCCACACATCGAGCATGGAGTCCGTGGTTGGTTTTTCATCCTTTGGCAGAAGGGGAAAAAGGAGGTGAAATCCAAAAAGAGAAAGAAAATTTTAACTACGTTAAATTGTTTTCCTCAAGTAATAAATTCTGGTAAGGTGATGGTTACTAAACAATCTCAAAACAATAAGAAGCTGGAAGATGGTAATAACAAATTGCAAAGAGTGATACATTTATATTTCAGGGAATGGAAACGTTCAGAACTGGGAATTCCTTATTTTAAAAAAATGTTAAGTTTTAGTGATTTATTTGACAAATGCATATTTAATAATAAAAGCACGTTTTTATCAAAGGAAAGCTGATCAAGTTATAAGATACTCAATGAACATCAGTATTAGAAATAAACTGTATAGTAGACATCATGATTTAAGAATAAAGAAAGATACATGTAGAATTCTTTCTGTGTCACTTGATTCTCCAAATTTTCCCTATCCCCATTACAATCTTTATCCCAAGTTGGACAGTCTCTATTGACCTGAATTAAGAACACTTAGATAGAATTAAGGTCAGGACTGAGTCAGAGATGAGTATAAGGTTAGAAATGATGTAATGAGTAAGGTAGGGAAAAAGCCATTTTAGTCTTGTATATTTTTGCTATGTCTTTCAGTTACCTGAGCATGTAAATTATTGGCAGAATGAGGTTATGCATTAGTTACAAACCAAACCAACAGATCAAATAGATTAACCATTTTCTATTCTATTTTTATAGTACCTAGAATGAACATAAATATCACACAAAGTAAAAATAATCTTATCACTACATTATAGGTTACTTGAAGGCAAGAATTATTCTTATGATAGTTCAGCCTCTAGCAAAATGCTGGGCATAAAGATATCAGTTCATGTTTATTTACTAGAATCCTTAATTGATCAACAAGCAGTTTTCTTAGATGGTAAGCTGATCCTAGTAGATTTTAGCTTTGCAAAACACTAAAAAACAAACAGACAAAAGCATTAATTTCACTTTCAGTATTATTTTTCCCTTTTGTTTCAATAATTTTGATTTAGGAAAAACAACATTCTTAATGATTTAATTATGGATTTTTTGTCCATTTATCACATAATTTTACACTCATTCAATTTTTAGAGAATGAAAGTATGATAACTTTATTTATCCAGTTTTACATAGATATGGTTCCTTTGTATATTTTTTTATACTATTTGTGTTGTATTTTTAAAATTTCTTCATTAATAATTATACAATACAATCTAGGTGCTGTATAAGATATCTAAACACTTTATTTAATCCTAAAGAGTACACACTATGTAGTTATAAAAATGATGGAAAATATATCCCCCATCTTCAAACCAACAACACTGCATAAAAAATATCCTTGAAGAAAATTAATGTCCAATTAAAATGGAAGTGCGTATATATTTTTAAATGTCATCTCTGAGAATATTAAGGTGATTTAAATAATTATTTGAGGAGAACTCACCTATATATAAACAACATGAATATGTCATTTTGAGAATATTTTTTAAAGCTTTTAAAATGAACTTGATACTACCAAAGATTTATGTTTTAAAACTACTCAGTTGAAAAGGGTAACATTTAAAAGCAACTAATTTCATTGTATTTTTTCTTATACACAAGTTACCACTTGTATACTGTTGCCATTTCTTTATGTGAGCTATTATTTCCAGCCCACTTAGGTAAAGAGTCCAATAATTTACTCAACTATCTTTTTATCACTATTTAGGCTCGCCAGCCCAAACACATTTTATTATGCTTCTTTCATGTGAAACTCACAATTAATGAAGCTCTATTGTTAACTCATGAAGTAAGTAGTATTATGGCATAAATGCTATTTAACTAATGAACCATACGGAAAATGAATTTCTATGACATGCCAAACATGGAATGTAGAGCTAGTAGCAACAGAGTTGTTTTGACTATCATAGTTGTAATTTTGGATATTTTATAGCCATTAAGAAAAGCTTTATTTCCTGTCTCCTCCACCTGGATTATGGTGATTCTGTGTAACCACAGTTTGGGTTAGAGCCATCTATTGTTTTTGGTCAACATATAGTCACTATCCATTGGTGTGTCAAGGAAAAATATACTTCCTACAGAGAAGACACTAAGCAATAATTGGGTTTTCTGGATTTAAATTTGTTAAATAAGTAAAAAAGAGAGGAATGTAAAGAGGTTCAGAACAGAGGTTGACTTAAATTATATTTCTATTCACTCAAGCAGTACAAGAAATTAAAGAAAAATAAACCTTTGCAGATGGTTCTATTACAGGAAAATAATTTAACTATCATAACTAACTTTAACATAACCTCATATTTACAGTGTTCTATAGTTTACGAAGACATGTTATCTAATATAATCCTCATAATAACTCAATACAGAGAGTAAGACAAGTAATTCTAGTTTATGGCCATATGAACTGAAGTCCTGAGAGCTTATGTGATTTGCTTAAGGTGACCCAGTATAGAAGGTGGTCTGAGAACTAAGTCCAAATTCAGTTTTTCCCACTTTTACACTGTTTCTTGATCTTGTCAATCAACAATATTAAGAGCAGTTTCAATGGGAAAAACTTGCACTATAGACAGTACACAATTACCAATCACAAAAAACTTATGTTTAAATTTTTGTTGTCCGATTCTATTACTTTAGTAACTTGAAAATGGTGCAATACACTGTTAAACAATATTAAAAACAAAATAAACACAAAGTTCTAGTCAAAAACCATCACTCTAAAAGATTATAATAAGGTGACAGAAGATGATTTGACTTTGGATGGTGGGCACACAGTGCAATATACAGAGCTTATAATTATGGAATCCCACACCTGAAACTTATATGATCATATTAAATCGTGTCACCCCAATACATTTAATAAAAAATAAAATTAGGTATTATGTTTAGGAAAATGTAATTACCAATTTTACATTGTTTCTTTTTTCAAAATATGCATTTCAGTAGTAGAAAGGGTATCAGTAATATCTGCTGCTCTATTTTTGGCAAAGAGAATTGTAAAAGATAAAACATTTTTGATAAAAATGAACCACACAAGGGCTTAGTGGCATAAAATAAATTATACAACTACTGATACTTACCTGAGGAGCAATACAGTTAACAATATGTGAGATCTCATCACTATCTGTGGCGTAAATCTTTTTTTTTCTTCCTTTACCTAAAGAAAGAGACATGTTTCTATAAATGTAAATAAAAACTGATTTTTAAAAAATAGGGGTCACTTCTTAGGAAACAATTTTAATTAGCACAGCTTCGATCACTATGCACTCTGATATTACATGCACATCATAGCAATACAACCAGATAAAAGTGTCACCAGATATGGGAAAGTTCCTGATGTTGTTCCCCTACTGAAATTCAGTAGTTAAATCCTAATCACTTCACAAATAGTTACCCTGGTAAGAATGTTAATGACACATTACCTAACTGTTTGGTCATTGGAGAATTTTGATCCCAGAAGATATCATTCTGTCCATCTGGATCATTAGGAGAACTGAAGGCAGATGACAATAAATCCATTTTCAGCACCCTCTTTGGTGTTTCATACTTTTCTACACAAAACAAGATTGAAACAGCAGTTGTTGCACTTTAAAGCATGGCTTCATAATGCCCCAGTGTCAACTAGTAGCTCTTAACAAGATTACATTTTATAGTCCAATTGTACAATTTTCTCCCTGAGATGGTTTAATGTAAATTACAATTGAAATATTGGTTTCACATTAAAAAGCCCTTCTAATACTTCCCAAAGTTAACAATGTAAACAGCAAGTGTGTTAAGATAATCTAGTGGGTCTCCAGACGTGTAACACTGTATACCCTGCTCCCTCCTCTTTACCACCGGAAGTCGGAGGCCTTGGGAGCCACCGGTAAGGTCCAGGCCGGGTTCCACCCCCACGAGCGTCCCAGCGGAAACCCCGGCGCAAATCTGCTCAGCCCGCTTTCGCCAGCTCTGTCCAGCTTACAACCAATTACTTTAAAGAGCTTTAGCGATCCACTTCTTGGAAAGTTTTGCCTGGTATCGCTTTTTATTTTTAAGAGGTTTTTGTTCATGCTGGTGTTGCTTTATGGGAATAAACTAAAGGGAAGGGGGGGTAACAAAAACCGTGTGTTAAGAACTCGCTGTAGGAAGACAGCTTTAAGTGTGGGTTTCCGTTCCCACCTGGATATATTAGAAATCTTTCAAACACGGGAACACCGACAACTGATCAGAAACGAAGTATTGGGGGGTGGGGGGTACTGTGAGGGGCGTTACACAGAGAAACTTCCGGCTTGTTCCTCAGGAGCTGAGACGCCGCCGAGGCTCTGAGGACAGAGTAGACCTACGGCGTTCCACAGGCTCCCTTCTCTAAAGGAAGTTGGGGCAAAACGTTTAAGCGGAAATAATTCCCGCAGGAATAAGCTGAAGGCAACAGGGCTATCGGGTATTTCTCCACGGCCCGCCGCTGCTGACGACTGCGAGCAGCAGCCCGGAGACTGGCCGCCCTCCCTACCTCCCCGCCTCCCTCCAACAGGTAAACCCCACACGACACTATTCCTGTGGCAGAGGCGACAAGTGGGTGACCAAACCTCAGGGGGCAGTGCTCAAATTCGGGGACCAGCCGAGGGGAAGTGTGTCGAGCTAGTTTTGGACTCCCGAGGGGAGCGGCCCAGAGGAAAGAAAACACCCTTCAGGCTCCACCCCCACTCCCACCCCACGCTTCCCAGTTGCAAGCTGGGCCGGGGGGCTGCCGTGTCCCCACGTCTCACCCTCGGGGTTACTTTTACTGCACGAAGCGGCTACTGAAGGCTGCTCCTGCTGCGGCAGGGGCTGGAGACGCCCCTCTCCGGCCCCGCGGAGCCCCGGTCCGCGGGCCGACCTCAGCCGCCTCTTCCCTGACTCGACCACCGAGCTGCATTCCTCAGCCGCCGCCGCCGCCGCTTGGCGCTGCGTGTCCTTCAGGCCAGGGCTGTCCCCAAATTTCCTTCGCCGACTCATTGCCTAGCACCCCCTCCACCAACGGTTTCTCCTTTCACATTGTGCACGGGAAGAGTAGAGCAATGGAATTAGGAAAGCGACGCGGCGCTAACGGCAGTCGCCATTTTTGTCCGTGGCGCGCCTGGAAGAGGCGGCCGTTGATTGGCTGCGTCTGGCGAGGGGAGGCGGGGTCGGCGTGTGGAGGCGCGCGCCTGCGCAGACGGCCTCCGAGCCCGCGGGGCTCCGGCCTGTGTTCTGGGCTGGAAAGGGGCGTGGGAGGGGCGGTGGCGCGCGCGGTGACTGAGCTGAGAAGACGCGAGGTGAGAAAGGATTTCACCCGCTGACATCTGTTTGTTGAATTTGCAAGTAGGCTTGCACATTACGCGTTCACATTATTGTGGGATTTAGTATTTTCAAGAAATAAAAGGTGTAGATTCGGAAGGAAGCAATAAAACTGTTTTTTCATAGATGAGACCTGCATAGAAAATCCAAAAAATGTAGGGAAAAAAATTATTAAATTCATAGGTTAACAGAGTAGCTGATACAAAGTCAATATTCAAAGATCAACTGTGTTTCCGTAGATTAGTAACAAGCAACATTGACGTTTTAAAGAAATACAACTTATTTTAACATACAAGATATCAAATAAGTAGGAATAAATTTAGCCAAAGATTGCAGCACCCCTACAGAGAGAGCTATGAAATGTTTTTGAAAGAAACTGAACACCTAAATAAACAAAGGATGAATGTATGTTGATAGGTTGCAAAACTCCATATTGTTACAATGTCAGTTCTCAGATTGATCTATAGATTAAATGCAAATCCATTCAAAATCGCCGTAGGAGTGTGTAAGTGTAATATGACAAGTTTATTTTAAAATGTGTACAGAACTGCAAAAGGCTAACAATATCCCAGAAACTCTTGAAGAATAATGAAGTTGGCTATCTACCAAGTCGCAAGGCTTACAAAGATGAGGCAATTAAGACAGAGCAACAGCGGTGAAAGGACAGACAAACTGATGAGAGAAACGATAGGAAACTTAAGACACAAACCTTTACATTAGTGGATGCTTGATTTAATATCAATTTGATATTCACACGGAGAAATAAACTTGACCTCTACCTCAAACCAAATCAAGTGCCAATTGATTATGTATTTTATTGTAAAAGATATAATAATTAACCTTCTAGAAGTTGATATAAGTTGTCTTCATGACAAAGAATGAATTTTAAATTGAACAAAAAGGTCAGCAACTATAAAGAAAATAATTATAAATTTGACTATATTAAACTGATAACTTGAGATCTGCCTGACTCAAAGACAAGATTAAAGAGAATGAAAAGCAAAGTGCAGATTGAGAGAAGATATTTACAAGAGGTAAAATTAAGGACCTTTTTGTAAAATATATGAAGAACTGATATAAATCATTAAGAAAATGATTGACTACCAGTAAGAAGACTGGGTCAGATACTTTAACAAGCTCTCTTTTTAAAAATATCTAAATAATCAGCAAACTTATAGAAAGATGCCCAACCTTATTTGTAATGAGGAAAATGAAAATTAGAACCACAATGTGATACTCCTCTACACCCATCGGAATTGCTAAAATTAACAAGGCTGACCATAAGGGTATCAGGGAAGTAAAATGGACATGAGACCACAGCCGCAGTCTTGATCACAGCCTGTGAGAGACCCAGAGCCACAAGACCCAATCAGTGGCAACCCTCAGATACTGCTAATGAGAGTGTAACTTGGTACAACCACTTTGGAAAACAGTTTTGATCTAGCAGTCCCACTCCTAGGAATATATCCAATGGAAATGCATGGACTTGTGCATCCAGATACATTTTGTAAAACTGCTTTTAGCAGTAAAACTCGAAATGACCCCAAACTGGAAGTAAACCAAAGGCTCTTTAACAGTATAGTAGGTAAGTATTGAGCTATGTTTGCTCAACAAAACGCTACGTAGTGATGAAAAGGAAAATACAGCTCCTGCAAGAATGTGGAAAAATCTCTCTAAGTTGAGCAAAAGAGACCACACCCTCACCTCGTCCTTCCACGAGTGCTATAATGCAGCGATTTTCAACCTTTTTCATCTCACGGCACACATAAACTAATATCTAAAATTCTGCAGCGCACCAAAAAAGTGTATATTATATTTTTGCTGATCTGCCAGAAAATAGACATAATTTTGATTTATTCACACTAGGTGGCTGGTTGTGTTGGCTATTGTCATTTTTTTACTTGACAATCTAAGGGAAAAGAGGTCAGTGCCCCTGACTAAATAGTCAGGTATTGTATATTTTTAAAATTCTCGCAGCACACCGCTTGAAAATCACTGCTGTAATGGTTACTTTGGAGAGGGGAGAAGGGACAAACTAGAAGGGGACAGAGGGAGGGGGAGTATCTAATGTGTTGTGTTTGTTCATTGTCGTGTTCTAGTTGTTGATTTTGTGATAATTCATTGAGCTGAACATGTTTTTTTGTGTACTTTTCTGTATGCATGTTATATTTATCAATAAAAACATTTTAAAATTTTAATGTAAGGCAAAAATCTTTGTTTCCATCGAGGAACCTATATGTATTTATTTGTAATTTACTGTGTTTTCATTCTTCAGTTTGGCCAGCAGGAATCCTAGAACTGAGTTTGAGGTTCAGCTCTAGCAATTGTCAGTCGTTGTGACCAAATTCCTTTTTCTTCCTCGGTCCTTGGCTTTCTACTATTTCCCTTTCCGTGACTGTTTTTAATCTACAGATTTTTAAATCATATATTTAGTTTTATATATTTATAACTGGATATGACTACGTGGGAGGTTACATCTCTTAAAATCCAAATTAACTACTTAAACCTCCAGTTTTCTAAATTAATAGGTATACTGTTATTTCTCTTGGGGATTTCTCCTACCTCTCAACTGCCCAAGAATCCCAGAAGCAGTAAAAAAAGAAAAGTCAACTGTCCATTATAACACTTTATTAAATAGATGGCATCATATCTGTCTAAAAGACTTAATTCACCCTGAAAAATACCCAACTCACACTTAGAAAATAGTTAAAGAAGTTTGGAGAATTTTATAGTGCCTATAGGAGTAATAACCATGTGGTAATCCTTTAAAGCATATTAATGCTGCAAATAAAATAACAGTGAATAATTTCCCATAACTGTCCAAATTCTCTAGTACCCAAGTAACCGTTGTAAAAAGGAACAACTTGAGTCCAAAGAGCAGACATGTGTTTTTACCTTAGCACACCCAGGATGGCTATAATTGTAATCATTATGTGGTAGGAAACTATCATAAGTTTTCACTTGAAAGTTACTTAATTCACACAATCTGTTACAGTTCTAATGTAGTTCAAATTAAATGCACTTCCTGAATATAACTCCTGAATAAGTACAGTACAATTAGCTCCTTGATAAAATGTTCTTAGTAAACAAAAGTTGCCTTGTAGACATTTGAATGCAATGTGTATGATTAAAAACCTCAAAACTTAGCATTTCTAGGCACTTGAATAATATATACATGTAAGTAAGGTTTAATACAATGAAAAACATTTTAATAATTCAAACTTAAACTCTTATTTGTTTACTTGCAGAAATTCATAAACTTCAAAGTGTTTATTAAGCAAAAAACAGACATTGAGAGTGTGTTGTAAGGAGCTCTTTTGTGGAGTGATTGCCTTATCACTTACATTACAATGATACTATGTGCTCGATGGATGGCTAATTGTGAGAAGTCTTTGTTTCAAGAAAGAAAAAAAAAGAATCATAATGTGCTGTTATGTAGCACAGTATGTGTGCAGAGCCCTGCTTCAGCTCTAAATTTATCAGGATACAATTGGCAGGATCTTCACAGGCAACAAAATGAGTAGAGCATTTTTACAGTTTTGTCATCATGTTTCTAAAATGTACCCCAAGATGAACCTGCCTATGTACTGGGCCCATTTTTCCTCAGTCCTGACCTACAAGCATTTGTCATTGAAGTCACCTACCCTGCTTATCCCTCTCCTGAGGGCACTGCTGCCTCAAGAGCTTCTACTGCCTGTGTGACTCAGGTCCCGCAAGGTGTCCCCAAGCAGGTAAAACTGAATGAGCTAGAGGTGAGCACTTGACTTTAGAAACCAATCTGTAGGCTTGCTTTCCACCTGACTGTCACAAAAGATACAGGGAGAGGGACCTATTTCCTCTTAGAGATCTGAAGTAAGAATTTGTTAGACGGCCTTGTGCAAAACCATGGGGGCCCAGAAACTCTGAGGAACCTTACTGATAGTGGAACAGAAAGAACTCGAAAGTTACGCTGACAGAGCCATTGGAATGATTGAACATCTACAGACTCCACATACTTGGAAACTGAGCAACCATTCAGCTGCAGTGTCCCTAAAGCCAGGTTCCACTGTAATTCCAGCCATTTGTTTTTCTCTTTCAATGCAAACCCTTTACAGTAAATTTTCTTTCTTTGAGCTAATGCCAGGCAGTCTGTATTCCTTATATTCCTCATAAAAGCTGAACTAAAGCAAAGCTTGGGACCAAGGGTTTTTGTCTAACTGTTTCTCGATTTTTATTGGAAGGCACCAGTTGGGAACAGAGAAATGCCAGCTGCAAAAATGCTTTTATTTTAAATGCTGTTTGCAAAGCATGATGCCAAAGCCATTCTTAAGGACAAGATGGTTATTGTAAACTGGCAAAATCACAGTTATAAATAATTTGAGCGGTTTTTGTAATAAGTTAAAGGAGTATTATTCTGAAAACTTCAAAATAGAGTATAAATATAGCACAGTCCCATCTAAAGGTGGGGCTGGGGGCTGAAGCGTCCTAGTGGTTCATTTGGAACTGAAACGATTTATAGTGGGCACTGGCTGTCATCTGAAATCACCCTTTTCTTTTTTTTTACATTTCTTGGCTCACTGTTTTCACAAAGAGCTAAAATTTTAGAAAATGTGGACTGTGTTTGCCTTCCCAGCCCATACTCCAGGATGACATTTCAACGCTGGCTTTACCACTTTCCACAATTTTCTCCCCTTCTCAACCTGCTCATACAGTTTCCTGCTGGCCTCAAACTTTGGGTCAGTCATGCCATTTGAGTTTTCAGCTCCTGCACCTGAGCTGTTGAGTATGTTGGAGAGGTTCCTAACTGTGCCACCATGAACTGTGCCACCAGTCACCAGGTGAGCTTTCGGTGGCACATGACAAAATCTTACTGATCAGAGCGCATTTCCCATCCTCTAAAATAGAGTCCAAATTTCCACCACTTTCTATACAAGAATAAATACCATGAGAACAGCGGAGGTTTTAATGACTAAGAGTGGGCTTATGTTAAATCTTACATAAACTTTCATAATGGAATAAATAAGATTTGCAGTGTATTAGAAGTCACTGTACAGTACTAAATATGTTCGAAATCATCACCACAATCAAGGTAATGAACATATCCATTACCCCAAAAAGTTTCCTTGTGCCCCTTTGTATTACTTTTATTTGTAATATGTAAGTGTATGGCTGTGATTAATAATCAGTTCTTAAGAGCTAGTATGAGCTGGCTACAGCACACCACTGAGTTTCTTACCTCTCATTACCCTTCCTCCAGTTTAAGTAACCTCCATTCCTTCCACATCTCCTCATCTTACCCATTTCTCAAACTTTTCGTTAATTTGAAGACTCTTAATTCAGTGATTGAGCTCAAAACCGGACCTAGAGAGTCGTACGCTACAGGTTAAAGGCTTACAAATGAAGCCAGGCTGTAAATGTTAAAGGAAAGAGAGCCTGGGGCAGTTTCCTGGGGCTGAGAATTAGAAGGTTGCTGGGAAAGGGAGTCTGTGATAGGAAGGCACCTTTTACACTAAGTGACTGCTGGGAGATCAGCCTGTGATACTGGCAGGAAGAAGGAAGCAAAGCGGTTCCCCGGTTCTGAAGTGGGCATATTTTTTGCACACTGTGCTTTCTTAGCAGCAGCACCAATTAAATTCAACCCCACTGATCATTTCAGGTACCAGCCCCCACCAGGCCTATATCTACCCACGATTAACAGCTGTGGGTATCACAGAGGTAATTTGCAAAGACGTTTTTCTTTACTGCTTTCAGTGAAACCTTGGGGGAAAATATCTGAGCAGCCCCAAACTGTTTTGTTCAGGGTTAAGAACTTTCCTTTTCCTGGCGATAATGGAATCTAGTCACTATCTAGGTGTTTTTGCACTTACAAATTCCAGGAAGATGTCCTGATTTTAAAGATTGTCTGTGTTCTTCAAGCAGCAGTATTCATATCATTCACTCTGTCGTCACAATTTTAACTTAAAACACTGCTGCACTGTACCTGATACTATTAAAAGTTTCTTTATTTTGCAGTACAAATAAAGTCTTAAAATTTTTACAACTGTTAGTAGTTTTTAAGCCAGCTTAGCCAAATACATGCTAAGGGGTGCTTGAATTGTCCTGAATACAGATGATTTTTTTGACTTTTGATTGTTTAGGAATGAAATTACAGCATTTAAAACATATTAAAGTTTTAAATAACATTTTGGATCAATTTGATTGTAAAATATGTAGGAAAGAAGTTTGTTTAATTGCAAAATCTATATTACAAAACTAACTCTGCTTCTATTAATTCAGTTTCTAGCATAAGAAAATTTTCCTTTCAACAGGGCTTTTCATGTCTTTCAGACTATTGGAAAAAATGATTGGTGTATTTCACAGGAAGGTAAAGAACTCTTTTGGCTTTGGTCTAGTATCAATAACCAGGGTATAGTGTTGGGGAACACTGGGCCCTGGGAGTTGTCATCTCATTGGCAAGATATGTGTGGAAACACAGGTACCTTTATTCTGGTATTGCACTATTTTCCTAAGCCTGTTACCATGGCTTCTAAGTGCATCAACAGGCAGCCCCTCTACTACTCTACATTTCCAAACCCTCCCTGTCCTCTAAGTCCTTGCTATTCAAAATGTAGTGTGGAGAAGTGCAACCTGGGTATCATCTGGTAGCTTATTAGAAATTCAGAACCTTGAGCATGTCCCAGACCTGCTGGGTCAGAACCTGCATGGTTACCCGATGACCACAGGGAGGTTCCAGAGGCAATCCTCTGCAGGGACTTACCCTACTAATGTGGCTCACAATGATTAGTGCCCTTTTTCTCAGAAGTCTTACCTTACCTTTAGTCCATTTCTATACTTTAGCACTTGATTATATAATCCTGTTTCTCACCAATTATTGCACATAGGCACATCTCATTTTCCTGGCAGTTCTGTGGCCTTTTAGACCAGGGGTTGGCAAAATTCTGTAAAAGGACACATGATTAATATTTTTGGCTTTGCACACCACATGCTGTCTCTGTTTCATATTCTTTTATGACTTGTTTACTCTTTAAAAAGGTAGAAACCATTTTGGCTAGAAATTTGTACAAAATTAGACTCCAGGCTACATTTGGTTCATGGACAGTAGTTTGCCTGGCTCTGCCCTAGATGGCAGGGCCAGTGCTAAATGCTGGGCTCATGGTATGGTGCTGTCATGGAGGCTTGTAATCAATGCTTATTATTCAATGGTTTGGTAAAGTCATTACATAGTCCTTTCTGCCTTATGTTCCAAAACATTTTGAGGTAAAATTTAGGAAAAATTATCCTAATATTAATAAAAAGAAATATTTACATACTTTAGAAAAAAAGCTATTAATGAGAACGGAAGGTTTCAAATAACTTCATTACAGTTTTCCTTTTCTTATGGATGCCAAGACACATAGGTAAACCATGAGCCCCCACCTGGCAAGAATATAATTATAAACCTTCATTTTTCATTAAGACCATATTTACGAAGAAATTTTGACATTTATTCCAACCCAATATAAGCACATAAAAAGAGTAAAGGTAATAGGCCACAGTAGTAAGTTTAAATTTTCTATTGCAGTGTCTATTTTGTGACTTGCCCACAGTATTATTATTTATTCTCTAATTGCTTATTAGATTGTAACTTAGTATCATTATGAGCTATCATTTACGCTTAAGTTATGTGTCCAACAGGATTAGTTCCTCAATTTTATTAATATTTAGAGAATTAAAACAGTGTAGCTAGAGAGGAATGAAAAAATCTTCTAGGAGAAGCAGCAACATAATACATATCTCACACACACATACACACACACACTCACACACTCACACATTCACACACACACACACACACAGCGTGCTGACCTGTGTTACTGCTCCAGGCAATGTCGGGAGAGAAATGGGTTTTCTGTTTAGGCTGATATTTTGTGGATTTTTTTTTTTTTTGAGCCTTATAAGAAAACCAGTAATAACCTTACTTTAAGACCAGAAAAAAATGTAGTTTTCCTGGTTGGAAAGACCAAAAACCATTACTGTTATATACCGTATAGATTGTTTCTTTTGTTGGTATGAAAAGAACTGGACTGTATTTGAAGAACTAAGGCTACACAGAACATATTTAAAATTGTGAAAACATTTGCTATTAATATGATAAATAATGTTTCTTAAGCCATTGTTTATCTACAGAGAAAGAGATTATACAATAACCAAGATTTAAAAGTAAATTATTTTTGTCTACACCTTTTCAATCTTGGGTTTTGCTTGATAACTTCACAATAAGAGGACCTTTAATTTACATAACAGCTAATCTACAAATAATCAATTAAAATACCATTATTTTTGTTTGGTTTCCCACAATATTTTTTCTGTGCTTCCACTGGAGGTTTTCCAAACTTTGTTTTATTTCTGTGTATTTTTTCTTCTCTGAGTTATTTTTAATAATCTCAGAACACTATGTTCTGGCTTGCGAAATTAATTGTAAACTGAGCGTGGTCGACCTCACCTCCCCGAAACATTAAATAATCGTGATCATTTTCAGGGACTGCCCCATGTTCAGGCATCTGCTCGGTTTCCTGGGAGTGGAAACGTGTGCTTGTCCCTCTTGGCGTGGAGAAAGTTGCTTGGTGGATTTAAATCATGTCTACAGCAACATCTAGGTTAGTATTTGAATAAATAATTGGGATTGTAGCCAAGTGAGCACATTAAAAAGACCATTAAAATGTAAAATTGCATTCATGGAAAGTATTATGAAGAAGAGGTACATGGTATTATAAGACTGAATTAGAGGGGAAAAGTTGACTTAAACATGGAGGCCAGGCAGGCCTTGGCCCCTGCATTGTCCGTTTGTTGCTTGGCCCAGTGCTTTGTAAATATTTGAGAGTTATGGGCACGATTAACTCTGCACGTTGGCTGAGACTTCATGGTTGCACACACTGACTATTGTCTTAAAGGGAATAATTTACTTCATTTATATGGACCCAAGTTATCTTCCAAGGGAGCCAGGCCAAAATAAATCTCCCTTTAAAATGGTTCTGAGAATGTTCTTTGCCTTAATGTAAACGAAGGCAAACACATACTCTATCATCAGCAGCAAAAAATTTGTCCAGCCTTCAAAAAAGCATTTTAAGGTTTTTCTGAAATCTAATGAACTTTACTGTAACTAAGAACTAAATAGTATACCTTTAGTTCTTGACAAAACCTCTTGAAAAGGTAATAAATTTATCCCTGGCATTGATAAAATTATTTTAACTGCAGAAGACAATGTTCATGTAGAAGGTAGACAGCCCCGTGGTGCCAGTGTAGAGTGGTGGAGAACATAATGAGGCCTCAGTACTGTGTGTACAGCTTCCATCTTCACAGTAGAAGCAAAAATAAATGTGTGGCTGATCACTGCAGGCACTCTGTCTGCACTTTCAGGACCCAGATGTTTTGTCCAATTGAAGTTTTGCTCAGCAAATAAACTTTTTTTCTCTCTCACTATTTCAAAGGTGCTGGTAGTCTTTAGAGTTTTCAGAAAGTGTTCATAAACTAGGAAATTTTGGGGGGCCACATCGATGTGGATATACTGGATAAAAACCAGGAGCTGGCTGCAGAGGGATGTCAGGATCCAATTGCGTCCTGACTGTAAAGAGGATGACTCTCAATCAGCGATCTCCTGCTTCAGAGCAGTAAGTCAGCAGTTCTGGAGTGGATGAAATCTTTCTCAAAGGCACTGTCTCACTTATTTCCTCTTATCCAAGAGTCTAAGACACAACCAGTCCCATCATTTCCAGGGTACATGGCTCTACCATGGTGTTCATAGCTGTGAGTCTTATTTTGATTGGATTTGAGATAAGCAGATCTGGAGGATGCTTTTGACAAGGGTTGTGTGTTAGAACTAATCCAAGTTTTGTTAAAGTTCTAGTCTTGGCACATTGAACCTTTGTTTTAGACAAAGATCTGTACTGATCTGTTGTTAGGATGGACAGTTGTTAACTTTTGCATCAACCTTATAACTTACCTCATGTTTCTCTAATAGGAATGTGATGTGTTTCCTTCGGTATCCTTTGCTTTGGTCTTGAAACCACATTGAGGCCAGAATCAGCAATTTGTCCTGTTCAAAAGAAAGCAGTTCTAATTTTTAAATCATTGGCAAAAAGGACTCCATTTCTGGGTCTTTTTCTTCTCTCTCCTCACTCTATTTCCCCTAGCAATTAGGCTATTTATTTCAAATTGCATTGTCCACCTCACAAAACAACAACAAAATTCCACCCAGCCAAACAATGCTTTGAGGGAAGCAAAGATCTGAGCAATGTGACTACAAAAGCGGGTGTGTTGAGGATCTCCATCGCCATTCTCTCTGAAAGAGCACTATGTTTAACACCAAAATAAGGGAATAAACCAGAAAAGAGAAAGTCTTCAGATTCAGGACACAGATCATCTAAATCAGAACATAGGTAAAGGGAATTCCTAGGATCATTAGGAAGTGATGACCTAAGATATTAGTGGTGCAGTTAACTTCTACTCTTGATAAAAAGCAGAATAAAAGTTCTCAGGAGGGAAGACTTAAATAATAAAGCATTAAAAGAGAGGGATTTCTTTCTGGTGAAAAATGATCCTGACTATTGGCATGTGTGTGGACACTTAGCAATAAGTATAAGGAAAAACTAAATAAATGAGAACATACAGGTGTCTAGCTCAGGTGCCTGGTGGCCGAAACAAGGCTTTCCATTACGGCAAAGTGAGAAAGCTGGCAATCCTCTTCCCCCAAATTAAGCATAAAACTTGACAAACTTTAAAAAAAATCAGGGCTCTGGAAATCAAACAAAGGCAAACAAAACATGGAGAAGCATTTATTACTAAAACATTTTTGCTGAACTTTGGGTAAGCGTGGAAGGCAGGCCATTCGTGCCTTGTGCTGTTCCCGCCCAGCCCTTCAGCTCAGCAGGCACGGCCTTTGTGACAGCGTGGAGCTGGCCGTCAAGCCATCAGCTTTGCTGTTGAAGGAGCTGCCTTAATTTAGAGTGGAGGCAAAACAAAAAACAAAACAAAACACACCACACCCAACACCACTGCCAGTAATAGTGGCAACCTTAGTAGGAAAAGAATATCCAGAGCTCTGCAATGCAAGCCTGAGGCTGCAGTCCTGGTTGGCATGAGTGGTAGACCTGTGAAGTAACCAGAAATTTAGCAGGTGGATTCCAAAAATATTAACCATGAAAGAGCTAGCTAACACCTTCCCACGTGACTGGCAGACTGGGAACACGTACAGACAGGTGTAAACCAGAATTAATTTTATTGAGTCCACATAGAGAAGACCTGAAAAAGTGTGACAGCGTGTAAAGCAGGCTCAGATTTGGATGTGCTCCTAACCAACAAACATCTATGAGAGGATGTGTACCTTACTAACGTCAGGTGTCTGAGGTCAACATCTGGCCAATCACGGGCTGACCACTAAGCTATACTTACTGTGTTGACCCTGAATCTGGTATGACCAAGAAAAAAAGAGAGAAGACACAAATTAGTAAATTCAAGAATGAAAGCAGGGACATCACTACCAACTCTAATATTATCAACAATATTATGTCAAAAAATTAGAAAACTTAGATGAAGCAATTTCCCAGAAAGACGCAAACTACTGAAACTGATTCAAGAAGAAATAGAAAATCTGAATAGAAAAACAAGTAAAGAAATTAAATTAATAATTAGAAATCCACAGAAAAAAGCCCACGACCCGATATCTTCACTAGTGAATTCTATCCAACATTTAAGTAAGAGATAATAGCAACCTTTCACAAATTCTGCCAGAAAATAGAGGAAAAGAAGATATTTCCCAATGGTATGAGACTAGTATTATCCTGACACTAAAGCCACATAAAGTTATCTCAAGAAAAGAAAGCTACAAACAAAACAAAACAGGAAATAACACACAGGTACAGAGAATTAGCTGATGGTTGCCAAAGATGAGTGAGAAAAAAAAAATAGCAAAAAGAAAAAAACTACAGATCAGTAGCTCCCTTTAACATAGATGCAAAAACCCTCAAAAAAAATTAGCAAATGAAATCCAGCAACATAGGAAAAAAGGTGCACCATAGTGGGATTTTTCACAAAAATGCAAGGCTATTTTAACATCTGAAAAGAAATCAACGTAATATACCATATTAATAGAAAAAAACGATAAAAACCACATGATCATCTCAAGAAACATAAAGAACCAAAATATTATTAAAAAGTTTAGCACCCATGAATGATAAAAATTCAACAAACTGGAAATAGCAGGCACCTTTCTTAGTGTAATAGAGGACATCTACAGAACTCTACAGCTGACATTATACTTATTGTGAAAGATGTAGTGCTTTTCCCCTAAGATTAAGAATAAGGCAAAGATGTCTACTCTCACCCATTCGATCTCTCATTTTACTGGAGGCTCTAGCCAGTACAATGAGATAAGACAGAGAAATTGAGAGCACATTGCCCTGGCCGGGGTGGCTCAGTCAGTTGGGCTGACGTCATCCTGTGCACTGAAAGGTTGCCAGTTAGGCAGCTGATCAATGTTTTGCTCTCACATTGATGGTTCTTTCTCTCCCCCTCTCCCTGTCTCTCTCTCTCTAAAAATCAATAAAAAATCTTTTAAAAAGAATAACATGTAGATTGAAAGAGGATATGTTTATATTGGTTTTTAGAGAGGAAGGGAGAGAGAGAGAATGGCGATAGCGGAAGAGAGACTGTAGCAGCCGGGTGCTGTGTTCTGTGTACATGGAACCCATTGGTTAGAAGCAAGTCACAGGTCTCAGCATGCTCCAGGGGAGGGACTATGCCAAAGCTCCAATACCAGGAGGCAGGGGTTATGAAAAGCTCCTTAATTTTTGCCCACCACACTCTTCCAAAGACATCAGTAAAAAAATTTTAAGACAAGCCACCAATGTGGAGAAAATATTTGCAAACCACACATCTCGGCTTGGTAAACAATGTCCTGTGGAGTGTTTCTGTAAGACCCATGAGCTAAGAATGGCTTTCCTGTGTTAAAGGGTTGTTTAAAAGAAGAAGAGTATGGAAAAGAGAGAATACATGACCCACAAAACAAGGTATTTACTACCTGTCCATTTGCAGAAAAGGTTGCTAACCTCTGATAGATATGCTAGAGGCCTTGTATTCAGAATATATAAAACACTGTTACAACTCAGGAAGATAAGCAATCCACTGAAAAATGGGTGTGGTAGGCAAGATGTCCTGCCCCCACACAGTGTCCATGCCCTAAACCTCCAGTCTGTGAATATGTTATGCTACATGAGGAATTTTGCTAATGTAATTAAGATTATGGAATTTAACATAGGGATGTTATCCTAGGTTATCTGGGTGGCCCCAATCTAATCACATTAGTCCTTAAAAGCTAGATTCAAAGAAATGAGCTAGAAAGAAGATAGCGTCAGAGAGATTCCGAGTGTGAGAGGGAAGCCACGCCCTCTTGTTGGAGGGGACCACATAGAAGAGACGGAATTCAGGTAGCATTTGGAAGCAGAGACTAGGCTTTGCATGGTAGCCAGTGAGGAAACAGAGGAACTAATTTCAGCCAACAACCTGAGTGAACTTGAAAGAAGATTCTTTCCCAGGGCATCCAATAAAGAACACATCCTGCTGATGCCTTAATTTCAGTCTTGTGAGCTTCTAAGCAGAGAACCCAGCTGAGCCTGACTGGACTTCTCACCTACAGAAACTGTGAGATAATAAATGTGTATTATTCAAACAGCCACATTTGTGGTAATTTGTTATGACAGCAAAAAACAACAACAAAAACTAATCAAGTGCATAGACATTTCATCAAGATCATGGACTAATAAACCCATGAAAAGATGCTCAAAATAGTCATTAGGGAGATACAAATTAAAATGACTTTAAACAAAAGCATTGACAATTTCAAGTGTAGGTGAGGATATGGAGTAACTAAAACTCCCATATATTGCTCACTTGACTGTAAAATAAGACAACTACTTTGGAAAATAGGTTAGCAGTTTCTTAAGAAGTTAAACATACACTTACTGTACAACTCAGCAATTCCATGCCAAGGTTTTTATCCAAAAGAACTGAAAACATAAGTCCACACAAAGACTTATACACATATATATTCACAGCAGCATTATTTATAGTGGCCAAAAGGTGGAAACAGTCCAAGTGTGCATTTACTGTTGAGTAGGTTAACAAAGTGTTGCCTATCCATAAACTAGAATACTATTCATCAATAAAAAGGAACAGACTGCAGATACATGCTACAACGTAATGATTCTCAAAATATTATGGGAACTGAAAGAAGCCAGACACAAAGTACTACATACTGCATGATTCCATTTATATGAAGTTTCCCGAAAAGGGCACATTTATAGAGACAGAAAGCAGATGAGTGGTTGCCTGGGGCTGGGAGCTGAAGCTGGGACTGACTGCAAACACACATAAAGGGAATTTGCAGGGGAGGGTGATGGAAAGGTTCCAAAGCTAGATTGTAGTGATAGCTGCACAACTCTATAGACTTACTAAAATTCATTCACTTGTAATGATGAGTGCACGTTATTGTGTGTAAATTGTACCTCGATAAAAAAAAAAAAAAAGATGGTAATAATTAACTTCCAGCAAAAATATAAGAAAGGAAATGTAATCATAGTACAGTGCTCAGCTGTGAGTAATATTCACATAGACATAACTGGATATTGATTTAAATCTAACATGAGTACAACAACATTGGAATCATGGAGCAGGGAAAGCGTAAATAAAATGCTCAACTACCATGATAGGAAGTAATTAGACTATGTCCAAAATTGATGTATCTAAACATAGCAAAATACACATATTATTTAAACATATAAAGTTAGGTAAATGGCAAAAAGAGGTGGCTGAAAATGTCAATGTGATTGCCTTGACATTACCAAATAGGAACTAGGAAAAAGTGGGTAGGGGAACTGATATTTTTTTTTGTTATAAGCCTTTAGTATAATTTGACTTTTTAAAACGTACATTTATTTAGTAATGAAAATAAGAATTTAAACCAAATATACAAGCTTTCTTATTTTTTTCTCTCCGATTTTCTATTTCTTTCATTTTTTTTCTCTTTCTTCCCCTCGGAAATTTCCTAATTATTATTTCCTAATAAATCTATTAAGTTTTCTTAAAATTATGCTCTCATTTTAAATTTCATGACCTTTTTTTGGTTCCTTGAGTGTTCCTTTTTATAGTGTCTTACATGCTCTTCTGTCTCTAGGATTATTGCGTTTTTCTCAAGCTTTCTTTCCCCTGCAGAATTTCCGTTTCCTCCCAGTGCTTTCTTTCTGTTTGCTTGATCTCAGTTATTCCTGTTACGAGGTGTTCTCAGCTGTCTGGGAATCTTGGTAGCCCACTTGTGTTTAAGAATGTCAGATTGAGGCAGGTCTTCAGAGAATGAATTCCTGGTCTCTGCCAGCTGGTGGGGGAGAATTTCCCCGCGTCACAGAGTGGAGGAAGGGGCCTGGTCTCTGACTGCTCCTCACCAGCTCCCCTCCTGTTCGCGCCCCTTTCTGGAAGCCCTTGGCCTCCAGCACCTGGGCCTTTAGGGTTCTGTGAGCACATTCGCGCCTCCTTCCTTCGCCACAGTAAGGTTCATCTTTTCCTGATCTTCGATGCTAGTTTTCGCTCCTCCATCGCTTTCCTTTTTCCAAAATGTCGTTGAAGTTGTTTCTCCTCCTGTTCTATCCCCCGTCCCCACTTGGGGATTTAAAAGCAAAAATCCCTTTATTACCATTTTAATGGAAGGGAACAAAATTAAAGGCGTGTATTGGATCTGCCATTTTTACCTGCATATGTGACATGACATGTTGACTGCTGGGTTATTTTTAATGCTGCATGTTGAAAGAAACAAGTGCATTTTCAGTTTTTAACAACAATGGCTGAGTGAAGTTTGGAGCGGACAGGCAGCCTTACCCGCAGAGCGCCGCAGCCCTGGGACAGCCGAGGGTGAGGGAGGTGAGGCGGGATGCGGGAGACGGGGCTGGGCCGGCTGGCGCGCGTGGGGAGGCTGAGGAGGGCGGCAGGCGGCGTCAGAAGGACAGCGTGGGACCTAGAATTGCATGTCTGTCCTGTCACGGGCTCTGTCCAGGACCATTCTGAACAAGGAGGTGCTCGCTGTCTGAGAAATCACTTGCACCCTCCGTGGGATGCATATCAAGTCCTCCGTTTTTCTCTTAAAATGAGAATAGTGACACATTTACTTTTAACTAATACATGCATTTGTCAGCTTAGCGATAATACATATTTTTCCTTTGGAAAATTTAAAGGAATCTGCTGCTCTTGGTAGGTTTCATGATTACAATTCCCAAAGCAGACTGAGCAGTTCAGGAATGCATTTCTTAATTTCTCCTTATTGAAGACGCAAAGAGGGAAATTCCCCCAAGTGGAAGGTATCTTCTTTTGTCTCCAGTAGGGATGTTATCAATTTGTTTATTTTTATATAATGTTTTAATTTTGATTTGGCATTTATTAGTAAATGGCTGTGAGAGAAGGGATATTTACGTCACATTATGCAGTCTTATTCTCAGCTCTGGATTACACAGGATATTTTCAAATAATTTTCCATTCGTATTGTTTTTTTTTAGTATTCAATATTATAGATACATTTAATTGCATACTTTAAGCTATTGTACAATAATGAAAACTTTAAAATTTTTATTTTTTAGATAATCTTAAAAATTATTGTTGTTTCTAAAAGTACTTGTAAGAAATTCATGTCATATCAGAAATGAAACAGTAGGTGAACGTTTCCCTTAATTGGAATGGGTGAGTTATGCCTGCTAAGCATCTTACTTGCTAAAATAACAATATGCTAGTAACAGAGCAATGGTTTTACATTCTGGAAGACTGCTTTGGCTATTAAAACAGCCAGAACAATAGTCTTTTTGGCTGTTATATTGAGATCAAGAAGTCTGCCTCAACTACCCCTATCATGTGTGTTGATTTCTGGAACTGTTGCGTCCTGAGAGGAATAATATCTGACTGCGAAGGGAAAGAGCAGCTTTGGAAATGGTGAAGGAGAGAAAAGTTGCTGGATTAGAAGATAAGGCCTTAGGGGAAGAGAGGTGAGTTTCTGATAAGTGCACCCGGACACTTTTGAGTTAGGTGTGGCCAGTCAGTGCCTTCTCTGCCTTTCAGGTACGCTTCCTTAATGCTCTGATTCGCAGGCCAGAGCCTCAGCAGTTCAGGAATGCATTTCTTCATTCATCCTTATTGTTTATGAAGATAGTGCAGTGTTCTCTGAAGTCTAGGATATGTACATTCTTTTGCCTTCCACCAGTGTAGTTGCCAGTTTTGTCTTTTTATGGATTTTCATAAGTATTGTATGTAATTAGAAATCTGGAGAAGCTGAATTAGGCACTGCTAGTCTTGTTGCTATGATAACAAAGAAGTCCTTAAATATTTTATATATCCTTGTTGTGGAGGTTAAGACCAGAATTTAAATGGAAACTTGTAGAATGTTTATACAGGCAGGAGATTCAAACACACCACGCTTATTTTATTTCTGCGCTCACTTGTATTCTACAGCTTCTCTTTGGTAACTCATTGTGGCATAGAAAACATAGTGTTATGGTTTTCAAAGCAAGGCTTTATGAGACTCTGGTCTACTTCTGGTTGGTAAGATGAGGTGGCTCACGGGAAAGAGTACTGAATTCAGTATCTTGAGTATCTTGAATTCAGAAGATATGAATCTGAATCCTGGTCTGTCACTTACTAGTTGTGTGAAACTAGGGCAAATGACTTAACTTTTCTGAGCTTCTGTTTTCTCATCTGCAACATGTCATTAGTAATACCCACCTCATGGCATTGTTGTGAAACTTAAAAGGATACTGTTTTGGAAAATGCAACATCAACTGTATAATGAAGCTGGCTATCAAGGTGGATAGTCAATAATCAGATCATCATTATCAACAACAAATGTAAAATTTCACCTGTGACAAGTACTGTGAAAGAGAAACTTTTTTCATACCAACATCCTGTCTTCCAAAAAATCCGATTGTCTCTGCCTTCAAAATACAGGTAGTCCTCTGTGGTCCTGATAGACATGAATTTTAGTTCCCACGGTTTAGTTAAATAATACCTGTTCACCAATAAACAGGGTTGGAATTTCAGTTACCACAGTATATTAACGATGAGTAATTGCATAAGGTGTAAACTTCTCTGCTAGCTCTTCAGTCCACATATCCTTATGTAAGTAACACTTGTGCATCATAATCAATAACCAATCATGCCATTTTTTAAAATCCTGTTGATGACTGGTCACTGCACACCTATTATTCAGTTCAGTGTGATTGTATTGCCGCCTTGTCTCTTAGTGATAAACCTACGTGGCATTTTGCAAAAGTGGGTAATCGAAAGAAGGAATTAAGAGGTGTCCGGGGTGGTAGGAGAGGGTAAAGTGAAGGATAAATGGTGATGGAAGGAGACTTGGCTTTGGGTGCTGAACACACAATACAATACAATATACAGACAATGTATTATAGAATTATACACCTGAAACCTATATAATTTTATTAACCAATGTCACCCCAATAAATTCAATTAAAAAAAGGAAGAAGGAATTGACCCACAAAAATGAAAATGCAACAAAGACACAAAAAATGATACAGCTGGAAGTGAAATTCAGATCAAACATACGTGGAGCTATAGAAGAAACACCTGTTCATGGGAAGGTTGGCACAGCCGTCCTTGAGGAGACTGGACTCCTTGCTAAGGGGCTTCATTAAGGCAGACTTATCAACACAAGAGAAGAAGGTGGTTGTGACAAAAAGGATGAATTCCCCGGTGGAGGCAATGCTGACAAATAACTTCACACTGAGGGAGCTCTCAGAGGCATTTCAGGACGCTGAAAGTGGAAAGGGTAAATGTTGGGAATGACCCAGACTTAACAGGATCATAGCAGTTCACCAAGGCTTGAGAAAGGTGCTTGCTCCTTATTCTAAGTTTTACAGGAAGGAAAAGGCAAGCTTTTCTCAAATTACTCTTGGAGAGTTTTTGTTTTTGCAAAGAAATACACTGAATCTCAGTGTTTCTAATGTTTTAAATTACAGAGTCCTAAATAAATAATAAACTATTTTTCATTCTTTTATATATTTATAACTGGCAATAGGAAGATTTTAATGTTTTGAGAAAAAATTTTAAAGGTTCTGGAACAATTGTAATTTTTCTCATTGATTATTGATAAGACTTATTGATAAGACTTGATTATTGATTATGATTATTGATAAGTCTTATTGATAAGACTTGATTATTAAGATGCATAATTTTAGTTTGCAGGGACATATTTGTAGTTCTGCAGTCCATTCAAAGCAAGGTCTACCTGATTCAACCACCATCATTGCTGCTATTCTGATCTGAATCTCCATTATCTCTTGTCTGGATTATTGCTAAAATCCCTTAACTGAGTTTTAAACTTTTATTATTTTTATTTTTTTTCCTTTTGGCCTTGTTCTCCTACAGCACATTCTCAAGACAGAAGCCAGGCAGATACTGAAAAACATATAAGCGATCATGTTATGCTTCTGCTAATGGTTTCCTGTCTTACTTGGAGTAGAAACCATGGCCATTACTTTGATAAGGTCTTATGTGATCTAAATCCCAGGTACTTTCTGGCTTCATCTTCTGTTCTCTCCCTTATTTCTCTCTGCTCCAGCCAAAAAGGCTCATTGCTGTTCCTCAACCCACCCTGCATGCTTTTGCCTCAGGGCCTTTGCACTCACAGTTCCCCCTCTGGACTTCCTTCTTTATGATTACTTCCCTGGCAACCCTGTCTAAAATTTCACCCTCTCCCTGAACATTTCTTATCTCTCTTTCTTTTTTTATTTTTCACTTTATATTTTTACCCTAGCAAGTATCAGTAATACTGTATATTTTAGTTTTTTATCTTTTTTGTTGTTGTTTTTGTTACCCTCACTACAATGTAAGCACAAAGAAGACAGGACATTTTCCTATTTTATTCTCTACCTTATATCCCAGTGCCTGCAATAGTGCCTGACATGTGGTAGGTGGCCTCTAAATATCTGTTAGATTAATGCTGAACGAGAACCTACAGTTTTTAATATTTCTCAGAAAGAAAATGATTTCAGGACAATAAAGGAATTACTTTATGCTATTTGACAAGTAAATGTATCTTTTCCTGCTGAGCATTAAGTTTTATCATAAGATAAAAAAAACTAAGTATAGCTTTGCCTTCAGTGACAAATATATTATCATTTACTATTAATTTTCTGCTTGTGTATATTGATGACAGTTATACCTGAGTCCATTTACAAATCTGGTATCATAATTTTGATTAATTCTCTTGTTCTTTCACTGTCTTTAGTGCCTCAGCTCACCAGATGGTGTAGGTGCTAGATCCAAGTGTGTCATATTATGCATTGAGAGTGTCATTAACAATATAAAATGGTGATGAGTTTTCAGATGACTGGAAAAATGTTTACTTTTGGTGGGTGCAGGAAATTCAATAACTGTACGGTGATTAACAAATAAATCTCTGTTTTCAACTGTTGCTCCCACACTGCCATCTTCAATAATTACTTCTGCATCTCTCACTTTTTTTACTAAGAAGAGGTATTTAATCTCTAAGAATTTATTCCTTGACATTGTATACATTATACATTAACATTTTACTTTGAAATAATTTCGGACTCACAGAAAAGTGAAAATAATACAAAGAATCCCCATGTATCCATCATCAGGATTCTCTAAATGTTAGTATTTTACCATGTTTGCTTTGTTTTTCCTATCTATATGTATATATACATTTTTTTTTACCTGAATCATTTGAGAGGAAGTTGCAAACATATACCCCCTTTAGCCCTAAATATTTCAGTGTGGGTTTCTAAAAACAAGGACATATTCTTAGATACTTTAGCATAATAAGCAAAACCAGGAAATTGTACATTTACTCTTAGACAAAGCATTTCTAAGACTGTGTATGTGGGTAACTGATATCGTTCTGATTATTGTTATTCCTGTCATTTAATCTGCCTTCAAAGGGAGCACTGTGTCATTGTTGCCATTTGTTCTTATTTTCAAATTGGGCTTCGAATGATGTCAAAATGAAGCTGATTTTGCCCTGCCCGTGGTTAGATCACACCATTTCTGTCTTGTGAATTTACAGCAGCAGATCAAAAGTTATTGTGAGACCTCCCAGAAATAGCACATCTGTCTCAGTTTTTAATGTCACTGTTTGCGGCCTGGTAAAATTAGAGAAGACTTTGGGATTCAGAGGTTTGGGATGCGCGGTTTCGAATGTTCACAGAGCCTTTTCTTCCCGCAAATTATGCCGTGCCTTTGTTCCTGTGATGTCACAGTCCTGCCCCTCTCAAACTCTGTGTCACGTCAGCTCTCACAGTGTAGCGAACACGGGGGTGGATTCATTTTCTGCGGCAGGTGTGTCGGTGCATTTGCTTATCATAACCCCGCAAATCACCTTCATTTGTCAGCTATTATTTCCTTTTCTTTACCCTCTTTTCCTTCATCAGTTAGGGCCTTAGGGTAGTAACAGCTTTCTTGCCTCCAGCCCCATATTCCTGCATTTTCCCTTGTGGTTCCTCTACACCCCATTCGCACCTCTGCAACCAGTTCCTTTCTAAATAAGTCCTTGTCAAATTAAAAGTATTTTAATTTAAGTGTATCATTTGTTTCTTGATAGGATCTCGATTTATTCAATGCCCTTACTATTTAAACACCAGTTTTTGGTGGGGGGGGGGCTTCTAATGCTTCCACCCCAAAACGATCCTAAGGTATATATGTGTTTATATGTGTAAGTATGTTAGCATATAGCCACATTGACACCAACCATGTTTGTGAGCATATATTTTTAATTATTCTGTATATTCAGTTTTTATAATATTTTATGCATCACACAAGCCTTTTATTTATTTATTTATTTCAAATATATCTTTATTGATTTCAGAGAGAGGAAGGGAGAGAGAGAGAGAAAAACATCAATGATGAGAGAGTCGTCATTGATCGGCTGCCTCCTGCATGTCCCCAGCTGGGGATCATGCCCACAACCCAGGCATGTACCCTGACTGAGAATCAAACTGCAGCCTTCTGGATCCTAGGTCGATGCTCAACCGCTGAGCCACACCCGGCCGAGCCACATCAGGCTTTTATATTGAAGTCTTTAGAGCTCTTACTCCTAGTAATTGCAATGTTTTACACAGTGGCTGATAATAGCATAGTTACATGTTTCTCTCTTTGAAACATTTAGGTCCTACTAAAACTTCCAATTTCTAGTATTATAGATAATGCTGGGTAGACTATCTTATGTGTAAGACTTTGGTGATAAATTCCCCAAAGCATAATTAGTGCTTTAAAGTATATGTTTGTATTTATAAATATTTTTATTTTGTATTTAATTAATATATTTATAATTGATATATTATAAAATTGCTTCCAAAAGAATTAGAACAATCTAGCTGTGTGCAAAAGTACCCATTTTGCTGCATCTTTGCAAGCATTGTGCATTTCTGTTTTTTCACTTTTTTTGCTAATTTATCAGAAGAAAAATATCTTGTTCGCACATTTTATTGCTTATGAATGGAGTTTAATTTATTTCACACAAACACTTTCATTTCTTCTCCAGGAATTTAATTCCTTATCTATAGTTCAGAAATTCCTTTAATTCTCTAATGCCAAAAATCATATTTCTAAGAAAAATTAAACCAGAACTTTAAATAATTCTAGATTCTGGAATTTTAATCAACTAGGAAAAAATTCTTGACCCATAAATGCTACTTATTCATTATTATCATTTGGAGGCTACTTCCTTAATATTGTATTACTGTGATCAGACGCGAGAATTTCTGTCAGCTCACTTAGCAGTCAGAGAACAAGCACCAGAAAGAAACTCTTTAATACAAAAAGAGTTTCTTTCTTCAGGAGAAGTGTGAGTGGTTCTGGTGAGGAGTGGTATGAAGAGGTGTTTGTTTGGGTTGTTGGTTATAATATTGAGAGCCATGGAGTTATTCAAGGCATGCCATTCATTAAGGTGCTGAGAGAAATGTCTAGTTGCATTTTACCAGCCAATGCAATTTGGAGGGAGATGTTTTGTTCTAAAGAAATCACAGTTTAAAAACTAAATAAAAAAGGGATTAGTCCACAGAATAATATTCTTATGTGTCCATTGATTTTAAAAAATGAGAAATAAAATAGCTCTTGATATTAATTTTCAGTTTTATCTTTAATGGAGTCGAACTGTTCCTTTCCTTGAAGTTTCTGCAACTGTTTTTACTAATCACAATTAAAAAAATTTACCTGCCTGTTTAATTGCTTTAGTAAACCTCGTGAGCCCATCATTTTTTGAATTTTTCTCACTTATTTCTGTTCTTTTCTCTTCCATGTTCCCTAACCTTGAAGCTGCTTTTCTTTTCAAACTGGCATTTTCTTTTTGCCCGGTTCTCTCCTCAAACTTTTTTTCTATGAAGAATTTATTTATTTAAATTTTTAAAATGTATTTATTGTTTTGAGAGAGAGAGAGGAAGAGGGACAGAGAAACACTCACTTGTCCCCCATATATATGCATTCACCAGTTGATTCTGGCGTGTGCCCGGAGTGGGGGTTGGCCCCGCAACTTGGCCTATTTGGGCAATGCTCTAACCAACTGAGCTACTTGGCTGGGGCTTCTCTGAAGCTTTTAGAAGCCTGTAGAAGCTTCGTTTGCAGAGATGAAATATATAATATGCTCTTAATTTAGAATGAAAGGGCAAAGAAAAACAAAGAACTGAGGAACAGTTTTCCTAGCTGAGGGGTTTTCTTTCCTTTGCCTGTTGTTTAGTGAGTTCCATCCAGACTGAAGCCTCTACAGGATGAGTAGGGAATTATCATGTGACCTAGTTCATCTGGAGTTTAGGCCTTTGTGGGGCTTGGCAGTTCCTGCCTCTCCCACACTTATGAAATCACCCACCATCTCAACCTCTGCAGGGCTAGGAATGCCTTTGTCCTGTGGTTCACTCGGACCCTTGGGATCAGCTACCTGATTCAAACTTCTCTTTTCAGGTGACTTTACCTGTGTCCTAAATGCCAACCTTTCTGGTCACCTGTCCCTCCAGCCCTCTCTACCTGTATTCTGCATGTTCTCACCGCCCATCCTTCTGTTACCGGCCTTCATCCCAACACTGTGCACTCTGCCCACGGAAGCCCCTGCCCCATCGTAAATGAGCTCGGCCCTGAGTGTTTAGTCCACAGCTTCCCCTCACCTCCATGACTGAAATAAAATCAGATCTCCCCCAAATGGGCTATTTATTTCCCAAGCACTTCTCACATAATCAGGGGAACAATAGGGGAAAGTGGAAGCAATCTCTAACTTCTTATGCACTCGTGTTTACCTTATTGCAAAAAACTGCCCTGTTTTGAGGCTTACTTTCTTTAGAAGCTAACCATCTACCTCATCAGTCATTGTTATTAACAGACCCCTGGTCCGTATATCCACCTTCATCAAGAACATCAGTCCCTGGCTCAGTCATTTCATTTTCCCTCCTCTCACATCCACTCTTGGTTTTTCATGTCTGTTTTGAGGCCCTTCAACCATCAGGAGATAAATCCATGTTAGGCCAAAATTCACTGACTGATTTTTTTTTTTTAAGCAGTGAGACAAACATTTCAAAATACTAACAGTGGTAGTCTATATTATTGTTTACAAATATTCAGACCCTGTAGGAGAATGAAGCACCCCGCTCCTTTGAATTGAGGAGTGGCCCAGTAACTTTCTCTGGCCAGCGAAACATGAATGGACCCATCATGTGTTCATTCCACTCCCAAGCTTTAAGAGCCAATGAGTGGCTCATCACATTTCCTCTGCTCTGTGGTTGCTGGGATGTGATGTAAATGTGCCATGGACTGTTGTTTTAAGCTGCTGCTATTTTCTGGTTGTTGATTCTCTCAGCACAATTTAGCATGCACTCATGGATACATTACGAACCAGAGATTATCCCCGCCCCCCAAATGTTTTATCTGTAAGGTTCTTTATTTTCTCTCCGAGATAATCTATGCTGGTGAGCGTACGTGTGTGTGTTTCCTAATTTTTGAACATCGAAGCACGTTGAACTTCTCCAAGATAGAGGAGCGTATAAAGAGAAAGTTTTCGTTTTGTGGTTACTTTTCTATTACCTTCCTCAACTGGGAAGCCTATAGGAACAAAGATAATGGGTGTTGATGTCATCTAATTATACCTTTCTTTTGCTGTTTCAGGGACTGAGCAGAGGTTTTCTCTAACAAAATATAAAAATGTTCCTTCTCCTTTTGCCCTTGCTCCAACATGTGTACATACCTTCTTGGGATGGAATGATCAGAGCCTTCTAGTATTGATTTGGAAATCAAAGTGCCAGCTTCAAGCTTCAGAAAAAATCCCAATAGTACTGACCAATTCCATATGTCCCTAAGAAAACGAAGAACCACCGTGGGTCCACTACCCAGAAGGACTCTCTGGCCTGTAAATAAGACCCTTTAAGTCTCCCTGAATGAGGGACCGTAACCGGGGGACCACATCGATGCTGGCCTCCCCGTTAGCCTCTGCTTCTTACTGCCGTCCTCTTCGAGCCAGGACATTCTCATCCCCCCGTCCTGTCACAGCCCTTGAGCATCTCCTCCTTTCTCTTCTGGGTCACGTTCCTTCTCTCTCAGTGGTGTGCTGGGGCTGGCTGGAGCCTCCCAGTCGTTCAGGGACATCACCGTCTGTTACACGTCACCTTTGTGGTGGCTTCAGAGCCCCAGCTGTGAAGCCTGAACTCCCGAGTGCCGGAGAATTTCTGTGTCCACGGTTCTGGAAAGGGCTTTGGATTTTCCGTCACTTCCTTCTTCGCACATGAGCTCCCCTCTGCCTAGAAGGCTCTTCAGCTGCCCTCACCCCCTCCCTGTTTCTGGCATTAGTGGACCAAAGTGCATAAACGACACAGTTAGGCAGAGTGGGAACAACAGACCAGCTACAGAGGGTCACCAGGGCGGAGAGCCCCGGGGGCCCAGTGATGGGGAAAGCTGGGAACACGAGGACCTCGGGGCCCCCAGGGTGACTTCCCCCCCCAGCATGTTGCTAGTCATGGGCTAGACCCCCTCGGAGGAGGAGTGGCCTCATAGGACTCCCATCTAGGCCACCTCATGACCACCCTCTCAAGCATTAAGCCCTCAGGACAATGAGGTTCCGACCCACATCAGATAATCTCAGGAACAAAGCCTCAGGTCTGCTGACCACAGAGACAGAGTTTTGGTCAAAGTAGAGATAACATTTAGGCCTCAGTTGTGTTTCAGCTCCAGGCCCAGAAAAGTGGGTGATGCCATGGCTGACATCAGGACCAGCTGCGATGACTAGTGACGCCCCTCCCCTAGCTCCCAGCAATCAGTGGAGACCAAGACCCTGAAAGGACACACCTGGAAATCTGATGAATATTCTTTTGAGATCCTTCCCTGGGACCACCCCTAAAATCCCTGCCCTTAAAAGCCCTCTCTTGAGCACACCCATACGTTTCCACACTCCCTCTTTTTTCCAGGACACGCTTTCTCTCTCTCAAGCACACCCACGCTTCCCCCTCTGCTTCCCCAGGTGCCTTACCTCTGCTTTCCTTCTCCTAAGCTCCAAGGGCCTTTTTGCCTCTGTAGCTTGTTTCCTGAGCCCACACAGCCCAGCTGGCTTACTTCTTTCTACCTCTGTGACTTTTTAAATAAACTTTCTCTTATAAGTTGAGTTCTTGGCTCTGAATTCTTCCCTTAGCTGAAGTCAAGAACCAAGGTTGCCTGGTCTAACTCTGCCAGTTAACACCTGGTGCCTTTTCACCGCAAACATAAACATTAAAATATTGTGATGCATATCCTTGAACTATTTGTCAGAAATTTGTATCTATTTAAACTTCCACTAACAGTGTGTGAAAGTGTTTTCCCACTCAGTGGAGGGCATGATTTTAATATTGTGTTTCAAAATACTCTTAGTCGAGTTGTTCCAGAAGGATGTTTAAACTATATGATTGCACACATGTCCATCCCCAATGCTTTATCCTGTGAATGTTTGGTCTACTATCATTACAGTATTAATCACTCCCATAATTCTCTACCTTGGTTTTTTCTGTGGAATTTTTTCAGCACTTTGGGAAATCATCTCAGGCTTGTTGTAAAGTTCATTTTACTAGCCATGACTGGCACCTGAAACTATAGGTATTTAAATGATTGCTTTGTGGGAGGTGTTCATCTGAGTGCAAATGAGTTTGGCTCTGAACAGACCTTAGCAGGCGTTTGACAGCTTGGATGACTGGCACATTGTCATCTTCATAACACACCTACAATTCAGAGTGCCAAAATCACAAACAGGTTGGGTGTAGTTAAAGACCGGAGACCTTGTCCAACTTAGTTAATCTTTTAAATCATAGCAGCAGAAATATGCCAACTTTAATTAAAACTGCAGCCTGTAGTGTAAAATATGATTATCTTATCTGCAGATATGTATTCTTATTTTAATATTCCATAAAATGTGATTTCGTAAGACTCATGTTGGTGTGGGATTGACAGCATATCAGAGTGGAAACCTTGGGAGACAAAGGGGAATTTTGGTCACCTCACATCATTTTCTTTCTTTGAACATTTTGAATTTTTGCTCTAGGACTATACAACTTGGGGAATTTTTATTGATGAGGAACAAAATACATTTTGGTTATATCATATGCTGATGATAGACATTAATAAAGGATGGCGAAGGGACCCTGAGAGAGTTAGTGATTCACATCATGTGAAACACTTTTCCGGAGGTGCTGAGGTTTTACTAAAAAGGGGCTTTGGATCACTCTGTGCGTATGTTTTCATTAATATTCACCAGTTAGTGAAATAAGAAAAAAGAATAAGGGCTTAAAATGGTATAAGGCTCAATTTTTTTTTTTTTTTTTAATTTGGTTTTTGGAAATTTCTACTGGTTGCAAAATATTCACTAGGTGTTTTCCTTCCTAGTGTCAGGAAGGAAAAGTTATTCTTCTACCCTTCAGTCTCCTGGCTAAAGTAATAATGAAATTAACATGAGAGATATTAGCAGGAGAAAAAGAAATTAAAAGTTTAAGAACATGTATACCTCCTGTATGCATGGAAGAAGCCCAGGAACGGTGAGTAACTCACCTGAGTGGCGGAAGACATCATCTCAAATACCACCTTCTGCTAAAGACAAAAGAAGATTTGGGGATGGGGAGTCGGTTATGGGAGGTAACCAGGAAAAGCACTGCAAACACCGATTGATATGCAGGTTCAAGCTCTGAACTTCTCTACAGACAGAGAAGGCCGCCCCGGTACAGGGAGGGAGACACCCTCACCAATGGATAGTTCCCTTACAGATGTAAATGTCCTTTTACAAAGGGTGACTTTCACAAGTTTTTCAGAGCTTCTCTTATGTCCACTCTTTTTAAAAAATTAACCAGGCTCAAAAAAGTCAATATGCCAAAGAGGTGTACTCTGTTTCCCTTCACTAGCAAAATGAGGACTTATCTTTAATTTCTTATCTTTTTCCCCCCCAGAGAGGAAATGTAGGAATCCTGGTCTGTTAAAAGAACTGACATATGCAAAGGGAAAAGAGAAATCCGTGGGGAAAGGAAAATTCGAATAGTCTGCTGTCCTGAGAAGCAAGGCTGAAGGCTCAGTGTGACGTAGAAGTAGGGGGGTGATTTAGAGGAATGGACTGGAGAAGAGGGTGCTTGATGTCATTATCAGTAAATTACTGATGGTTCTGGCATTTGCACCTTGAGGAAGTTACTTATCTTTAGAATATAAGAGCTGCCAGAGACCATAGTGAGTTTTTAATTCCCTCATTTATTTCCCAGACAAGGAAATCGAGATCCAGAGACTTGTCCAAGATCTTACTGTGGACGAAAAGGGGCCACATACTAAACCCAACAAGCTCAGGGGAAGCCTGTGTGGCGGCCTTGCAAACTCAGACCTTAAGTAACCACAAAGGATGGTCTGAAATCAGAACTTTTTAAACTAAAAGCAGTTTATGGTGGGTAGTCATGTCCTAGGCCAGTATCTTCCCTGACCAAGGTCAGCCTTTAACTGAGTCTGTCTGTTGTCTTTTTGTGATAGACAGGCATGAGCAGAGCAAGGATGATGGGCTAGGTATAGAGGGTCATCAGGGTGGAAAGTCCCATGTGCCTAACAAGGGACAGTTGTAGGGTGGGACTTCACCCCCAGGGTGGCCTTTCCTCCCCTAGCATATCACTGGTCATGCGGTTTGGACCCCCTGATCTTTCCTCCTGAGAGAGAACATCTAGGCCTCAGTTGTATTTCAGCTCCAGGCCCAGAAAAGCAACAAAACCAGCCACAGCTGACCTCAGGACCTGCCCTGGCCCTGACCAGTTAATCAGTGGAGACCACAGCCCTGACAGGACACACCTGGAAAGCTGCTGAATATTATCATAAGATCTTTCCCTGGGACTTCCCCTAAGATGCCCTCCCTTAAAGCCCGTAGGACAGAGGAGCCAGTGCTCTCCCTGGGAGCACTCCTGTGCCTTTCCCTTCCCCTTCTCCCCCCCCCCCCCCCCATCCAGGCACATTAGCATGAGCTTCCTCACTCCCAAGCTCCAAGGGCCCTTCCTTTACCTCTAACTTTTTTCCTAGGTCCATTTCTTCTAGGAATTCTTCCACCTCTGTGATTTTACCACATAAATGTTCTCTTGCAGTTTGGGTCTTGGCTCTGAATTTTTTCCTAGCCAAAACCCAAGTACTGAGGTTGCTGAACCCAGGTCCAGGTCTGATCTGATCCCACTGGACTAACACCCAATGCCATTCCCACAGCCTACATTTTTGCAACTACAGTAACATCACTGGGATGTCAAAGCCATTTTCCTTTTTCCTGACCCCTCAAGTCACAGGTTCCCCTCTGAGGAGACCACAAGTCCCATCATTGTCATTGAGCTAGTTGTTGACTGTTAACTATCCTGCACCCACCTATGTGAAAGAAGTGTCTATCATTTTACTTTTTATCCAATCCCAGAGGTTTCCCCACTTTGCTTTCTCCTGCCTCTCTAATCTATCACCAGTGGATTTTATGTAACCCACATAAGTCTCCTCTTTTGATTGTAATGTATAAAGTAAGGTGTAAAACTGCCATTCTCCAGAGCAAAATGAATTTATTTGTGCTTCTCAGAAGCTCTTAATTTCCAAATCAAGATAACACTTCCCATTCAGTTTACGTTAATGCTTCCCATTCAGTTTAAGTTTAGAGTTGGCATTTTTCTAATTTTTGCATGCAAAAAATTAATTTAGGCATCCAAAGACAATTGCATTTTGGCCATTTAAAGTTGATATAATTTCTAGTTTAATGTTCCCATTTCTGCAAGTAAAGGCTTCCTATCAGGAGTATTAATGAGGGCTGGGGTCTAGGAGTTCCTGGACTTGGAGGCACAACTTCCCATGTCAATTTTAGGGATTTGTTTTGCTTTGTTTTGCTTTTTTAAATACGCAGAGCCTGAGCAACTTTTCTAAGGATGTAATGAAGTGGGTCAAAGTGGGTGCTTATGGGTTGAACTCGGCGAGGCTCTTACCCCTTGAGTAGCATTCAATCCTCTTACGTGCCTTTGTTTCTCTCCCAGCTGTCTAAAACAACTGGAAAGGCTCAGGGTGTTGGTAATTACAGTTGAGTTGGAATTTCCCTTTGGGGCCCTAAATTGCATCTTCCTGCTATTAATATAGTGACTAAATTTTTTTTGGAGGGGCAGGTATCTTTTTTTTTTACCCCTTTCAATTTTACTGTGTCTTTGTATTGGGATATCCCTCTTTTAAATACATACAGATGAATTTCTTTGTTCATTCTCTGAATTTGTAGCCAACTTTTTAAAATCTTTTAAATCTTTTTTTAAATTGAGGTTTATGTGACATATAACATTATGTTAGTGTTAGATGGGCCAGGTACAGAAACCCAGGTACAGAAACTCATCAGGGCAGGAAGCCCCAGATGCCTATCAAGGGGTGAAGCTGGGAAAACGAAAACCTTGTCCCCAGGGTAACCTGTCCTCTCCTAGCATATCACTGGTCATGTGGTTTAGACTCCCTGAGCGTTCCTCCCTAAAGATAACATCTAGGCCTCAGTTGTGTTTCAGCTCCAGGCCCAGATAAGCAGAGAAACTAGACCAGTGGTGCCCTTGGCTGCCCCAGGACCAGATACATTGACTAATGACCCCCTACCCCGGCACCAACCGATCAGAGGAGACCACGACCCTGAAAGAGCACACCTGGAAAGCTGACCATTCAATTAAGACCCTCCCCTGAGACCTCCCCTAAGATTCCCACCTGCAAGAAAGAGACAAATACTCTCAGGACAAAGGACCCAGTGGGTGCTCCCCACCGGGGGAGCATGCCAGAGCCTTCTCCATCCCTCCACAGGGACCCACAAGACTTGCAACCAGGGGAGCAATGGGTAGTGGCAGCTCGTCCTGGGCTTACGCCCTGAACCTGTCTCCAAGGCCCCCTTCTCTCTGACTTCTCAGGGAGCCACAGCAGCCCAGCATAGTCTCTCCTGTGGCTTCTTCTGTGCTGTCTTGTTTCACTGCCCCAAGTATATTTTTGCTGCCATCATGGACCCAATAACCTTTGGCTCAGTGCTGTATAGCCCTTCCCTTTAGATATCCCCACCCCCTTTTAATAAATTTAATTTTTCTTTATTCACCCGTCTGAGATGGCTATTTAGCCTGCCCACACACCACATTAACCTTCCAGTTATTTTCAGGTATAGGAGTGTGTGGTCAGTGTTATCAGCGGTTACAGATTCTATAAAACGTGATTACGCTTGGTGGTTAGAAGATAGTTGAAAACTTTTGAGAGAGTTGTTTCAATGGAGTAGTAGGGACAGAAGTTTTGGGGGAGGGGGAAAGGCCTGGTGTAGAATATAACCTTAGAGAACAAGGTTTATAAGGAGAGGCGGGACTTCAGCAAGGGAGAGAATGCCTATTAAGATAGGAGCAATGAGGCAACAGAACCGAGGTTAACGAATGCATCAGATAATAGAGATCTCTCCACTTTCCTCCGATGTAGGTTTCTTTCCAAGAGTCTTAGAGGCTGCACAGATTACATGCCTAATTACGAGTTGGAAGAAATGCAGTATAAATGACGAGGGTGTCTCAATAGGCAGCGCTGATGAATCCATTAATTTGGGTATCATTGATCAAGCACTGCGAAGTTAATCCTGCTCTGTGAGTTAGATCAGAGCATACATTAATAAACGCACTTGCACTTGACCTATAAAATGAATGATCAACACGTCCCATAGGGCTGTGAAACCGGTGAGCTCTCTGAAGAACCATCACTATCACTAAGCCATTTTAAAGGCCTGGTTTTAGATTTTCATTAGGAGAAATATCTCTGAATGCCTTTCCTAATGAAAACCAAGTGCCTGATTTCTGCTAAAACAGACTCAGGGCAATTATTAAAGTTTTTGCTCTTAAAGTGAAAATTAAGCAGTTTTACTTTACCTACACCTTTTGCCTCCTTTCCTTTGGGAGGTAACTGCAATCACCAATTTATTTAGCAAATATTTATTGAATAACACCAGGAGTATCACACTTATCTTACATGACATTGGCTTATGAAACAGTTCAGGAGGAGTTATTTATATTTTATTTAAGAAAAGAATACTTATATATCATGCACTTCCCCTAGTTAACTTTCATACAGCTCTGTTTCCAGGTAAGGGTGGTTATCCACACTGATGACAGCTTCGGCTGCTCAGGCAAACCTCTGCTCATCTCTTCCTAGAACTCTAAAAGTTGGATATTGAGAAAAATATAATGTTAAAAGGTGGCTGCCCTTTGAGATGGCTGCTTTCAAAAAAAAGGCAATATATCTTTTTGTAAGAAAAATCCCCTTTTAGGCTCTTTGGTTATGAAAAATGAGTGATCCCCCAACTCATCTAAATATTGGGGAAAGTGCTTTATTTGCTTTACCTAATCAAGGATCGAGAGTTTGGCAGCTGTCTCCTGGTAACTCAAGGAGCTGTGTTAGGGCCTGGCAGTATTGAGGGGAGAGATGGTGTTAAAGGGTTTTAGTAGAAAGACAACATGGCTAAGGTCACGAGTGAGGAGAGCAGGAGGCTTGGTGAGAGGTACCACCTGTGGCAGGATGGCTGAATGTATGATATAAAATATTCCATTTGAAGTCGACTTTTAATCTGATCTGCAGTATAATCTGATTTCCTTCCATAATCTTCAAAAAAAGCCCGTTTTACACAGCAGCTCTTATTTGATAATCACGCCTCTGGGAGTGAAGGAAAAGGAGCTCCCCGCGCTTGCGACAGGCGAGAACGAGGGAGACTATACAAGGAGGGTGGTTTGATGAAAACAAGTGAAATCCCCAAAGCGGGGCTGCGTTTGAAACATCCAAACAAAAATAATGACAACAGAAGAAATACACAGTTTTAGCACAGACCCCGAAGAGGATCAGAACTGCTGAAGGTTTTGCTCACTTTGGTTTAGTCATCAACCCGCAAGGAAAACTGCAGCCAAGAAATGACGAGAAGGCCGAGACTCGGGGGCAGCAGTGGGAGAATTAGGGACGATCACCCGGAGCAAAGCTGCCGGGAGAGCTCGAGGCTGAGGCCACCCTCCCCCTCCTACTCACAGGTACTACCTACGGAGGCTACACGGGCAGGGAGAAGGCCGGTAAGGTTAAAACAAATGGATTCCTCTGAAATATGGGTTTGGAGGAAAGCTCTGCAGATACCCTGGGCTGCCAGAGAGACGAACAAGCGGCTCCTGGAGCAAGTTAAGCCTGAAACGTTCCTAGAGGCAAAAAATGGCAAAACCGAAGCTTTCCTGCTTTGGTCGCACCCTGAGAAGGCAGCGTTCTTTGGAAAAGACAAGACTTCTGGGGAAAGTCGAAGGCAGCAGGGAAAGACGGCCATCAGCCCCGAGGTGGAGCGACTCCATGGAAGAAGCCGTGGGCGTAGTTCCCAGGAGCTGAGCAGGGCTGCGGGGCCAGGACACCGTGGACATCACTCACATTCGCAGAGTCACCCGGAGCTGGAGCCAACTCAGGGGACCGTGATGCCCGTAGGGACTGAACAGAGAGCGCCTTTGGGGAACCCCTGGAAGTGCTGTGGAGGGGCTAGTCCTCACAGGAAATGGAATGACGACAGAGTAATTTTTTCTTAATAAAAACATGGTTCTTGGTTCCCGAGTGCCAGGGAGTTGGGGGTCGCTGCTGGCTTACGCTTGGAACGCCCACAGCAGTGTCGGCGGCCACGAGAACGTGTGCCCTGCGAGCGGCCCAGAGGTGGGGGGGGGACAGACTTTGAAAGCTCTAGGATTTGAATTGGAAATAAAAAACTTTTCAAAAAGGAAAATGAACACATTATATTCCAACATAAATGCCATTTTGAGATTAACATTTTCTTCTCTAGTTAGCACTTCTTTTCCAGGTCACACTCAGCTGTAGGAGAACTTATTAGGTCAAATTGTATTCTATACAGTAAGAACAGTTTTATTCTTCTGAGAACTTCAGCAGTTTGTAGCCCAAATGAGGTCAGGCTACACCTCATCACTTGCTTTGCTTTCTCAATAGCTTTTAGCGAAGGATTCTCATGCAGAATGCACTCAGTCACTGGGCTGAAGCTTTGCTGAACATATTAACAGTGGCTTCCAATGGGAGCCATTATCATTTTGCTACTTCTGGGGGTGAGTTTTGTCATAATATAATAAGCCATGCAACCATATAAGAGAAAGCTAGAAGTCATGGTGCGTCAGGTAAAGCTTGGGAGGAGAACAGCAGAGCTGTTAAGGGGTTCATAGCACAGGCTCTGGGGTCAAATTGGGGGTGTTGAAGTTCTGGCTCAGTTTCTCACCTGCTGTGACTCCAGACCACTGACTTGTCCTTCCTGAGCCTCAGTTTCTTTATGTGTAAAATGAGTTATCTATTCTGACATGTGGTGTTTTAAACGACACTGGCTTCCACAGAAGGTGATTCTGGATGTTATCAAAGAAGTCATTTATACATTTAACATCTATTCCCTGCCTACTCTGTGCCAGAATCTGTTAAACTATGGAGATGGAAAGAAGAAACACCACCCCTTTCCTCAAAGACTTCATAGGCTTTAGGATTTTGGAAGAGCCTAAGGCTGACTTACCCTTCTCTTCTGTGTCTTTATAACCAATGAGACAGAGCCAGGAGAAGATGAATGGGGGTCCACATCTACCTAGAAGCACAATATTTATGGGACACACCAAAGTCTACCTTTGTAGACTGAGCAGCAGAGGAAACTTTTTTCCCCTTGGGGAGGGAGACCCTGCGAAGGTGAGCGTGCTTCATTCAGGCAAGAAACAGATAAGGAAACGTATTCCCTAGTGAACAAGGAGGACTGAGAGAGCGTACCAGGGCACCTTTCCCAGTTTGAATCAAAGTAACAACTGGGTGGGACTAGGCCTAATCTGACCAGCCTATAAATGATTCCTCTTCTGGTCTCACAAACATGCGTATGCATGCAGTTTTAAATGTTCCAGAGAACGGACTTTGTATTGGAGGCATCTCTGTTCATGTTTATTAATGGCGAGGTTGCAGAAGCAGGACTGGTGTTTGTTTCATTTATTTAACACTTGTGACAAGATGGCTCTGGGCCTGGCTGGTGCAAGGGCATTACTTTATTGATTAAATAATGTGCTGAAAGGGAACAGTGCTTATGTGTTGAGAGATTATTGCCAGAGACACATGGCCAACAAAGTGCTGAAAGGAGAGCCGTGTGACACTTTCCCTGAGAGTAAGTAATTAGTAGTCAGTGGAACCGAAATGCAGTCTCCTGGGGAGAGTTCCAGTGAATGCTGCAGTTTTTGCATTTTTGAAGGCATGCAGAATCACATATTTTGCTTCCCAATTGAGCTCATTGTTTTGACTTTGAAATAAAAAAACAAAACATCTGAAACTACAGTGATATAAAACACTATATTTGAAATGGTACAAAAGAAAACGGATCAATTTTATAGAAAAGGGACATGATTCTAATCTCAGAAACTGGATATAAAACAGAACAAAAAATTTCAAACCATGCGTTTATTCCGTTACTTTATTGCAGCTCTAAAGAAAACGTCTACAACTCTCAGAAATGTTATAGGGTCCGTGTGAAGTAGGTGTGTTTACTCACACATTTGCGGGCAAATATTGGACTAGAATTACTCAGGAATGTAAGTTGACGGTTTTCTTTTGGCCTGTGGAATGATTTGAAGGACAGATGTGCTGCCAAGAAAGATGGGGGGATCTTTAAGATCCCGAGGCATCAGTGCATCTACTTCGGGTGATGCGCCGGCGTTGACTTTCTGCTGCATGCTCGCAGCCTAGTCCTGCTGGCGGGGAATCCGCGGGGCATTTGTGGACTTGGGGCTGCTTTGGACAAGTTCATCCCGATTCCACCAGTTCTTCAGAGTATTACTTCCTCAGTCGTTATCTTTACTGGTCTGCCCAAATTCTGTATTTTCCTTTTCTTTCCCTCAGTAAATACTTAAAGCAAAGACTCTGGAGGCTGGCTGCCTGGCTTCGATTCCTGGTCCTATGACTTACTAGCTCTGTGAACCTGATCTTTCTGGGCCTCAGTTTCTGCATTTATGAAATGGTGATAATAATAGTATCTATCACGTAGGTTTGTTATAAAGATAAAATGTTTAAATATTTAAAGTGCGTCAGTCATTCTTAATACATAACAAATGCTATCATACTTTGTATGCGTTTACTATATCTAATAAATACACTGGTTTGATTCCCATTGATTCAAAAATATTTACTGGCTCTTTAAGGCCTGCAAATTGTTTCAATGAATTCAAAGTGCTCTATTATTTGTTTACAACCATTCTTTTAAAATTTTTTCACAGTATGCCCTAGCACACTGCATATTCTGGTTGTTTGGGTCTCTTCATTTCAGCCTGAATTTGCCATACATTTTCCTACTTCTTTAAATTACTGACTGAGCCAGAAATGGCCCCATTTCTTGTTTTCTGCCACTGAGAAGCTGAGCACCTATGCTTTTTATCACTTATATTAAGAAATTGAACACTGTAAGCCCATTAAAAGTTTCCTGTATAAATTGCTTCCTTTTAATATGGTTGTGGGAAGCTGACAATGACTCTTCTTCCCCAGGTGTCCTCATCCTGATCCCTGGAGCTAGTTAATATTACTTTATAGGCAACAATTTTGCAGATGAGATTAAGAATCTTGAGATGGGGAGATTATTTTGGATTATTCATGTGGGTCAAATGCAATCAAAATGCCAGTATAAAGTGAGACAGAGTGAGATTTTTGCACAGACAGAGGCAATGGGACTGTGGAGGCAGAGATTGTAGAGATGCAGTCACAAGTCAACACCAGCAGGCACCTGAAATTGGAAGAGGCAAGAAACATTGTCCCCTAGAATCTCCAAAGGGGGCGTGGCTCTGCCTGCACCTTAATTTTAGCCCTATAAGACTCATTTTGGCCTTCTGGCCTTCAGAACTATAAGAGAATAAATTCATGTTGTTTTAAGTCACCAAGTTTGTGATAATTTGTTAAAATAGTCATAGGAAACTAAGACAATGGTATTTTGGTCCAAAATGTTATCTCCACCATTTTTATTCATTTATTTTTAAATTTACATAGGGTAAACGTTATTATTTTTCATGTACAGTTCTATGAGTTTTGACAAACATAGTTTTATGTAAGTACCTCCACAATCAATATATATAACAGTTGAGAAAGAAGAATGTCCTAATTTCAAACTGTATTACAAAGCTATAGTAATCAAAACAGTATGGTACTGGAATTGCAGACACATAGATCATTGCAGCAAAATAGAGACCTAATTTATTTGAGACATGTTTATGTAGTTTGTACTGTATAAACTTTCTCTAGGATTTTTTCCTGCTGTGTATACTGGCTGCTGACTCTCATGTGGCTTTTCTCTAGGTGAATTTTGTTAATTTCCTTTGAGAGATAATAGAGAAAGGTTTCTCAGTTGTTGGGGTATCAAATCTATGGGATCCATTTTTTTGGTAATTTTCTGATCTTTGGACCCCAAGTTTGTACAAAATAAAGGCTTGTGGTCTTGATTACTCTGAGGAGGTTTTGTTTTTGTTTATTTCTACATATCTTATGCCAGAGGATAGATATTTTTTCTCTTTCCCATCATCTCTTACCTCCTCCCACCTATCCATTCTCCCCATAACCCTTCAGCTTTGCATCAGCTCTTCATGCTAACTGCTCTTTGTTTATGGACCTATGCATTTTCATTTATTTTTTAAAATAAGTTCAAACATTTTGTTGTTTTTAAGTGGTTATACTTTGCAATTTCTCAAGATGAGCTCTGTTGTTAGCATGATCTGCCTCCTTGCTTGAAGAAATCCTGTAATTTATTTGTTACTTGTCTATTCTACTCCACTACTCCTTCAACATAAGCACCATTTCTTATTGATTTTTTTCCTTCCATAATACCTAGCACAGTATTTACGTATAGTAGAGTCTAAAAATTGCTTGTTAAAGGAGTGAATGAAAGTGAAGTGTGTGTTTCAGAATTCTCTGGTAGAATAGAGAATAAGTTATTTCTAGAAATGTGGGATAAAGGTAAGAATAAATATATCATTTTGACCAGATCGTATTACCTTTGTTTCCCCAGATTCGTTTGTGAACTCTTCTGTTCTGTGTCCTGATGTGACTAACGACTATGACTCAATCAGCCAGGCTTCCTGGCCCTCTGGCTTCCATTGGCGTTGGGTTAATGGGAAGCACCAGCAGCACAATGAAAAATGAGAAAAGAAATAGATTAGAAAAGGACTTCTCAAACCTTAATACACATACAAATTACCTGGGGTTCTTTTTGAAATGAAAATTCTGATTCACTAAGTCTGAGGTTGTCTATGATTCTGTATTTCTACCAAACTCCCTGGTAATTGCTATTGACACCCGAGGACCACTCTGTAAGTAGTAGGGGTGAGAATATTTTCCCCATTCTCTCCCTTTCCTGGGTGCCTGCATTCTGGCACGGTGGCAGCCATCCCTCTTTGACAGTGGCTCTCTACTTTGGCTATACATCAGAAGTATCTACTAGGTTTCTGAAAACCTGATGGCCTGGCTGTATCCCAGATGCACTAAATCAGAATCTCTGGGGGTAAGACCCAGGTGTCAGTAATTCTTCAAGCTCTAATGTGCATCCAAGGTTGAGAACGGTGAATATTTGACTAGATATTTTCTTGAGATATTTTCTTCTTCCATGTTTACAATTCTCCAAAGGTTATGATAACCCTGTTCCCCCACTCCTTGCCTCTCAGGTCAATGAGTAGTAGTGTCTTCTGGTTGCTAGTTCCTGAGTGTCTCAACATTGTATAAATAGTCCCTTTAACACCTCTATAAATAGTCCCTTTAAGAAATTATTTTTAACTCCCAGATCTTTCCTGCCAATATTCTAGTTGATACAGCAAGATAAGAAATTTGATTTTTTGTTTTGTAGGTAATTGGGAACCAGTGTAATCTTAAGAAGAGTGTCAGGTTCAGGCTTATACATGAGTTATTGCTTCCAAATGAAACCTTTCATTTTACATCCTTTACATTTAGAAGTATTGAATTTTACTATAAGGTGCCAAGCTCAAACTTTTTTTTTTTTTGGCAGCAGTTTTGCTAAAAGTATGACTAGCCTTTTGAAATTAGGTAAAAAAGAGTAATATAACATTAATTCAGTGCCTAATTATGACTATTCTTTAGCCATGATATAGCTGTAACTTAACCTGTAGATTATTAGTATTTTATTTTTGCTTTTTTTGGTATTGAGATAACATTGGTCAATAACATCATATAAATTTCATCTGTACAACATTATAATTCAGTATCTGTATACTCTATTGTGTGCTTACCACCAAAAGTATAGTTTCATTCTGTTACCATATATTTGACCCCCTTGACCCATTTTGCCCTCCCCCCCACCCCCTTCCCTTTTGGTAACCACTAGTCTGTTGTCTATTAGTTCTGTTAGTTCATTTGCTTTCTGTTTTATATTCCACACGAGTGACATCATAGTTTGTGATGCCTTAGCCTTGTGAAATGAGTTATAAAGCATACCCTCCTCCTTGCCCTGGCCAGTGTGGCCCAGTGGTTAGAGCGTCAGCCAGTGCACCGAAGGTCTAGGGTTCGATTCTGGTCAAGTGCATATACCTGGGTTGCAGGTTCGATCCCAGGCCCCAGTCAGGGCGTGTGCAGGAGACAACCAGTCGATGTATCTCTCTCACATTGATGTTTCTCTCTCTCCCCCTCCCTCCCTCCCTAAGAATCAATGGAAAAAATACCCTCAGGTGAGGATTAACCATAACAAAATGTTTTTAATTTTTTGAAAAAGTTTGAGAAGAATAGGTATTAAATCTTTTTTTGAATGTTTGGTAGAATCACCAATAAAACCATTTGGTCTTGTACTTTATTTGAAGGGAGGTTTTTGATTACTTGTTTCGATTTCCTTAATAGTGATTGGTCATTTCAGTTTTTCTTACTCCTTATGATTCAGTCTAGGAAGGTTGTACACTCCTAAGAATTCGTCCACTCCTTCTAGGTTGTCCAGTGTCATGGAATATAGCCTTTTATGGCATCTTTTATAATCCTTTGTATTTCTGTGGTGTCTGTGGCAACTTTTCCTCTTTCATTTCTGATTTTTTTATATGAGGTTCCTCTCTTTTTTCTTTAGCTAAAGATTTGTCAATATTATCATTTCAAAGAATTAACTCTTTGAATTATTAATTTTTTCTATTGTATTATTCTCTATTTCATTATTTCTGTTCTAATTTTTATTATTTTCTTACTTCTCCTGACTTTGGGCTTTATTTCTTCTTGTTCTAGTTCCCTAAGGTGTAATATTAGATTGTTTATTTAAGATTTTTTATTTGTGTGTTTTTTTGAGGTAGGCCTGTGTTGCTATAAACTTCCCTCGTACTGCTTTTGCTGCATTCTAAAGATTTGGTAGGCCATATTTTAATTTTTATTGGTCTCTACGTATCTTTTGATTTCTTTTTTTATTTATTCATTGACCCAATAGTTTAGTTTCATGTTGCTTTATCTTCACATATTTGTGATTTTTCCAGCTTCCTTCTGGAAGTTGATTTCTAGTGTCATACTGTTGTGGTAGGAAAAGATGCTTGATACAATTTCAGTTCTTTTAAATTTGTTGAGACTTGTTTTGTGTTGCAACATATGGTCTGTCCTTGAGAATGTTTCATGTGCACTTGAGAAGAATGTGTATTCTGTTGCTTCGGGATGAAATATTAAGTCCATCTGGCCTAGTGTGTCATTTAAGGCCAATGTTTCCTTATTAACTTTCTGTCTGGATGATTAATCCATTGTTGTAAGTGGGATGTTCAGATCTCCTGCTATCATTGTGTTGCTGTCCATTTCTCTGCTTAGGTCTGTTAATAAATGCATTATGTATTTTTGTGATTCTAGGTTGAGTGCATATATATTATTAAACGTTCTGTCTTTTTGATGGACTCTCTCTTTTACCATTTTAAAATGTCCATCTTTGTCTTTTGTTACCTTTTTTTTTTTGGTCTTAAAGTCTAGTTTTTCTCATATATGTATGGCTACACCCACTTTGGATACCATTTGGTTGGAGTATCATCTTTCACCCTTTCACTTGGAGCCTGTGTTTGTCTTTGGAGCTTAGATAAGTCTCCTTTAGGCAGCATGTAATTGGGTCTTGTTTTTTAATTCATACATCTACTCTGTGCCTTTTGATAGGTGAGTTCATCCCGTTTACATTTTGGGTGATTATTGAAATATAAGGACTTACTACTGACCTTTTATCTTCTGTTTTCAAATTGCTTTGTATTTTCTGTGTTTCTTTTCCCTTGTGGTTCTGTCTGTTTCCTAGTTTTTCTGTGATGTTTTCTCTATATCTTCTTTTTTGTGTGTTTTGTGTCTCAGTTCTAGATTTTTGTTTTGTGCTTAGCATGAGGTTTGTACAAAATGTCTCAAATAAAATAGTTCTTTTTCTTGTGATAGTATCTTTTTTTTTTTTTTTTTAATATATCTTTATTGATTTCAGAGAGAGGAAGGGAGAGGAAGAGACAGAGATAGAAACATCAATGATGAGAGAGTCATTGATCGGCTGCCTAGCCCACAACCCGGGCATGTGCCCTGACCGGGAATCGAACCCCAATCGCCTGGATCCTAGGTCAACGCTCAACCACTGAGCCACGCCCGGCCAGGCTTGTGATAATATCTTATCTTCATTCACTCAGACAGTTTTCATCCTTCCCCTCCACCCCATTTGTATTTTTGTTGTCAAAAATTACCCCTTTTAATATTCTGTGTTCATTACAAATTGTAGTAACTATAGTAATTTTCATGCTTTCCCCCCCATTAACCTTCATGTTGTAATTAAGTGTTTAACACCCTATTCTAAAATAGAGTTGCAATTTTCTGTGTCTTTCTGTCAACTTACTCAAAGTTTTGTGTACTTTTGTCTTTTTGTTTCAAGTGAAGAGTTCATTTAAACATTACTTGTCTTGCAGGTCTTGTGGTGGTAAATACCCTCAGCTTTTGTCTGTCTGGAAAAATCTTTATTTTGCCTTCATATCTAAAGGATAAGTTTGCTGGCTATATTATTCTTGGCTGGTGGTTTCTATCTTTCAAGATTTTGAATATGTCATTCTACTCTCTCCTGGCTTGGAAGATTTCTGATGAGAAATCTGTTGATGACTTGTTAGGGTTTGTTTTGCAGGTTACTGTTTTTTGTTTTTATTAACTTTTGACAGTTTTAGTATAATATGTCTTAAAGAAGGTCTTTTGGCATTGAGATAATTGCGTGTTCTGTTAGCTTGTTGTACTTGAATGTCCAGTTCCTTCCCTAGGCTTGGGAAGGTTCCATCAGTTATTTCTTTCACTAGGTTCTCTGTTCCCCTTTCCCTCTCTTTACCTCCTGGGATACCCATTCTATGTCTCCACTTCTAATGGAGTCAGATAGTTCTTCTACTGGAGTCCTTTCTGATGGAGTCATAAAGTTCTTCTGTTGCCCTTTTTAATGGAGTCAGATAGTTTTTCTCGAGTTCTTTCATTTTAAAAAAATATTAGTTCTCTTTTTCCACCTGAATAATTTCTAAATTACTATTTTCAAGTTCATTAATTCATTCTCTCTCTTTTTTTTTTTTTTTTTTTGACATGGTCTTCTCTATTTTTAATGCTTTCCACAGCATTTTAAATCTCACTTATTGAGTTATTGAGGTTTTGAATTTCTGTTTAGTTATTTTCTGTAGTTTTAATCTCTTTGGTAAAGTACTCTTTCTGTTCATTAATTGTATTCCTGAGCTTGTTGAATCGCCTGAGTTTCTTTGTATCTGGTTGAGTTTCTTTATGACTGCTACTTTGAATTCTCTATCATTTAGGTCACAATCTTTCATGACTTTGAGTTTGTTTACTGGAGAATTGCCATTTTCTTTTTGAGTTACCATGTTACCTTGGTTGCTTGTGGTTCTTGAGGTGTTGTTCCTTTGACAGCATGTTGGAAGCAATGCGCACCTTTCTAATTTTGGTTCTCTTGATTTTAGCAATTCGACAGGGTAATTGGAAGTCTTTCTTTTGTTTACCAGTAGATGGTGCTATAGTCCAAGTTTTTGTTTTCTATTACCTGTACTACCGGGGCCTCTGGGGTCATGGTCAAGGGCATCACTATGGTTGTGGGAGTTGCTTCCTGGGTGACCAGGATGATGGGTGTCCCTACTTGGGTCTTAGGGTACCACCCTCGTAGGGGGATGTGGTATGTGGAGGGGCCAGATTTGTAAACTCACGGTGCTGTTGCCTGGTTCCCTGTGGCCACTGGTGCCCTTGCGCTGTAGCTTGGAGGCCATAGACAAGGCCATAGACACATCTCTGCTGCTGCTGCTGGCCTCAGCAACAGTGCCGGGGGCGGGGCTGGATTCTTGGGCTCTTAAGCTGCTTCAGCCCCTCTTACTCTCCACCAGGCCACAGTGTGGGGTTGCACCCCAACTCCTCTTATGCTACTGTATTAGCTAGGGCCCTAAGCTCAGCTGCAGTGGCTGGGGACCTCTGTACCACCCCTGTCCTTTCCCCCACCTGCCTCCTCTGTGCGTTCCAGCAAGTCCACCTTCAGATGTACGGATGCATGGACCTCTCAGGCATGCCACTGTGGTGAACAGAGGAATCTTTGTTGGGTTATAGATGTCCGACTAGTTGTAGATTTAAGGGAGATATAAAGAAGTCCTCTCACTCCACCGCGATGCTGACATCACCCCTTGAATTTTCTTGAATTTGTACCTTTCCTTAAAAACTGACCCAAGTCACCATGCTATTGGTCTCTTGATTTTCCTCGAAAGGCATTGGCAATTCCATGACTTTGTGATCCACTTATAGTGTCATCATTTGAAATTGTGAGCTTGAATTTATCTTTTCTTCTTAAATATTACCCATTCCTTAGAATTCGCATTTCAAGAACTCCCTGGATATGCTGACTAAATTGCCGTCCTAAGAGGCTCTCCATTTCAGTTTCTTAATTCTCTATCAATAATCCTGCCTTTAATCCTAGCAAAGGACTTCCCCTACAAAAGAGCCCTAAACTATTATCATCCCCCAAGAGAAAATTATTCTCTAATCTTCCCCTCAATTTCTTCTTGTAAACATTGAGCCTCTAACACTCTACCCAGAGAGTTGTTAGCCTTTTGTCTCTTCTTCTATGTGAATAGGCTCATGCAATCAGACTTGAGTGTAATCTTGAATTCAGCTCAAGTGAACCAATGATTTCCTCCCGGCTGTTGTATCACAGCTCTGTACTGGAAGAAAAGGTTAGTCATTTGTTTTCACTACTGAGTATAGGGGAAGGGTTTGGTGCTCCTAATCCTACTTCAAGGAACACCCTTATTTTTAAGATACGTATAAAAAAAAAAATCAGCTTGAGAAAGTGGTTTTTGAATGGAGCCAAGTGTTTTTCGCCCCAGCTACAGATTTAGATGCCCTAGCTCAGCCCGTTTGGGAATTTTCTCTTCCTAAACTGTAATTTCTTCCTTTTCTTTTGTAAGACTGGAGGGAAACAGGAGGATCAGCGAGAAATTTGGCTATAACATAATGGCAGCTAATCATTTTGGCCGGTAACTTGTTGTTTTTTGTATGACTTAGAATACATGGGTGTGAAAAAAAAATTCAGGAAACATTTTATTGGCAACTTCCAGAAAAAGAGAAATGTATAAGACACACTTGCCCAGGCCTTTTTGGAACATTTATTTCTAAAGTATTTGCTTGCTGTTACGTACATGAAATCTGATAAATTGAAAAATTAAAATAATCAATGAGCACTGTGAACGAAAATGAGCTTCTGAGGCTTTAGTGGACTTTTAAATATGTGAATTGCCTGGCCGGCGTGGCTCAGTGGTTGAGCGTCAACGTAGGATCCAGGCGATCAGGGTTCGATATCCGGTCAGGGCACATGCCCGGGTTGTGGGCTGCAGCCGATCAATGACTCTCTCATCACTGATGTTTCTATCTCTCTCTGTCCCTCTCCTTTCTTCTCTCTGAAATCAATAAAGATATATTTATATATATATATATATATATATATATATATATGTGTGTGTGTGTGAATTTTTTTTGCAGGCTAATTCAAGTGTTAATAAAAAAGAAAAGAAAATTGGTCAGAATATCTTTATTCTTATACTCATAAACCAGATTCTGCGCATTCGTTTAGAAACAATGATTTTTTTCACCAATTATAAATACCTCTATTCTAATTATTTAGATTGAAGTACTTCTAAGGATTGCATCTAGGCATTCAGTTATTGAAATGAATGTGTTTGTTTTTTTCTATAATGTCTTCAATTACCTTTTAAACTTAGGAATGTTTCAGGTGCTTTGGGATGTTCCCGGAGCTGCCCTTCGTGAGCAGCAGCGAACTGATGACTAGCAGGCCAGTGGATCACCTGATTCCCTGTTAGTGCTCCGTATGCTGGCGCAGGTCCAGGCTTCTAGAAGACCAGCGAAAACACCCTCACATCGACAGTCCTGATAAAGGAGGCTGCAGTGGCAGAGGAACACCAAGCAGTCCTCCATGGTGAACCACTGCTTTAGAATGATGTTTACTCTTTAAGTCTGTTTTGCTAATGACAAATATTAAAAGCGGTTTGCCAAGGAAAGAGGAAGGAACTGTTTCAGAATAAAAAAGATTAAGCTAAATGACAACTGAATGCAGTGCATGATGCATTTTTTTTTGGCCATAAAAACATTACTGGGGTACTTGGTAAAACCTAAATAAAATCTATAAACTAGGTGATAGTACTGTATTAATGTTAATTTTCTGATTTTGATCATTGTATGTAGTTCTGTAAGGGGAGATCCTTCTCTATTAGAAATATACATAATATTTAGGGCTAAAAGAGGATCGTATCTATAACAATCTCAAATTATTCAGAAAACGTTTGTGTGCAGACACACGCATCCCACATCTGTATATGAGAGGCATCGACGCGTGTGCGCGCCTGCTTGTGTGTTTGCATGCACAGGGCAGGGAGAGGAGGCGGCAATGTGGTAAAATGCTAACATTTGGGAATTACGGGTGAAGGCTAAACAGGAATTCTTTGACCCATTCTTGGAGCTCTTTTCTGCGAATCTGCAACTATGTCAAAATGAAAAGTTAAAAGAATAAAAACCACTTTGCATGTTTTGACAGGGCAGCAGGTTGCTCAGAAGCCATAAGGCAGCAAGAAAACCTCAACCTAAACATCTGAAACTGCAGGTCCTATTAAAACTTAGAGGACACTATGAGTCTGTAGGCTTTCATATGGATATTTTTCAAAACCCAAACTAAATTTTCACTTAGGAAATGTTGTTAAATGAATTAGAACAAATCCACCCAGGAAATAGGAAGTAGTAAATTCTATAACGTTTTGCCTTGTATTTGTTGGAAAATGCCAACCTGCCTTTAGTGTATTAAATAGGATGGTGTTTGTTTATTTTCATGAACCTTGATAGTTTTCAGATGTTTATTTTATTAATCTACCTAATTTTCTTCTTCCTGGTAATGAAAACACTGGGCCCTGCTAATTTCAGATCAAACAGGAAATACATAGTGAATTCTTTATAGCTATGTTTCCTTGTTAAATTTGCTAATTTTTATGAAACATTAAATGTATTAAGTAATGAGAAGTGGTTCTACATTATATTTCGCCAACCCTTTCCCTCCAAACATTTTCCTTCTTTGCATCAGAAAGTTCTTAGTATATATTTTCTCACAAGACCCACCTTTCTTGCCCACAGACCCATGTGCTTCAGGGTAGGCAACTCATCCCTATTTCCAAGGGGCAGAGCTAATTCAATCATGATTCCATTCCCCTTGGCCAGTGACTGGTTTAGGAATTAACATGTAGTTCATTTTTAGCCAAAGAAAAATGTTGATTTAAATTTAAGGAGCATTTAATTCACTTCTGGGAAAAAGACCTTTCTTCTCATCACCGTGGAGGCTGAATATGATACCTGGAACTGTGCAGCTACCTGAGGGCAGAGCTGGTGAGGGGATGGGAGGGTGGAAATGCAAAAAGGCTTTGAATCCTCCATACACGGATGAACTGCTGAGTCAGCCAGCCCTGGAACCCCAGTTGCCTTGGCACTTTCAAATATGATAGACCCTTATGTCTGGGAATCTGTGTTAGTTGAAGGTTAAATACATGCCAACCTATTAATATGTATTCTGGAAGTTTTCTACATTTTTTAAAAATTCCATGATTTGTCATTAAAAGACCAGTCAATTCATCAGACCAACCAGATGATACAGGCTTTTCCATTTCATTTAAACTAACTATAAACATGCAGATTCCTTGAGTCACAGCCATCATCTTCTTCATCTTTTGAGGTATATAATAACATCTTAGGAGGGAAATTTGTGGTAAGGAAGATGAAGAAATTCTGGCTATACAGTGGGACTAATATTTACCTACTTCATAAGCGATAGTGAGAATTAAATGAGTTACCACATGAGCTCACAATGCTTGTTAACAATGGCAATAATAATAATTATTATTCCTTCTTGTGGCTTTTATTACTAAGAAACGTATTTCAATTTTAAGTTGTTTTTATTCTGAGTAACAGACTCCTTGAGAAGCAAAGAACACTGTCAATAAATTGAACTTCCCGAGAATTTTAAGATTAAATATTATAACTCCCAGTTCTTGGATGAAAACCTTGAAAATTAAAATCATATTGATGGAACTGTCTGCATACTATCTGCAAGCATGCTTTTGGTCACCACACTGCTATCAAGTCCAGCAGAGCAATATTTAAAATTTTGAAGGGCAGCATGGTGTAAGTGTGGCATTTACCAAATTGTGGGTCATGCTGTAATAGTGGGTTGTGACACCAACTTAATGGGGTTGCAACCAGAATTATTAAAGAATTGAACTGTAGTAAAGCAGGATGGGTGGAATCCTAGTAAATTGCATGTATAAAGGTAGGTATTGTTTTATTACACTTTGTTTCAGTAGTGTATGTGTGTGTAGGGTTACATTATAAAAAGCTTTTCTCACTGAGAGCTGTGGTCATTGGTATGGTGGAAAAACATGGGCTCTGCGACAAGACAGACTTGACTTTAAATATCTAACTCATTGGCTTGTTGCATGGGAAAGAGCATGGAACTGTGCCTATGACAATAAAAACTCAATGACCCTTCTTGCTTCTGTCCACAGGCTCCTGACCCACCTTCCTCAGGTGGGCTGGAACTTATGAACCCATGGAGTAAAGCAGCACCGGCATTAGCGAGCAAAGTGCCTTCGAAAGAACAGATATGACTGTTTTATGTTTTATATATTCATCCAGGGTAGCACATTGAGGGATCCGAGTCCTGAAGCAAAGAAAATCAATTTTATTTAAACTACAACAAATAGTATCTCCCGTGCTCCTCGCAGCAAAGAAATCACTCTTCCTTTATTCTTAAAATAATAGGTGTTTGGGTAGAACTATTGATTGTTTTCAGTTTGGTTACCTCGGCAGAATGACACGCCATCCGTTAAAAACGGGAGTGAGGACAGCGGGCCGCCCTGGCGCGGAGCGGCTGACTGTGTGCCGAGACGCCCCCGGCCCCAGGCTGAGCCCTGGGTGCAAGGCCCGTGCCATCGGAGGGGAGAGGGACACGGCGAGGGGAGTGTGTGGCCCATGGCGACCGGGCTGGGCCACGAGGCCCGGTTACCGCAGGGATGAGTCGTTTGCTCCCCGCAAGCCCAGTCCTTGTATTTGGTGTTACTTACCTTGGCTCCTTGTTTACTATGTGGAATTCTTCTGCGAGTCCCCGGGAGAAGAAACAAAACATATTATTTGCTTCCACCGACACAGTATTGAGCAAAAAAAAGAAAAAAAAGAGACTGATTCTCCTCCCTCCCCTCCTCTTACCGTCCCTCTCTCCCTCTCTCCACTTTCCTTTCCTCTCCCCGCCCCCCCTTCTCTGTCTGCAATCAAGTATCGGTGCGTGTGCCAGAGCTCAGTGCGCGGCCGAGCCGGCGGCGGGCGTGGGAGGCGCCTTCCCTGCGAGCCCGCAGGCCCCTGCCCTGCCCACGGCGGGCAAGGCCACTGTCGCCGGGCGTCATCCCCGGGGTCCGCTGCGAGCTGAGGCAGTCAGGGGACGCGGCTGGGCCGGGGCAGGTGGGCCGGGAGAGGGAAGTGAAGGCCAAGACCTGGGGGCTCGCTTAGAGGCCGAGCGGAACGGCGGGACGGTCGCTGGGGGGGGGATTTCAACTGGAAGCCAAGCGTAACCCTGCTTTCGTCGTCAAACTGGTTTGGTGGAGAGAGGCCCGGGAGCGGAGGCAGCTGCCTGGATGTGAGCGCACCGCGCCGACGGGGCCTCCGCCCGCCCCTGCTGGGGGCCCGCCGCCCCGCGGGAGTCGAACCCGGGCCGCGCTGCGGGGAGGGCGCCCAGCCCCTGGCCCGCGCTCCTTTCAAGGCGATGAAAGACGGGCTTCTCCGTGTCCTGCGGCCCGTGTTCGGGGCCACCGGCGCAGCCACCCCGAGGGCTTCAGCTCACCGTTGGCGCCCCTTCGGAACCCGTCGGGACAGGCCCTCGCTCAGCTATGAACCTGCAGGTGCGGGGCACGCGCCCGTGTCCTCGCGGAGAGCTCGGCTCGCTTTATTTTTCCTTTCCGCTTACAGGAGAAACTCATTCCAAGGTATTTTTTCACCCTTGATGGAGGTGGTTACATTTGCTGTAAACAGATGAGCTTCCTCCCCGCTCGCGCGCTCAGGTCCCGCTGCAGCTCCGCGCGCGGCCCCGGGCCTCGCCGCCGGCTCGCGCGGAGGCGCCTGCCCAGCGGAGCAGGGAGTCCGGCCTCGTCTGCCTCCGTCCGTCGCCCCGAGGCTTCCGCCCGCGGCACAGCTCTTCGCTGAGCAGTTACGGGCATTGCCGCCTGTGTTCCGTCTGGGCCCCGCCGCGCGGCGCACCCCGCCAGCGGACCTAGGGGCCGAGAGCGCGCTGGTCCCGGCGCGCCGCGGGCCTGGTGAGGCCAGTTACACCATCTCTGCGCTCCACCCTGCCTACACGAAGGGTTCTAATTTTATTGCAGGATGATCCACCTTTTAGCAATAGAGAAATCATTAGCATCATTATTTTTGAATGCAACAGTGGTTAAGAGTAATTCTCAGCCAAGTGTTAACAGAAAAAGGGACCAGTGTGTAGTGGCCACGCTGCCGTTCCCTACGGCACGATCTGCTTTCCCAACAAAAAACCCAGTGCTTCCCCAAGTTATTTTTTAAAGGGCTTAAGCAGTCATTCAGATAATCAGACTTCATTGCTGTGAAATTTCATCAAAGTGTACTCAATCCTTGAACTCATATCTGGGTCCATTTTGCCAATCAGATAAAACTTCCCAGGCTTTTTCCTAGAGGCATGCGGGTTAACCTGATCTTATTGTGCTGCGAAAGATTTTGTGCTACGAACCATTTTTCATAAAAGCTATTTGTTGTGTTAGGAGAACTCCAGACAGGCTCCTTGTTAAAATAGATTAGGGGGTGGGATGGCTTGCTCTGGCTTTGTCACTTTGGATGAAATGAAAAATCCTTAGAAATTCTTACAAGTTAGCTGCAGAAGAAATGAAAAGGCAGAAAAAGAATACAGGGGAAATTAGCATCTTAGTAAGTACAAATGTTTCTCTTTCCCATGAACAGGCCAATAATTATTTTAAAAAAGAAAAGGGGGGAAAAAATGACCCTAAGACAATCTCTGACTCGGAAGCATTTGCAATTTGTCTTAAGGTTACCACTCGTTTCTTTTCTTGTTTGGGGCATAGAGGTGAAGTCAACGGAGTCCTTTCTCTTTTCCTATGTAAAGGTCAGCCACCCAACGCAGGCCCGCTCGCTCCCACAGCAGCACACCCGGCCTTTGCATCGGAAAAGCACTAGGTGGTGCCCATTTTCTTCGCCGGTGAAAGCGCTGGATTTCCCCAAGGGAGCCACTCCGGGCAGGTTCCTCAGCCCGGAGCCCCACACGGCGCGGTCCCCTCCTCTAACAGATGACCAGGAGCCGGGTGTCACGTTCTGTTATTTCCCCTAAAGCATCCCGGGGCTTGCCGGTTTAGGAAAGAGCTTTGGTTTGGGTGACAGTGTTTTTAAAAGCTTTGAATATTCTCTTTGAAAATAAAAGATAAGAGGAGTGAAGGCTGCAACCCTGCCATCTGTGTCTCTAAAGAGTGGTAGTGTCATATCTCTGCCAAGGCTTTCCTTCTGCCAGATCGCCCCACAATGCAGTCCACGTGCTAGTTTAATTTTTCTCATTTTTACCCGGAATCAGGCTATAAGAATAATAAAAGAAAATTAAAGGTTAATTTTAAATTTCCATGTGCTTCCTCAATAACAGAATGCTTTGTCAAAGGAAGTATGCTGAAACTGAAGAATTTGCATGCCCATACCTCATGTTTGAAGAGGTAGCTTTATACCACTGGGTTGATCCCTTAAAAAAACTAAATCTTATTAGGCACGCTTAACAGATTGTTGCTTTGTGTGCACAGAGAACAAATAACTGGCTAAAAAGATGTTTCCTTCAGGAGGATTTTATGCAGGCGATATGCCCGTCAGATTTGTTTTAGCATTTAGAAGCACTTAGAAAGTTTTTGTTCTTATAAAGGTCTGGTAGCTGCAGTTGGGCGAGATCATACTAGTACCACAAAATGAAAAGAAGAAAAGGGTAGGTTGGGTTTTTTTCTAGTTAAAATACATAAAATGATTGTCTACCTATGACCTATTCTCTGAAATTCGGCCGAATGGGGTCAGTTTGTTCAGATATATTTATTTTGTTTTAGAGACGGCAAGAGAATGGTTTTTTTTGAATATCAAAAAGTAGACCAGCACTAAAACCTGAATCCTGTTTCCTACTTGGTGAACCATACTCCAAAATAAAGGGGAAATAAAGACTGTTCATAGTTTTTAGAAGTTGAAATAAGAAGAAGGCTTTATCATGAAACGACGAGAATTATTTCTGTGCTCTGGCTGCCCTGTCATATGTCATGACATGTGGCAGGTTGACTGCTCATTAATTCTATTTATATCAGTATGATAATCCACCCCACTGAGTACACATGTGTTAAAATATTCATAAATTATGTTTATTGCGGACAAATATACATTAAATGCCAAAAGAAGACCATTATTTAAAGACAAAACTAGTCAAAATCAAACAAGCATTGCCTTTTTACTGTCAGCCCAGTACATTATGTTTTATCAAATTCACATTAATTGCCTCTCCTTCCAGTGCCTCAGAGGGAATGCTTATTTTTTATTTTTAAAATGTTTCACTGAAAGGAATAGACTTGGAAAACAAAAGATGTTACTTTATTTCGGACAAATAATAACATCGACTGGAACAAACCATCTAAAGAGAAGAGCAGTTCAGGCCTCCAAAATTGTTGAAAATATGACATTTAAGCCCTAATACAGAATTGAATTTGAGGGTGTTTTTCATGACATCAAAGACCAGATTAAATAAATCAGGCAATTTCTTGATAAAAGGCTGCAAATAACAATTTTAAATTTATACATATTTTGAAACCGAAGATATAAAGGGTGATTGGGAAAATCTAGAACGTTGAGAATTGAAACCAATAATTAAAATGTGCTGCAGCTCACTGTGTTTTGGAACTTATTACTTCCAAATGAAACAATCCTGACCTGCTCTATTTTGAGTGATTTCAGGAAGTTGAAGAAGTCGAGGCGATTATTCTTTTTACAAGCAGCCTGTGCCGTTACGGACCACAGTTGAAAAGTTTGAATTCCTTGTCAAAATCCAAAGTGGTTTTAGTTAAAATATATTGCCTAGCTTATCCAATTCATCACATTCTGAATTAATGCCACAAAAACATCTAGGATTATTAATTATTAGGACCACACTTCAGGTATAGCTAAAATAATGGTCCTTTAAAAAAGTGAACTGTGTGCTGGCGTAATAATTAGTCTATTTGCAATACGCTCTAGGAAACTGTTATACATTTTCAAAACTTTAATTATATGTAAAGAGACTTTTTTTTTTTTTTGGAGAGAATGACAAATGATGAGTAAAACAAAATAGGAAATTCTGATTTTATTTAATTGTTATCATACACTTTTTAGAAAGGGGGGCAGGAAGGGGACACAGCAGTAAAAATGAAGCACTTTTCTCATGCTCCCAATATATTGCTACAAGAGTGAAGCACCCTTGGATCGCATGTTAACTCCAGGTAAGATATCTGTTATTTGTTTTTAAATTTCAGCTTTATTGAGGTGTAATCGTCAAAATCGTAAGCCATTTAAAGTGTACATGGTGGTGATCTGATATACTTATTCGCTGTGGAAGAATTCCTCCCATCTAGTTAATTAACATCCATCGCCTCACATTTTATTATCTTTTTGGGGGGGGGGTGAGAACATTTTAATTCTACTCTCTTAGCAAATTTCAGTTATATAGCACAGTGTTAGCAACTATATCCCGTGTTTTAGAGCCTCAGGCCTTACTCACCTTATAGCTGAAAGCCTGAGCCCTTTTACAAACAACCCCTCCCCGTTTCCCTCAGCCCCAGCCCCTGACCACCAGCATTCTACTCTCCATTTCTACGTTTGACTTTTTTTTTTTTTTATAGATTTCACGTAGAAGGTAAGATTTTCAATATAGTGATATCTCCCGGAATGTTTTACTTTCCACTTTCCCTCGGAAGAAACATTTCTTTAAGAAAACTTATGGGTATAGGTATTGATCCTAAGAAAATAATTCAAAATGTGTGAAAAGCCGTATGTATAAAGACTCTTTATAATGTTACTTATAATAGCAAACACGGGAAAGTATTTTAATACCTAACGATGGAGGCATCGTTAGAAAAATGATAATATTCATCTGATGAAATATTACGCAGTCAATAAAAATGGGCACGTAGCAGCATGGGAAATGTGTCATAAAATATTAAATGAAAAAAAATAGGATACGAGATTACGGTATAACATCATTATAATAATATTAAGATACGCAAATAATAAAATGCTGAAAGAAGATGAACAAAACACTGATCATTAAGGAGTAAAACTGATTGTTTGCCCCTTTCAAACTTCTTCTGTGTTGTCTTGCTAAGATAATTTAAAACGCATTTCAAAATTTCAAAGAAATTATTTGGAAGAGATCAGTAGTCAACTCGCATTTTTTTCTTTAGATGTCACATATAATCACCATAGATTTTTGAGGGGGAAAATTATGCAACTCCCACTTCCAAAAATGCAAACTTCGAAACCAGTATCCCAGCGTGCGGCTCAAGCAGTCAAACCCAATTTGCTTTTTACTGAATCACAGCGCACATATATTTTATGAGATAAGAATTCCCTCTTTTATTCTTTGCATTTCCTTGCTTACTATATTCAGCCCCAAACCACAGCATTTTCATCTATCAGTTCTCAAAAACCCTGAGCAGTCATTTCAGAAACAAAACAAAACAAAACAAAAACACATATCAAAACACCACAAACCCCCCTCATTACGCTCTCCGCGAAGTTTGGGGGCTACTTTCATGTGAATCTTGGCCTCTGTACAGCATGCGGCACAATCATTTTCATCTGAGATTTGAACATATTGGAAGAACTAGAGCCTTCCTTTCTTTTATCCTGTCATTTCCCCCCCTGGAAATGACGGGCATATGGCAGGCACCCTCCCTGGATTCTCGAACAACAGGAGGGACCTGATTTCAATTCCTACATCCTGTCATCAGTGACTCTCGGGATATTTTGCTCTTGCAAGGCTAAAGATGTGATTCGAATTTGCCATACGGACGGAGCTTAATGCGATGCCATTTTTACCACCGGAGCCCTCAATCAGTTAATTAAACATGATATAAATCACCGAGTGTATTTGTAAAGTAAGATTAATATGGCAAAGTCAAAGTAAATGAGGAATTCTCCCCATCCTAGGAGTGTGAATCACCGGTAGGAAGATTACACTTTTGGAAACTCAATACTTTTGAGCAGGCTTTGTTGGTTTAATCCCTCAGACTGCTTTGTGCAACTCGAAACCCAGAGCTGTCATCTTTAGCCAAAATTTCAGCCATAACTTCCTCAGCTTTCACCCCATTATTGAAATCAGCGTTCACAATACTTAACAAAGATGAACCTTTCAGTGGACCACGGGGCAGCCTCTTACCACCTGGACACCAGAAACATGTTTCATAAATATTTCATTTTGTTTTAACATGAAGACTTTCCCCCAGTTTCCCATTTTTTTTCTTTCCTGGGGAGTTAAGGGCTACCCCCAAGCTGCACATTCCATCACTGTAGTCAGTTAGGTTTATAGCCTTAATAAAAGGATTTTCCCCTTTCACGTGCTAGGGAGCCTTGTTAAACCAGAGCAATTATAGAAACACAAGATAGGTGCTCTGCAAAGATCAAAGCTCACCTAAAGACAGCTCTGTAGGAATTTGGAGCTCTCTTTGAAAAGCGCTCAGTTTACAAAGTAGAGAGAGGTATTAAACCTCAGGAATTAAAAAAAAAAAGCTGAGTTTCAAATAATGTTAAAAGTCTGACAGTAGTTAATATGGGATCTCCTTCAGCCACTCTTTGTGTATTATTCCTAATATCTATTCATGGCGTATCTATAACAGCTCCAAAGGAACCATTATGCTCAGAAGACATGCGCGTGTGATGGATCCTTAATACCAAATACATTACCTACTCAGTAGGTACGTTTTAACCTCAATATCCTAGCTCAGAGGGAAGGGTGAGAAAATGGCCTGTAAATTTCTTTAGGAGGAAAAAAATTGCAGCATGTCTGGGTCTTATAGTTTGTGGCTCACTCAGCAGGATTCCTAGAGGCCGCACCAGGTGACAACCGCACCTGCCCTTGGGGGCCACTGCACAGCGCACCCAGCTGCAGTGGGGTGTTCATGCACCCAGTCAGGGGCATTGCAGTGTTTCTGCTACCTATCCAGACTGTATCATTCTTCCTACACACACACACACACACACACACACACACACACACACACACACACACACACACACACCCCTTGCCTGTAGATTTCATTTTAGAATAACATTGATAAACCCTGAGCGGTTAGTGGTTAAAACTCAACCTTGTGGCTAGGGGAGCTTTCAGGGGACAAAGGGGTTCAGAACGCCTTTCTTGATTCGGCCCATCTGCAAGGCAAACATTTTCTTTCCTTGCGCAGCATCTTAACACAGCCTTGTGGAGTAAGTGGGCTCAGGCTGGGGTTTGGAATTCCATGCTTCAGTTTAGAAAAATGAGTTATTTAAAAGGCAGCTATTGCCAAGAACGTTTTGCTATTGATTTAGAGAATACCATTTGGGGTTTTGGGTGTCTAGTAGTCTTAGCTTTGAAAAATGCAGAGATAAATGTAAACCCCTTATTTTACTTTAGAGTATCCATTTTTAAGAAAACATTTAATGATGATAAAAATAAGAGCTGATATTTATTGACTGCTTGTTATGTGCTGGGTTTTCTGCCAAGGTGGTTCCATAGAATATTTTACTTAATGTTGATGACAACCCTATGAAGTAGGTTCTGTCATTACATTTATTTTATAGATGAGGAGACTATGGCACAGAGGGGCTGTGTAATTTGCCAAGATCACACAGCTAGTAACAGGTGAAGTCTGGATTTTAAATCTGAGTTACACAACTTTGGAATCCCAGTTTTTACAGCCTGTGACTGTCTGATTTGAAGTTTATTTTGTGCCATGACCTAAAGTTTCTATTTTATAGGTGTTTTTTTTAATTTAGCAGTCACATTTAGGAATTGAAATTAAAGTTAACAGAGTTGGTTATTTTTTTCTGATTAACTTTTTGTTTTTAATTTTGGTGTCTAATGGATAATGGAACTTTATTTTATTTTTAAATTTAAAAAGTTTTTTTCAGCTATAGCTGAAAAAAATATTATATTTGTTTCAGAAGTACAGCATAGTAGTTAATGTAACTTTAAGTTTTGTGTTCTCGAAATTTATTTTGGGAAATGCCATACACCAAAATAAACAGAGTTTCATCATAGTAAACAACTCTAAATTGTTTTTTGCCTTGGAATCATCATTTCATAATCCACCTAAGAAAATGTCTTTATTGAAAGTAAAAACATTTAATTGTCATGTTTGCCTTCCCTTTAAGTAAAGCCTTTCCTCTGACCAGCTCAGATTCTGAAATTTTATCTAGTAGTGAAGGAGATTATTTCAGATTCAGAGGTACTTACGTTGCAATGTTAGTCAGAAAGGCCTGAATTAGAATCTTATCCACCAATATCAGTTCTATAATCTTGGGTAACTAGTTCAATTCTCTTGGTAAAATGAGAAAAGTCATGCCAATCATACATTGTTATTTATAGGAACTAAAATGAGTCACATATATATAACACCTAGCAGGGTTCTGACCCATGGTAGTCCGATGCATACCGTTTCCTCTCCTCCCCTTGACTGCATTTGTAGTAGATCTGGTCGCAGAGGTTCTCCATCTTCCCTCAGATCGGCTTTGGAAGTCCTCCTTTCATAGTCTCGCACTTTACTGGAAAATAATTCTGAAGCCCTGATCAAGCTGGAGTCAAAGTTTGTACCATCCAGAAGCCCTCGCGCCCTCGGCCAGACCTGAGGCTCTGAACACAGGGAAACTCAACTCTTCTTGCCTGGGCTTGTGGCTTGATGGTAACACATCAAGGGGGCCCTTGAAATAAAAGGAAAGGGTACAATTTCAGTTTTTAAATTGTGAACATTGTAGATTTTAAGAATTTTCCAGCTATCTTCTGTGGATTGTCAGATCTCATTTGAACAAATATCTCAACTTGCAGTTCGGCAACCACATATGTCACCTTGCCCTTTAAGTCCTCGTCACCCACTGTTCCAAGACAGGCCACTTCCTCCTGAGGCGATGGAGGCCTGGCCTGCAAGTTCCAATTGTGTCTAGCTTCTTGCTGGTATATAATAAATATTAATAATTATTCAGTCAATCAATCTGCCACCTTTCATTAGCACTAAATTTCTTTCACGGTGTAAAAACACAGTTGCCATTTTATCGAAATTCAAGACTTTCGGAGGAGTCATTTTAATCTTTGATCTGAGTATATGTCTATAGAAACATATATGCAGACCAATATTCTCTTAGAAGATACTGTTAGTGTCAAAAAGTGTTTATTCTGCGTCCTGACACCTCCCCTGCCTTGTCTCTCTTCACTTGTGTTCACGGCCTTTCCTTGTCTGCAGGGAGTGCTCTCACTGTCGTTAGAGGCATTCAACGTGCAGCGTGAACGTCCCCTGAAAATACCACGTGAACTACGAAAGGCTGGCCGTCACCGAGTAACTCCGCCGCTGCTTCCCACCCGAAGGTCCACCTACTCTGCCGGAGTCTGCAGGCACAGGAACACCTGGCATTTGGTCAGGACACTTGCTTTCCTTCCGGGGTGCCCAGATTAACAAAGAAAAATACACGGGAGCCAAGGAAATGAAAATTCCAGGAAAACGATGAAAAATTTCTAGTCTAAGTATGTCTCGTGCAGTATTTGGGATGTACTTGTACTAAAATGTTATTCATGGCTTGTCGAAACCCATTTTAATTGGGCTTCCTGTGTTTGACCTGGCAGCTGCGTCTCTTCCACCTCTTTAGTGGATAAAATAACAGACGCAGCGCTGTTTCTGTTAACTCTTGGGGGTCCAGCAATGTGCCATTTGGTGGTGGTGGGAGGGGGCCTCTGCCTTTGCATAAACACGAGAGGGCTTTAAACCAAAGTTAAAGACTAAGTCAGAAGAGATGCTTTCGGTAGTCTGGGAGGACCGGGAATATCACAGAGCTTTCAAGCCACAGATTGTAATTCAACTTTTCTCATTTGCCTTCCTCATTTCTCTTAAAGACAAATTGGAGAAGGACTCACTTAAAATAGTATAAAGCAGCAGATTGCTTCTGGATGTGTGTTCTTCATTTATTCATATTCATTCTTTCATCCATTTAACTACGATTTGTTGAAGGCCTACTATGTGTCAGGAACTGCATGGTTTTAGCAACATTTTTATGTTTACTTATGTTCAGGTTCAAGAGTACTGTGTATAGCCGGATTTTACTGGTGATTATTTAAATAACTGGCCGTAGATGCCTAAGTCATGCTTCTTGCCTTCTAATCAAACATCAGTGATAGACTTCATCTGTACTCATGATAACTAGCGATGTGTATTTTATTAGAGGTCTTTTGGGTTCACCTTTAAAAAGGAGCATATACTTAGAAGATTATAACAATACCAATATTTATAGATATAGCTACATCTTTGAAAAAAAACTTTCCCCATAGCACCAAGTTAAATTATGATTCATTTTGTATTTTTAGAAACCAGAAGGTCAAAATATCGTTCTGGTATATTGCTTCATCTGTTAGACATCAAATGACTCCTATCAATTGTCTTTCTTAATTTTTAAGTCATTTTGACCCATTTTGAGGTTATGGGGAATCTTACATGTGTTTGATTGGATTCAGTCAAATAGGCTGTGCAGCTTTTACTATGCCTTGTAATTTTTTTCATTACAATAAAAAGCCTTTTAAATCACTGCTACTTAGAATTATATTGAAAATACTTGTGATACTTTTATATACAGTGAGTTTAATGCCAGGATGTGAAAGCAAATTGATTGTAGGCAATTCTGTGCTTGAGCACCCCGGAGTAAAAAGAATTACACCAGTAACCCTGGGGACCTCCTGCTCTCAGAGAGGCTGGCTGTGCGCTCAGACATCCACGGCAGGTGAAAAAAGAAGGGATTGCTTAATTCTGAAATTGTATAAACACATTTTAATTCTGAGAAATAATTTTTTTGGGGGGGAAAGGAGCACCTCAAGAGACATTTATGTTTAGTGTTTTTAATTCAGTAAATTAGCTGCAAGAAAAGTGTGTCGTCTTTTTAATGAGCTCTAGAACATCTTCTGACAGTCACCGAAACGCAGACGACTTGCCATCTGGAGGGTGTGCTGGGTGTGGAGGGGCTTGGCTGGATCAGCAGATAAAACCCTCATGGACTTTTTACCTCTGACACCCTGGTCAAAGTGAGAAGTACTTGGGGCTTTTAACCAGAGTCTCTAATGACACATACCTCAATCAGCCCGAGGAGCAGCTGACGTGTTACACGTAGGAGTGACCTTAGACTGTCATGCAAGCATTAGAGAGAATGGATTAATATTTTTGGGAGGGGCCCTTGGTTGAGATTATGACCCCTGAAGAGTCACCCTTGTTTTTTCTTTCCCAGGTCTTCAAAGCAATATGTTTGGGAAACCAGAGTTTTGGCTTTTTAGTGAAAGCAAAAACCAGAATGTGTCAGGTTTGATTTTTAGCAACAGACTAGCAGCATAGAATTGTTAATGTCCCTTCCCAAGCTTAGCTGGGGCAGGTACTGAGGGAGGGGGCAAAAGTGAGAAATAAAGAGAGAGAGTATGTCTATTGATACGGGCCATTAATATCTGGAGGGGTCAAAAGGGGAAATCTATACAGACAAACAGGCCTGGAGACAATGTGGTTCTAAATGAAAGTCAGGCCTCTCACATGCGAGCACGTTTCTATTAAGGACGTGGCCTTGAACAACTTCTAGAGGGAATCTCATAACACGGTGGACACAACCGCTCATTGGAACCGAGGCCTCCTACCACCAGTTCCCTTGAAGAGAGCGCGTCATCCAAGACCTGACCTTTGGGCTCTCCCATTTGCCTGGGCACAGCTCCTCCATGTATGTCATTCACATCAGGTTACAATGACCGACTTCTGCTTTGAGAGGTAAGACCTCCATAAGGGTCTAAGAATGCAGACCCCAGAACCCGCTACCTCCCTTCTACTCCCAGATCTGTCATTAATTAGCTGTGCAACTTTAGGCAAATTATATAACCTCTGTGTGCCTCAGCTTTTTCATCTGTAAGATGGGAAAGACTGAGTTAATACATGTCAAGTCCTTGGTTACGACCAGTATATTCACCTTCCCAGTGGGCTGGGAGCCTTGCATGCTGAGGCTGCATGTTATTCTCAGTCATATGTCCTTAGAAAATGAAAGTGTATGAATGTGGATAGGCAATGAGAGTATTTTTCACATGTTTATTAGAATTACTGCCCATGACCACAGTGGGGACCTGACCACCACAAAGGCACAGGATCATTGAAGTCCTTGCGATCAAGTGTCATGTGTAAACATTGTTCCAAGGTGTGTTCTCAGGATTGTCTGGCCCAGTGTTTTCCTCTGGATAATTGAAGCCCAGAGAAGTGGGTCCAGTAGCATATTTTGGCAGTGCCAGGACTAACTTCCATGTCCCTTGTCACGGCTGTGTCCATTCCTTGACACCAGGCTCCCTATTTGTTACAATACAGATTCAAACCAATCATTGTTACGAGGCCCTAATTTTCCTTCTGTAAGAAATATCCACTCCTGTAAATTTCCTCAACCATTTTCCAGGTTATTCATCTGCGTATCCCGAACACTGGTGGCGTTCATTGCAAACTTCATTGCTAAGCTTCGCATTTTTATTGTCCACCCTTCTCAGCATCAATTCTCCTCTTCCACCTGTCAGGGATAATCACCTGGCCTCAAACACACCTTGTGAATTCCTACTGTGACAGTGTGGTTCGTGTTGTATCTCTTACCCGGAATGGCCTTTCTGCTCCAACCCATTTTACAAGGTCCTGCTCGGTCTTACCTCTCCCATAGAGCCTTTATTAAATATCTCAGCTCACAGCTGGTTATCGAAACAGGAAGGGAGAATGCCACACTCTGTTTTGATAAAGTAGAACTAGTCAGCATCCATGCTCTCTTGTGATCCTTTTATGAGTATTACTCAGCCTAGATCTCTGCTCTTTTAGGCCAGAGCTGAGTATGTTTCTACACCCAGTTTGACCATCTGCACTACGGACTAATGCAACTTCTTCTTGTCTGGTCTTCCTGAGAATGCATTATATAGATTGCAGTTCATTTGGAATGCAGCTGCCGGGGTCGTGACTCACACAGAGATTAATCATTACGCCTGGGTTAGCTTCATTACTTTGACTACCCATTACATCTTGCCGAGATTATAAAATGTTGCTTTTAACTTACAAGCCCTCCACTAGCATCCACTTACCTCCAACACATGCATTTATGCTGTTTTCTTTGGTATTGTCAGGTCACTGGAAATTGCTAGTATTTCCCATAAGCTTTGAGTTCAAAAATTAAGTCATGCTGAAGCTTTACAACATCGGCTTGAGGAACATGTGTAGAAAAGAAAGTACATCATGTGCTCGATTATAAATAACAATAAAAAGTTACAGAGCACATGTAGAGAGCTGGGGTGAAAATTTTAGTAAAAGAACCAAGCTTTTCTTTGAATTAAAAAAATAATGATGTCATCACAAAAAGGATTTTCCTGCAATTGTAGAGTTATTAATTAAAATACTGCCAGGCTGGTGTGAGCCATCTGTATTTTCTGTAGTATTATCCTGTTCCCTTCATCCCGGGTTCAGCTCAACCCTGAAGAAAGAAGGATTTGCTATTGCTCCCAGTCCACAGTGAGTGTAAGTGGAAAAATTAAGGGAGAAGATATTTACCAACAAAAGTCGCTGCATAAGTTGAGCTCACAGAAGTGAATGAAAACCACAAATAAAGGTGGGTTCTGTTAATTTCCCCCGTATCTCTATCCATGTGAGGTCTCCACGGGAACAAAAGGAAAAATACATTTGAAGTAATAAAAATTTTAAAGAACGTTGTGGAAGTGTGTTTGACATTTATACTTTAAGAAAGTTAAAATTAAATCTTAAAAGATATGTCACATACTTGTGGACCTGAAGGGGAAATGGAAAGTTAAAGGTGTTGTGATTGGTTATATTTAAGAACAAAAGTTGTGTTTTAGAGTTTTAATCCTTGTGTGAAATTGTGAATGTCTGTGTTCTCAGTGGGAACTTAAATTTGTCTTCAGTTCTTGGTACAGTTAATGAAGATGAACTTATTCCTGATCAATCACACAAATCTGATGAGGTCATTATAAAACATGACTGACAAGCAAATACAGAATTGTTCATAATAACAAAATATAGAAAGGGTTTACTTGAAACACTTTATATGCAGTAGCCAGTCAGGCTGGCATTCTTGTTGTCTCCTTCACAGAAGAAGAATCTGAGGCCCAGAGAGGTCAAGAAACTTGACCAGTTACATAGCTAATAAGTTCTGGCACCAGGACTTAAACCCAGCTGCTCTGGCTCATGAATTCATGTTTATAGCTACATTATGATATACTACTTTTTGGAGTCAATGTAGAGGGGCATCCTTTGATTATACCACGAATTATCGAAGATCTATATTATTAAAAATAGCAATATGAAGGCTAGGGGAACCAGAGACGATGGATTTGATGATTTATTGATTCGGATCCAGGACTCAAATTTATTCTATGGAGAAACAAGTTCTGTCGTATAGTCTAGAATACACCTGTGATAGCAGATGGATGCTATGTGACTTCATGTGATGAAGAATGGAGGACTTTTGGAGCAAGAAGCCAGGTGCATCATTTAGAAAACAGTCTGAAAACATTCCTGCAGTCTCTCACATATACTCTTCGCCCCTGGATCTAAATATGTGTGTCATAGAATAATTATTTGAACTAAAACACAGGCAAAATTAGAGAGCACTTGTTCATGTAGATAAAGTAAGTCTTGACTATCAAAATAGCAGAACTTGCAGCAGTCAATCAAGGACCAGCTGCAAAAAAAAGCAAGGACATTGAAAGAAAAAAGCATGCAAATTCTTATCCTAACTCTGGGATTAATGTTTCCCATGGATTCAATAATATCAAACCATCTTCATAGTTTCTTGGGGACATAAAGAACTGTATGCACCAGTGCCTTAAAACCTGCAAAAGAATCATTTGGTTTTGAAATTGTTATTAGGAAGGCCAATGCATTTATCTAGCAGTGTGAAGTGTTCTCCTGTGTTGTTCTTTTCACCATTGGATTGTAATTTCCTTTGACCAAGGACATTTTCTTTTTAATTTTTTTACCATACCTTGAATAGAACTTTTTACTCAGGAGACCCTCTGTATGTGTTGACACTAAATGTAAAAGCTGCAGTGTGGTCCAGTTGTCAAATATGCATGAGGTGCTTACTGCATAACAGAAGCTATACTGGGCATAGGGACATGGAATGACGTAGATGTGAGCCCTGCCCTTAGGGACTTAGTCTTGTTTCTTTCCCTGTAAAGCATTTACCTGTCATGATCATATGTTTTAGGGCCTGCCAGTCATGTCATAGATTTCCTCTCCAGTGTCATATTCCTACTGGAACTCCACTAAATCCTATGAACTGGTGAAAACTTGTCAGCTGTCTATCATTTGGGAACTTGGCAAGTGTCATTTTAAAAACATAAACCCAGCCCAGCCAGGCATGGCTCAGCGGTTGAGCGTTGACCGAGGATCCAGGCGACTGCGGTTCAATTCCCAGTCAGGGCACATGCCCGGATTGTGGGCTCGATCCCCAGTCAGGGGCGTGCAGGAGGCAGCTGATCAATGATGACTCTCTCATCATTGATGTTTCTCTCTCTCTCCCTCTCCTTTCCTCTCTCTGAAATCAATATATATTTAAAAAACAAAAATAAATAAAAAATAAACCCAAACAAACCCATAATCAATTTTAAAAAACCTTCTTTAAGAACACTAACCTAACACCCAAGTAACTATCATACAGATCTAATGCAATTAGCTGTTATTTGAGGAATAAATAAAATATTTAGAGAAAATGGTGGGAGTGTTTCACAAACAAGAAAACAGTTGACCTAGGTCTTAGAAATCTGAAGGGTACTGCTGGCAGAGTTAAGGACACATGTCATTTTAAATGGGAAGAAGAGTGAACAAAGTCATGGGAGGAGGAAAGCATCAGATGCTCAAGGCACAGAGTGCCATGTCTTAGAAATAATCAGTTAATTTTGATGGAATGGACTTATTCTGAATTTAAAAAATCAGTGTAAGAACTAATGATTGTACAAGGGGTTTAGAAGGAATGGGAGACATGGTACTTGCCTGGAGAAGCTTAAACATAAATTATAGATTCAAAACTAAAGCCCATAAGCTTAAAAAAAAAGAAGAAGTGTAAGACTTGTATATTGAAAACTACAAAACATTGTTGAAAGAAACTAAAGAGGACCTAAATAAATAGGAAGACATCCACGTTCATGGATTATAAGTCTTAAATTTACTGAGATGGCAATAATTCTCAAGTCGATCTACAGATTCAATCCCTACCAAAATCCCAGGTGGTTTTTTTGAAGAAATTGGAAGACTGATCCTAAAACTCATGTGGAAATTGAAGAGACCCAGAATAGCCAAAACAACCTTGAAAGAGAACAAAGATGGAAGACTCACACTCGCAATTAAAAAACTTGCTACAAAGCTTACAATAATTAAGACTGTGTGACATTGGCAGGAGAGAAACAATGTAGATCAATGGAACAGAACTGAGAGTAAGAAATAAACATTTATGGTCAATTGATTTTCTGCGTGGGTGACAGGACTATTCAATGGGGAGGGAGGGTACTGGAACAACTGGATCCACATGCAAAAAAAAATAGTTGGACCCCAACCTCACACCATACATAAAACTTAGTTCAAAATAAAGCAAAGACCTAAATCTAACAGCTAAAACTATGAAACTCTCAGAAAATTCTAGCTGTAAATGTTTGTGACCCTGGATTAGGCCATTTTTTCCTAGATAAAACAACAAAAGCATGAGAAACCGAAGAAAATAAATGCACTTCATCAAGTAAAAAAATTTTCAAAGGGCACTATCAAATAAGTAAAAGGGCCATCCACAGAATGGTAGAAAATATTTGTAAATCATATATCTGCTAAGGATTTAGTATACAGAATACATAAAGAACTCTTTCAGCCTGGCTGGGTGTGGCTCAGGGGTTGAGCATCGACCTAGGATCCAAGAGATCGTGGTTCGATTCCCAGTCAGGGCACGTGCCCGGGTTGCGGGCTCGATCCCCAGTGGGGGTGTGTGCAGGAGGCAGCTGATCAATGACAACTCTCTCATCATTGATGTTTCTATCTCTCTCCCTTCCTCTCTGAAATCAATAGATATATTAAAAAAAAAAAAAAGAACTCTTCAGCTGAACACTGAAAAGAAAAATAACTCAATTAAAAAGTAGACAAAGTATTTGAATAGACGTTTCTCCAAAGATGTTATGTAAATGTCCAAATAAGCATATCAAAAGATGATCAATACAATTAGTTACTGGGGAAAGAAAAATCAGAACCACAATGAAATGCTACTTCATACCCAGTAAGATAGCTACAAGCAGAAAGGTAGATATTAACATGTATTGGCAAGTATGTGGAGAAATTAGAACTTTGATTCTTTGCTGGTGGGAATATAAAATAGTGCAGACTCTTTGGAAAACAATTTGTTAGTTCCTTAGAAAGTTAAACATCGAGTTACCATATAATCTGTCAATTCTACTCCTAGGCGTATGCTAAAAAGAATTGAAACATATGTCCACACAAACTCTCGTACACAAATGTTCACAGCAGCATTACTCATAATAGCCCCAAAGTGAGAATAACCCATATCTCCATCAACTGGTAAATAATAAAATATAGTTTTCTATACAATAAAATATTCAGCCATAAAAAATGAATGAAATACTGATACATGCTATAACATGAATGGACCTTGAAAACATGCTAAGTAAAAAAAGCCAGACACAAAAGGTGACATATTGTATGATTTCATTCATCTGAAATATCTCAAATAGGTAAATCCCCAGAGGCAGAAAGTTGATTAGTGATTTTTAGGAGCTAAGAGGAGGGAAAAGTAGGGAGGGAGGGAATGCTAAGGGTCCAGAGTTTCTTTTAAGAATGATAAAAATGTTCTGAAATGGGATAGTGATGATGGTTGCATAACTTTGTGAATATAGTAAAAACCACTGAATTCTACACTTTAAAATGGTGAATTTTATGGTATGTGAATTACATCTCAAAAAAGAAAAAACAAAACTGGAAAATGAAAGCCTATGAAGCAGTTAGCTAACCGGATGAAGATGAGCCTGTGGGAAATGGGAGTTTAAACAAGGGAGAGCTCCTACCTACGAAAGGGGCTGGAGAGATGAGGAAGACGGATAAGACAGCCTCGACTGCAGCAGGGTGTGTGGGGGGAAAATGGACAATCAGTCCAGAAATGAAATTGTGGATGGGTGACTTGGGGGCCTTAAGTATCAATTAGAAAAATGTTGTAAATGGGTACACATGGAGAAACAGGAACCATTGTAGGTTTAAGAGGTTGAAAGTAGAAGAAAAGCCACACAAAAGTCAGAGATGAAAATAGTAGAATTGCAATGCAAAAGCAACAAAACCCCTTTAACCAGGACAAGGTCAACTTAAGTCAAATATGGTCTGGCCAGTGTGGCTCAATGGTTGAGCATAGACCTATGAACAGGGAGGTTGCTGGTTTCATTCCTGGTCAGGGCACATGCCTGGGTTTCAGGATGGATCCCCAGTAGGAGGTGTGCAGGAGGCAGCTGATCAATGATTCTTTCTCATCATTGATATTTTTATTTCTCTCTCCCTCTCCCTTCCTCTCTCTGAAATCAATAAAAACATATTTAAAAAATAAATAAGTCAAATGTATTCTCCAATTACATATATATAACTATATATAATAATTTGTTGATGTTATGCAGATGATATATATACTAATATAGATTAATTATATGTCAATCAATATGTGCCTGAATGTAGTGCACTACACATTATTACATGAGATCACATATACTAATATTGTAGTGCACTAAGTTCAGGCACATACTGATAATTAGCTCTTTTGTTAGAATTAGAAAAATAAATTCCATTCTTCTATCTATTTAAGAACTATTCAAAATTTTTTAAAAATTACAGATGTTGAAGCTCACTGAAAAAAAAAGTGATTAAATAAAATCCTCCAGTTTGCTGATTTTACCATTGTTAAATGTTCCCTGTGACAATCTGGTTTACGTTTATAGTAAACTAAATGACTCTCTTTTATTAATAGATGACTCCATGTTTCAACTATATAACCCATTGAATATCACAAAAGGAAGATTTTATCTTGTTTATTAGCTACCCTCTTGAGAGTCATCACAAATTTATTTGCTGTTCGGTAGGTCTGCTGATTGAAAGCTCTGATAGGGCAAAGTGCTTCCAAATCCATCTCAGTTTTATGGGGTGACTAAGACCTATGGGCAGAACCAAACTTTTAACCTTGTATTTGAGATCAAGAATCCAGGACCCACACCTAATCCTCCAGCGCTTTTTGGCTTGAATGAGGCAGGCAAGATCTTGAGTTTGAGTATAGTGCCCTGGGTCTAAAACTATAAATGAGCTTCTTCATTTTGGCAGACTTGTCTTTTCCAGTGATTTTTAACGGCCATCAACAGTCAAACTCAACAGAGCGTGTAAAACTATCCGCAGAGGTGTATTTGTCAATACTCCGGTGTCCTGTAAGGCACTTAGACGCTGGCTTGATTAGTTGGCCTGAGGAAAGTATGAATAAAAGGGCGTGGGTATTGTCATTAGTCTACTTTCTTGTATTTATTTACCAGAGTTTTGGCATCATTAGACAGTAGGGAAGATGTGATAAAGTGTTTGCAATAGGTATAGATTTCCCAGAGTGATTCATAGTAAAGTATTTAGAGTGCAAATGCCATACTTCTAAAGTAAGTTGTGGCATATAAAACTCTCAGTAACTTTCCACCCATTCTTTATTCATTGGAGGGACACTTAATAAACCCCTGTCACATGTAAAATACTGTTTCAGGCATGTATTTTTCCTGGTCCGAGAATTTCAGGGGAAAAATGCATTAAAAAATGGAAGAAGAATTTTGTAAATCATGGAAAGATCAGACTGAAGATGCAATTGATCTTGGTAGTAGGCGTATGTATTTTTTCTGCATTTTTAACATTTTCAGGAGTTGAAGAATTTTCTCTAATGTTTACTTATTACTCTGATAATCAGAACGACAGAACAGCAGGACTAACAAAACATTAAAGCTTCTGTCTTTGAGAGAGGAGGTAAAGACATGTAGCAAGGCCTCAGCTTGAAGGAAGACTGCAGACAGGGTTAGCAGAAAGGGTTTTATTCTTTGACAGAGGAAACGAGGAAAGACTATATAGGAAGAAATTTGAAGGTGACCTTTATGACAAGCAAACACCACGTGCCAGACCAGGGCCCTCCTATTGTCTGACCCCACTTTTTTTTTTTTATCCTCTAAAAGTCTGCAGTCTGCATCTCCTTTCTCCTGCTTATTGATTCCAGAAGCTTGTACCATGCCTACCCTCAAAACTTCAAATGCTTTTTCTTTGTCAAATGAATGAAGTTTAACCTCCTTATCCTGCCATTGAAGACCTCTGGTCATCTGACTCTACTTGTAGTACCCAATCTTCATGATCAGTAGGTGCCTCCATTAGCTTCCCCGAGACACCCGCCTACCCTGAGTCCTCCGACAAACCTCTGTCATTTCTTCTTCCAGTCTAAATCTGGAACTTTTGTTCCTCACTTTCTGACTAAATAACTCCTAGACATCACTCAATTTAATAGTTCAATTCACAGTGCTTCCACACAGGGGATCAGTTGATTATCTCTTACTTCAGTACAATTTTAGCACACATTGCATAAGCTTTTGACTTGAAATATCACTTAACATTTGTGTTAATGTTTCTCTCTCTCTCTTTAATTTATTTATTCCTCACAATACTCCTATAAGGTAGGAATTATTATTCTTCCTGTTTGCTGGACAAAAAAAACAAAAGCACTAGATTTGCACTAATATAGTAGCCAGTAGCCTTATGTGATGATTTCAGTTTAAATTAAAATAAAAAAATGAAAAGCTTTATTCCTCAGTAACATTAGCCATGTTTAAGATGACCAATAGTCACATGTGCTTAGGGATCACTGTACTGACAGGACAGATTATTTCAATCATCACAGAACATTCTATTGGCCAGTGGCAGCCTATGTGGTTAAACCAGTTCCCCCAGGTCAAACGGCTACTTGGTGTCAGTTGGAACTTTGAACCCAGCTTGTCTGGTCCCATGTTAACACGCTACAAAGATTATTCATGAGCACAACTTCCTGAACAAACACACACATACACACACTCAGACACAAATACATGCTCACTGAGGGCTGAAGGACAAAAGAACTGAATTAAATAGACATGAAAGCAGAGTTTTCACTGCCAAAGGAAGTGCAGGAAAGGCACAACTGCTTTACCCAGTCTCATGCCACCTTTTAGGTAGAAAAGCAAGAGGATCTTAAGAAAGGCCCGCAGTATAGATATCCAAGAATGGGTGCCAGCGCTCACTCATCACACCCATGAATGCATAACTCCTGACTTACTCAAACAGAGGCCCTTAATCTTGGGTTGAGCTCCTGGGGACTGTGAAACATCTACTAAATTGTAAAAGTTCAGTATATTTGTGTCTGTGCACTCTTTTCTTTGGAGAAAATCCATAATCTTTATCAGATTCCCGAAGGGGAATGTGAGTCCAAAAAGTGTAAGATGCATTGATGTAGGGTAATAAAACAATTGTATCTTTAGTCTGGAATTGGAATTTGATTATTACTTTTAAAATTTGAGTTATTAAAGACTCTCATTTTTGATGGCTATATAAATTGATACCAACGTTTCAGAGGCCAATATGGCAGAATCTCTCAAAATTTAAGAATGTTCTTTGAGTCAGCAATTTTCCTTATGAATATCTGCCATACAGCAATATTTGAGCATGTGTGTGTGGGAAAATATATGTAGAATTGTCCACTGCAGCCTTGCACATAAAAGTGAACATGGGAAATAACCTGAATGTTCATGAGTAGAATGACTACTGATGCAATATTTGGAATATTATGCAGCAGTTTAAAAGGATGAGACAAATCTATTATACTGCCCGTAAAGATCTTTAAACATATTGTTAAATGAAAGGAAAATTGAAAAAAAAAGTACAGTTTTAAAAAGCTTAAAAGTTACATGTACTTGTAATTGTCAATGTGCAGAAACAAGATTGTTGCACTAATCCTTAACATAGAAGAAAATAGGGGTGATCCTGGGATCTGGGAGACAGGAACATGAGAGGAACTTCTACTTTTTACTCTATTTGCTTCTGTACTGGTTGTTTTTTACAACTGAAATGCATTTATCTACTGCTTATATAGTTTAAAAATAAAGAAATGCCAACAGAATTTTACTAGGCTATCACATAGGTCTTTAATTTACCAGGCAAATTGATGTTTCTTTTCTGTAACTTAAATTTCCCATATTTCTAGTGATAAGCAATATATATTTTGATGTCAAGTCAGTAAGTGCATGCAGTACACCAAAGAAATCTTCATAAAGTCGCCTTTTCACCAGGATGCATCCTTATATGATTGTTTCTCTGTAGATCTTCAGTCTCCAATATGGTAACTAAATACCTCCCATTGATAATAATGATGACAGTGATGACGATGACAGTGATGATGATTTCTAACAATGACAGAACTCTATATCCCAGGTACTGCTCCAGATGTTCTGTGGGTAGTAACTAATTTAATTGTCCCAGCCACCTTATGAAGTAGGCGCTACTATTATAAATGAGGAAACTGACGTCCAGAGAGGTTCGGTAATTTGGCAAGCCCACCTGGCTCCAAAGAGGTGGAGCTGGGATTTATGTGGCCTGGCATTCCAGAGTCCACATGTCTCACCACGATGCTCTTCTGGCTCAACCCTGCCTTTCCATTCTTATCTTTCACTCACCTCCAGTCTTTTTACCTCCCACAAACGCTGTGATTCAACCACATAGCGCTCTTCAGTATTTACCATTATCCTCTGTGCTTCTGAGGGACATGGGGTTTTGTACAGTCCTGGAAAATACAGCTTACAGATGCCTGGAACACAGTGGACCTGCAGCGTGGGTCTTTGCCCACGTAATTTCCAGATTCTTTCAAGGCTCAGATTAAATGTTGTCTCTACCATGAAGCCTATCTTGCTTTCCTCAACCTGAATTTCTTCTTTCTGCTCTGTTCCCAAAGCCCTTCTTTGTCACTTCTCTTATAGCATATACACCAGTCTGTGAAGGCAAGGGTCAACTCTTATTCACTCTCTACACTTGTATTGTCTTAACTAACATCTTTTAGAATTTATTTGAATTTGCAAACTTGTCAGGAGTCATACTTAATATTTAGATTGTTAGAGTCAATTAACTTTGAAGCTTTCTGAGCAGAGCAGAGTTTTATGTATATATAAGAACTTAGGATTCCCATTTTAGTGAACAAATGTATTCAAAAGTTATCATGAAAACTAAGGGTTTCATGTGTTACATGTTGAAATAATAATAATAATGTTAATAATAGTAGTAATATTTGACATTTATATAGCATTTACAGTGTGCCTGTACTTTAATCATTTAGCTTGATATTTAAACAAATTTTTGAGGTTGGCAATATTAAATATCCTTTTGGTAGAAAAAATTCAGGCTTGCATAGGTTAAAATGTGTTGTCCAGGCTCACAGAGCTAGACAGAGTCTGGATCAGGACTTGAAGTCCCATTGGCCTGATGCAGAGCCCTGGCTCCTGGCTCCTCACGCTGACTTCCAGTAGTGTGCAGCGGAGCACAGGGAGGCAGCGTTTTGTAGCGCGGTTAACACTGGGCTGGATCGTGGATAACAAGGCTTCCCATCTGGTTCTTCAATTAATTACGTGAACTTTGGCTTGTCCTTCAACATCTGTAGGTCTCATTTGCCCAATTGGCTGTGCTGAGTTGGTTGGTGGGTCAATAAATACCCAAGTTCCCCTCCAGTTCTAGTCTCTGATTCTCAGAAGAAGCAGAAGCCTCTTTGACGTTCACCAAGCGTTACATATGGCACGTGTCAAGAGCTGTGAAAATTTTATTTAATCCTCTATGTTTATGCTCTTCAACATAAAGGTGAAATATTTTTACATTTTCCCAATGCACTTCTCAGTAATAGCATAGCCAGTAAAAATATTTTTGTTCGTGTAGAGCAGTGCTATTATATCTTACCCAAAGAAAAAGCACACTGTTATGTACTGGTGGAGGGAAAAAACACCCTCATTTATTATCAAGAAGGAGCACCAATATAGTAATTATTTTACTGCCCTTTCCCTAATTTGACTTAAATTAGTGACTTTAAGTTATCAGAGGTTATGAAATATACAGTATGTGCACATAGTAGACAAAAATATTGCTTGCTAGTACCTACGTTTATGACATTAATCTATCTCTCAATGATCTAATATAAAATAAACCATTTGAAAGCAATTTCATTGAAATACTTTCAGAAATGTTGAAATGAAAATATTAATCTTTTGGAAGTGTCATGTTGGATGCTTTTTTTTTTTATCCCAGGAAGATGGGTTAGGGAGTGCTGAGAATAAAGAAACGGCCGAGAAGATGCAAAGCCAGGAGGCAGAGATGTCAGCCCCTAAGCAAAGGGGCTGCTTTCCTCGCACCTCCCTCCCCTCCTCCCTTCCTCTCTGTCGCCTCCCTGCCTCCTTCCTCTCCTCCTCCTTGGAGGACTGCGGCTAAACAAGGCATCGTGCCAGGCACAGACAGACAGACACGAAACAAAGCAAGACGCCACCCCATGGCCTGGCCACTCAGGATGCTCCATAGAGGGCCCTCAGGTTCCCTGGCGTTTTGGGGGGCAAGTGCGATGATGAGAGGAAGGGTCCCGCTCAGTCCGCTCATGGATTCTCCCTGTAGACCGGTGCCTGCTCAGCGGGTCCTTTTTAATGTTTTGTTTCAAACTCCTGTGCAGTTCTACTCCTACCCGTCGGCATTTTCTTACTCAGGATACTTTCTCTTTAACCAGGAAATAAATAAATAGCTAAGTCTAGTCCTTTAAGAACACTGAAAAACGTTCCATATGTGTAATTAAGGTCATACCAGAAAAATATAACTGAGGCTGGGAGTTGTATGCATTTTTCTCCGTCTGATGCACAGGAGTGTTTCACACCTACCTACAGACTTTCATTGCAATGGGACAAAGGGAAGGTCTACCGCGAATGGGATTCAAACTCTCCAGTGACTTATTACTTCACCGAGAATAAAGCTCAGCCGCCCTCTCGGCCCGGGCCCTGCTCTCCCTCTGCCTCAGCCGGCCCCCTCGCTGCGCCTTGAGCACGCCGCGGCCCCTTCCAGCCTCACCTTCTCCAACCGCAGCCCCTTTGCACTGCGGCCTGGTCTGCATTTGCGCCTGTTCCTGGCCTGTCCCCCGCAGCGTGCGAGCTCTGGGCGGACTTTGCCTCTCTTGTTTGCTGCTGTGTCCACAGGGCCAAGCATGGTGCCTGGTACATATTTGCCGAATAAATGAATGAACAAACAAGTGAATGGCCTACTCATTTGAAACTTAGAAGAAAGCAGAACGGGAAGCATCCTAGAAGATGGAATAGAGTGTTGGAGGTATGGATTCGAGGTACCGCGGCTTGGGTTCAAATCCCGGCTTCGTCACTTACAAACCGCGCTCCCTTAGGAAATTACTGAAACTCTCGGTGCCTCAGCTTCTAGAGAATGAAAATAATCATGATGTCTACCTCAAGGTTTGTTGAGATTATTAAACAAAGCAGCATATCTAAAGGACTTTGACCAGCAAATGCTAAAGAATGCTTAGGAATTTCAGAAATGCTTCTCAACCACTAGGATTGAAATATGAATGGAAGTTTGGAAGCAGAGTGTCCCACGGCTCTTTGCAGGGCCCACTGTGTGAGCTGGAGAGCTGGGAGGACCACAGTGCTTCCTTTATGTGACTGGCCCAAGGCATCCCCAATGCACATGGCCCTGTCTGGCTTTACTGATGGATACAATGAAAAGTTATTCCCACATAGGTGCGGTGTGGAGCTGGCTGTAACTGACAGTATTCCACTAACAGTTCAGAGGAAAACAACAGTGAGAGAACTCAGCTAATGTTTGCCTGACTGCCAGCCACCAGGGCATCGGGGTTTTCCTGGGCAGAAATGACAGTACATTGACATTTTTTAGACTCTACACTGGAATTTGATTTGGAATCAAGGTTTGTAAAGGGCTGAGAGAGATTCATCAGTTCATTTTTCCAGATAGATGAGCAGTCCCTTGTTTCCTTGGAAACTCGGATTTGAGCAGATGTAGCTCAGAATGTGCACCCTCATGTTTTCACTTGAGCAGATACAGGGTGAGTTTTTCCCAAGAGATGCACTATGTTGCCTTACACAGAAGAACTTAGAATTGGAGAGAATTGCCATATTAAAATCGGATACTACAGACATGGCTGGATCTCACAAAACACAGTCATTCCAGATGAGAGACAGACATTCCCATAATCTGGCCCTTGTTGGGTTATCGATTTCCTTCATTTGCACAATTTATTTTTCTGAGTTGAAAAGATAAGTGTACTTGAAATATCCCTCTGTATATATTTAGAATGTCTAATGCTTACACGACTTACTCTTTGGGAATCTTCATGAGTTAAAATCAAACACTAAAGCCCTATTTTTGCATGTAGAGAACTAGATAGATTAATTCTTGCCCTGGAATATTTATGACATACATGAGGTAATGTTAGATTTTTTAAAGGAAGTCTGAAAATATAAGGTGAATTTTAGTGACTAAGATGCTCCCAGTGCTTCCTCTGGCTTAGTTTGGGCCTATGAATGCTCTGGCACTTGCACGTTTACTCATAGCACATTGAAAACGCCTGCTACCTTCTACTACAAATAATAGCTCCTTTTGTGTCATGCACCACACTGAACCCTCTGCATGCCTTTCTTCAAATTCTCATGCTTTTCATATTTAGTCAATGAGGAAATTGATGCTCAGAGAAGTTAAAGCAATTTACCTGTGACCACACCATCTTTAAGTGGGGAGAAGTTGAATGCAGGTCTGAGTCCCAAACCTGTACCTATCACTTAAGACCTACTTTATCTGCTGTGATGAGGCAAAGTGGAAGGATGGAGTGGCCTGTTTAATTAGTATTCTGGTTAATAAAAAAGTTACAGATATAATAGGGCAAGTGAGTGGCAAGAAAACACATATTAACTCAGTGTGTGTGCGGGGAGAAACAATAGCAAGAATAAGAGCCAGCGCTGCCACAGAAATAGGATGGGTATCCCGGGAAGTCCTATGCCCCTGGCACTGGGTCTCTACTTAAAGACTCAAAGGCCCATGTAAAGCAGATAGTAGAAGAGGTTCCTGCTTCTTTTGGGAAAGATGTTGTTGAAACCTCCTAACAATTTTAATGCTATGAATCTAGACAGCAGAAACCCACAGTGAATTTACTCTTTGCTGACTCAGAAGATCTTCAAAGCTTTTCAGTGCTTCATGCCCATCAGTGTGACCATCAGTATGAGTCCCGAGATGAGAGGCAATATTGGATTCCTGGCTAAATAAAGTCCAGCTAAGACAAACATTTTTATTTTTTGAAATTGTTGCCAAGGCCAAAGTTTCTCCTAGATCAAGAGTCTGCAGACTTTTTCTTAAAGGACCAGTTGGTGAATATTTAAGCTATACACAACATTGGACTCTGCCATTCTAGGGTTCGAGTGGCCATGGACAGTATGTAAATGAATGAACATAGCTGGAATTTGGAATTTTCTAACCCCTGCCCTAGATTAAACCTCTCAAAATTGTCAATACATGCTTTCTTATCTAAGCCAGACCCCAAAACTGTTCACAGTGGTTTAAAATCACCTAAGAGTCTTTTTCTTTTTATGTACATCAGAGATAATGCAATCAAAGATAAGATAACACAATGTTAACTGGTTTCTTTGATAAAGAGAGCCAATAGAATAAGTGTATTTGAAAGTGATTTCCAACATTAAAAAAAAATACTTGGAAAAAAGGAAAACATTCTCAGAATAGCCTCTGGGAATTAACTAGGACCGTCAATTAGGCTGAAATAATCTCCAAGGATTTAGTTGACACATAGCCAATGCTCAATATGATGACTGTGGCCAAAAATTATTTGTGAAAGTAACTACAAATGAATTTAGAGGAAATTATAATTTTCCCCTTTAGTTATTTAAGTGGCAACAAGCCCATCAAAATAATGACAAATGTTAGAAGCTGACTGTGTTCCATGGAAATGATATTTGAATAATACAGTGCCTGAGCACCTCGGCCTAATTACCTAGGCATACAGTGACAGAGCTTAGAAATATTGAGGTAGCTATTGATAAAACAAGTGGAAACTGTGAATATTCTTCAAATTCCTGACAGCAGAGATGGACACTGAACTCCTGGTTCAAATGGAGAGCTCCTGGCTTCTTTCAATTGCTTGAAGCTTCCTCCAGATTTAGCTCATTTCAGTTCTATTGAGCATGCATTAGAATCAGTGAGGCTCTTTTTGTGGGAGATCATTTTTACCCCTGATTTAGAATATTGTAAACCACTCTTTTTTTCCTTTTTAAAGAAAGAAGGCCCACCACTGAGTCACACAGAATTTAAAAATAGCTAACGTATGAAGAATGCATGCTCGAAATACTTAGGCAATTCTACAGAGGGGAGGTTCTGGGGTAGGGACATCTCTGGAGCTCCTACTAATAAATTGTGAAACCTGGATTAGTCGTGTGACTCATTTCTTTAAAGTCAGGCCAACAATATGCTTAAAGTTCATCATGAGGATTAAGAGATATAGCATGTGGGAAAACATTCTATTCTATAAAATAGATAAAAACCTGATCATTATTAATGTTGCTAAGAGATTATCTTAAAAGACTGTATTAATATTTAGGCAAAACAAAAATTAATTCAATGAAAAGTCAATCAACTCTCTTCTTTCCTTAAAAAAATCTGCTTTAATGGAATCAACATAATTAATGAAGTAGCCAGGTACCAAGACAGCCACCATGTTCATACTAACAAGGATTCTACTGTGTGGATTCTCTGGCTGTGGATTCTGAAGTCTCACGGAGAGATTGGGCATTACTTTCTTGGTTAAGTCTTCGACTATCTGTTTCTGTGACTACTTTGAAGAATGTTTACCCCTGGGTACTTAAGTTCATAATTCTGCTTGTACAAAAGTCCTTGGGCCTGTTTACTAATGAGAGAAAAGCAAAGCTAATAGACTCAGGTGGGCGAGGCTATAAATAATCACTGTATTTTTTTCTGTTAATTTTTCAAGTGCAAGAAATCTGGAGTTATTCAAATCACATTGTTCTTCCTGGAAGCTGGCTATTTAGCTAATAAAGTTAGTTTTTAGCTAGCAAAGTAGAAAAAAGAAATATATAAGGTGAGCAAAAGTGGGTTTACAGTTGTAAGAGAAACACAGAGTTCATTCTTACATTATTTATTCTTGTATTATATATTGTTCCATATGAACAACTGTATACCTACTTTTGCTCACTTCAGTATATTATGATATTATTATATATGACATTATAATATACACATATTATAGAATAATCAGGTGGCTTATTTTAGCTTGAAAGAAAAACTCCAACATATTATTGCTTAAATATAAATTTCTCCACAAAATTTATTCCATTTACAGTCTGTCTCTGGACTACCTACAAATCTTTGGTTCATCTCCCTACTTAGCTTCAACTTTTCAGTCTTTGCAAGTCCATAAACCCTGCAGTTTATTTCGTATCAGACTACAATTCTTCTTGTTATTTTTTGCATTAAATTCAGAGCGAATGCTTATTTGAGCACTTGCTCTGTGTGAAATATTATGTTAAATTTTTTGCTTCAAATTTTTTCATCTTTATAACAACCTTCAAGGGAGTAAACATAATTGTTATTTTAAAGATGAGGACACTAAATATTAAGGAGTAAAATGGGTTGAGGACATAACATTTACTGAATGGTGAAGCCAGTGTTCAAACCTAAGGCAGTTTGATCTGGAAACTCAAATTCTAAGGTGTCTCATAATCTATTCTTTAAACTAGTGAATTTAGAAATTACAGATGAGAATGATATCTTCATATATATGTATTTTTATATATTATTGAATATATGTAGTATATGATATATATTACACATGTGCTATTACATATGTACTATTTCTGTGGCTACTTTGAAGAATGTTTACCCCTTCATGGGGTTATTATAAAATATTGTGTATCTGTGTCAGGTTATATATATGTATAGATATATCTATAATATATGCCTATATATGTATTATATGCATACACAGATATGTATATATTTCGTGTACATGTAAATAAAATTCCCCAGTTCATTGCAAATGTAGTATAGATTTTACATGGTCACCTACATGTTTTCTGCATTTCTACAAAGGAATCTGCAATGAGAGCCATTAAGTAGGATGCAATTTGTAAGCCTTTCATTAAATAATGATTCTCAGCTGGATTTCTGAAAAGGGAATATTAATGCAACCATATGTAACTAGCATTGCAAGAAATTAGCGTTGCTGATTTAGTCTTGAATCAATCATTTTAAGCTATGCCTTAGACTCTTTGCTAATACATTTCTGTCTCAGACAACTTAGCACAAATTGTGGTCTGAATACAGTCATGTTCAGAGTATAATTTTTGCAAAACGCCACTAGCATTTCAAGTTTGTTGGTTTGGTAGGGAATGATCCAATCCATATGAGGAAAGTTAAAATGCTGCCACTCAAGGTCCAGGGGCTAATTGCTCATCTTAACATGTATGTTCCTGGGCATGAGGTTAGATGGTAAGTCAAGTTTCTGATGCCAACCCAAAGCTGGATTTCTGGACATAGGAACTGGAATGAGTTAGGGTGTAGGTGTGGCTTCTCTGTGTTAAAACCTCTAAAGCCCTAATCTGATTGCCAAGGTTTGAAACTGCTTTGAGGCAGTTTGTTTTTGTGTGTGTGTGTTTTTAAAAACTGTGTTATCAGGCCAGTTCTACAGCATTTTCTGCAAGTTTGAAGTATTGAAATATGCTATTGTCCATGTTTATTTTCTTAGTCACAAGAAGCTGTTGTAATAACAAAGATTAAGTCATTACCCAGTGACAATCAAAGTATTAGCTAAGAGAGATCATGAGAGAAGAGGAAGCAGAAGAATTCTAAATAGAACTAGATAAGACATGTCTTCTGGGGAGAGAAAACTTGCTAAGAAGCTTTGGTTGGTAAGATATGCAGATATGTGACCACTTCAATGTCTGAAAGGTTCACCTTAGACAGAACTCTGGAACCTATACCATGATTGTATTGGATACTTCTCTTAATTTCCTTGTAGTCTATAATAGCTACCTCCCTCAGTTACCAGTTACTTTTATTCTGAGGAATGAATATGGTCGATTGTTTCCTCATAATGTCATTTAACTGGTTTTGTTTCCTCATAATGTCATTTAACTGGTTTTTCTATTTCCTGTACACTAGTGAGATCAAGACATTTGGCTAAATTATGTTTTAAATTTGTGTCTAAGAAGATTTCATAGGTGTTGCTGTGTCTTTCCTATTGCACCATATCCCAAGCACATAATATATGGCTGATCAAACAGTGAGTGGCTTCCCAGATGGCATCAATCTGATCCATTCATTATAAAATTTCCCACCCACCTTTTACCTAATGATTTTGGCAGCAATGGATAAAGGCTGCCATGATCCATTATTTCATTAGGGGTTATTAAAATCTTATAGAAGGAAATCTACTCCAGCTAAAAGGAAAGGGTGAGGTGGGTCACAACCCTTGAGAAATACCCAAGGGTACTAGACAGGGACGGTATAACAGCACAGAACAACTGAACACAATATTTTAAATGGAAAAGTTGGTAAGATATCTTCAACATTCTCAGGTATATTTCATAAGCATATTTGCTAGTGTTAAGCAGTAGGAAAATCTGTAGTCTGGTGGAGCAGCCGAAGCCTAACCACACAATAACTCAGAGGCTCAAGAACTGAATGGCCTTAACCTGTATGCTCTGTGGTATATCTTTTAGTGGCACCCAGGTGGTGATAGTTTCAGTCCAGCCTCAAGTAAAATTCCAAGGAAGGTAATAAAGTGACTGTAATATCTCTTTTTATGAATGTCGTACACATAATTCTTCCAAGATAAATATTTTGTTTAACCCAAGCAAACTGCAGAGGCCAAATTGTCTTTTCTGTTTCTTGTTATATTTATCCCATAATAACAACCATCAATATAGGCGGTTTGAATGTCTTTAAAGGGAAACAACTACCACCAAAAATAAAACAAAGAAAAACAGGTGTCGGATCTGTTTTTTATCCACACCTCTCTCTGCCTTTCTCGACGTGGGTTCCTCATCTCTATCACAGAAAACAGAAAATGAGTTGAGTAACTATTTTCTTTCTCAATTATCCCAAGGATGGTTCATAACTAACACTCTGGATGCATAGCAGAGAGGTTAACTCATTACGTAATATGGAGGCCCAAAGGCATTAGGCCTTAATTCTTTTGTGAGACCCCAGTGGGGAAAGGCTGCTAGACTGTAAACACTTTAGCATCTTTGTCAGCCTGAAAGATCCTTGAGGACCCTTTTTGTTCACCTTTGTCTTCTCCATGCTGTCTAGCTCAGCACCTTGCCCATTCATTAAATAAGCGTTTGCTGAAGCCTGCATACATGGCCTTAGCTGTCATAGTCTGCAAAACTTGCTCTTTGGCATGAAACCTAAAAATAGTGCCACCATTTCCTCTTTGTTTGTCACACATCCCCTTTGCCCTTTTATTTTCTTTATAGATCACATTATGGTCTAAAAGACTGTATTTTTACTATTTTCCTCCCAATACAATATAATTCTTTTTTCTGTTTTGTTTACTGCTTCCCCACTCCCCCGCCACACACGCACACCCATACCCCAGCGTCTAGACTGGTACCTGGCACATAATGACTATCTAAAAAATATTTAAAGAACAAATGAATATTCAAGGGCTTATGTGAAATGTATGAATCACACGCTCCTTGCCCATATTTGTGCATATTGCCCAAATATTCCCAAGTTTTTCTGTTTTTCTCTTTAACATCTAAATAAAACAACTCAAACTTATTCCCTATATAGTTATAGGAAACCCTGCCCCTGAATTACTTAGCTGATAGGTGCTTAGATGTCCCACTAATTGTCTGTCACTTTTCATCCTGGGCCACCACCCAAAACTGCTCTACTGTTGCCGTCTGCTCTCCTGGCAGCACTTGGGTGGGCTATGGCCCCTTCCTCTTCTCCTTCCTCCCCGTGTACAGACACAGCCCCCATCGCTATTCCTCAGATTGTCGAAGAGTCACCTTACGTGGTCAAGGTTAAGCAACTTTGCTGAAGATTTGGCGAAATCATGAGAGTCACATAACACAGACAGTTCCAGAACAAGTCTGGTCATGACGCCTGTTGCGCACGCATGCTTTATCACAAGCGATGACCTGTCGAGCATTTCTATCCTTAGTCCTAGGTCACATTTCTGGGACCCGTGCCCTCACCCATGTCCGAGTCTCCTTTCCCCTTTTCTCTTTCCTTGTCTATGCACTTGGCTCCTCCCCAAGGCCTGTGCTTAGGTAATATCAAAATAACATCTCTACCTGTAGAAAACATTTTTGTTTTACATCGCTGGTTACTTCCCATTGCTGAAGGCTTTCCTTCTAGAGTAGGCTCTAAGCCTTCCCTTTGAGAACCAAAAACTTCTATTAAAGAGTTTTCCCAAATAAAAACAAATCATCCTCCCATTTGATACATTTGGCTGCCACCCTTAGAGTGTGACACAATGTACTTGTTTTACCTTGGGTTCCCTTTGGAGAGCAGAGCAGAGCAGAGATAGACTTTTTTTTTGGAAGTGGTTCCAGGGAACAAGAAATGGGCCTGGGAGAGTAAAGCAATTCAAGGGTGCACTGCTGAATTGAACAGGCCACCAATATGATTAACAAGTTTGAACCCGTTGGCACTTTCTGAAGAGCTGTGCACACATGTTGTAGAATTGTTCAAAGAACAGAAGGGGAAAGCCACTCTTGCACATAAAGGATACTTGCCTGTGTGAGTGAGACCCAGTGTCACAGTGTCAGAGGCCCTTCAGGGCCTATGTCAGCAGCTGAGGGAGGCGATGCAGATTATTCTTGAGGAAGACCACCTGCAGCCACTGTGGCTGCGGTAAGGGTGGGCTGAAAGCATAGAAGGTGGTGGCCCAAGCTGTTAAATGTAAAATCTAGCCCTAGGTAGGGTCTCAGAATTTTTGGGTTTGTAATCCCACTCTGTACCATTACTGACAGTGTGAGCTTGGACAAATCCCTTTAGTTCTCTGAGCTTACATTTCTGCAAAAATAAATAATACCGACATCAGATGATTATTGAAGTTGGGATAAAAATGAAATAAAACACAAAACAGTGGAATAAAGCAGATAATAGGTACCCCAAGTAGAGTAACTGTTATTATAATATATATATTTGATTTAAAAATATTGGATGAGTGACAACCCAAATTGAACTCAAGACTAAATCATCTTTTTCTGCAGTAGCAGGCAATCAGATTTCCTTGGAAGCGGATGCTGTTCCTTACTGTGAGAGGTAGGTTCTTGCTTTGCTATTTTAATTTTTTCATCTGGAGAGTTACGTGAAGTGTAGATGCCCATAGCCTAAGAAGGGCCTTGAAGGCCTGGACTCGGATGCATAGCATCCTTGGTGTGTAGTAACCTTGTGACACATTTGTGCCCTAACAAATAGGCATGCTTTGGCTGTAAAGGAAGGAAGGTTGAGTAGCAAAATGGTAATGATCCTTCCTAAAGAAGAAAATCTATCTAGTAAATCCAACCACCACCCAAGGATGGAGGCCTTGCCCTTTCTGAGCATCATGGTTTTCACACTCTCTCATGGGTACTTGTGAAAATTTCAGCAATGGAGACAAGGGATTTGACTGAAGTTTCAAACTGAATTTTGAAAAGATAATCCTTCCAGTAACAGATTTAATGAAACCATCAGTGAAGTTTGTCTGCACATGTCAAAAAACAAAGCCCATCAAGATAGACGCAGGCAAATCCAGATTTGTTCCTCAAAATGTTATCATGAGGCACAAACAGAACTGCTAGGCCAAGCTCAGGCACATCCTCCACGTGCTGCAAAGAGTGTCCTCTTGTCAGAAATTTCAGGCAAATAGGAAAATTAAAACATTACCGCATACCCTCTAAGTATTATTGTGTATTAAAAATACAGGAAGTTGCTTTTATTGCAGTAACTAAAACACCACTAATTCACCACTAAGACTCCCATAGCCTTTAAATGGGAAACAAAAATTTTTAAAAAGGAATCAGCTTTTGTAAACATATGTAGATTTGCCTGAAACTGTTTCCTTTACAAAACAGGACTGTTGATATTTTGTCAATGACTGGTCACAGCGAGGTGCCTGTGGCTATTTTTGTCACTAGGTAAAAACACCATGTTTAAAGCCAACGCTTTGGCTGATTCTGAAACCAATTGTGTTATTTGGGATTTCCCTGGGTTAGTTTGCGCCATTTCCGTAACTATTTTGTCTGTGATTCTTTATTGTTTCTTTGTTTAATGAGGTCAGTGTCAAATGAGTTGACACACAATAGTTTATATTTGTAAAATATTTATGTTTTCAAAGTTCTTTTATAGTTGTTAATCTCATGTTCACCTGCCTTCATTTTTCAATTTGAAGTGCCTGTGTGTGTCTGCATACACGCGTGTGCTTATGGGCATGTATGTACATGTTTAGTTGAACATATAAATAGAAAGATCTAGGAGGTTATCTCATCTACAAGGTATTATTTGGGCAGACTCTGGAAAACTCCTTGTCTACACTCAGTGCTCTTCTTCAACCACACATACTCAAAATTCCACTTTTAGTGATTCATTGCTTTGGCTCAAGTGTTAGTTCTTTGTAATTCCTCTAAGAGAGGTGATACATCACACATTGAGTGTCTAAGGGCTAGTTTGTCAGAAATGTTTAGTTTGAAGAAGGTGAGTAGCTTGTAAGAGCACTGGGCTCCCAGAGGGCAGGAGTAGAGCTACCATTGAGGGACGGAGGGCGATGAAGGGCAGACAGGAGGGACTGGAAGCACTAGCACCTGCTCTCCCCACGGTGGGCACTCTCCACAACTCTAATGGGATGCGAATTTGAAACTAAGAAATTGATAAAGTTTTTATTTTTCCTCACATAAATCATGTCCCTCCCTCAACAGCTACTCTTCTCATAGCCCTGGGGAAGAGAGGAAGGCAAGGAAGGCACTCTAGGAAGGATGATGAATTAAAGCAGGAGGAAACCCCCAGGGCTTGACTGAGAAGGAAATGCAGGGAAGCCCTCCTGGCTCTCAGGGACTGTGGAGAAAGGCAGAGGCTCGTAGCCTTCTGAGTTTCTTAAAGCCTGAGGCAGAGCCAGGCCAGGCCCAGGCCGGCTTGTCTGCGTGAGAGTCTGGGTGCTCTTGGGACACGCAGGATGAAACATGCGAGAATCAGCCAGAGCCCACCAAGCACCACATGGGACCCTGCGCTGGACGACAGCCCGGGAGCCAGGCGGGGACCCGCCTGAGGCCTGGCACCCTCACACCCGCGAGGGAAGGGGTGCGTGGGGAGGGAACAGCTCGCACAGGAGGTCTAGTTGTTAAAATCAGAAGAAGCGGGGTGGACACTGGAGGAATTTTATGTCAGCTGTAGAAAATAAAGATGCCAATATTTTCCCGCTCACTTGAGTCGTGTGGATAGTTTTATGGCAGTAATAACAATTTTCAGGGAAAATACACACTTCCGGGTATCTTGTTGGTGTTCTAATGGGGTGATTTTCCCATTTCCTTATCCCAGGAGAAAATTCTCAGGCCTTTCCGTCTTTCTCAATGGGCAGAGAGAATAAATCATCTCTATGTGATCAGTTTCTGTCCTTAACAGAGCTTGTCACTTGGTGAGATAAGATGAGAAGCTCTTATTTAGGATGAGTATTTGAAATAGCTTGGGTAGCCAGGTCCCATCAGCAGATTCGAATTGTGAAATTTTATTAAAAATAGGAGTATCTGTCAAAAGACCGCCAGAAATGTGGGAAACTCAGTTCTTTGGGACCCCTGATGGTGAAGGCGAAGCCAGGCCTGCCCTGCAGTGTCTGGGGCTGTGGCGTGGGTTCGAGGTCAAGGCACTCTGGGGGCAGTCTTCTGAATAGGCCCATTGACGAGGCTCCGGCCCCTATCTTTAATGGCTCTGACTTGGGCGTGTGGTAGTGGGTGGCAATAAAAGTTATTTGAGATGTCACATTATACAAAATAATAATGACTTTTTAAAAAGGTGTGAATTGAAACGAAAAGACTGCATCTCTAAAGTTTCAAGACAAGCTCTGCAATATAAATAATCAAAATATCATTTGGCCTCAGCTTGAGTCCTAATTCTCAACAGCTTACACATTTTCAAGTCAGAGTTACAGGAAAAACATTGATAGCTAAATAAACAGAGTGAGTACATGATTAATGTTTTAAAATAGTAAACACTTCACATTTGTAGCATTCCTTTAACAGATTGGTCTGGGAGACCTTGTTTTCATTCCTGCTTTGCAATCTGTGTTTTGTTTATTTATTCTCTTTATGTTGAATTCCTCTCTTTTAATTTACCTTTCATCTTAATTTACTCTAGAGGGGAAAGTGAAAATGTCTAAAATAAGTGAAAAAATCTAAAACAATTAGAAGTTTAAGACTGAGCAATAATCAACTCGAAGAATGTAACAGCCTTTTTCAGCAGGATGAATTGTGGGCAATAAAAAGATACCATTAGTAGCTATTTTCTTTAGATTCTTAAAGACTCATAAAGCTGCATTTTACATTTCTTACAAAGAAATGAAATCATCCAGAAAAACTTGGAGGCTAAGAAGAGGTGAGTCTTTTTTACGTATTGTATTAGAAATGTTATAACATGTATGTATAAATGTTAAAGAGAGTGAGGGGGCTCTGAGGGGAGATTTCAAGGGACAGACCCCAACATCCCTGGCCAAGATGTGCACATACTGTGCAATACTAAGTATCAAACTCATTAGAAAAAAATTAAAGACATATGTGCTTTCTGTGGCTTTTAAACATCAACAAATAAAAAAGAGATTTTCTAGAAACTGTTCAGAGATAACGCTTGAGTCAGATTGGATCTCCAGTCTGCTCCAACTGGAGATACAAATACATACCCTTTTTGGATGGAAAGAGGAAACAGTCCTGTACAAAATCATTTGATGGCCATGACTGGGTTGATAAATTCAAATGCTGAGCATGTGGGTACCTTGCCATAAATGTCAGTCACTGCCATCCAATGAGAGAAGAATAGGGACACATGACCCTGCCAGTTTGCTGGTGATATGACCCACGTCTTGATTACCCAAAATAATGTTCCTGGGCAGAAACTTGGATCCCTTTTGTGAGCCAAGATGGGACTATTACACAAAAGTACATGACTCTTATTCACGGGAGAATTATGCAATGGAAGCATGGCCCGGGTACACACACTGGGTGCGTCTCCCTGGTCCTTCCTTTGTTCAGTGATATGCCTCCGGGGCTACCAATGTAGTTCTGTGCTGCTCATCGCCACCTTGGTCCAAGGTTCACTTCTGGGAGATAGTTTAGAAAATGAGTGCTCATGTTTCTATGTGATGTTATTTCTGTATAAGTAAAGTTCATTTTAATTCTTAAAAATCAGCAGCCCATAAAAAAACAGGTCTGCTTGGCCAGAGAGAGAGCTATGCTCAGCCTGTCCCTTTCCAGCAAGAGCAGCCCCCACAAAGGGGCATTTGGGTTCCAGGCTACTGTCCTCAGTGCACCCAGAGGGAGCTTCAGAAATCATCTGCATGGGAAATTCACAAGCAGGTAAATGGGCTGATGGCACTGGGTGTGTAGATCAAGCGTCACCACTCTCAGTCCTTTAAGGTTGTGTCCGTCCTTCCACGATGCTGTCTATGAAGAAGCTTGATGTTTGGCATCAAGCAGAATGTGTAATGGAGATGGAACAATTTTTTTACTCATCACCTGGAGGATATTGTACCTGATGTTGTTTAAAAGGCACTTATGCTTGAATTTAGACCTGCATATAGCACTCAAAGTGGGTATTTCACAGAATAGATCTGAAAGGCATGACATATTCTCCCTCCTCTTACCCTCTTATGAGCACTTATTGAGCACCTATTTCAGACATGTGTTCTGGGGGCTACAAGCATGAATAATTCCTTGAGGACTTCACAGTCTGGGGTGAGTTGCAGGCAAGTAAAGACCAAGCTATAAAGAGCAAGGCAGAGTGAGATGAAATAAAGATTATAATGCCAAAATACACAATAAGCTATGAACATGCTAAAGTAGGACTAATCTAGGAAAAATTCTTTAGGAAGGTGCATTTTGAAGGATGTATATGTAATATATATTATATATACATATATGCATATATATGTGTGTGTGTGTGTATATATATATATATCTCATACGAATTTAAGTGAAGTTGGGGGAATATTGCATGGCTGAAATCTAGAGAGGGGAATGGGCACAAAGACAAACTTGAAATGTGATTTTGGACCAGTTGTTGAAGAATGCACATATTCATTTAACAAACATGTTCCTAGTGCTGATGGTGTACCAGGCACTCATAACAACTTAATGAGGTCAGTGCTAATATTAACCTTTACAGATGAGAAATCTGAGGCTCAGAGAGGTTAACCGGTGGGGCAGGATCCACAGCCAACAAGCACCAGAGCTGGGATTCACACCCTGGCTCCAGCGCCTGCTCATCTTGGCAACGTGTGAGTCTCCAGACTTCACACCACATTCCCTATGTGATGAAGAGTCTTTGGCAGATTTGAAAAGGCTAAGGGTCAAATATGGGTGGTAGGAGGATCATTCTGGCAACGGAACGATAGCTATCTTAGATATTACGAACACCGACACAGATCTTAAGCAGAAGAGGGTTTGTAGTTTTTGAAGCCTTATGTTGAAGGCAACAGGCTAGGTTTCTTTTGTACATACAGTGCATTTCCCCAGTTTTCACCTTGGGTGGAAGGAGGCCATGCTAAAGAGGCTAATTCCTGTTTCACCGGCCCTTGCTCCTGACCGCTGTTTCAAGGCCCCATTCACGCCCCGACCCCACTGCCTCGGTCTTCAGGCACCTCAGGGGCTCTAAGGGGTCTTTCACATGTGCTTTGGAACAAACTGGTCGTGTACTAGCCCAACATTGTCCAGTAGAACTGTCTACAATGCTGGATCTCTTAGCAAGGCTGAGGAACTGAATTTTTAATTTTAATCCATTTTGATTTAAATAGCCACATGTGGTTAGCGATATCATATTGGATAGTACAGCTGGTGTACTGAAACTTTTGAAACTATCCAAAAGTTTCAAAGCTGGTGTTTCCTGGACACTTCCGCTGGTTGCCACTTCTCCCACTGGGTATTTTGGGGGAATGTTCTATGTCTGAGCATGCCTGCTACCTCTGTTGGGAACACCCCAGTCCCCTGCCCACTGCTTCCACCAGGCACGGCCACTGCTGCTGTCAAACCGGCCCCGCCCCCTCCCCCTCCCGCCCCCAGTGCTGTCCTGAAAGTGGGGAAGGTGGACCCTCAAACAGTACAAACTGTGCCCCAGTATGTTGTAGAAATTTTAGAGAAACAGCTCTTTCGATTTTTACTTGTAGCTGCTATGACCTCCACAGACGTTCATAGGCTGACAAACACCAATATGTTAACGTTATTCCTCTCAATCAACTTTCAAACTTGGTTTCAAAGTTTGTCTTCTCGCCTGACGTCCCCTCCTTTTGGGTCGAGTGTTCTTTCAAAGAGCCCCAGAGCATGTGAGACACATAAGTTGAAGGAAGTTCAAATTTTCGGAAAATTAGAATGCCAGGGTAGGCAAATTAGGGGCCTTGACAAACACAGGAAAAATCCTTACAGCAAAAATACTACCCCTAGTAGACAGGTGAGGAAACTGAGATCCAGAGAGTTTAAGTAATTGATCCAAGGTCCCCGAGCTTACAGATGGTTGAACCAGGATTCAAATCCAGGTAATAGCTCTTGATTCAAGTCAAGTCTATCTTCTTTTCACTTCCAAGCTGCCTCTCTGTTAAGAGTCCTTTGCAAAAAGAGAAGATAATTTGTAATTGCATTAAAGGTTTATGTGTATAATACACTGGTTTGGATTTAAGTACATTGAAAGTTAAAAAAAATGTATGTTTAAGGATAACTAGCAAACCTCAAACGGGGTTAGGGTTAGGGTTAGGGTTGGGGTTGGGGCTGGGGCTGGGGTTAGGGTTGGGGTTGGGGTTGGGGTTGGGGTTAGGGTTGGGGTTGGGGTTAAAGTTGGGGTTGGGGCTGGGGCTGGGGCTGGGGCTGGGGTTGGGGTTGGGGTTAGGGTTAGGGTTGGGGTTAGGGTTGGGGTTAGGGTTAGGGTTAGGGTTAGGGTTTGGCATATACATGTCACCATCAAAGTGCTAAATCAGATATCCAAAACATATACCAGGAGATGGTTGGAATGACCTCAAACAAGTCACTCCTTAGAACTAGCTAGGAGTCACAAAGGAATTATGCATAGTGCATGGATTTCACAGATTACTTCTACACTGAACACATAAGATGCTAAATCCTTTGGAACTGCTGTGTTTTTTTACAGAGGTTTGTATAGGGTCAGCATTGTGTAAACCAGGAAGACAATTTTGTAAAGCAATGACTAAGACTGTGAGATAATTGTAAGCAAAATCAAAATATCAGTCCCACTTTCCACCAGGGATCTATGTTTTAAATATTTCAATAAAACAGCACTTAATATTTTGTACCCTTTACTTTAATATACCTCTCCCTTGGAGTTAAGATAACAAGAAATCCCAGAGGATCTCATTGCTAGTATTTTTATTTATTTATTTAATATTGGACACAGGATTGAAATTCTTTTGCTGGAAAAGAATCTCTCTCCCTCTCTCTGTTATAAAAAATCCATTCTTCCCTTTTTGTTCTCTAATTAAGCAAGCTTTAGTTATTTCACATAATAATGACTTTGCAGAGCTTGAAATTCAACTGGGAATATATGCTCATAGGGGGCAGATAATTTGTTGTATCCCTTCTACCAGGATATACTAAAACTGATCATTTCATCCATTATCCTGGTCTCTTGATGTTTTCATCACATATTCCAAACATTCCATCATTGGGGCAGCAAATATACTATCCAGTATTTTTTGTTAAGTAACGACTTTCAGATGCCCTGAAAAATAACCCAGCACCTTACCCCTGATTTCTCACCGCAGCACTGACACTCTTGGTAGACACATCTTGAATTAAACACCAGGTAGCGTGGCACCATCATCTCACCTGGGCACCGCAGTGCTAAGTGGTAGGAGCAAAATCTTTCTGCTTAATCAAGTCTTATTTAATAAATGACATTATCTGAGACCACCCCTTTAGTGAGAAGGTTTTTTATTTGATGTGAGGACAAAAGAACCTCTTAGTGTCACCTCTGGCAGGTTTACTTCTCTCTTGCAAGCCCAGCAGCACTGGGTCTTCTGCCCTTTCATACGAAGTCTAAAACTGAATTTCCAGAAATCAAACTGCAGTTGCACCATTCCTTGATGTCCTCCCAGGTGAGCTCTGGCTTCATGCTCACACTTCTAAAGCAAGCAAACTTTAAGCTAATTACTTGCTAGTGTATTCTCCCTTGCTGAATTTTGGCAGGTTGCTTCTGTAAATTATGAAAAATAAATGTGAAATATGCAGATGTCTTTTGTTTGAAGCAGATGTTTGGTCCGTCTTGCCAGAATCCAATCAGCTGTTCCCCTGGGGGCCTTCCCCCCACCACATTATCCCAGAGCAGCTTGGAAACATGAAGGGGTGATCAGAATAGCACTTTGCAGGCCTTTGAGGAAGCTTCCGGACTTGGAGGTCTTTGCTAAAAAGAATTAAAAATAGAAATAGCCCCATCCAAGAGAATCAGACCGTCTCTGGTGAAAGATGCTGGATGCTGCACACTTTTCTCTGGTGGTGCTTGATAGACCTGAGGAAAGGGTGGGTTCAAGTGTTGCCATGGTGCTGTCTGGGGGCCTGCCTTTCTTTCCATCACCTTGATGATTTATAGCAATATCTTTGGCTGTTAATAGTCCTCAAATTGCTGCCAGTGCTCTCACAACTTTGCCCAGTGTCTCCTCACACAGAAATCTCATCTTAGATACTAGATTCTATAATTCAAAAGTAAGTGGATATTTGACCACCACGTGGCTAATTGATCAAGTTTATGCCACAATGCAGAATAATTCAGAGACCCTTTTATTGATGTGTAGCTTGAAGACAGGAACATAATAATATTCAGGGCCATGTATTCTGTTTTGAAACCTCTCTACTTGCTGATTCAATGGTTCTGTCTTGCTAGGCTCTAATTTTGCTGTAGAATCTGGGTAAGGGCGAGTTTTTAAGTAAGAGTAAACCATTTGCATAGGTATTGTATCTTTTTAGAGCAGAGAATTCTGTGGGCAGCAGAAGTAAAGACTCTGCATTGTCACAGCTGTCGATCAGCTTTTGCTGTCATGCGGTCTATTAAGTAAAAATAGAAACCAGTTGTAGAATCCTCTGGGCTCCAAGGAGGAAACACTGTAGAGCTGGTCAACACTGAGATTGAACATGGTGGCATCTTAATGACCACTTCAGCCCAGAGGGAGAGATGTGCACTAGTTCCAGGCTCTGTTGACCACCAGCATGTGACTTTGGGCAAGTTTCTTAACTATTCCTAGCCTCAGTTTCTCATCTATAATAATACCAACTGCAGAGATCTTATTTAATGAGACACAGCGTCTGCTCCTCACACATAGCAACAGACCCACATGGAGAGCTAATGCTGCCCTTTCCTCTTCACCTTCTATCCCTTCTCCACGAGGGATTATTGCACGAATGCGTGCATGTATTTATATACAGCGGTGCCTCGGTTTTCGAATGTAATCAGCTCTGGAAGACCGTTCAAGTTCTGAAACGTTTGAAAACCGAGGGATCCACAGCCAACAGCTGGGCCTCGGGACCTCACCCTCAGCAGAAGTCGTGTGGCATGTTCGACTTCCGAGGCGTGTTCGAGAACCGAAGCATTTCCTTCTGGGTGTACGGCGTTAGTAAACCAAAATGTTCGTCAACGGAGACGTTTGAAAACCGAGGCACCGCTGTATGTGTTTATTTACTTTGACTAATGCACGTCTTTTGTGCCATAGATGAACACATTTGCTCTGCTGCTATTCACAGCAGAGGTAAGGAGCCCCTTGCGAGCATGTTTTACTCCCCTGAAGATATCCTATATGATATAATCTCCCTTTATTTTTCTTGTTTTAAGTAATTTAACTTTCTTTAATGAGTCCCATCTCCAACGCTATTTCTCTTCTGAACCCATTTCAAAATTCCAAGTTCTTGTTTAACTGAAAATTTTCCTAGTCTTCTAATTGTCTGATTTATATAACTATAAGAGAGACCTTATGCTAGGGTAATATTTATTAAGCACCAATCATATTCCAGACACTTAAAATATTGAGTGTGAACAAGACAGACAAGGGTCTCATTCGGATGGAGTTTGCCTTCTGGTGAGGTAAGTAACTGGGAAATACCTCACAGCTTCTGTGCTTGAGCCACTAGTCATGCTTTCCCGAAGAATCTACTGTGGCTTTTGTTTTATCAAGTCCATTATAGAGTAGATGTATGATTTATTTCTGTACTACCGAATTTCTGCGCTTTCTGAGAACATTTCACCATGTGCATGAGACTAGTACGACTGGTTAAAAAGAGAAGATTTTGATCAAATGGTATATTATTATTTTCTTCCTGCATCCAGTAAAATTAATCTGCTACTCTGGAACACATAGACACAACCCTGCTGAACATTTATTTTGCAAAGCACTTTGTTATCTGTATTGGAAAAATTTATCTTCTGAATCTATTCATTAAGCCACTTAAAAGAAAGGAATATAAGGAAAGAATAAACTAAACTAAAAAAGAAATAAAAGATACACATAGGCTATATCCTAGGGCCGTTAATATTAAATTGATGATATAAAATTCACAGACTGAAAATAATAATAACTTATGGTGTTAAAAATAGCATTTTTATGTAATTCACATAAAAATGGATGGGTAATTGTGTTCATCTTATACTGTTGTTTGGGGATTAAAGGAGATAAATATGCAAGAATTTTACAAACCCAGAGAAATGTGCAATTATTAGGTGACATATTGCCAATTCTACAAAGCACATAGGTAAGTTTTCTTAGTCCTCTTTGACATAAAAGAAACTGAGTCTCAGAAAAATGCAATAGCCTATGTAAAACATAGAACTTCAACGTCAGCCTAGGTCTTTTGGCTTCAAAGTGGACTGTTCCCACCGTATCTCTCTAACTCTCAAATAATTATGAATAATTGAAAAGCAATATAATAATAAGACCATGTTAATGAAATATACATTTGATACATAAGTGTTTGAGAAATGGAGAGAAAACGAGCATCATTCTAAAGGCTTCCTGAGAGAGGTTTTAGGTTTGAGGGAGATGGAACTGGATTAATCTATAGATTGTATAAACTGCATGCATTGTAGCCTTCCTAATTGTTCTTTTTGGCTTCTGGCTTTCTTTCTCATTTATGTTTATAATTCAAAATGATTTTTTCAGCCTTGAAGGTGTTTGCTTTATCTTCTGGCATTCACCCTCTCCCAGGACCAGTTTTCCTGTCCTGAGGAGGCGAACCCCGGCCGAGGGGCAGAGGCGGGCACAGCGGAGCGCAGATGCCAGCAGCTTCCCCAGCCACCATCCAGGGGGCATTGCAAACAGTGACCCGGAGCCAAAGGTACTGTGAACCATGACCGACCCCTGGAGAAAGTCAAAGTTCTATTTCCTGGCCATTTGTTACTGGGATTTTTCTTGAAAAAATAGAAAGTCTTAAAAAAAAGAATGATGATAATAATAATTATAATAATGATGATGATGAAACAATTCTTTGTAGATCTACACCCAGAGTTAAAGAGGATATATTTGAAAGATATCACTAAGGCATTTATCTAGCTTTAACTGCCTCATCAAAGAATATTATTTTTTAAAAAGCAGCCTCATAAAGATGTATGAATATATAGACCTATGATTATTCAAAAAAAAATTGTACAAATCAAAATAAATTTGCTGGAGCAATTTAAAATAATTAACCTTTGACAAACCTCCCTCTCTGGTAATGGAATAGTAACTATATGAATAAAAGATAAGTCGTGACATTCAATGAATTACAATATTCATCCCATAAATTACTTGATATAATAGCTCTATAGTCTACATTTTTATAACACTAAAAATGTCCCAAACACTAAAGAACCCATTCATTTCCAGTGTGCAGTTTGCAGATAGGTTGGGTAATTTCTTTTGCTTTCTTCAGATATCCTTTAATTAAGTCTTTACTCTTATTTTCCTTCCAAAATATACCTTGTGTCAGCCTGTCAACCATTTCTGCAGCACAGACACCTGGAAGAATTGAGACTTGTGCTCACCACCCAAGTAGCTCAGGAAAATAAGTGATTGTGGACCTGATTTGCATGTCGGGTGGGATGGTGAAGGGCCCAGAATTGCCATCTGGCGGACTGCCACATTTTAGGATTTGGTGGCCCAGTCACTTATGCAGACTGCGGGCCCTTTGGGAAAGCTGCTGCTCCTCTCCACCCTTCTGTCTCCACTTCTCTGAGATAAAAGAGCAGCAGGGTAAACTGAAGCCACCTTTGACCATGTTACAATGATTAGAGACCAAAGCATGAAATATCAGCTCTTAATAATGATAATTAGCAGGTGTTTATTGGCATATTCAAGCCTCAGGAGGCAGAATGGTTGCAAAATACCCTGACATTTTTGGTCCAAAATGTGTTGTAATTTTAAGGAAAGAATATAAATCAATGGAGAAAGGATGTCTCCTGAGAAATGGATGCTTCTCTGGCTACCCATTAAGTATAAGATTTGGTAATTATCTAGGGGTGACCAATTGGTTTTCTTTAACTCTTCCAAGCCATTTGCTAGAGTAAAGTGAACAAAATGAACCATAAAGGCAGCACTAGTTTTCAATTCAGTGTGTATACCTCTCCGGTGTCTTTCCAGTGCATTTTACATCACAGAAGAATGTGTCTTTATTAACACATCATTTAAATTTTTCTTATCCTTGCTCTCTTAATCATGGTCTGGTTTCAGTTATACCATAATAAAAATAGACACCATTTATTGAGCAGTCACTATGCATCAGATATTGGGTCCAGTTCTACAAATGTATTTTCTCATTTAATTCTTTTCACAATTCATGAGGTAGGTTCCAGTTTTATTTCCATTTTTCATAAAGATATTGAAGCTTAGAGTCCTCAGTGAGTTGCCTAATTTTACATTATACTTTTTAAAAAATATATCTTTATTGATTTCAGAGAGAGTAAGGGAGAGAGAGAGAGAGAGATAGAAACATCAATGATGAGAGAGTCATTGATCGGCTGTCTCTTGCATGCCCCTGACTGGGGATTGAACCTGCAACCCGGGCATGTGCCTTGATCGGGAATCAAACCTTGATCTCCTGGATCCTAGGTCGATGCTCAAGCACTGGGCCACGCCTGGCTGGGCTAGATTATACTTTTAAATATTATGTTGTGCTTCTCCAGGTAAACCATGCTCTCTGGCTGCCCAAACTCAGAACCCCTTCACGGAAAGGGTAGCCTATATTTTCTGACTCCAGTGTTAGCAACCAGAGTTGCAGCTTATAGGTGATGGCAGGTACAACTCCAGAACTGGACTCACTTGACTCCCCTTTAGTCCAAAGTCACAGAGGCAGGTGGGTGGGGTTGTGCTATTTCCAGTTCCCTAAGTAGGAGCTCACCCCAGAGAACCACTCCTGGTCAAGTGGTGCAGAGTAACTGTTGCTGTGCTGTCTTTTGGTCAAGATATTGATTTGAATGAAAAATGCCTTCTGTTCTCTTCGCCCTTTTGGTGAAAGGGCAGATGGATAAAAATGAAAGAGGTTACTAATTCATAGCCAAAAATATTGTTCTTTATAGTTGGATATATTTTCTTTTTCTATTAAAGAAATTTAGAGTGACATATATGTTGTTGTTATTATTATTTGGTATTCTTTGGGTTCTTTTTCTTTTTTGTTTTTCTTCTGTAGAGGCCACTGTTTCTGAACCAGAAAGTAGGACTCTTTGAGCGATCATGAATCCGTAGATGGGGTTAGAGAACAGAAATCTGAGAAGCAATCACCTATTGGCCTATCAGTTATAGATGATTTTCATGAGCCATCTATTAACATTTCATGGAAAATTTCTGCCAGTGTTCCTGAAAAGAACACTGCTCTTGCTCAGTCATCTTTTTTTTTTTAGTTTGTTTTCTTTTTACTCTTGAGGAAGTTAGAGCTCAGAGAAGTTAAGAACTTTGCCTAGATTTGCATAGCAAGTTAATTGTGGAGGGGAAAAAGTTGGCTCTTAGTTCATTCAGCATTCATTCAACACTATTTACTATGTACCGGGAATTGAGTGCATTAAATTTGTTATTTACCTCAAATCTGATTTTAGGAAAGAAAAAAAAAGTACGTTAAAACCATGAAGGAATGTTCTGTTTCCTTTTTCCTCTGTTGTCATTTTCTCTAGTTTTTTACATTTTGTTTTCATATTAATAATCTATAGAACATTGTTTTAGGCGTAGGGGAGAAAAAACATTTTAGTATTCAGTGATTTAAAAAAAGTACGTATCGGACAAAAAATTCCTCAAAATTTTATGGGAAGGTGCTATTTTATGTTTTCTGATTTTTTGTTTTGTTTTGTGTTTTTAAAATGGGGTGAAAGTAAAATTTCTACAGAAGGGAATTTCTGTTTTTTATAGTATAACTCATAGTAAGAAATACATTTTCATTATATCCCAGCTTAGATGTGTCTATCTGTGTATATATACAGAGAGAATCGAAACATGAAACATTTTGTGAAAGAATACTCTTCTATAATATAATAAAAACAAATTTTATATCATATGTGACATTATTAATATTTAAACACTACAAGATGTGTAACACTGCCAATTCTATTTCTATTAAACAAACAAACAAACAAACAAAAAATTAAACAAAGCTCAATAATGTTACCAGAGCAATTTAGGCAGATGTTTCCAGCCTCTATTCAATTTTGCTTGTGAAAATACCAAAAGGTCAGGTGACCAGTGAATTTTGTCTGGCTTAGCCCTTGATCTCAGATGGAGTCATTTGCCATTCAAATGCAAAGGTACAATGGGAAACCTGCCCCTAATTTCTCTTTAGCCTTTCTATTTCCTGAAATCTAATCATGTGAGTAACCTTGAGTATGATTCAACCTCTCTGAACTTTCATCACACATGTTAAATGAGGGGGTCGGTTTACGTGACTTTCATGATCTCTTCTAGCTTCAAAGGTTTGTGAAAACCGGGTACCTGTGAAAACAAAGTCTCCTCAAACGTATTCTATGCATAAACTATGAATTTCTAGAACCACAAATGTATTCCACTTGAAGTTTCTCTAAAATGTTGACAGATGTGAAAGTGAACATTATCAAATGCTTAGTTTTACATTTGCATTCAGATCTGTTGTTTCAATGGGGGCATTTTTATAAAATAAAAATGTGTTACTGCTGTTCTTGGAATTCTGGTTCTGCAGTGAATTTAATTAGCTAAAGCACTGTATGTACTTATGTGCACTTTGGTTTTGGGGAGGCTTAACCATAGTTGGGTTTAGGGTAGCCCAGGGAGAGGGCGGTCCAGTTTTTCATTGTCATAATATTATGACTGGAGTGTCTCTAGTTTTGTGAGGGAATTACAGTGGCAACAATGCCAGCACCAATGTGTGTTACATACATTCCTCAGAGGCACAGGGATGGCATTTCAGCTAAGTTTAGCCAAAGTAATCTGGGTAATGGCCTGAAGTAAAACTACCTTTATTATTAGTTATGTAGCTCACTTTCCAAAGAGGTGGATTGTTTTTATATTTTCTTCGCATGCGGCTATGTGACCATTCAAATCCCTGGATTAGAAAAACAAGGGAATCCACTGAGAGATAGCATTTAGAGACATGGATTTAGTATAGAGAATTCAGCAGTCAGTGAGGATAGGAAATCTTTGTCTCTTTAGTCCATAAGCAGCTGAAATTTTTGTCAAATTGATGTTATATAGAATAAAGCCAAGACATTCATTCATAGTAAGAAATAGACTTCCACGTGGTCAAAAATATTCATATGAGCATGACCCGTGTGGAGTCTCACAGTTGACAGCCTGCATGAGAACGCAACAGGACTGTGTCACATAGCACACACTGGAGAATCTGCACCACTGGGCCCTGCAAGATACCTATTACACAAGGTCACTCTACCAAGACCAAGAGATGTAGCAGCTCCACCTAATATATAGAAACAAACATAGGGAGGCAGCCAAAATGCAGAGACAAAGAAACAGGTCCCAAATGAAAGAACAGGAGACATCTCCAGAAAAAGAACCAAATGAAACGAAGGCAAGCAAACTACCAGATACCGAGTTTAAAACAATAATTATAAGGATGTTCAAGGCACTTAGTGAGAATGTCAAGGAATTTAGTGAGAACTTCAGCAACATGGAAAAGGACATGGAAACCATAAAAAAGAAACCGTTAGAAATGAAGGCCACATGAACTGAAATGAAGAATAATTTACAGGCAATCAACAGTAGAGGACGCTGAGAATCAAATCAAGAATTCGGAACATGAGGAAGCAAAAACCACCCAACCAGAACAGCAAAAAGAAAAACAGAATCCAAAAGCATGAAGAGAGTGTAAGGAGCCTCTGGAACAACTTCAAGCAGACCAACATTTGCATCATGGGGGTGCCAGAAGGAGAAGAGAGAAAGCAAAAAATTAAAAACTTATTTTTAAAAATAATGACAGAAAACTTCCCTTACCTGGTGAAGGAAGTAGACATACAAGTCCAGAAAGTGCAGAGTCCAAACAAAGAGGAGCCCAAAGAGGTCCACACTAAGACACATCATAAGTCAAATGCCAAAGATTAAAGACAAATAGAGAATCTTAAAAGCAGCAAGAGAAGTGCAGTTAATTACTTACAAGGGAGCTCTTATAAGACTTTCAGCTGATTTCTCAACAGCAACTTTGCAGGCCAGAAGGGAGTGGCAAGAAATATTCAAAGTGATGGAAAGCAAGGACCTACAACCAAGGTTATTCTACCAAAAAAAACCATAATTTATAATTGAAGGTCATATAAAGAGTTTCCCAGACAAGGAAAAGCTAAAGGTGTTTGTTACCACTAAACCAGTAATAGAAGAAATGTTAAAGGGTTTTCTTTAAAAAGAAGAATTTTAAAAAGATAAAAAATATGAACAATAAAATGACAATAAATATACATCTATCAACAATCGAATCTAAAAAAATAAAAATAAATAAGCAGAGCAGAAGCAGACTCATAGGTGCAGAGAACATTTAATGGTTGCCAGCTTCAGAGGGGATTGAGGTGTGTGTGAAAAAGGTGAAGGGATTAAGAAGCACATATTGGTAGTTACAGAATAGCCTTGGGGACATAAAGTATAGCATAGGGAATATAGTCAATAATATTTTAATAACTCTGTGTGGTGTCAGGTGAGTACAAGATTTATTGGGATGATCACTTAGTAAGTTATATAATGTCTAATCACCGGTATACACCTGAAACTAATGTAATGTTGTATGTCAACTGCAATAGAAAAATATAAAATGATTTAAAAGAGTATTTGATAATTCAATTCTACCTTCTCCATCTCTGATTAAGGAAACGAAATAATGAGAAATAAAATCTCAAGATTGGGTATTCAAATCACACTAAGCAAGATAGGTAAATAGCAAACCAGAAACAATCTGTGGGAAAGTAAGACTGGTATTGTTATGTGCAATGTAGTTCCTGGTAGCCTGAATTTCAGATCTGCAGAACTAAGATGAAGGTGGAAAGGAGTTGGGGGAGGGTCGAAAGAGGTGGGGAATGGAAAAAAGGACAAGGGAGGTGTTTAGCTTTCATTTGCAAGCGTGATACCCGCTGCTTTGTTTATGGATTTGATGCTATTCATACAGTCTTTGCAATATTAATTTTTAATTTATGATGCTCATTAGGAGACACTTAAAACAGAACAATTATCATTTATCTTGATATATTATTTACTAGGACTGACTGTCATGGTTAGGGGCCCATGATTAGTGACAGAGGGATCGAGAAGAGCTTCTAAAAGGTGCTGGGGTAAAAGGATAGGAGCTTTGGAAGCAGTTGTCGAAACCCAAGGCTCAAAGTTCTGATGTCAAAGTGAAAGCCACACAATCCCTAATCAAGACTCAGGAGGCCCCCTCCAAGAAAAGCCTGGAACAGTACTTAATGAACCTGCAGGATCATATTAATGAGACTCTCTGTTAGGCCACCAGCTCATCAATTATTCATCCAGCTGCATTCCTGATACTTTGCTATCTTCCTCCTCTTTTTGCGTTGGTGTGATTACTTTTTTTTTAACCCTCCATTTCCTTACCTGGAGTGGGAAACAAAGCCTTCTGTTCTATACTTCCCCTTTCTTCTGCTCAAACACCATCGCCGTCTCTCAATACTCAGCCAGGATACCACACACGCTGACGGAAGTCTACTAGAGGGAAGTCTACCTTGCGAGAGTCTCAGGAAATTAGGGCAGCCCTGACTTTGTGCTTCCCTGGTACTCAGGGACAATCTTTGACAGTGTGCTCATCACACTGTTATAATTATCTATTTGTGTGTGCCTCTCCCCACTGGCCTGTGAATTCCTAGAGAACAGGGCTTAAATTTTACTTATCTTTGTATTTTCAATTCCCAGCATAATGCCTGACACATAACAGACACTCACCGGATGAGTAAATGAGTGAGTGAATGAATAAATGAATGAATTATGGGTGTTCAATCATGCCTAATATTCGGTCCTGTCTATCTATAGTCAAACAGACTGCGAGGTGGAGGTCTGAGCACTGCCTGCATGTTTCACAGGAAAATAAAGCAAAACAAAACAAAACACCTTCTCATTTACTATATGGGTTATGCAGAGGATGTATTTGCGAGCTTGAGGCAAATTACCCAAATCTGGTTGGTACCCAGCTCTGCCTACGCTTATTTGAAATGTTTTTTAAAAATTACTTACTAAAATTGGACAAATTAAAAATAAATAAGTAAAAAATAAAAACTGGACAAATTGTGTTTTACTAGGACTCACTGTAATGGTTAGATGACTGTCTGGGTCTAGATGACTTGAGAGTGAGAGGAGGATTTCAATGAGCTTTCACAGTGAAGACCAATGAGGTCAGACTGAGTGAGCTTTGGAGTGGAGCAGAGGCCAAGGGCTGGGACTTACATCCCGAGCCTGTTATTTGGGTCACTCACTCAAGGTCAACCAAGGAAAACCAAGGAAGCCAATTTCCATCCCTCAGGAAGTGGAATACTGTGATGCTGGCCAGAGGCATCCACTCATATCTCAAAAAGAAGGCTAGGAGAGCACTGGAAATGCTCCCCTTTTGTCCTAGACAGGTAGGATGATGGACAATAGAGGTGGTGCTACCTGAAAGGCAGATTGATGAAACACGGAAAAGAGAGAGACAGGTGTGAGGAAGTGTTTTGACATTCCATCCCCTAGCAGCATCCCCAGCCAGTTATAATTGTTCAAATACAGGCATCCCCGGTTTTTTGAAACCTCCTATTACACCGCTTTGCTTTTATGGAAGAACTACATTAGTATCTGTTTTCAATGACTGAAAAAAAAATCAGAAGATTTTTGCTTTTGTGAAAAAAGCTGAAAAGCAAAAATAACACCCAGCATTTACTTTGCTGTGAGTCATTATAGAGGCAGTGCACACCCTGAGCAGCGAAGTGGCACCACCGAGCTCCTTCCCCAGGAACTACCCTCAGCATCTTAGCCTCACACTGCCATAGCTGTGAGCTGGGTCTGTGAGCACCTGGGTTTTATCTCTATTTATTTTGTACATTCGTTAGTCAGATGTGTCCTAAGGTGATTGGTCCTTCACTTTATGCCATTTCAGCTTATAAATGGTTTCATAGGAACACTCTGTTTAGATAGTGGGGGGAACCTGTACTAAAGAAAGAGCAAGGATCCAAATTTCCTGAAAGAATAAAATAAATGAGAAGGCATGGATATACATCTTCAGCTTTGGTAAGGTAGATTGTAAAGCCAAAGACAAGTAGTGACTTTGGTCAAATGAATTCTAATTTGTCACATCCCAACTTGTCACAATTCTCCAGAATTTAGTTTAGAGAAATATTTCTGGCAGTGGACTCCACAGGCCTTTAAGTTGGCTCTTGCTATTGGTGTGCGAGGCTGAGAATGGGTTATAGATGCTCTTGAGGATGGGCCAGGGCTGCTGGGGCTCTCAGGCTGGTTGGCCTGGACAAATAGGAGTCTTACCCATTTATTCTTATTTCATGGATTCAAAGACATAATTTCCCCCCACTTATTTAACATCTCTGAAATCCAAAGGTGCTTCCCCATCAGTATTTTCCAATTGCTTTTGGCCAGGTGGCAGTGATAAGGTAGTTGTCATAGCCTGCACATAGCCTGACTAAACTTGGTGGGAGCTGTTCACATTGTCCTACCTTTAGTTGAGTGATGGACATGGTTGTTCTGCTTGCATCGGGTTGAGTTCCCTTAAAGTGTCCTCAATAAAATACATTATGATTCAGCCTTGAAGCACAAAAGTTATTTTGTGCACAGAGAGGCATGCAAACAGAGAAGTGGATGTAAGTGTGATCCTGATGAAGCAAAAGATGTCCCAGACAGGATAAACAACCAAATGTTTTATGAGTCTGAGAAAGGAAGAGGCCCCTCAGTAGATGAAGACCATTAGATGCCAAGCTCTGCAGTGAATGGTAGGAGAAATTATATTTTTCTTTCTTAGTGGTATATAAAATGATGGTGTATATTTCAGTGGTGAGATTTTTACCTTCTAACCATTTTTCTGTGTGTGCCATGGTATGAACCACATTGAGAAACATGGTTTTATGCTCCTTGATTTTTGTTTTTCCCTTAGTCAAACTTTCCAGTAAAGAAATAATTTCTGTTCAACTTAAAAACTTGAAAATTATTGGAATGGAAGTGTTAATTGTACTAAAAAAGAGCAAACTTGGGATGAACTTATCCTTAGTTGTTTATTAACTTCCATCAAATTTCAGTTTAGCTTTACATGCTAAAGATGGAATTGAACTTGGGTCCTTGAAGCAGATCAAGCTCAGGCAATTTACAATAGCAATGGGCCCTGGGGCCAGCATTGTTATTCCTATTGGGAGCAGTGAGAGCACTGAGAGGGTGAGAGGCAACAGGTTTTTTTTGTATTATCTGAGATATTTATATTATAAACTCATACTCACTGCATATGATTAAAAAAAGATACAACCTGTCTTATTTTTGGAGATGTAATAAGAGGTTGGGTTCCAACATCATTGGCCTCTTCACCAAAACAATGTACATCATTCTGAAAATATAACTTTAAGATATGAATTGGAAAATCAAATAATTATATGTAGAAAGGGCCTTGAGGTCATTTAATTCAATTCTTTCATTTTCCAAATGAGTAATCTAAAGTCCAGGTGAAACGGCCACCTGGGACCTCACAGCCGGTTCATGGCAGTAACCAGGACTTCTGGCCCTGATGGGTGTCCTGCCACCACCATACAGATGGGTCTCATAGGTAAATATGCACATAAACAAATGGAGAACTTTTTGTGTATTTTAGTTATGTATAAAATTTTATTAGAGTCAGTTCTCTTTGTTCAGTTAGCATCAGTGAACATTTATTGAGATTTTGTTACTGGTTAGGGACTTAAACCTGGGCTTAAAAGAAGACTCTTCTATCTCAGAAGTTTCGCATTATAAGTGATTGTAACCTTGGTGATTTTCACCCTCCACCTTTAATTTTGTTTCTATTTTCCCATTGAAAAATGTAAACCTCAAAAAACGCTACAATCTTCTTAGATTAACAATGCATCAACATGACTCCAACCAAGATGCTAGCGATGGGGAGAGGAGGTAGCACAAGTCACTTCCTCTCTTCCCTGCTTCACTTCCTCCAATGGAATTGACAATATATTTTACAGAAGCCTATTAACCCGATAAATACATTCTGGACCGAATGACCCATCCTACTGATTTGGGGATATGACATTTAAGGGCTTATGAACAACAGCAGAGGGGGCTTGTCAATATATCTTAGCATACAGCAAAATGAGGTTGACCCTGAATTTTTTTATTTTATGTTTTGCTGCAGGTGAGGCTTTAAAATCTAAGTTGAAAGGAATTTATTTATAGTGTAAGGGTGTGTGTTTGTACACTTGTGTCATGATATAACACGTGCACATACACACACAGACATATAAACCTATGAATTTAACATGACATAGATTTTTATTCCCTCATAAGGATCTTAAAGAAGATCTGAAAGGAAGACCATTTTCTGTGATCTTCACAAAAGTCTGAGCTAGGCATCTCTCTTCTCTATATAGAACCTTACATTTCCTTGGATAGTTGTTTTAAAAATGAACTTCATCTTGGTTGTGTAGCTTATCGAGAGCAAAGGTCAAGTATTTTTTCAAATCAGAAAATGAAAGTGCAAAAAACTTAAAAAGAAAATAAACCAAGACGATAGAAAGGAAAAAGAAGAAACTTTCCCAGAATTAATTAGAGGGGGTGTGATATCATAACCTAAGTGCCTTTAAAACCACGTCTGAAAGCCTGGTGGTGCCTGGATGGTGGCACATGATGAATATGGCATGAAACTTATGGCCCAAATCACTATCAAAAGAAACAGTATACATATTATACATCTTCCTCCTGACAATCTGCAGAGAAAGGTTATTAGAGTGAATAATCAGTTCTGAAAAAATGACTATATGCAAACTTTTATTCAAAATAGAAACACCTTTGGTTAATGTCTCCCACCCACCCACCCTGGGGGTGGAAGTGGTCCATGGGGAAAAAAGGGGACATCTGTAATATTTTAAACAATAAAATAAAATAGTTGTCAAGAAAAAAAAAATAGAAATACCTTATTTTTTACTCTACCTGTGACTATTTTATAACATGAGGAGCTTTTGCTAATATTTTTCTTTAAAATGTTTCTTATTGTTTAAAAAATCTTTAATAATTTAAAGCATATGGGAAGCAGTGCTGAGCCATGGAGTGAGCCTGGGAGTAGAGGTGAGGTGTGATGTCCAGTCCCTAACAGGAATTTATAGGAGGTAATTTACAGAACCATTGCCCAAGGTGGGTGGTCCTGGCTCTGTGTGTCCCAAACTGTGAGGGGGCTGGCTAAGCTAGTTGCTATTATTACTTCTAAGCTTTAACATTCTGCGTTTCATTTGCTTATCTTGTATCATAAGACCTCTGGAAGCTTTAGCATGAATGAGGTTGGAAATAGCCACTAGATCATAAGAATGAGTTTTAGTTAAAGCAATGTGAAATTTCTTTCCTTTGAATTTTTTTTTTTCTGGCCTCAATTACCAGCACATGCACTTGCTAAGAAAATCAAATTTGTCAACTCTTATTTCCAATCGTTAGCTGGGCATCATATTTTCAAAATGCCACTTGTAATCATACCCTCCCGATATGGCGATGGATCAAAGCTGGATGTCTGCCTTGGTTTTCTTCTCTTAGCCCTCACGTCTTAGTCATTTAAAGAACAATGCTTTTGAGTAACACAGTTAGTATTTCCTTCTCATTTTTTTTTCTTACAAAATTCGGTTTCCTGGGTAGCTTCTAGGGGGGAAATTCAATCATGAGATGTACTATAGAGGAGGGCACCACCTTACTTTTAATATTAGCCCCTTTTAATCTAGGTAAGGTCGTCGAACTTTTCTGATTTTTGCCTGGGGAGAACTTTCCCCTTATTTTTAACATATCCTTTTGTCTGGTGGGCCAGTAATTGACTTTGTCCCTTTTTTCATTTATTTCCCTGTCTCCTGGTTGTAGCATCTTCTCCCCAGAGTCTCAGGTTAGAAGTTTTCCCTTTTGTGAAACCGTGACAGGTGCCTAATTGAATGATGAATGTCCCTTTATTACTCTGTAATTGAACTGCCAGCTTTTTGATTGGTTTGTAGAGATGCTCCCCCCTTCATCAAGCACTGCAGGGGGCTCCGTAGTTGGCAGTCTGGTCCTACACTCCATCTGTCTAATCCCATCTAGCCCCCACTTGCTTTTTGGGGGGTGGTGATAGAAGTAGGGAGTGAGGGGGAGGGGAGTCATAATAAATTATGCTAATTTTATGTGGCTCTGACAATGAGAAGATCATATTGTTCCGTGCATCTTGGGGGTAAATGCTTCAAGACATTTTGTCGTCATGGGTGCCTAGTCTGACAGGCCCAGGATGAAGATTAATGGGCCTCACCTGAGTGACAGAACAGGGGATTGTGGGGAAGAGAGGGTCATTCATCATACTCTGACAGGTGTCATTCAATCCGACAGCAGCTCCACCGTCACCCGGCTAGCAGTTCCATTTTTCTGCCAGTTAAGCAAGGAGTTTAATAACATCCCCAGAATTAAAACTCATTCTTTGTAGCAGGTCTGACAGCTGAAAATAAGAAAATCAATTCTTCACATGTTATAGCACAGTTACCTGACTGGGGCTTTGACTCTAATTTAGTCTTTGGGCTAAATTTCAAGCAAAGAGCTTTTTGTAAGACATCATCTATTAAAATTTATCCACAGTGCTAACTTGGTGGTGGTGGTCTGTTGGGCGCGCTGAAGATTCAGGCTTTCATGCCTCGTGTCCTTTCACTCACCGCTGCTGAGACACCTCCAGGGGAGCTGGGTCTCTCCTGCTTCATCCTCATTAGCAATGTTTACAGCTTCTCTCTTCATTAATATTGATCTTCTCCCCAACTACTGGCAACAACAAGACACACTAATTTGAAACATTTGGTATCATTGAACTGTTTGGATTTCAGGTTTCAGAGATCTTGGAAAGCAGATAAGGTGGTTCAAAGTTAAGAAGGGGAATTCAACTTTGGTGCTATGGGGTTGACCTGACGAATGATGACCCTCTTGGTTGGCGAGTATGGGGGAATGCAAAACACGGCCCCGGATTCCTTTGGTCTCTCTTCTCACCTGGAGGAGACGTCTATTACTTCATATCCGTGAATCTGGGCTGCCCTAGCCTGTCACTGGTTTTAACCAATAGAATGTATGATGCTGTGTAACTATAAATGGGGCTCAAGATACCTGGATCTTCTATTTTCACTTCTTGTGGAAACTAGCCACCGGGTAAGATGTGGGTTCACCGTGCTGTGAGAAAGCCCAAGCTAGCTATGTGGAGAAAGAAAGGCTACACAGAAGGGCACTGAGGTACCAGACATTTGAGGGAAGCATTTTTGAAACTTCCAGCCTGTCTCAGCTGCTGAGATGCAGCCTCATGGAAGCCACCTTGGACGTTCCACCCTCCAGCTGATGCTCTATAGAATGACCCTACTGAGCACTGCTCACATTTATGGCTGAAATAATTGTGAACAAATAAAATGGTTGTGGTAAAGCCATTAAATTTGAGAGTAGTTTGCTATACAGCAAACAGTAGAGGTGAGATAATGGGGGAACCAAGTGAGGGGCTTAGGGACACAGCTGTTTCCTGTAACACAGATGTAGAAATGTTTTAGCTTTTCAGGCAACATCATTCCCCTCAAAAGCTCCCTGGTCTGAGCACCTTTGCCTTCTCATATTGTACACTACCCCTACAATCCTCTTCTCTCATATACGATAAAACAGTTTCTCAAAAGTACATTTTCTTGGGTTGAGAGAAGGTGTGCCATTGGCTGACTAGAACTTGTCACATTTATTTTTATACGTCTTGGTTCCATCGTTTTCATTTTATGCATCTAGAGTCAAAGAAGGCATCTTTGAAAAATAAATTCTGAAACTGGGATATTTAAGCCACGGCTCAATACTAAGCTTGATTAAATGGTTGTGAGTTGTGTACATTGATCAAATTAGCCAGGTTACTGACCAACTTCAGAAAATGCTATATAGATAAAAATATATACAGATAATTATTTTCTTATGAATAATCTAATTTTATTCTCAACAGTGATCGAATTAGCTAAAGACTTTGGTCTAATAATCTACTGAGGCATCAAAACAGAAAATTCTCATATCTCTGTTGTTTTTAAGGAGAAAGACATTGTAACTGCAACCTTTTAGATTTCTGAGTAATCATCTTGGAAAGAACTGGGACAAAAATGTGATGTGAGGGATAGTTATTTGTTTGAAGAGAAATATTTATAAAGGCACATGCTTCAGTAATAACTGTTCTGGATTTTCCAAATCTACAAATCATGGACATTTGTTACAGCAGAAGAACATCTAAAGCTTAGGAAGAAGAGAATTTATGGGGCAGTAGCATCTTGAGAAAGGCCTTGAGCCCGTGCTTAATTCCAGGGGGGAAAAAACCAAAGTAAAAGTCATCATGCTGACTTTTTATTATAATAATTTATACAACAGAACTTTTCCTTTTCTTAAGATCATCCTTCAAAAGAAACAACTGAAAGTCAGAACTGGGCTCATGATACAGGGTTTTTGAAACCAGCAAGAATGACTTGCCTAAAGAGTCTTAAAAAGTGGCTACTGGGGCTGAAAATTTGCTGTGACCTTGAGTGGATTGCCTGCACGGGTCTTACCTTCTTAAGAATTCCTGCTGTCTTTAATTTCAAATTGCCCTGCAAACTCACATTTCTGTTCATGGTCAATGCCTCTTAATTCTTATACACTTGCATCCTAGCCCAGGGATTTGGGGGCATCTTCTTAGCTATTGCCATGCTTCCCCCTCCCCCTCCCCCCCCCCCCCCCGGTTACAATCATGCTACTTCATTTCAGCACTGATAACATAAAGGGATACCTACTCTGGTACCTCACCCTTAGTACAAATAGTGAATTCTCTAAGGTTTATGATGAAAAACCAAGAACTAGAAAAACAAACTTTTGGTACCTAGAGTAATCAGTTTATTTTAGAGTGTTTGGGGTGATGCTCCAATACAAAATATACTGTATTAATTAATAGCTCATAAGTTAACTGAGAGCCTGGCACATAGCAAATGCGCAAGAAATCTTTGTAAATAAATATTAACAAACCAGTTCATAACTACTAGCTGCTAACTGCCTATGGCAACCTGGAGTTTAACATCATATGGAAAAGACACATTTGCTAACTTTTAAATACAAAGTTGAGACTGGCAAGGCAGTTTTGTATATGAACCATAGCTGAGAGGTAGAAAGATTAGCTGATTCTAATCCACTGCTCTGAATCTATAAGTTTCTTTGATTGCAACCAAGTACCAAATGGGTTTTTGGAAGTAGAACTTTGGATTGAGAGTCAGAAGACTTGAATTCTGATCATTTAGACTCTTTCACTTAGGAGGTAACTCTGGGCAGGGCACTTTACATCTCTAAGCACCAATTTTCTTACTTATAAAGTTGAATGAATCTCTAGTCCTCTTGCCTAACATTGGTTTAATGAGGATCAACTTACATATATTGAAGCAGTTAGCAAATCTTGTTAACCCTATGTCCACCACCCTCACCATCCAGCTGTCCTAAACCACTTAAAACTTATTTAAATATTTTTATATTGTGGCTATAACTCCAAACATTATATTTTTAAAAAACCATTTAAGGTAGTCCTTTGGGAGCTTCTGAAATGTATAAATACTTATATCAAACTTTATTTATTCTCTCATCCTGATGAACCTTCTGCATAAACACCTACTCCATGGCACCTTCCAATATGGCTCAAATGTTTCTCAACAACAGAAAACAAAAATGTATCCTTGGGATTTGTAAATGACATAGCTCAATGTTTGTAGGAGCAGGTCTGTACTGGGGAAGTGGTCATTTCTTGGGAACAGAAGATGAAGGACAGGAAGGGAACTGAGGAAGAAGGAAAACACGGAAGAAGGAAAGAGAACCTCATCTTCCAAGGTCAAGGTTGCATGACATCTGACAACCTTTGAACAAGACTCAAAACCTGGGGATGATACATGTGAATGCTGAGACCACAAGTGCTCTGAGAGCCTCCTTTTTTGCTGGGTGGGAGAGGATAATTTACTACCAACCATGAAGATTAATCAGGCCAACAGCACTGGCGTGACAGGTCCTACTTTGTAGTATGACATGCAGCTCCCTGTCAGGGAAGCTCCAGTCGGAGGAGCAGCATTCCAGTGGGTGGGTCTGATGTCAGGGAGGTGGATTCCATCCGACTTACAGCTGCACCAAAGGCTGACTTTGGCAGCAATTCCTGGGCTATAATTTTATAAACAGTCTTTTCTTTCCAGACTTCCAGTGTGAATTTAGACCTCAGCACAGATTCCATCTCACATCCTTATTTTGTGTCATCACATTCTAATCCGATGACAAACAGTTGGTCTGAGATTTCAGTATATTACTATATTAGTGCAATTTATGTCCTGTGTGGAAGTTGATGATGTGTAAAAACTATATTGTGGACTCGCCTGGATTCTAATCCAGCACCTAAAGGGATAGTGTTGCTTTTGTGGATCACAATGGCGCTTTATTATGAAATCCAATGGTTAGTTTGTGGTGATGGCTTGCCAGTAGACATTGGCAGCGACATTAAATACATGTTCCCCAAAGTGGGCCAAAGCTCTGTAATTTACCTTTGAACGAGCATCACTATAATTTAGCATCTAATTGTACCATTTCTGCTTGATATTGTTTATAGAAATATTTAAAAATGTATGCCCTATCTTAAACAAACATGATACATAGAATGGAGTGGATCCAGCTGAGAAAGGGAGAAGATACCCACGTCACTAATAAGGCTGCCAGTGCCTCTCAAAGTAGACTGTGGCTTGAGTGTCCCCACTTGGTAAGAGATGTGCTGCTGGATGGGAAACCAGTTAGCTAGGTGTGTTCCCCTTCTGCATCTCCTTAAGCTTTTTGTGTTTTGTTGTTTTTTTAGAGAAATTTCTACAACTTGAAAACTGTGAGGTCTCCTAACACATCCCAGAAGTAGACCTGAAATAGATGAGCTCAAGAAGATTAGAAAGTAAATCAATTTCCATTTTCACAAGTCTGAGTCTGCTCATTTTCTGAGAGGACAAATCATGCAGAAAGTGGTGCCAAATTACTCATGATTAAATACAATTTCCCAGACGAGATAACTGAGTTTGCAGAGTGAGGACTTAAAGTCTCACTCCTTTCTTCCTGGCTTGGTTTGTTGATGGCAAGAAGATGCCCTTCCCTGGGCAGCTGCTGGATTTCTCTGCAGTGCTCCCTGGGGTTTGTTGTGTTTCCTTGTGGCTGGCCTTTATATCCTTGCTGAGATAAAAGAGATCAAGCTAGGTCATGTCATATTACATGAAGTAGATTCTCGACAAACTCAACTATTTGCATGGTAGTTTCTGGTTTATAACTTCTCATTATTTTTTGTTAGAGCAACAGATATTTTTCAAGCCACATTCCTTTTGGGGTGTGTGAGTATATAGGGTCAGAGAGGGACTACTTGCAAACTTTGTTGGACAGTAATACTTTTAAAAGAAAAAAGAGTGGATGATTAGGACTTAAATCAGTAGACATAACTCAGTTTTCTCTTTAATAGGCAGATGTTGACTTATTGGGCTATTTCTTTTATTTAGGATATGAAGTCAGTGGAATATCATCAGAAGAGATATGTGATAATAGCGCCTTTTCTATAAGTGTATATCAGTTTTCCTATCAGATATAGTTTGCCTTCATGAAGACTTTTTATGAAAAGATCTTCCTCCACTAGAAGGAAGTTGGCTTGGAAAGCTCCCAGCCAGCACTGTCCAAGAGATATATAACACAAGCCATACAGATAATTTTAAATTTTCTAATAGCTGCTTTTAAAAAAAGTAAGGAGAGTGAAAATAATTTTAATAAGACATTTTCTTTAATCCAATATATCCCAAATATTATTTCAACATGTAATCATACAGAAAAACTACTAATGAGATATTTTACATTCATTTTTTTCATACTATATCTTAGAACTCTAATGTATACAATACATCTCAACTTGGATTAGCTACCTTTCAAGTACTCAATAGCTGCATGTGGCTAGTGGCTACCATATTAGATAACATAGGCCTAGACTGAACATCATTACCTCAATTGGCTTCAAAGTCTCTAATATTTTGGAGTATTCAGGAACAATCGAGCCTATAAGTGCTTCATATTTTATTTGAATACTTTTTGTTTGTCAAGGCACAAAATAAGTGTGTATTAAGCAGGATTTCTACTTAGTCACCTTTTTAAATGACAAAGATGCCAGTTAGCCATAGTGAAACCATAAATATTAGATTATTATTTCTCTTTTAATGATATGACAGAAATGTGCACCAAAGAAAAAAATTACAATTGCAAAACACACTTTTGATTAGTTCAGTCAAAATAATGTTTTTTAACCAAAGTCATATAATAAATAAACCTCAGATCAAAATGTAGTCCATGACTTAAAAAAAACCTCTAGAGGCAGGAAAGCACGGAGATGCTGGTGAGGACCTGAGGTGCATGGAGCTGCGTGCTCATCAGAGCTGCAGCTGAGATCTGAGGTGAGCCTGCCCCACTCAGGGACAGTTATACCTCACATGAAGTCCACCGTATCCTGACTCCCCAAAAAGATTTAAGATAAATATCTACAGTCCACTCTGCTGCAGCTGGTCCCAGGCTCATGAACCATATTCATCACTTCCCTCCTTTCCTGCTTATTCTAGGTTTCCCATACTCTCAGCCAAGTGGACAACTGGCCCCAATCAAGGTCCAGCCCTTGGTTGCCTTACCTTTGTCAAGTGATGGTTCTTCCAGTCATGACAGTCCCAGGAGGTGCTCTGTGAGCTCCACACACACTCCTCGCTGCCCGCATTCGGGAGCAGCTCCCCAGCTCCTGTGACGAATGCAGTCACCTAAACCTGCCATTATGGTATTCCCTTTCGATGACGCATGATCGGCAGGAATATTAGCTTCAGGTTACAGAACTCCTTCCTCTGTCCCCACATGAAAGCATTCCTCATCCCACCTCAGCCCCTGCTGGGACCCAGAATCTCTAATTCAACCAGAGTCTCAAGGGATGGGGTGGGATACACAAAATCAGTAGGTGGGCCACCGGGAGACCATGAGCCTGTGTGTTCTAGCTACTGAAGGCCGAGCACCATCCATTAGGTACAGGGTTGGTTTGTTTTCTCATATACTATATCTTGAGGCATCGCACCCTGAGCCTGCAGATGGTGAACGCTGAGTTGGCACCTTAGTGGAAATGTAACAGGCGTTCCAGTGTTCTGTCAGGTTAGCTGCTTCCAGCTGATGCCCTATAGCAGCTCCAGTGGATCCCAAGCTCCTATGCTCATGTGCTCTTGCTGCATCTCCTGTACTGAATAATGGCAAACGTTGATCAAATTATTCACCCAATAAATGCAAAATCATTATTTTGGTTAGTGAATGAAGATGTACGCTGCCTTGAGAGGTTGTAATATGAGACTTTGACATTGTTAGGGTGATCAGGAAGGCTTCCCTGAGGAGGTGATAGTGAGTCATTTAGGGGATGTTTAGAAGTTAACTAGGTGAAGAGGAGTTGGAACTATGGTCCAGGCAGAAGAAAAAGCAGATGGGGTTTTCAATTCCCAGCTCTGCTCCTTGCCTCAGGAGTCTTACACCTCTTCAGGGACCCCAATTTCTAACCTCAGTCTGTTAATGGAGATGATGTTAATTCTTTCCTCATAGGGATGTTGTGAAGATGAAATGAAATAATGCCCATTTAGCACAAGACCTGGCACATGGTAAGCCTAGAAAAATGTTGGCCAAAGCTGTTATGATAGATTCATCTGCATTCATGAGATTGTATGTTTTATTTTATTATTATTTTTTAAAACATATCTTTATTGATTTCAGAGAGAGGAAAGGAGAGGGAGAGAGAGATAGAAACATCAATGATGAGTCATTGATCGGCTGCCTAGCCCGCAACCCTGGCATGTGCCCTGACTGGGAAACGAAACCCGATCTCCTAGATCCTAGGTCGATCCTCAACCACTGAGCCACGCCAGGCCGGGCAGATTGTATGTTTTAAATAGCTCTGTTTGCTTAGAGGTTTTACCTATGAAACTTCCTAGTAGAGGGATCATTTACTTGCATAGATTTCTCAAATTATTCTCCATATTTATTATTGCAATTCAGCAGATAAATATAAAGCTAAGTATCTCTTAGAATAGAATCTTCATTTTGCTCCAATCCATTTCATCTTTTGATTCAGGGAAAAATATATTATACTTCTTTATCCTTTGAAATTAATCAAAAGTGCACTTGTTCAATTTATTCAAACCGAGTGGTTCTCAGTAGCATTATCTCAACTGGGAGATATAAAATCAGTGTAACTTTCCCTCCTTCCACTTTATTTGATACGCCTAAACTTCACAACTCAGGGGAGCCATGTTCCTGCCAGGTGGGCAGAACGACCACTGTTTTAGCTCCTGGCAAATACAGACATCTCTTTCAGGAAGAATAAAGATCGGGTAAAATAAATCACTTCCCACAATGGCATTTACAGGCCCTGTTAGCTTTTCTGAAAGGTAGTCCATTTTGGGTTCAGACTAAAGGGAACATGTTTTATTAGAGAAAGAGCAGATTAGGGAGCTGGAATACCAGTTCTAATCCTACTAGCTGTGTGGCTTTGTGTAAGTCATTTCATCTACTCACATTTTTTTATGCTATGAAATTCAGATAAAATAATCGCCTATCTATTGTGAATATTGATGGAGTTTTTATTTCTGTTTTGAGAGTAGTATGTATATCACCCACTCCTTTCCCTGAAGGACAAGTTTTCTCAGGTGTTCTAAGATTCACATATGATTATACATCAAAGGGGTGCAGAACTGGTAGTGTCAGCAATCATGAGGCCTATTTATCTCATACCTGCTATAAAGCCAATGGTGAGATATTTACACACACACACACACACACACACACACACACACACACACACACACAGAGTCCTATATTTCCATAATCTAATCAAACTATATGGGAGAGAAAAATATAAACAGTTTATCAAAGGACAAATATCTTTCCAACATACCAAATTCTTCGTTTACTAAAATGAAGCAAACTTTTCTCTTGGCGCAGACTACAAATAATCTTTTTCAGAGTGACTTTGCCGAGCACCGGGAATCTCACTTTTTGTGTTTTGGGGGAAAGTTCTTCCATAATACAGTAACATTTTCACCCTTTTTTACTTCTTGCAGCAGAGTTCACATTTTCATTTCACTTCGCGATTCCGAGAAGCAATTATCCTACTATTCGGGGGAGCAGCTCGTCAGTCACTTATCTCAGGGGCTCCCTCTCCCCTGGGAGATGTGCCTGTGATTTTCAGAAGCCCGGTCTCCGAGCTGCCTTCTCTTGGCCGGGGGTGTAAATCAAGAAGCCAGTTCAATTTGGAATTCAGTTCTTATCTTTAGTTGCTGTAAGAAACAGACTGGATTATTTATAACTATGGGTGTTCGGTTTTCATCACCACAGACGGCCGGGCGTTTGAGAGCAGTCACCTTTAAGATATCCAGAATACAAGCTGTTGATCCTCCGTGGATTGTAAATTTCTCGAGCTGGGCTCCTTGGTTCTTGTCGGCGCGGCAAGTTTTATCATCACCAGGACATTGCTCCTATGAAATGTCGGGAAGCTGGGAGCGTCCTTCCTGCTAGGAAGTCTTGCCTTGACTTTCATACCAATAAAGTTGTTCTTAGACTGGAGTTCATCCTAATAAGCATCTTGAGAATTGCACCTGAACGAAGAAATATTTCCCCCTGCGTCTGCCCTAAGCCTCAGAATCTCAAGCAGCCTGCATGCTTTGAATCTAAGACAAGGCTTATGGCCTAACAGCTTTTTTATCACCTTCCATCAAGCAGAAAAGCCTCCAGGTGGATTAGGCTGAGTGTGTAAGAAGCTTACAAGGTAGCAGATGTCAAGCCTCAGTAAAGGTCATTCTATTAGGGCTATTCTCTTTCTGGGCACAGATTTCCTCCCGGACTAGTGCAGACCTGGGAAGGAGGACTTGGTATTCTGCCTCAGACCTTTGGAATGCTTAAGGGGAAGGGTTATGCGTGACAGATGTGCACACAGTTTAAGAATCTGAGCTTCAAAGGGGCAGCATGTAAAAGGACAATGGAATACAAATGGGAAAATGTTACTTGAGAAACCTTTCCAAGTAAGAGACACCAGGGATTACTGGAATGGGATGGTGCTGTGGTTTCTGGACAAAGCATCTTTCTCTTACATGGAAAGACACATTTCTTCATCAGAAAAAGCGAGTTAGAAGCCCACATATGGTTCCACGCGGAGAAGAATAATTGAGGAAGCTCCCCACCATCTAGCCAGGATTAAAGCATAAAGCTCTTACCTAGTTGAATGTGGCACAATAAGTTGTTGATGGGATGCAAAGCAAATGTGTTAGAGCAGGGGGGATCCGCTTTAGAGAACTCCTCCTAAGAGCCAAGCTCTACGCCGCAGTGGTAAGCTGCACAGTAGTAGGATTGTCCTAGGGGTACGAAAACTCCATGTAGAATTTTGGCTTAATGCTCTGGCTCAGTTGAGTTGAGTGACTTTGGTAAAGTCGTGGCTGTGGATGGTCGTCACTCACTGGTGGGCTGCTGGAGTAATGTGATTAACCCTGTCACTTACCAGTCCAAAGGACTCTCCTGTCACAAGTACAAGTGCCAGGGTTGTACTGATGGATGGGGTGAAACAGGGTGCATGTCTCAAGTTGTTTTAGTCAATCAGTGTCCAGTTGCATGGCACTCCTTTCTCCTGGTCTCACCTCTTTCAAGAAGTCTGGTTTTCCATCAGACAACCCAGGTTAATGTCAAGTACAAATGGGTTCTCCATAAAAGCATTTGACTAATTCATTGCCTAGATCTTAACATTTGTGGCCAAATTTCCAGTCTTCCCCAATAGCTTCTTGTTGGAAAATGTCAAAAAAAGGGAGACATCAGAAGCTTCTGAGTCAAACTATTTCCTCCCACACACCTGAGTCATGGGTCAAGAGTTTTACCCATTTCCTTTTCAAGATTTTTCCTAGTCTCCCATCTAAAAGGAGTTCAGTGCCAGATGGGTGGGAAGTAAGGATGTGATTAGCAACTCATTTGTATTTTTTTAATGTTGGATAATCTGATTGCCAGGGGTTTCCATTTACCGTCTCTGACTAGAAATCTGGTATTTCTGAGGAAGTGGAGGTGGTAGGAGAGAATGTCTTTACATTGCAACACAAAACCTGTCGCAATCTGCTGAGTCCTTGGAGTGTCTTGCTTAAAAGGGTTCTTGTCACTGAGACTACTCACTGGAGCCAAGCCAGTTCCCTGGGGAAGGCTGGTGTCTGCTACTTGCCGGGCTGGCTGTCAGGTTGGTCCTGTGTGTTTGTAATTAACTACGATGTCTGGATGTTGATAGAGTGAGTCTGGCCAATGGTTCCCCTCCAAAAAGGGGTTTCCTGGCTGGCTCTCCTGTGTCAGAAATGCCAAAGTGGGAGTTGCCCAGAGACTCCAGAGATGCAGATTCGTTTGGCTGAGCTCCTGTTGTGAAGCCAAGTGCCGAGAAAGCAGATCAGAGACCAAACCTGAATTGTAATCAGTGGGCTTCTCCAACCACTTGGCTCCTCTGCTTTCCAATGGTATGTTTAATGTTTTAAAGCATATTTAGTAAACATGTCACTAACAATTGCCAGTTTTCAGTCTCTCACCACTCCTCCCTTAATGGTTTTCCCTTTCCTTCGGGTTAGCGCGGTAGGCTGGGTTTGCAGTGTGAGTGTACATGTGCATGTGTGTCTGTACGTGCGTGTGTGTGTGTATGTGTATGTGTGTTCATGTGTATGGAGGCTGTACAGATTGGGGGATTTGCTTTTACTAGCTCAGTAGCTTATTTACAGCACCCATTTCTTATGAACCAGGTAAATAATCTAAATTCCTCACTTTTCTCATTAAAATTGCCTCCTCTCTTGATAAAGTTGAGCTTAGGGTACACATCAATTACCACAATTTATTTTGAATTTAGACTCATGCAAGATGGACTCTTTTTTCCCCACACTTGAGTTCAAAGGAAGATATTCCTCTGTGGTTTAGTCACGTCACCATTAAGAAGTGAATGGTTTCCAAAGCCTTGTTATTCAAACGTCAGTCTGGGATGACGTTGGGATCCTTGGTTTTCCCAGCCTCTGCCTCCCTCTTTCTTATTTCTACTACTCCTCCCTACATATATCTCTTACTCCTGTCATTTTCTAGCTTCGTATAGATCCCTGAAAGTATCATGTTACTTTATGCCACATATTGTAATAGTTCTCTGTGGACACTGTAATAACACAAACAGCACAAACTTAGTGGCTTAAACAGTAGAAATTTATTCTCATATGGTTTGGGAGGCCAGAAGTCCGAAATCAAGGGTTAGCAGGTTTGTTCTCCTTCTGGAGGCTCTAGGGGGGGATCCCAGGCACTCCTAGGCCAATTTCTTGTGGCTGCCGGCATTTCTTGGCTTGCGGCCACATCATTCCAGCCTCTGCCTCTGTGGTCACATTGCTTTCTCCTCTTCAGTCAAATATCCCTCTGTCCATCTTTCACAAGGATATTTGTGCTTGGATTTAGCACCCACCCAGATAATGCAGAATAATCCTGAACTTACTCATGTGGGCAAAACACCTTTTTTCCATATAGAGTAACATTTACAGGTTCTTGAGATTGGATCTTTTTTGGGGGGCATTCTTATTAGTCTACCACACATAGGCCTGAGACCCTCTTCTACCCTTGTCACCTATTCAGTGCTTCTCAGACTCTCTCTGATGAAATATCTTTTTTTTAAAAAATTTTCAATTTCTTGCAGACTAATACTTTTTCAAAATGGTGTGCTTAGATTTTGCAGCAACACGAAATTGCTATAAAATTTTCCAAACTATACTCTTATCTTACATCAGATCAGTAATGAAACATTTGAAGACTGTCCCTAGTCTACAGACTTTGAGTAGCACTGATCTCAAAGACTCTTCTGCTCGTTGAAGTATCACCTTTCCCAGGAATCTCCTGGCTCACCATTTTGGGCTTGAGTTTAATAGCTCTGTGCTAGACTCCTGTAATTCCTCGGATACTTTATTCTGTTCCTTATCACCTCGCTCTTAGTTATGTGCCTTATACTCTAGCCTTAAGCTTCGTAAAGGTGAGAGCCAGGACATGGAGCCTGGCAAATTTATAAATAATCTGTGGTATGAGTGAGCGAGACACAGATGGAGTCTGGAAGTTGTATACAAGAAAAACAGAAGTATAACTTATTTTAGAAAATGTACGAAGATGATGAGGCTGAAGAAACTGAAGGGAGTCTAGGGTAGTGTGGTCAGTTGTCAAAATGGTCACAAATCTGTGTCCTTCCTCATGGGAAGAGAAATCTACTTCTTTACCCTTTAAATCTGGGCCGGCCTAGTGACTTGCTCTGCTTAGTACAACATGACAGAAATGATATGAGTTCTGAAGCAAGATTCAGAGGCTTCGCGGCTCCTGTTCCACCACATGAACATGGCCAGCTTAGCCTCCTGGAGGAGACGCCTTGCGGAGTGAGGTACCAGCCACCCATTTGAGCCCCTCAGGTATGTGCATGAGCCCTGTCAAGAACAGGTGAGCCTGGATCAAGCCAGAAGAATCACCTGGCTGAGCCTAACTGATAATACACAGAATTATGAACTAAATAAAATAGTAGTTGTTTTAAGCCACTAAGGATGGTGGTTTGTGACACAGCAAAAGCTAACTGATCCAGAGAGGAATTAAGAATGGGACATGAAAGTGAACAGTTGTCCAGGGAAGAACAGGGATGGGTTGAAACGGTGACAGGAGGGATGAGTTACAGATTACCAAGCACTTTTTCTTGGAACCCCAGGAACTTAGTACAGAGCCATTAAACTCAAGCTCTTTTCTAATGTCAGACATTAGAAAACTAACATAGCCAGCAAGGGGGTTTAACAGAGTTATAATTTGGTTCTTCGGCCACAGAACAGAAGGGCACTGACTGCGCCACAGGGAGCTTAATTAGAAACTGAGTCAACAGACAGCAGTTGGTGATTGTGCCCAACTGTATAAAAACTGACAATACACTGGACAGAAATTTGCAAACAATGTTAAAAAAGAGAGGAAAGCAGTTGAGAAATATGGCTTTTGACTTTGATTAACTGCAGTCTAACTTGTGCTTCTCCCTCTTGGTGGCTCACGTGGTCATTCTCTAGTTCCCCCCTTCCGCAAATATGAACCGCACCCCCACAGGCTGGGCATGGAGCTGGGTACTGGATGTTCCCTAGTGAGCAGAACAGGTACAGGCCTCACGGATCTCACAGTTTGTCAGGAAGGACAGCCCAAGAGGCAACTGTTAAGCCTTGAAGCTTACCTTTTTTTCTTTTTTCAGACACATCCAGCATACCTTTCTGCTTCTATGATGATGCCTGTCACTGTGTATAACCAGCCTCCATCAAGCCCTTGGCATCTGTATGTTTCAGCATGACACTTAGATTGCTCCATGACTAGTCTCAACTCAGCCGTTTGAAATCATGCATCACTAAGTTATTGATGTGGATCATGACTAAATCAGGGAGAGCGGAGTCAGAAGGTGTGAGAAAAGAAGTAACACATCAGGTAGAGGCTTTTATGGGCTTACGGGTGAGCCTGCTTGTGCCAGGCGATGGTGCACATTTTTTAACTTCTGCTATAAAACATTGGAGGCCTGGAGATCACAAATCAGATATATTGCATCCAACGTTAAAAACATCTCGTAATTTACCACAGTAAATCAATCAACGTGTTCCTAGAAATATTGGAACTGAAACGAGAGTTGAGCGAAAACAGAAAAATCTCTAGAGGTTTAGTTGGCTTAAAGGTATTTCTTGACATATTGAACACCAGCGGCTAGAACACTTTGAAAAATGTTCTTCCAAGTGATGGAAAAATGGTTTCCAGAAAGTTGTTTATTACTTGGTAGAAGGAACCCGTTTGTCAGATCACAGGACAGTCAACTCTCAAATACCTGGGGGCCAATGATTCCAACTCTATGCTTTATACAGTTCTCTGATCTGTGTCCATTTCACCACGCCCTAGAAAACTGCCATCCCATGGCTTGCCAAGGAAGACAGAAGACATCTATCTCAAATCAACTAAAAATTAACAGGATGTTAGCTTTTAAAAGCTTTAAATAACTTTTAAATAGCTTTGTGAGAGTGGCTTCATCTGTCTAACATAGTAGTCTCATATACATGTGGATTTTATTTATTCTGCTATCCTTGCCCATTTTTACAGTGATGGGAAACCAAGAGTAGGTGACCAGAATACAGTTTTTCATTTCTCTCATTATTTTTGCTTCTATCTTTTAATTTTTAGCTTAATCACTGCCTGCCCTCCCCTCCAAAAACAAAGAGTTTTCACTAGGTGAAGTAGAAAGACCATGGGACTGGTTGCCAAGAAATAAACTTCTACTCTTAGCTCAGGGATCATCTAACCTCTCGATTCTTGGTTTCCTCACCTAAAAAATATAGGATTCTAGTCCTTGTGGTGGGGAGGGGGGTGTTACACTAATCAACAGAGAAGGGCAGTAATTTATAGACCTTTAAAACACTGTGTAAATGTAATATTACATTGTAAGTTTGAAACTCTTGATTTGATGCTCTTTGGAAACTAGTCCTGAGCAGCTCTCAGCTCTGACCCAGGGGTGAGGTGAGGCTGTGGAGGGCTGGCTGGGGAAGGCTGGCTGGGGCCCTTTTGTTCCATGTTTGAAGGTGCATCCCCCCTCACAGCTGACGTCTTTCTTCTTGCTTTGGCATCAGGCCTCAGTAGCTCGCTTTTCCCAGGTTGGCAGTTGTCCACTCTCTGTCTCCTGAGAAACCCTGATTGGCCTAACTCCCTAATTCACAGACATGACATTAAACTTGGGAATTATCACAATGTTTCTTTCAAGTCACAACAGTCAGTGTGCATGCAGCACATTTCAGGATTTGAAATCTCAAGAATATCAAATGTCACTGCTGCATCAATTTCAAAATCTTGGGGCATTTTCCCTAATAAGAGGACACTGTTGAGAATGTGAGTTCTCCATGTCCTTCCAAATCATTCTCCTTTGATGAGGAAACCCCTATGCACACAAACCCATGTGTACACACTCTGGAAACAGGGAGTGCTCCATTATTAGAAAATAAAACTGATTATGTCAACTTAGTACATCAAATAAATAAATAAGTACATCATCTACTTCTTAATGGCTCTACATTAAACACACTTTACTTTTTTTTTTTTTTTTAAAGTGTATATTGATTTCAGAGAGAGGAAGGGAGAGAGAGAGAGAGAAGCATCAGTAATGAGATAGTTGTCATTGACAGGCAGCCCGGGCATGTGCCCTGACTGGGAATCGAACCTCAATCTCCTGGATCCTAGGTTGATGTTCAGCCACTGAGCCACGTCCGGCCTGGCACAATTTACTTTTTAAAGACATAGAGAATGTTGACACAGGGGCCAGAAGCACTCACCAGAGAGGCCATGCTGTGTAAGGGAGGGGCTGTGGGACCAAGGCCAGGAAACCTCTGCTGCAGGCTTGAGAATGGCCATGGTCAGCCACTTAACCCTCTGAACCTCAGTAAGTGAAGGGCTGAGCTCAGTTATATTTATGAGATTCCTTCAACCTTTACTATTCAACTTTGATACCTAGAGCAATTCTAGTGGACTACATTGTTAGGGGTTCTCCACATTGCTTAGGGTCTAGGATAACACTCCCCCTTTCTCTGTTCTTCCCTTCCTTCCTTCTGTAACAATAATTTCCTGAGTGTCTACGCTGTTGACATAGCACATTGCTAGGGATGGTAACACAGCAGTGGCAAGGTCCAGGTCCCTGCCCTCATGGAGCTGTATCAGTGAACCCAGAGAATAAATGATGAGTTCAGTAAAGTCTGTGGAGATGTTATGAGACTCTGCCAGGAAGGCTCTTACTGTCTTGGAAAGCTGAAGGTGAGAGAGTATCTTAGGAAAGGTAGGTCCCTGCCTGGTCATTTAGACAGGATTTAGCTTTTAATTTGTGTTGTTTAACACGAGAAGGTTTATCTTTAGAGGCTGGAGTCTGGAAGGCAAAAGGTAGAACATGCTTTAATGGGTACCTGTCACCCTACTCTTTGGTCTCACAGTCTCTTTCCTAATCTCTATTATGGGGGCAGATTGAGAGATCAGGTGTCCTTCTGACCGGGTCACATAGCAATAGGAGCCACATTTCCTGTTTGTTAGGGGAGGGCACTGAACGCTCCCCCCCTTTCCCCAACCACAGGGCTCTATGTGGTTACAGATGATGAACCAGAGAGACTACCTGTATTTTATTTTTATACAGCTTCAGAGCATGAAAAATTCCTCATGAAAAGAGCCTTTGTCTTTTTTGTTGATATTCTAAAGAGGGTAAAGATAAGATGGTTTTAGACATGATTTGAAGAAATCTCCTGAAACAATTGATCTGAAACTTGTGATAATCTTTTGCCAAATGAAACTGGCCGAAATTCTTTGATTCAGATGCCATCCAGCTCCTCCAGGAGTCATGACAGCTCTGCTTACCCTCCTGAGAGAAATCACACAAAGGCTCGTCATAAGTATCCAATGGAGGTTCATGTCCCTCAATTCATAATTCAGCGGCACGTGCTTGTGAAGCAAGACCTTCTGTCAGCATTAACCGAGTTAGCAGGTGTAGACGGCTTAGCACAGTACTTGGCACATAATGAACACGCAGCAAATTGCAGGAATCGATAGGTATGTAAGTTGTACATACATTCCTGTGCCATTTGATGTCACAAAAAATGCTTAACTGATTTATTATGCTGGAAGTAAACATAGTTAGGCTTTATTTTATTTGTTTGATTTTTTTAAAGTATAAACTACATATTTATTTAATTTTTCTGATACTAGTCAGGTGTACCTCAAAATACCACTGTTCCCACCACTTGTTGTTATGGGGCCAGAAATTCATCGCTGGGCTTTCAGTTGTTAGAGGACTGACATTTTCCAGTTTTCAGAATTCTTTTGGGTATTCTTTGGAAGAGAGAAAACTTTAGCTTCTTTAAACCAACACCTAATAAGACAGTTGGGAAGAGCAAACTAAATCATTCCTGAAATCAGCCTGCGAATACAATTGTGATCCAAGAGGGCGTATGGAAATTGTTATCTATTGAGAGGCTGCCATGTGTTAGAACACTATTAGGCTTTCTCACCTGATATTTCATTTAAGTCATATCTCACCCCTGCCAGTAAATGTGGTTATGGCCATTATAATAAATGAGGATATTGTGGCTCAGAGGACTTAAGTCCTAATCTTTAGTGTTTCTATGGTTAGGTGCTAGAGTTTAGAATCAGGTTTGTCTAATTTGAGAGTCCAATCTCTTTCCCATACTGCCCAAGGTAGGGGGACAGGAGACAATAAGAAAGGGGTTAGGTCAGACTGGGGAGGCTCCTAAGGCAAACCTGGCATTTGCTTAGGACAAGTCTGGGGATGAAAACAGACAAATAGGAGAATATATTTATCTTAGTCTGCTTGGACTGCCATAACAAAACACTGTAGACTAGGTGGCTATTGTCTGTTTACAACAGACATTTATTTCCTCACAGTTCTGGAAGCTGGAAGTCTGAGTTCAGGATGTTTGTTTCTGGTGAGGCCTCTCTTCCTGGCTTGTAGGTGGCCACCATCTCTCTGTATGCACAGATGACCTGTGAGCAAGGGAGGGTAGAGATGGAAAGAGAAAGGGAGAGAGAACTCCTTGGTGTCTCTTCTTATAAAGACGCAAATCCTATTGGATGGTGACCCCACCTTTGTGACCTCATTTAACCTTTATTACCTCCTTATAGCCCTTGGTTTTAAATACAGTTACATTGGGAGTCAGGGATTTCAACATATGAATTTGGGGGGACTCATCACAGTCCATAGCAATACTTTTCTCTGAATTAATGCTTGTCTATGTCCACCTTATTTTTATATCACCAATGTTTAATATGGTCCCCATAATAAAACTCAATAACTTAGTCTGAATGAAATAATAAATGAACAAAAGCAATTGGAGGTCCTTTCTTTCTAAGAAGCCATAAAAAATGATGCTAAGGTATAATAGGATTATAAAAAGAACTTTTAGCAGGTTAATTTTCTTTAAAAATTTCATGAGATTTTCCATTAAATAACTTACTAGATATTTAGTTTTAATCTAGAGCAAGGTTTCTTGAGCAGGAACGCTATAGACATCATGGGCCAGATAATTCTTTATTGTGAGGGCTGTACAGCGCCTTGTAGGATGTTTAGCATCATACCTGGCCTCTACCCACTAGATGCCAGTAGTGGCCCTCTTCCCCAATCATGACAAAAATGGTCTCCAGACTTTGCTAAATGTCCCCAGGCAGGGATGGGGTGTGGCAAATTTATTTAAGAACCACTGATTCAGATTCCAGATTCTAGACCATAGGTATTATGGATCTTAGAAAGTCTTCCCAATTCCTGAATAGATAATCTGCTTCAACCTCATTGGGATGCATGATCCCTTCAGCCTTCCCTGGTTTCCAAGCTATAGACTCTTTATTGACTACACTTACCTCTTACCCTGGGCTGTGCCTCAGCTATACTCACACAGACTTCCTGCCCCACCCCCACCTCCCTTGACCATCTGTCCTTCTCTTGTTCTTCTCTCAAGCCCTCGTCTTAGGAAGTGTACACTTGTGCTTCTGAGCCCAGTTAGACAAAGGTCAATTGAGTAAGCAACTAATATGGCATCTTAGATGAACTTCTTCCTGGTTCTGTTAGAAAAGTATGTTCTCTAATCTCAGCAAAGCAGCAATCTGCAGCCTGCTTCTCAACTTTCCAATGAAGTTTCCCTCTCACATGCTATTGTCAGGTTAAAGCTCACACACAACTTTGCTTCAAATATCAAGACCCTGGTTTGAATGCTCCTAACATCTGTATCCTCTTTAGGGACCTCTTCTTTTTTTTTAATTTGCTCTGAAGGGAAGCCCATTCTCCCACCTAAGGCACTCTCGAGGTCTTCCTCATTACCTTCCTCACATTTTGGTCCCTGCTCCAAGTTTCCTTGCCCTCACATGCATCTTCAGTCTCTCCCATTCTATGTGCCTTTTCTTCTGTTCCTCAAAACTTAACTTAGTTTTCTCCACCTTAAATTAAAAAACAAAAACTCTTCTCCCTAATCCACTGGTTCTCAACCAGGAGAGATTTAACCCCTAGTGGACATTTGACAATGTCCAGAGATATTTTTGGTTCTTACAACTGAAAGGAAGGGTGCTGCTGGTAGCTAGTGGGTAGAGACCAAGGGTGCTGGAAGACATCCTAAAAAATCATGGAGCATTTCCCTTTCACCCTCAATAAAGACTTATCTTGCCCCAGATGTCAACAGTTGCTGAGGCTGAGAGATACCCTACAGTTCCCTCGAGATACTGCATCACTTCTGGTCTTTTACTTTTTAACTTCTCTGAGAGTCATGTCGCTCTGCTTGCTTATGGTTCAGTAACAGTCACTTATTCTTTAATTCACTGCAATCTAACTTCTTCCCATTAGTCACCAAATCATCAAATCTCATCACCCCATTCCTGCCATTATCTTCCCAAAACTCTGGAGTGAGTGATGTTACCATCCCAGCTGGTAGCTTGGGAAATGAGGGAAGAAGGCTCAAGGGCCCTGCATCCCACTGAGGCTGAAGCAGATTGGCTATTTGGAATTGAGAAGTCTTCTAAGATCCACAGTACCCTGTGGTCCAGAATCTAGAATTTAGACACGTGGTTCTCAAGTGAATTTTTCTACCCTCCGCCCCAGCCTGGGGACATTTGGTAAAGTCTGGAGACAACTTTTATTGCCATGATTGGGGTGAGGTTTGGGTGATGGGGGACACTACAGGCATCTAGTGGTTAGAGGGCAAGGATGCTGTTAAGCATCCTACAGTTTTCTTCCTTTCCACTCATCCTTTGGACTCCTCCCTTGGCTCTGCCTTGTCTTTGTTTCCCTCCTATACGAAAGATCTATTTCTATTAATTCTGCATTTTCCTCTTTCTACTCTTTTTTTTTTTTTCTTATATACCCTGATGGCTGTAAACTTATCAAGATAATTTTAATCATTCTAGACACCTGAAGTACCTTGGAGGATGCCTCTGTATATATTTGTTTGCTTTAATCAGTATTAAACTACATATACGTCTATGTGTTAAACAAAACAAATAAACAGCATTCGAACCTCATGAAAAATCCTTGAGCAAAATTTGGAGCTTTTCTATATCATGTGGCATATCTTATCTAACTTGTTCTGCGATGGCAAAACAGGCCTGCGGAAAGCTGTGAGGAGTGGGAACCAGAACTTAAGTTTAGCTGCTGACACTACTGCTAGGGAGCTGGGTGACCTCACTAAATCCTGCATCAAGCTTGGGCATATTTCCTTATCTGTAAAATAAAGGGCCCTGGAGCAGATGAGCATCAAGATTTGTTCCAACTTCAGATTTCTATGACCCTAAATAGGAAACTCATAAAGTTCAATCCCTGGTAAAACATCGTTTAATTCAGCATTTTTTTTAAGTAGAAAGACATTCTTAAGTTGACCTAATCAGTTAATAAGCACCTACATGTTTATGGGTCAAATACAGTGTTTAAACATGTATATATTTGTTTATTTACAAGATACGTTTATGTATATATGTATATATATGTGTGTGTACATATGTGAGTGTATGTCTGTGTCTTTTTAACTTTCAGTCATCTAAAACTTGGTAAAACCAGGCTTTATTCCTAGATGAAATGTTCCAGTGGAGTTGTAAGTGAGTTAAAAGAAGTTAATCACAAAAACATAAATCAGCATTAACAATTGTGTAATAGATAACGACGATGTAATAAGAGGAAATTTAAGAAACAATCAGAAATTATGGGTTTTTGCCCCCAACAAAGCACATGTTAAATTAACCAGTGAGCCTTGAAACCATACATACCTGATGATTCTTTTATGTTATCTTGTTTTAAAAAAAATGGTTCCAAAACACTAGATTTATTGCTGTGCAGAATCCCACACTATTGCAATGCTGTCTTCTATTCAGCCACTTCATATTGAAATTTCACACACAATAATTGGCTGACCTTCACAGCTATGGCAGAAACTAATTAAAGCTGTAAGGCTGTGCTAGCAATGCTTTTGTGTGAAATGTGAAGTTTGGTGATAATGAAATATGGGGTGCAGATGTTATTGTCCTAGATAGACTATGCCCTTGGTTCACACTAATGAAGAACAGCAATTACTAAAAAGTATTTTTTACCCATTAATTATTTTGTGTTGTGATAGTAAAAATAAAAACACAGTGGCATCTCTCTTACCAGCTTCTCCCCAACGTAATTTCGCGGAATTTACCAGCTGACTTCTGCATCCCTAGACATCCCATTTCCTTTTTCTTTTCCTACCAATCTTTAGACCCTTGGGAGCCCCCTGCAAGGACCTGGCTGGGTTCAGGAAGCAAAGGGTAAAGGGCAAGCTAAAAATGGTCACCCATAAAGATTTTTAGACAGCTGGAGGATTAAATAAATGAAGGTTTTTGGATATAACTTTACACGCCAAACAGAGATGTCAGTAAAAATATGGGGCCTTCCACACGGTTGGTGTGTGATAGACAAAGGTCACTGCTGCTGTTGAGGTGCAAGTGGAGAAATAAAGCAGGCTCGAGCTCTGGTTCTCGGTTGTTAGGAGGCTGCTTCTATTAATAGGTCAGTGCAACTTGCAGGACTTCCACTGGGTCAAATATAACAAATCACAGATTTGCAACAATTGAAGAAAAACACTAGACTGAAGAAAAGGCATATTGTATTAGTTAAGTCTTAACTTTTCATGGGCTAATGATCCAGTCTGCTTCTCTTTATCTCTCTCCTCATTGATGTTGGGCCACTCAGTTCTCATTAAAAAGTAGAGATGGGAGGGACATGAGTTCAACTCAAGTTTGTCCATTTTCCTACTTGGGCAAGGAGATTGAAATTATTTGCCAAAATTAAAATTTAACAATTACTTGTGTAATTTTCTTCATTGTGTAAGTCCCATATTATCCATATCTTCTTACGCTGACATCTTAAGGAATTATCTAGGAGCTGCTGGGTGTTAAAACACAGCAAGGCTGAGGGTTGGAAGTGGCAGGAGAAGCAGTAGGGGGTGGTGAGCATCCCTGGGTCATCTCAGCTCAGGTGGGGCAGGAGACATAGGCCGGCGCTTGGGAAGAAGACAATGAAAGGCCGTGGAAATACTCCTGTAGGGGGAGATGTGCTGTGGGGCTTGGAGGAGATGTCCTCACAACACACTGGGCTCCAGTTTCTTGATGGTTGCTCTACTTGTCAATATGTTTAGTCCTTAAGGAACAGAATATTCAGTGAGCTTATAACTGAACTTGAGGAGTAATAATATACCTAGTGATGGGCAAAATGAATGTTGAGACTATATGCCTCTTCATTTTTGGGAAAAGGTAAGCATTTTTATACTTGTTTGAAGGAAAGCTATATGTTGTTAAGCCGAAACAGAATAGTCTTGTTGCTGTAAAGAAGTTCGGTCTACCCTAAGGGGGCAAACTGTGCCAGTTATTAGACTATTGCTTCTCAGCTCCAAATCCACCCTTCATTGCCCTGGTTTTATGAATGAATCATTTCTCTCTTGCCAGCTTGTGCAATGTTAAAATTTTTAGTAGAGGGCACTACAGAGACACTAGAAGAGGCAAGGGCTTTTCTTCCTGTTCCCAGTATGTTCTCTGCTTGCTCCACAGTGTACGGTATTGAGGACCTCACAGGGCACCCACCAGTGGTGACAGCAAGTTTCATCATTAGCCCCTTGATTGGCTTCTCCCAGCATCCCACAGGGCAACTCTGCAGGGAGTTCCACATACGCCTCAAACCACGCAGTGGACCACGATCATGTGCCCTCCAGGGCGGCTGGGTCTCAGCGCTTGAAGGAGAAGGGACTTCATTGGGTTCTCTGCCTCAGCCCTAGAGGTAGTGGTTTCTCCCTGTATCTGTACTTTTGTAATCTTATCTCCTAGTAGGTATAAGTTACCTACTCCTAGTCGGAAACTCCCCCCTTTTTAGTTGATAATCCTTTTAATTAAACTTTCCTTATTCAAATTATGATGCAGTTTCTGTCTCCTGATTGGAACTTGACTGATTCAACGATCCTCTCATCTTCAGTTGGGTAATTTATAAAATAAATAAATGAATTCCTTTGTTATCATGACTGATTGAGCTAAATATTAAATGGGTGTTGAGCAAGGAGGTATTGGTAATACTAGACGTAGCAGAATATAGGAGATTATAATTGAAACAACTGTCAGTTTTCAGAAGAAATATCCATGAATTACAAAAGATTACAGTCCCATGCAATGTTCAGTATAAAGAATAAAGCAAGAATGTACCAAAATTCTTAACTTGACCCCGTACCAAATAAAATGGAAATGAGAAAAACTGAAAATACAGAAAACACAAAAAGGTGATGATGCAGGCGCACTGTCCCATGTCAAAATTGCAGACTATCCACTTAGGGAATCAAAGACCTCTAATGTTAAATCCTTTGGGCCAAACTGTGAAATAACTCCTTTGGAGTGGTCCCGGCGTACAGTGGAGATGGTCTCAATCTCAGGGCCTGGCCTCACTCCTGTCTCCATTCTTCCAGGTTGCATCTCCGATTCATTTATTTGAGGCCGACTCCAGAGCGTGGCTAAGTTGTAGAGAACACTGCCCTGTCTTTACAGCATAATCATCATTTCCTCAGCCAATGTACCATCGCACAATATGATCAATAACAGAGGGGATGCAGTTAAATAGAGCAGTAAAGAGACCTAGCTGGGCTCATTAATGAGAGGCCAGGCTGAGCAACGGGAGCCCGCCCTTCCCCAAGGAGAGGAATTGCCTCCCAAGATATCAAACCATGTTTCTCCTCAGGCGGCTTGGCACATGGACCTATCAGTACCAGGAGTGGAGTGTTGTGATGGTAGAGGTCGCCCATGGGAATGGCATCTGGGGACAGCGATTCAGGCACAAAAGGAGAGGGTAATAACTTGTTCAGCGAGAAATAAATGAGTTACGGTGCTCCTGGCCAGGTGTCTTGTCTGATACTAATATGCTAGGAGTGCCCTTTTGGCTTAGAAAAAATAATGTCAAACTTTGTTTCAAGCCAGAGCCCTGGGGACAGCTAAAACAGGGTTGCTGCGAAGAACTGCTTTTTAACCAGAGGCTGAGCAAAGCACTGCTAATAAAACATCAGATGGTCTTGACGGTGGTTTCTTTTAGACCAGGCTGGCTCCCAAGTGATGGGCCTTTGGCATCTGCCTGTTTAACTGTGAGGCCCCTTTGTGGTGGAATCTTATTTGCTGCCCCCATAAAGCAAATGTTGCTTTAAGTTGGAAATCAAGTATGACAGCAACTATGAATTCAGTTCATGTGAGTATCTCTAGCCCAAGGAGTGGGCTATTTGTTGGCTCATTCTCAGGATAATATATGGTCCATGTAGACTCACATGAAAATAATATACTCAGGTATATATCAAGGATCTGAATAATTCTGTTGTAGTAACACATATCATATCTTCATGTTGTTTAGGTTTCTTCAGTCATATTCATTGAAATGTGGGTCAAAGGTAACCTCTTTAATTATGCAATTGAGCCACAGTGTATTACTGTTTGTTAACACATGTGTTTTTGGAGATAGCTCAGGCCAAATATAGTTACCAAGCAAAAGCAAACAAAAAGTAGTCAAAATCTGATATATTGTATTTGTTTGATTGACAGTGATCATTTGTAAGCTATATCTATTCTCAAGAGTTTTCAAGGGGGGGGAAATAGGTAAAATTCCAAACATGAAATGTACACATTGTTTTAAGAAATGTCCCAATTTTAGAAATTTTATAATGTACAGAAACAAACAAAAAAACAAAAATACATCCCCCAAACAGATATCTCAAAGTTGAAGAAAATGCAAGCTATTCTTTCTGGGGTTCTTCCTATGCCTTGATATTATATCACACAGAAAGGTATTGGGGGATATAAGATGATGTTGCTCATGAAGTTCAAGAAATTCTTTAATAATTCAAAACCAATAATAAATTCAATTTTAAAAAGAAGAACAGCCCTGCCGGGCGTGGCTCAGTGGTTGAGCATTGACCTATGAACCAGGAGATCACGGTTCAATTCCTGGTCAGGGCACATGCCTGGGTTTCGGGCTGGATCCCCAGTTGGGGGCTTGCAAGAGGCAGCTGATCAATGACTCTCTCATCATTACTGTTTCTCTCTCTCTCTTTCTGTCTCCCTTCCTCTCTCTGAAATCAATAAAGATATATTTTTTTTAAAAAAGAAGAAGAAATGAACAACTAGAGGACTGTTTGAAATATACATGTCAAAAGGAGATCTTATCTTGACTTTATACATCTTCATGGAGGTGAAAACTTTTCGGGGAAAATTTGCAGGGTGTGTGGATGTGTTTAGTGAAGTCTGTGTATAAGGGATGGTGGCGGCTCTTAGAAAAAACTGAATGGTAAAAAGAGAGACCTCCAAGGCATAGAAGCTCTATCCAATGACACCAGAAAAGATAGCCTTGAGGACAGCCCACAAGAACCTATGCTTGAGTTCTAGGCAGAAGAGATTGTGAGAAAAAACAAAAATAAATTCAGAAGGCTCTGTTCTTGAGTAATTTATGGAAATACAGCTTAGGTAAGAGGGGGTAAAAGGAAGGCTGGAAGGTCTGACAAGGTTAAAGTGCAAATACCAGGGCTCAAGCTACAGTAGACTATCCTGCATCTCAAATAAAGGAGTTGGGAGGCCCTCATGCATCTTTCATTGGTGTCTCAGGCAGCAACAAAGACGGGCACACTTGGAGGCCATCAGTGGCATTATCTTCTGTCACTGAAGCCTTCGATGGACACTAATAGTAGAGGCTTAGCAGCTGAAGATGTCTTCAGGAAGAACCAAAACAGGAGAGGAGGAAACGCGGGACGCCAGGTTATAAGCAGGAGCTCAGGAGAGACCCTCACGAACCTTCCCAAAGTCGTATGTGCGGCAGGGGGACAGTGAGTGAAAAATGTGACTTTAACATAAAGTTGGATTTCTTTCACTTCTGGGTGGGGACAGAGCCCACAAAAACCATTTGGTATGGTTTTTCACTTAATTTTAACAGATTGATCTAGTAAGGAAAACCCAGGTTATACTTGTAAGGGTTCAGGAAGACATATTGCATGTTCTAAATGAACTTTCATTTTAATAGCTCACATTAAATAATTCCATGCAATCAGTGCCCTATATTTCAAAGAAATCATACAGAATATAATAAATTATTTGACTGTTAAATATAGATGATTTAATCCTGAGTCTTATAGAAATATATTATTTTCCTATTGTCTGTTCCTGTTATTAATCAAGCAAATTAAGTTAGTCAAGTGGTTCTAAATAGAATGTGGTAATTTATTATACACACCAGTGTTAAAAATTATAGAATCTAGCTCTCTGTGGTAACTGCATTCCCAAATTCAAACATCTAGATGTTTTAAGTCTTGAAGGCTGACTATCCAAATAAAGCACTCACTGCTTAGTAGAATATTAAATAGTTTTTTTTTGTTATGACTCAAAATGTATTACAATAGAATGACTAAATAGTTTCAAAAATTATGTGCATACACACACATGTGCACACAATTGTTTGTGTTTTTCTTTAAATGAGGTGCAACATTAATAAATCACATCTTGATAGATTATAAGATACATGTCCTGTCTCAGCCTGGTTTCGCTTTCCCTTTCTCTGTGGCATGTGTGGTCATTTTGAAACCATTTGGCAATGCAAATCAAACACGAACAAGTAAATGTGTTTATTTAATAGATGTTGCTTTTTATTTAGAGTCTTAAACGGTGTGTAATGGAAGAAACATGCTGAAATCTCAGTAGGGACAGACAGACAGCTGGTAATTTCCCAGCAGGTTCATGAGAGCTGGGCTGACCTCACCTTACCTTTCTTTCTATTCTTGAAACCGCTGACAACTGTGTGTTACATGGAACATCATGTTGCTAGGATAGGCAAGAAAGAAAAAAGTCATGTTCTTTCCTTCTTAATAGTTTTATTTTATTTTTTAAGGGCTAATGTGTGTTAGCCTCTAATTACCATATGAAAATTTAAGCCCACACATGAATCAGTAAAGATGGAGATGATATGTGTGTTGCTCTCCCTCTGGGAAAAAAAAAAAAGTGTTGTGTCCCCCACCGACTAAGGCAAAAACACACAAATGCTTGTTTTTATGTGTGTTTGTAGGTAGATAAACACAATGAGACAAAAAATCCCTAATTTGATGTGAACCCAAAAAATGCAAGATGTTGATTTATTAAACCTACAGTGAAGTAACAACGTAACAAAATTACTGTTCAAAACTGGGATGCTTTTATGATGGACAGAAATGCATGGGGAGATATTTTTCTAAAAATTATTTGGAAGGACTTTTCTTCAAGGTCCTTGGATTATAGTACCACAGGATCCCAAAGACCATTTTAATCATAACTCTAAAATTCTATCATCTTTCTTTCTTTCTTTTTCTTTTTTAAAATCAGAATGCCAATCCACTGGCCTTTGACTTCCATGGACTGTGATCACCTACAGGTTTTGGACTTGCCTGGGAGGCATCTGAACAAGGGCTTGAGGACTTAAGAAATGAAGCTTAAGGAAGTTCCCCATTTCTTGTAAATTAGTAAACAGAAGTCGTGTCTTCCAAAGTATTCCAGTTTATTAAATAACTAAACACACACTTTGTTTCTGCCCAGTGTCCCCACTCAGATCAGGGTGTTCTGATTTTGTCTGCGAGGGATATTTCAACTCGAGGTCAATGAGGATTCTCATTGGGTTGACGGCACTGACTCTGGAGGCCTGATTAGATTAAGTATTCCACTGAGAAATAAGCACCATGCAATCTATGCTTAGAAATGTCCTCATTACATGGGACTTCAGAAGCTTGCAAATGTTGCCAAATTTAATTCAATTCTGAAAATTTTAAGAATGTTGCCAAAACTTAGCGTTGGCACAATTACAGCTAAAAATCCCAGAAAAAAAAATGGAAGGTGTCAAGGCTGTTGGTTTGCAGAAGTGATTTTCAAATCATTATAGTAAATCTTTCTATGAGTTTTGCATATCTCACTAAACACATGGGTGTCAGTGTCCATGCACTTACCCCCATGAAGAAGGCTTTTCAGGGACGTGGTGGTGTTCATGCAGGAATGTGTTCCAGACCAGCTGATTACCTCCATTAGATTAACTAGTTCAAACAGTCAATAGCTGAAATTCACAGACCCTTTTTCTTCAAGCACAGTGACAGTCTCAAAGTCAAATAACAGTATCTTCAGAAAGCTCTATTGTAAAGCTGAATTTGGGTAATTGACACCAATAACATAGCAGCATTAAATCACCCATATTTTTATAGTGGATAAGCTAGTCTGCTTGTAAATATGTTCAAGGATAGCATGTAGGTGGCAGAAGAATTATGCTACAACTTTAACAGCTAATAAATCTTTATTTAAGCAGGGGACCTCTAAAATTTAATTAGGCATATGAAAGCAGAGATCATTCTGAGGGTAAAAATATGCCAATTCTCACAAGAAAAGACATCTGCTTTGTGGAAAAACTTCAAGTTAAAATTTACTCTTCTGTTACTCTGTCAATAGAAAGGCTTTCTGGTAGAAGAGCAAATATCTAACTTGGAAAAAAAAAATGACAGAGGCAGACAGGAGGCATTCTTGGCACACCCTAGAGGAGGGAAAGAAAGGCCCATTTGTGAACTTTGTTTGCATTATTTAGCTAATTCAGGTAGACGCCTCTCCTTTTTTCCCCCTCTCTCTTCCTCTTTCCTGGGTCATGTAGGGGTAGGCAAGGATCTAGGGCAGAGTCAGCAGTACCCACGATGCAAATTGATGGTTACCTTGTAATTGGAGACTTCCAGGCAGTGCTCCCTCCCAGTTCCCAACTTACAAAGGTCTCCTTCTCTGCTCACATCACAAAGTACGACTACACGGCGGTGACATGCTCCTCCCCAAATTTATAACTTATATATTTAAATTACAATTGTCCCTCGAGTCCTTTGTGGATTACAGGTGCCTCAGTACCTGACATGGCTCTTTGTGCAGAGACCACTGGGGCTGGGCACATTCTAATTCCAGATTCTCTAAATTGAGTTTGTATCTTTTTAAAACATCTTATTTCTTTCTTGAGAGAAGGAATTCAGTCAGTACAGCATAAAATGATGACCTTGGGAAAGAGAGCAATGTGCTTTAAACATCACTGTATATTTTAGCAACTTTCCTCCTTCCTGAAGTATAGAATTTGGTAAGTATTGTGGAGGAAGCTATCTAAGTCACAGCCTCTACTCAGAGACCTTGATCTAGTTCAGGAGATGAGACATGAATGCTTGAAGCATGCAGTAACATTTCAGCTGTAGAAGGCACAGCCCAAGGCAATATATACATATAGGCCACAGGACTGGGATAAATCGGTCCAGTTGTTTTCTTTGGGCCAACACCAGTTGTTTTCTTTGAGTCAACAAAGGACAAAGAAAGCCGAGTGAGCCTCATGAAAATAAAACTGGAATAGGATGGGATGTTGTAATTGTTTTCTGCGACCACTTCATACATCCAGACGATGTTCTGCCGCTCGCATGGTATTTCCTCCCAGTCACTTGTTTTATGCTAAGAAGGTAACATTGGTGACTCACTTCAAATGTCAACAAGCATCAGAAATAATGAATTCAGAATTGAGCTCAGATTGCCCAATTAAATAGTTTTTTCCATCTGATCAAATGCCACGTAGGCCTTTTCTGTGCACTTTTCTTTATGCTACTTTAAAAGTCATCCTGGTGTAGTTTTTTAAAAATAAGTAGACTCTCTTTTGAAAGACTTTAGATTTAGCCTTGAATGGCAACATTATGCAATTTATCGAAAATAGAAGGAGCTATGATGTAAGGAGAAATATAATTAGTCATGTTTTCTAAGATTCCAGAAGTGAGTAATCCTACCTAGGTGTCCACAGCAAGTGCTCAGTGGACTGGGAATCGGGTATCGGGTTTGGCCCTGCTGCTGTGAGCTGACTGGGTGGACTTGAGCAAGTTTCTTGCATCTCAACTCTTTAGCTATGATATTTGAGGCTTGGACCAGATGCCTTCTGAGCTTCCTTTCAGCTCTAAAATTCTATGCGCCAGCCAAACTCCATCAAAAGGCTACTGCTTAATACTTAATACAAACTTGAGTCTTGTTTCCATTAATGTGAGAAACTGAAAATTTTGTTATAATACAAATGGTTTTGATCTTCCCAGAACTTACATTAGGCTGGAGTCTGCAGTCTCCAAGACCCAGCAATAGGCTTTTAGCCTATTGGGAAATGACAGAGATTTATTGGGAACATTTGGGGGTTTCTGAATCACTGCATGAAGTGGAACAAGACTGTGATGCAGAGAGTTTCTCTTCAGTGAAACTGAAGAGAGTTCCATGATTTTGTTGTAAGTTACGACTGCCTTGTTAGTTCAAGGGTTTATGAAGTAGTCTTTACACTCAATATCTGTCCATTTTGATTCACAAGGTCTTGCTTCAGAGGGTTGTTCTGAAGATTGACAATATAGTATAAATCACCTTGTATATTTACTGATATGTAACAAATCAGGGCAAACCCTAGTGACTTCACAGAACCACCACAATATTGCTCATGATCTTATGGGTCAGCAGTTGGGGCAGGGATCAGAAGGGTCTGTTCATCTCTTTTCTATGTGGTGTTGGCCAGAGCTAGTGGCTCAGTCCTTACCCATGTGGCCTCTCCCTCCATGTGGTTTCTCACCCTCCAAGGTCTTTCTCTCCTCATGTGGCCTCTCCGTCTAGGGGGATAGGCAGGACTTCTTAACATGGTGATGGGATCCCTGGGGTGAAAGAAGGTCTAGGTCAAAGTGGAAAAAGTCCCTGAAAGCCATTTCTGCTGCATTCTATTGGTCAAAGCAAGTTACCAGCCCAACCCAGATTCAGGGGATGGGAACACAGACTCCACCTCTAGATGTAGGAGTAGCAAAGGCACTTTGCATGGGCAGAGACCCAGGGGGCTTGATTCACTGGGGACCATTTTCAACCATCAACCACATCTCTCATAAAGCCTGGCACATAGTAAGCACTTAACAATTATGTAACTTCTTACATGTTGCAAATTTCATCAACATTCAACCTTACTAGATAAGGCAACATGTATTAACTGTGAATTGAAGGAGCTAAAGTGAAAGATGTTAGTTGCGCAAATTCATACAGTCAGCTAGTGATATTAGGACTTAAACGGAGTTTTTGTGAATCTAAATTCTCTATTCTTTCTACTATAAATTATTGCTGATAGATTAGAAAGAAAATTAAATATGGAAAATGATCAGTGCAAATGCCATGGCTGGGAAGACATACATGGCTTTGCTATTTTAGAAAACAGCACTTCTTTGTTTATGAGCCAAATGTTGGTTGAAAACAAGGAAATAAGAATATTTTCTTGACTATATTTCTTAGCTATCTTTCTTCAAAATTTAATTACATCTGGGACAACTTTACAACTGAGCTGTAGACATATATTTATTAGTAAATTACTTCTTGAAAATCTATTCACACTTTCACGTAGTTTCAGCTTTAACTATGAAGGCTATAGAGAAAACATGTAAAGCTACTGGAGTTGAGTCAGGCATGATCAGAAATCTCTGCCAGTCATGGTCCCCTGAATTCAATCTCTGTTCATTCTTTTCCTCCTTTAAGTTTGGTATGAAAACTATGACTACTTTCAGCAAGAATGCAGAATGAAGAATAAGGGAAAAATATTGATATTTAAAAATGTATAGAGTACTCATTATAGTACAAGCCATTATATCATGTTTATATAATACTTACCAGCAATATATGAAATTCTCTAGGTAAAAGTGTCATACAAAGATTTTTATTCTTTGCATTATAGCTGTTATTATTGTCATTATTTTGATTGAGTCCCTTGTTGAACTCTGAATTCTATTTGAACCTGAAACGGTAATCAAAACTGTGGGCTATTTGATAATCCCCATGAATATGACTGAAAAGTTCTCCTGAAAGCCTTACAGACTGAACCCATTGAATTTAGAATAGTTCTCATTCCAGTAGAAAGAAGCAGATGTTCCAAACCAAACACACTTGGTTTAATATACTTTTACATTGGCTTTAATGGACAGATGTTTTGACTATGACATGGCAAGAACAGGATTCGAAATGGTGGATTGAAAAGATTTTGTTCATAAAAGTAATTGCTCTTACATTACAAAGTGCAGGATTTACATGTGGAAAATGTCAGCCTGTTGCAGCATCTCAGGATGGATCGTGTTACCACGAGCCATGGAGTTCACTAGCAATGACCAGCCTACTTCTGAGGGGCCCTTTTAATAGGCATCACATACATAATGGCAGGGAGGGGGAGCCTCAAATCTAGAGTTGTTCTAGTTATGTCGTTGATCCTTGATTATACACTTTCAGGATTATCTGTGGCTTTTTTTTCCCCATCTGAATTTGGCTTCTGTCTATATTATTTTACGATCTAAAAGCAATTCTCACATGCCAGCCATTTTTTGAAGAGCTTTGCAAATGTAAATAACCTATTTTATCCTTATAAGAACTCCTAAGAACAGGTGAGAAAAATGGTGCATGGAGAAGCACTATAACTTGATTGAGGTTACACTGCCAGTAAATGACAAAGACAGACCATCTCAGTCTAGCTTTAGGGTCCACGCTCTTAACTCACACTCTGCTCTCATTTTATTATTCAACAAGTGGTGGGAGCTACATCGAATTATTTGTGTGGCTCAGGAATTTCTTAAGTGAGACTGATTTAGGGAAGTGAATCTATTGCTCCAGGACTTCAAATGCTACTTCTTAACTTACTCAAAATTCAGTTCACCAGCAGCTTTATCCCCAAATTTGGAAATTCAAAGGGTCTTCCAGTCCATAAAAGAGTCACAGAGCCCTTATACTGATTCCATGCACTTTACTCTTGGGCTCGCCTTCCTAGTGCTTATTTGGACATATAAGAGAGGAGAGGGAAAGGGACAGAAAATTTAGAAAATATAAATATGCAAACCTATTCGTACTTGTGCATAGCACAATAAAAAATTTCATGATGATGGCTCTGAATTGTAAGCAAAAGTTTAGCTCATGTGCACTACCCTTTATTTAGAAGGCAGGGAAATAGACAAGATATATTAAAAAGTCTTTCCTCTAAATGTTCAGATTTTTAGACTTCGCTATGCAGGCTAAATTTCTATAATGAGAGATCCTATTTTTGGAATATCTTGTTCCCAGCAGCGCCAGATAACTAAGTAAAAGACGCATCATTGTGGAAAGAACACTGGATGAGTTGGAGATACTCTCCCACTAGCCTGCTGATAAATGATCTGGGAAGGCCATTTATCCTGACGGTGCCTTAGACTGCTTATAGGCCTTCCTCAAAGAGTTATTGTAAGGATTAAATGAAATAACGTATGTGAAAGTGCCTAGTATGTAGTGTGTTCTCCATAAAAATTTGTTAAAGAAAAAAATAGCATTGTATTCCCATGTCAAAGATAAATTATTTTTGAATTATGCCTTGGATATTGTTTGTGCAATATACATATGTATAAAATATGGATAAAGAAAAAGAAGAGATGGCTTTGGGATTCTTCAATAATTATACCACCTTCCTTTTGATTTATCCAACTTTTTTTTTGTCTTTCACCTTCTATGAGGAATATAACTATCCAAAGACAGAATCCTCCTGTGTGGTAAAATCCAGATGCATGGGGCAAGATGCATTTCCTGCAGAGATTCATTTGGGAACCCAAGGGTTCAAGAACTTTTCTTCGACTGTCCATTTGGCTTTCACTTGGCAAGTAGGGATGGAGCATGGACCTTCCTTCATATGTATACTTGTGACAAGAAAATTACCGAAAAAGGATCAGGCAAGATCATTGGCTTCCTCCAAGCACAACCCTGGGCCTTAATCATGACAATCAATGGAAATAAGTAACTGTACTTTGTTGTCCAAAACAACTTTCAATATGATGGCAGGGGGTAGGGAAGATTCAGGCTATCAATAGGACCTAAGAAATGTATATATCTCCCTTCCTCAACCAAAATTTTAGATACTTTCTCTGGGGTGGAGATAAGAGCATAAATATTGTTTAATACCTTTCCAGGAGATTGTGATACCCACTCTCTCAACCCTCCCAACCGTAAGAGCTACCAGTCTAGTATATTAATTACACTTGTCCACAATTTGACCTCACCCGATGACCAGCATATCCTCAGGACCCCAGTGAGCTACCCATTTTAGACATGGCTACACCCTCAACATCCCCCTCATAGACTGAGGCATGTGTCTTTTAGAGTAGGCCTACCACATCCCTACCGCATCACTTTTGTAATCTGCCTGGCCTTTGTCAACCTTCAGACCTGAGCAAGAAGGGCTCCTGTCCTGTGCTGCTCTTTAGTGGGCTCCATCTCTGCCCTTGTTCAGCCCCACCTCTCCCCACAGGGCGAGGAGTCCTTGAGACAGGTGGGGCTGCCTGTCAAGCGGCCGTCCTTCCTTTTTAGGCCTCTGCATTCCTAAAATGAGATTCTAATTCAGTATTTCGAAAGTGGCTCTGCTTTTCTAAAAGCCCCCGATGCTGTGAGCAGCAAGGGTCTGCATTATGCTCTAGGTACCCAGGCTCCTGGAATTCTCAGCGAGAATAATGCCAAACCTGCCTGGCCCATTCCTTGTGAGGAAAACCAAAGTTTTGCCATCATAAAGCTGCCTTCTGGGGTATTGACTTTAAGCTGTTTATTAAGAAACAAGACTCAGAGGAAGACTTTGACCTCCTTCCCTTTTCTGCCCAAGACAGACAGAGAAACCTCCTCCAGGAAGACCTTAGGATGTTCTTTAGTCTAATTTGAATTAAGTATGGTAAACAGAGGGCTACAGACAGGTGCCTGTTAGCTAGATACCCCCTGCGCCCCACTATTCCTGAGATGCTTAGCAATAATTTACCTGCCACGCGTGTTCTGTTCTCCCTCAACTACCTGTAAATTGCCCATTCTCACTTCCGAAATCTAATTCCCTGTTCCCTCGTCTTTTCTCCTTTGTAAAAAATGTCTAATATACCCAACGTTACCTCACTGTCTTTGGAATTTTCATGCTTATGTGAATTCCCTATGCACATGTTTAAAACTCAGTTTTCTCCTGTTAGCCTGTCTCTGTTAACTTGGTTATTAGCCCAGCTTAGAAGAAATGAGAAGGTGGAAGAAAAAATGTTAATTTCTTTTTTAGTCCCCACACCTGGGTCTTTCCTCCTAAAGACAGGCTGTGACACCCTGAGGACTGAGGAGTGGCCAATGGGACGCTTAGGGTAGGTGTCTGTGGACACAGCTTAGATGTGTGAGGCCCTTGAGACAGAACAGAGACAGAGTTCAATAGAGAGGCGGGGACCACAGGATAGATTCTGGTGTTGGGATCAGAGGCCATGAGCTAACTCTCCCCACATGGCCATATTCTAATACAGAATTCCAAGTAGTCCGAGAATCGAAAAATAAATAAATAAACTCAATATTGGCCTTCCAGGCGGTTAATTAATATAGGAAGATAAAACACATTTTATTTTAAGAGTTTATTAGCTTGGCTATATTTTTAAAAATAAAGGCATTCGATTTGTGGACCTCCATTGGGATTTTTGTCGCAGGTCCCTAGGTTGTTAGAAGAAAGGCATCCGAATTTGTAACGACCGGCCCCTTCATCTAGATCCTTCTGAGCATAAACTCAAAATGACAAAGGATGAAGGAAACTTTTAAATTTTCCTTGGATGGTCCTTTTGCAGCTGCCTGCATTTCCTTCCAATGTTACTTGAATTTCTTTCACTGGCCACAGGTGTCTCTTTCATATGCAACTTGGGGAGTTTTAAGACCTTTACTATGTATATGGAACTATGCAATGCCGAACTCTCTGGGGTAGGAGCAGTCTCAGGTTATTTTGGTTAACAATGTTTGCAAATGTGACTCCAGAGTTGTAGGACAATGAAACCCACCCAGTTCAAAGGTGAAGGCTGGATTGCAATGCTGTGGCTTCCCCCCCCCCCCCCCCCCCCGCAAACCCATTCTCTCATCTTATTACAGCATAGTTTTACAAGTCAGGCTTGTAAAGGGCTAGCGGTCAAATCTCAGCCCCACCATTTACAAGCTATGTGATCCTAATGTTTCCAAGCCTTCAATTTTTTCACCTCTAAAATGGAGGTAAATTATTGTCTCCTCTAAGGGTGATTAAGAGGATTAAAGGAGATAGTACACGTGATAGTATTTAGAATGGTGCCGGACACAGAATAATCAGGCAGACACTGTTTCCTATTGTTTAATTCATTCAGGTTTTTAAAGACAGTTTCACTGAGGTATAGTGATATGCAAAAAGTTGTACATATGTAATGTCTTCATTTTGATGAATTTGAACATATGCACATACCTGTGATACCATCACCACAATCAAGGCCACAGTCTGGTCAGGTTTTATCTCCTCACTGAAGCTGTATAAATGTTTTCTGAACCCACTGATTTTCCTCTTCTTTGAAGTCCTTCATCTTGGATAATCATTATCTTACTATTCAACTTTTGTTTGCATTCCATTGTTATTCTTGGTTTAATACAGTCTCTCCGATTGTATTTTAATAAACTTTAGGCCAAGGGCACTATCTTTCACTTACTTTGCATCCTCACAGCTCAGTGTGCAATATCGAACACCAGAAAGACCCTCAAGTCTCCGAGCATTTGATAAAGCCATTGTAAGGGAGTATTTTTAGCACAAATCGGGCTGGTCTGAGTTGAATGTTCAAGAAAAATGGAAAGAAGAAATAAAAGAGGCCGATATAAGAAAGAGTTTGGAGTCACCAGAAAGCAAGGGTTGGAGAAGGGAATCACTCCATTTGTTGAGCAGGAGCAAAGACTGAACAACCAAACGCCCCCTGACAGAGCCTGGTGGAAGGGCTGGCATGCTTCTCCAACTGCGGGGGGGTCAGGTCAGGGTTGCTTGCATTCACATTAAGAGCCTCCTGCATTGGAGGTAAGCCTATCTCTTTGCTTGGGGTTCCTGTCCCCCACCCTCACCCCCTTGTAAACTCTCTGAACGAAGCATTGCAAGATGGCCTGAGAGCAGTCGTTGGCACAGGAGTCATCAAGAAAAAATAGGAGTAGAGTGCAGCACTGTGCTAAAACAGTCATTTGTCACCTGCATTCTCAGTGTCTGGCTACTCCGCTGCTTAACAGAAATGAGAAATCTCAAGTCAGCTTCTTCCTTCATAGTCAGCCCTTCTCTTCGGTCAGTCGCTGGAGGCATCCAGCGGAGCCTGCTTCAGCTGCAAACAGTGTAGGGCTGATGGGAGGCCACAACACGGGACCAAAACCACTGCAGGAGTTGGCAGAAGCCTAATTTGTTTACCCCGTTCTGACGGAGAGAAATGTTCATGTTTATTTCCGAGGCTGTGAAAAGACGTGGAGTTCCAGGCTTCTGACACTTGAACGCACCGCGCAAGGCTCTGGGCCCGAGCGCCCCCGTTGCTTCGTTGGCGAATATGTATTTGGGTTTCCACTTCACACCAGTAAATGCAGAGGGGATGCCGTCTTGACATTGTTTCTTTACTCTTGCGCCCCATGTAAACAGAAGTTGCCTATCTGGCAGTCCAGTGGCTGTCCATTATAAGCCCCTGTTTACTTGATCGGAACGTCCATTTCTTTTTTGCTTGGTATGCAAAATAAATGAAACCAAAAAGTGTGCTGGAATTAGAGTTGCGTGGGTCTGAAAAAGACATTTGGATCGCCGAGTAACTAAAAGCACCCTCTGTTTACATGTCTCTGCCGTTTCTGTCACTGCAGCTGTGTTACAGCTTATAACAACTAATCTCTTTTTATTTGTATTTTACTTTATTTTATTACGTATTAAAGGCACTTTTAAGCCACGTCTTCCAAATGTGTCCGAGGTTTCATAACTGTCTTAATAGTGTATACACATTAGAGTGACGGCAGTGAATTTCCTCCAATCTGGATTTTGTTAAGAGTGACTTTAAGAATAGTTTGCAGGACAATTAAAATGTGTTAATCTGTATTTGAAAACTTGATCTGGTTAAAAATTGGTTTCCCGTCTACACATACTTGCCAAAGTTTCCTACGTCATGTGGCTGGGGTTTTCTTGAGAGGTGAACAAAAGAGGTTGTGGGGAGCAGAGGGTTAGAGAAAGCTCGGGGGTTATGCTAGATTTTCAGCATGCGGGGCCCGGTCTTCTTAGCATGACCTACCTTCTGCTTCAGGACAAAACGCACTGACGGGCTGGAAACGGGGCTTGAGCAAGTACACTTTGCATGCTCAACAAAGCCTAACGTCATTTCACTATATCATTTGAGTTACGTGCCTGCTTTTAATAAACCAACCCTCCCAAAAAAATAAATAGATTTGTTCTGCTCAAACTGGCATACAAAGGGCTTGAGGAAAAAAATAAAAAATAACACCTCTCGGGGATTGGAAGGTAACTTCACACCCCAGCTTCAAGTTGGGACGTGTGAGAACAATCTGACAGGCAAGAAGAGGACCCCGTGGCAGGCTCTGGGAGGAGCCCCGACCCTGGGTGGGGATGCTGCGAGCCAGGGAGCTTCCCGCCCAGCAGGGGGTAGCCAAGCGCCGGGAACTGGGACGGAGCTCACTCCAGGGCCATCCCCTGGACTCGGCGCGGCTCGGGCCTGGAGGCAGCAGCTCCCTGCCGGTGCCTGGACGGCTGACTCCCAAAGAAGCAACTCACCTGAGGCCTCCACCTGAGGGCGCGGACCTCCGTAGCAGAGTCTCTGAAAGGGACCCTAGCAAAGGGGTGAAAGAGAGCGTTTGTCTGCCCAAGGCTTGGAATGCAATTGGTGGGCTGGGAGGCAAGTGCTACTATCTTTTTCTGACTCTTTCCCTGCTCTCCCAGTGGGCAGAAGCCCTGAGTTCCCTGCATAAGGATGCAGAGAGGCTGGGAATGCCTGTGTGTGTGTGTGTGTGTGTGTGTGTGCGCGCGCGCCTGTGTGCGCGCTGTCGGGGGAGTCTGCAGACAGAATCCCCCCCGCAGCCTCCCCCAAGAAAACCTGGGGTCCAGCAGGTGAGCCCCCAGGAGGGCTGGGTAAGGGCTCAAGGATCAGCGATGAACCCTTGGGCTGCTGGGGAGAAAGAAAGGCCCAGCTGAACTGGCTGGTAGGGAGCAGAGGGAGGTGGGAGGTGACAAAGTCACTAAAGAAAAAGCATTTTAAAGGAAGCCCCGTTCCTCACCGTCTGCTGCAGAAGGAGCGGCCCCAGCACAGCAGGCCCCTGCGGGACCCTCCAGCCGCGTCCCCAGCCTGCTCCACCTGGTTGCTGCCCACTCAGGCCATTTCCGCTCCACGCTGCTTTTCTTTGTTCTGTTTTCTCCCGGTGCAATGAACCCTTACATTATGGGTTTCTGTTGTAGTTCTAACCTCTAATACACAACCATTACATCTTATCTCGTCTTCTAAATGACTCTAAAATCCAATTACAAACCCCCGTCTCCTTCAAGAGCACACGACTTGCCACATTACGGAGACGCTGGGCTGCTCTTTTGTTTTTCTAAATTAATAATAACTACCATTTTCCGTCTGCTCTGAGCACGGGAGTCTTTTATATCACCACACAGCTTTCCAAAACGCATATTATGATCTTTTTGCATCTTTGCTGGGCTAAGGATAATTTTCCAAATATTCATAAAAGATCTGTCAGTTGGTTTTAAGTATCCAAACATTTGAAACTCTACAATCCTTAAAAGAGAAAGCATTTTTAAGATTTATCTGTTAAAATTTCAGGACTGCTTTGCTTTGTTAGGGCGAAATAGAAGTCCATTACTTTTAAGGTTTTCAAAGGTTAAAATGGACTATGTTTGTTAAAATGTGTATGAATTGAAAACTCTTAGTCCTACTAAGGTTTCAAAAGCACGAGTTTCTTGACTCTATAGGAAGGTACTATCTGAAAGATGGATTCAACTTCTATAAATTATAGAAATGTCTCAGTAAAAGTGGACACGCCAAGAACATTTTTAGGAAAACTTTAACACTACCAGGAATATCTTCAAATACTTTTTCTGATGGGTAACTGTGATTTGTAATAGAAAATTACTCTTAGGAAAATATGGTTAAGTTCAAATCTGCTACTAGAAAAAGGGATCTGACTTGTCTTAGTGTTTTATATTCACAGGCATGTAATGGAACTGCAATTGTTTTTCTTACTTGCGAACTCTTACTTTGAGTCTTGGAGAGGAAGTGTATTTGCCACACCTAAGGCATCTGATTATGCAGCTACGAAATGTGCTTCAGGTGCGATTATTAAAAATATGTATATGGCTAATCAACCACTATGCTTTTCACTTCACAAGTTTGGGCAATGTTCAGTGGAGCTTTACAATGCAAAGTTTGTACTAGTGATTCCTTCCTCATACTTGGGCTTTAGCTACCCAGGATAAATATATCATAAAATGTTGGGAAATCTGGAGAAGTCTTAAAGTGCATGTTGAATTTCAATCAAACTTTTAAATAACATCTCTAGTTAGATCTTTTGTATATTTATTGTGCCCTGAAGTGAAACTGTTATCCCATTAAATATTAAACGCATGAAAGGCTAGTTATTTTTCTTTAATAAATGAACTCTACTGAGATATTTTCAGAGGCTAAAGTGAAGATCAGGGTAAGTGAGGGACAGCGTGCAGCTGAAGTGGCGCCAGGTAGAATTCACAGGCTCAGTGAGATGAGCCCGGTGGTCATGCTAATCATGAAATGATGTCATCAAAGACAAAACTGGGTAAAATTACCAGCCATCGTTATCTAAAAGATAAATCATAAGTAAAGATACAGAACAATAACAATAATGATAAGATAAATAATACAAATTTAAAAACAATAAGAGATAAATAAATAATAATATAAGAAAAAGCTCTTGTGTTTCATGTACTCACAGCTGTAACCCTATGGCTGCCCACCCCTGTATAGGAACGTGATTGCTACCAGGAGGAAACCTCAGGGAAAATGGAACATAAACTGTAAAAACAAAAATTATAGTTTTCATTCATATAGTAATTATACATTACACGTACAATAATTATACATATGCAAATATGTACTATATGGTTTATGTTCTTTTTAGTTGTCTTGAACAAATAGACTTTATTATCTTCATTTAATCATGATTGAACCATATTATCATTTAACCAACCATTTAACATTTCAACAGTACTAGTGTAATCTATCTTTGTTTCTCTCTCTCTCTTTCTTCCTTCTATCTTCCAATGAAAACATAACCAGAATTATTTTTCCCTTGCACCTCTAAATTCTGAATGTTACCTCACAGTTTTAGGGCAGCCTAAACACCATCTATTAGTTGCAGATGAAACTAGCACATCTCAGACATTTCTTTTAAGTTTAGATCTTTTCAGAATTGACATGATCTATTTTGCTTAGAAATATATTTACGCAAGCATTCTACTAATATGTTCTTTAAGGTTCTCTGATCTTTTCCTTTATTCCTAATTTTTAATGAGTTTTAAACACCTGAACAAAGCAGATTTAGTTCACACAATTTAAATATATGGGTAGCTCTTATAGATTTTTTTTTTAATATATCAAGAATATGTTTCCTACCAAGTGTGGCTATTGCATAGCAAATTTAAAAAGAAACATTTAAATTTACAATTACATGATTTTACATATTTTATGGGACTTCATTTTTAAAAATTTTTAATTAAGATTTTGGGGGCTTGTTGGCAGGTTAATACACGGGCTATGTGATCTCTAAGCTCTTTAAAATAATATATTGTTTATATCTACTAAACAAATCAAAAGTCACTATGCAATACATGACATTGAAAAAATAGTATCTAGAAGATAAGCCATATTCTCCTAATTTATAAGCCACTCCTAACAGGTCTTTGAGGTTTTGTGTCAGTTTGGAGACAGACCAGGCCTTGGGCCACAGGAGCACCATTTGGGGTGACATAGCAGTAAATTCCTCTGCAGTGCCCTAGGGGCCCAGGATAGTTAATGCAGCTTCCAGGAAAATGGAACACCTGGCCAGTAACTCAGGGGGAAGAATGACTTGATGGAATGTGTCACAGGCCTGTCTCGATTGTGATTTCTAAACAGCAAGATGTGACAGTGCAGCAGTTCTTCCCCTCTTCTTTCCCACCCTGCTTCTGAGAGACTGAGCGTCCCTGCACCCTCCCTGCAGTGTTACAACACTGAGAGATTATTGCAGCCTTAAAAGTGAAAGCCTATCATTTAATAATTCCACCTTTAAAATGGAGATTGAAATACAGCAACGCAAAATACATGAGGCATCAAGAGGTAGCAAATGTCTCCTCCCATTAGATTTCTCTCTTTACAAGGGGGACAGTAATATCAAGGGTATTTTTTGTAGGGTTGTGTAGCTTCTCCATTAAAACTGAGCGAGTGCTCCGTGAGACCCAGATTTCTTTTAATGCTCACTAAATGAAATTTCCTAGCCCTAAAATACGATGAAATAAAGTTTAAAAGCTCAGAGAAGAAGTCTCCAACTTTCTAAGATACCAAATATTTCTTAGAAAACAGTATCTTGATCAGTTGGATGTAAGTGAACATATGGATTGTGTTTCCCTTCATATACCGATAGCTTCCCAAAACATTAAAAAAATGCTAAGTGTAGAAAGCATTCCCACTGTCAGGCCCTTGACTTTGGAAACAAAGGAGCTCCAGATATTCAGAAAACTCAAAACCTCCCCTCCCCCACCTCTACAAATTGTACTTATGTGTTTATTTTTTCTAACACTTCAAAGCTTTTTCAGGGTGCTGCGTACTGATTTGAAAATACCAGTTTTAAAAACTAAAGAAAGGTGCGATAACATTTTCTGTGAATCAATTTTTCAGCCACACGAGGAGAAAAACTGTATGGAAAATGACTCTACTTGCACAGGAAAAGAAATGTCATGGGCCTCTGAATTGGGAATAGAAAAAAAAAATTCCTTGCAGTGGTGCCTATCGGAAATTACTTGGAATAAGTATCTTTTCTTTCCCCTTGAAATAAAGTTCAAGGTAACATTTAAATGAATAATTATTTACCATTTTGTTAAATGCTGGCGTGTGTGGCAGGAACCATCTATTAGTACAAATGCTTTTTCTGCTTGGAATGGCTCATTAGTTTCTTTGTAGGCTGCACTGGTTTTAAGATTCAAATTCAAAATCTCCCCTGATTTGGCTGTTCCATTTCTGGCAGCTGGCCAGAGGCAGATATGCATAATATTTCACTGTTAGACCTTGCAAACATTATATCCTGCTGTGCTAAAGAAAACATTGTGTTTCTTACCACATGAAAATAATCCATCACTTTTCAATCAGCACACACAAAAAAAGCTCTACCTGTTTTTTCCATCAGGCTCAAGAAAAATTAATGGCCCCAATGTGAAAGGTGGACCCTCGATACATGATCCATTAAAGTACAAACTAATCAAAATATATCTAGCATCTGATTTGCTAAGCAAGATGGAACAAAAGAGGTGTGATGAAAAAAAATAGATCTAAGACCCATACAACCTTGTTCTATTAGTATTAACCTTATTTATTTTAAATGTGGTTGGACATAAATAAAGGACCATGAAGTGGATCTGCTGAATTCAATCAGTTCAAATAATGCTCTGTACTTATCTGGAAGAGATGGCTAAAGATACCTACTGTGGACTGGAAGAAAAGTTTATGAGGGAGAAATGTTTTGAAAAGTAAAGAAAGTCAAGTTAGAAGTACCCCTACCCTCCAAGTTGGTCACTAGATAACATATTAAAGTAAAATTTTTCTTTGGGAGTAAAAAGACCAGTATTTTGTCAACTTGTTCATGCCTTTAAAAATTAATTTATGCCTTTAGTAATGCTGATGTTGTACCTAGTTTTGAGTAAGGCGTGAGGACTTTTCTTGCTAGGGCCCCATGGCTTTTGCCACAATATTCTAATCAGAAAGATGCCCACCATCAAAAGAATGACAATTTAAAAAACAATTTATTTTACAACTTTTTAACATTTTTCATTATGATTGCTTGAATTTCTTTGCAACTACTGGGTTTTGGAAGATTTTTTTTTTCCAGTTTTTCTCTCTCTTTGTTTTTACTCTTTTTTGGTATGACCTGTGTCTTACAGTTTAATGCATTAATAAAAGTGTATTAAAAATGCAGAAAATGGAAAATGATGCTAATACGAAGATGATATTTACGTTAGTAAATCATTTTACCCATAAAGTATGTTTGTTTATATTCTCGTGACTTCATGTTAAAATTCCACATTGTGCCTTTAACTGATACTTCAATAATCCCCCCCACACACCCATCTCCAATTCCTGTTGAACAGTCCTGAGGTTGGTCTTCCTACAGCAAAACTGATTATCTCACTTTTCACATCTTGACCTTGCTTTAGTTCATCCCCCTGGAATGAAAGAATGAGTTGAAAAGGCTCAAAAACCATCATTTGTATGTGAGCAGACCGAAGCCCGGGGCTTTGAGGAGACTTACCTGAGGACACCGAGTTGGGGGATGCAGCGCTGGGCCCCGCAGGAAGCCCAGCCCGGTGCTTTCTCCACCGCCCAGGGGGTCTCCTCTCCTAGCTGTGCTCCTCGGCTTTAATCTGTATGCAGGTGACCTGGGGACCTTGTTAACATGTAGAATCCGATTCAGGCCTGGATTTGGGCAGAAAGCCTGTTTCTAAAAAGGTTCAGGATACCCTAATACCAGTTTGGAGACCACTCTCGGAGCAGCAAGAATTGAACGGCGATGTCGGATTCTTAGACTGGCTTTCAAAGTGTTTTGAAGCCTAATCCTGTCTTCCACTGGCTTGTACGAAACATGAATCTAGTTACGTAGACTGTTTGCTCGGTTATGGAATAGGCTTTGCGTGTTTTGACTTTGATTTCTTTCTTTATTCATTCCCTCCGCTTCCCTTTGTGTCCTTGCAATTAAATATCTGCTTTTTAAAGAAATATCAAACTTAAATCTCAGCCTCCCCAAGAAGACTTTCTTGTGATCAAGTATAAGATGATCTTTCCCCCCTCGGATCGTCTCTGTCCCTCCTTGGGAGCTTAATGGGTCTTGGTAAAACTATTTCTTGAGTGGAACAAAACAAATGTATGAATGAAGAAAGTAGAGAATGAGGTACATTAAGTGGTAAGAGGAGAGAGAAACTGAAATTCCCGAGCTCTGTGCAAAATCTCAGAATTAATAAAGGGTTTCCCTCCTTTTCTTTTACTACATCTTATGCTCAAAATACTTGAAGGCCGATTGCAGAAAACAAAGTTTGGGAGGCTATGAATTGTCATAGGTCAAGGGTCATCACATTTTTTGTGGAGTTTCAGATCGTAAATATTTGAGACTTTGTGGGCCATATGGTTTCTATGGCAATTACTCGCCTCTCCTGTGGCAACAGGAAAGCAGCCATTGGCAATACAGAAACAAATGACTGGCAGCGTTTAATAATACTTTATTTACAAAAAAGGCACCAGCCAGATTTGGCCCGCCTGTAGTAGTTTATCAATCCCTGTTATAGGAGGTAGCCAAATGTATTCTAAACAAAGAAAACAGACTCATGAATCCACAACTGTTCATGATAGCTTAATTAACTCTGTAAGGGGAAGCATAGCTAAGGAACTAGTTCAGGCCAGGCAGAAGACGCCCTGGTCAAAGCAAGGAATGTAGGAGATATTTTCATAAAATTACCTTTTATGGACAACCATTCAAGTCAGGTGTCACTTACCCCAAACTCAATTTTCAAACTCCTGCTACCTTACTACAAAGGTGTGGCACGCGGGTCATGTGCACTATCCTGGAGCTTGTTAGAAAAGTGTGTTAGAAACATGGGCCTCTCCACTACAGAATCAGAATCTGCATTCCAACAAGATCCTCAGATAATTCTTACCCGCTTTATAGTAAGCTCCCAAAACCAGATCTATAGATGATCCGCATCAGAAACGTGGGAGCTGGTAAAAATGTCAATTTTGGACCCAATTCCAGACCTACTTAATCAGTGTTCCTGGGGATAGAATTCAGATTATTTTTTGACCCTTACTGAAGTTTCAGAAACATGGATCTACACTGGACCTATAAAGCTAATGATCATCAACTACAAGGTTGCAACCAGTTGTTTCCACTCTATCTTTTTGGTCGTGACTCCCTGACCTCATATTTTGTCAGCTGCACTTGTTTGGCCAATCCCTTTTCAGTTCCTTTTTTTTTTTTATCAGCTCTGAGTTTTATTTACTTAACATGTGAATATGACTTACCTTTTGTTAATTTTTGGTCAGCATGAGCATATGTCGATAACATGATATGAAGACTATTTTAGTATCTCAGCAGATGGTATAAAGGTTCCGCTCGCGGAGCTCACTGAGATGTTCGGGAGAAGCGTTTCATATGCCACCTGAGGTGCAGGAGTTTGCAAAGGCAAGCTCAAATAATAACGGGGTGATGAAAAGTGTCTCTAAGGATAGAGAGACTCTTGAACTTCTTGGCTTTTTGTTTTCTGCTTTTCTTTTCCTGTGAGTATACAGGTTTGGGATGGAGGTGAATTGCTCTGTAAAACAGAGGTGACAGGAGCTGGAACGTATGGAGGAAAAGCAGGAAAAAAATCTCAGTTGCAATAAGGGGAGACAGGGCTTTGGTGGGAGGTAAGTCAAGTGGTTGAGGGGTATGTGATCTAGTGTCCTGGCTGAGTCCCCTTCACCATCTTCAGCCTCCATGGCTAGGGTTTCTTTTTCTTATTGATTTTATTTGGGGAAGGGAGTGGGTGGGAGGAGAACCGGCAGGGATGCCAAAAGGGGAGTTATGGTGGATGTGGTAGACAGAATGGCCAGAGAACGAGAGGAAGCTGACATCAAGGTTACATCAATATCTGAGGAGAAGATTAGGGCTGCCCTAGCACTTCTGTTATCAGTTTGCACATTTGATTTCCTAGTCCCATCCTTTTAAGACACGGTTTTCAAATCCCCCGTGGTATTAAAGTCACCAGTCTCTGGCTCTACTCTCAGAATTTCTTGTGCAGTCTGTCTGGAGGTTGACCTAGACATTAGACAAAAATTTTAAGTTCCCAAGTGGCTCTAAAATATGCAGCTAAAATTGAGAAGTGAAGAAGGAAATCTAAACTAATCTATAGAGTGAATATTATGATAACAGAATGAAAGAGTATATATATATATAAGACTTTTCTCTCTCTTCTCTCTTTATTTTTTCTCTTTCTTAACCTCCCTCCCTCCCTCCCTCCCTCCCTCCCTCCCTCCCTCCCTCCCTCCCTCCCTCCCTCCCTCCCTCCCTCCCCTCCTCCCTTTTTCTTTCTTTCTCACTGAAACAATTTTGAACTATTGTGATAGTTTTTATTATATAAGCACTCAAAGCTGTGTTGAGTTCCTAACAAAGAGAGAACACCATTAAACTAATCAATCAGTATAGACAGACAAATCTAAATTATTATAATTTACTTAGTTCTTGATTATTAAAGAGCACTGATGGATAATATGAAGTTAATAGTAATAAATGTGCATCTGATGTGACAGTTATATGAATATATGTCTACATTAGGTTTAAATAGACATTTTTTTCTCAAGTCAGTAAATTTCTCAGAAACCATTTTTTTCAAAAGTGATTTTGTTATATACCAAGTTTTTAGGGCTTGGGGTATTTTGAAAGAAAATGGTGCTTTAAAAATATAGGCATGTTTTAAATGAATATTCTCTTTATCCCTTCATCTTTTTAAGCTTCTTTCAACACCTCCTCCCCCAGCAATCATCCCACTGTTGTTGGTGTCCTTGAGACTTTTCTCTCTTTTTCTCTTTTTTGGTCAATCCCTCCAAACCCCACACACTCCCCCACCCTCCTGCTCACCAATACCTCAGTAAAGTCCACAGAAAAACTGGGGCAAGGTCAGGTGAAGTTGAGAAAGTCAAAGGTAAATTGTGTGAAGGAAGGATTCACTGGTGGTGAAGGATTCATTAATGGACTGACTCCCTGAGACCAGACCAGGATTGACTGTCTCTGTGATGCTAAGGCATTGGGCTGGGGGTGACAGGGAAAGTATTAAAGTTGGATTCTCCAGAAAAATCTGTTCTCATAAGTTCTTCCAAATTTGGAGAAAATAATTGGAAAAATAATCTAAGTCCTTAATTTAGCATGACATTACTGGCTGGCTATTTAAAAGATCTTAAATAATTAAGAGTTTACCATAAACATACTTACACAGCTATATTTCTATTACTATGGTGATTAGAGAATGTCTTCTCAATATATAGGGTGTGGTAAACGTAGTTTTACAGTTGTGAGCATGCAAAACACAGTTTATTCTTATATTATTATTTATTAACTATCATATGAGTTTCCATGCAAACAACTGTAAACCTATTTTTGCCCCACCCTGTATTTAATTGTATCTATATGTACATAAGGGCACTGTTTCTTGAACCCATCTCTTTACATAAGAACAGAAAGCCTTTAATAGAAAAAATATATATATATTTACCAGATAGTAATATACTATGTTGTTACTGTTACAGAATAAAATCTGTCCTAACCAGTAGTCCCCTTAGCATAGATATTATGCTCAAATATTTCAACTAAGTGATTTTAGTTATTTATTTCAACATCATTGCGGTATAATTGATATTCAATAAACTGTACATATTTAAAGTCTTCAATTTGATAAGCTTTAGCATGTGTATACACCCCTGAAACCATCACCACAACCAAGAAAATGAATATATGCATCACTCCCCCACGTTTCCTCGTGTCCCTTTTAACTTGTCTCCCTGCCACACTTCTCTGCAGCAACACTGCTCTGTTTTCCGTCACTGTAGATTATAATGTCTGGCTTCTTTCTCTGAGCATAATTATTTTGAGATTCATATTTGTTACTGCATGTATCAATAGTTCATTCTTCTTCCTTGCTGAATAGTATTCCATTACAGGCAAGATGTACAACAACTTGTTTATGTTTCCCTGTTACGGGACTTTTTATTTATTTATTTATTTATTTATTTATTTATTATTTATTATTTTTAAAATATATTTTTATTGATTTAGAGAGAGAGGAAGGGAGAAGGAGAGAATGAGAAACATGGATGTGAGAGAGAAACATCAATTGATTGCTTCCCATATGCACCCCAACATGGGGGATCGAACCCATAACCTGAGCATGTGCCCTTCGGTGCATGGGGTGATGCTCAACCAACTGAGCCGCATCAGGCAGGGGCATCCTTGTTAAGGGGCATTTTAGTTTCCAATTTGGGGCTATTGCAAATAAACTTTATGAATGTTTGTTTGTATGTCTTTGTATGTACATATGCTTTTATTCCTCAGTTAATGCTTAGAAGTGGAATGCTGAATGCTTAACAGCTGCATGTTTAACTTTTTAAGAACCTGCAGAGCTGTTTTCCAAAGAGGTTTTTACTATTTTGCATGGACAGAGGTAATGTACCACCAGCAGTGTATGAGAGTTTCAGTTTCTTCACATCTTCAACAATACTCTATAGGGTCAGTAACTTTAGTGTCAGCCATTGCAGTTAGGGTGTGATTGTATTTCAGTGGAACTTCAAGGAAGTGATTTTAAAGGCTTCTTTGCTAGTGAAATGGGCAGATAAGAAAATATGTTTAATCTTCTTTTCTTTTTTTCTGCTCCATCCTAGGTATTTTGGATTGATCATCTATTTAAAAACCCTTTTCCCTTGCTCTCCCATGGCCAAAAGAGTTCATTCACCTTTCCCCTTTGGTTTTCATACACAATTGTGTGCCCCTAAAGGAACTAACAACAAGAATTAGGTGTGCCCTGGAGGCCATGTAAAATTTGACCCATGTAATCAATCATATCTGCTTCACTAAACTATAATGAACCTGTGGACAGGAAAACATCTTCAGTGGGGCAGACTTGTTAACATCTGGGGGGATAAAAAGAAGTTCTTACATTTAGCTTCTACCATGTTCAGTCATACCTATTTTTCTCTTGTTGGACATATAGTCAATTGTATTGGTGTACAGATATGGTAACATATCAAAATAGAAAGATAAGTAGATCAGTAGATCATCTAACCAATTTTTTAAAATACTATCATTAATCATTCAAGTTCAGGAACAGAATTAGTTGCATAAAATCCAACAATCACAATGGACATTTATAATAGTGAATAGGGGCAGCTGTCCTGGGTTTCATCTAGAATTATCCCTCCCAAATCAAGTAAAAGACCTGAAGATAGATCTATAACCTTGAGGAACAATTTCCATGAGACAGGAAGGAAAACAATTTACTGGTGTCAGCATTAGGGAAAGTAGCAATAATGTTGTAAGGACTCACCCAATTATAATAGTGGCCAATAAAACTATTTCAAATCTCTAGCACATGCAGCTTTATAGGGCACATCACTTTTTAATCCAGCTTTCTGGTTTCTGTTTTCAGTGAAGTTCATATTACATACCTAGTATTTCATTCAACTACTGAGGAGCTGAGATTAAGTCTTTACGATACATGACCTTCTTTGTGCACATAAGTCATTCCCATCTACTCTCATACAACATAAAGGATAACTTGGGAAATCCTCTAGCCAACCTCCATTCTTTTATGCAACTAATCCTGTTCCTGACTTAGATGTCATATAGTGGACGTTACGACCTCTAAGAGTCTAATCTAAATCTAATCTAAGTGTCTAATCTTGGCCAAGATGATGGTCTTGATGCTAGTGATGATGAAGTTGATAAGGAAGTTAATGATGACGATGACAATAATACCGCTAATGATAATAGCAGCTAACATTTTCAGAGTGCCTACTCTGGACCACACTCAGCTAAGTGCTTTGTATGCATTGTCTCTTTTAATCTCTGCAAAACCCCGTAAGGTTGGTCCTATTATTTTCCCCCTTCCACAAAGAAGTTTAGTGAAATAAATGACACAAACTGTATACCACTCTGCAAGCTCTCTCCATTCTCATCTTGTCTCTCTGTTACTACAAAAAAAAAAAAAAAAAAAAGAGAGAGACTTAGCTCTAATAATTATTATTAGCAGATAAATTGGAGGACAGACAACAATATACAATTTGGTTGGAGGAAGAGCTCAATAGCTCTCAACCTGGATAACAATCAGTTAATGGATGTAGATATCAGGACTAGGGGAGCAAACTCTTCAAGCAGCAGATCATTATGCAGCAGCTCAGCATGTTTATTAATCATTGTGCACAATTAAAATGCCATTTCATCCTTCTAATTAAAACAAGTAGTTCCCTGAGGCTAGCACCTGAACTAATGAAGCCTGGTTGCCTAAGGATCTTACTCAGGGAAGGGAATTAAACAATGGAGGAAGCCGTATGTTTAGCACGTGGCCCAGACGTCAAACTGTATGTGACATCATGAGGGAGTGGACCAGTTAAAACTGTGATTTGAAAGAGCCAGGGATGCTTCTGTTTATGAGCAAAGGCTGGGTGTATATCTTGAAGTTATTTTCATTTTGGAGTTGGTGAGGTTCCATTTTTTGTCATCCTGTATACTTAACAATTAGTTCTGAATTATCTTCTTTTTTGGTAGGTGGAATGGAAGTCTTGATGTTCAGAGGAAAGAGCTCCAGGGATTGTAGGTTGACATCTAAGTATTTGGGAAGCTGCAGAAATTTCTGAAATTGCTTGATTCTACAAATAAAAGTGATCATAGACAGGATGTAGAAGCACAACTTCAAAGAGTGGACAGATGAATGGGCTAGATGAAGGAAAACCTAAGATTCAGTCCCAGCCTTGCCATCTCAACTAAATGACCCCGAACAAAGCTCTTACTTCTGTATCGTAAAATAAGAGAACTGAAGTAGTTACTCATCAAGTTTTCTGCTAGTTCTAAAATTCCGTGGCTTTGGGAGAATTTGTGATTAACAAAGCAGCTCAAAGAGTTTTCATTGTATCTTAATACCCCTACAAATTTAGCTGAATCAAGGCTTACTTACTTTCCTAATTTCTGTTTAGTTAAACACTGTGTCTTTAATGTCTGGAATTATACCTTGCATATAGCAGTTATTCAATCAAATATCTTTACAAAATGTAAATCAGGTTAAATCCACAGGTCTCAGTAACTCAGTGGTTTCAATGCTCTGCTTCTAACTATGTGATGCTACAAAGAGGAGAACCACCCTATGTAGGGTTCTCCATTACTCATCTGGGGAATGGCAAATCTAGGGATTATGAGAGTTGCTTTCATTCCAGCCAGTCTTGCCAACCCTGTTTCTTAGAATTCTGTGTTTGAAAAGGTATGATTTCATGTTGCCTCCAATTGCACTAAACATCAAATCATGGTTCAGTCTTCCTCTGCTTTGCCTCATGATTCCCTGATGTCTCAGAAAAATATTTATGCTTAGAAGAATGAAGAACTTATGAGTATTCATTCTTAATCTAGTATTTTATAGGTCACAGAGTTCTGTGAAAATCTGATAGATATCACGGAACCTCTACCAGAAAAATGCATAGCACAATTTTGCAAACAACTGTGAAAGGAGAGGTTAATAGACTTCCTAAAACTCATTTGTGGAGCTCATTTTAAGTGAAGAATCTTTATTTTAAAGGATTATATAAGAATTTCCAATAGTCTTACTAGGCCTTTGTCTAGTCACCTCTCTTGCTTCCTTCTAGCAACTGAAGAAAGATGGCTATCTCTCCTAGGAGTAGGTATTTTTTATTTTGTTTTTTGGTAGAGAGAGAACCAGTAACATATACATACCAATGATGAGCTGTTGTTGTTGTTTTTTTTTAAACAATATGGCCAGCAGTTTCCAGAATGTTATCATGATTTCAGTTATTACCTCTTTACCTTCTTTATTTATAACCAGGTACCTGACTTCAATGTCTTTATTTCAAACAGGAAAAAGACAACGATGAAATGGTGGCAACCATGCTAGGAGAAAACAGATCAATTACAGGCAAATATTAGGGCCTTAATTTTCTCACACTATCTATCCTAGTCTTAGGGGCAGGAGGAAATTGGTAACTGAAAATTACAGACTCAGATTTTAGGATCGAAGAATCTAAGAGTTTAATATTTCTGATTTGGGGCAATTATTTACATGTTGAACTTAAATTTTTCTTTTGAAACTGAAGCTCAGTTTCTCTTGTACGTCATAGTAGGAAATATAACTTGGTCAATAAGACATCTAGGAACTAGCAAAAATCAGCCAATAACTCAGATTAAGTGGCATGATAATTGGGTTTCCTAAGCATTTTTTGGTATTAAAACAAGTTAATCAACCATAAAATACAAACTCATCAGAATCCAAGGTCTTATTCAATTAACTTCTGGCCTCACACACTTAAGTGTTTTTTTTTCTTCTTTTCTTTCTTTCAAATCATTATGTCATATTTTGCCAAGAGAGAAAGGATTTCTGGAGTGGGAAATTCCAAAGATGGAATAAAAGCCAATTCTTTTAAACTATATCATTTTATCCATAATTATTATTTTTAGTAAAAATGAAAACAAAATTTTTCTTCTTGCCCAGAAGGGAGATAAAATCTTAAACTTACAAGTTCAAGCAGAGGAACTTAAATTGTATAGTTTTGTTTTGTTTTGTTTGAAGCAACCCTTATATTCTTATATAATATTTACTCTAAAACATTGGATAAACTAGAAACTTGGGAGGCAAAATATCTATTAATATAATACCACCAACACATGATTTTGTGCCTAGACGCTTTATTTCAAATTGATTTACAACTTCTTAATATCTTTTATTGGTATTAAGGTCATAGATTCATAGTTAAACTAGGTAAGTATAAACCTTTACTAGTCCCCAAATCATAGCTGCAGCTTTAGCTTCCTTGGATGTGAGCCTTTGGAAATGAAACATAAACTTGTATGTTGCTGAACTATATTGTGGGAGAGTTAAAAGGGGAGGAGAGGTTTCTTTCTTTCTTTTTCTTTTGTTTTGTCAGACAAAACTGGGTTAAAATCTCATATGTCACATCGTTAGCTATGTGACCCTGCGTAAGTTATTTAATTGATATGAGTTGCAGTTTCCAGGTATATTGAAAGAAAAATACTTCCTTCATATAACTTATGGTAAGAACTCCCACAAAAAGCTGGATGAAGAAAGTGAAACTGAGGAGATAGGAGACTTACCCATCTTCCAGTTGCTAAGTGGAATGCTGGTTTAGGTCAAGTCTTTGATCTCCAAGATCCTTTTTTTTTTTTCCTACCATACAGGTGCTTGGAAGTCAATTGCATTTTCAACTGAGCGTGGAAATTATATCATGCGAAAATAGCTTCAGTTTTTCACCTTTTTGAATCAATGCACTTGGGTAGTTCCCTCCCACTTTGGACTTAGCCATATGACTTCCTTTGGTCAATGGGGCAATAGTAAACATTGCTGAATTAAAAAGTATTTGTGCAGTAGAGCTTTGTTTGTTCTTGCTGCTCTTTGGAACCCTGAACCTGGCATGCGACAAAACTTCGGCTTGCCTTCTGTATGGCAAGAGATATGTACCCAAATCATCCCTGCTGTCCCAGATGATTTCAGGACAACCATAAAACATGTGAGTAAGGCTGTCCTAGATCATTCAGCTCTAGCCGAGCCAACCCAGGCCAGAAGAACTACCCAAGTGACACACATACTTTGTTTATTGTCTTAAACCTTTAAGTTTTGGAGTTATTATGCAACCAATGGTAATCAATAGTCTAGTATAAGAAATTACAAACACTCTTTGGTACCTACAGATATTTTGACTACACAACATATTTATTTTTACCAATTAGAGCAATGATGTTCAAAGTTTATCATGAGAGTTACCTGGGCAACTTGTTAAAAATTTAGACTTGTGGTCACCCCAGATCTATTAATTAGTATTTGTGTGGCAAGAAACTAGGGGTTACATTTTTAACAAGCTACCCCATGATTCTTATATTTACTAAAATTTGAACTAAACTAGCATATTATTTTCCTTAAATTATCAAATATTCTCATGTAAATATCTTTTATTAGTTTGATAAGTTACTGGAAATTAATTTTTAAACCACTATAAAAGAACAGGAATCACTGAAAGTTTTATTTTTGGTTTTTGTTGTTTGTTTTACACAGTGCCATTCTCTGTAGTCTCCATGGATTTATAGCCTAAGAAGAAACCAAACATTTAAAAAATAAACATAAACAGTGACTGAACATCAGATGTTACTAAAAATTAACAAGTGTGTAAGTTAAATATTTACCTTCATACTGAGGTTAATTTACTAGTGGAAAAGAGAAATGAAATGGAGAAGAAATGTAGGGGGAAATAGTAGGTATGAATGTTCTGCAGGAGAGGAAGGGGGGATGTAATCACTGGGGAGCGTGTAGTCTCCCAAAGTAGAGCTCAGACAGAGATAAATAGAGGGGAGGGGGGTCAACAAGAAAAATAAGGTAGACTTGCTAAGGTATGACCCCAACCTAGTTTAAGATTAATACCTACTGTAGCTCTCTCAAGTTTCCTCTGTGAATTGATACAGTATCATAGAGACAGCAGGATGCATGAAGCATAAAAGAACACTACAATGCCTGCTAACGTACTGGTGTCTCCTATCCAAACGAAAGGGGAGCTGTGCCAGCTCCCAGTGAATGAGGGGGTCCAGTTACACTACAAGCTCAATTAAGAGAAAATCAACTGGCTCATTATACACAAGGACATTCATTCTGTTGAGTGAGAAGACTGATTGCAACTGGAATAGGAAAGCCACAAACCACTAATCAGGATATCTCAGGTTTGACCTATTCGAGTATATTCCAAATTACCCAATTAGCTGGATTGCCAATAAGTTCCTTGTAGCAGTTCTATTGGCATTGATGATACCATAATCAGTTGTCTTAATCAAGCTTTTGAAAACAAAATGATGGGCTGAATATACTCATAATAAGGACTGGGAAATTAGAGCCACCAGGTCACCGCTGTTGGGTCACTCAACATTCTGCTCTGGCAACTGCTCTCAGAGGACTGTGAGTCTTATTTGGTTTGGTTTTGTGTTGCCACCCACCCACCCACCCATCCTCAGGCTATACTCCTATTTCCTAATCTTCCAGCCTCTCTTGGGGGTGCCACTGCTAACTGGGTGAACTCTTCAGCCCTATTTCTGGTCCTGAATCCACTAGCCTTCCTTAGCTATATTTCAGTAGTCTGGATTCTTACCCTTCTTTTTTGCTACCCACCAACTTGAGACAGGCCTATAATCCATAAACATCAGAGGTTGGAAGATGAGGCAATTACCCCATCTAGGCTTTTCTGATGGCGACTTGATATTTGTTGGGCAGGAATAGTTGTTTGAGGGCGGGGACTGTTCATCCCTGTGGCTCTGGAACATGTGCCTGGCACATAGTACATATGTACAAATGCTTGATGAATGGATCAGTAAGTGGGGGAAAAAACGATAGTTTAGGTCAGTCATAGAACTGTCCCAATAGAGGTAAGACATGGAATTTAAAATGGGCCTGACCACAGGAAATGAGGACCTTGTCTGTCATACTCATTTCCCCCAGAACCCAGAATGGTGTCTGGAAGAACACTTATGCTTAAGAAATATTGTTTTGAATGAATGAATGAATATCAGTGTCCCGTCCCCCCCCCCATTCTGGTAAAATCCATGAAAAAGGCTGAATTCCAGATAAAGGTTAAGGCCAAGGTGGCGGTAAAGGAACAGCCACAGACTGCAGAGCAGGAACTCAGCATTCACTGGAACCTGGAGTCAGAGACCATAGCGTCCTAAACCCATGGAAATCAAGGTAGCATTGTGGGGGTCATTGGCCTTTCTTCTGGGTAAGGAATGGGGTTTTGAATCCGTCCTCTGAGGAGGTTAAGTCACGGAACACTACAGCTGGGCCACCTAATTATTTAAAATAACAATAATCATCATAACAATGTGGAATATTTTTTGGGTCAAAAAGGCCGTGGACAAGTTGAAGAAAGATTCAAAGAGGTTACCTTTAGGCCAGTCTTTTTAAACATGATTGGCAAATAATGGATGCAAACTTTCAAGACACGGTCTCTGTGTTGGTTTGGGTGCCCCTAGAAGCAGAGCCTAAGACAAGCCTTCAAGTACGAGCGATTTCTTTGAAATGTGGCCCCAGCACACCCGGTAGGAATACGGGGAAGTGAGTCAGGGAAGGGAAGGAAGCCAGGGAAGGGGCAGGACCAAGCCGGTTACCTGCCAGCAGCTCGAGGTCAGGCTCTCTAGAAAACTGGTAGACGATGTAGGGCATTCGCCAGAGTTATTCTAATTAAAGTGCCAAGAAGCTGGGACTTTTTTTTTTTTTTCCTACCTCCCTGGCATTGGTTGAATGGCTGCTTTTAGGGATATTAACTTTCCTTCTTTGTCCTGCAGGTAGGGCAAACACCCCACCTGGTCAGAAAAGACCCCAGGGCAGACCATCGCACAGCCCACTACAGCCTCTGATTACAAGGCCGTAAAACTAAAGTCAATTTAGCATCAGTATAACTACATTCGGATTTTGCTTTGCAACCGCTTCCCTTTCCCCCTCCTGCAAGGAGGGCTCTCTAATAACAACAAAAGATAGTTAAAGAACGCATTGTTCCTTTTGTTCTTGCCCAACTAAGACCTGAAGCAGAGTTGGATTACTACCACAGAGCAGAGGGGTTGGATTTCACCTGTCAGGCCAACAGGCCAATTTTTCATGAGGCAACACTTTCACTGATGCCCCCTCCCTCCTCCTTCCCATCACCTGCACTGACGAGCAGGCAGAGTGCTCAGTTCTCTAGACCCCTGGGTAATTGTTAGATTCTCTTTGGAGTTTTCTGAAACTGCTTCCATATCCTGGAGTCCAGTCTCTCTGCTCGACTTTCTGGAAACAGTGTTAGTACACTGTGAACCACTTAAGAGCAAAGTCTGATTTATGTGTACCAACTTTATATTCTTTCCTGCCTCTAGCATTGCACCTGGTGTCTAATATGTGCTTTAAAACGCTGGGTGGGTGGATGGATAAATGACGAATGAGTGAAGTAAATGACATATCCTTGCCCCCTGCAATGTTCTGTTGACTAGCGCTGGCGATCAGTTCGCTTCACCATCTTAACCCCCTTTCCGTTTTTTTTCGGGCTATTCAACTTTCCCAAAATAAGGCACCTTCTCTTCCCAAAGACCTTCTAGCATGTTACTGCTTAGGACACTGGCTTTTGCAGACCTATATCTTGAACCCCAGCTTCCACTTTTCCCCTTCCCCCATCTCACCCTCCCCGCTCTTTGTTTGCTCATGTGTTCTCCCTGTCCCTTTGGTATTCAGGGTATTTGGGTACTTTCGGGGAGTTAGGGCACTCATTTATCATAACCTGTAGCCAATTCATTATTATACCCTTTTTAAGGGATTTTTTTCATTTTAAAATATAATGCCAAGATTGACCTAAAAATATGCTTTTTGCCAAGTTCTGAAAATAAGCATGACATCTGTTTCAAAGCCAGCCCCTGACTAGAGTGTAGCCCTAATTCTGCTGCACTATCACCTCCTTCCCTCTCCTAGGCAGAGATTGAGGGCAGGGAAGTGGGGTTCCTGCCCTATCAACTGAGAAGAGGTTATATTTCTCCATAACTATGTACCTAACTTATTCCCTCATTTCCTAACAAGGCAGGACCTAGTTTTTGGATTTCAACTCTCAAGTAATTAAGGTGATGGAATGAATCTTAAATTATTCCTAACATCAGATCTATCTGTGTGGCAATCCCTGCCACAGAACATGTTACTATCAAGAAAACAGTGTGGAGATTCCTCAAAGATTTAAAAATAGAACTACCAATGACCCTGCGTACATACTTACACGTACACGTACACAGGAATATTGCTCAGTTACAAGAAGGAGCGAAACCTTGCCGTTTGGGACACGGATGGACCTAGAGAGTATTATGCTTAGTGAAATAAGTAAGACTGAGAAAGAAAAATACCAGGGGATTGCACTTGTACGTGGGATCCAAAGACCAAAACAACTGAACAAACAGACAAAACAGAAGAGCACTCACAGATAGAGAACAAACTAACGGCTGCCACATGGGGGGGGGGGGGCTGGCAGAAAAGGTGAATGGGCCAAGAAGCATAGAGCGCCAGTTACCAACACAGCCACGGGATGATATTGCAGTAACCGTGCATGGTCAGGCGGTTGTGGGACTTGTGGTGACCTCTTTGTGAGGTATATCAATGTCTCATCACAGTTTTGTACATCTGAAACATGATGTTGTATGTCAACTATAAAAAGTAAATTAATCAAAGAGAAAGCCCCACGACCACAGACTAAATCTGAAAACGACAGTGAATAGGTGCCGAGGGAGCCGGATTCTAATCAAGGCACCATGCGGGTCCCAGAGGACAGTCCCAAAGCGAGTAAAAATGCTCCCAACATTCTGTATACGGATTGAAAAGAAAAAGAGAGAAAAAAATGCCCCAGGTCTCTAGCGTGAAAAGACAAAGTTTTGGGGGACAGAAGGTTTAGGTTTGCAAGCCCGAAAAGGAAGCCCTAGCCATAGGGAGCCCTCTGTCAGACTGGAGCATGACATACTGGTGGACGCCAGCAAACAGGCCTGGCCGGTCATTCCCCGCAGCAGGAGGCCCTGGGCGGGGTGGCACCAGGCGACCCGGAGGGGCTCGGGGTTCTGGGAAGGAGAAGGCGCCCAGGGCTAACAAAGAAACCAGTTCCCCTAGAAAGATGCAGGTGATCTATCTTGATTTTAGTGAATCATTTTATGTAAGGCCTCACAAAATCTTACTTGCAAATTTAATTCAAATTGACTTGGATATGAGCCCTGTTGCATGTATTGAAATGTAATAATAAATGGAACAGGGCAACAATAAATGACAATATATCATGGGGAAGGGAGATTTTTAGTGCAGAGCTTGAAGGCCTGGTGTTTTGTTTGGTCTAATTTAATGTCTTCATTAATGATCTGTAGGAGAGAGTAAACAATAATGTATTAACTAAATCTGCACATTTAAATTGAAAAGCAAACTCCAATGAGAGCTGAGAAATGATGAAAAGGAATATTAAAAAATTAAAAATTGGATCAGGAAATAAAATAAAAGCTTAACAGGAAGGAAAGATATGTATGTGCCAATGTATCTTTTAAAAATTACTGTAAACAAAAATGCTCTTTTGGAGGAAAATCTACAAGGCAATATGAAGCAATATTGGAAAATATTTTACAAGAGTATGGGGCAGGAAGTGCCCTTAAGAAGGCGCGTGGCCTGGTATGCCCACTTAGAGCAATAAAGTATCCCTTTGGTGTGAAACTTGGGAAATCTAATTTTTCCGTATCCCAGCCCTTCCAGACTTTCATCTCTGTGTCCTACATGGGCGCGCACACACACATTTTTCTGTGAGGAAATAAAAAAAATTTTGAGGGTTGGACCTTTTTTTGATCAATTTCTATTTGAACTAGTTGTTAATACCATTGAAAAAATTTTTGTCTTTACACTGGGTGTAGTCTTTAGAAATGAATTCTAGGGAATCTGGAGAAAGAACAAGTCGAAATTAAATTTCTCAAATGAACTGAATGCTACCAAACGTACTATATTTTCATGAATCTTCCCCTTTTATTATAGGCCAGTGTTTCTCCAACGTTTTTATCTCAAGATTTCTTTACAGCCTTAAGATTATTGAGGACCCCCAAAGAGCTCTGCTTTATGTGCGCTATAGCTATCAATATTTACCATCTTAGAAATTAAAACAGAAAAATTTAAAGTATACATTATTTTATTTAAGATAGGAATAAACACAATATACAATCATATGAGATATTTTGTAAAAAATAATATTTTCTAAACAAAATAAGTAATGAAAAGTGGCATTGTTTTACATTTTTGCAAATCCCTTTAACGTCTGGCTTAATAGAACACAGCTGAATTCTCGTATCGGCTCCTGCATTCAATCTGTTGGATGTGTTGTCTTCGTTGAAATAGATGAAGAAAGTCCAGCCTTGCACAGATATGTAGTTGCAAGGCAAAGAATAATGCAGACCATCTGAAAGAGTCTTAGAAACCCACGGGGTGGGGTACTCATTCCAAACTTTGAGACGCCTGCTATATAGGTCAAAGATTAGCTATATCACTCAGGGTCCAATCCACTTAGTAAAGAAATCATATTTTTATCTCCAGTTGCACAGACAGAAAACTTTGATAACATAGAAAGATTTGAGGGTTTGGGATATGTGTTGAGGCACTAACAGCACTTTCAGATCTAACATCTACAGTTTAATAAAGCCACCATTCCATGAGGTCAGACCGGAGGGGATTTTTAAAAATTAGATATAACTAGAAAAAGCTCTTGGGCTTAACCAGCTTGTATGAAATTCAATATAGTTTACAAATTTACTTACATTATTACCAATAGAAGCTCAGGCTCACCGTTTCTAATGCTGAATGCTTGATTTTGATTAGCACAATTATGAAGGCTACAAACCTTGAATGTCACCCAAGGATAATGTCTGGAACATAAACCACCCAAATTTGAAGACTGAGTTGTGTTACTGAAGGAAGTCCAAAGACAAACAATAACACTTCTGTAAAATGATAAGCTCAGAAATGCTTTAAAATGGTTCCAAGGCTGCCCATTCGGTTACCTTTCAGACTGAATTGGCCAATGAGTTTGGCAAATATTTTTACTGCGCTGATCACCAGTCTGAATGACTTAACCAAATAGTTGCTTTGGCATTCTCCACAATATTACCAAAGCATTCGACATGCAATTCTGATTATGTAACTACTTTGCTCGCTCAGATTTCTTCAAAGACCTCTCTTTGAGATGTGTCCAAAAATCACATAGGGGGATTTTTTTTTAAATGAAGAACAGAATCCCAGTGCCTACCCTCAGCTACTGAACTAGAATTTTGGGGGAAGTGCGTTCTGGGAATACATATTTTTAACTTTCTCCCCAAGTGAGTCTTTTTGGTATTCAATCTATTGAGAAAAGTCTAATCTTTGTAGGATTAAGTACAAGATTATTCATGATCAGTCCCCAAACTTCCCAGCTTAATATAACATTGCTCAGCTCACGCACTACACACACCAACTACTTAGAATCCCTCAAATGAGCCGCCTTTTCTCGTTTCTCTTTGCCTTTGACTCTCTTGCTGCCTTAGCAATGTCTTCACTCTCAGTCTTGGATGCATTTGGCCAATTCCTACTCCTTTGTTGAAAGTCAGGCAATACCACCTCTTCTTTCAGGTCTTCCCTGACTCACCAACAAGTGTGGCTTCCTTTCTGTATATTGCACTTCGACTACAGCATTATATGATTTATTCCATTGCAGAATGTGTCCGTTTTCTTGGCTATATCTAGGTCGAACTGGAGGCTCCTCAGCAGCATACGCTATATACCTTAAGCCACCTGTTCCAAACACTTAGCCCAGCGGCTAGAATGCTGCACATGCTAAATAAAATATTGTCAAAATGAACACAGTCATTCCTAGAAAATATAATGTTAGGGGAAAATTCTGAAAGCACACTTTCAAATAAAATTTTGTCTTTTAAAAATTTTTCTTAGTTGTAGAGGCATAATGTTAAAAACATAAGAGGGGAGGGGGGGAGGGAGGGAGGGAGGGAGGGAGGGAGGGAGGGAGGGAGGGAGGGAGGGAGGGAGGGAGAGAATGGTTGCATACCAAATTGGCTAATATAAATCAGCCTTATACAAATAATATAAGAAGTTGGAAAAAAGGGTGACTGCCACACACCTTTGAGGCAGAAAGTCTCATTAGTATGCAACAGAATAAACAATGGATTCCAAATTCAAACTCAAGACAGCAATAAATCAAAGCAATAAGGTGAAAAACAATGGCATTGCTGGCAGTATTGGCTGTTAGCAAGTGCACCTGCTGTGAGACAGAGCAACCCAGGGAGAAAATTCCAGTGCTGAGACCAAGAGCAAAGATGTAGTTTTGAAGTGGGTGAAAGATGAAGCAGAGGTTCAGGGTGGCCTGAACATTTTTGCAAGGTCAGAATGGAACACCGAGCTGCCCCAGAACCCCTTTTAAATGACACGTGAGTTCCAGGTAGTATTATTTTAAGGGCAAGCTGATCAGTACCTTCTGAAGATTTTTAATGGAATGGGCTCTCTGTTTGGCTACTCCCCTTGGTTTGGTTTATGTCTTGTCATCCAGGAGAGTTAAGATAATAGAATTATCCCTGGAAAAATAAAGCACTATCAGCATGTCCAAAATCCTCTAGACCTGTGGCTAAACAGGTCTATCTCTTTCATCCTAGTTGCCATAGCAATATCCATGGGTGGACCAAGCCTGCTAACCATGTGAGCCCCACAAAATGTCATATTTTCTAATTTTAGTGTGAACTGCAGGTGCTGGCTTGACTCCATTTGGAGGAATTCACTGATTTGTGTGTGTGTGTGTGTGTGTGTTTCCTAGCTAAAGCAACCAACAGCCACAGAAAATCACTTCTGGGTGCTCCTAACAAGGAGAATAAAAACACTGCTCATGATTCGCGTGTGTTGAGTTTTTACATCTCAATCAGAGAGACTCATTATGGTTTTTTATATAAATAATTCAACAATTAATCTGATGTCAGAAGAATCAGTGTCTTTAATAAAATGTAGATGTGGTTCTAATGAATACCGTGACATTATTTAAAGCCAAACCTTATTGGTAACAAACAGCCTGACTTGTAACATGGTAAAATATTTCTAAAATATTCTATTTTCTAATACTTCCACACCAAAGTAAATCCAAGCCTCATTTTCCAGAAAACAACAACAACAAACAACAAACACAAGTGAACCAATCTAATATTTGGGGGTGAGTCTTCTAAAGAACACAGTTAAACATTTTTGCAGTTGATATTGTTTTGGTGTAAGCTCCGTCTGAATTCTGGCAATAAAACGTTCAGCATATCCTGGGGAATAACGACAGTGAGCGTTTATGAAGGACTTGCTGTGTGTCAAGCACAGCGGTTTTCTTAGGACCCCCGGGCGCTCAGGAGGGTGAGGGTGAAGGCCTGGCAAAGCAGCAGCGTGTCCCAAGTTCAGGAGTGAACAAAGCACCTTCATCTGAGGGAAGAATCTGGTCTGCTTTCAGAATAACTTGGACATGTGAGGACACCATCGATGCATTTCTTTGGCCACTACTTCCACACAAGAGTCAGACTAGGACCGACGTCCGACTGCCGTAGCATCCGCTCCTTTCAGAAGCTCCTCACTGGTCACTGGTGATGATTTTTGTCTGTCCTGAGCAGATATTTTTCAAATCTACCGAGGTCGATTAATTTCCTCCAGCGCTTCCCTTTCCCCGTCCCCACTGTGGCAGCCTTTCCAATCTGCTCTCAGCCTCGCCTCTGCGGCCCTTGCTGCCACCGCCCTGACCCTGAAGCCCTCTCACTCCGCCTGCTTTGCCAGGCCGCGGCTACAATAACACAACAAATCGGCTCAAAGTGCATTATTCAGTTTCAGGCAATGTTCAAACAACTAAACATAAACAGACGTGTAATGAACTGAGTCTCTTCTTCGTGGTGATTAAACTTGGCTGTCAGGGCTTTCCTACATGTTAACCACTGTGCTCGAGAATAAAGTAGAGGAGTGGAACATAAATATCAAAAAATTACTTAATGAATGCGGCGAAGAAGCTGAGGCATCAGCTGAATCAGAAGAAAGCGTTGCTGATTGCAAATCATTACGCTGCTACTCAGCTGAGCAAATTATTATCGAAACGGCACCTCACAATGGGGAGGACGTGCAGTGCCCAGCTCCTGCACTTACACCCCCGAGGGGCTGAGGTTTCGGCGTGACATACCAGCTGGTGAGTGTCCACCTATGGTTACGCAGTGCACATTCACACGTGTGCATGTATATGCGTGTGCCTCTGTGTGCTTGCGTGCATGCTTATAAATATTATACTATCCCTTTATTGAAAGAACCGCACGTGGCGCATTTAAAGCAAAGTTAAACATTGTTACTTAAGCAACATTTTAAAAATTGCTTACAGTAGATTTCTGTTTTCATAGGTGGTATTTAATTTTAGAAGTAAGACAGAGCTTTAAGTGTGCATTAAGAAATTCAACACTCAATAAGGAAATTGCTAACCTAAATAAATCCGTGTGCAAGGAGAAAAGTCTCTCTTTTATTTTAACTATGAAAATTCTGATTCTGTTTGAGGTGTACCCCATATAACGACTCTTCAGTCACACAGGGGTGTGGTCCTGCTACAACCAACTAGTGAGTAGAAGGAAAGGAACCCCAGGAACCCTGCCACATGCATCTCTCATCTAGACCTGAGCTCACAAGTCAGAGTGATGTGGAGCACAGGGCCCGTGTCATCTCTGGACCTCAGCTGAACCAGATGATTCCCAATCTTAGGACCCTTGACTTTTCCAGGCATATATGGTGGTACTGTTGGGACCAAGGGAAGAAGTGTGCAGTAGGAGACAGGAGTTATATCCGTGGACCAAATACACCGATACCTGCCCAGGGGTATTTAATTAAAATAACAAAGAAGTCCTACATTCCCCTCGGAAGGAGAGCTTCACAAAGCCAACTGCTATGTATGTTGGATCCTACTGGGGAGATGGAAGACACATGCTACCTTTTGGAATTGGACATGCCTGGTGAGGTTTAAATAGGTCAAGTATAAAATTTGGACATGTCAAATGGAGGCCCTCTCTTTACACTTTTTTTCTTTTGTCCAGACAAAGGAAATGAGAGCAGATGCTTCAGCTTCAGTGTCAGCCACATAGAGGCTGTGTGCCTGGGAGAAAACCATGGCCCACAGATGCTGACTGTGTGTATTTAATCACAACAGCCTACATTTATCCCGTGCTCACTATATGCCAGATACCGTTTGATGCATCCCTAGGAACTTCTCATTTAATCGATATAAGAACACTGTGCAGTAGGTACTCTTGTTAGTCCTAGTTTTTAGGAATGGAAACTAATCTAGCTGATTGGTAGGGCTGGGGTCCTCACCTAAGCAGCTGGGTAATGCACCCTCTTCACGTCGGCGACGCACTGCCCTGCTCCCTGGATTTACATGTGGCTGTGATGCTTTATAGGACAGAATGACCTCGTCCCTGCCTGAGCATAAGGCATGACCTTTCGGGCTTCCTTACTTTCTATCTATAACTATAGTCACAGCATTCTCATTTCTCATATATGCCACATTGCCCCACCCGGATCAGTTAATCTTGTTAGTGTTTATGATGGTTTCACAGTACCAGCGGCACAAGCAGGGAATACAGGTGCTTTCCGTTGTCACCGGCCGAGGGGCTCAGCAGAGAAGGGAAGATGATAAAGTGCTCTGAGAAGGTCATTGAGAAGAAGAGAAACGGTGGAATAGTGTGAAAAGGAAGATTTGCTGCCTATGAAATAGAAGACAAGAGGAGGGACCAGCTGTCCTTAAACAAGCAGAGCAGATCAGCAGCCTGGTAAAAGGGGAATGCAGTGTGTTCCCATTATTGTTTTAAAGGGTGTAGGTCTATCTGATCAGCCATGTGGCATGTGTTATTTATAACAATAATCTATTATTGAAGTTTAGTAAGTATGAGTCTTTCTTCTTCATTCAAGGCAGGGTAATACACTCTTTTAAACCAATTTGAATCAATTATATATACATCTCCTTAGAAACACAGAAATACAGCATATTCCATAAATGTAACCTATAGTATATTCAGACCTGTTAAAGAAAATTCCCTAAGGAGTGTCTGGGGACATTGCAGTGTTGGACCTACTTGTCCCAGAGCTCCCCAGTAGGATGGGGTTCCATTAGCTCACGGTGGTAACACTCTATTGCAGTGGTGGGGAGCGTCTGGCCCGAGGGGCCGCGTAGGGCCCCCAAAGTCATTTGGTCTGGCCCTGCCAAGGCCTCATCAAAGAGAAGCAGTTCCAGCCATCACATTCAGGGTGAGTTAATTAAATGTTTGACCAAATATAGCAGGCTAATTTTTAAGTTGATAATTTTGTATGGCCCTAGAATGATGTTATAAATATCCAAGTGGCCTTTGGCAGAGAAAAGGTTCCCACCCCTGCTCTATTGGCTTCTTTATCTTTCTTACTTCCCCACTCCTTTACTGGTGTTTCTTGTAATTATTTCTAAAACAAACTGCTTCACATTCAAGTTCTTGTCCAGGGGTTTGTTTCTGGGGATACCAACCCTTAACAACAGAAATGTATACTTGAAATGTCCATCTATAAACACATAAAGAATCCACGGCTGTGGAGGTCACCTGTGGAGAGAAACTGAAGTAGTATTAGAAGGAAGTAAAGAATCTTCTTTCCTAGGCACCAACATTTAAAGGTTAGGAAGAAAATACATCAGCAGAAAGCACTGCAGAGAGACAGGCAGAAGAACCAGGGGAGGGGAAGATTTTTTTTTTTTTTTAGTTGAAAGAGATTTTGAATTTCCTTAAATGTTGATGGAACAAATGTGGTAGAAAAGAAGAGTCTGAAAATGCAGATAAATGGAAGGATAGAGAGTCAATGGTGTAAGATTCCCAAGACAGTAAGATGAAATTGGATCCAGGCAGATCCCAAGGGGCGGAATAAACATTGCAAAGGACTTGGTAGGTTTGGCCATCAAAAATAGAGGGAATTTCTGTATGCATTTTAGATAATTGAGTATTTGGAAACAACAAGATAATAAATTGACTTCCCCTCTTCGTTTTATCTGAACATTTGACAAAATTAAGAGCATTAGCTTGACCAAAACCTAAAACAAAATGAATTTTTTTTTTCCTACTAGGATATCATTTTCACAAACAAATTGGATGGACATGGGATTTAAGGAGAAAGTTTGTTTGATGTATTGTTAAGTTAAATTCCTTTCCTCTATTCATCAAGTTGAATTAAAATAGAGGTTTCTAATCAATGATCTCCAAATGGGGAAATAGTCTAGTGATGCTCATAGGTTTCATGTCATTTGTTGGTATGGACAATTGCACATGGACCTTATTGAATTACATTAATTTTAAAAATTCACTGAAGGCCTAAAATATTTTGATTGGGACTCTTCCCTGTCCGGTTAAAAATGATATCTGGTCTACATGACTGTGATGGATGGTCTTGAGCCGTAGCAGAATTCTAGACTTCCTTTCTGTTACAGAGACTCAATCTATGTTGAGCAAAATAATTGTAGGGCTACTTAAACTCTGGCCCATTAGCCATAGTCCATTAGCATTCACTTCATGGTGCGAAAGGTTAATATGGTTAATATGATCTTAGCTGAATGATTAAATTAAAAATTAAGTTTTGAATGAAGTAAAAAACATTAAAATTGTTAGAAGCATTAAAAATTATAAGTTCTCATATCTAGGTTAAAAAATCTGACCTTTCGTTTGATCCTAGGGTCTACTCCAGGACAGCAAAATATATGCAAGAAGAAAGTATTATCCTAGTCGCTGCCTCTAACTATATGGTACTTGAGATTAATACAAATATTCTCTCCATAATGAAAAGATTGACCTCAGTTATTCTAGTATAATCACTGTGATATTTATACATATTTAAGATGTAATCTAATATATACAAGAAAACGATTTGAAATGGTATACAATCCCACACAGAAATCTATTTTTTATTATTTTATAAACACAGTTTAGTAAAATTTAATAACATACATTTTGTAATAGTTGAATTATAAAAGTAACTGGATTTTAGAGAGTTTTATTTCTCTCATTTGTTGTGTGTGAGTGTGCGTGTGCGCAGCAGTGCACGTGCTTGGCTGTATTTAGCACATTATTGTTCTATCAAATGGGACAGGATACTTTCTTTGCTCTTGCTAACTTCCCCTTTCCCCCACTCCCCACCCCAGAAGATTATGAAAGCAAAAGAGAGGGGGTGGTTGAGGAGGAAATATGAATTATTTAAACTGTATAAAAATGCTAGAATAAAATGAACATTCAAGACTTCTATGGTTGCATTTAATCTTTCGTTCAACTCATTCACCGAGGAAATCTGTCTTCCAATGGTTCATGTTACAGAACGTGATGACTCCAGTCACCTACCTTAGACTCTACATTGCTATAAAGACTATTGTGGCATGATGACAAATGAAGAAATTTACTCTTACAGTCTGCAGGGGAGTCAAGTGCCAATAATTTAAGACTTTTGATGATACAGTACTAACTTTATATTCTAAGCAATCACAACCTATATTTATCCACCTGCTGTTTTTATGGCTGAGAAATCACACTGTTTGTTTGTGGTAGTAATTTATTATATTGTAGAAGAAGACTCTCAAATTACAGACTTGCATTGAGTTAGGAAGGGAATTAAAATACTTTGCCCCACTCCTCTTCACAAGTAAAAACAGTCCATTCAATAGACTGAGGCTTCTCAAGGAAATGGGACTCTTGATTGTTTTTAGAGTTTTCAGTTGCAAACAAAATCTGTGGGAACATATTTAAATTTTAGACAAGAGAAGCCTAGAAACATGTTTTTAATGAGTGGAGAAGGGTGGTACCTACAATATTTTGAAGGACTTCATCATGTGGAATATCTTCTCACTGGCTGGCTACTAACAACCATTAATATAATGTTGCTTTTACTTTAGGTATTTAAAAACTACCCTTTATAACTTTTACCATAGCCTGTGTTATATTCATACTATTATTTTGCCTAATTTTAATTCAAATAAGCTCACCTTATAATTATTAGTGTAGAAGCCAATAGTACTAGTGATGTACCTCCCACACTTTGGAAAACACTGCAGCAATACAGTAATTTGCAGCTAAATTCATTAGCAATGTTCTATCCACATTTTGCCACACTTTGGAGAGATCTAAAAGTGTTACTGTTCCCTTTTTTTCAACACCTCAGTGATGGTGGCTTCAACTGAGTACTATTTTGAATTATATTTTAATTGTCTTACCATCAATAATATGGATCCACCCATAATTTAGCTACATGTTGCTAATAAATTTGCTCTCTATACTTCCTTAGTTTAAATGTTCTTTTGTCATTTTGCTCAACTCTATACCCAGTTGCCAGATATAATCAAAGGCCTATGAACATGCATTTTTCTACATCAATAGTATTACTTAAATAAAAAAAAAAAGTGGCCCATTTCCCAGTTTTAAAAAATACCCCACTGTGGGTGGGGATAAGTGCCTATGAACATGCATTTTCCTACTTTAATAGTATTACTTAAATAAATAAAAAAGTGGCCCATTTCCCAGTTTTAAAAAATACCCCACTGTGGGTGGGGATAAGTGCCTATGAACATGCATTTTCCTACTTCAATAGTATTACTTAAATAAATAAAAAAGTGGCCCATTTCCCAGTTTTAAAAAATACCCCACTGTGGGTGGGGATAAGTGCCTATGAACATGCATTTTCCTACTTCAATAGTATTACTTAAATAAATAAAAAAGTGGCCCATTTCCCAGTTTTAAAAAATACCCCACTGTAAAGTTATTTTAACTTTTTTTTCCCCCCAAAACTTAATAATAAAACATTGGGGAAAGAACCCAACTTAAACTTTATGCCAACCAAAAACATGCGCTTTTGAATTTGTTCTCAAGTGAGTGGTTAAAAGCAAGCGAAACATGTGGTTAAATAAGAATATTACCAATTTTTCTTCATGTAGGTTGTGGGCTCTTAGAGTCTTGGGTTAAGGAAGGCCACAAAACCCTAAGGAAGGTCACCAGTTCCTTGAGCTACTGACAGGTATTGGTAAGTAAACATGTTTGGTTCATTTCTTCTACCAATAGGTTAAAGTAAGTAACTTCAGGTATTATGACCTCTTTTTAAAAAATTTATCATCTACGTTTTAACAAAAATGTTGACAAAAGTTTTCTGAATCTTAGTATTGGAAAGCTACAAAAGTTAATATTTATATATAAAGAACATATGAACTTGAATATTTATCTAAGCACCAAAATTCACCCCTTTCTGTTCATTCTGTATCAACTTACTCGACATATCCTCTCAAAGAAATATACTTATCTGTTTATTACTTGGTTACCTTTTACCTTAATTGTCAGTGGCAAAGGTTCACCTAAACATTGATATACAACTGTTATATGGGGAACATTTAAAAATCTGTGTAGTGGTTTTTGTGTGTGTTGTTGTTTTTTGACATGTTTGCAGTGTGATGTGGTGTGTTCCGATACTTAGCAAGCAGTTTTCCTGAATACAGAATAATACATATGACACTTCTGTGGTGTGAATAGTCCTCATTATCTTTCAACAAATAATAGTAACTTATCAAATAAAAATTAATAATTTTTAGTGAAGAATCGTTGGAACTTGCTGTTATTAAAGAAAGACAGATGCCTTGATTGATGTACATGGTGACGTACCCTGAAATATGACTACATTAGGTCTTTACTCTTCTCGATTGATATGCAAGCTATAATGAAGCTTTTACTGTAATTCAATATCAGCAGTGGCATTAGCAATATAATCTGAGTTGCTTGGTGAAGAAGCCAAAACAAAGATTATTGAATATTGTTGTTTGATTTCAAGTTTTAAGCTCTTAAAACTTCATTCAATTTTATTACATCAAAATTCCTATAGTGAGAAAAGGAACTGAACAAAGTAAAACAAAGAAAAGCAGAATATGGAAAATATACTCATGTGCATTTTTATTCTCACAAAAGCTTTTTAAACACTAAAATCACAAATAATTATTTGCAATAAGACAAGCAAAAAACATTCCATGACAAATATTTTAAGTCTGGTGCTAAAAAACTCTGGTTAGACAGGCAGGCCATACAGCATCTTGTAAGATTCATTTCATATTTTCTTCATTGCAATGATTAATTACAACTGCTATGGTTTAAAAAAAATTCCCAGTGCCTATGCTTGCTAATACCCAGTACTTTAAATCAGTGCTGCCTAGTGCAGATCAGTAAAGGCTGCAGATGTTTTCTAGGATAGCACATCCTTCCTCACTCCTGAAATTTCTGATCGTTGACCCCTGGTGTAAAGTGATCCATTGTCCACCTGGCACACGGATTGTGCCATATCGTAAGCTTTAAAGTTTCATGGATTTGACTTTACCCACAAGGGTACTGGAATGTTTGAACTTCAGCTGACATCCTTGAGGATAAATGGTTTCAAGGAAGAATGGTCATGGTCAGCCCAGAATACATTGCATTTGTCTGTACCTACCCCATTGGCCTCCAGAATTTGTTTTCTTTATTTGAGGAAGTCCAGATCCTATAATCTATGGGTCACCTACCTGAACATGCTGTATTTGTTTACCAGAGTCAGTTTTACTCCCCAACAGTCTAGTCTGACATGCACAAATAACTTGGTAGTCATTAAGTCAAAGGAATTGTGAAGCAAATAAACAGCAATATGGCCTGCCACCATGTACCCTGATAAATGCTGTTGATAACCTTTAAAATTCGTAAGCCTATTTGAAGGCCACATTGTAACATGTTCCAGAATTGTTTACGGCTTTTCAGAATGACCATGGCAGGTGGTTGTTATCAAACATTATCACAGTGTAGAGGGACAACGGGAAGTTTGAAAGACTGAGAATAGTTAGGATAGAATTCTAGAGTCACAAAACTGAAACAAATGTAATAGTAATAATAACAATGTCTGGCACTTCATCTCTCTGGCCAACCAACACATTTATTAATCTTCTACTCTATGACAAATTTTTGTGATAAGAAGATGGAGAAGGCTCATCCTATGCTCGAAGGAGCACAGGTTGAGATACAGACAGTGGGACACGAGGACAGAGAGATATTGGCAGGAGCCTTGAAAGCACAGAGAGGGGTGCAAATCTCTTTGAGGGCTAGAAGGCGCTTCTTCCTCTGCGGCCTATTTATTTCCTTCTTGTTATACCTTTAAATGGCGCATGTGTTCTACTTAATTCTTATGTGACTAAGTAGTTGGTAATGGAATTGCATAGGATTCTGCTGTTCATAGTAGAGGAAGACAAAAATGTCTTATTATGAGAGAATTCACATTAAAACATGTACTCAACAACTATAGAAAATTCATGATCAAGACCAGTCAAAGTTCGACAGATTGATGGTAATCAGAGGGAAAGGGGGGAGTGTGAACCGGATAAAGGGGTCAAATGTATGGTGAAGGGTGGAAACTAGGCTTTGGCGGTGGGTACAGACTCTAGTGCAGACAGTTATTGACATAATGTTGGGCGCCTGAAACTTGTGCAATGTTATAAACTAATGTTACCCCAATAAAAAAAGAAAGAAAGTGTTAAGGTTAAAATTACTTATGGTCTCTTCATTTAACCAAATGACTGTTTAGAGTTAAGCTAGTTGTCTGCAAACCTGGTTGCACATTAGGTTCAGCTGAAGAACTTAAAAAAAAAAAAACAACACCAAAAAACTGGTTGGTTTCCATCTCAGAGAGTCCGATTTAACTGATTTCAGGTGGACTGAGAGAATCAGTCTTTTTAAGTAGTTATCCAGTTGATTTTGCCCTGACAAGAGTTGAGTCTTTGGTTGGATGGCCAGATGGAGTAAATCCTTACACTTCGAATCACCATATTGGCAGGACTCGCTGGCTACATACTGTGATACGCAAGATACTTAAGATCCTGAACGAACCACCTCTGCTTTCTCTGAAGCCTCAGAAGAGTTGGTATGCTCCCTGCCCTGTTCTCTTTTTTTGAACAGCCTGTTATAACTCCGAGTATAATAGCGTATTTCTCTAATTCTGAACAAGTTTTCTCATCTAGTTCTTAATATACCTCGTCATTGTGAACTGCCTTCAATTCTCTCCTCTTTATTTTCTGAAAATAATATTTTTGTTATAAAATATAAACTATGTGGTTTTATAGAAACTACGTAAAACGCAAAGCATAAAATTAAAAGCAAAGGCTACTATAAGAACAAGCAGTACTACTCTGTGACACATAGTTTCAATCTTTTTTCTGTGTTAATGGATATATTAACATTTTATTTACAAACTTAGAATTCTACAAAATCAAAATGTATTTTGTAATCAATATTTCACCTGAAAATTTTTATCTTAAAAAATCTCAAATTTTATAATAATCTTGTAGATCATAAATTTTAATGGCTGCTTGGAATTCCATTGAATATGTGAGGTATTTATTAAACAGTCTCCTATTTGGGGTATTTATGCTGGTGCCATTATTTATTTTATTTTTACTTCAAAGTCTACAGTTGGGTTTGTTTCTTGATGCCAGGTTAGAATCTTTGGGGACGGTAAACCATTCATAATGATTTTGATATTTCACAAGTTTAGTCTTCCATATCATTTCATACTTTCTCCCTCGTTTTAAAAAGCTGACTTCCCTGCTTCCCTTTTGCTTCTCCCTCACCCTTTGGCCAACAGCGATGAGGGTGAGTTGGGCTGGAGCAAACACCATGGCAACCGCCTCGCTCACTGTGGGATCTATCCTTTGCCTCCAGTTTTCCTAGTTCCAGGAAATATTGGGAATATTCTGCCTGAATCTCTTCCTCCCTTTTCCTAGGCCATGTACTCTTTCACATACGGGTCAGAACTTGGTTTTCTTCAGTGTGGCTTATATCTTGCAGAAATTCTTCGAAGTTCCTGCTGTTTGTATACCAATGTCCCTAGCTCTCACTGCTGGTATAGGTTTTCCTTGTATGTTTATCACATCAGTCATGAGAAACAGTCTGCACAGAGATTCTAGATTCAGACGTGAATGATCACTAATCAAGCTTCGAGCATTTACTCGTTTCATGTGTTCGTGCAATAATTTAACTTTCTAAACCTTAGTTTTCTCATCAATAATAAGGAATAGTAACTGTACTTAGCCCATGAGATTATTATAGGGATTAAATGTAATGTGTATAGCACATTGTCTGACATGAAAAGCATTAATAAAAGTTAGCTTGATGATGATGACGATAATGATGAAGAGGAGGAGGAGGGTTTCCGTGGGAATCTCAGGTTGCCATTGTGCCCAGAACCACTTAGTAAGGCATGAGTACAAAGGAGTCTGATTCTTTTATTGGAAGCACATTGTTTGGAACAAAAATGGACCTACGTTAAATTACAAAACCAAATAATAAGTGATTGAAAGCAGATTTTTAAATTGTTTGTTTTAAAGTTGAATCACTCCATGCCTATAAAGTTTTTATTTCTCAGATAGAAGTATGTTTCTAACGTTCGTAATACCAAAAGTCATTCTTCATCTTAAACCATGTTATAGGCTAAAGATCTAGCTCCCTACTATACCCCAGAATGTGACTGTATTTGGAGATAGGATCTTTAAAGAGGTAATTAAGGTTAAATGAGGCACTGGGGGGCTCTAATGTGATATGACTGGTGTCCTTATAAAAAGAGGAGCCTAGGACACAGATACATACAGAGAAAAGCCCATGTGGAGACACCAGAACACAGCCATTTACAGGCTAAGGAGGAACCACCCCTATCAATACTGTCATCATGGACTTTCATGCTTCAGCACTATGAAAAAATTAATTTCTGTTGTTTAAGCCACCTAGTTTTTGGTACTTTGTTAGGGCCGTCCTAGCAAACTGCTACAGACCATATTTCATTTTTGCCCTCTGTAGAGTTTAAAAATTTGTTGGTTAGCCTGGCTTTTTAAAACATATCATCATCATCATTACCATCATGCTGCTTTTCATCAAAATAGTCTTAGTTCTTATAAATGTTTCTCATAAATTCCATTTTTCAAGTATTTTGGCCAAAGTTACAAAGCTGAAAAGATAAAGAGCTGCTTCAGTCTAAATATTTGTTTTCTTTAAAAAGAGAGAGAGAGAGACTATTTCCTTTTTAAGTCTTTGCTTTATACCCTGGTCTTACTACACTATTTCTAAGATACGGACATGCTGAAAATTTTGTTTCAATATTTTCATTGTCAGCTTGTCTTTCCATATTAGACTACAGAGGTATATACATGTATACATATCAGGGGTTGGCAAAAGAAGATTTACAGTTGCAAGTAGGCAAAACAGAGTTTATTCTTGTATTATTATTTAATTATTGTATTATTTATTTGTATTATAAGTGCAAACCTACTTTTGCTTACTCCTGTATATATGGCACTTTCATAAAGGGATATATGTGTGTGTGTGTGTGTGTGTGTGTGTGTGTATATGTATATAAATGGACTCCTTTTTCTGTCTTTTCTAAGAGCTCATTTCTCTCTTACATCTATAGCAATAGTATATCTGAGTGCTCAGTAAAAGTTAGTTGAGTGAATGTTTAGATGGGACTCAATGAGCAGGTTGAAGTTGCAGTTGTGAAAGGCCAAAGACAAAAATTATTTCTGATAGCTCAGCATTCTACAAAGTTGACTTTTTGTATTTTGCTTGAATAGCAGCCTCTGAAAGATAAACTAGCTTTATTTATTATACACCCATATTTTCACCTAACAAGAAAAGAAATGAAGAAAACATTATCACTCTTCTCTCATTAAAATCAAGTTCTTTGAGGACATTTAAAAAATAATAATATGCCACACTGGCTCTTCAAAATTCAGAACACGGAGGTGTCCACTAGTGTTTTTTGCTATTTGAGAGGTTATTGTCATGAAAGGTTATTGAAGGGTTATTGTCATAAACAGAAAAAAAGCATGACCATTAGAAGATCATGTCTCTCTTTATCTGAATAATTATTGCTGATGAGTCTGAAAATTAGGGGGGAATATTCTTGGGACTTTTATGTTTAGCAATTTTCTCCTTAGGATTAGTAAATAGACATAAACTTCATATTAAATATACATTTCATATTTTAAGTTGTTTTTGAAGAAACATCTTTGAGAATATAGAATAATTAACTAGATGCTGCTATCTTAAGAGCCAATTTTGTCCATTTTCCAAGTTTTAGGAAATATAACCAGATCATCATTCTTATTCATAAGTTTTTTGAAAACTTTATAGAGCAGTGATTCTACAACAGTTCATAAATAGTGTCTCAAAATGTTAGGGAAAAACATACACTTAGGAGAATTGGCCTCACAGTTTTTTCTCTTCAGGAGCTCTCATTCCCTGAGTATGGCATGTGGTATTTTGTTTTCTTCCTCTTGTCTCCCAGTCTCAAGATAATTATTTTTAATTTGTTCTATGGCATGACAACATTTCAGAGTAAAGGTTAGTATCCCAGTTACAGTTTCTTATCAATACCATACACCCTCCATCAATTTTATTCCTACCACTGTAGGCTCTACAGCTGGTATGTACTTTTTACCTCATCAAAGTTTAATACACTGGTCCCCTTCTTTATCATATTTGAAGCTTACTGGGTTCTGGGGTGCTGTCATTGACCTGTTCACTAGATGCCTTTCTTATAGTGTAAATTCAGTCGATCAATTCAGTTATCGTCATTTCTGGCAGAGAAAGGCGATTAAACTGTGTGGATCCAAAGCTGGTAATGACTTCACAGTTATAGAGCAACCACAGACCATGGGGTACATACAACTGATCACCACAGAGCTGCGTGGCCTTTCATATGGAAGCCTGTACTTAAAAGATGACAAAACTTTCCAGCTGTCATTTCAGCATTGACATTGGGATTGTCTTTGTTAAATTTAACAGCAAGCCTCCTCTTCATTGGTGTTTGATGGAGTGTCTTCATTCTAAACACATGTAGAGTCATCTAATTTTATACCGAACAGTCATAATTTATCAAATTTATAGAATTCTAGATGCTTCGTTTAGGTGTTCTATTTGTTTTATTGCTTATGTGTTCTATCTGGATTATTTTCCTCTTTCTCAATGGGGCGTCTCACTGAAATCTCAGTTAACATGTTGTGACACTGCCACGGGATACCGTATGTGCAATAGCTTTAAATGGCTTCGATTTAATTGAGAGGAAGATGAGAGTGGGTGTCTGTTTCTTTCAATTCGCCAGCCCTTTCACCATCCATCTCAGTCCATGTGTGGTTACTCAAGACACGGCATTAATGATAGCTGTCAAAATAATAGTCTGTGGGTTAGAGGTCAAGGAAAATATGTAAAAGACTTCGGGGTGAACTGATGATAGCGTAACTCATTCAGTCATTTAAATGCTAGACAAGCATGGCCTTGGTGGGATCAGGGGTTAGTGGGAGCAGGAAGAATAAATGGGGACATCTCCACGTAGTTTACTCTTGTTAAAAAGAAAAAGAAAAAAAAAAAGATGATAATAACATTACCAAACAAGCATGCTGGAGGCAATTTTCCTAATTACAGTGCTGACCCAGCAGGGTAGAGAGTGGTCTTGCTATTGGCATGAAAGCTTTTACTTTCAAATAATGTTAACCCTTCTTGGTACTGTATGTCTTCATTAAGGTAATTCCTGGAAGTGCTGCCAATGTCAGCAGTTTTAGGTTTCTGTTGATGTTTATAAGCCATTTGTGAGAGATGTGAGCTAGGGTTCTGGTATAGGGCCTAAAGTGAGTTACTCTAGCCAAGGACCTTTTTCAATGTATCTAAAGGCAAAGCTCCCAACATCCTGTTTGACTGGGTTAGTTAGTTAATATCACACTACACCATATATATTTATGAGAGAGAGAGAGAGAAAGTGTAGTGTCTTGGTCCCATAGAATCTTCTGGGATAGCAAAAACCATACCACATGATCCATACAAAAATACATTCTTTGATTTTAAATATAAAAATACATTTATAGCCCTGCAGTTCAATTGTTGGGTATAACTAATTAAATACATTCTTATTTATAGTGTATAAAAGGATTAGAACAATTACTTATAGTAATTATACAATGGAAGAATCATTGAATCTAACATTGGAAAAACACTGGGTTGATATAATTTTTAAATGAATTCTTACTTTTTATTTTTTAATTTTAATTTATTTTTTTTACCACTGCATGGCTCCAGGAAGGAACCTTTGAAATTCTCCAGAAAATAACCATAGTTAATTTGCAGTCACTTAAAGAATTGCTTTTGAAAGGAGACCTGAGGTATATAATGTCATTCCAAGGTATGTTTTCCTGATTTCTCTAGGTGAAAATGTGAAATGTAGCCTCTCAGAGAGAACTCAAGTTTCACTTAAATAGTAAGCACATCAAGCAAAAAAGAAACTTGAACATTATTTGACAAATTTGAGTTCCTGGGTATTCCAGATTGGGTATCTAGGCATCAACAACTCAATGGAAGATGGCCAAGTCCTCATGTTACTTGACTCTGGTTTGAAAATTAGAGGAATAAAATTTTCCCATGGGCTGATTTAGAAAGACTAGACTCACTCTGTTTTATAAAATTTTACTGTTGTTTCTTTATATATCTATTATTTTATATAGATTACTTGTTATAGTCATACTATTTTTAGCTCAAGCATATTTTTAAACATTTGTTTAGTTTATGAGTTATTTTCAAACTTTACATATCAACTATACTAGCAAAGCTTTCTTTACTGTCCATGTTATGAGACTAAGAGATAATGAAAAAAATATATCAATTATTCTTTCAGTTGTTTTATGAAAGTAAAATGCCTACTATAAAACAATGTCATTTTCAACTTCATAAAACATGTTTTCCTTTTGGTAATTGTTTCAGTGGGGTGGTTAGATTCTGTTATTGTCCTATAAGTCTTCCTTTAAAAGCTTCTTTTTATAGGAGTTTATTTACTACCACTAACTCTAGGAACTTCTGCCAATGACATTGGTGCTTAATTGTATAATGCTCTCAAAAGCCAGCACTGGCTGCAGATTTCAGTAACTGAAACTTAGCGGTGAAAACATTTTTTTTAATGTAAATATCCTCACTTTAAAAAAGAAAACAAGCAGATAAATTATAACTAATAAAACAATAGTTTCTTTATAGTTCTTGAGATTATGTTTGTTCATATTCTAGAAAAATCTTGATAGTGTAGACAGTTGACATTACATAGGTGGGGGAAAAATTGACAGTAGATTTATTTCCTTGAAATCCAAATAAAATGACCAGGATAGTTGTTAATCACACTCTGCAGCAACTTTTGAAGATCAATCTGTTAACACTTCTACCTTTTTTTCATTTCTTATTGAAGTGTGGGTTATTACAGCATCTCACAGCATCAGAATGCCAAAGGAAGAATAAAAACCTACATTTCTCTTAGAAGAGGTGAGAAGGAAGAACTTAAGCCGATGTGATTATCACTACCATTTTAAAAATGGATGCTATGCTAATGTATTAAGTACCAAAACAATTCCAGGTATCTCCAAAGAAGATGATAATCTAAATTAATTTAGGGCCTCAGTGGGCTACTTGAACAATAGCAAAAATAAAATCTTATTTCCATGTTATGACACATAGGGTGATTTAGATCACACAGCAGGGTGTTCCGCTGGAGTGGAAAGCTCGAAGGGGGACGAGAGGTTGGCGGGATGGGCTGGAGCGGAAGAGAGGGTCAAATGTAAGAAGGAGGGGGTAGGAAATGGCTAAGAAACATCAAAAACTTGTAGCTAGTAACGAATCTGCACTTAGTAGTAAAAGTCATTCTTCTATTCCTCAGTTATTTATTCTTCTACTCATTTACTCAGTAAGAAGTTACAGAAATCCTATTATATTTCTAACTTTTATATATTTGGGGTAAATTATGTTTATAATGAACAGGATATCAGATGTTTCTAAAATCTTTACTAAAATGGAAAAGAAGGAATAATGATTGTAGCAATCACAAAATTGAGAACAGTTCAAAATTAACCATTTATTAAATATATGTTCTCTTGCATGCACTAACCCTGCTGGATCCAAGTTTCTTCCCTTGTAAAGTGAAGTAGAAGCAGCCAAACTCTACTATCTTTTTGAGCTGCATTTTTCGGCGATGAGGTGAGCTGGATTTGCTGACACCCTCTCAGAAGCTGGCTAATCCTCTGTTTTGCTGACCAAATTATAACTCAGCACGTCTACTGCCATGAAGCCATGAAGCTGTAAGGACAGCCACAGTCTCAAAGGTCAGAACAATCTCTAGAAATCTTAACCAACTGTACCTTGAGCTAAGTATTTCTCTTCCAAAATGTGCAGACTGATGGGCTTTGACTGATCTTGACTCAACGAAGGCACTCAAGGTCTCAAATCAGATTTTTTCCCCTCCCACTCAGAGAGCTACTGGGAGACACTGTGGGTCTCTGTATAAATATGAGTGTGGAAGGAGAGCAGGAAACTTTTCTGGTTTCATTTTGAAGAAGGGCAGAGAATCATGACTAAATGGACCCAGGGACAAGCACACACTCTGACTAAGGGATGATAGAAAAAGTTGCAAAATAAATCATTATGACTGTGGTATAAATGGCCCTGTTAAGGCTAAATGAAGTTTGAGAAACATTAGACCTGTTGAAGAAACATTGATTTTTCCAAATCAAAATATGAGTTACTCTGGTGTTTCACACCAGAACATTGTGTCAAATACACAAAAATCATAAAGCTTTATAGGACCCCAAATAGACAAAGGTCTCTTTTAAGAATTAAATATTTTAGTTATGAATAAAAAATAGTGAAAAATCTCCTCTGTGAGTATATGTCCAGGTTCCTTTAGTTCTTCCCTGTAATTATGCTTTTATCCATCTGCATCTTTTAGTCACTATGTCTTGTAGTCACTAAGTTTCTTTTCATCTTTGGTTGGGATGGTGTCCTCCCTCTGTGGAAAACAGATGTCATTGCAGAGACACTGGGAGAATGAACACAATACTGTTGTAAAGGATGGTCTCTCAATGAGCATTTATTGACTACGGACCATACACTCAGCGACATGGATGATGTGGGGGAGAAGACGTCATGCCTAGGCTTCAAGAGTGAGATAGAGATGACGTAAGCTGCTATGTGAAGCATCCTCTATTCTCATACTTCCAACCTGCCCACTTGCCATGGAGACAGAAGAACTGGATGTGATTTCTCTCCCTGCCAGCCTTATCCTTTCCCGAATGTGATCTACTACAGTTAGTGACTCACAGAGTCATAAAATAGTAGGACTGGAAGGGACAATAGAAATGACATTTTACAAAGGCTGGGGAAGGAAACTAATTTGACTCTGGGTCACAGAGCTAGTTACTGGCAAAATGATAACTAGAACTTGGATCTCATTTCTAATTCAGTCACAGCTCTGATATCAGGCAAATTCCAGAAAATGGTGTAACTCTTCATACCCTGTGTTAGTTTTTACGGCTGCTATGCCAAAATTCCAGACACTGTGTGGCTTAAAACAGCAGAAATGTCTTATCCCACAGTTCTGGAGGCTAGACATCCAAAATCAAGGTGTTAGTGATCTACGTTCCCTCTGAAGCCAATAGGCAGACTTGTTCCTTGCCTCTTCTTAGCCTTTGGTGGCGGCTGGCGATTCTTGGTATTCCTTGCCGTGTAGCTGCATCACTGCAATCTCTACCTCTGCTGTCACGTGACCTCTGTGTGTCTGTCTTCACAGTGTCTTTCCTCTTCTTATAAGGATACCAATCATATTAGATTAAGGACGCACCTTACTCCAGTATGACCTTAACTAATTACATATGCAATGACTTTATTTCCAAATAAGTTTACATTCGGAGGTATCAAGGGTTAGGAATTCAACATCTTTTTTGGGGGGGATGGTTGACGGGTACACAACTCAACTCGGAACATACCCCACAGCCTGTAGGCTGAGGCCTGCAGAGGTTGGAAGAAAGGTGGAGAGGGCAGTAATGTGAGTTCTTCTGGGTCTCTCTCAGTTGCTTCCCTGGGGTTCCATTTGACCTTCAACTTGTGCTCTGTTAATGAAAACTGGGAGGAGCTTTGCGAACAAGAAAATAGGAAGGATGCTCACCTCTGTTCCTCTCTTCTTGATTCTCAAAGCAGTTTACTGCCTCCATTTGGAGAAACCATGGCAGCCCTTGCCCACTGCTTCCTGTCTCTTCATCACAAAGTGTAAGCCCCACTTACCAGGCCAGGTTCATAGTCACTGCTGGCTGACCAGGCAGAGAACATCACAGCAGCTAATGGAAAGGCTCTTCTCAACATAACTGTGCTGTTCTCTAATTTGTTTAGCTAAACTGCATTAGTCATACTGAAAGTTTTATTGTCAGAGTCAAATACAGGAAGCTGGAGAGGATATGCTGCATTTTTAAAAATTAAAGCATTTTTAAAAATAAGCTTGGCAGGTTGATTAGCTAATTTTCTAAACAAGAGGCTCATTTCTTTTAATCCTCAGCATTACTGTAAATTCTGTTTCCGCCTATAGGTCATACTGTTCAAAATGGGATTGAAAAAACTCTAATAGCAACACGCTCATATTTCATGTTAGGTTTTGCTCTAAGATCACCCTTGCTAAAACATTACTGAATTGGGTGAGGGAAGTATGACCTTGGATTTCTACTGGACTTTGACACTAAACTTGGAAGAATGAACTAAGATTCTTTGACTGCGTTGAAACTAACACTTTATACTCATAAGCATGATTTTATATGCTTTTCCAGTGGTCTAAGGCAAGCCACTGTGGGCAGTTATTCTGTCATTTCTATGGAGGTCACTTTGTGTGACTTGTATTTTATTTCTTCCAGCCTTTTGAAGGAATAGGTTCTTAAGCACATCTTTCCTTTTCCTTACTAACTATTACAAATTATAGTTCAAACTATAATTACAAAGTATAGTTCTCATTATTGAATGGAAGCTATTTCCCCCCTGTGTGTTTTGTTATCCATACCACTTCCATGCCATACCCTCCTGATGGTTTCCATTGCAAAGTGGAATCAGCTTCTTAAAAATAAGGGTTTGGGGGTAGGAGGGAATGAGAGCTCCAAAATTTTAAGTCACAGTGCATTGCACATGCCAAGAAAAGCCTAGGTCACTTCCAAACTCAAGGGCTAATAAAATTTGGAAGTCATTGTTGTTTGTTTATAATGGCTATCAAGGACTTGGTCAATGCTACTAGATAAGTCCTATTATTATAATGTCAGGCATATCACTAGTGGACCAAATCCTGATAGGTGAGTGAGCTCTTTCATCATAGCATTATAACATTTATAGGGACAGTTACTCAGATATCGTGGATGCAGATTATATAAAGCCCTTCTGGTGTGTTACCACATAGTGAGCCCACTTGAAATATTTCTTTCCAAATAAACCTGAATTACAGCCTCATTTAATCCGATTCATTATTATCGGTTTCAATGCCTAGCATGGTGCTCGTATCGTAGTAAATCTCAATAATCTGTTGCATCACAGTGAGGAGGAAGCAGACAATTGTTTCTTAGTCTACATTTAAACCCCAAATTTCTTATTCTTGGTCCTGAATTCAGCCATTCCTACAGTAAAGGTTTCTACTAGATCCCTATATTGACGAAATCTTCTCATAGTACAAGAGCAGAAGGAAAGTCCATGATCTGAAAATCCTCAGATAAATCATCTTACAGGTAAATGCTTTAGGTTCAGTGGATTTAGTATATGCCAAACAGGAAGAAATTAACTTGAAAGGAAATGGTGGAAAGGTTTATATATTTTCTCCCAAAGTTTAACTGAAGTAATTAAATTAGGAAACCAATCACTTTATGTTTGCTCCTGGAGTTTATTTAGGATAAGCAATTCATTTAGTAGATTCTGCATTGCCAAGTTAATTTTTTATGACATTTGCAAATGGATCAGACAGTGTAACATTACCTCCCTCTCCTTGCAAAAAAGAGAGAAAAAAAAGCAGCACCAAAATAAATGTCCTAGGTATAGCTCTCACAGAATTCAAATTACCCAATTCAGTGTTTGAAGCCAATCTAAATGGCTTTACCCACCCCTACCACAGCCCTCCCACACTGGAAAGATGCCCTCTGTAAGATGTCTTCATGATGAATGAGCTAATGTTTATGAAGCACTTAGAGATCCTTGGGCAAGACACTATCTAATTACAAAGTATAGTTCTCATTATTGAATGGAAGCTATTTTCCCCCTGTGTGTTTTGTTATACATACCACTTCCATGCCATACCCTCCTGATGGTTTCCATTGCAAAGTGGAATCAGCTTCTTAAAAATAAGGGTTTGGGGGTAGGAGGGAATGAGAGCTCCATAATTTTAAGTCACAGTGCATTGCACATGCCCAGAAAAGCCTAGATCACTTCCAAACTCAAGGACTAATAAAAATTGGAAGCACTCCAGTAATTTTAAATTGCTTTGCACATTGAAGAGTGATTTAAAATCATTGAAGTGATTCATTTTTTTTATATGCACTTCAATTTAGAAGTGAGTCAGACAGACAGCATCATAGTGTAGAATAGAAGTCCGAGACATTGAATTAATGTTTAAAAAGTTAGGAATTAGACGAAAACATAACTGGAGGAACCAAGATCAAACAATCACCAGAGTCAATTGGGCCATTAAGTTGAAGGACCATGTGAATATCTGGACACATTTTTCAAGGCCTGTCTTCCCCTTGTCCGTGGCCACCTTTTTTTTTCTGAACAAACAGTATTTACAGTTTTTGGTGCTAATTTATAAATGCATTACTTATGCATTTTCACATTTCTCCGATTTAGTTTTCAGCATTCTTTATTTTTGTCTAGTCATTTAATTTTTGTCTAGTCATTTAATATTTATGTGAGTAAAAATTTATGTAGAAATATAATGCGAGTCACAACATTTGTAACAAAATCAACATTTGTAACAAAATTTTCTAGAGCTACATTACAAAGAGAAAAAAATTTAAATATGAACTTAGTTTTAATTAATAATATATTTTACTTAATAGATCCAAAATATTATTTCAATGTGTAATTAATATAAAAACTTACTGAGATATTTCGCATATATTTTTATTTTTTCTTTGCCATCTGGTGTGTATTTTACCCCTAGAGCGCATCTCAGCCGGCAGTGGCTGCACTTCAGAAGCTCCACAGGCCACCACACTGGACAGTGCAGCTGCAGATTCTAAGCACCTTGCAGGTACGAACTGTGTTTTTTACTTTGCAACCTCAGTTACCATTTGAGTTTGCACTTTTCATTTTTTAAATCATCTCTTTACTTTGTAGCTCTCATAGTCAACAGTGCAAATTTATTAGCATAAAAAGAAAACCAAACAAAGCAAAACCAAACAATCCAGTGATCATGCTTCAGGCCACACGCAGTTTGACAACATACATTCTACCTGAGCCGCATATCAGATTGAAACGGAAAGCTGACATATGGAGTTTCTTGAGGGCCTAAGGCTTAAACTCAGCATCTATGCACTTATGCATAAAATTCAAATATGGCCAAGGAAAAGACCTCTCTATTAACCATGACAGAAAGAAGCAAAAGAAAACACATAAATAATATTTTGGTGGTCAAATTGAGCAAGAGTTTATTCACAGCTACAAACAAAGGAACATCATTTGCCCAGTAAAGACTCTGGCCAGTGATTGGTTCCTATCTCGTGTCGCTGCTGGAAAAGGCATTCTGTACTCAGGGGACAGATTTTTCAGAGCCTCCCAGGGCAGCACATGAGTAAATGTAAAAAAGATGGCACCACACAGTGTATGCATTGTCCGGAAAGCAAATGATTCTACGGGACTCGGGGCAGAGGAAGGATGTGTAAGGCCACGCGTGACAGTTTGATGGATCGAGATGGATGGCCGAAGAGAAACTCACTTAAAATTCTTCTGTGAACATTCCTCCACTGAAGAATTTCATAGAATTACACTGTATTTTTCCCCCTTTTTATGTCCCTTAATTATTTATTTGAGATTTTTAAAGTAATGTACATTCTTTATAGCAGTGTTGAAAGTTGAAAAAGAATAATAAAAATGACCTTTTTCTTTTTGCCACCAGCCAGAGGAGATGATTTTGAACATTTTGACTTATTTCCTTCTAGTCTTTCTTTTATGGATTTTTATGCAGTTGAGATATTGTGGTCTCTTCATTTTACATTTTAATGTGAGCATTTTTTAATGTAATTAAAAACCTCTTAAACCACAATCGACTTGGTCACTCAATAACACTTTTTTCCATTATAAATGATGCTGTGGTGAACATTTTTACACCCAAATCCTTCTCTGTTTTGTAAGGTTTTGAAATTATATTGCTATGCTCTCTTGAAAAAAGGGCACATTTCCCTTCTGCTAAATATTTCTACCATGTTTGTCACACAATATAAAACCAGAGCATCTTGACACCTTTATTTCTAGTTTTGTTCCAAAATCATTGTTTTAATGCTCCTTATGGGGTTTGTTGATGATATCCCATAAGTTGAAGTCAATAACCTTGTAAAATATTCCCACTCTAGCAGCAACGTGCCTTTAGCATCTACTCACACTATCTATGAACAGACAGTACAGAGACTTCAACAATATTTGCCTTCATTAAAATGTATTATTGCTTTAATTCCCACAGATAGATTAGTGAGAAAGATTTTGGGGAAAGATTTCCTTTCTACATATGCTAAGAGAGCACCATCTTAATTTGTAATACCCTTGAGAATTTACTATGTTCCAGACATTTTATATTTTGGATGTTGTGTGTCATCCTCATAATAGCTATGAGGAAGGCACCATTATCACTGTTAAGGGACCTTAGCCTTAGGAATTGAGAATTAGTAATTTAGCCAAGTTACAACGCTATTAAACAAAAGCATCAGGATTCAAACCTGGACTCTGTAGAGAGTCTATTTTGACAAGAATTGCCTGTTTTTAATTGCTACCACTCCAGAGCCTCATATTCACACAGGAGTTTGCCCTTCCTCTTTTATAACCCCAGTGTGTCTTGTACCTTCTGTTTCCTTTGCACCTGCAACACTTCATTGTATATATCTGTTTACTAGTTGACTGCAAGTTTCTTGGTGGCAAGTCAGTGCCCTGCTCACCCGGTTATCTCTACTGCCTAACACAGTGCCAGGTACCTAAGAGGTGCCCAAGACACACTTACTGAATAAATGGTATGGCTCAAAAATCTTTTAAGAGTGTGGAATTTTTCTAGTGTCTATAGTCTTGTTCTTATGGGTATAATATTAAACAATCACCCAAAAAAGAAGAACTGAATCATTTAGTACTGTGAGAACTCTGGCTACTGAAATGACCTGAAGGGTACTCTGGATGACACTTGGCTTGTAACACAGAGCAACATTTAGTCAGCACTCTTTCAAAGATTTCCAAACTGGTATAAACCCCAAACCCCATTTTTAAACAAAGGATTGATGTATAATAACTTTGTTAGAAATCATGTGAAACTTCATGGTTTTAATTGTTTTATTTTGATTTTTCCCCCAAGTGTAGCTCAGCAGATGTGAACCCACACAAACCAAAACAAAAAGAGGGGTTTGCACAGACTCTTTGGAAACGGAGATGCGTGGTTCTTGCAGCTTCCTTCAGCCACTCAAGGGGGCCAATACGTCCGGCACTACAATCTACCACATTAAGAAAAATGATGGCTCCTCAGGCAGTGGGAATAAAGTGTTTAAAAACTAAATAGCAAGGAAACTATTTAATGACTCTTGTGTGCGTTTATGACTTCTGTCTGTTTACGACTTCTGTGTGGTTTTTAAATAAGGATGGATGTGTTCTTTGTAGAGAAAAGATGTTGTGTGAAACCCCAGATGCTCAGGTTAATACCCAAGGATATAAAATATCTTCCTCACAGAGCCTTCGTAGATTTTTAAAAAAGGGTTTTAAGTACAATGACTGAGAATCAAGCTTTCATTTGTCTGGATCGTGCAGTTTTGGATGGAATGATACATCTTTAGCAGTGTGTCTATTTTACTCTTGTTATTTGTTTAACACTTTTTTAAAAAGGACCACTTTGGAGGTTTTATACACATTGTCTCTGATTTTATGTCTGCTTCACAGGCAGTCAAGTTTGGCATTATTATTTATATTTGTACCTTTCTTTAGTACTACAGACTTACTGTACCCAAGTGAAATTAATGTGGGAAAAATGCAGCTGAACATGAAAACAATAATCGAAGGGAGTTAAGAACATTGTATATATATATTTATAGAAACACATTATATGTGTATATATACATATGTATGTATGTACATTCTTTGTGTATGTAAACACATATATACATGCCTGGTGTATATGTGTATCTCTATATATTTAGTGTACTTATAAGTATTCATATAGAAAATTTCTAAATCAGGTCCATGTAGAACTTCCCCCTTCCTCTTTTATATGCCCACAGTGTCCCATGCCTTCTGTTTTCAAAAGTAAACTTATACTATTTTTCATAGTATACTTAGACATAGAATTAAATCTTTTTCTCATATCATTTTTCAACATGTTTGCTGTAAGAAACACCAGCTTTTGTAGAAATTGGAAATGTTTTTCTAATCATTAATCACAAGAATGCTCCACAGTGATGCTATTTGAATGCTTGGGGTGGCTAATTGTGGGGAATGTACTGGGTCAGTCCTAGGCAATCTATAACTAAGTAGAAACGTTCAGAAAAAGCTAACAGCTGGTATCAAAAGTTGATGAAGTGGCACCAAGAAGATATTCTAAAAATTATAGTTCAATGAGGGATTAAAAATGTATTTTAACAAAAATACTTGATTAGACACCAAGGAATTGTCTGCCTTCAGATACTTCATGAAATTTTTTCCCAATGATTTCTGTTGTTCTTGCATAATTTCTATCCAAATTTCACACTTTTATTGGCATAAAATGTAACACTGATAGTATAATTGATTCTCAGGGTAAATTCTTTCCAAATCTACTATGTATTTAAGTTCTGCTTTGGTGCCATTGGAAGTCTAGTTGAATTCAATTCAGGTTAATGTGGGTAAGGCAGCTGGTTTTTAAGAGAGACTAGGATCACACCCTGATGGAGGTGAGGTGGAGATAGAGCACAAGGAGAGCAACATCCAAGATAGGAAACCATGGGTGGAAACAACAGTGGAGCAAGTGGCTTCTGGGAATCACCTAGGTATCTCTTTTGGGACAGACACACAAACTGTAAATGGTTCAATCAGACTTGGTCTTACACCTCAGGATGCATTGCTCATAGATATTAAATGTTTCACTTTCATTCATCTATAAAATGGGTAGGAAGGTCACCTGGGGCTTTGGGAAATTTTAGACCAGACCTGGAGTTGCTCAGAGGTCCCTCAGGGAATGCTCCAGTAAGGGCTGGCATGGAGCAGCAAGAAGAACCAAGGTGAAGCTCCCTGGATATCCCACCCTTACTTCATCTCCACATAATGTATCACTTGAAAAAAGGGCTTTATCATTCCGAGTGTTCCAAGGGCCTCTGCTTTAGAAAATTATTTATGTGGTCACTGCAGTAGTGCCACATGCTTCACCGGTCATAAAAGCCATCATTGCCAATGACCAGGCCTGCTGTGGAAGAGCTCTGTGCTGCATAGGAAGACAGACAGTGGCTCCTGTGCTTGGTGGGCACAGCTGTCCCTGTGAAACACGGACCTCGTTAGACCCTGACATCTTCTTTACATGCAGCTGTGACACAGTCAGGGTTAAGATGAAGAGCCAGTACAGGCTATAGAAGGAGTCAGCAGTCACTGAGCACCAGCGTTGTTGAGGAAGATACAGGAATGGAAAAGCACGCAGCGAGGCCTGGCTACAGCCCACACCGGCTGGGTAGTGCTGGGTGTTCGTATTTCAGGGGCTCTAACTTTACGGCACTGAACTAGGAGGAGACTATGGATTTCTACAGCAGGATGATGTGCTCGAGGAACTTGCTTTAGGACAAATTCAAGATTTTCCAACTGCTTCCGTTTGGAAAGCGTTGTTGCAGCTTCCCTAAATAAGTTGGCAGTGTGAGGCTAGGTAATAAAATAGGCAAAGGTGCTGCATAGGAATATAGTGTCTTCTCTACCCAGGAATAAAGGAAACTCTTCTAGAACTTCTGGAAGATGATGGGATTGTGGCATCACAAGATACCAGCATCACCTCTATTAGATCAGCATCTACTCAGGTAGTCAGCCTGTGGGTCTTGAGCCATCCAGGGGATACTGAGTTCATGAGTGTTGGATCACCAGCCTAATATAAAACGAAGCCGCTTAGATGCTACTCAGACTGAGTCAGAGGCTTTTATTGTCATGCTCCAGAGGCATACATTTGTCTTGAATGAGGCGATCAGTGTCTTGACAGAGTGGTAAAAATAGGCCCGAATCATTGGAAACCAAGTCTTTGTTTAGATTTTATTTTATTTTATTTTATTTTATTTTATTTTTATTTTTATTTTAAAATATATCTTCACTGATTTCAGAGAGAGGAGTAGAGAGAGATAGAAACATCAATGATGAGAGAGTCATTGATCGGCTGCCTCCTGCACGCCCCCCGACTGGGGATCAAGCCCACAACCCGGGCATGTGCCCTGACTGGGAATCGAACTGAGATCTTCTGGATCCTAGGTCGATGCTGAACTGCTGAGCCATGCCCAGATGGGTTTGGCTTATATTTTAGAAGGCTGATTATTTCATACATTGCTATTAGGTGTATAATGAAAAGCACAGATAATTTTGTGTTCATATTGTGGATGGGTGATTTTAGTGGTCATATTTTCATTTTCCAAAATCTTTTTCAAGGACTATGGATTACCTTTATGATAAGAAAAATAAGAAAATCATAAACATTTTGAGATCTCTTTTCGGCTCAGGTTGTAAACAGAACCTGGACCTCATCTAGGTGAACTAATAAAGCAAGGGCCCTCCAATGGCAATTACCTGAAAGAGAAGACGGAATAAAAAATGCAAACAATTCTCATGAAACCTCTCCAGGTACTCGAGAGAAACGAGCAGACATGGGCCAGGTGTCATGAAGAACTTATCCTCCTGAGGAGTTGTACCTGTTTGCTATAATCCAGACTGTTGGCCAAAAAAAGTAGCAAGTCTTTGTAAACAGATCAAAAATATTATAGTGAGTTAGCTCGGAGTGGGAGGACTTTGGTAGAATTGTGTCATGTTCCATGTAATGCAGAAAGTGGAAAGAAAAAAAATATTGTGTTATGCTTAGTCAACACCATACATTCAGTAATGATGTTAGGGGTACTATCAATAATCTCTCACTAAAAATAAATGTTTTATGAGCTAAAAAAACACACAAACAACAGAGCTAGACAGCAAGTAAGGAGTTAGTACTGAACCCATATCAAGGGAGTTCTAAAATCTAGTGCAAGGAAGGTGGGGAGATCAATGCAAGGACTGTATGTTTTCAGACACATTTCAGCCAATTTTACCCCATTATTTTCTGTTTCCATGGGATTATCATTATTTAATTTTCCTCATGTACAGCAACTCTTGTCCAATGGCACTGCTTTTGTTCCACAGCACTGCTTAGCTCCAGACACTTACATTCATACATGTTCCAGGGTCATCAAGTTAAGGGACTCCTGATGAGGCCACGATGGATACAACCATGTTTCAAACATGTCCTCCCATGTACATTTATTAATATTGTTGCATATTTCTTGTCACTCTCAGACTCCCTAAGGCTTTGATGATATCTTTTCTTCATTTATACCATATTACAAAAGAATTGCCTCTCAAATGCTACCATAATTATTGACTTTCATAATGGCCACTTTAATTGAAATCATTTGGGACTTCCCAAAGGTAGTCATTCAAGTGCCGTATAAAAGAATGACCTGTTAGCAGCTTTAGAACGCTAACATTATTAGCAAGGGGAATTCCCTTTTCATCCATCTTAAATCCCAAGGATTATATCACTTCAACAGGAACAAATCTATTTCTCTTCAGGATTCATTAACTACCATGTGGGCTTACCTACTATACACCTTATTAATATACACCTCATGCTAGGTTTATTATTAATTTGGAGATTTCAGGCCAAAAAGCATTAAGCAAGACTCTTTGTAATTCTAAAAGCTGTATTCATAATGCAGGTTTAGCAGTTATGAGTATCTAGGAGTGAAACAAAAATAGATACATTGATAATAGGATATTCTGACACCCCATCCTTAGTGTAAAACAGGTCAACTGGATTAAAAATTAAGTAAGGCTATATAACAGGAGTAAACAACATAGTCAATAATAAGATATTATGGAATATATAAAACACTACACCTGGATAGTAGAGACTGTACCCTCTTTTCAAGTACACAAAGAATATTCACATAAATTGATCATATAACAGATTATTCAGAAAGATCCATAAATTTAAATCTTCTCTGATTATATATTTTTAAAAAATCTGACTTTTGGAATCAAGCAAATATTCTGTACAGTAAAAACAAACAAACAAAACACCAAAATAACGCTAACAAGCATAAGGGTAAGTCCCTAAAATTGAACGCAAGGTGAAATAAACTAATTTAACCTATTTCAAACAAAAAAGATATGCTTATGGGGTAAAAGAACCAATGCAGGTGACTTTTGAAGACAGTAGTTTGACTTCATAGCTCTAGTCTTTAAAGAAGGAGAGGAAATGCAGACAGGTCGTGGTCTTGGGCAGGGGCGTTTGCTGCAGGAGCGCCTGAGCCAAAGAGTCAAAATTAACATCGCCAGTAAAGGGCCCGGAGACATCGGATCCCTCCTGATGTAATAAGCTGGGTAGAAACCTTGCTTATGTAGTATTCCAGCCAAATGCATAAGCTGACCCTAATAAGGAAACGTCAGAAAAACCCAAATAAGGAGCTTTTCTAGAAAACAATGGGCCTATATTTTTTCAATATTTTTTATGCTAAAGGAATGAAACACAAAGAAATCTAATCAACTATTCCAGATTAAAAGATACTAAAGAGAGCCTGATTGCATTGTGTACTGGGTAAGATTTTTTATAAAGGACATTATTGAAACAGTGGAAGAAGTTGAAATATGGGCTGTGTATTATGTAACATTATATCGGTCTTAAATTTTCTGGATTCAAAAACTGTTTCTAGGAAATAAACACTAACATATTCGGGGTTAACTGGCACAATATATGCAACTATTCCCATATAATTTAGAAAAAATATGAAATATCTAGAGAGAGAATGATAAAACAATATGACAAAATGTTTAAATTTGGTGAATCTGGGTAAGAATATGCAGAAGTTCTTTATACTTTTCCTATGTATTTTTGTGTTTGAAATTATTCTGAAAAAAACATTTAAAACACAGCATAGAAAATACTATTTGCAATCCTTACTCAGGCAATAGTTCATGTGATGTTGTTACAGATGGCAAAGTAGAGGTTAATATTTGCATGAAGAGAGGTATAAAATTTTAAAGTTATATTTAAAAAATTGCCTCTACTGTGGCATGGATGTTTTAAAGTCGTTGATCTAAATATGATTATTCTCTTTCTCCTTTTGTGCTCTTTTATGGGTTTGCACTAATTTACTCATCAGTAATGGGGATATTTTCTTTTTTAAATTTCCACAAGCATAATATTAAATTATGAAACAATTTGAAATGTATTTTAAAAAGTTACATATTTAGGTGTCCCTCTAATTTTAAAAGTAAAAGATACTCTCTTTTAAGAACTTTGATATAGGTAGTCATGGCTCAGTAGTTAAGACAATGGATTTTTAAACTTGGAAAATATAGTAAAGTATACAAAATAGAACACAGAAATCATTGAGTAATGTTTTCATTAAGTTGAAGAGAGCTAAAACTGTTTTGTTGGTTTTTTTTTGGATGAAAGGTTGAAATCACTTGCAAAAAAAAAAAAAAAAAGGTATATACAGGAAAGACCAGAGATGAAAATATTGATTTATTGGTGAAAATAAATCCACAGCATTCCAAAAAGAGAAAATATGTGCTTGGATTTACTAAAAATTTTCTTCCAGAAAGTGATCTCCTGTACAAAAAATGAAAAACAGTTTGCTGATCCTCAGTTTCGTGAAGTAGATAAATCAATAACCACATAAAGCCCGAGTAGCTTGTTGGCAGAAACTTGCATGACCTTATTTTCGCTTAAAATGTGTCAAGATTTGTTCTGGCATTTGAAAAGAAATAGTTTTAAGTTGTCAACCGGAAGATCTATACAAACAAGTGAATAATGAAATTACTCCATTTTTAATCATCTGATGGTAGAAGGCGGGGCTGGGGAGAGAAAAGAGGTAAAGAGGCACATGAGGGTTTGCCGGGGAGCTGTGCAAAGCTGGTGACCGAGAAGCCACCACACGGCGCTACGTGAAGATTTCAAAACCTGCCTTATCCTAAGTCAGGCCCAGGGCGACTGTGGATTGCGTGTAGAGGGCAGCCGGGCCACTTGCCCTTGAGCCTCTCTACCCTCAGACCCTTTCATGCCTTTGCTGCCATGGGGGGGACTGGCAAGGGGGCCAGGAGTCCCCTGCCCGGGGCCACCTAAGCAGTACACCTGTCACAGACCATGGTACAGAACAGAAACCTTTGGTTTTGACCCTGTTCATTTCAACTGGCAGGCACCTATTAGTAGAATGAAAAATCATGCCTTGCAAGCCTTGCTGGCTCAATCCAACTGATGGAGTTAATACGGCACAATTGCTTTTCATAGCTGATACAAACAGCTGGAGGATGTAGCCAGCTGGTCTTAAGCGGTAGGAAGGGCGCAGGCACCGGGCCCGCTGGTGTGGGAGCGCACGAAGGGACACCATGAACCGTGCTGGTGTGTTCCCAAAGGGTTCTTATCTTTATTAGCGTTCCCATGGGAAGGAAACAAAAGCCGCGCCTCCACATTTCCTAAAAATAAGCCCCCGTGCTCCTTAAGTAGACCCTTGTTACTTGCAGGCCCACCGCTTTGCTGTTATTTAGTGAATGTTTCAGTGAACGTTTCTGCTACAAAAATATTCATGGAGCAATTACAACTTTTCAGAAACCAATGAATTGCAAGTATAGCTGCTTCCTATTGGTAAACTGTTCCTCTAACATCTTTAGAAGCTGCTCGTTTCTTGAAAAGGATTTGAGTCATAAAAAACGCAAACCACAATAAGGACTGACGTGGCGCTTCGCGTTCCTAGGGGTTATGGTGAAAACTCATTCAGGCTGCCCCTGTACAGGCCACGCTGACGGTGGTGCCCACGAGGCCAGGTCTCCAGGGCCCCCTTACGCATTAACACCTGGGTATTTTCAAACCAAATTCTCAAATCTTTTCTTACTACATCTAATAATAACCAAATTCCAACAACAGTAATATTTTAATCCTATTTAAAGATTTAGTTTAAGTATGTCATAGATTTTCCTAAGATCTGCGTGTGTGTGTTTTATACATGAGTGCCTATCGTTCTACTTTTTGTTGAGATTTTTTAGTTATTTTATTTGCATTCTGGGTTCCATGAAAATGGTTTATTGTAACGCAGCTTGCTTTGGTTGTCAGAAACTTTGCTTTCTTTTTTGGAGACAGGATTTAAGTTCTGTTTTGTTGAGATTATAGATGATTGGCTGTTTTGATGTAACCACCAAGGACAGGATTAAAAGGTAAATGCATTGACACAGTTACCAAGGCTAGGTCCTGATGCAAATCTAACTGGCCTACCCTTCCTTTCTTTTTAAAGATGTTAGTAGGTTTGGCGAAGTAAGAGTAGCATCTTGAGGTATAGGTCCCTGGAGAAGAAGAGAGAGTTTTTTTTGCTTTTTGTCCTTCAAAGATCTAAATTTACAATCAGAAAAAGAGCAAAGGGGCTGCTCTTAGAGGCAGTGGGAAGACTTTTGAGTAAGAAGAATAGATCTCAGTGATGGTATTTTCTTATGTGCTACCCTTCATTCTTCGTATTTCACACACATCATTTCATTGCTTCGATTCCATTGCACAGACGAGGAAACTGAGACAGTCCTCAAAATTATTTGCAAAGGTCACGCAGATAACAAGTGAGCCATTGCAGTGCTGACCGGAGCAGCCTGGCCCCAGAGACATCATCCCCAAACACCATCTGAAACCGCTTCCCCACCCAAAGGAGCCTGTTCCATGGAGCCCATGCCTTGAGGTGGCCAGTTTTGCGGCCCAAAGTCTTAGTGAGGACCATTGGCTGGTCTCTCGTAACAGGACCGGCCCCAAAGGGTCCACTTTTGTTCCTCCCTATGGCCCCTGTGCCTCCTGCACCGGTCTCGGGCGGGGTGGCTCTGTGGCACTACAGGACATTCCTGTGGTGGCTCTTGTTTCAGCTGGGCCAGGGTACCTCTTAGACTTGTAGCAGCTTCTCTGCCCTGGATGCCCTGCCTGATTCAACACTTCATCGATTGATTTTACCAGACCTCAAAGAAAATGTAAAAGTGCTAAGGTCAGTAAATAATAAAGCGGTAATGGAAAAGAGCATTTTCTTTATTTTATGATTACTCTTGATGTTGTAAAGAGACCTGTGGGAGTCACCTTACAGGATGTTTACAATCTAAGATTTTAAGGCCAATTGATTTTTTTTCTTAATCAGAGATTTGAATTCCAGTTATGCCACTTTCTAGATGCATGACTTTAGGCAAATTACTTAATTTTTCTAAGACTTGATTTTATCATGAAAAGAGGATAGGAGCTGTTATGAGGTCTAAGGGAGAGAGGCAATATATAACTTCCTAAACAGTCCCTGGCACAAGATAGGTGTTAGGTAAATAGTAATTCTCTCCCCTCAGATAACCCTCAAATGAATCCATATGTTACACAAAACACAGACAAAGAAAAAATTATTAAATCTAGATTTACATACTTAGTGATTGTGTATTGTTTTTACATATGGGGTAAACATTAGGGTTACTGACAAAAGTGATGTTTAAAATTTGAGCTGAGCATTTTATCAAATAATTGAATTAAAAAGGATTTCCCTATTCAGGGAAGATATTATGAAATAAAGGATTTAAATGATTTTGGAATTTTCACTCAGACTAGAAAATTCCAATTAAGAGTTTTTAATCTTGATTTAAAAAATTTTAGTTTTAAAAACTGAGGTAAAATTACTCATAAACAGGTAATTAGTAAAAATGGTATGATTAACCTAACTTTTTTTCACTGAATATTGATTGGCATGAATGGGAACAAGATGTTGCTGACAGTGAAAGATAACTTTACATTTAGAATGAGAACGGCATGTTCACACTATGTGTCATGGATAATGGGAACAAACAGTAGTAATTTATTACTTCATTTTTAAATAAAATATAGAAGCAGTTAAAATGAAAGTGTCACTACTATACTTAACTAGCATCCTATACGTCCCTAAAAGATACTTACACTAAAAACTATAAAAAGAATATATGATCTAGAAAAAACATGGTTTCTGTTTTCAAGCAACTAATACATACATACATAGACATAGACACTGTACATCTCCATGAATTGAAAATTAGCTCAGTCCCCACAGTAACAACAAATAATTCAAGAACTTAGATGTGTACAAAAGTAGGTTGGAAGAAACTCAGAATTTAGACACTAAAGGGTGCATCGTACAAAATGGTCCTGTTTTCAAAGACAAAATCAACCCTCTGCATTCAGTATGAGAAGCAATTTAACTTAAAAAGCCAAACTTTGATTATTTATATACTGCCAAGAGCCGGTGTGACCAAACTTTCTACTTGCCAACTTTACTTTGTATTTATTACGTACATATGTATACATTCATAAATATATATACATATATGTGCATCTATGCATACTTGTTTATACGCATACACATATTAGTGTGTGTAAGCAGAGCCACTGTTGTGGTCCATCCAGTCATACCATCCAAGGTAAACAGCTAATACAAAGTATCAACAAAAGTGATGTGAAAAGGGGACTCATATGAGAAAAGCTTGTACTTACAGTAAAATTTTAACATGACTCTTTGGTTACACCGTGGAAATGTGTGGCTTTGTTTCCAAGCAGACTATACTGAGAGATTCCATCTGGTCAGCAACACTCATGCGTGTGCTTTGGAAGTTTTGTTCAAGTTTCATAAATCTTGTCATATATCAGGTTATTCTCAATACGGCCAAAGTAAATAATCTGCAGCCAGAAGAGTGAAAGATTATTTGTGCCCTAATCACAGAACAACCTTCTCTCTCATCCACTGCCACGGCTCCCCTTTCATTAATCAGGCCTTGGGTGACTAACATCTATTGATGTTAGAAGGAGTTTTCTGTGAACAAATTTTAGAATATAAACTAGTCTGGAAATAGGATATTTAATTGTATAAGTGACAGTCAAAATAACCCTCAGGTGGCTTTTTTTTTTTTTTTTTTAATAATTGCAATATTGAGAAGTGAGAGAAACATAAGAAACTTTTCAGAGGAAGGTCAATCTCGGGAACTTGGAAATGCTCATAAATCCTCTTGTCCCTGTTACCCCTGGTTAAACATGACTCAGCTTCATGCTCTAGTTTGATGGGCTCCCACCCACCATTTTCAGCTATTAATCTCATTGTCTTCTCTGTCTTGACACTAAACTACTCAGATTTTAACAAAACATCACCCGGACTCTAAAAACACAGATTCTTTGTGTTTTTGTGTGAAAGCTGCTTTTATCTAGACATTTCCTTTACAATCCTGTAAAGCTGAGATGGAATTATGGCCTTTTGCACTGCTTGAGGGCTCTGATGGTTTCTGTGACTCTTGTAGGTCCTCCATCCACACGCTGGTTTGGCATTACAAGGGCAACTCTTTCTCATACCTGGATGTAATTAGTGTTACCTACATCCCAGGTAGGACACTTGCTCTTGCTCTTGTGACAGCTTTCTTCTCATTATCCTAATCCAAGAAATGTGTCCAGGTTCAGAACCTGTTACCCTTTTGCAATTTCTTGTTTCTTGAATTCCCAAAAGAAAAGCTTGCTTGTCTTATATGGCCTGTCTTACTTTGTTTAAACAAAATTCAATTAAATGATAAAATACTTAGATAAAACAAGCCTGATGTAATGGGTTGCCCTCCTTTTGGCAAAAACAAAAACCAAACCGGGGGGGGGGGGGGGGGGACCTAACCTGAGATTCTATACACATTCATTCATTTATTCAACAATGTGTGTTGGGTACATACCAAGCACAACTTTGGTCAATGATGACCCCAAAAAAGTCCCCATTCCCTTATAACTTATATTCTATTGGGGAATGACAAGTAGTAAACACATATACAAATAACATATATTAGTGAGTACCATGAAGAAAATAAAACAATAGTATGGCCATTGAGAAAAAAGGTTTGGGGAGCAGCAGTTTAAAATATTAAGCAGAATGATTAGGAACGATCACTCAGAGAAAGTGACATTTGTGCTGATGATAAGAAAGAGGTAGGTACACCAGGGTATATAGACATTGTATCCAGAAGGGACAGCAAATTCAAAGGCCTGGAGTCAGGAAATTGGAGTATTAGAGAAAATAGCATAAAAGCCAGTGTGCCCTTGCACCATGAGCATAAACTTCTAGATGGCAACTTTGGCATTTCCATCAGTCTCTAGATTTTTGATGAGAACCTGTGATCACATCTATGTTTTGAATGAACTACTTAGACCCTTTGGCTTCTAACTCTGATTCTCTGAGTAGTCATGGTCCAGTTGAGCCAGGTAGTTGGATATTGGACTTTTCTGATACTTCCCTGCATCTCACACAGGAACTGATCATCAAGAGATCAAAACTCATCATCAAAACTGAGCTTCTCCAAGATACAATCTATGAATCAGAAGTAAATGGCTCATTTATTTTATATAACAAATGACCAATGATATATGGTAAGAAGAAAGAGAGCTGTTTTCCTGGAATTTTCTTCCAATCCTTTCCATTCCATTCCACCCTATTCCTCCTTCCAACTCCCTGCCTTCTAATAATTTGTTTTTTGTCATAATGTGGTACTTTCTTACCACATTGCTGCCCTTCATGCTTATTTTAAATATTATCATGATATAAAATGATTGAGTTAATAAAATTATAGGTTTATTTTCTGTTGGTGTCTCCAACATTCTTAGTATTGGTTCCCATTTTGGGAGCACATGGACTACTCTCGTTGACCCAATATTTGACAAAAATCAGAAAAAATTGTGATTAAAAAAAAAAATCACGTTGCTTTATTCAACTATTCATTAACACCTCCATAATTTCAGCTCTTGGTCTGCGTGGAGAGGGTTGAACACATTGTGGTCCTCACCCTCATGTTTCCCGTAGTGTAAAGGGGACAGACACAGAAAGTGACTCTGTGATAGTGTAAAGAGGCAAGTATGAAATGTTAGGACATCAAAAGTCAAGTCATTAACCCTGGAGAAATGTCAAAGCAAGTTAGAAAGCAGATCAGAGAGTTGCTCGAGTAGATGTCTAGCCTCCAGCCCCTCAGACCTTTCCAGTTCTGGCTCATTACCAGGAGTGTCATATAAGATCCAATCTAACCTTGCAAAGCTTCTGGGAAGAAACTGCATTTTTTGATATTTACTTTAAATCCTAATCAGTCATATAATTGCTGCCCTAGTTTTCTTGAACCATTAAAAGATCTATGGCTTCAGTTACTCAATTATTATTTTCAACACAGCAAATAACACCACTTTATAATTCCACAGTCCTTCAACATGAAGCCTGGCACTGGGTTATGGCGCAAATTGATGTCACAAGTTCTATTATCTTTGTTTTCTGACTCGGCAGTCAAGGACAGGTGAAGAAAGAGTCATACAGGTCTAATTGATGCTTCTGATGGGTGACTGAAACATGGGTGCTGGAAGATAAGGAGGCAGTTTGAGACAGGGTTTCTACAGGCCCAATGTGGAAAGGAAGCCAGAACTGTTACTTAAATCCTTCTTACTCCATCCCTGTTTCACCTGAGGGGTTCACCTTAAGAATGAGAGAAGGTTTCATCTGGTTAGCACAGACCTTGTTTGTAGTTTCTAAATATCACATCTAAGAGAATAAAAAGAAAATGATATCAACACATGTAAGGCATATAAACCCACAAAAAATGCAGCTGAAAAAAGTCATTTTTAAAGCTTTTTTTCAAAATATTATATTATTACATTTAACATGTTAGTAGCTAGTAAAAGCAGTAAATAACAAAATCCATTTTTGTGTGTAGATGCAGCCATAGAAAGTAAATCACAGAACATTTGTAGAACAATAGCAGTCTAAAAGAATGTATTTGTAGTACATGTCTTTTCATCCAGGAATTCTACTTACGAGAATGTGTCCCTGGGCAGGGGGAGGTGGAAATATGAGGGACAGACTTAGCTATAAGGATGTTTTTGGAAGCACTACTAATAATAGGAAAAAATTAAAATTTAAATGTCCAGTAAAAGAGAATTAGTTAATAAATTTCCATATAATGAAAAACTATGCAGAAATCATTGTAATTTATTATGGAAAGATAATGATATATTTTTAATGGAAAAATAAACATTAAAAGATAAAATATATAGATTGAACCATATTGAAACTGTTGTTTTTGTAGGTCAAAAGTGGTTGACTATCAGTTATTACCAAACTAAAGTCTGATCCCATTTTTGTAAATAATAAAAGTAAAACAGGCATTAAATATATGTGTTTGTGTGCACATAGAACAACTTGGAAAATATGCTTGCCAAGGTTTACAATACTTATTTTTAAGATAGGTTTAAGGGGCTTATTATAATTATTAATTTTAAAGAGTAATCTTTTCCCTTATTTTTAGACTTTTAAAAAAGAAAGTCTTTATCATAAGAAAAAATGATGAAATATGCATTATTTTAAAAAATGAAAAAATAAGAATTGGATTTGCCACAAATTTGTATTCTTTCCATTCAGTGATAACTCCTCTAATAATCCGTTATTCAGTCCTCGAGTCTCAAGCCCTCTTCTTTTTACTATAGTAAATGAACACATCCCTCATCCTAGAGTAGATACTCTTAAAAGTAGTCAGCAAAATGTGAGCAAAAAAGAAAAACTGCATAATTGAAAACCCAGTTAATTCACTGGCACCTTCAATTAGCCAAAATATTCTCTTCCCAAAGAACACCAAGAATTTGACTCACATACACATCCTTGCACCTACACTTGCACACAAGGTCCAGTTCATGTTTTGAGTTCTTTTTAGATAGTTGTTAGTTCGCATCATGCATAGAAGTACTAGATATTTATTAGAAACAACAAACCGAGGGAGAAGAATAATCTATTATGTTCGAAGGAGTGCAAAACTGGGTCAGTTGCCCACGTGCCATGGTTCTCTTTGCTCGCAGCTTCTTTTCTTCGGCCTAGTTTATGACTCAGCAGCTTTTGGGCTTGGACATCTTGAAAGAAGCTTGTTCCAGCCTCACTCACACCCTTTGTGGTCGTGGAAATCCAGACTCCAATTCACTCAGCACTTTCAGTACCCTCTCTTACCTTCCAGGGGCCTTTTGTTCTTTACTAGCGACAGCAATATACATTTAAGCCAATTTCCTATTGTATTTACACCTATTGTTATCATCACTGGCAAATGTAAACTAATGATCACAATTATGGCCTGGAGAAAGGGGAAGATCTTCAACCAGCAAAGAAAAATTAGATTATCTTCACTTGACTGTTCTTCCTAACAAAATAGTAGATTCATAATAAGGAAAACTTTTCTTAAACAAAACATGGACCAAAATATTTTTTACTGTAATTTTGATGACAATTATCTTTCAACTACAGTGGCTCACTGTTCTGTGTACAGTAAAAATTAGCAGACTTCAAGTATTTCACTGATTTTCATAAGAAATCCTTTTTCATCTAGAATTTATAATTTGAGTCATATTTATTGAAAATATATTCACATAGTACCATTGTATCTATTTATTTTAACCAAATTCTGACCTGACCTATCTGTTGTTCTAATTCTAGTGGTTCTCTAGTGTTTGTTTTTTTTAAGTATAATAATCACCTGTGAAGTTTGTTGAAAATAAAGATTAAGAAGCTCCATTACTTGAGATTTTGGTCCAGTAGGTCTAACATAAAATTGAATAGCCCATGTTTTGATCAGGCACCCCAGAGATTTTGATGCATTGCTAAGTTAGGAAAAGAATGCTTACAGTCCTTCCTTTACCAAATGGCCCGATGAGATTTTGCTGCCATCTTTTACCCTTCCTCCAATCTTTCAGGATCCTTCAGAATACTAGACACCCTTCTACACACTCAATATTAAATTATTCACCATTCTATTATGAAGGGCAAGTTCATGACCATCTATGTTCATGTGAGAATTTCCCTGGTTGGGAACTTAGCTACAATCCTACTAACTTTAAGCAGCATTCCCCCCCCCCCCCCCCGAGAATGTTTTAGCTCTTATGTGAAGTTAAAACTTCTGTTAATCAGAAAATTAACATATGTTCCAATTTAGTGAGTAATTGATGTATTTGGATTTTTAACTTCACAGGCTAATTTTAGCAAGGTTTACTGGTAGCTGTGACTACATCTAGGTCTTAGAGGCCAAGGATTAGTTTCATGGTTTTAGTACATATTTTTTTATATCAGTATTTAGTCCAAGACATAAAAAAGATAATACTAAAAAGCTAAACTCTCTGTTTGAGATTTTGTGATACACTTAGGAAATAATAAATGTGGCAATTTTTCCCCTTACTGCTTCATGAAAAATTTTACTCTATGAGTAAAAAATGTAGAACATGGAGTCCACCTGCTTCCACCTCAGCCAGAGAACCTTCTCTCAATTAAGACTGAGCTACAGAGTTCTTCCTTTCCCAGGATTCAGAGATCACCGGCCCAGCTGTGATATGCAGTCTCAAAACACAAAACATCTGGAGAAATATGAACAGTTCATCTTTCCTTATTTATGTTTGAAAGCTGAGGCAATGTTTATGGAATGAAGAATTTGTTTAAATGAATGTCTGAACATTATGAATTCCTTGTCACACTTTATCTGGCTTCACAATTGATGTAGTGAACCAAGATCTCCCTGTACATATATGTACTGACATCAAGACAGACATATAGACTAATGAAATAGACTAGAGAGCCCAGAATCCAATCCTCCCAAATATGGTCAAATAATTTCTGATGAGGGTGCCAAGATCTTTCAAAAGAGAAAGACAGTCTTTTTAACAAATAGTGCTGAGAAAACTGGATATCCACATGCAAGAGAATTACGTTAGACCCTTACCTAACACCATGTACAAAAATTAACTCAGAGTGAATCAAAGGCCTAAATGTAAAGGTCTCAAAAAAGAAAACTCTTAGGAAAAGGGCAACATTTTCATGACATTCGATTTGGCAGTGATTTCTTAGCTATAACACCAAAGGCACAGACAAGGAAAGAAAAAGTGGAACTCCATAAAAATTTTAAAATTTTGTGGATCAAAAGACAATATCAACAATGGAAACCCACAGAATGGGGGAAAATATTTACAGATTATTTATTTGTTAAGGCAATATCCAGAATATACAGAGAACTCCTAAAACTCAACAACAACAAAACAAACAGCAATTTGATTCCAAAATGAGCAAAGAATTTGAATAGATATTCCTTCAAAGAAGATGTAAACAAGGACAGCAAGCACATGAAGAAATGCATATCGCTGATCATTCGAAAAATGCAAGTTGCCCAGAAGGGCGTGGCTTGGTGGTTGGGCATCGACCTGTGATCCAGGAGATCGAGGTTCGGTTCTTGGTCAGGGCACATGCCCGGGTTGCGGGCTCGATCCCCAGTGAGGGGCGTGCAGGAGGCAGCCCATCAAGGACTCTCTCTCATCATTGATGTTTCTCTCTCTCTCCCTCTCCCTTCCTCTCTCTGAAGTCAATAAAGATATATTAAAAAAAAGAAAAGAAAAATGCAAGTCAAAACTTCAATATGCTACCATCCCATGCCCATTAGGATGGCTATTATTAAAAAACACACCAAAACCAAAAATAACAAGTTTCGGTGAGGATGTGGAGAAATTGGTACCCTGTGCACTTTTGGTAGGCAAGTAAAAATGATTCAGTCATTATGGAAAACAACATAACAATTCCTCAAAAATTAAAAATAGAATTACCTGATGATCCAGCAATTTAACTTCTGGGCATATACCCCCCAAATTAAAAACATGGTCTCAAAGAGATATTTGTACACCCATGTTCATAGTAGCATTATTCATAATAGCTTGAGTATTGAAGCAATTCAAGTGCCCATCAATGGAGGAGTGGGTAAGCAAAATGTGGTATGTTAAAAAAAAAAAAGGAATATTATTCAGCCATAAAAAGAAGTGAAATTTTGACATATGCTACAACATTGATGAACCTTGAGGACATTAAGCTACGTTAAATAAGAAAAGACATAAAAAGACAAATATTATATTATTCCATTTATATGAGATGGTTAGGGTAGTCAAAATCACAGAGATAGAAAGTAAAATGGTGGTTGCCAGGGCCTGGAGAGAGAAAGAATAAGAATTATTATTTAATGAATATAAAGTATCAGTTTAACAAGATGAAAGACCTACAGGGTTAGACAATGGTGATAGTTACATAACATTACGAATGCATTTAATAGCACTGAACTGTACACCAAATAGTGGTTAAGATGGTAAATTTTGTTATGTGTATTATACCACAATAAAAAAACCCTGAAAACACACACAAACATCAGTTATGTAATTCACCGTATTAAACTGAAAAAAGATAGTGAAAACATAATCATCTCAATAGGTTAAAAAATTTTAAATAAAATCCAGCATCAATTCCTGATTTAAAAAACTCTCAGGAAAATACAGTAACAAGGAATCTTAACCTGACAAAAGACTGCAGACAACCCTGTAGGAAATATAATCATGTATAATGATGAAAGACAATGCTTTTGTCTTAAGATTGGGAACAAGTTAACGATTACCACTATCGCCACTGCTCTCAACATTGTACTGGAGTCTTTGTCTTGGGGCTTCACACTCTGAGCAGCATTTTTGAAAAGTACTTATTTTAAAATTTGATGAATTTCAATTGCTCAATTTGCTCTTTATGGATTGTGATGTTTAAGCCATCTTCATGAGTGTCAAGTGTTATCTCATGGTGGTTTGATTTGCATTTTTTTGATGACTAATGACGCTAGAAATCTTTTTATGTGCTTATTGCCATTTGTTCATGTGAAACTAATAACATCAACAAATGACAATAAGCACATTGCGTTCTTGAGTGACTAATAACAAAACTTATTTTCCTCCCTATTAATATGAGTACCAACTCCTTATTATGATGATAAAAATCTAATAAGAGATAAATAAATATTCATTCTGATTTCCACATTCTTCCAAAAAGTTATTGGAAAACATTTTAAGATTAAAGGATCTATAGGGGAAAACTATATATAGGAAGCATCCAATCACATCAGAGATGGAGAAAGCCTTTAAGTGAGAGCACAGGGGATAGAGAAAACATGGTCAGTTTATTTCATCCATTAGATTCCACATATAATACTTGTCTTTCTCTGACTGTTGTATTTTCCTTAGCATAATACTTTCCATGTCCTTTTAAAGAGGAAAAGTATATAGAAGATTTTTTAGGGTTACCAGTAAAGCAGTAGGATGTTCCCAGGAACCACCACGACTTATACTTAATCACTATTTGGAATTAAAATGAGCGCACCCTAAAAATTTGCCCGATGCCTTATGGGTATCTTTGGATTCAAAACTTTCATATTTCTGGGTACATATTGTAGTCAAGGATTAGGACCAGGCTCCTTCTTAGTTGCTTTCAAAGTTCAAATGGGCTTACCTTGTGCTAGTCTTAGTCTTGCGTTATCCACAAATACCTTACGATATCAAAGAACATGAAGATATTGGTGAGATGTTTTTCCACTGAAGGACCTTTGGATATCAAATGGCTAAATTTCTCTAGTTTGCATTATAACCTATCTGTGTACCTTTTTGGTAATGGGGCTAATTTCTATCAACAGTATAAACCAGCTGGAATAGTTCTCAGAAGGCCAAAGATAGAATTTCTCTGAAGAGGAAAAACAAACAAAACTTCTTTCAGTAAGTAAGTAGGAGCATTTCTCTCAAAGTCATAACCAATCATTTAGAAATACAGCAAATAAAATGGAGTAATTTATTCATTTATTCAACTATTTTCAGGAATTATTCTAGGTGCTGTAGATACTGTGGTAAACAAATCAAGAGGCTCTGCCTTCATGGAATTTATGGTTTAACAAGGAAAAGAGTATAATGGGGTATAATGTCCTGTAGCGATAGATGCTATGGAAAAATAAAGCAAAAAGAAGAGCTAGATGGAGGATTCTCTCACCATTAATATTTACTTAACGCGTAATCCCGGTCCTCTGAAACCATTCACAAAACCATGAATCTTACATGTTGACGTAGTTCAAAGATGAATAGTAAAAGTAACACAACCATTTAGTTTTAGAAGCATGTACTGAACATGCTCAGGTTTAATTATTGTTTATGTGTCTAAAATTTATCAGCCAATAGTTACTAGAATTTTTTCCAAGAGAGATGAAGGCAAGATGCCAGGTGGCTAATGAAATAACCTTTGTGGTGTTTACTGTCTGGCTTTTTCTATTTTGACAAAGTTAAAATAATGACAGTTTTTCTCCCCCCAAAATAGTTTAGTTTGAGTGCCTTCCTTTAAAAATTTTTTTTATTGTGAAATATAACAGAGAGAGAAAAATGTTTTTAGAACATAAATATTCATCTTAACAAATTATCGAAAAGCAAATGCTTTAAAAAACACTCTGGTCGAGAAATAGGTTGCTGCTATTCACCCAGAAGTTCCCAATATACCACAATCCCTTCATTCTTTGAGTTATCCAGTATCCTGACTATTAAGATTTTACGACATATGTAAAAATTTCTATACAATAAAATTAGTTTTGCCTTGGTCTTACTAGAGATTTAACAAACTTGCCCCATTCTGATGACTATATAGGAGACTGCACTAAGTCTATAGAGCAATTTGAGGAGAATTGATATCACTGTACCACTGAATTTTCTAGTCCATAAATCTGTTATATTCCTCAATTGTTTTGACTTCTTTTATAACTTTCAATTAAGTTTTTTAGTTTTCCCCATAGACATTTGACACCTCTAATTTGATTATGTATTTTAATTATCTGTTTCTCTGTCTCCTTCTCTTTCTTGGTAGCTAGCTATGTATTTATAATTATGTCTATGTACTTCAAAAGATAGTGTTTGGTAAAATCAAAATTTATTTAGGTCACAAATACATTTACCATTTTATTTTCTCTTCAATCTTTCCTGTTTTTATGACCTTTCCTCTAAAGACTATCACAAGTTTATTTTTTGCTTTAATGTGCTGAAGGTGCTATTCTGCTATTGTCTGACTTCCATTGCTGTTGTTATATTATCAGTTATCTATCTGACTGGTGAACCTTTGCAGATATATATTTTTTTCTGTACTGTTTTGTTTAATATTTTTTCTCTGTCACTAGTGTTTTGCAATTTTACTATGATGTACTTTTCTTTAAATATATTTTTATTTGTCCTGCTTGAGATTCATTGGGATTCTTGAATTTGTAAATTGATTTTTTATCAGTTCTGAAAAATTCTCAGTCATAGTCTTTTCAATAGTCTTCTGTATCATTTATCTATTCTGGTTTTATGGGACTCTAATCATATAAATATTTGATTTTTTAACTGTATCTTCTATACCTCTACCTAATCTTTTGTATTTTCCATTTATCTGTGTCTCTGCATTTCCATCTTTATATTTTCTTTTCACCTATCTGATTTTGCTAATTGTTTATTAAATAGTTTCTAAACAGCTTTTTTTAGCTTTAAAATTTTAGTCTGCTCTGTGTGTGTGTGTGTGTGTGTCTTCCAATTTGTGTGGGGCATTGTGGTAAAAAATATATGGAGAAATAACCTAAAGATTAGCACTATGTTATTTTCTTCTACTCTTAATTATTTTCTAATGCTCTTTCCGGTACTTGAGAGTCCTAGGAATCCAAAATCACTTTAATGTAAATTCAAGATTTGACTACCTAGATGACTAAAAGCAGGACTGTAGTCTATACAAGGGCTGCTTTATTTACAGTTCATCTTTTCTACTTATCAACCCACAGTGGAGGAAAACTTACCATGTCCCCAAACAGGGTCATGACTGTGATTTCTGTTTTGATAGGCTTAATGATGTACCTCTTATCTGTCTCTTTAGTCTTGAAAACATCAACAAGTTCTAGGTTCATCTTCCTGGAGTCTCATCTTGTCCACAATCTCAGCTTGATAATCCCTCAATATCTTATTAGACCTTTGATGTGTTTAAGGCAACATTATTTTTTTTTCTTTTTGGACTTGAAAAAAATGTCAACCATTTTCAGTTGTCTTCTACATGAGGGCCTGCATGAATTTCCTAGTCTGCCTTTCTCAGTATCAGAAGTCGAAGAATAAATGTTTATGCACAAAAGTTTTGATTAATTGTAATAATAACTACTTCTTACTTAGGACTTTATATCTATGCCAAGTTTCATGATGAAAAATACTTATGTAAGTGATTTTGTTTAAACCTCATAGATGTCTCATTAAATATTTTGTTACATTAATTTTATAATGGAAAAATTGAGGCTCAGATAGGTTAACTGCTTTGGTGGAAGTAACATAGCTTCTAAGTAATAGAGCCAGAATTACAACTCAAATGGGTCTAACACAAAAACATGTACTTTCCCCATCTGCTTTGATTCTTACCCTGAAAAGTCAGGTCTGCTTTGATGTCATTTTTACAAAGTTGTGTATGTTTTTTCATTCAACAACCACTTTTGAAAGAGTCAATTTCGATGCAGTATGATGTTAAATTAAAATATATTGAGACATTATGTTGGCTTCATAATTTTGTCTGATATTTTACAAGTCATCCTTGCCCGGGGCCATGCTAATCTACTCTGTATCATTCCAATTTTTACTATATGTGCTGTTGAAGAGAGCACAATTTTGTCTGATATTTTAAAGCTGAATAGTGGTTCTTATAAGTTTTTAAGTAAATCTATCTTGTGACATTTTAATATATTTTAGTAGCTTATAGGAGGACAGCATGCAATTATGCATAAAATCTGTGATTCCCGTCACCCCTTGTATATTTTTTATAGTTATGCAAACTGGATGCATAGGCCTTTTTACATTTCAGAACATGCTCGAATCTGAAGAATTCAGTTGTTAGTTAAATTAGAATATAAGAATAACAAACATATTTCTAAAGTTTTGATAAAGAAGACTATGATTTCCAACTATATGTCTCTAATGAACGAGAATGAAAAAATAGACTGAGTAACGAAAGACAGTGATTTGTAAGAGTATGATAGTCTCTTAATGTAAATATGTCCTTTGTTTTATTCCAGAAGATAAACTCAACTGTTTTCTGTTAGCTCTGCATTTTAAAGGTTTTGTTTTGGTTTTCTTTTAGTTATTTGTATTATCAACACATAAAGTGTTAATAAGGCTTAGGCTAAAAGGGTTGACCCTGGACAGCTTCTTCTATTTCACTTTATGTCTCTCTCTGTTTCTCTGTGCCTCTGTTTTGCTTTTCTCTCTCTTTCTCTTTTATAGTTTTTATCATTTTTATTTGATTGAAAGGTATAGTTTTGGCCACTTTCTATCAATGAGAAATAAGTCATTACTATCCCCACCTGTTTCCAGTTTAGATATTTGTGAGGATATACTAAATCCTATTTAAAAATATTTCTTCTTTCCTCCTACTTTTCCTTCCTTCCTTCCTTCCTTCCTTCCTTCCTTCCTTCCTTCCTTCCTTCCTTCCTTCCTTCCTCCCTCCCTCCCTCCCTCCCTCCCTCCCTCTTAATTAAAAACCTATTAGGCAGGCCTGAGAGAGATGGGAAGGCAGCGTGAGGGTAGCCAGGACCCATATAAGGAAGGCCTTCAAGCGAGGAAGCATTCGGTAGGATAGAAGTTTGCTACATGCAGGGACTTGCCCATAGAAATAATTGTGTTGAGAACTTAGGGTTCTCACTCTCAGAAGTAAAAAATACAAATGTGGAAAAGGGGAAAGCTAGAATAAACCCTGTGGTTTTAGACTGGAAATGAGGTTAATATAAGCTCTCTATATAATATCTATAATTTCTTAGCGCTGTCCACTAAGAGAGACTAAGAGTGGTGAAGTCTCAGTAGCAATAAGCATGCTTATCACCCATATAGCGGTTTTTATTTACTATCATCCACTAGAGGAACTAGTGCTCTTTGGAAAAATGGCTATTTCCAGGACTTAGGTGGGGAAAAACAAGATGGACTGAAATACCTCTTGGTGCCAGAAAGTAACGAAGTACTTAAAAATGATAGTATCATGTCATGAAAATACAGATATTAGTTTAAAGGAGCTCACATTGGCCAAATATTTAAAATAAATATTTATAGTAATGTGTCATAACCATTGGAATAAAATAAAACCCCACAAGTTTACATTGATATAAATTAATAAATAGCTCCACATTTCAGTAAAAGAGATCAATATTATTATTTTAATTTTTTAAAAAATATGTTTTTGTTGATTTTAGAGCAAGAGGAAGGGAGAGGGTTAGAGAGAGAGAAACACACATCAGAGATAAATACTGATTGGCTGCCACCCCCATGTCCTTGGGCATGTGCCCTGACTGGGAGTCGAACCAGTGACCTCTTGGTTCATGCGTCAACACAACCACTGAGCAACACCTACTGGGCTATTATTTCAATTTTATAGCTAAGGAAACTGAAGCAAATTGAGACTTGGAGAGGTTTATCAACTTTCTCATTGTCACAGAACTAGTAAGTGTTAAATTTGAACCATAAACTGAAATTTGTCTGACTCTAGAGTTCAAATTCTCAACCAGTACATTTAGTTTCCATTTCTGATCTTACAACTTTCAAACCAAGTCTTGACCTCCTGGCCTAATTGCTGGCTTTCTCTGAAGATTTGGCAACCAGCTCATCAGTTGTAATCACGTAATGGAACTGTGAGTCCAGTAGCTATCATTATAAACTAAACCCACCTTTGATGTTTTCTTGAAACTTTCCTTAGCCTTCCTACTTTTTGCACAACTCTCCCAACTTCTGACACAAATGCTGTGAGTGAACATTTATACCCATAAAATTTTCCTGCTTTGGTTCTTGTTTTTAAGAGTTGGAATTACTATTGATGCGATTTTTTTTTTTTAAGAGCTCAGCCAAACAAAACCTTTTTTTGAGAGACTCAGCAGAGAGCAAATCCATGCCCTCGTCTCCTTTGGCTCAAAAAGAGTAGAACCAGCCAGCAACTCAGATGACAGACCATATTTTGCAATAGACCTTCAGCTAGATTTGTATAAGACACCAGATGCCAGCCAAATGCAACCTCTCTTCATGTCTTTCATGCTATAACTTTCCTTTCTAATTATAGTAAAAGGTTTGCATGCGTAGAAAAATTAAAAATAAAATCAGACTTCTTCAAAACAGGTTCACTCTTGAAATAGGGCAAATTAGATGTCGTCTGAGTTTTTAATACCATTTGACTGGCTGGCTAGCTAAGACTTGGCTCCCACACAACACAACAGCACTGAGATTTAAGAAAAGGTCTTTCAGTTTGACCACATGATCCTATAACCACCAGCTGACACACAGCCACATACCCTTCTCCATGACACAACTTGGCAATAGCCTGCTTTTTATGCTCTGAAATATTGAAATTGTAAGCCAAATACGTGAGAGAATTAGTTATGGACTTTGTTTCTCTTTGACTTCATGTGTTAAAGGTAAATCTATGGGTGTTAATAGTCATAATTATGGGTTTTGACGCACAACACTAATGATGCAGTATCGCATGCCTAGTTGCATAACATTACAAGGTAGAGTTCTTAGCCAAAGCCCACCAAGACTGGATTAAGAACCTATGGGATGCTGGGACACTAAGGAATTTACCAGCTTTCTTTTCTTCCATCATCCCTCTTTTCAGCTACAGGTAGAGTCTCCTTGAGAAAAAGAAATATTTATGATTCATAGTGAAAAACCAAATAACTACAATGCAAGTAAAGTGTAAACCATAATCCAATGTGATACTTCCACAGAAGGTCCCATTTGAACATAAGTGATGCATAAATTAGAATGTAGATTTTCTTTATGGGGTAAGTAGAAAACTTTGGCCTTTCATCTGAACCCAAATACCAGAAAGTAGCTATCTTAAATAAGTGTGACTTGTAAATGAAGGTAATATTCTTTTTTTAGACCTGATGGGGTGGTTGGAGATAAGAGACTTAGATGATGATTTCGATCTCTTTTGTTTGTTTATCTTCTGAGAGGATGCTTTCATATGCCTGGTAGGAATCCTCACTGTGTAAGTGTTCCTTATCTGTAATAACAGCAGTGCTCTTCCTTAATTAGGTGTTTTATTCCCATTTCTATCCCAGCTGCCACCACCATCATCATCTTCATCATCATCAATTAATATTGAGTGCTCATTGAATGAAAAATACCAAATTAAACCAAAGCATACCACACATGAAGGAAAAGACAAAGAAATATCTCAGAAAATCAGAGAATTGTGCATTTTTGAGACCAAAAAAAACCACAAAATTTTGTAAATCATGTAGTCTGAATCAGTTTTGCTATAATTTGCTCATGTCTTTGTCTAGACTTTATGGAAGTCTATCATTGCCCTGCTAATATCTGAGGATTCTTTTTATTTTTATTTTATGTTATTTTCAATTACAGTTGACATTCAATATTACATTAGTTTAAAGTGTATGCCTAGTGGTTAGACATTTATATAATTTCACTGAGATATCACCTCACACTTGTCAGAATGACTCTGATCCATAAATCAACAAACAAGTGCTGATGAGGGTGTGGAGAAAAGGGGATCCTCATGCACTGTTGGTGGGGCTGCAAATTGGTGTCTCCACTATGGAAAACACTTTCAAGGTTCCTCGAAAAATTACACATTAAAGGCAGAACTATTTCTGAGGATTCTTTTTTCTAAAAAAAGTTTTAGATTGATTTTAGAGAGAAAGTGAGAGAGAAACATTAACGATCAAGGGGATCAAACCCACAACCCAGGTATGGGTTGATCAGGAATCAAACTGCCACCCTCGGTGTATAGGAGGAAAGATGCTCCAACCAAGCCACAAAGGCCAGGAGTCTCTCAGAATTTTTTTTAATTTTAATTTTAAAAAAAATATGTTTTTATTGATTTCAGAGAGAGGAAGTGAGAGGCAGAGATAGAAACATCAATGATGAGAGAGTCACTGATCGGCTGCCTCCTGCACGCCCCCTACTGGAGACTGAGCTAACAACCCAGGCATGTACCCTGGCCTGGAATCGAACCATGACCTTGTTCTTCATAGGTCAGCGCTCAACCACTGAGCCATGCAGGCTGGGCTCTCTGAAAATTCTTGATGGAGGTTCTTATGTCTTCTAGTGTTGTCTGGCTCAGATTTTCTGCTTCCACTGGATTGTTGGTCACTGCCCTGCCTCTTCTCACTTCCTGTGTATCTTGTCCCTTTTATTGTCACATTGCACCTTGGTAGACCCTCCTCCAAGCTCAGGCCTTTACTTCCCCCACCACAGTTACCTCAAAAGCAAAACAAATTTTTACTGATGGTACACCTTAGGGGTGTGTGTGTTGAGGGAGATGTTCAGCACACCCAAGCAGCAACAAAACAAATTAAAATTACATGTTATTAGACTTCCAAATTCTTAAAAGTCTCTTGACAGTACCTTTGACTAGGAGTACCTTGAGGACTATCTTTCCTCAGATAGCAGCCTCCAGCTATCTTCTGCTTTCTTCTCCTCTCACTTCTCATCTCTCTGGCCTCTTACCATTTGCCTTAACTGCTTTTTCCATCTCAGGCTGCCAAACACTCGAGATTTATATTTTGTCACAGAGAGTAATTTATTTTTTTGTTATTCTCCCTTACCTTCCAGACTATCTGCTTTGACATATTTTTTTCCAAATTTTTTTATTGTGGTGAAATAGACATGACACAAAATTTACTATCTTAACCTTTTTTAAGTGCGCAGTTTATGATATTAAGTACATTCATATTGTTATGCAATCATGACCAATATTTTTTATTACCAAATGACTAAAAGGTGGTGATTCTGTTAAATGAAAAAACTATTCACTTTAAGACAGAATTTTAATGAGATTCTAAAATAATTATTACATCTTTATGTATATACATAAATACAGTGTGTACATGTATGTATACACATTAGCACATACAAACTGCCCTCTACATACTCACATACATATTTCCCTTCCAAATGCAGCAGGGCCTCTTGAGATTGGCCTGCCTGTCACTTAGGAACAACTGGTAAATTTTACAGATTGTTATATTCTCTGAAAAGAAAAAATAATTCATTATTATTACTTAAATATATCTTTATTGATTTCAGGGAGAAGAAGGGAGAGGAGAGAGACAGAAACATCAGTGGTGAGAGAGTCATTGATCGGCTGCCTCCTGCACACCCTGGACCCGGGATCGAGCCTGCAACCCCAGCACGTGCCCTGACCGGGAATCAAAACCCAATGGCTTGGATCCTAGGTTGATGCTCAACCTCTGAGCTATGCTTGGCAGGCAATAATGTACATTTAAAAAAATAAGACCGGATGAATGGAGTAGGAAGTTTATACTGCATATCACACACCATACTTGGCCTCAGATTGTCTGAATATCTTCTTTCCCCGCAGCATTTAAATTCATATGGCAACTAATACCACCTCTCTAGTTCCTTCTTATTCATATCATTTTCTCTGTCTTACTCTCCTTTCAGGTTCTCTCCCTTTTTCTGGTGTCTATATCTGCTCTTTTTTTTCTTTCCTACCCAGGATCTGATGTTCTTTCTCAAGCCTCCACAACCTTTTTATGCTGATCAATTTAATGTATTCTGGGTTCCTTCCTCTGAGGCACCACCCATCACAGTGCTTAGCATAACAAAGGGCCTTTATTTTCCCATGCTAGTGGCAAGGAATTAGAAATAACACTGAGGAGCCAGGGGAAGTCTAATATTTATAAAAGATGGATTTATTTAATAATTTATTTCAAGGCTACTGAAAACCATATGAAAAAATTGGATGCTAAGTTATACCATATCCCCAAATAAATGTCAAGTGGGTCAAATATTTTATTGTAAAAATGAAGAAAAAGGTAATAAAAATAAAATACAGAAGATTAAAAAATCTGGTAAAAGTATCTAAAATATGTATCATAGACAATGTAATACATTCTTATCAATATAAAAAGCTCCCATCATTTATAAGAAAAAACACACAAGCCAACAGAAAACTAGACAGAGTTCTGAACAAATATTTTTTAAATATGTGGAGTCTTAACCTCACTCATAATAACAGAAACATAAAATTTAAACCATAGGTTGCCATTTTTTCACCAAGTTTGAAAACAATCATTATACACCATAATAGTCTGGTTAAAGGGGCATTCTCATACAAGGTTGGTGGCTGTATATAGTTTGATAGAAGACAATCTGTCAATACCTATCAAAATCTGAAATGTTTGCTTGGGCCCTGTCATTTGATTTCTAAGTATTTAAGCTGCAGATATACTCACAAAATGCATAATGATGTATGTATAAAAAGGATTGATGCTACATTGTTATTAATAAAGATACAAAAAACAAAAAGAAACAACCCAAATTTCCATTAATAGATTATTCTTTAAGTAATTTATGCATATTCAAATGATATAAAACTACTCTGTGTAAAAAGGAATGTCATATATATGCACTGAAATGTAAGGACTTTTCAGAGTATTAAGTGAAAAAGCAAGATACAGAAATTGAATGTATTTATCATTTGTGTAACTAATACATAGCGTTGTATAAAAGTATAAATGTGTGTATTTTTACAGAATATACATGAAAGATAGATAAGAAACTAATAAGAGTGGTTGCCACTGGAAAGGGGTACCGGGAAACTTACTTTTCACTATTTGAAAACATTTACATGTTTTACCTATCCATAAATGTAACTTTAAAAACAAGTTTACCAGTCTCAGGACAGAACAGTGAGTCAGTGTGGCATGGTTGTTATGGGAATAACCCACTCATACCATGGTTGCTTCGGTTGAGTTATTTTGTATTGGGAACATTTAATTATTGCTACTACAATTCAACATTGAAAGGAAAGGTGATTATATGAACAAAACAGAAATAGGAATACGCCAGTTAAGACAACACCAGTAGAAAATGCCAAATCTTTTGAAATAGAACCTAAGATTTTCCAAGGTAGAGAGTTGGGCGCGCCTGATAAATTTCATGAAGGACAATCATTTAAACACTTAACATGCCTGAAAGGTGCTAGCAAGGTCAAAACTCCCAGAGCGAGGTATGAGAACAAGACTGTCACCCCACACACATGCAAACACTGGTGATCAAAGTCAAGTTGAAGATTATGAAGAAGGCTTAGACACCAATTAAAATCATACTACTGAAGAATTAGCATGTAATTCTTCAGAAAACACTTGCTATTGTGGAGAACGTGCCAGTTTTGTGAGCCTTTTTGACCAACTGGATACAGATACTTGTATTCTCCCACACTTCCTGATCTCCTGCACTTTGGGGGGAAAATACTGGTCTCTAATTCTCCCTTTAAGAAGACATTTGCCTTCTGCAGGTATCCAATCATTAGGTAGCTCCTCTTTCTCCTTGCATTTTCTTATCAGATCCTTGCCTCACCCATCCTCTGGCCCAGACCACCTTGGAGGTAGAGAATATACTTCACAACTTTGTATTAAGTCAAGTGTTCAGACAACCAGACAGAGCACATTGTTCATCACTATGAACAAAATGAAAAGGCATCAGTTGCTGTGTTATACAGTCAGACCAAGACAGGGCAAACAAAGAGCAAAAATAGATATGGACAGAAGAAAACTAGTGAAATAAACACACAAGAATAAGCAGAGAGGGTCTTCCTCTCGATCATGTCTCCTTAGACGATAATTATTTACCACCCAAAATAATCTACTATTAGGTATTATCTTCTGTTTTAACTCTTCCAGAAGTCCTTAAACCCCTCACTTCCTGACAATCTCCCAGGGAAAAGATATGAACTTAAATCAGCTTTCCTTTATCCAATCACTTTTGAATTTCTCTATTAAGTTTCTCTATATCAAAAAGCCCAGTGTTTACAACAAGGTTGTTTCTGCTCCCATTGACCCCAAAGGCCTCAAATCCTCTATGAAGGTGGCTTCCTTTTAAATAGTATTCCAATGCCCAAGGATAAAAACCCCTTACTTAAGTAAATAACTTAATGCAAAGGTGTCTCATGTTACTATAAATGAAGAATTCTTCTAACTATTATGTAACATTTATCTCTATTGAGACCTAATGAGCATTTATTCCCTCTTTACAATGCCAAACATTGGGAGGAAAAACCTTTAAAAAATATTACTAAGCCTAGGGATTTCCTAATATCTCAATATTTGATATGATATAGGAAAAACATAAAAACAATAGTCTGACATTTTTTATTCTAATTTTGACCTCATTTTTTAATGCAGATGTTTCAAATGGTCTTTTGAAGAGAGACAAATGATATTGATTCTTTCTACTACGCAGCAGTTAAGTCAGTGAATGGGAGAACTAGAATCTCTCCTGAACCCTAGACCTGGATGCCCACTATCTACTAGTTTTCACCTGGTTGGTCCCTCGGGTTTGTGACTCCACAGGTCTTCCTTAGAAACCAACACCTCCTTCTGTCCTATCCCACTCAAGACTAACATCCTTCTTATAACTTGGGTCAGGAATCCCGGTCTCATTTTTGACTCTTTCTCCTTTTAAAATTCTTTTTAAAATCTATTTATTTTAGAGAGAGAGGAAGGGAGAGTGGGAGATTTGTTGTTCCACTAATTTATGCATTTGTTGGTTGATTCTTGTATGTGACCTGACAGGGGATCAAACCCAAAATTTGACATATTGGAGATGGTGTGCTAACCAACTGAACTACTCAGTCAGGGCCTTTCCTCTCTTTTTTGATAAATCCAGTAAATCATTAGTCTTGTTAGAAAAATTGTACAACAAACACACATGTGCTCGTATATGCACACACACACCTCTGTCTCTTTCTAATGAGATATTCATAGTCAGACCATCAGTTCCCATTTTAATTAATCATTTAATTTCTCTCCCAGATTCCGGTTGTGTCTCACTTCAAATCATTCTCTACACTGCAGTCATCTTTCTCTCTGAATACATGCTTATAAAAAAATAAATAAAATAGTAAGTTTTCTACATTTAAAATCTGATCATGTAACTCCTCCACTTAAAATTTCTCATAGGACACAGTGTCTTAAGATTAAATGAAATTCTGGCAGCTCTAAAGTTGTCCATGTACAGGCCCCTGCTTTCATGTCCAGTCTCATGTTTTATTTTTCTGAGTTCCAGACACATTGAGCTCCTTTAAGTCCCTTTAAATACCCAGAACACTCTCTTCTGCCTCTAACCCTTTGCATATGCAGTTACATCTGTTTAACTATCTGTTACTCAACATCCAGATCTCAGATTGAATTTCATATCTTCCAAAGGCTTTGCCAGATCCTCTGTAAGCCCACACCTCTGCCAATACTAGGCTGGTAGGTCAATGTACGGCCTATATGCTTCCGTAACCCTCTATGTTTACCTATTTCAGATGAGGTATTACCTGTATTACAAATTTCCTCTGCCTTACTATGAAGCACTCAGTAAATAATCAACAACTTGAAAATAGAAAATAACCACAAACCAGCAGAATTCTTAGCATATAGTAAGCACTCAAGAAGTATTTGTTGATATTTGTTGAATGATTGAGTGAGTGAATGAATAAATCTCAGTGCCCCATATCCTCAAGTTGAAATCAGTATCCCAAGCCAAGTTCATACCCCAACCAAAGGATCTGAATGCCATAAGCAGTTGCAAACTTAGAGGAACAGCAAACTCCTTTTCACTGACAACCACAATCTTCATAGGCATCTCACTGAGGAAAATATCTGTTTACTGATGCCAAAGAGGTGTGTGAACAGTAAAATTCAATGACTCCTAAGCCTTATACTAGAATTTCCCTTCAACATCTCTGGAAATCCAGCAGCATAGGTCCATGTGAATGAAGAGAAGGCATCAGTGGATTTCACTGTCAGAAGGACTATTTCCAATAAGGAAGAAGAGAGATGAATGGGCAGTCTGTCCCCTTCCTCCCCTCCATGCCCTTTTTCCTTTCTCCCTCCCTCCCTCCCTCCCTCCCTCCCTCCCTCCCTCCCTCCCTCCCTCCCTCCTTTTCTTCCTTTCTTCTATCATCTCTTCCTTTCTTCATGGAGTTAGACTTGAACCACACACAGAGACGCACACACAGAGTCACACACACTCACAAATTACCATTTGCAGCCTATGTTCATGGAGGAGTAGGACAAGTACACAAACAACCAGTGTTTCACAAATATCTAAGGTGAATTTCACTTGCATTAAATATTTATTAGCCAGTGCCTGTCCATTGAGTCCTTAGGTATATTTCTTCTTTTAAGTGTTATTTTCTGCCTGGAATTAGAATGATGGTCTCAGCCAAAGATAGAAAGGAATAATAATGCACAGCATCCTGGAAGCACCTATCCTCAACTTACCCTATTGATATAAGAGTAGAAAGGTGCCCCTAATCTCAGGTACATTGTCAGCATCTGCCTGTTTTATTTTGAATCAAAGGAAAGAAAAAGATAGGAAAGGAAGAGTTGGTAACTGTGGTATAAGTAATTTGGTCTTAAGGGCTGTTTCACCCCTAAAGAGAAAAGGAATTAGCCTCAGGCCAGTCGGACTAGTGGAACATCAAGTATATTGACACTGCTCATGGACGAAGGGCTGGGAAGGACCTGGGAGAATCTCTGCTTCCTCATTTTCTTGGGGCAGCTGAAGCCCCTAAATGTGGCACTGATAATAAGATGATATACTTTCAGTCAATGATGTGTGTGGTTTTCCTCTCCTCCCCCCAGCTATTAAAGCTGTATTCAGTGGGAGACACATAGTAATTTGTTGGAAATCACGATTTGTTAAGAAACTCTCACAAAACCCCAAGAGCCCATTATATTAACAGAAGTGACAAGAAAATAAATGTTTTTGACAAGGGAGTGCTCCTATCTGGGGAAGATGGCTGCAACATCGGTGATTATTCAGCAAATCAAACTTATTTAAACACACTGTCTCTGATACTTAATAAATGTTATAGTGTGGCTTTTTGTGGCTAATAAAACTTGGTTTACATTCCACCCCGTGCCTTCTATGACTCGCCTCCCTGGGCTCACTTAAAGTGCATTAAGAAGCAGCAAGCCAGATCAGGACGACTGGCTGCAAACTTAAATAATTCATTTATGCACCACTGCTCTCAGACTGTGTTTTTACAAATGCTGTAATGAGACAAGCTGTGAAATGTTTTACGTGGGGAAAAGGCAGGGAAGTCACTGAAAGAAAATCCCCTTTCCATGCCTTCTTTCCTTGAGGTTCAAGACAAAAACAAGGAAAGCATGTCTTATAAAAACATTCCTGCCATTTACTGACGCCCCGTACCTTTGGCATCAGTTAGAGCCCATGTATACTTTTCCATTAACTAGAATTAAAGTTATGTCATATTTGAGAGATTTAATACCTGAGTTAATTGATAAAATTGCCATAGATGTAATCAAATTCTTACAAGGATATTTTGGGGAAAAGTCATCACAAAATTATTGTAAAGTTTACTTGAAGAAATAAGTGGGGAAAAATATCCAATAAATATTGTAAAATAAAAATGATACGTACTTGATCTGTGAAATAACAAAGCAAATTATAAAACAGTGATATTTTAAAAAGTGTGACACTAACCATGGAATAAATAGGCAATCAATGAAACAGTCTAAAAAGAACTGGGTGAAACAGTCCAGAAACAAGTGAAAAATATTTATATATTCAATATACAATAAAAGCAGCAATACAAACTAGTGAGAAAAGAATATATACTTTTTAAAAAATCTTTCAAACTACTTAGTTGCTTATTTGAAAAAGAAATTGTATTCAGAGAATTTACCATTTGAAATAACAAATAAAGTGATGACTTAATTATCACCAGTGAGATCTAAAAGAGCTATGAAAGATTTATAAAGGAGCTGGAAAAAATTTAACAACATTTATATAATTTTTGAGAGGGAGAGATTATCCTAAGCATAGCACAGAGATAAACTACAAATAAAGAGCTTACTATGTTTTATTACCGAGAAATATAAAAATGGACATTAGTTTATAAAACTACTATTAAAAAAAAAGATAAATAACAAATTATAAGTATTTTAATTGTATAGGGTGAGGGTTAATATTTCTATTACATAGATTTCTTACATATCAAAAATAATTATATTTTGAAAGTAAATAAAGGATTTGATTAGACAAGATAGAAACTATGAGATATAAAATAATAAGACAATAGTGAGGTGAAGGCCTGGGGTGGGGGGGGCTTCAGGGTGGAGGCTGTCAATGGGGAAAAAAAGGGAACATCTGTACTATTTGCACCAATAAAGATAAATTAAAAAAATAATAAAATGCCTTTTGTTTTTGTCTGGTTTTTGCTTGTCACAATAGCAAGGGTAAAAGATTATTAACTCCTAATGTTGAGGGTATGGAGAAAAAGCTTCTGATGAAAGTGTTAGCTCAGTATTTTCTTGAAGGAATTCTCTCAAATCACTATATGTTTCAAAATATTTTTAAAAATACATTTTTTGAAATGGAAGTTTCTCTTCTAGGAATTATATAAGGAAACAATCAGAGAAATTTACAGAGATGTAGTATAAAGAAGTTCATCACAAGGTTATTTTTTAGGTAAAAAGCTGAGGAAAACAAATATCCTCAAAGCAGGGTGCTTACATGTTATGAAATACTTTGTAGCTATTAATAGTAATTTTGGAAAGACATTTTTATAAGAAAATATTTGTGACATTTTTGAAATAAAAAGGCAGGCAACAAACAGTATGTGAAGCATGCTACTAATTTATTTAAAACATATATATGAATATACCTACGCAGGCAATACTGAGATCAAATGTATCAGGACACAGAAGGAAGTGAAAGAAAGTTATGCCAGAGACCCATTAACCAGAATAAATTGTATATAGCTATATTAACATCAGACAAATTAGTCTTTAAGGGAAAAGCATCACAAGAGATAAAAAAAAAAAGTTACTACATGTAGATCATGTCCAAGTCATTGGGAAGCTTAAACATTCTCAACTTGTATGTACTTAAAAACAAAACTTCAAAACCTGGTGAAAGGTTTAAAACATATGACTTTTGGTAAGGAGACAAAAATTAAATATATATAGAATTTTTTAGAATATAATTAACAAGCTTATTCGAATAGACATAAATAGAACCCCTCCCCCAACTGCTCGTGATTAGAGAACTACATGAATTCCAAGCCCACTGTGATATTTATCAAAATTGATCACTTTATTGACTTGAAAGCAAGTCTAAATAATTTTTAAAGGACATGTTATCATAGAAAACACATTCCCCGCAGGCAATGTAATTTATTTATGTATCAATAAAAATATCACATTAGAATATCTATATAGTCGTAAATTAAGAAAAAATATTCTTACATAATTTATGAATAAAGAAAGCATTGCAGTGGGAATCAAAAGTACTCACAACTGAGTAATAAGAAAATCTTACTTATCAAAACCAACAGAATGCAGCTAAAACAATATTTAGAGGGAAATGTGTAATCTTAAATGCGTGCAGTAGAAAAGAAGAAAGGTTGGGAATATAGGAGCTAAGCGCCCAAATTTAACAGTTAGAACCTAAACAAAATAGACCCAGAGGAAATATAAAGGATACAAAAATACGTAGACAGAAATGAATAAATTAGAAAACAAAGATAGCAAAGCTTTAAAAATTAAATTTAAAAAATAATAAATTTGATCAATTGCAGGAAAGAATTATTAGAAAAAAGATGCAACAGTGATAAAAAGAAGATAGTAAAGGAATGTGAAAAACTTTATGCCAGTAAATTTTAAAATTTAGTAAAATTCAGAAATTTGGAAAAAATTCAATATTAAAACTATTTCAAAGGGGAAACATTAACCTAAGTGAACTTCTAATATTTAAAGGAGCTGATTCAGTAGCAACAACCATCCCATGATGAAAAGGGGAGACCTAGATTTTTATTTTTAGGAACAGATAATTGTGAATGTCACATAAATTCTTTCAGAAAACAGAGACTGAGAAAATGCTCCCCTACTATTTTTATGAGGCTATGGTAATAAGACACAAATTACAAAATTACAGGCCTATCTCCCTCATATAATATAATATTTCCTAATATAATGTAATATTATATATCATAGTTCAATAATATGATCCTAAGTAAACATATTAGCAAATGTGATCTAAGAATGTGTAAAAATAACCGAGTTGGTTTGATCCAGTTATGAAAGGTGAGTTTAAAGTAAAAAATACCTATAGTGTAATTTATCACATTAACAAATTAAAGGAGAAAAACCATAAAGTCAAAGTCAGTATGAAGCAGTAACAGTCATTGATAAAATCTAACATTGATTCATGATGTAAATGAAAAAAACACACACACACAACCAAAACCAACTCTTGACAAACTAGGAATCGAAGGGAATTATCCCATCCCAATAAAGTGTAATTATACAAGAAATCCCAGAGCAAACATCATTTTAGTGGTAAGAAATTAAAAATATTTCTTTTAAAATCAGAAACACGACAAAGATGCCATGTTTATTATCACCACTTTTGGTCATCAGTATAGCTATAACCTTAACCAGCACAATAAGACGGGAAAAAGACAAAATTATAATGATTACAAAGAAAGGAAAGAATCAGCATTTATATGTCATATGAAATTCCCAAAAATCTATAGGAAAACTATTACAATTAACTACTGATTATATCAAGTTGCAAAGTATAAAAATCCAAGAATCATAATTTAATTGTCTTTAAATATACTGATTGTATACTTTCAGAAAAATTAATTTAAAGAATGCATACTGTATGTAATCACAAGCAATAAGGAACCTAAACATTTTTTTTAAATGTGCAAGATCTTTATGAATAAAATTATAAATCTTTATTGCAAGATGATAAAGAAAACCTAAATTCATATAGAAAATGCCACTTTAATAGATAAAAATATTCAATATTGTAAAGATATCAACTCTCTGCAAAGTCATGTAGAAATTTGATGTAATTTTTACCAAAATTTTAATACTTGTGTGTATTGTGTGTGTGTGGAATTTGACAAGATAATTCTGGAGCCAAATGTAAAGAATAGTCTGGAAACTACTGAATAAAGTGAAAGAAGCTGTGGGGTCGGGGAGAGGAGATCTTCACGTACCAAATGTCAAGACTTTTCTAGAAGAATGTAGAGGCAAGAAACAGTCTCACTTGTCTAAGGCAACTGGACACATGGCAGAGCTGAGACTGCAGGGGAGTGGAGGGCGAGCGAACTAGTGAGCGATTCTCACATCTATAGAGACAGTCCACATGGATTAAAGACACAAAAGTGAAAGGTAAAAAGTAAAGTATTAGAGGAAACGTATAGGAGAATATCCATAAGATCTTAGCGCGAGGAAGGGTTTTTTCAAGACCCCCACCCCCAAGAAAGGCAAACAGTAAAAAAAATAAGTAGATTGTTAAAAGTAGGACTTTTGCTCATTAAAAACGACTATAAAAGGAGTAAAAGACCAACACGAACTGAAAGAAAAGATTTACTCTACATACCTATGTCAAAGGCTCATTGTCTAGGATATAGACGGAGCCTGAGGAGGGGAGAGAGGAAGGAGACAGGGCCGCCGGAGGAGAGCAGAGCAGGTGGGCCAAGGAGCAGGGAGCAGGGGGCAGCGACTAGAGGGTGAAGGGCCGCCAGCCACCAGTGGGCATTTCACACACGAAACTAAACCCAACAAACAGATGAGACCCGGGGAGGGGTGGGTGCCAGGTGGAGGCGATCAACGGGGGACAAAGGAGACATCGGTAATACTTCCAACAATAAGAAAAAAGAATACTCGTTAATCAGGGAACAAATAAACACCTTATTAATCAGGGAAAAGCACATTCGAATAAAATATTAGGTTAACATTTAAAACTTACTAGATTAGCAAATATATGAAAGTAAAATAGTACTAAGTATTAGTGAAAATGGGAAAGTAGGAACTCTCAAACCCTCTGGTCTAAGCACCTGCACTTTTACTATACATATATGTCAAAGGGCTGTTGCACATGTGCGTCAAGAGGCATGTAAAATAATAGGCATAGCGGCATTGTTCATAATAATACAAATGAAAAATGACTCCAATGTTCAACAACAGTAAAACGGGCAAATTCGGTTATACTCATAAAAAGAAACACCATGCAGTGGTAAAAGTGAAAGAGGCTACACGGTACAACGTGGTAGTCCTGAAAGTTAATATTAAGCAGAAAAAGACAAGTCAAAAAATATTACACAGAACGTCTATATCCAAAGAAAGTTCAAACAACAGGCAAAATTAAATATATTTTGCTCATGGACAAGTGCCTATATGATAAAATATAAAGAAAAATCAGTGAATAGTGAACACAAAATTCAGCAGATTGGCTTCCTTGGGGGTAGGAAGTTTGATGTGGTCAAGGATACCTGGGGCTCTGCAAACACAGGTCCAACTCTATGAAGCTGGGCAAAGGTGTTTTAAACTGTGACTCCTATACGTGCATGATTTATTTCATAACTTTTTAATTCAGAAAAACTTCTGAGACACTATGGTGAGCTTAAAGGTGATTTTAAAAATTTTTCCATTTTCCTTACTTGAATTTTCTAATTTGGTCTAAAATGAACATCACATACTTGTGTAATAAGTTTTAAACCAGTTATAAAATGAAACATAGCTTTTAAATATCTATATTAGTGGACATATCTAGTCACTCAGCAACTTTCAGACTTAGTTTATCTCACATCAAAAGGGTCATTCATGTGATGACAACTTGCTCATTCATGGGCCAAGGAACTCTGCAACAACTCTATCCACTAGCAGATATGAATACAGAAGTGGTAATGTTTGCAAAGAAGTTATGGAAAGTATTATTTTTATCTAACGGGAGAAAAATTCCAGAAATTTTACATCTATACTAAGACCAGTTTTGAAAGTTTAATACTTTAAAAAAAGTATTTTAATAAATTTAAATAATTGTTTTTTAGGTCTATCTATCTATCTATCTATCTATCTATCTATCTATCTATCTATCATCTATCTATCTATCATCTATCTATCTATCTATCTATCTATCTATCTATCTATCTATCTGTATGGTAATATAGCTACAGTCAAAGAACATTTTAAAAAATAGATAAGAAAAAATGTCACTCTTGATTCCATCACCCTGAGATAGCCACAGCTGGCATTTAGCTGTTTTCCCTTTAATGTTGTCTTGCTAAGCATAGATATTTTCCTCCCAAGTTTTACTTCTAGTAAAGATGCATGCCTTTATTCTGCTTTTTGAAGATTTACTAGTATGTCAAAAGCCTTTGTTGATATTGCTTAAAAATATTAGCAAAAAATTATTTTAGAAGATGTATAATATTCCATGTAGTGGACTTACCATAATTTACTTAACAATATTTCTGTCATCCTTTTGCTTAAGGCTTCAAAGGAAGTTCACAAAAACTAGTTTAGACCATAATACTTATAATTACCAATGTTTCCATAGGAATCCTGCCTGGCCTAATCCTTCCTCTAGCCCTGTTCCTCCTGAGCCACTGCCGTGGGATCCTCGTGCTCTGCTGCTGCAGCCCAGGAGCTCACTATTAGCAGTGGGGTTCTTGACCCTGTCTGCACAGGGAGTCCCAGAAACCCAACCTGAGGGCCTACTCTCTACACCACCACTTCTGAACCAATTGCCTTCATTTAGGTTTTTTCCAAAAGCAGAGTTTGAGACAAGGACTTGGCACAGACAGGGGAGTGAGGAGAATGACACTGGAAATGTTGCATTACCAGTGTCGCAGCTGTGGGCAATAGAAACATGATTCAGCCCTGGACCTCTGAAAAGTATAGAGGAGGTCTCCAGAATTGTCCAAAATTGGAGGGATGGGAGGCTGGGTCACTTATCCACTGGCTTCTATCTCCCGTTAGCTGAGGTTTTTCCTCTGAGAGTATAAACCGCCCCACTCTTCCACTTTTGGGCTTGTGTCTTGGCCAATCATGTAGCTTCAAAGACTGAGGCAGAATGGTAAGTGGTGCATTCTGGGAAGGGATGCTGCCAGCTGGAGGCAAGTCAGCTCACACAAAGCCATCCTCAGCTGCAGCTGAAATCAGGGTTGGGCTGAAGGAATATAATGCTGGACTGCAAAGGTGACTGATACACTCAGACTAAAGAGCTCGAACTTTCCTTTTACTGGCAACGGATTCTATTAAAAAGTTTAGTAAGTGAGGGCCCGCTGTGTATAACTGGGTAGGTAACAGAAATACTTGGTGAGAGATGATTAAGGAAGAATAAATTGGGGGAATTAGAGAAGGAGTCTAGTTTGGAGCGTTGGGATTTCAGGTTTATGTGAGACATCATCAAGCTGCAGGTATTCATGTGTTGAAAATACTGTATGGTTCTCAGGGAAAAGGCCTGGATAAAAAAAAAAAAAAAAAAATAGCAGCAGCATGAAAAAAGATGAGATCGTCTGGGGAAGCATATGGATGGAAAGAGAAGGCCACAGCAGACCTCTCTAGAACACCCTAGTTTAAAGAGTGAGAAGAGGAAGACTCAGCAAAGGAGATGGGCACACATAATAAGAAGGTGGAAAAATCATCATGGAAAATGGGTCCAAGATCTGGGAGTAGAGACTTTTACAAAAAGAGGAGACACAGAATCAGATGCGGAGGCAGGGCCGTCATGAGGAACAAAAAGAATCCATCAGATTTGAATCAGCAATTTGGATAAAAATAACTTCAAGAGAGGACTTAGTATAAAAGCCCTTGGGTGCTCGAAGTGGAAGTCTAAATTAGGGAAACGCTAGCTCTAGTTGCACTGAGGTTTGAGATGAACCAAGCCGCACTTAGGCAACCCTGCACTAAGGCAGTGGGTGGCAGTGACAGTGGGAGAGCATGGATTGTCAAGTTTCGTAGGAATGAAAGGATTTGATAAGTGAGCAGATTGTAGTCATGAGGCTGGAGGGAGCCAAGGAGAGAGATAAATCGAAGATATCTTTGAGGCTTTTGTCCAGCTTGGGAGTTTGGGGTGTAGATGAGGCATTAAACAGTCTTGAATATGGGCCATGAAACAGTTTTTGGGGGAATATAATGAATTCCGTTTGGGACAGGGGTGTGTGTGAGATGGCCGATATGTGATATTCTATTAGAAATATCTAAACAGCACTGGATGTATGGATCTTGACCATATGAGAAGACAGAGGTGAAAACATCAATTTGTGATTTACCTACATTTATAAAACTAAACTTCTATGACTAAAATAGTATATAAGGCTCTCTACACAGGAAAACCCTTAGAGCTAAACCAAAAAAGACTACAGGAGAAAGTCTGAGGAATCCAGGCATGAAACATGATGGTAAAGAAGCCAGGGAACGAGATATAATGCTGAAAATAAGAAACCCAATTCCTTATAAAAAAAAAAAAAAAAAAGATGCTTCTGTTCTTATACAGATAAGTGCTTAAAAAGTTTCTGTCTTCTTTCAAACCAGGATGGAAATATTTGCAAGGAAGTTGGAAAAGCTCTGTCTTGAGAATCCTCCTGCAGATCCCAAATCCATAGCTATAAATGAACTGCAAGATAGGACCGGACTTGCATTTTGTAAACAAGGAACAGTTCTCAGACCAAAATAAATAAATAAATAAATAAATAAATAAAAATCTTGCATTTGGCTCTAAAATTAAAATTCATGAAGTTTGATAAATCACATTCTTTTCATCCTTCTTTTACTAATCCAGGATAGCTGGCTTTGTCTGCTTTTCTATGTTGCCTCTGACTAGAGTGTTGCATTAAATGTTTTTATACCTCCCCTCACCTATGCTACCTCTCTTGAGCCCCTAGGTTGTCCCTTCTCCAGTCTTCATGAAAACAGATTGGAACACAATTTTCTGGTTTTGCTCCTCTGATGGAGAAAATAAGTCCGATTCCAAGCACTGGATCCATTTTGATGGACCTATCTCCCTTTGCTTGGGCTGCCATAATAAAAAAAACATAGACTGGGTGGCCTAAACATTAGAAATTTATTTCTCACACTTCTTCTGGAGGTTGAAAGTCCACGATCAAGGTCCATCAGAGTTGGTTTCCGGTGAGAGTTCTCTTCCTGGCTTGCAGACAACTGCCTTCCAGCTGCCCTCACATGGCTATTTTTCTGTGGCACACTGAGGGAGAAGGAGAGGGAGAGAAAGAGGGAACAAGGAGAGAGGAAGAGAGGTATAGCTAAAGGTAATGGGATTTCTTGTATATTTTCTTATAATGACACTAATCCCATCAGATCAGGGCCCTACCCTTATGATCTCATTTAACCTAATTACTTCCTAAAGGTCCCCTCTTTAAATATAGTCAAATTGGGGGTTAGGGTTTCAACATATGAAGTTGAGTTGGGAGCACAATTCAATCCTTAACAGGACTTATCTTGCTAAAATAATTAAAGAGGGAGAATAATCCAGAGCCGTAGGTCCTGAGTACCTATTTAAGCTGTTAAAAGAATTCTAGAGACTCTCGTGAGCACTGAAGATTGCTGGTTGAGGGTATTTTGCTTGTTTCTGTTTATTTTTAAGAGAGTTAGCCTTTATAAACATTTTCCTCATTTCCATCATTCAGTATTTTTTGTCCTTCCAGTTCTTTGTGGGACTAATCACAATGACAAAGATTGGAGTTGAAACAAGGCAAAGACTATGGTCATGGCCCTTATCACCCTCCCAGTGAATTTCCCACCATAGTCCAATGGCTCTCCAGCTTCCCAACAGCAGGGGATCCAGGGAATTCTTGGGGTTAAAATTGCAATACCTCATTTTTTCAGTTAATGTGAATTAATATTTATTATTAAGCAATATAAATGATTAATTTGTGTTGTAAGTTATGTAGGGCTGAACATCTCTCAATCATGATGAACTCTAAATAATAACATGGAATCTTGTAAGAAATATTTATGTGGAAAGTATGCAAGAGTAACAGCTATAAAATCACTTGAAAATTGGACATGTCAGAGTGTGGAGGATTATCTGGGCAGACTCTTAGAGCTTATGACTCATCCCCAGAGAAGATTCCAGAAAACTAATAATTCCCTGGATACCCTGCTGTTGGGAAGGTGAAGGCCATTGGACTATGGTGGGAGATTCAATGGGAGGGTGATATTGACCATGACTGTAGTCCTTGATTTGTCCCTTGAATTTCATTTCAACCCCAGTCCTTGGCACTGTGATTAGTCCCATGAAGAACTAGAAGGACAAAAATTGCTGAAAGATGGAAATGAGGAAAGTTTCTTGTCTCTAGAAATATTGGAAGATGCTGGCAATGCACAACTCTCCTGTTTGTTCTCCAACAATAAAAACTGAAACACCAGTGGGAAGAGGATTTTCTCTTTGCCCCCACACATCAGCTGTAGGAGCAACTAATGGGGTCATCCTAGTGTTGCTGAGGTCATGAGAGAAAATCAAGAATGCATCCACAGCCACCAGTGTCAGGCCATGGCAGAGACAAGGGAGAATGAGGGGCAGCAGCTAAGGAATGCCCATAGAGGTTCTCAGGAATGTTCAGGACAGATCCCAGGGACCTTTGGAACCAAAGAGAAGAAATCATATAGCTGAGGCCCTCACTATTTCCCCAGTGGGCTATATGCCCACAACTACTGCTGATGTGGCACACAGTTTTCAATTTTCTTCCTTGGGGTGGTGAGAGCAGGGATCTGAGGTATACAGTTGCTTGTGGGTCTTTGTATATCTGACTACAATGTTGGTGCTAGTCCTAGAGTATAACTCTCAGCAAGACAGGCTACATGGGTTTCAACATCCATCTACAGTGTCTAACAAGTGCACCACCTAGACACAGCACAAAGATTAGTGAAGTTAACCCTTTGATGGCCTGAGCTAATCAATGGTAGCTAGGCTGTGACTCTTGAAGGCCACAGAAAGAGAAAAGAAAGGTGTGATTTAGCAACTGAAGCACAAAAAGATCTTGCTATATGGATGAATGCAATGGTCCTGTCTAATACAAGTCATTTCTACATTCACACACACACACACACACACACATGCTCGCTCGCGTTAGTTCTTCCTCCTTTAACTGCATTTCCCACCTACCCACTCATTCCTGCCAAGCATACACAGAAGTTGTGGTTATAAATCATCTCTGTTCTTCCAAAGTTGACTGTGATTTTTACTTTAACCTTCCTTCACTTGGAAGTTTATCTCAGGGTAAGGAGAAATTCTTACATATATCGGAGAAGGGTCAAGGAAGGAGGAACTTGGGTGAAAATGTTATGTGCCTCAGTTCTAACATCGCACTCTTACCCTCTCCATCCCAATGGAAGACTATACTTTCATGCATATAAAACCTGGACTATGCCTTCCAAGTCAGGATTCAATTTGGTGTCTAGTGTGGGAAAATGAGTGAATGCCTACGGGCTCTTCTTGAGCATGGGAGGGAAAATACAATAGACGATAAACATGTAGACATCTCTCAGTGAGCCAGTCTAAAAATGGTCATGATTGGAGCCCAGCCTGGAAGCTGCCTCAGCTGCTTTACCTCAACTTTCTGCCCTTTTCCCAACATGCACATATTTATAACCTGGGTTTCCCAAACAGATTACTCTGTATTTCCGCCATCTGGTTTATGGATTTTTTTTTTTTTTTTTTGTAACATGTTACAGGCTGCCAAACGGTAAAGCTAGTAAGATTCTTGTTTGAGGGAAAGCGACTCTGGCAGAGTGCTGTAAAATAACAGTACATTAGCTACTTGGAAGCAGTAGCACAGCTCCAGAGACTTCCAGAGCTCTGGGAGACCTAGAGAGGATTTAACAAGGATGCAACTGAACTGCTTATATGTTTGGCAGAGTATTAAACTGCTCTGTTCCGCAAGTATAGGGAGAATTTTACCAAAGAGTAAAAGGTGAAATGTTTTAGTTTTGCCTTCATTTTATGACTGTGTCTCCAACTCCAGAAAATTGGTGTGGATTCATTTACACAGAGACCCAGCTATTGTGTTTTTGTTGCTTCCATTTCTGTTATGAAATAGAATCAAGACCATGTTAAAATGGGCCTCCCTTGTTTAATGGAAGGTCCCATAAAGTTCACGTCACAGCAACATTTTTGTTAAGTGAATCCTATTACACTGTTCAATTCCATTATAAATGTCAGAGATTCAGTCTACAGAAAAACCAGCTGGCCCTGACTAGAATAAAATCACAGGTCAGAATGTGGAAAATGTTCTCAAAACACTTATTTAAAGACCTAAATTATATCTGTTGGGAAAATATTATCATTCAAGATATGAGTAAAAGTATTCTGCACTCAATTAATAACATTAGAAATAAAAATATAAGAATAGGAAATTCTGGCAGGATTTCCATCTGTCTCTACCTGATTTGCACATTTTAACTAATGTTAAGAAAGTAATTCCTAATGACCAGAACATTTGGCTAAGGGTACTTTATTTTTTAATGTTTACTGAATTTATTGGGGTGACATTGGTTAATAAAATTCTATAGGTTTCAGATGTACAATTCTATAATACATCATCTGTACACTGTATTGTGTTTTCATCACCCTAAGACAAATCTTCCATCCCATTTATCCCCCTTTACCTTCTTCTACCTCCCCCCATTACCCTTTCCCTCTGGTAATCATCATATCATTGTCTGGGTCTATGAGGGTTTTTTTCCTTTGCTTAATCCCTTCACCTTTTTCATCTAGTCCCCCAACTCCCTTCCCCTCTGACAACTGTCAGTCAGTTCTCTGTTTTAATCAGCTTCAATTACTTTAAAGTTTCTAACATATATTCTAGGTAATTTGATGGGGGTGGAAGATGCATGGGGATGAGGTGGAGTGCACTTTTTTAAAGAATTTTATGTTAATCTCTCCAGATATCTTTATATACATCTTTGTACTTGGAGAACAAAGAGGACAGTGCAAAACCCAATATCCAAAGTTTGCTTTTATTGTTTCACTGGGGAGTTCTGCTCTGGTGTTAGCAGAAACAGGTGTTATTTAGCAAACAACTTTGTGGCTTTTATATGGCAACAGTTGTCTGTACATTTTGTTCTGGTATTAAATCAAAATTTTCTTTATTTAGCTAATAGTGCTTTTCTCATTTGGAGCTGTTAGCACATCAATTGGTGTTTTTTGAGTTTAGAAAAATTTTGAACACTAATTAGATAGATTTATTCATTCATTCATTTACTCAATAACACAGAGATCAGATATGAGGCAACTGCCCTAAAGATACCCATAGTACCAAGAAAAGTTTGAGTGCCTCTAGAGTATTTAGCACAGTATGTTCAATCTGTTATGAAATCACCATTTCTTAAAATATAGGTATTATTATCCCCATTTTAGAAATGTGTCAACTGAGATTCGTAGGGAGTATATAATTGGCCCACAGTTACTGGTATTAAGTGACAGAGTACAAATTTAAACTTGGGGTTCTCTGATGGCAAATTCCACTCAACTTCCACTATTACACCCTGCTGTTTAAGAATGTTTAGCAGTTTAAGAATGACATAATCAAATTATAATGATAAAAGGGATTCATAAATTTTGTAACCTTAGGACATGCTGTTCTCAGAATGAGTATCTGTTTTAATTCATGAATTCTTTAAGGTAAGGAGCCCGAGAGGCAACTGTTCTATGATGGAGAGGAATACCTGCACTATTTAAAATAAATTTCCAGGAATTTTAAGCAACCTCTTGATAACCTATTTACTGACAGTTGGAGAGATTGCTGACTTTAGTATTATGGGATAAAATCTACCATCGTGGGATTTATCATGTCACTTCCCTCAGGGAAGGAAAGGGAAGATGGTGTAAGGGGGTTGTTGGCCAGTCTCAGACTGCAGGTGAGGTTGGGGTGAGAATGAAACACGTCATGGTTTCTCCTTCCCCTTTTTTCTCAGTCTATACCAGTTCTAGCCCCCATACATTAGAGGAGAGAGAAGGGAACTATTCATCAGGCAGAGAGAAAGAGAAGGAAGGGGCTGTCAGCAAGAAATAGGGTGGGAAAACATAGAAAATGTTTTCTGTGTGCTCTGAAATAATGACATGAAATACTCCCCTCCATGCCTAAAATACTGTTTTATATTTCTTCAATGAATTTTATAGTCTGGGATGAAGAAAGTTTCCTCCCTGACATGAGTAACAGACACAAAAGTATTTAAAATATGAATGATCTCCAGTGAGTCAAACCAGCTACACTCAAGATGGCCTCTGGGATAACTAGAATCAACAGAATATTCACATTTTATGGTGTCCTGACATCAATTCTGTTAGCTTGGAAAACTCTGGCTGAACCTCAGGGAGTTCCCCTTAGAGAGCGCCTCAGTTTCTGGTAAGGCCTGTGGTTTCTATAGAGTACTTGAAGGGTCCCAGATAAATTGTTTTACTTTGGAAATCTATCACGGCCTTCTTATTTATTCTCAGACATGGATTCTAATTTGATCTCTGTCATGCTGATGAAAGGCAAAGTGAGCAAAGCAGTGAATTTATGAGAACTTATAAGCAAACTTAGTGAACATTCAGCAAACTATGAGTGAATTTCCAAAAATATTGTGCATGTGTCTCTATTATGATGGTGACTTTTGCTAAAGAGGAGTGAATTTGTTTTGGGGGATGGGGAAGTATTGGGTTGGCATGAGGCTTATGAGAGAAGGGCACTAATATGTAGTGATGAGATGAAAAGACTGAAGGCAAATTTAATAATATTTTTGTAAATTATGGGCAATCATCAAGAACATGTTTCTTTGTTTCAAATCAGTTAATGTAGTCATCTATTTTAAGAGTCAATAAAGATTGAAGCACAGTTATAGGCACAGTGGAGAGAGAAGTATGCCAGTCAGTTCCTCCTCTGCTCTTTCCTCTCTTCACCTGAATCTTAACTCTGTGCCAAAATGAATATGCAAATAAGCACTAGGAGGGAAATGGGAGACACTGAGAAGCAAGGTGTAGGATAACCCTGGGAAAATTTTCTATAAAACAAAGAACATGTATCATTGAGACAAGGATGACTACTGTTCACCAAAATGCACATTCTTCTCTTCTTTTTAAGCACACAGCCACTGCCATATGCACCAGCCTCCCTTGCAGCTAGATTGACCATGGACAGAATTCTAGGCAATACCATGCGAGTGGAAGTGATAGAAACCACTTTCAGGCCTACCTGTGGAAATCTTCCACACATCTTCTGGATGACTAAGATGGAAAAGACCATAGAGGCTTTGGAGAACCTTGAAAATGATAGAGGCTTGGTCAGCCTGGGTTATTGAATCACCATGTGGTTCCTCTGATGGAGGAAAATCACCACCACGAACAAAGAACACCTGCCTTATCTGTTATGTATGTAAGCATGAAAGAATCTTCTAGTGCATGTCATTCTACATTTCGGGTTCTGTTAGTTTCTGCAGCTGTTTCCCTACTAGTCACTAAATACAATGTCATGGGGGAATATACATGTAACATGTAATATGTAATTGCATTTTATAATTAAAAAACAAATTGTTAAAAGTCCCTTTTCTGTAGGTCTCTAACATTTATTTCCTGTGTCTGGACTTGTTGAGAGGCGGCCTTGCAAAAGAGGAGAGGGATGGGTACAGACACTTTTCTCATAACGCCACAATTCCATGATTTCATGACAGTTGGGGCCATAGCATGAATTGTTTAGATTTCTAAAACAGATCTCGAAAATTTATGCCTTTCCTGTTAGTGAAATTCTCTTGATTTATGATCATCATATTTATATGTACTAAATCATACTAAAATATATTAAGTATTTTGTTTTTTAATTTTAGTTGAGCGAGGTGCTGGTCATCCAAATTAATGACTGTTCATGGCTGGTATAAATTCTGAGAGGCATTTTCAGGGGGTGTGTTTTATTTGAACGGCAGAGGCAGATTGATGGTGTCTGTATCCCACATGAGTGTCAGGCAGCCCAGCAACTGCTCAGTGTACTCACTCTACGACCATAAACTTGAGTTGTTATGATTGTTGGTAACAGTTGTACTTTAAGCCATGAAGAAGAGTTATTTTAAAATGATGATACATGTTGTTCCCTAATCACTATTTTTAAAGGCCTTGATGCTTCTACAATGTCACTGTTAGAGCCAACGCCTGCCGAAGTAACTGACGAAAATGCTTCGATGCCATGGTAATATCTATCTGCATAACCATCAGAGTAAACTCATTTATTATTTTAATATTTTTGCTGTCATCTATTTAAAACTGTTGACTTTTTTATAGGTTTTTTTTTGGTTTTATTTTATTTTATTATTGTTTAAAATATTACAGAGGTCCCTTTTTCTCCCCAATGACCTATTCCACCCTGTCCCATCCCCCTCCCCAGTCCCTCTCCCCACCATTGTCTGTGTCCTTGGGTTGTGCATATATGCATATAAATTCTTTGATTACTCTCTCCTTCTCCACCCACCCGCCCTCCTCCATCCCTCTGACATTTTTTTTTGAAAAATATTATTCTAAAGTTGCCATCCTATCATTTTCATTGGAGTAAGAGGCCCTCTGCCATCAATCATTTATCAGTTAAAATACTTTTTATCAATTAAGAGATTTTACTTTACTCTCAGGGCTGTAGTGAGTGCCAGAATTGTGGGGAAGAGAGAAAAGCTATCTGACATGGTTTCCACAGTTTTGGGAGAGACACATTTAATATTATAAGAAGCATTTACAAACAGAGGCAGAATTTGACATGTGATTTACTCAAGAGGATCTGAATTTGAATTATGTCCCTGGTACTTTCTAGCTGTACAACTCTGAACAAGTCACTTGACACTGGGGGCTCAGTTTTTTCCCATTTGCAAAACAATTCTGATACTACCCACCTCCCAACACTGCATGTCAGATTAAAAAATAGAGCACCTCATATGATCTTAAAATCAGTAACTGGGAAAATAAGAAAGTGGCTCATAGTTATCAGTCAGCTGAGCCAGCAGAGAGTGAGGGAGTCTTAGGAAAGACTTAAAAAGCAGCAAATTATCCAAGAAGAATTGTAAGAGGCACGAGATAAAAACTCTACACCTGTAAGTGTAGGTGAGGGCCATCCAGGTCTAAGTGAGCAAGATTAAAGATCCAGAACTGTGGCAATTTGAACATGATTCTGTAGTACATTCTGTATCTATTGTGTGTGTGTGTCTTATATATCAGCTGTGGCCTTTGGAAAAGAGAGAGATTCAGCTCACCTTTGGTTTAGGAGGACACTAGAGAACCTGCCCCTGATAGCTAGTTCCTGTGAATGAAGTTACACTTTTAAAATCACTAGATTTGACAAAGCACTGATCACTTGATTTACTTATCTGTTTATTGTATATCATCTCCACCTCTGGGATGTAAGCTCCATGAGAACTGAAACATATTGTTTTTCCACTGGTAAATTTTTTTTTCACTGATAAATCCTTAATGCTGAGAACTGGAAATGCATAGGCACTTGATATACATAATAAATGAACAAATCACATAAATAATTAAATATCCACATGGGAAAATCATAGTATTTGGGCCTAAGGCACCTACAAAAGATGATTAAGACAAGTCTGCCATTCAAGAGATGGGCTCTGTTGGGTTTAAGCAAGTTATCTGAAGCTTTTGCTTGCAATTGACAGAGATGGACTGAATTAGGCAATACTGAAAAAACTAATCAGTCCTCCATAAGCTTTTGAGGAAGAAAATTTTGAGTTTTGATGGGAAATACCAGCTTTTCTCTCTCTCTCTCGCCCTCTTTTTTTAACTTTCCCTCTCTCTCACTCTCTTTGTCTGTCTCTCTCTTCTCCCCACCCCTCTGGTTTTTCCTGCCTTAGCCCTTAGTGCCCAAGGTCATCTTGAGACCAGCAGCACATGGAACAAGGAAGACCTGAGAGAATGAGAGAGAAATGAAGACGATAAGCAGCTCACTTGATTCTCAATTCTTTTTTGGAGTCCCAGTTCTGAGTCATTGAGAGTCTTTATTATTCAGACCCTGGGAGCTGGTTTTTATTACTTCATCCAAAGCATCACACTTGATACCACCTGTTAAATTTTTTTTTTCCAGAGTGTTGAATAAAAATATATGTGGTCAGGAAGAGCTTGCCAAGTAGCCTTTCCTAATCTTTCAAACTAGTTTTCACCAGGAGGCATTATCCAAAGCTTCCCCAGGCAGAGGAAGACAGTACCGAAATCCAGGTTGATTGAATTAAGAATAGAACCTAAATCTTGTTACTCTTGCCAAGAAGTTAAGAGAAAAAAAGAACCAAACCAGGCTACTTTACAGAAAAGGGAGTAGGATTGTCCTGTACCAGTTGAGACTCTTAGTAACGGATGTGTACGCGGTAGCGCTAACATTCTCATTTATGCCCAGTTATCATTTTTGTCTTTTACAGGAGCTGTGATGGGTAATGAAGTGGCTGAGCTGATCATGCAGGAGCACAGGCTTGGTTTTCCTGAACCGCTGGCCATTCGTAGCTCTGCCAGTGCACAGGCTGAGAAGGTCACAGCAAAGAGATGAGATTCAAATAGATCACTTCCAGTTCTAGTTATTTCTGGGGTTAAAAGGGGTTATGAAGAAAAAATTTAAACTATTGGCCACTGGGAAGTATTTAAAATCTTCCATACTCATTCAGCATACTCAAGACCCTTCCCTGCTTCTTTCTTCATAGCATTTATTGTCTTGAACATGTATTTTCATTATTTTGGTATTATTTTCTATACCCACCCCCACTAAATTTTTGGCACCACGGGGCAGGGATGGCTCTGTTTTCTAGTTCACTGCTAATTGCCAGCACCTAGAAATAGATTTAATATACAGTAGCTAAAGAATCAATAATTGTTAAAAGAATAAGTGAATGGATTTTTCATTTGCACAAGCATAAACAATTGAGATGTTTTACAAATTAAGTTTGAAATTAAAAATCTAAGCTTGAAAAGATAGATTCCCTGGTTCTTCTTTTAGCTAATAAACAATATTTAGACATGAAGTTACACCTTTTGAAACTTGGATCCACTCAAAACAAGGAAGAGTATATTAAGGAAAATGTAGATTCACTCAATCAGGGAGCATGGAGGGAATCTGAAGATTTTTGGAGTGCTGATTTATTTTACAGATCTTAAATTATAAAAATGCAATGTTTTCTTATGCGCTTTATAAATGAACCATCCTATATTCAGACTAGGATTACATATAAATAAATTTTGAAAGTGATCAATAAAATAAATGGTCAATATTTTCAAACTTTGTCTTGGAAGAAATATGGGACAGAACTATCTCAACTCTTAGGTTAAAGCATGGCGGATAGAAAGTTTGCATGAATTTTTTGTTCTGCTTCTCCAAGTGGCTTTGCCTTTTCCTGGGAAGTTGCATTCCCTTCCCTGGGCTGCAGCAGCCTCTTTGGTTCCTCACCCCTTCGATTCTCTTTGCCTTTTCCTCCCCCTTCTCTTATTACTTGAGAAGATGTTGCAGTCCAGTGATCTGCAGAAAGTTAACAAGTGCTGAACAAGTGTGGAATCCATATGATCCCTTCAGCCCATTAGTTCCCCTAGAGTTAAATATCCAGTTTCTTTCAATAAGCACCATCCGCTCCTTGTTTGAGGAGATGCTCATGAGTAAAACTCACCACTGCATGGCTCACAATCAAAGAGCAGCTTGTTAAATAGGTCACCCTAGGGCTTCCCAGCTCTACGTGGCTGGAGTGCAGTGTTTCCTCCACAGAAGCAGGTAGTCAACCTGGGTGTTTACTCACTGAAGGTCAGGCTTTTGTATTACGAAACTTCTAGCACATGTGATAAGCAGTAAATTGCAGATCTATCACTTTTTTTTTCACCCCAGAAAGTGTGTGTGTATGAAATCAGCAGAATGCTGCCTCTCTGTGATTTATGGCCCACTTTTGACCACCTCTTATCAGGTTCCCACAAGCCCTTTTCTGATGCAGCTCATGTCTGAATGACAATAGACAAACCAGCACCATTATGCACCAAAATCTCTCTCTGCATTCTAGACACCAAGATTACATCTAGGGTATTGATTTATTGCTGCCTTTCCCCCCACAGGGACCAGTTTGTTCAGCCCGAACAGGACAGACTATTATTAAACCGAGCCAACAACTCTATGGGAACTTGGTAAAGAAATAATCATTTGCTCCCACCTTTCTAACACCCTGGGCATATAAGGAAATGCATGTGTTTAAATATTTAGACTGTTTATTTGTCTCTGCTTGTCTCTTCTTTAACTATGCAAAAGAAGATAAAACAGGCTTTTGGAAGAAGGGAATCTTTGCTGTTTCTCGGAAGTAGAAACACAATGTGCTTCTTTTTATGAACCACACTGAAATGATTACAAATGTCTGCTTTGGTGTGTATTTCTGAAACACCTACTGTATCTATAGCAATGAGGTTTTATGACAGCTTTAACAGTTTCTGCAGAATTTATATGTTCTACCAGTAGATCATTTTGGGGAACGATATAAATTTTACAGCACATCAGAGTTTATATCACCTACAAACACCTGATGTAAGATTCACATTAAGCAGTCCCACATCCACCCACAGTTTTCCATTCTTCTGGGCATTTATGTTTGCCAGGCAAAAGGGCCAGTCAACATTTTTCTCTTTACAAACGATCATTCGAACTCCCTCGTTACCTTTCAGTTTAACATCATTTGATCTATTTGTCTGTGGGAGATTCACCCCTCCCCCAATCAATTTGCATAGCAGACAATCTCAGCACCATCCCTGCTCTGACTCCAACGTAGGGGAGAGGTTGCTGTTTCTGGAGTTTCCAGAGCCCCTGAAGACTTGAGTGAGCTAAAAGAAAACCCAAAAAGGAAATCTTTGATGATAGGTCTCTTACTTTCTGAACCCCTGTTGGATTCTACTGTTTGTCACACATGCTAGTTAACTTGCAAGTGGTCCTAGCACAGAGTATTTATGACCATAACTGCCTGAAGAAATTTGGGCATGTTATTGCTAAGTCTGTGGGAAATTCTGGGACCACAATCTTAAAGATTTACATACATTGAAATTAGGAAAGAATAGAATCAAATTCAGAGCCAAGTTGTAGTCTGTCCTTTTGTTGAGGTTGCTATTAGAATTTTATTTTTGGAAAAATTTCTGCCACCTCTGTTCACTGGATCAGGAACCTTTGTGTTTAATATTTCTCATTCATATAAGCCTCTCTTTTTTTGGTGCTCAAACACTGGAAGTTTATCATGCTGATATTTAATCACATGGGTGAAAAAACTATGTGTGTTGGGAAGCACAGTGAGCATATGTAGGTTATCTGATCTCTGGGAAACCATTCTTTTCCCCAACCACCCACCTCGACATTCCTCCAAAAAACAGAAAAGAAAAAAAATAACAAAAAACAAAACCTGCTGAATCCATTTGATTTGAATAGGTATAGACCTAGAACTTCAAGGTGGTAGATTTGTGACTCAGGCCTAGCCAGTCAAAGAGAGTCTTTTTGTGTTTATGGAATCATGACCTATACACATGATAAAGGTCCAAGGCTTCTAGTGGCTATCTAGGTACTACATGGAGAAAACCTGTCTGAGGCTGAAATGAAACAGATGCCAAGAGAGCCCAGAGATGGAGACAAAGTTCTAAGAGTTCCACTGAACCTCTCAGCACAGTTCCGCTTAGACCTTGTGGACTATTAAATCACCACTTTTGACTGTATCCTTCACTACATTTGCTTATATGAGTAAACACAATAAAAAGAAGACTTAGTGACTGGCTGTAATCATGCATGAGGCTGCAGGGGTGGAAACTCTCCCTCCTAATGCGGTACTGCTGCTTGGTCATATCCCATTTCCCATCTATTTTCCATCTGAGGGGGAACCTCTGAGCAGGGCTACCATGGAGTCTTAGACTCAAAACTATATTGGAAGCTCAATTATCTGAACAAATCAGAGCTCAAAAGTGTTCAGGCATGTGGTGAGTTTGACTAATACAGTTTGAAGCTAAAAAAGGAACAATGTGAAAAATTTTCAATTTCAGCATGTCAGGGCATAAAAGGTAAAGGAAATTGGCTTTAGGGAGTCATTTGAATAATGGGACAGTTCAAATAAAGGATGTTCAGATTACTGAGTTTGCACTGTACTTAATCTACCATAGAGATAGCCGTCCTCTAGAGCATTTGCTTCTGCACAAAGCACCCTCTCAAAATTCAGTTCAGCCATACTCCCCTCTCCAGCTAACTATATCTCATCTTCAGCCCTTGGAAAAGCCTTATGTATTTTAATCACTTTTCAGATGAGAAAATCCATTGAGTTATTTTTTATAACATGTTAGTTTAGACAATAGCCCAAAATAAAGTCCTTCCTACATTGTCACCTTTCAATTGAAGCCTTAGGAATGATAACAGCAAGAATAATTGAAGTTTGCCTTCAAGTTCCCTTTCAAGGCCTTAGTATCCCATTAGATATGCCTGGAGCACAGGCCAGACACTTGGCATGACCCAGGTCTATCAAGGGATGATGGAAGAGAGTGGGGAAAGAGGTGCTCTGGCTTCCTGATTGAAAATCCAGGGTTTGATTTATCCTGTCATGTGTTGCCCCATTTCCAGGGCATGGCATAGACCAAACTGAGAGTAACAGAAAAGGAAATTTGATCAGTCTTCAGTTGGAGGACTATACAGATTATGTAGACACTCTTCCAGGATAAAATCATTTTTCAGGATGAAGTGCTGGATTGTCCTATGAATATTGCAGCTGCAAGATCTGGAGAGTATCCCCCTACCACCCAAATGAAACAGAATGACTGAAGTTTAGGAGAAGAAGAGCCCTTGGAAAATTAAAAGAAGGGAAGGAAAAATGCTCTAACTCTGGTAAGCTGAAGAGCCACAGGAAGGCTAGTGGGTAGGGAGCATCCAAAGAAAAGAGAATTGTTCTCTCCTGACCTCAGCAATATTGGCTACATGGGGCTTCCGGACAACTTGGGTCATAGAAGCCACCTACACACACTGAGGAGCAGGAGGGGTCAATTGAAGACAAGGGACCATTTTTATTTCTTCACCTCTACCCTCTTTCAGTAGACTCTATGGCTTAGAAGACATGACAAAAGAAAGAAAGGAGAAGAGGGAGAGGAAAGAGAAAGGGGAGAAAAAGGAAAGAAAGGAAAATATTGACCCTGGAGTTTGTTATGCACAAAGATAAATTGCATTTTCGACTTCTTCCATTTAGAGAGATTGTTCAAATTTTCTTCTAAGATATTCAAGGTCTCTAAGGAAAAAAATGTAAATCTCCCCCTGATTCTTTGTGTTACTAAAGGTGGGATTTTGAGCAGAGACTGGTATTTTATTTAGGAAAGCATATTAATAGCTTATTTACTTACGATGGACTGTGCACAACAAATAAATAGGAAATGGAGAATTCTCCCTGAAGAGCACTGGAGAAATGAGGTGAAGCCTTTTGGTCTTCAAGAAGTGGGAAGAGATGGATAAAAGATGCGAGCAACCTCACCTTTGCAATGTGTCAGCTGGATGGCTCCTAAGAGAAATGGCCAGCCATGGGAAAATAGTTGATTAACTTCAGGAACAGTGATGTGCACTGCTGTCCTTAGTGCCGTGAAATAAGTTCCCTCAGTTATCTCCTACCCCTTATTGAAAAATTGTTTCTTACAATGGCCTGTGTTAGTGACACTGTGGGGGGCGTTAATGCGTGCAAAATGCTCCCTGTTGAGACAGGACATGGAAGGGAATTGTAGCTTCTACGTATCATACCTGCTTTGAAGCTAGCAAGTTGCCAGCAGCATCACTCTGAGAAAAAGCAACAGTCACGCATTCCCAGGGGATGATCAGCAGTCTAATTCTTTGAAACCCAAGGCAACCTAGCAGGGACCATTGGGAGGCAGGGAGAACAGAGCAGAAAGTCTTGCGTGACTCCGCAAGAAGATGCATGATAAACTCTCTTTTTCCTAAATCCAAAGGCAGATGGGATGATGGAATGGGGGAGCAGTAGGCTAGATCCTGTTAATATGTGGCTTCGGACAAACCAGATGGCAGATAATTGAGTTATAATTCATTCAATAAGTGTTTATTGAGCACCTGTTACGTGGTAGGCACTGCGCCAGGTGCTAAGGATATAAAATCCAATTACACAGAGAGTATCCTCGAGAAGTGTACATCTAGAGGAGAAGACATGCATTGTGGGTCAACAATTACCCAGCAGGGAGATGAACAGGGTGATGACTGTCATACCGATAAAAGCTATCACTCACCTGCTATTTACTCTGTGCTTGGCATCTGAGCTAAGTGCCCTTCCTGTTCTATAAGATGTACCCTTCCCAGCAACTCATTGTGGGAAATCTTTTCTAGTAGCCCCATCTTACAGACAAAGAAGTTGATACTGAGAGAACCTAACTTTTTTTGGGTCCCAGTTAATAATGCATATATATTTTGTAATTAGAGTGGGAAACCTCATGGTCTAATCCCAGAGCTTGTCCTTGTCACAGGGTGCTATGGGAGCCTGGGGGAGGAGCTGCCATAAAGGCGTTAAAGCAAGAGAAGACATAATATTTGATTTGACATGATAATATGAGTAATAGCGTCATAAAGATGTTGGGGGTGGGAATAGAGGAAAGATGTGCATGTAAGTTGCAAACAGAGAGAGGGACATGTGCTGCTTCATGGAGATGTGAAACACCATGTTATGTTGACAGTGCTGTAGTTTGCTGAGAAGATAGGGATGAAGGTGGGTATGCGGGGAGAAGGGAAGAGGGACCCATGGGACATGGGCTTAGAGAGGTAACTAGGTTCTAACATGGAAGGCATGGTGTGACAAGTCAAGGAATTTGAAATATATGATAAAGACATAAAATCCATGGAAGTATCTTCAGAAGCAGGATAGTGATGGTAGAGGTCACTCTGACAGCACTGAGAGCATTGGGTAGGTGGGGAGAGAAAGGTGAGGGGTCCTAGTTAAGAAGGTGATGCTCCTATTGATTTGAATCACCTGAAATGAGACCGAAGTGAGAGAAATGAGACAGAAGAATATTTAAGAGAAAGTGAGAAAATAAACCAAGAGAACAGTTGTTATAAAAAGTGATTCACAGAGAGTCCCACAGTGTGCCCATATGTGCCTTCATGCCCTTCCTCCACCACTCCTGGGACCAAACCAGCAAGGTCCTAGGATATAACAATGTTGGACATCATCCTTGAAGCACACCTGGGGACCAGGCTTACCTTCTAGCACACCTCCCCATTGTGCCCACAGACCCAGTCATGAGGCCAGAGAAAGAAAAAGAGCCCAAGCAGCTGCGGTGCAGAGGTTAGAATTCATGCTCTAGGGTCAATCTTCGGCATTTAAATCCAATCCCTACTCCTCACTATCTATGTACTCCTGGAGAGAGTTTTAAACCTTCTGTCCTTCAGTGTTCTTATCTATAAAAGGAAATTTTAATAATAATTAATGATAGTAATAATAACACCTACTTATTAAAATGGGTGAGGACTTTATAAAATAATAAATATGAAGCACATAGAATACTTCTTAGTGGATGGAAAAAGCCAGCAATTATTTTCCAGATAACCACAAGCCTAATTTCTGGGGGTTCTCCTTTTCCTGCCAAGCAGGAAAGTGGCTGTCTGGGTCTGAAGCCAAGGCCTTTTGGCTTGAGGAAACATTTTCCAAGAGTTCTTTCAGGCTCTCCAGCTCTCTTGCGAAGGCCTCTGCACTCTCTTCCTGTAGAAGAACAGGAAGCTGTCCCTTGGCCCCTGTGCACTTGCTATTCAGGATGACTTCTCACCACCGATGAATCCCAGGCTCCTGGACCAACTTCACAGAGCCTCCTTTTTCCATGAAGCTTAGTAGTCAGGCTAAATACAAGCAAATTCTGATTTTTAAAAAAAGACAAATGGAAGCCCGTCTTCTAGATGTGTCTTGGGCAGTGAAGAATTGTTGTTTGGGACTTGAAATTTCCTGCTGCCTTCCTTTGGCTAATAAACAAAATCAAAGAAGACCTCTAATCTAAAGCATCCATTCTATTTTGTGATCTCCTAATTTACTTGCCAGCTCAGAGTTTGCCTTCATCCATTGTTCAGGAAGTCCTGAATTGAACGGGCCAAACAAAGAGACGAGTTTAAAACTTTGGAGGGGGGATTTTGAAGACTTGGATAGCCATAGAATCTCCAGGTGCAGGCAAGGAACCCTGACACCTGAATGGAAATCTCTCAATATAATTAAAGCTACCCAGGGATATTTGGAGTCCACAAAGCCTACTGTTTCTCTGCACCAATTACCAGTCTTCTCAAGAGTGTGTCCAATTCAAAGTTATGGCTGGGACTTCCTAACCCTTGAAGGTCTAGGCCTACGCCGAACCTCCTCCAACTCAATCTTATATCCTTGAGATCTCCAACACTACTATGGGTCATTGTTTCACCATGACTGACACTCTGTACCCTTTGCATTACCTCTCTATATCCCACACCCCCAAAGTCCTAATACCACCATTCTACTCTCTGCTTCTATGAGCTCATATTTTTAGGTCCCATATGCAGTATTTGTTTTTCTGTGTCTGGCTTATTTTACTTAGCCTAATGTTCTCTAGTTTCATTCATGTTATTGCAAATGACAAGATTTCCTTATTTTTTAAGGGTGAATAATATTCCATTGTGTGTGTTTTATTTATCTATTCATCTGTCGACAAGTATGTAGGTTGTTTCCATACCTTGGCTATTGTAAACATGCCATAACAAGCATAGAAATGCAGATATCTCTTCAAGATACTAATTTTATTTTCTTTATATATATACCCAGAAGCAGGAAGCACAATGAATATTAAAGTTATTTAAAAGGAGTATATAAAAATCCATGGAAGTGTACAACTTAAAATGACTACAGCATATTATGATTATTATCATCATCATTATTATTGTTATTTCAACAAATATTCATAGACACTCCAGGGTATAAAAGGTATCATCCTTCATCTTGAGAAATTCAAAGATCTAACTGGAAAGACATGACACAGAACTCCCCACAATCCACTGTGATAGGAACTTAATAAGAAAAGAGATGAAGCAGTGGAAAATCCTGCACTCACATAGGGGAGTCAGAGGGAGAATCTCATGTAAGTAGGTGGTCACTAAATAGTTAAGGACATTCCAGGAAGGGAGAATGGCAGAAACAAAGATATGGAGGCCGGAAAGAGGAAGGTATATATTAGTTAGGGTTTAAAGCTAAGCTGTTGTAATAAAGAGACTGAAATAATAGAGCGACTCAAACAAGATAGCAGTGTATTTATTACTGTCCAGATGTAGGCAGGCTGTCCAGAGTCAGTAGACAGCGCTGCTCATGAAGTCAGCGGGGTTTCAGATTCCTTCTCTCTTTGTTTGCTATTTGCTAGCAATCGCCACACTGGTGCTCCATTCCAGTCCATGGGAAAGGAGAAAGAGAAGCAGAGCACAGGAATTTCCTCTTCACATGACATGACCTAGAAGTTGTGCATATCATTTCCACTCACATCCTGTTTGCTAAGCTTAACCTCAAGTTTCAAGGAAGCCTGGGAGATGTAGTTTCTCATCGGGCCCACACAGCCCCCTAAAATTTAAAGGATTTTATTATGGAGGGAGGGAAGCATGTCTAGCAAGGGACAATTACTAGCATCAGCTACAGTGCTTGAGGAATCCTGTGTGACTCTTGACTGATATATGGGGGAGCAGCAGGAAATGAAGTTTTCCAGAATGTCAGGTCTTAGGTAAGGAAAACAGTCTACAATCCAAGCAGAGGGGACAACCTATTGGTATTATTGTTGGGTCAGTGTTGTATAAAATGGCTTCATGGCATCTAAGAAATATTCACACTCTGGACCAAACCAGGGTTATATTTTAAATACAATTGACATAGAGAGATTGCCCCTCTCTGTTCTTTTATTATATTCTAGCAAAGTAAGTGGTCACAAAAAAGGTCAGATTAGAATGGTTTATGTGAATTCTTGTGAAGTAAAGGGAAGCTCCATCTCAGTCAAAAAGAAACAAGGAATGCTTTATGTGACATGTTTCACGAGGTGTATTGGTCATTATAGAAAGCAAGACATGCCTGGCTGGGCGCGGCTCAGCAGTTGAGCATCAACCTAGGATCCAGGCGATCGAGGTTCGATTCCCAGTCGGGACACATTCCCAGGTTGTGGGTTCCACCCCAGTAGGGGGCGTGCAGGAGGCAGCCGATTAATGACTCTCTCATCATTGATGTTTCTCTCTCTCTCTCTCCTCTCCCTTCCTCTCTCTGAAATCAATAAAGATATATATTTTTTTAAAAAAAGAAAGACATCTTAATTATTGTACACGAATTCTGTGTTTTGTTTCAATCATCAATTGGGCCAAATTGGGCCAAACGCAGGAAGAGGTGGTAAGGAGAATGAGGTGTGAAAGGTATAAGGGGTGTTCTATGTAAGGTAACTTTCAGTTTTCCCGCAGCAAACACAGATCTTACACTTATGCCATACTACCTTAAGGTTTTAGCTAATTATTGAAACCTAGAAAATCCAACTCCTTTCAAAGGAGTTAAATAATTACAGTTTACAAGGCAAATCATCACTTTGGAAATCTCCAGATTTCTTGTTTGAGAAAAGCATCACCTCTGGAGTTTCTCTAGTAATCAGATGGTCCATCCCTGTAAGAGAGACCTCAGCTAAGAAAATCAGATTGATGCTGACGGTGATCAGTGTGCAGGAGCATCTCCATAGTCAAGTAACAGCCTCTTGGTGGCCAAAGACATTTTCTGGACACTGTGATGCTCAGGAAGGATGTGTAAACTTTCCTACCCCCCTCCTTCCTGTTAAGTTAGGACCTATTGTAACATTAGCTAGCAGGTGACAATCGGGAAATGCTAGCGACAGATTTTGAACTTCATCTCCACCAGACCAGCTGCTCCGTGGTGACCTTCTTTGGCAAGCTCCACTGGCAGCTGGTTAAATGTGTTGCTCTTGGCAAGTACCCACCAGCTGTTCCCACCTGTGGTCATATGCAGGATCTGTCAATTATGCTTATTAGATCTGTAAATCTGAGGGATAACCCAACCTGTTACAAACAGCCTCATGCGTGGTGTATGGGTATCAAATTTAGTGAATCTCCTTTGAGTAAGTGATGATTTTTTATTCTCTCTCTCATACCCACCCGACCACACAGTGCTTGATCAAGAAACTAATTATTTGGGAAGTCATCCTGCTGTAGAATAACAAATACATAAGACATCAGAGCTCGATCCACCACAAAGGATGTGCCCCTGCTCAAAGTCATTAATTCAAGAACCCATTACTTTCACTCACTCACTTCTTACCTTCTGCTTCGACGTGGCAGTTTAAGCCACGTCACTTGCCATCTGAAAGAGTTACGTAAGGCACAGAGCATGAAATACTCCTAGAAGTCAGCCTGTTAATTAGACTCTCACATCATAGGATCATAAAAATTAGAAGAAGTGCGGAGGATCTGCAGCATGAGGTCATTTCCCCCCCCATCTTCCTCTTTTCCACCTTCTGCCCAAATGGAATTATTTCCTATTTTATTTACTAGTTCTTTATCCACTTAAGCAGAAAATAGATTAAATATGGTGCTTTCTCAGTGGTCCATCCAGTTTTATCACAAAAGGTCCCAAAGTAATTGACACTCCCTCCCTTGAACCTGTGTGATGAATCCTCACTCAGTGGCCTTTCTGCTATAAATACAGGACCCGTCCCGGCTGACATGCTTGTATTATTGGACAGACTTTAATCTCAGCATTATACAGGCCCACATTTTTCCTCCGCCAAACACTATTTGCAGTTCTGTCCCAGATGTAACAACCTAATCAAAACAGAATTTCATAGAGCACTACCCAGAGGATTGGTTTCCAGGGGACTGTGCAACAGGTATCTGTATGTTTACTGCCTTCTTTTATGAAACTTGATACAATGCAATTGGCAGATTGTACATTGAATACTGGGACTCGACTCACAAGAAATGAATTGTAAATAATGAGGTTTAGCAGCAGCCAAAAAACATTTTCAAATACTCATAATGCCAGCATTCTCAACTATAATATCATTGATGTCAAATAAACACAACACATTTCTACCTTTTCTTCATTGCCTTTCTCCGGGCCCCACATTATCAGCTGAATTGCATCCTTGACAATAAATGCTGCTATGTTTAGGGTGAAAAACAGAAACCTCTCAATGAAGACAGAAACAGGAAACCTTTCCAAGCACTCTGCCACAGAAACGGTCAAAGGACAAAAGAATCAATTAGAAATATGGATGTTTTGATCTGAAAGAATTTTTGGAAACCACCTACTTAGAAAGCATGCTTTTGGAACATGCTTTACAATCAGAAAAACAATGTTGCCTGAAAGTTAAAAATCATACCACTCGTAGTATGAATTCACATAAGTATCTTAGCTCTTACCAGCACCGCTATCCTCATTTGTCAAATTGGGGTTTACAAGACCTACCTTCAATCCTACCTTTTGGATTCCTTTTTAGATAATCAAGTTAAATATTGTAACTGAAAGAACTTTTAAAATAATTAAAAAACTAAATAAAAGTAAGGTGTTATTAAAATTCCTACCAGAATCTTCATCTAATCCAATTTCATATTATATCTAACTGTGGAAACTGAGGCTCAAAGTTACTAGAACATTTACTCAAGGCACCAGATGGTACACACTGAAGCTAAGCCAGTAACCAAAGTCTGTTGTTGCCCATTGGGTATACTTCCTTTTCCATAACACAGAAGAATTACAACATTAAAATTTGCCTGAAGATAAGTGCAAAGCGAAAGTGCGATGTACTCTTCCAAGAAAAAAACCCAACCTTGCTCACATATCCTGCCGCCTCCACCATTTTAGTACTTCTATAATATATTATAATTGCAAACTGGGATATAACAATTAGTTAATTGAATCTTTGTAGCAGATGGCAGAAGTTTATGAATTGAATCAATTAATGAATAAATAAAATTAAACTGTTGCTCTCATTAGCGTCCCTAAAAAAATATGTAAATAGCATACATTTATCTTCATAGTTCACAGATGGAGATTTTGGGGCCCATAGAGGTTCCATTTGCTCCCGGGCAGGTGAGAAATAGACAGATACAGGCTATCATTAAGCCTTTATTTGTTGTTTTCTCTCTTATCCAGAACAGAACTTAGCTGAGGCTGTTTACAATCGTTCCTTTCTTATCTACCATTTCGTAATCCAATCTGGCCTTGGCTTGGGACAACTAGTTGCACAAGCTGTTAGCAGCCTGGATGTCAGTCAGCCTTTATCGTTTTCCTTATGAAAGGCCTCACACCCAGAGGGCCAGAGACAGAGAAACTGGAGGCCTTGGAGCAAGTGCCTGAGAGCGGATATGGAATCTTCCAACCTGTGAATCCTTGTAATAGCCTCGATGCTCCCATTTCTGGCTGAGTGTCTGTGTAGAAGGAAAAGGAAAGAGGTCGTTGAGTTGTCCACAGCTTGGCATTTCTAACAATCTTACCATCTGGAGGGGCTTTGCTTCTGTCCAAGAGTAGCCCTAGAAATATCCCCACTGCCCCAGAAACACCCCACCACCCTTAGGCCACCTTGGTGCTATCCATATAGTATCAGAACTTCCAAAACACTGTGAGGCAGCCTCATGTTACGCAGCATTTCATTGATAGTTAGCACCACATTAAAATGTCATTTCAGGCAATTAATATTTTATTTATAAACACTTATAAATATTTATTATAAATGACTTTAAATAGCAGCTTATGAGAAAACAAATCTATTATGTTTGTATTAAAACATCTTCAGATGCTTAATTATAAGAATATTTAGACAAACCATTAAAAAATGCAATGCCAACTTTTGTGAGAAGTCTGGGAAAAACCCAGTTAAACTTCCTCGTTTAGCTAAAGGGACAAACTTGATAGGATGTCACAAAAACAAGGGGGAAAATTAATCTCCAGTTCCCTCTTTTAGCAGTTGGACAGTCTGCCTTTATTCCAAGGAAGCCAAAAGACATCTTTCTTTTTAAGAAAAATCTTTTCTTAAAAATTGTCAGAAAAGATGGACTTATTCTGAAAAAATGTCCCAGGCATACTTAGAATCAAAATATGTGTTTAAATGTATCTGATTAAACATCTCCAGCTTCTTCAGCTATTTTAATCAGTTCCCAAACACACAATCGGCAGTCCTATATTTCAACCAGAAAGAAAAATGGTTATTGCCTACATTGATCGGCTGTAGAGTACATCACCTTACCCTATTCAGTTCTGAAAATATAATTAAAACATTCTATTTTGATGCTGATAGTTCACCAAAGTATAAGAATCTAGGTGGACATTTTCCTTTTTCATGATTAACTTTAGGATGGAAAGAAAGTAAATGAGACTGAATTTCCTTAACTGGCTCTAACTGATTTATTTCTGTTGAAGTGTATTGCAGTTTCCATCCATCACTTATTTTTGCCTCAATTACTATATTGTTTGATTAGACTTTAACTTTCTTCATGTATTTGCATTGTAGCTATTGCATGAACACCCTATAAGACTTGCATACATTTGGAGCTTTAAAAGTGCAATGACTGATTTGATAGGAAAGTTGTAGTTCCTGCATATGTTTCCAAAAATCACTCTTTGGGGACATTCTGTTGTTGCCACAACATGTCTCTCGATTATGCTTACTTTCATTGTTCTTGGCTTTGGTATAAGACACGTTCACTCTAAAACATTACCAAGTGGTTTGAAATAGCATCCGAATCCATAGGGTCACCTTGTGAATTTTAAGGCCATCCAACCCCTTTAGCTGTTTTTAATGATCTGAAATATATTTTTGAGAACCGGCACTACTCTTTGCAATGTAGAATATAATAGAACATAAAAGTATGGGCTGGATATTTTGTGTAATCAAATCAAGATAGAGACGGGCAAGCACTGTAGAATAGAAATGAGAAATCTGGAAATACATGCTGGCTGGCGGTATCTGATGGGCGCAGCTTTGAAATAAAATCCTAATAACCTGAGGAAATCATTTTAAAGACTTTCAGAAAAACTCAGACATACTAGAACAGCTAGTTCTTTGCCTGGCTTTGCCCCCACCCCCCTGCAAAGTCACAGTAAACAATCTTGAGTGCACTTACAGTGTTGACAACATTGTTTTGAAATATCTGCCATAAGGTCATATGCCATAGTGAATTGTCCACTGAAAGTGAACGATATGATATCATTAGAAAGCTCAACTTCTACATGCCTAATTCCAATTAACCACTCTTAACCCAGCTACAATACAAATTTAAATCACTGGTCCAGTTTTCTTTCTTTTACAATTAAAATCATGACCCAGTATTGTGTTTTACTCCAACATAAACTGCTAAAGTCTCAAAGCAATGAGCCCTATCAACCTATTCCAAAAATATCTAGCCATCATTTCGTGAAGATTGTGATGCTTTGTTTATTTGTTTGGTGTGGGGGGAGCTCTGCTTTTTATTCCAGAAGCAGTGGCTATTTTTGGAATTCACCTTTTTTCCTCCCTTTAATCACACCCAGAATGCAATGCTTGGAGACTGTACCAATGTGTCACCCATCCTCTATTTATTACATCGTATGCTTTAAATATCACCTCTGACAAACAAAAGAAAAGCAAATGTCCCTAAATTTCCTGAAGGGCTGAAACATCAAGCCCGGATTATTATTGTTTATGTCTCAGCTTGAGCAGCTCCAGTGTCTCCATGGTCTGCTGTGTGCCTGGCTGGCAATGATGGATGGCCATTACAGCAGCTTATTGGAAATGGCTTGATTTATAACCTGTTCTCTTGCCTCAGTCTAATGGCTTCATTTCTTTCCTTCAGTGCGTGATGCCACAGCCAAGGTCATTGCGCCAATGGCCTTTTGTTGTTAGTCTGCTGATGACCAGTGTGCCCAGGAGTCAGCTTGGGGAGGGGTGAAGGAGGGTAGGAAATGGGGGGATGGGGGAGGGGAGCGAAGGGGTGGGGAAGCTCCAACCTTTACATTTTAATTTTTTTTCATCTCAGCCCCTGATAACTGCAGTAGAACAGTAGATTAAATGCTGTCTTCTATTTGCTTCCCATGCTTGCCAGACAAGGAGCTGCTTTATGATCCTCAGTGGGGAAGTCTATTACTCACCTCTACTTTAAATGACCAACATCAAATATATACAGCTCCCATTAAAGCTGAGATCAATAAAAATGCCATTAAGATAGTAAAAGTTGCTGATATTAGTGAAGCCCCCAAACAAAATATTTGATTTTCTTTCAGGTTGTTAGTGAGATGGAATACGAACATATAAGTGAAAGGAGAACTGGCCGTGCCGATGGTCAATAATTTATCTCAGAGATTCATTCAGCCTCTCACCCAATATTTCCCTCCTGTCTATTGATTCCTCATCATTATTTGTCATAAGCTGTCCTAACTCAAGGAGAAAATATGCCCTGCTGGTCCAAGGGGAGTCATACCTGGAGAAATAGAAAGGAATTTCATTAAAAGCCAAGAAAGAACTGCTGTGGCTTTGAGAAACTCCAACCGCAAGTTGCCAGGACTTTTGTTAGAGTCCTAAAGCCAGTTGTCAGAGGCTCAGAAGCATTGCACATGGACATCATGAAACCTAGACTGAGGCTGCTCTGATTGTGGTTCAGAGAAAATTAAAGGCCTTCCCTGTGTATGAGTGTAGCTTCCAAAAATTGTGCGTGTATGTATACACACACGTGCACACACAGACACACATATAAAATTGTGAGCGTGTGTGTATATGTTTTTCCTTTCATATTGTTCCAAGTCAATTTTCCCAACAGGGTTCTCATGGGTACTAGAGGAAAGTCCATGGTTTCGGAGATGTTAGTAAAGAGTATACAAGATTACACCATTGTCATTAAGTCAAGCTGAAACCCCAAATGTGAAAGCATGGCTTTATGAATACAATTAATTTTTTTAAAGCATGACCATTTGCCTAAAGTCAGTTTTTAATAAGTGGACTATATTTTATTTCATGGAGTACATGTTTGTGAGGTGGTATTTAATGGTAATCTTTGAAACTGGTTTGAACAATGGCCTGCAAGCTTGCTTTGTGCCCCTTTAGAAGTCAATGATAGACAAGTTTTCAAAGTTAAATATACTTGGAGTTGGTTAATCCCCCCAACAAATGATTTTACTTAATTTTTTTAAACCTTAAATCAGTTTAGTCTGGGACATAAATTCACAGTATTTTAAAACTGAAAGGGACCTACAGTAATACCTAGTCATATTCCTTTATTTGGTAATAGCAAGAATGTTACTGTTACCAATAATTAATATTAATTTAGCCTACTCTGTGCCAGGAGTTACACTAAGCAACTTCTACCCTCATCACACCTTTATGAATTGAGCCATAATATCATTTTATAGAAGCAGGAAGAGGTTAGGTAACCTGCTCAGTATCATATAGCTCATAGTAGTGGAGTCAAGATTCACACCCAGCTCTGTTAGATTTTACAATTAATCATAAATGGAATATTTAAAAATCAACTAGAAGAGCCTGACCATTCACCTAAACTTAGTCATAGGATGTCCTAAATTAAACAATACCAAGAAGACTATTTGAAGGCATTAGAAGTAATTTTGACAATCTTTTTATTAAGAGATTCAATAAAGAGGATTTTGCTCTGGATTATCCTTAAAAATGAAGAACAAAGAGTCACCTGTTGTTAGTTCTAGAAATATCTTCCTTTTATGTCCTTATAGTAAAAGGAAAATATAAGTCCCCATACTCCAAATGTCAGAGCCCATAGTACTCCTAGATGTATGAAATGCTATTATAAAGATGAAAATTACAGCTTACTTGGATATTTGCTAACTTCTACATTTGATTTGTTATGTTAGTTAATAAATGAGAAATTATATATGATGTCTATTCTTTTCAATTATTTAACTTGCATCCCTTAAGCCTATACCTTTTTAATTTTATGGCTTTAGACACGAAGTTTGAATAAAATCCTGAAATTCCCCTTTAAGTTCTTGAGCAAAACTTACTTTTCCTGAAGTAAAAGTAAACATGAGCTTGTTTGAATTCATATCATCAAGAAACAGGGTTATCTAGGGGGAAAGAGGAGGAAGGGCTCAGGCACTCTCAGAACCACTCTCACAATTCTAAGTAAATTAATGAGTTGTTAATTATCCACTAACCAGTTAGTTAGAAGGTATTTACCTAAATTCAGAGAGAAAGAACCATTAGTGATTTCTCAAGTTAGTCCTATTTTCATGTGACCCTATTGAGTAGTTAACAAACAATTATCAAGCATCTACTCTGTGCTAGCAAGACTGACAGTCCATGTAAGCAAAGCCACATGTCTAGACCTCGTTTCATATGACATTTAACACCTAGAACAAGTGTGTGTCCATTATGATAGTATACAGGTAGGAAGACCAGTTTGGGGATGAATGTCATTTAGTTTAAACAAATATTGTGGAAGAGAGAAAAGATAAAAGAAAAGAGATAGGAAAGGATAAGGGAAAGAAGCAAAGAAGGGAAGAAGGAAGGAAGGAAGGAAGGGAGGAAGGAAGGAAGGAAGGAAGGAAGGAAGGAAGGAAGGAAGGAAGGAAGGAAGGAAGGAAGGAAGGGGAGGAAGGAAGGAAGGAAGGAAGGAGGGAGGGAGGAAGGAAGGGGAGGAAAGGAAGGAAGGGGGTTTATTGATAAAACTCCCAGCTGGTCATTTTTTTCCACTTTTTAAAAAATTTATTGTTGACACTATTACAGATAGTCCCCCATTCTTCCCCCACTTTGCCCCCCTCTACCCCCCTCTAGCCTTCACCACACCGTTGTCTGTGTCCATGGGCTATACATATATGTTCTTTGGCTAACCTCTTTGCCGTATTTGATGTAGTCCTGCAGTGCCTCTCCTCTTGTAAGAGCACCACTGATAACTACAATTCCCTTCACTTTACCTCAACTGTAATCAATGAGCACTTGGTCTGAGCAGTGGCCATTGCTTTTGCCATGATTTCTGGATGGTGCTGCACTGAAGGAGTTACCTCCCAAGCTGTTGGGAAGGTTGTCCATTGACAGGTTCTCCACTGGCAACCACCTTCTGGAACTGCCTCTGCTAGAGATCAGAGCCATCCAGTGAAGGCATGGCTGTGGAGGGGAGAGGGGAAGGCAGTGCAACATAAAGGCGGGCTCCAGGTCCCAAGTTCAACCTGCCCCCCACTAAACTTCTTGCACACTGTCTTCATCATGACAGAGTTTGCTTTCAGTGAGCACTACCTGCAGAACGTCCTGAATGAGGCTCTGCACACAAGCCCGCACAGCTCATAGACATCATGAAGGAGCCAGAGAGAAAGTCAGTAGTTTCCGTCCTACTGACTTTATCAGCACAGCTACACACCTTGCTTTCCTTTAGAACCTTTGGCGGCTTGACTCTTCAAATTGGCCTCTCCTATTTTTTTAAACATCTTAACCATTGTTAAATGTACAGTTTAGTAGTGTTCAGTATATTCACATTGTTGTGCAGCAGATCTTCAGAATTTTTCATCTTGCAAATCTGAAATTCTACATCCATAAGACACCCTATTCCCTCTTTCCTCCAGCCACTGGTAACCATCATTCGACTTTCTGTTTCAATGAATTTCACTATTCTGAGTACCTCGTGTAAGTGGAATCATACAATATTTGTCTTTTTGTGATTGGCTTATTTCACTTAGCATAAGATCCTCAACGTTCATCTATGTGGTAGCATGTGACAAAATGTCCTTCCTATTAAATCTGAATAATGTTTTGTGTTATGTATACACCACATTTTGCTAACCCATCCACCTATCGATGCATATTTCGGTTATCCTGCCTCTTGGCTACTGTGAGTAATGCTGATATGAACATTACTCTGCAAGTATCTCTCCCAGAACCTGCCTCCAATTAATTTGTGTATATGCCCAGAAGTGGAATCGCTGGATCATATGGAAGTTCTTTTTTTAATTTTTTGAGGAACAGCCATACTGTTTTTCAAAGGGGTTGCATCATTTTACAATCCCACCAATGGTGCACACAAAGATTCTAATTTCTCCATCTTCTCACTGACTCTTGTTATTATTTTTTTGATAGTAGGCATCCTAAAGGGTGTAACATGGTGTCTTGTAGTTTTGGTTTACATTTCTGTAATGATCAGTGATGTTGAGCTTCTTTTCATTTGCTTGTTGGCTCATTGTATATTTGTATATTTTGTAGAAATGCCTATTTAAATCCTTTTAATCAGGTTATAATTTTTGTTGAGTGGTAGAAATTCTTTATATATTCTAGATATTAACTCCTTATCAGATATATAATTTGCAACTCTGTTCTCTCGTTCCATAGGTCATAGGTTGTCTTTTTACTCTGTTGATGTTGCCCTTTGATGCCTAAAAATTTTTGAGTTTGATATGGTTTCATTTGTCTAACTTTGTTTTTATTGCTGGTGCTTTTGAAGTCATTGCCATATCCAAAACCATAAGGCTTTTCTCCTATGTTTTCTTTTAGGAGTTTTATAGTTTTGGGTCTTAGGTTTAGGTCTTTAATCCATTTTGAGTTAATATTTTTAGATGACGTAAGATAAGAGTTAAACTTTTTTGCATGTGGATATCTAGTTTTCCCAGCATCATTTGTAGAAGATACCGTCATCTCATGTTAACACCACTGTAAATGACCCTTATTTCCTCACTCCACTTGGCCTTTTTTTTTTTAAACCTAAAAACAAATAAACAAAAAAACTCTTATTTTTCTCTTGCACTGAAGACTGTCCCCTGGATTACATTATTCTGGATTATCAGATTTCTCTATAATTAGGTACTATGCCAATAAATATCTTCAGTGATACCTTGAATTTGCTTTGTGTAAGAGGAGAGTAAGCAGGTGGCCTATTACTAATGGATTAGTAAGAAATTTGCAATAAAACTCAAAATAAACTAACATATGAAATAGAAACAGACTCACAGATATAGAGAACAGACTGACAGCCGTCAGGGGGCAGGAGTGTTGGGGGACTGGGTGAAAAAGGTGAAGGGATTGAGCCAAAACCACCACCAGCAAAAACAGACGAAGACAACAGTGTGGAAATTGCCAGAAGGAAAGGCAGTTGGGGGCGGAAAGAGAGGGTAAAGGCAGGATAAATGGTGACAGAAGGAGACTTAATTAATGAACCTATAACGAATAAAGCACTGACAATGGTAGGCTGAGGGGAAAATGGGTTTGAAAACAAGTACAACCTGTTTACTGAGCTGGGATTTATGAGAATTAGAGAGAGCACGTTTCTGGAGCATAAATGCAATACCGCTGATGAAATTACCCAGAAAAAGGAAACTAAAGTCTGTTTTGAGAAGCACAGAATCCCAAAGAGCCAGCGATCCAGCCAGTATATTCACAAAGTCCTTAACAAAGAACAGGTGACTGCTGTCATGGTGGATTCAGTACCTGCCTGCGTGTACTTTCCCCTCTTATCTAGAGCTCCACGCAGTTGAGAAGTAAGGGTGGTATTTGATAGCACCCTCGAAAGCCAAGACTCCTTGCTTTTTACATGTTGGTTTTGATTAGTGAGTTTAGCTACTTGTTTTATGTTCCTTCTGGTCATCAAATGAATGAAAAGCCTGTGGAGAAATAATGTGATCAAGATCTTTAGGCGCTTGGCAAATGCCAACTCCTTGATCCTTGTAACACCTGTAGCATAAAAAGCATCTGAGGCCTTAGGAAGTGAGTCATCAAGCATTAAACAGGGTGGCAAACCTAGTTCAGTGGACTCGTTAAGTGCAGAGTGACAGCAAAGCCATCCCCTCTCACTCGGGTTATTAAAAATGTTCTGTGGGTGTGGCAAAGTTAGGCCTCCCCCCAAGCATTGGTAGAAACGTTAAAGAGATTTTCATAGTTCCTAGCCTCTTTTAAAAAGGGATAGATGTGTGTGACTGATGTTAAATCTTCCAGTGATCTTGGCCCTGAAAACGCAAAATCTACCTGCTAATCTACGAGTAGCAAGAGACCATGTGGCTGCTTGAAGTTTCTTAAGAGAGTTGGTAGGACTGCAGATGTTAAAAGAGATAATCACTCAGTGACATATAGAGTGGTGGTTGGGAGTTCAGACCCTATAGACAAGATTTAAATCCCAAATCTGGTCCTTGATAGCTGCCTGAACGTGGGCAAATAACCCCTTTAATCTTCAGTTCCCTCACTGATAAAAAGGGCCTTCCTCCTAGGACAGTGGCTCTCAGCTGAGGCAGTTTTGCCCTCCAAGGGACATTTGGCAATGTCTGGAGACAACTGGGGTGGGGGATGTTAGTGGCGGGTAGTGGGTAGAGGCCAGCAATGCTGCTAAATGGCCTACAGTGCACAGGACAGTCCCCACCACAAATAATGATCAGGCCCAAAATGTCAATAGTGCTAAGGCTAAAACAGTCTGCCACAGGGTTATTTTGAGAATTCAGTACAACACCTCAGATAGAAGTGCTTGAAAGGATACCAGTATCATAGTCCCATAGTGAGTCTTTTATTATTATTGTAGGTTTACTTTAATAAGACAGTACATAGTCTACCTACAGGTAAATCAATTAACTGTAAATACATGTGTGTGTGTGTATCCAAATGATATATATACATGTACATATATATTATTTGTTAACAAACATAAATAATTTGCACTCCAAATTCACGTCTTGGTGCATACATTAATGTCAAAATGCTGCTCTGAGGGGCAAAATGCTACTCAGTCTGCAGCAGTCCTAACATGTGCAGTTCTGTGGCTACTGAGCAGAATTCCAAGGCTGCATCCCATACTGGAGCTGATCATAGAAATAAATGGTGAAGGAAGCAGCCGCTGTAGCAGCAGTGCTATAACGTATCCATTCTGTCCTCTGGGTGCTTCACTGGGAAGAGAGAGTGCCTCTCTCTAGGCCTCAGCTTAACTGGCCTATTTCATGGCTGGACAAACACTGGTTCCTCGGCCTCTTTTATATCCTTGACTGAACTGTAAGTGTCCAACAGTGTGACATAAAACAAAGTTGGAATGCCGCTGCAAGTGCTGTGCTTAAAAAGAGGATTGTCTCCCAGACAGAGTGGCCTCGGCCCCTGGTGAGACAGACAGGGGAGCAGCAAGTCTCCTCAGGCCCTGAGAGCGCTGTTGTTGATGGGGCACCTCTATGGACCTGTTGTCTCCCAGACTTCATTCCCAGCCTGTGGTGAGGTCTAATGTCAGGTTCAGTGGGCCTTGCTACTGAGAGGGGCATTTCTGTGGAGCCCATGTGTCCTAAATATCCTTTCCACTCGTTGACAAAGCCTACAGTCCTACAAATCTTCTCAGGTTCACAGAGTGCTGCTATTATGGGAGCCATTGCTGTGGAGCTGCTGCCTCCCAGATGCCCTTCCCAGCCTTTGATGCAGCCTAAAATTGAGCAACCAGTCTCCAAAGTCTCTGAAAGTCTTCAAAGAATGAAGATCTCTGAAGGGAGCGCTGCCATCATGGGGTGGATTTCTATGGTGCTATTGCCTCCCAGATGTCCTGCTTCATACTTGGTGTGAATAGACCAGTAAAGCTCCTCAAGTCCAGACAGTGCTGCTATCATGGGGTACATTTCTATGGAGACACTGCTCCCCACGGTCCTTTTCAGTATTTCATGAAGTTTGTAGTATATATAGCAAATGTCTGGTTCAGGAAGCTCTTATCTTGAGAGGTGGATTTATGTGAGTTCTGCCTCCAAATCATCCTTCTAAATCTTTTTTAAGGCCTAAAGTCAAGCACCAAGTTTTCTCTGGCATGGAGAACACTGCGACTGAAGAGATATCTCAGAAGCCGTGTCCGTAAGGGCCCTTCCAGTCCTTGGTGAGGCCTGAAGGCAAGCAAGACATTTTCTTGGGTTCAGAGAGTGCTTGTAAGAAGTGGAGCAGTTCCAAGGGGCAGCTGCCCCTCAGACACCTTTCTCAGGCCATGAGGAAGCCCAAACACCAGCCTGAACACCAGCAAGAAATCTCCTCATTCAGAGATCTCTCCTGAAGAGTAGAGGAGACCTGAAGAGTGGCTGCCTCCCAGTCACTATTCCCAAACCTCAGAAATCCTGAAGACCAGTAGCAGGTCTTCCATGCCTGCTACTGCTGAGAAAAGCATGTTTGAGGGCAGTCCTGGCAGCTGGTCTCCACTAGGAAGCCCAGCTTCTCTCAGCAAACCCCAAATCCCTGCCAAGGCTAAGGTCCTGAAAACCTAAGTAAGAGTATCCAAACCCTTGCTACCAAGACTGTGAAGTTTACCATTTCTCTTGCCTGGCATAGATCCATTACTAAGGTCTTTCATTCTAAAGAGTTCCTCAACAAGAGAAATTGCCCAATCCTCATAACGCCCAAGATTTTTGATAGAGTGACCAAAAAGAATGCTACAGAAGATGGTAGTCTGAATGAATCCAGTCAAAGAAATACTGAGGTCCTTGAGAGTGGTGATAGAAATAATAACAGCTATTCAGACTCACCAACCAATGGGCCTGATGTTGAAAACCCTTTTAGAAAAGGTTTGACTAGAGGAATCCCTTCTTAGAAGTAGCACAAAGGGGACAAACATGATGATTTTACTGAGCTGTCTTTACTCCTCTTATGCCCAGTTTGATCAATCCCTAGTTAGAGAAAGGTGAGTCAGCAGAATGGCTTTCCAGGGGACCCAGGCACTCCAAAGAAGCTCACCATAATATTTGATTTGGCAGGGAAGTGACTGGTCTGGGCCAAATTTGAAGGTATAGCCAAGAAGCAATCTGCTCGCAAGAAAACACTCCTAACCTATAGACAATGATGCCATCTGGAGTCAGGGGATGACCACAGTAAGGTAATGCCCACTTTGAATTTTCTTGTGCCAGGCCAGGCTCCTTCTAATGCCTTACCCTGCCTTCACTTAGGTTACAGCTGACAGCGAGTGACAGTCTCACTTATTTTACCCTGTCCCAATTTTGTCAAATATAACTCAAGTTTTCCTTCTTCCAAGGAGACATCTCAGTTGTTTAAGTCAGTGGTTCTTAATCTTTTAACATGCATCAGACCACCCAGAGGGTTTATTAAAAGACAGGTTGCTGGACCTCAACCCTAAAGTTTCTGATTTAGGTCTGGAATAGAGCCCAAGAATTTGAGCATTTCTAGTAAGTTCCCAGTGGATGCTACTGCTTTATGAACCACGCTTTGAGAACTGCCAGGCTCAGGGATTAGGACTCACCACTTCCTGGCTAATAATTGCAGTTATCATGGGTTAACTGTTCCTTACTACATGGCCTGTGGACCACTTGCATCAGAATCACATGTACACTTTAAAAAAAAAACAAATTTGTGTTCCCCACTCAAGACCTATTGCACTCTTGGGTCAACTGCAGTAGTCCCAAGACAATGTCATACCCAGAAGAGAAAAGCATTGTCCTCATGTATATAGTTTTATTAGGAAGAAGAATCTTTTCCAGAAGTCCTTAAGCATACTTCCCTTGTGGTCCCATTGGCCAGGAAGAGGGTCACATATCAATGCCTGAACCAGTCACATCTAACAATTCATTATTTGGCCTAGGGAGGAGACCATGTCCCTGTACATACATGTGGCTGGGCAGAGGCACTCCTAAAACTGGGATCTTCCAGCAAGGAAGAAATGAGGCAGTAGGAGTGGCAATTGGGTAAGTGACCAATAGTGCCTACCATATTGGTCTTCAGAGAACTTATGTATAAAATATTGAATTTAAACACTGAATTTGATATTTAAAGCAGAGACTCAGAAGCTCTTCAAAACTGAGCAGTGCTGTCACTGAGTAAACGTGAGCAACTCACTTCAACTCTCTGTCTTTGTGTTCTTATCTATTAAATGACAATAAACCCAAGAGCAGCAACCTCAACAACACTGGCTGACACTTGGTAACACAAAATGAGCTCATACTATGTGCCAGGACTTGTGCATTTGTTATTCGGTCCTTACAACAGGGATATAAGACAGGAGCTGGTGAAACCCTCACTTTACAGAGGAAGAAACTGACTTTTAGAGACATCACAAACCAAGTCAGAGTTTCAGAGGAGTCTCTACAGGCATCTCTGGCTCTGGACAGATTTAGAAACACTGGGAAAATGGGTTGTGATATGTTAAGCAGAAATCTGAAATGACTGGGGTTAAAGTAGAATGAAAGAATCATGGAATTAGGGGATAAACAGAAAAGATACAGATTTTGTGATGGGATTAGGTTTACCAGATTAAAATCCAGTACACCCAATGAAATTTCAATATCAGATAAATAACAAATTATGTTTTAGCAAAGCTATGCCCTTCATGTGGGCTGGGATTACTCAATAATAGAAAATGATTTGTGATGATCTGAAACTTGAATCTTACCAGGTGTACTATATTGCTATTTGTTAAATCTGGCCATCTTGGATGAATTATGGCTGGGTGAGTGGATAGTGTAGATGAATGGGGGTAGATGAGACGCGTGGGTAGGGGATAGAACCCTTAGGACTGACTCTTCAATTGTAAAGGGATATGTTCCTGTGTGTATGGGTGGGTGGTTGTGGGTATGGGTGTGGCTATTTTGCCCATGTGCCTTTATCTTTCTTGGAAACAAATCAGCAAGGGAAGGCAGGGGCATATGATGAGAGGTTTGGAGATGATAGTCCCATGTAGAAAACAACATTTGCTGCCAAGGAGATAAGAATGTGAACATTTGCCTTATGATTACACCGGTGACGCACTGGCTGATCGCTGATGAACCCCGCAGCCTCTCTGTTATGCGGGTTCCACATTAATATAGATGAGAAAACAATGTTGGTTTTATTTTTACCACACAGGAGAACAGGGTCACTTGAGTATTGCTTATAAATGCCAGGATTGAAAGCAGGGCAAGGGATGGGTATTTTTTTTCTATTGTTTCAAGAAGGTAGAATACAGAAGCTGGGGGTAGGATTGGGATTATTTTCTAATTTCTGTGGGAAACACTCACTAAATAACGATTCTCACCTAATATTGAATGCGCTGATTACAACTTACTCTTTGTTTCCAAGCCTTCATTCACTTGCCCAAATGTTTCCCTCGTTAGCTGTGTTCATCACCCTCTAACCGAATCAGCAGAAATTAGCAAATTCAGACATCAGCTGTTTCTTTCCTGCGTTTAACGGGAGGCCTATTGCAACCCAATGATTCCCCAGGATTTATTTCTTCACAAGTGCTAAAACAGCACAACACCAGCAGGGGCTGAGCTGGGAGCACGTGCCAATAAAAGCTGGGGTGTTTTCGCCATCGCATTTGTATTGAATCGGCAAATGAAAGGGGCCCTAATTACCTTTGCAGGTAGAAGACTATTAGGTTTCACTGGGCTTGTGTTATTTTGCTAATAAAACTAAGACAGCCCAAGAAACAAGGACAGAAGATACAGGTGGAGGGCTTCAAGGTAAGCACTTTCGGGGGATATCCCAAGAGGGTCTCTGAGGCATCCTCATGCAGATGATCAAATAGCCAGAGCCAAAGGCAAAGCGGGGTACCAGGTATGAAAACAGGAGAAAACTGTCACAGGGGACACAAGTAGAGAACACCCCAGCCAGGTGGCAAAAGATGGTGGGAAAGGTGTGAACCCGGTGACCCAGGCTGGAGACAGAACAGCCCACATCACCCTCCAATGCAAGATTTACCATCACCGGGAAGCAAATCGAAATGATCCTGCCTTCCCGTCATTTGCAAGGGACTTCCACACACACTAGCTCATTTCGTCCTGACTGAATCGGTGAGGGCATGGAAGCTCACAAAGGTGAAATCATTTACTCTCATGCATATCAGAGGCAATGTTCAGACTCAGATGCAATGAAAGCAGGGCCAGGGCTTCCTCCAGCAGACCCAGCAGTATTTTCCAGGTGGAGTCAATAAATACCTGCCAAAATGTGGCCTTCATCCTCTTACCTACAGCTGGGAACTTCCCACCACTGGCATCCCCTCTGGGGTTACACAGGCAAGAAAACAAACTATGTATTGTATCACCCAGGTTATGTAGTGACAGGGAAAGAAATCAGGAACCAATTCTGTCTGGATATTTCATCCTGCTTGTCATCTGGAAAACCGTATCGGAAAGCATGATTTATCGGCATTCATTCATGCACTTACTCATTTATTAAAAAGTGTAAATTAAACTTCTGTATGCCAGCTACTGCGTGGGGAATACAAGAGAGATGGTGCTTACCCTCACGGGGCTATTGGCGTGGTGAAAATGACAGACATTAAACAGGTAAACCAAGGCTTAAGTATCTAATTATTAATTGTGATGATAGGGCGTTTTAAGAATAAAGTGCAGAGGTGGATTCTCCAGTGTAGCGCAGGCCACTCTAAGGGGGTGACCTGACAAATGAGGAGGGACCCTCCAGGAAGTGTAGGAAGAAAGAACTTGAGTGGAGGCCCTGATGAGGAGAGAGCTCTGTCCTTTGCAGGAACTGAAATCAGGCCCCTGAAGCTGGAATGAGCCGGGGGAGTGTGAGAGGAAGGCGAGGATACAGTGGTGGGTGGAAGCGAGAAGGCCCAATCAGGGCTCCTCTGTGCGGCCACAGGCGGGTCTGGCTTCTGGGTGGAGAGGGGAACGACCAGAAGGTCAGGAGGCACCGAAAGGATTGTGGTGAACTTCAGCTCTGTCCAGTTCCCACGTGGGCAACTCTGGGCGCACGTGGTGGGCTTGACGCTTCCACAGGTAATTTATCCACTGTGGTGCCTAATCCCATCTCCATCTCTACACCACAGTCAATGGCCCACAGTTCCACATGGGAACAGGAGGAAAACAAACCTAAGGTGACAATTAGGTTTGTCAGAAATATTTTCCCAGGCCCCCAAAATGGAGACTGTGCCATAAACTGAACCCAAGTCACGGCCAGCTGGGAGGCCGTTCTCGAGCCAATGCTTTCTCCCGCTGTCTTGTTTGCCATTTGTGGCCGAGGAAACGCCCCGTCTCAGCGCCGGGCAGCAGATCGTTAGGAGTAACTGATTAACAGCTGCTGCTGTGGACATTCTGGAGGTTTGTTTTCTGCAACCTGAAAGGATGCGTGCTTTATGATTTTTAAATTGGAGTGCAAATATCATAGCCCCATAAACCTCTTGATTTATTGCTGACAGGTGTGAAAGTTTGCACTTGCTACAAAAGGCCCCAAGTCTTCTGTTATCTCTGCCTCTGTTTTCTCAGGCTCTCCTGGCAGCTGGCCCTGGGGGGTGCTTTCTCTGGCTGGGTTTACACACAAGGGCAGCAAACAGCAAGACTGCCAAATGGAGAGCTCACCCTCTGATTTCCTCAGTATCTCCTTTGGGGCCTCTTTCTCTCTGTCATTCTCCCCCGGTTCTTTCTGAAACCCCTGGGTGATCTTGGTTTGGTGAAGGACTGCCCAAGTGCCTCCCCTGTTAGGAGTCATCCTCCACGTTCTGATTTTCCTCGTGTCAGTGGCACATGTTCTATGGCCCCAGCCCTTTTAACTATCAAGAAACAGAAATTAGTTTGAGAACTTTTTCATGAATTTCTTCAGTCAAAACTATTTTTAATTTACCTTTATTGTTGAAAGTATTACAGATGTTCTCTTTTTCCCCATTAACCCCTTCTACCCTCCTCCCCCAGGCCGTCCCACACTCTTGTCTGTGTCCAGGGGTTATCCATATATACATACAAGTTCTCTGGTAAATTTCTCTCCACCCACCCATCCCTGCCTTCCCTCTGAGATTCATCAGTCTGTTCCATGCTTCTATATCAATGAATCTATTTTGTTCATCAGTTTATTTAGTTCTTTAGATTCCACATGTAAGTGAGATCATGTGATATTTGTCTTTCTCTGCCTGGCTTATTTCGCTTAGCATAACATTTCCCAGGTCTATCCAAACTGTCCCAAAGGATACGAGATCCTTCTACTTTACAGCTGCGTAATATTCCATGGTGTGCATGTCTCACAGCTTTTTTATCCACTCATCTACTGATGGGCACTCGGGCTGTTTCCAGATCTTAGCTATTGTAAACTGTGCTGCTATGAACATAGGGGTGCATATATTCTTTTTGATTAGTGTTTCAGGATACTATTTTTGAGTGTGGCTACAGTAGTCACAATATGGTGCCAGAAAGAGAGCATCAAGCACACTGGAGCCCTTATTGGCACAGGGTAAACATTCTAGAAGGTGGAGATAGAAAGCATGCACATGACCCAATAAGTTAAAAAGATAATTCCCAACACCAATAAATGCTGTGAAGATGACACAATTGGACACATGGAAGAGAGTGACTGGGAAGCTGCTTTGGCCAGAGGAGCAGGAGATTGGGTTATTTCATCCATCTTTCCAGCACAGGGCCCTTCATTTCTGTTTCTTTCAGACCAGTTTTATCCTTGCTCTCACTCCAAACTGACTTCTCTGCCCACATAGCCAAAAATGACCATCCCATCTCTCCTTTCACATTGATTCAGTACAAACAGTCAACAGGACCAGCCATCTTCCCTAGAAATTACAATCTGATTGGTCCAGGTTGGGGCAGGTCCATAGTGATGAAAATCAGCCTTGAGAAATCTGCTATATCACCTATGAGTGTGGCCTACAACCTCATTGCTATGGGCAGAGAGGCGTTCATTCTAGAGAAGAGGGACATTGTGAGAGGTGTTTGGGGTTAGTCCGGAGAAGAGAAAAAATGTAATGTTTGGTTATTTTCTTCAAGGAGCTTACATTCTCAGATATTAAGATATGTCTACCTGAAAATACTGCTCAAATATAATAGCTCAAATGTAATACAATAATAAATGGTGCTTCTAATGAACATCAAAGACATTAAGTAATGTAAGAGCTCAGAAAAGGAGACGATGGTGTATAATTGGATCAGTAAGGTGGCTGGAAAATGCTTCAGATGAGAAGTAGGTTTTAAAACCTCAAGAATGAAGGGAAGGGAAAACATAAAACAAAAAACAGAAGCAGGCTTGTTCATAGTTTCCTTGGAGGTGTTAAGAAACCCAGAGGAAGTTTGTTGCAGTTATCAAAAAAGTAACCAGTTAGTAATCTTGCTAACAAGATTGTTGTAAATTATTGTTGTTTTGGAGGCCTAGCCATTCAGGCAAAGAAGCAGTAATCTAGTAAAGAAATGATGGGGTCTTAAACTGAGGAAGTAGAATAAGTGTTATAAAGGAACAATGGGATTTTTTAGAACCAACTTGATCTAAGAAGCTGAACTAAATATTACGATTATCTTTGCAAGCTCAGAATTTGAAACCTGGCCATCTAGATAAAACACCTGCAATAAAATCCCACAGCTATTTAATGTACTCTCAAAGTCCTCAAGGGAAGGAAACAATCCTCTCAAAATATGTTGAATTTTAACACTTTGCAATTTTTATACTCATAAATTACTTCATGTTTAGGGCAACTGCTCTGACACTGAGTGACAACATTTACCTGGATAGTGATGTTTTACACCTTCGATGTAACTATTAATAATGTACCTTCCTCTTGAACTGGCATCCAGTGTGGATGATAAATTGAAGGTCATCATACTCCTAGGGCAAGTTGTATAAAAAAATTATGTCTATTATTTCAAATATCAAAAAATAAATTAAGAATTGTCTGAGGTACAAGTTCTAAGTGACTTGGAATTTGAGATATTAAGCCACTTGAATGTTTCTAAGTGACTGGCACCTACCTGTAGACTCTGAAGGCATTACAAAACCCTCATGCATTAGAAGGCTTTCTCTGATTCTAACCCTGTCAGGCAAATGGCCCAATGTTAATTCTTAAGTTTATAATCCCATACAAAAGAGGGAACAAGTATGCATCATGGCCTCTTGGTAGAATGACAGCTATTCCTATCTTTGGCCAGAAGAAACATATTTTTGACAGCAAACCAAAAGATTGAGCAGGGTATTATCAGCTTTTCAAACACTAGAGCGAAAAAATAAATGAGTAAAGGATTTGTGTGTCATTCAACAGAGTTTTAGTGTCAGCCATAACAGTTCTTAGTGGAAAAATGTTTAATACCCTCTTCTTAATCAAAACCAAATTCCTCATAAATGACTATTTGATAAAAAGAAAGAAATGTCTATTAGTAACTTATCCTGCAATGTAGAATTGCACCCAACCCCAAAGAATGAAGCAAAGCTGATTGAGAATATTCTAAGTATGGTATTAGGGTTTGATAAACACAATAAAATCTCAAATACCAAATTGCTCAGCCAGGAACACAATTGGATAACCTTGAACAAGTTGATCCCCACTGATTATTTTTCTCCAGAAGCTTAAAGTGTGAATAAAATGTTCTGGTATTTCACTCTCTCATCGTTTTTTACATACTGGGCTTTTCAAGTTACTCATATCCTTCTATTGTATTATCTTCCTTTATCTTTCTTGGAGCCTATTCCGGGAATTACTCGTGCATAAAAGTTACGCTAGAAGCCTTCATCTCTGGTGCTTTTTTCTAATTGTCAACTTTGCAGCACAAGGGATAACAACTATTGAGGACTGATTGATCCAAGTTTTCTTAAATTCTATGGCAATTCCTAGACACAAGGAGGAATTGTAACATAGTTTTCAGTAGAGGGTCTTAACAACCAGATGCTTTCCAAATTTTTTCTCCAAAAAATAAAATCTGAACATATCTAATTTTCTTAATTTTGTTAACAAAGGGCAGGAAAAATGTGACTCATTTAACAGGCTAAGCTATTCTTCAGTTGAGAAAATTTTTTTATTCTCTTTCTTGATTTAAGCTTTGTCTCCTTTTTGGTGTCATAGGCCAATCCTGAGGTTAGAGGTGATGGCATAGCTTAATGGTTAAGAATATATGAGTTACAGTCACATCATATAGCTTCTAAATCCTACTCTGTTCTTGCTAACCGGGTACATTTGGACAGGTTTCTTAATAATACCTCTTAGTCCCAATTTCCTTACTTATAAAATAGAATATCCATAGTAACTATCTCAGGGAGTTAAATACACATTAAGCATCACTCAGGGCCTGGCATAGGGTAGAACCTTAATACAATGTTATCCTATTACATGAAAAAAACAACAACCCTAGAAATTAAAGAGCTTAGGTAATCAAGCCCCGAGTAATCATAGACTATGCATTTCTCCTCCAACAGATCTTGGTATCTGCTGACGTCCTCTCTTTAATTCATGATGCATTCCCCAGCTACTAGCTTAAAGTTCTCTATCTTTTTGGCACAGACTGAACACCATTCCCTGAGGAGGCTGTTAATTCATTCAGGCCAATGGAAGGCAATCATTATAAGCAATTCAGAGTTCCCTTTGGACTTCCTCTGCAATGGAGATACAAGCACTTCTTTATCATTTCCTAGAGAAAGGGTGACATCAACCCTGATAACGTATCAGGGTCAACCCCAAGTAAGGAGGAAATATTTTCACTGAGTTACATTTCTCACCACTGTAGTCATGTTAATAAGATTTCATATACAACCTCTTGTGGCTTTTTTGTTTTGTTTTGTTTTGTTTTGTTTTACTACATATCTACCAGACAGCCTGGCTTACGGTAAAATGGTTCTTCAAGTTTCACATTCCAGGGTTACATTTTAGAAGGTATTCTTTTGATTCATTCAAGTGCATTTACTAACTCACTTATACACAGGTAACTACTTTTATCTTCAATCAGGTAGCAGAGCACACAAATCTTGATCTATTTACAATGACATTCAATCTAGCAAGATCCATGTGATACTAGCAGAGTTCTGCTTTTTATAAGCATTTCAAGGTTCAAGTCAGTTTTATACTTAGAATTCTTAAAATTTTGCTCCATTTACCAAAAATACCAATCACTATTCAGAGCACATATTCTTTTAAAGATATAAAGGCTACTGAAATCAAGGAGGAATTCATGCTTATTTTACCTTATGGCGTGACAGTGCTATAACATGAGTAATTTGGGCAAATAACATTTTCCCTCTGTAGCTTCTAAGAATATTCCCTGTTACAACTGCCCTTCTCTAGGATCCCACTGAATGTCTTTCTGAACAACCAGATCTCCATGTTCCTCTTGGGCAAACCCAGTGTTATAGATAATCCAGGTAAGGCCATAATGAGAACTACCCTCCACAAAATTGTGATATGGTTAAGTGTCTGGTGTCCTTGTTCACAAAGGCTATCAAAACTTCCTTCAAAAGCAATGCACCTGAATAAGCAATTCTCCGAAGAGGACCTAGAGATGGCCAATAGACATATGAAAAGATGCCTATCATCATTGACCATCAGAGAAATGCACATTAAAACCATAATGAGATATCACCTCACACCTGTCAGAGTGGCTATCACCAATAAGTCAACAAACAACAAGTGTTGGTGAGGGTGTGGGGAAAAGGGAACCTTCATGCACTGTTGATGGGAATGCAGACTGGTGCTACCACTTGGAAAACAGTATGGAGTTATCTCAAAAAATTAAAAATGGAACCGCCTTGTGACCCAGCAATTCCACTTCTAGGAATATACCCAAACAAACCCAAAACACCAATCTGAAAGAATATATACACCCCTATGTTCATTGCAGCATTACTTATAATAGCCAAGATCTGGAAACACCCCAACCACCCATCAGTAATGAGTGGATAAAAAAGCTGTGGTACATTTACACTACGGACTACTACACAGCCATAAAAAAGGAAATCTTACACTTTGTGACAGTATGGATGGACCTGAAGAGTATTATGCTAAGTGAAAAAAGCCATTCAGAGAAAGACAAACACCATATGATTTCACTTATATTTGTAATCTATAGAACAAAATAAACAAAGAAGAAAAAAAAAAGCATGGCTGCCCGTTTTGTCTAGTTTGTAACAGGTTTCTTTCCTAAAGGATTTCCAAAAGGACTCCAGCTAAGAAAAACATGAATACTATTCTTTCCTTACCCTTCTGAGTCCTATTCAACAGAATGAAGACTTTGGACTGACACATGAATTAACATGTATAAAAAGATTAGTCGCAAGATTCCTCTGTGAGTATCAGTGACACATTGGGATTATTGAGGTAGTCTGTAGCAGACAATATTTTCAACATGTCTTTATTTCATAAAGAAAGGAGATGGCTAAAAAGTGACTAAGTATTTCTGTTACATTTTCAAGAAATCATTGGTAAAAAGAGACAGAAAACATTAGATCAAGCCTCTTGGGACATTCTAAGTAAAAAAAATATATATATATATATAATATTTTTAAATCTTGCTGCTGGCTGCCAGAAAAAGCCACTTGATAGGGCACAATTGCTACCAGTAATGAGATTGTACATTCAAAATCTTATTTTTGGCACTACACTAAAGAAGAAAGTAGAATAAGGGGGAATAAAAATCACCTAATCAGACAGAAGTTTAGATGTATTAAAATAAGATCTTAATGGAACCAAAGTGAAGACCTGTATCATGTCCAAAACTTCTGGTGGGAAAGTTTCAGAAGCAATGAACTATTTCCCAAATGGGGTAATAATGAGCAGTGAAATATTTCACAATAGAAGCAATGTAGTTTCGGTAGACCCAGAAAGACATGGGAATTTTTTTCACACTGATTCAAAGTGGTCAAGATTTTTATTTGTTTGTTTACTTTAAATACTTAATCTAGCCTGGTCGACATGGCTCCGTGGTTGAGCATTGACCTATGATCCAGGAGATCGCAGTTTGATTCCCGATCAGGGCACGTGCCCGGGTTGCAGGCTCCATCCCCAGTATGGGGCGTGCAGGAGGCAGCTGACCAAAGACTCTCCCATCATCTCTCTCTCCCCCTCTCCTTTCCTCTCTCTGAAATCAATAAAGACATATTTAAAATAAATTAAAAAATAAAATAATCTACTCCATCAACATGGGAATATTGTAGGAAGAAAATGATGCAGGGTCTGAGGAGTTAACTAAACATAATGGATAGCGTTGTCTCAGTCTCCTAAAATACATTTTTTGGAAGAAATAAATTTTTTTGTTACCATGAAATATAGCCTAATTCAGTGGGTTGGTTCTATGTATTTCATTGAAATAAACCCAAGGCACTTGCTATTTCTAATTCTTTATTTTCCATTCACAGGGCAAATCCTTTCAGTTTATTTTCAATAGTCAATATTAGTTTGAATTTTCCTCATCAAGGTTATCAACTTCATCCATGTGGCCAGATAGCGGTAACCTTCTGTTCTCATCTTAGTCTATGTCTCAAAGGCATTCAACGCATTTAGTCATTTCTTCCTCCTTGAAGCATGGGTCCTTTTGTCTTGTCTGACTCTGCTTTCTCCTGGTTTCCACTCCATTTATCAGGTCACTCCAATTCAAGCTTCTTTTCTGGCTACTTCTCCTCTTCTACTCTCTTCTGAGTGTTCGCTGCCCCAGGATCAATCCTGGCTCTGATCTCTCCTTTTTCCCCACTAAGTTCTTATGTAAATTCATCCAGTTCTGTGACATTATCTATGCACTATTGATTCTCAACTTTAGTCTAAGGCCCTGATCACTTCCTTGAGTTCCAGTCTCATATGTTGAACTGACATCTTGATTCCTTCCCTCCTACTCACTCTTTCACATACACACAACATACTTCCCTGAATGTGTTTCTGTGCTCAGTCTTTCCCACCTCCATGAAGAGTGTGCCATCCACTCAGTGGCTCAAGCCAAAGCCTTAGGAGTCATATTTAATTCCTAACATAACCTCTTCAGTGATTTGACCTGCCATGATCCTCATGCAAACTACCTTCATATCTTTTCTAATCATGTAATAGCCTATTAAACAGTCTTTTCATTTTAATCTTACTCTGTACATGGCATCCAAAATAACCAATTTTAATGTGACACAAATAATGTTACTCCTCTGCTTAAAATTCTACTGTGCCTCTGGTCATACTCAGAGTAAAATCTAAATAATTCATTGTGGCCTACAGAGATTTGCTGGATCTGGCTGGTGTCTAACTCTCCTCCCTCATCTCATGCTATATTCAACACCACTTATTTTACTATAATCATTCCCTCTGTCACTATCAGAATAGTGGCTGCCTCTGAGAAGTTGCGAGCACATATTGCCTAGAAGGATAAATGAGGAAACTTTCTTGATGATGAACTTGAGTTTCCAGATTTGTACATTTGTCAAAATTCAGTGAAGATTTGTGCATTTCATTGAATATAAATTTAATTTTGAAAGAAAAATATAAATTAATGTAGAACTCTAGTTAATTCTATGATGCTGAACTCTAGTTAATTCTATGATGCTGTATAGGCAAAAATGTATAGATGCCTGCAACTTACTTAGAAATACTTCAAAATCTATGGTGTATAAGAATGTATAGATAAAGAAATAGATGGGAAAGGAATTTATAGATAAATAGATGATAAAAGAAGTAAAATAAAATGTTAATGGTGGAATCTAATGGTACATAGATGTTAACTGTTAGCTGAAAATGTTATAATAAAATCTTGGAAAATTATTTTTTTAACATCTAAAGAGAATCAACCAAAAATTATTGGATCTGAAAAGATAGTTCAAAAGGTGGCTAGATAAAACATAAATATACCAAAAAGATAGCTTCCCTATATGCCAGAAAAACTAACTAGAAAACTTAATGGAAATTAAGACTCAATTCATAATAGCAACAAAGCTTTAAGACAAGTTGTAATAGCAATAAAATCAATAAAATTCTATTTATAATAGTGACAAAAGCTATGATGTACATGGTATACATTTGACAGTGTGTGACAGTGATATGAAGAATATTATAACACTCTCCTGAACTGCATAAAACCTGACCTGAAATTTCATACATCTCAGTGTAAAATGAGTGCTATAATATGTATTATAGGATGTAAATGCTACCTACACTACTATAAATTAAAACACTGTTGATTAACCAAGTAGACAAAATAGGGAGCCCAGAAAGAGACCCTTATAAATTGGGCAATTTAATATACAATAAAGGATTCATTTTAAATCAGAAGGCACAGGATTTAATAAAGTGTTGACCTAAGATATATTACATATATATCTAGAATATAATAATGTTCCATCCCTAAATACATTCTGGATAGACAAACTTCTAATAAGTATAGTACAAAATAAACTTGCTAGAAGAAAATAAAGGAAGTTGTATATTATTGTGGTAGATTATATCTTCCTCAAAAAATGCGCTGATCATAAGCCATAAAACATAAAATTGACAAATTTGACCATGTACAAATAAAAATCTCTATAAATAAATTGGCATTATGAACAAAACTAAAACTAAAACATAGAGAGAATTATTTGTGACATAGATATGTAACATAAGTAAAATGTAAATAGATGAAGCACAGGAATAGAACTATTTGTTACATATGTAGCCAAGTTTAATCCATAATATTTTAGAAGTTATTTACAAATAAAAGATAAACAGGAAGGGACGCTAAGTTTCATCAAGAATCAGAAAATTCACATTGCAATGGCTTTCTCTCTTGTTATTTTCAGTGTGTAAACATGATGAAAATAAAATTTAAGTTAGATTTGATAACAATTAGTGTTAGGAAATATATGAAGAAAAACTTTCATACATGGTGGTAAGCATATAAAAGAGTTGTGAAAGGATATTTTATAGATCTGTCAAATTTTAAAATATTCTTTTAATCACATGCTCCAAGCCTAATCATAAATCTTTATATAGACAAGTGCATAAAGATGAATGTACAAGTATATTTATTGCAGTGTCTTAAATAATACCCCAAATTGGAGAAAACCTATGTTTGCAACTGTTAGAAATGGCTAAATAAATAGTACATTCACAATATAAAATACTAAGTACAAATTAAATGTTTACATCCTGGCATGGAAAGAGATCTATTATTTATTGTTGAGTGGAAAACAAGTTGTAAAACAATACGTATCTGAAGTTAGATTTGATAACAATTAGTGTTAGGAAATATATGAAGAAAAACTTTCATACATCTGTTAAAACAGCACACACTTTATAAATGTGTAGAAAATTGCCCAGAAATACAAAAACTAAGCTCTCAATAGTGATTTCCTATAGAAAAGATGTGTATTGAAGGAGTGTAAAGGGAGGGAGTACTTTCACTTTTTTATGTTCACTCTTTGGATTTTTATATAGCACCTCCACCCCTCACACAAACATATTTTAAGAAATAGTGGGCTCTATACTTTTTGAGAAAATGTATTTTAGAAAGAGAAATTGCAATGAAAAAACACAAGGAAGAAAAGAAACACGGATGGAGAGAAGGAAGAAAATGTGTTGGGAGTGGAGCACCAAGGGAAATAAGAAAGAATTAGAGAATGAAAAGTCAGACAGCTGAGACAGCCGAGTAATGAGATGTGAGGAGGGCCAACCCTTCCCAGCCAGCATGCCCGGGCCCTGGGAGAGCTCCGCACTGGAGAGGGGCCGCATGTCACAAACGCACAGGTGTAAAGTGTGCTCGGGAACTCGTGGGCATTCCTTCGGTCACTCAGGATCTGACGGCCAGCGCTGGCCCAGCATGGCTCTGCACATCCACTCCCTGGCCGGAAAAACGCGTCTCCACTTCTACCCTGAGGTCTTCAGACAAAAGGCAGCTACATCTGGATGCCAAGAAGGCCTGTGGGTAGTGCTCTTGCCGACCTCAGACGCAGACGCTGCACCACGTGGAGGCACTATTTAAGCAACTAAAACGTTCAGTGGAAGAGAAGACAAATTAATTAACCTGTCAAAGCCTTGCTCCACAAGAGCACGGATGCAATAGATTCTTGCATGACAGAGTGTCATTTGGAAGTATTCACCTTCTAGCTCATCTTTTTTTCCAATTTCCAGTTCCTCCAACTTATAAAGTTTGGGAAGAGGGGATATTTTTCAGTATTAAACAATTCACAATTTTTAAAAATGTGTGTGTCTGTGTGTGTTTGTATATGTGCGCGCGCACACACGCCTACATGTAACATGCATGAAATATAATGCCAAATATTTCTATTAGAGTATAAATATAGATATTGTTTTAAGAAGTGATGATAATTGTTAATAATGTATATCAGTGTTAATAATGTATAAGAAGAAGAAACTAAAACAATGTATAGTAATTTTTGATAATGATAATTTATTATAAGCAATAGTTTAAATATTCAAACATGATATAAAAGTTTCTTATTTAATTTCTAAACCTAAGTGTTGATTTAAGAATTTTATTGGCAATCCAAGATGCTCCTTCCACAGCAGAGTAAAATGTCCAAAACTGAAATTAATAAAACACTCTCTAATAACTGCAGTGAGTCAAGAAAGGCTGTCAAATTTGGCATTATTGTCAGTACTACATAAATTATGCAAAATCTTGATTATAGCAAGTAACATAATTAGCAATTTTGCTGAAATGAAGGTAAGAAATATATTTTATGGGAAATATATAATAATTTATGAATTACTTATGTCTTAGTATTATTACTCATCCAACATCATTGACCCATCTGTAGAATACTCAGACATGTGCAATAATCGAATATACTAGTCTTTCATATTTTGCCAATGTTCAATGATCTAAAAATGTTAGCTTTATATCTTTCTATTTCGTTGTTGTAAATGAACATAAGTCAAGGTTTGAGAGGTTTGAGAAGGAAATAGGCTTATTTAACAGTCTATTAACTTGATTTAGACCCTTTAAATATTTAGTCATAAAATATATGGTCCTTCATTTGTACTTTTGCCCCAGGCTCTGCACATTTTAGGCATGGACCTGTTGCTGGGTTCTTCACAGTTTAAGCCCTCTATCCAGCCTTTCCCTTCACCCTGCCACCCCGTACGTGGGAAACATTGCACACAGCCAACAAACTTATAAATCTGCTAGTACAGAACTTCTCTCTTCTTTGCAAAGCTGGGCCCTTGCTTTCTCTGTGTTTTATTCCTCCAACCTCTTTTAGATAGGAGAATCCTGCATGGAGAACCCGGTCCTCTCCGGCATCTGTAAGATATCTAAGGAGTTTAAATATAGAAATAGACACAAGTTTATGTGTTTGCACATATAACTCATGTTTGTAGTGCATGTGTAGTTTTATCAGGATTTTCTATTTGATAGATTCATATATGACAATCCTAAAATGAATAAAGGAACATTCAAGTTCAAAATTTTAGATTAAGTGCTTTTCAGAAATAATCACGATCATCCACAACTTACTGCTTGGAGTCAAAGAGAATCTATCCAAGGTGGGGCTAACTCTGTCTTTCTTCCCCGAAGTCCTTCCCTTGCTCCCATACTGTTGCTGGCCCCAAGTGAGCCCAAGCCTTCCAGCTTTCTTGCATGCCTTCCAAATTCATTTTTAACAGAATGGTAGTTCTGATAGTCTTGTTTCTGTTTTATCTCCATTCCCACCTTTCATACCAACTCTATTAAGCAATTTTTAGTGTGACAGAAATAATCGACAGAATAAAACATAGAAGCAAATAACATGTTAGTCTCAGAAAGGCAGTGTGCTTTTTATAAGAACAAAAATGGGGAGAGAAAGCCCAGGTTGGTGATCGCTGAAAACGGGTGAGGCCAAGTCCACCAAGAGCACTTCAATGGAAAGAACGAGCCCTTAGCTTCAGTCGCTGAAGGCAGACCCTGGGACAGTTAGGCCTGGCTCCCTGCTTCCTGTCTGCCCCTCAGTTTTGCCAAAGGCACAACTTACTGGGAGAAAAAGGTTGAAACCCTCAATAGGGAAAGGAGATAAAAAGAATGAGAGAGTTCATCACATGGGAATTACCTGAAGCTTGTCATTCGAGGATAATTAGACCTTGGTGAGAGGAACGAAAGGCAGTATCCTTATCAGACAGCTGTGTTTTTCTTCACTAGAATATTTGGTTTAGGGGAGAAATGTGACCCCTTAAAACTAACATCAACCATGCTAACACCCCTTTCAAATACATAAATTCCAAAACCAAGGGGAAAGACCCCAGGGTAGAAAAAATACATGCCATACCATAAGGGATTATTTCCTTTTCACTTGTAAGAGGTCAGACATGATTAATATCTGCCCTCACCCAAGAGGAATAGTGTTACATTAAGGAGGGGCTCTCCTAATTCTCTGGGTCCTACCTGAGCTAAACAACTTCTCTGATGGACACTGATAATGCTAACGTAGCATTTCTCTGGAATGTGAACCATTTTAGCTCACAGCTAGAAAGTGTGTGAAATATGGCATCAGTGGAAGGGCAGTCTATCCTTTAAGATGATGACAAGGTTAGGTTTATGTCAGGGTCTCACACTCTTGCCTGAGGCGGAGAAAGGGAAGAGGGAGATGATATGGGACATTTATCTGATTCCACTGAGACCTCAGCTCAAAATTCAATTCTTTAGATTTTTAATATGTGCTCACTTTTGTTCTCTGGATATTGGAATGTGCTCAGCATTGTAGGAACATTCTTTGGTGGTTCGTGAAATTATGGTGACCCGGGACAGGTCCCATCTCAATTCATTTGCAAGGCTAGCGCTACACTTTATTGTAAAAACGTTCTCTTACTCTTATTATTCTCCTGGCTCTATTTTTTATGGAGTAGAGGATTTTATTTCTTCTCCCCCTCCCCATATTCACACATGTCGACTCTGATAGGGTTTGTGGGATATTATAAGAAGCGCATGGTGAAAGCAAAAATTTGCCGGAAGAATTATAGGGATGTTAAACAGCAACATGATACAGCAATGAAAATACTTTCAAATACAAGTGGTAACTCTCTTTTTCCTTGGTCTTTGTGCAGATGTCACGTCATTCTTGGGTAGTGATTAGTACCAGTTTTCTCTAAATGGCTCCTGCTATCTACCAGGTTGCTAGGATGCAATAGCTTAAAACTATGGAACCAAGTGGTTGATACAGAGAAGTTTCAGTCCTGGAGTGAACAATTTCAAGATGAGTATTATTTATCTAAAAGTAATGAACACTCTTAAAGGTATAAGAGAGTTATTTACTTATAGCGATTTTATAATATACTATACCACACTATATATAATAGGACTGAAACCAGCCTGGCAGTATTTAAATCTCAGATATCACTAGATATATAATCTTGGACAAGATATTTAACCTCTCTGTGTCTCAGTTTTCTCATCTGAAAACTGGGGATGTTAATGACAGTGCTAACCTCATGGTTTTGTAATATAAATTAATATATGTTAGGCACTTAGAGCTGTGATGGCATGCAGCAAGTGCTATGTGTTTGTTAAATAATAATCATATCTACCTAATACAATTAGATAAATAATTTTTTTAGAAGTGCTAAGAACAATTTCTGGCATATAGTAGCTACTATATGCATTCACTGATATTACACAAATTAGTAAACACATCTCCTATAAGCCACACACTGCATTGGTGTTAAGAGAGAAAGGGACACAAAAAATGAGTATGGTTGGAAAAATAACCTTTATTTTGCACTTACTATGTTCCAGGTACCTTATTACACACCAGCATTTATATTGTCTCTGACAATTTTTACTAGAACCAAGTAAGATACAACTAAAGCATAAGAGGGGATAAGATGGCATTTGTTCTCAACATCTGGGAAGAGTAGAAGAGTATTCAGTGATCACTGGTTACAAAGCACACTCAGCTTTGAGCATTTAGCGCCCACAAAGGGCACAATGTGGTTTAATGTGGGAGGAGCAAACACTGAACCTGGGCTTGGGGTGGGGGGGGGCAGGGCAAAGGGAAAACACTAGGAGAGGAGCTGGGGGTTATTGTGGAAAATATCACAAACAAACATTTTCCCCTGGGAACCTTTAGCTATAAAATACTTTTAAAGCCTTGGAGAACTGTGCTGAACACAGACTTTTGTGCTTTCTCGGACTCAACTGCCTGCTTCTCTACAAACATGCTACTTGTCTCCTGGCACCACCTTGCTCTCGATGACTTCAGTGGGGCTTCTGAGCGCTCTGTAGTCTGAGTTAAAGTCTCAGGACAGCATGGCTTTCACCCTCATGCCAAGTCCTGTCAGTGTGAGACAGCTCCCCACCTCTAAACTTGGGCGAAACAGCACATTGAGAGGCTTGAGGTCTGGCTCCCTGTGAAGACGCCAAGGAGCTGCCGGCACAACCCCAGAAGTGTAGGGAGTTAGCTCTGCACAGGGTAAACTTTGACCAATGGAAATAAAAGAGATGGGAGGGAGAGAGGGAGTCAGGTAAGTTCCCTTTCATTTCTTCTTTCCATGACTATTCTGAGGTGCACTTAAAAAAAAGTTTATATTGATTTTGGAGAGAGAGGAAGGGAGAGAGAGAGAGAGAAACATTGGCTGCCTCCTGCACACCCCCTACTGGGAATTGAGCCTGAAACCTGGGTATGTGTCCTTGACTGAGAATAGAACTGGTGACCTCTGGGTGCGTGGGACAATGCTCAACCTACTGAGCCATACAGGCCAGGGTAATGTGCACTTTCATCCTTGCCTCAGGCTCTGCTTTCTAGAGGACTGGGGCTAAGGCAAGAACAATGCGTTTTTTCTATATGTCTGTACTCTTGTCTATCACCCATTCTCTAACACTTCTTACCACGTCCTCTGAAAATCCTGAAGAGTTTTATATAGACAATTTAATAAAATCCAACACTTTAGACCAAACCACAATGTTTTCTGGAGCTTTCAAGCACCATTTGATTCAAAGGTCTGGCTAAAAACATACAGTTCACATCTGAAGACGCTAATACCATTCTTGAGAAGGACCATAAAGTAAGCCTCTGTTATTAGTTTTGTTAGTGCTTCTAGTAGTTGTCTTTTGGGTAATACAAAAAGATTCACAGATTTATTTACTCATGCACTAATAATTTGCTAAATTATTAGCATGCACTAGGACTCCCCTAAGTATTGAGATAGAGGTGTGTGTGTGTAGTATGCATTCATGCTTATTCATATATGAACTCTAAGGAATTTACAATCAGACAAAGACTAAAAATGAGACATCACATTCAGAATCTACACATAGGCCATATAGAATCAATTTGTTGATGAACCTTAGTTTGAACCTTAGTTTTTATATCTACTTGATGGTGGCAAAAGCAAATATCAGTGACCTTGCAGTTGTAGCTCTACCTTTATAACACCAATGTCATCAACTAAAAAGGGAAAACCATGCAATCAATTAAATGGTAGTTAAAGCACATGACAGTTGTTGGTTTAATTTCTAGCCTCTGTATTGGCTGGTGAGTTTGAACTTGTTCAGAGTCAATATATATATTTAATATTTTGTCAATATATATATTTAAAGTTTTTTCTACTTTTTTCTCTTTCCTCTTTTTGGAAACAAACCCCAATTTCCTTGTCTTACCTCTCTTAATTGTTACTGGGTTCTTCCTGGAACTGATAAAATTAGATTATTTTCTTCATTTTATTTTTTGGTATTGCTAGCTTCTTGGCCTTGGGTAGCCTGGGATAGTCTGATAATACCATTGGTCAGGCTATTATTACATATACAGTGATTTTGTTAGAGGAGGAAAATGATCCTATAAGAAAAACAGAAATGGAAAAGACAACTATGTTTTTAAAAATTTAACATTACGTTGGCGTGGGTAGCACTGACCTAGTGCATTAGTCAAGATCATCTTTGTTGCTCTGCAGCAACAAGCAGCTCTCATATCGCGAAGGCTTAACCCACCCACCATAAATTTTCCAATCATCTACTCATCCCAAGCAGGTTGGTGAGGCTCAGCTCCCAAAAGACAAGTAGGGACTGGGCTGTTTGGTGACTCTACTGTCTTGTAGCTGAACTTTCTGAAATGCATGGTCTCTTCATTTGCCATGTCAAGAGAAGAGAGACAACAGAAAACCTATAAGGACTTGGCTGCAGAAGTGACGCACGGCACCTCCCTTTACATTTCATTAGCAAGAACTAATGAAACAGCAGGGAAGATGGAAAATGGTGGAAGCCAGTAGAATGGCTGTGAACACTCAGATCTCTGCCATATCCACCACACCAAATTATACGGCACTAAAATGATAAACGTATTAATCATAACTCTAATCTCTTCATATGTTTGAACGTGGCCCTCAACCTGATTAGTGAAGTGTCTATGTCATAGCAGTTTCTAAATCTTTTCCTTTCTTCTTTCCAGTCTCAAACAGGGAGTGTTGCATTCTACAGTTCTTAAAAACATTGCTGTAAATAGCCAGGCTCATTATTGTCTTAAAATTTGAATCAGCACTATAACACAACCTGTCTTTTGATGTAACTAAATTTCCAAAGAGGAAAATTCCTTGACCTCTTCTCTCGTTCAAGATTTTTCTGGACCTCAGCTACATCAGGGAACCAACTCAAGTCTCGGAAGGGCAGCTCCATCGTCAGTGGACTCATCTCCTCTGATACAGTTTTGATAGGCTTAGCATCTCTGGGCAAGCCACCCACCACCTCTGCCTTGTGCAGAATTTGCATTATCTAAAGATCACTCTGTAAGCTATGGTCCATTCGCCTTGGCAAATACTGTTTAAATATAGCATCCATAAATAAATGTTAAATAATTCATGAACATAATTTTGTAAATTCTGCTAGGCCACACCTCTCTGGGGGCATATTTATGAACACGCGTCAGCCCGGAATCAATGTGTCTGCCAAGCTCCTTGCCTCTGAGGCAGAATTCCCACATCTAGCCCAAAATGCTGCAAACGGCTCCGATTCCCCTTCAGTAGTCATCCATCATACTGTCACTTTAATTCAGATGCTGCTACTTGTTTTAATAACATACATCTTACACAAAGAATATTGCTAACACAAGAATCTTGGGGTAGATTTTTACAACCTCATAAAATGGTATTAACCCTCTGATCCCTGGTGCTCTTTCCACGCGGCACAGGCCTCTGGACGCTTTCCCTGCCCCCTCGTTCGCTCCGATCTTCCTGATCTTATCAATAACCTCTGTTCATGGGGGCTGTAGAGCACCAGCACCCGTGCCATCAATCACTGCAGTAAAAATATTATTCCTCCAGCATTGCCCTGAAGAATTATGGAAAGAATAAAAGTGTTATTGCAGGAATTATTTAGCAAACAATAGATGGATAAAATGTATTACGGTAAGTGTTAAATTATATCACCTCATTACGGGGCGCTGACTTCAGATAGCGGGAAAGTGGCTCGCTGCCTTTCCTAAGTAGTTCAGAAGAACAATGGGAAAGACCACAAAAGACTTCAAAGGGAAACGCTGTCTCTCAAGACCAGGATATACTCTACTAAGGAGAAATTTGTTTGGGGCAATGCTTTGAAATAAAAGCTTCCTCTTGGCCTGTTTTTGAATATGAAGCTGAAATTTACAAAAGAGCAGGGGAGGTTTATATCTAGTTATTGAATATAAGATGCTATTCTAGGAAAGAGGTTCTTTAAAAAAAGAAAATGGATGTGTGGTCTAACTGCTCCCCTGCCATGCACCCCCTGCACACTCCTCTAAGCTGGGGTGGGGGGGCTGTTTTTACTGGTGAGGGAAATACACATCTTGCAACACTTAGGTTTTAGTCGGTTCTAGAGAAGCGTACCATGTCAATATTTGTAACCTCTGCCAGTGTTGGAAAAAAATGTTCCTGAAATGTGAGATTAAGCCAATTACTAAAATCAGGCTTGCATTTTAAATACTATCAAAGATACCTAAACAGGGTTGGAAACCATGTTATTTTTTTTTTTAACCAAGTAGTAGTCTTTTATCATTTGACGCAGATTTTTTTTTTTTTTTGGCATAATGTTACACTGGGCTCCTGGGATTCATTTGATCAACATGATTAAATTATTTCCTTACTCAGCTAGAAGGAAATTACTAGTTACCAGACATTATGTGTCTGTTAATTATGTGCAATAAGGCTCTCTCCTATCACACCAGCTCCTGCATTCATGTTCTGTGCATCTTAAAGGCATTATCATTAAAAAAATTTAAATATTGAAAATGGACAGCTATAATTTTGTTTCATCTATTTAATAAATAAGTAATCTATGAAATCAGCGGTAGAAAGTGTCTCTTTGCTCTATGTCAGTGTAGACATTCTTAAGAAGAACATACTAAAAGATCCTTTTGATTTCTATCTTCACAAAAGATTATTTCCCCATCAGCTTTCCAGGGCAATGGCCAAGCCAGGTCCTCTATCACTGAATAGAGTCAATATGAGCATTGCTTCCCCCAAAAAATCTTCAATGAAGAGTCTGCTTACCTGGGGTGCGTGGTGGTGCCAAATTTACATTTCTTCTTGTAGCTCAATCTACAATCTAAGGTTTCAAAAGATGCCCCCCCCCCAAAAAAAAAAAAGAGACAACATATGGTAGCTGGGAGGCCTTATTTTGTCTCCTAATGAAATGATGTGCTTCTGTTTCATATTAAAGTGTTAATCGGTCTGAAATTAGGTCTCACAAAAAGAATAGTGCTTTTAAAATGCTTAATATGATTCATTTTCTGCAGTCAAAACCAGATGACTTTTATTTTTGTATCAAAAGAGAAAGTGGAAAGCAAGCTCTTCCTCCCCCGATGCCCCCACACTTACCCCATCTGCCCAGGCTCGGGACCCAGATCCAATAACCGGTTTATAGAACAGAAAGCTCTTTAGAGTCGGAGCTTGCACTGAAGCCTAGAGGTTTTGTTTGAGTTTGAGAATCTTCATAGGTTTAGGAAATTGCAACAAATATTTCAAAGAAGGAAGTTTCACATTTGAAGTAGGTGATCCTATTAGGCGCTGAGAGACGGTGCCTTTGTTGTGGGCCAGGCATCATTTTGTGTAAGATAGAGCTGTGTTCCACTAATATGCCAAGACATCACTTTCATGCCAGGAGCAGATAGGGCTGAACTTGTTTCATGCACTTTGGCTTTCATAGTTAATAATGAATGACGAAAGTTCAGAGGAGAGGAGCTAAGTGGATACTGGTCTTTAGAAGAATGAATTTTAACTAACAGCATGCCAAGCAAGTCAGAAAACACTTAGATGGTCAGGGAAGAGAGCACAAAGAAAGGCCTCATCTCTGAGGTCTGTCCACAGCCATCAATTTGTGGGGAGCCTGCTGCTGTGACATGGGTGGGTCTCCTTGGAGAAGATTCCAAGGGCTCAGGGTTCATGTGACTGGTGCATCACCCAGGCCTGAGGGTTTTGCATCAGGAGGCACAAAATGGGAATCTCTTATTCTGTTCTCCAAGATGGAGACAGAGATAGAAACAGGGGCAAGAAAGATGATTAACATAATTTTAAACTTCAATAGATACAAATATTGATTAAATGAATGCAAGCTTTTCTAAGTCAAACCAACACTTGAAACCCTAGAATATCTTTTTTAAATTTTATTTTAGAGAGAAGAAGGGAGATATATAGATATAGATATAGATATATAGATATAAATATGGGAGATATAAATATGGGAGATATATATATGGGAGATATATATATATATATATAATCAATGTGAGAGAGAAACACCCATCAGTTGCCTCCTGCAGGGATCTGACCATGGGTCGAACCTGCAACCCAGGAACGTGCCCTGACAGGAAATCAAACCCACCACCCTTTGGTGTACTGACAATGTTCTAACTAGCTGAGCCACACCAGCCAAGGCTCCTAGACTATATTTTTAATTTCTTTTTCCCTTTCTTCTTACCTTTTCCTTATTGCTTGTTTCCATTTTCCACCCCTTCCTCTTTTCCCTCCCCCTTGCCTTCTTTCCTTCCTTCTTTCCTTCCTTCTTTCCTTCCTTCTTTCCTTCCTTCTTTCCTTCCTTCTTTCCTTCCTTCCTTCCTTCCTTCCTTCCTTCCTTCCTTCCTTCCTTCCTTCCTTCCCTCCCTCCCTCCCTCCCTCCCTCCCTCCCTCCCTCCCTCCCTCCCTCCTTCCTTCCTTCCTTCCTTCCTTCCTTCCTTCCTTCCTTTGTTCCTTTATTTTACCTTATATTTGACTTTCTGGAGAAAGACCTTAATAACAAGGAAACACACGCTGAAGATCATGTATACAGTACTCATTTTTTAAATTTTTATTTAACCAGCATCCATTGAGAGGGTCCTTCCTGCTAGACATCTGGTAGGCACCCAGGATAGTGAACAAAATAAATCCAGCCCCTTCTCTCATGGAGCAAAGAACCTGAGAATCTTAGAATCTAAGCTACTGGGTTAAATGCGTTTTTCAGCTCAGTCTCCTACGTCATCTACAGCACAATTTGGGAGGATGAGAACTGACCATATGTTCCATCAGTTTGATCAGTCAAAGATTTCACTACATTCAGTAGACTTGACATCTAAAATAAGAAAACAGACAGATTAGAAATTGATCATTTAGAAAAAAACGTTCAACAGTAAGGGATAAAACCACATGATTTTGGAGTTTTGTTTGTTTGTTTGTTTTTTGTTTTTAAATATATCTTTATTGATTTCCGAGAGAGGAAAGGAGAGGGAGAGAGAGAGATAGAAACATCAATGATGAGAGAGTCACTGATCAAGCCCACAACCTGGGCATGTGCCCTGACCTGGAATCGAAGCCCGATTGCCTGGATCCTAGGTCAGCTGTCAACCACTGAGCCACTCTCGGCTGGGCGATTTTGGAGTTTAAATGGAACTTTGCATTATCCAGGATGCCCAATCCTCTTAGCAACACATTTGAGGTTTGCTTATCTACGGATAGAGTAAAAGGCCCTGCACTGGTAATCAGGACACAGCAGCTATACCCTGTCACCATGTTTATTCTAAGTTGGCCTAAAGCTTTAGAAGGCAAAGCTCAACTCAGTGCACACATTCATGTGTCGTTGTGCAGAGTTGTTCTTCTGTTTGGTAAAATTGGCCTCCCAGCTTTCACCACCCCACATATCTTAACAGCCAAGTCTAGAGTCTTTTTCTCTGGCTCAAGTATTTCCTGGTGTGTTTTGAATTTGGGATCACACGGTCCTCCTTCTCTGGAGATTCATTTTGGATGTTTAATTGGAAAGTCCCTTTATTTCCTTTGCTTGGCACATAATAAGATCTCTGTTCTCTTCCATTTGTTTCCTCCAATTTGGAACCTAACTATGTAGCCCTTGGATTTTTTTTCTTTATTTTTTCTTTATTTTTATTTTTTTTAAACATTATCTTTATTGATTTCAAAGAAAGGAAAGGAGAGGGCGAGAGAGAGATAGAAACATCAATGATGAGAGAGTTATTGATCATCTGCCTCCTGCACGCCCCCGACTGGGGATCGAACCCGCAACCAGGGCATGTGCCCTGACCAGAAATTGAACCCCGATCGCCTGGATCCTAGGTCAACGCTCAACTGCTGAGCCATGCCTGGCCGGGTGCCCTTGGATTTTTAGAATCTCTTTACAATCTCTTGAAAAATCACCCTGTGTTGTTAAAGAACACTATTGGTAATCCTTTTACCTTAGCTCTACTTCTTGGTACCTAGAAAATTCCCTTGGGTTAACTAACCCAGTCCTTAGTTGAAGATTTTTGTTTATTTATTTTTAGGAAACTAAAAAGTCCCAGGTGAACGAGGAGCCTCATGCACTCATTGTGTGAGTCTATCTTGCACAAACTTTCATGTAGACAATCTCACATTCTTTAAACCTGAAAACCACGCTGGTCCTTTGCACAAGTGATTTCATTTCTAGCATAATCCAAAGGAAATATTCCTTCAAGCTTTCAGAAATATACAGAACAACATTGTTTATAATAACAAAAAATGTGAAATTTGGCTGTTTATCAATAGATTAGTAAAATAAAATTCTCTGTATAAGTATGACAGAATAGTATGTAGCATTAATGATATGCATAAAGATGACTATTTATTGATATCAAGTATATCTATGATATATTAAATAAAATATTGCAAAACACTCCTCTATGTTTGATCAATCTACCATCTATTTACCTACATGATCTTTTACCTATCTTTCTATCTCTTCAGTTAGAGCAAACAATGGTTATTTATGGGTGATGGAAGTTTACTTTGAGTATATTTTATTTTCTTCTTTATACATAGATACAGTTTTCAATTTCCTAAATGAAATATTTATTGCTTGGTAATTTTTTAAAAAGCATTAAAGCTTAAAGGAAAATAAGAAGCCCCTGGGCCAGTGCAGGTCTCAGGGCACATTGGACAATGATACCAAGTCTTGACCCACTCACTGCTGAGAGTGGATCCTGTCTAGTTCCCACCATTATCCTTCCAGGCACCAGGCACTCTATAAACAGTGTATAGCTTTGCCTTTTAACCATGCACTGAGGAGGTACTCAGTGAATGCTTATTGAATTGAACAAAAAGAAATTACTTCTCTAGTGCACTTTGTACCTTTGTGTCATATAAATTCTAAGAATAAAGAATGCATTAAATGAATAATGAGTGTTATAACTTAGGTCATTAATACATACATATGGTAGAGTGAATTATGGTTCCCAGTTCTCCACCATTCCCACATCCATATTCTCTGCCATATGACTGCACAGTTCCCCAGAGGCAGAGCCACCTGCTGACCTTGAATATAACTTTATATATGTCTTGCTAGTAGGATATTAGCAAACATAACACAAGCAGAGGCTTGAGTTGTGCATGCACAGTTCCGTTTTCTCTCTTGGGCTTCTGTCATCACCATGAGGAAATAATGTCTTGGCTAGTTCACTGGTCCAAGGAGCATGAGAAACATATGGAGAAGATTTGAACCCAATCTATAATTTTGAGCCATGCCCAGCTGAGCACAGACTCAGTCAAAAAAACACCTTCACCCCCATGCCAGCCCATCAACAGATGCATGAATGAGAATAAATGGTTGTTGTTTCAATTTACTGATTTTGGGGATGGTTTGTTACACAGCATCATTATGGAATTACCTGACCAATGCAATTCATTTACTAGATATTAAATTTTTATTATATTAACAGTTAGGTATGAGGTATTAATGAAATAATTTTTTAAAAGTGGATAATTCCAGGTATAACAATGATCTGATCATAAATTTGCATGGGAAATTAATAACTATTATGTATTTCTGGAAAATTGACAAAAAAGAACTGAGCGGCCCCCTGGAAGTCGATTCAGGCAAAGTGAGCTGCCAGTTAAGCTTTAATCATCAGAGGTAAGAATCAAATCTAAACAAGGTGTAGTGTCTACATATGCTCACTGTTTATTCCTACATATTCAGATTTGGGTCCCTGAGAGATAAGGAGGTGGAATCAGTAGCAGTGCCTGGTGATAAATTGCATGGAACACACGGGAAGCATAGGTAGTAATTGTTTGTGTGGGAACAGATATGAGACACCCTCTAGGGTTTCCCAAAATTTTGAGACAGAGAACATTGCAGAAGGTGTGCTTTCATAAAAGTGGTGACAAGACCCAGTATGAAATGTGGTTTATTATTGTTTAACGTGACTCTATTTATGATGACTCCATTTGTTCTCATAGCCTAGTGAGGCATCAGGAAACTCAAGTTATAACGTGTCGTTTCACACCAGCAAGTGGAGACAAGACTTCATCATGTTGCTGCCAAATGGGGTGTTCCACTTGAGTTTATAACTAGTTCAAAATATCCAAACAGGCACTCGAGAAGTTTGATCAAATGAAATTCTCTTTTAATGTTTTTTCAACTCTGCAATGAAAATTGCTGTTCACAAGACCATAGTGACTCAAAAAATGAGGAGTAACATAGGGTAGCCAGAGAGAGAAATCAAAGCATCAGTGAAGGTGTTCTGCATCTGAGAAACATCAAGAAAAAATTGGAAGAAAATAGCTGTTACTTTATTCCATAAATTGAAAACAGAACTGCCCTTGTCTTTATTTTGAAACACTTTTTTTTTTTTTTTTTAAATAAAATAGTGGCAGTAGACTGATTTAACATGCTCTAGTGATTTCTATTGAACTTCTACTTTCAAAAAAAAAAAATTCTGTTTCTGGTAAGATTTGAATGGGTCATAAGTATGTGGACACCAAAAATTAAAGTGCTACCTAAACTTTGACCAATTGTTTTAATATACACCAAACTATGTGCATTAATCCTTTTATAGTCTTTTTGACCTACCCTGTCTGCATGTTAATCATTTTCTTGTTGTGCCGATATTGTTTGCATAACAGTAGGTTTATAATTTATGTTTTTTATTAAAAGGTGTCTGTGGAAAAGAGATTTACCATGACTCTTCAGAAAATTATATTTTTAATCAGCTGTAGAAATTCATAGTACTTCCTACATATGGGACACCTTATTACAATGATCCAAACAGACCAAAGTCAACAAATAATCTTGTCTGTCTATTGTTAATTCTTAGAAGAACAAACATATGTTTTGAGCATCGTTACTGCTAAATTAGCACAAGCAATCAGGCATTCTAGGAGAATAAAATAAAAATGCAGAGCACTATCGTATAATTACTATTTGCATTTAAATTGTGTGCTATACTTTTCTAACATCATGTAGTAATAGTAAAGTCTAACATTTACTGAGTTCTTTCTGTGTCAGTAAATAAGAGGATTATCTCAGTTAATCTTCACAACGACCCCATGATAAAGATACTATTATTATAGTGTACCATTTTGCATATGGAGAAACTGAGGCTTGGAGAGACAAGCTCTCTTGTGTAAATATCTAGAAACTACTCAGCAGAAGCAAAGATTTAAGCCTGGCATATTTAACTTTATCACCCAAGTTCTATGGATTCTTTTATTATTAATCAGCTAATACTAGGTTTAAATGTTAATTTTGACATCCCAAAGTTAAATTATACCACTCACAAAGAAAATTCCATCATTTTGAAGGAAATAACTCTTCAGTAAATACTTCACGTGGCGATTGTGAAGGGAGGAACAAAGGATTTATCCAAAACAAAACACATCATTTATGTTTTTCACCCACATAGTGATCATGGACGTGCATAGTGGCACCCCAAGGATGACTCTTTCTTTTTTAAAGTAATTTACTTAAAGTTACTTTATTACAGTAATATAAAACAAAAGCAACTTTAAAGGGCACGTACTGTAGCTCATTAGTATTCAATCTCCAGGATATGAAGTGCTCAACTGATGTAAAAATACATGGAATGGCGATAGATGTACAAATTGGAAGTCACAATCTATGGCCACAAAGCCTGGAACTCAAGCATTCATTCATTCATTCATTCATCCCATGGGTGTTTACTGAGTGCCTATAATGTGCATTGTTCTTGGTGTGGAGATGCACCAATGAACAAGTCAGACGAATCTTCACCCTCATACGTTGGTCAGGTGGCTCAGTAGGTTGAGCATCATTCCATAAACCAGGGCACATACCTAGGTTTTGGGGTCCATCCCCAGTCAGGGTGCATAGGGGAGGCAACCAATCAATGTTTCTTTCTTACATCAATGTTTTTCTCTCTCTAAAAATCAATAAAAGCATATCCTTGGGTGAGGATTTAAATATATATATATATATATATATATATATATATATATACACAAAATAAATCGCCCTCAGGGAGCTTACATTCTAGTAGGGAGACGGAAAAACAAAACAAAACAAAAATGGGCAAATTCTTACAGTAATAAATACTGCGATGAAAAGTACTGGAGGTGAAGAGGCGGCAAAGTACGCAACAGGATTGCAGTTTTACTAGGTAAAAGGAGGCTGTGATGTCATAGGTGTTAGCTAGGTTAAAGTTACAGGAAACAGAGCAGTGTACAGTCTATCTTGGCACTACCATTACCCAAGGTGGCATAGAGGTCTTGGTTGATTGACAAACTGCATTATTAACTGATTACTCCCTGTGAATGATTATGTAAAACTGGTAGAATTCACAAGACTTACACGGAGCTTACTAAAGAATTGGCATAAATAAGACACACATAAGCTGGGGTGAAAGGGAGGAGGCAAGGGCATGCCAATTGCACCCATCTTGAAAATGCAGTTCAATCAGGGGGTCCCTGGAGGCTGAAGCAAGGTGGAACAAGGCAGGATTCCTGGGGGAGGAGAATATTGAGTTTGGGCTTGAGAACTGGGTAGCGTTTGATTAGGCAGAGATGTGTTGTCTCCTCTAGAAGACTGTGGGCCTCCTGAGAGCAGACTCTACACCTGTCCTTTTACTGTCCACTGTTCATACCTATATTCCAGAAATCACCTTCTCCTGGTGAACTGTTTGAAACTAATCCCAGAGCTCTTGGGGAAGGCAGAGGTATAAGCAATATGATGAGACAGAGCCTTAGACTGAGGGCAAAATATGGGGGTAGGCTCCTTGCATCCACGGGATCGTGGACACAGCACCTAACCTCTCTGAGCCTCAGTTTTCTCACTTGAAAACAAAAATAGCATAACAATGATTGCTGTGTCTCCTTCTCAGGTACTGCGGGATTTAAATGGGAACCAGTAAAGATAAGGGGTGTTCTTGATTGCTGTGACATGCTCTACAGCACTGGGGACTGACAAGCACTCTTTCCTAAGAACAAGCAACTCAGGGTAGACATGTCTTACGGGGGGTCTCAGAAGTCACCTCATCTTTCTCTCTGCCACAGCGGTGCTTGCCGCTGACCCTTCTTTGCAATGCCTTCTCACAAGGCTTTCAGGATTAAGAGGTTCCTGGCCAAGAAACAAAAGCAGAATTGATCCATTCCCCAATGGATTTGGGTAAAAACTGGTAATAAAATCAGGTACAACTCCAAGAGGAGACATTAGAGAAGAACCAAGCTGGGTCTATAAGGAATTGCATGGGAGACGGCTCACACACTTATGCAGAACCCAGGTTACTTGCATCTTACCATATCCCTGAAAAGGTCACTACCATGTGGACAGTGGGGTGTGTTTTATTGGGAAATTATTAGAAGAATGATTTTTCTCTGTTAATATTTTTCTGCATTAGTAGTTTGGTTCAGTAATAAATATGTGAGACCATTAAAAAAAAGTCACTTCATCTAATTGCTAAATTTTGCAGTTTATTAAAACTGAGTCCTGAAGAAGTTAAGAAATTATACTAGCAGTTAGTGGAAGAACCTTCTTCTGAGTTTCTAGAATCTCAATGCTCTTCCTACTGTCTGCTAGTGGTTGGGTCATAGCATCGAGCCAACACTAAAGGGTACTCTGCATTTAAGGGATAAAACTGGCAGAAATGCCTATGAGTTTAACTTCAGATGTACAGTTAGTTTTGTGGTCCCAGCTAAAGTCCTGGATCTTATTTGCTCCAGAGATAGTATTTTAGCCAGTGCCTGTGAGGTGTCACTACCTCCCACCACAGGCAGTTTCCATGTGGCAAGACAGTAAGACTTATAGCAGACTAAACTGAGAGAGTGTTACCTACTTAGACTGTTTTTCTGACTTAATAAGAATTTTTCATCTACAGCAAGCCATTTAAAAATATTGTCTATACACAAACAGTCACTCTGAATAATAGGTCTGCACACAGTAAATGTCACCTCTCTAAATCACACGGGACCTCGGCGGCACAGCGGAGAAGGCTCCATAACAGTTTAAACTTCAGCCTCCCATTTATTATGGATGTGTTTATAAATCTCAGAGGGCACTTTTCCGCCTCCTGGGAAATCCAAAAACGGTGCCGTTGTTTGTCAGGGTGACTTGTCCTGGCTGTTGAGGTCTTGGCCATACTTCTTACATCCAGATCCCATTTGGTTCCAAAATGGGTCGGCCAAGGTTGCTGTCAAAGGTGCCATTTTCTCATCTTGAATGACGAGAGAAAACTCTGCCCCGGAAAAGGTGCATGGGGGCTTTGAAAGCTGGGGTTTGGAGAATGAATGTAGGAGCTTCCTTCCTTCCTTCTTTTTTTTCCTTTACCTTGAATAAATGATCTCTACAAAAGTGCTTTGAGTTTCTCACATGAGGGAAGCAAAAGACAGCTTACACAGCAATGGCATTGAAAAACTCCTTCACCGCCCCCATCTGTCTTGGTTAGTGTGAATACTTAGGCATTAAGTGGGGAAAAGGAGAATCCATCAATAGTTAATAACTGACCTTAAGATGGGAATTCAAAGTTCACCACAATTACACCCAAGTGTCAGAGAACACACATGGGACGTTATCAATATATTTGACTACAAGAGCCTGGGATGGCAAATTTAAATACCATCAGAGAAAGAACTGGCATTACTTTTAATGAGAAAATATTGTTACCATATCCAGCAGCACATACTAAGATACTCAAAACCAAAACTCTCAGATGTGAATGGCATAATCTAAAAGAGCAAATAAGAATCAGGCTGAAATTCTATCATGCGGCCAGTTTGAAAACAAGTTATTTCCTAGATTCAAAAGGAGACTGTATTTTAAAGGTGGAAATGAGGTTAGGCAAAAAATTAAAAGGTGGAAATGTTTGGCCCTGGCTGGGGTAGCTCGGTTGGTTAGAGTGTCATCCCATGCACTGGAAGGTTTCAGGTTCAATCCCCAGTCAGGGCGCAAACCTAGATTGCAGGTTCCATCCCCAGTCAGGGTGCATAAAAGAGGCAACTGATTGCTGTATCTCTCTCACATAGATGTTTCTCTCTCTCTCCTTTCCTCCCTCTCTAAAATCAATAAAAAAAAAAAAAAGGTAAGATTTAAAAAAAGAAAATATGTGCAGAGATTTTCATGGATTTTCATCAGAGATATACAACTAAAAAACCACAATAATTTATCACACTAAAACGGCTAACATTTAAAAGACTGACAACCCCAAATGCAGGACAACTGGAATTCTCTCATACACTGCTGGTGCGAGTATAAATGGTACAATGGCTGTGGAGAGCTATTTGTCAGTTTCTTAAAAAGTTAAACACACACATACCTTATGACCCAGCTATTTCATTTTTGGCTAGTTATTTTGAAGAAAAAACAACCACAACAATATGTTCATAAAGAGATTTGTACAAGACTATTCATAGCAGCTTTATTCATAATGGCAAATCTTTGGAAAAAACTTAAATGTTCATCAAAAGGAATGATAAGCTTTCATGTCATATTCATAGGTGGAATACTGCTCAACAGTAAAGAGAAATGAATCATAGGTACTTACAAGTACATGAATCTCATAAACATTGTGTTGAGCGTAATAAACTGGACGCAAAAAGTATGTGCTATATAATTCCATTTATATGAAGTTCAAGAACAGGCAAAACTAGTCAATGGGCATAGAAATCAGGATAGTGGTCTCCTCTTGGAGAGGAGGAGACAAAAGAGAGACACGTGAACATTTTCCAGGGCAAGAGTGATCCTTGGTTTTGGCTGTTACTTGCATGGGTATGTACACACAAATTCAACTTTAAACTAATTTCCACTTATTTTAATGTATGTAATTATAGCTCAAGTAAATAAAAATAAAATATATGTAGATTAAGAACTGTGAGGCTAATTGTATTCCTGGTTTTCACTGTTATAAATCCTTACTACTCAATGGATGGCCCACAGGGTAGCCTCATCAACTGAGTGGCACAGGAATGCAGAATCTGAGGCCACAGCCCGGACCTACTAAGTCAGCATATGCACTCTAGTATGAAGCCCAGACGACTCATATATACTAGTCCTCCCGCCCCTTCCCCCCCTTAGCTGCAGGGAATACATTCCATAGTAGGTATCAAATTTGATAGGACTCAACCATCCACCATCATAGCCATGGTTGCAAAATGGAAAATGAATTATTTCAATATATTGGAGGGAGCCTTTTTTAAAAACAAGAAGCAAGGTAAAAATAAATAAATAAATACTTTCAATGAAAGGAATAGGATTATATGGCAGATACTACCAGTTTCTTATCCAGAACCCAGCCTTCTTTTCTTTCTTACTAATAGAACCTGGGCTTCTTCTGGGTCACGATGCATCCAGCTAAAATAATCCACTTTCCAGTCTCTCTCACAACCATTGATGTCAATGCGATGTGAACAGAATTTATTATGTGGGGATTTCTGGAAAACCTAAAGTACTGAGTATGTAGGTGGTCTACACTTTTGTTACCAACCACCATTTCTCCTTCTGCACAGAACATAGATGTGATGGCTGGAGTGCCAACTGCCATCTTGAACAATGAGGAGCTTTTGAGGTTGGATACCTTTTGAGGACTGCCAATCCTGGACAAATACATGAATTTCTCTTCTGTGAGAGGTTCCTCTTTTAGGTACAGCTTACTCTAATTCTAAGTGGCATTGGTGGGTAAAAATAAGCAACTATTTAGATAGATTTACAGTTCCTGGTTTGGAGGTTTTGCCCTTAGCCCAATACAATTTTAGAGCTGAAAGAAACATTAGAGAACATGTAAGCAAAATCTCTCATAAGTAAGACAAGAGAGAGTTCAGTGATTTGCCCAAGACTCTGCCAGGAGTTACTTATTAAATATGTATTATTATCAGTATTTATTAAATACACATTGCTATGCCTGTCAATGAGACACTTTCCAGTATCCAGAAGGCCAGTCTTCTTTCTAGGATACCTCATGTACCCCTCAATGCATTGCCTTTCCTTGTTTAAATCTCTAAAGTGTAGATTAATATATACTTTAATAACAAAAATACTAGGGGGAGAACCTTGTCTTTTTAAGCTCTGCCATATCTCCCATAATAAATATGGACTGACAGGGAGTCAATGATCATTTTTATTCCATTTGTGTGTATGTGTGTGCGTGCGTGCGTGAGTGCACGCGTGAGCTCTCCTGCTTCCAGGAGACAGTGATAGTGTGAAAGCCATTTTTAGAGAAAGCATTTCAGACTGCTGAAGGAGAATGATGCCTGACAAGCATTTCCTTTATTGAATAATCCAGTTTACAAATGCTTCCAGACAGACTGAGGGGACTTGACTCGGTTAAAAATATGACAACCACAATCAAAGCCCAGATGAAAAGTGTGCTGTGAAATCATAAAGGTAGGGACAAGAAGTTTCTCTTCAATGAACTCAGCTATTTGAGTAGATCTTTTGGTCTAGATATATAATGGTTCTCCTTTATAACAAAATCCCATTCAGGAAAAAAAGGAGAGGGTTGAATTGCTCTAAGTACTCTGCAAGATCTGCTACTTGTGTGTGTTTGGAAGATTCTAAAGTATTGCAACCTGGGTGCAGACTGACAGCTGAAAGTAAATCAAGGGAGCAGTTGGGGAAAGGCACTTGAGTAGCCAACTTGCCTGTTTCATAGATCCTTACAGAATATAGGCAGGCTGGGGCATTTTTGTCTTAGCGATTACTACTGAGATTCACCATTGCAGTGATCCATGGGGATTCGCTGAAAAGGTTAATGGCATCTATTAGATTTACAGGGTACAACAAGGAAGTTGGCACATTCCCCAGTGTGAGGTGTAATGTCACCTGTGTGGGCTGAGCAGTCCACATTCATTACCATTCATTGGCCAAACGGCCCAGGTTTTAACCAGCCTTGGAATGCAATCCGTCAACAGTTGAGCATTCAGAGCAAGAAAAGTGGCAAGGGAGATTACGAGAGAGATGACAATAGAACTAGCATATTCCACTATCAGCTGATGGACTTTCTGAGAAAGTTAAGAGAGATCTGTGCCTGCAATGAAAAGTTGAGACAGTGTAACATCAAGGTGAAAATAAATATCCAGACACTGTAGTGCAATTCTTTTAAAAATAACTCTATTAATGCACCCATAGGCATCCCACTAGAGCTCTGTGTAAAGCCCTGGTTCCCCATCCATTTGTTCTACACTGAGTTTTCAAAAAGCTGTTTAGATTTGTGTAAATATGTGACTCTAATTGGCTTTCCAATTTCACAGCTTATCAAAGGCGGAAAGGGGGGCTCACCGACATTTCAAAGACAATAAGCACATTTGATGCTATGGTCTATGATTCTCCCCAATGTTTTTAACCTGCGACTGGAGAAACAGATGGTTAGATTTTCTAGGAAGCTTAAAACAGAAGCTGAGCTAATACAAAACTGCTCAGCTATCAGACGGGGCAAATCTATTCTGTTGCCTTTTTTTTTTTTCTTTTTCTTTTCCAAATCACAACCCATCAGGGGAAAGATTTAGCTCCACAAAAAGATATTTACCAGGAAGCTTTCTGTGGTAGAAAAGGGCATGCTTTGTTAAACCAGATGCATTTTATTTTTCCTGGATTCAAGATTTATGAAAGCAGTATGCTCATATTTCTCCATATACAGTAATTGGAACTCATTATGCTAATTGTATTTCCATTATCACTAATTAACAATCAGAGTGACCTGGCCCACAGTCTAATTTGTCTTTAATCTGTTTTTGTATAGGGAGTTTTACCATGTAATTTCAAGGTGATAATTCTATTCAGTGCAACTTTATGAATTGCAGAAGGTAACACTTTTGATGCTTGATAGTATCCTCTTGCAACTGTTTAGGGTAAAATGGAGAAACAAATGGATATACCTGCATATGCTGGCTCACTGACGAAACAGATGCTTAACCTGTGGCATCCTGATAGAACCCTTCATAATTCTTGTTCAGATTGAATGCCTAGTCAAAGCAGTGGGACAGTTGCCCATACCCAAACTCCAGCTCTTAGTTTAAAATATGTAGTATTTAATCTAAGAAGCAGTTGACATTTGCTGTCATCAAGGAGGAAAAAGGGTGTTTCAAGCAACTTCTAATGATTAGTTAACACCTTATAAATATTTTCATGCAACAAATCTCGTGTAAAGCGAGAAATGGCAGGTCTGAATCATCAGGAAAATTGTTTCTCATAAAAGTGAGATATCAAAGGGAGAGATGAGATATATTCATGGTACCCTCTCTCGGAGGATATGTTTATTTATTTTTTATCAGGCAGATTTATAATAGTGGGATGGTATGGGGGATGGGAGATGAATTTGGAGCCCAAGGTTCTGGGTTCAAGTTCATCTTCAATGCTTAATAGAAAGTATACACACACTCTCTCTCTGAATTTTTGTTTCCTCATCTTTAAAATTAAGGTAAATTTGAGGTAAATTTGAGGTAAATCACTGAGACAGCATTACGCAGGTTAAGAGTGAGGACTTGGGAATTAGACTGAGTTCAAATTGGGACTCTACCACGTGTTAGCTGGTAGCCTTAGTGAAAGCTTCAGTTTTCTAAATATATTTAAAATTGGGCATAATAACAGTTCTTTATTCATAGAGCTGTTTTGAGATTAAACAAATAATAATAAAAAAGAACAATGTGTATAAAATGCGTTGGCCAATCCCTGGCTCATGGTAAGCATATAACAGAGGCTAGCCCTGATTTGGGAGAAGAAGTCGTGTTAAAGTGCTTGGTAAACAGCATTCTACAGGGGTGGGGTTGTGATGATTCTGATGTGCTGCTTTATTCTGGGGACTGAAGTGAGCATTATTACTTCAATCACTGGTCCGTTGCAAAGAAAAGACCTGTGTTGGGAATGACTGAAAATCACATTGGGAGAGAGATGGATGAAGGAGAGAGAACACTAAGAACCCAGCACATGAGAAATTCATTCTAGAAAATATGCCACTACTTGTCCTAAGAAACCTTGGAAATTTCAGATCTGTCTTCTCACCTGAGTGAACAATGCCCTCAATGGCCTCTAGTCCTGTGGGTTCCACCAGGTCTATCTTCTTAGCCTGGTTGACTTGGTTTCCCTTTGTGTGTCTTTCAGAGCACCACCGAAGTCAGCAACTTTGAGGTATTTTGGAAAAGAAAAAAAAAGCCCTTTTGTGATATCCTACTCCCACGGCTACTCAGCTCTCTGCAAATACTTGAGAAGCAGTTGGGACACCACGCTTCTAGTTCTGCAGAATGTGTGGAGTTTTCTCGTTCTTGGGAAGCCCTGTTCCTTAAATTTGGCCTCTTGTACTTGACAGGGAGATTGTTCTGAATCCCAAGGTCAGATATAATTGTAGCTCTATAGCATACCCTGGTTTCACAGGCTCACCCACAGACAAAAGTATTTGCTCTCCTTGTCTATAGTATAAATCACAGGATATCACCTAATCAACAAAATAATCTTAATCAATGCTTCACCGTCTGGCTTTCCATAACAATTCCAACTCCCCGTTGATGTTTCCTATCTTCCCTTCTGTTAGACCAGATGGTGCTTGTTCTAGCCTTTTTTTAATCTTTTTTTCTGACCATAGTACTCTGTCCAAAGATCATTGTAGGAAGCCCTTATGCTGTCTGCAGCAGTGGCCCTGTCCTGCCTGTTAAACATTACAGCCTTTGCTAATGACTATCATTTTCTAAACCTGAGCATTCTTCCAAAGTCACTGACTGGCTAGTCCATAATTATTTGATAGCACAACCACTCTGGTCTTCACACATCCAGTGTGAGCTCTCTTCTTCAGGTAGAAGCAAAGGCCAACTGGAGTCTTTCCCATATGGCATGAAGCTCTCTCAGAGAATGTGCAATCAGCATCCATCAGTAATCATGATGTTTTCTTTCCTATTGTATTTATTAATAGGGGAAAGGAATCATCACTCTGTACTGAAGAAGCTGGACCATATGTTTTCCTCACATACAACCTTGTAGCTTAATTATTTTAATCTCTCTAAAAAACTGTCTTTCATTTATCTTTTTGTTTAAGCCATAAAGCACATTTAAAAGAACAAACAAAATAACTGACATACCTGAATATCAGGGGCACTGTGACTTGAAAAGAAGGCAATTGGGAGTCCATTAAATCTGTGGATTATTTTAAACAGTGATCATCAAATCTATTCTTATCCTGTTGTGTGTGTGTGTGTACGTGTGTATGACAGCAGCAGCTTCATTTCAAGATAGCAATATCTTCTTTATAGAAATCATTTTAGAAATCATATCCTCAAACAAGCTGGTTTTCTGGGAGTTATTCTGATCTCTCCAAAACACGAACTCTCATAATACAGCAAGTAGGAAAGTAGCAGATACATTGAGTTGAAAGAAAGCGTTGCTATCTAATTTCCAAGAAATACACATCAGTCACTGAGTGGATAGATATGCTAACTTGGCACCATTTTTCTATGGTATCTGACAGAACTGAAAATCACAGCGCAGAGAGACTTTATCACAAAGGATTTTCAATTTGTTGTTTAGGAAGATAGATCTGCAAGTACCCTCTTTATCCCTAATGACTATAGAATGTAAATAATCTCATTATAACCATATTTCATGTAAATTTGATCTCCGGATGAGGTAGATTTACTTCTAGGCAATTTCTTTTGGTTTTGTTTTTTTTCTCTCTGACCAGTAAGCACAATACGTGTTCGGTCCATGGGTTAAAATGGAGCCCAGTAAACTCAAAGCTTTGTTCATCGTGGGCCATCTGACCAAGGGACACATCAGCTATATTGTCTTCCCAGACTACATGTAAAGAATTTCCTAGAGCACACAAAATCCATATTTAAATCTTAAAGCATCTTCCAAACCACAAACAAAAAATCTAGTCATTAGGTTATTGCTGAAGCTTCCCATTTCCACTTACTCTCATGACTATCATTCAGTTACCTAAGAAAAAATAGCAACCCACATTTGTTCTTTTTGCTTGTTTGGGGTAAAATTGAATCACTTGTACCCCAAGGACTCTATCAATAGAGGCTAATGTGGTTAACGTTTTCCTTGAGCCTCAGTGAGGACTTTACATGATCCTGACTTAACTGGGGAGGTTTCTAGCCTTTGGGACACTTTCAGCTCCTCCTTTGCCCTTCAAGAGGAGGACTGGAAGTGTTTCATTCTGCAGTTGCTGACTGTATTACTGCTCTCCATTTGCATCCTGTCTCATGATTTGCATGTGGGGGCAGCCAAAAGGTCTCAGAATCATTTCCCTATAAAACCATTTCCTTGCTGATAAGGTTTTCTATGAGCAGGGCTGAAGGAAATGGGTCAGACTGGATTTCTGAAACTGTTTAAGGAAACATCTTCCAGCCTGAACAGTACACTCCAGGCTTTAATAAAGCATCTAAAGGGCTCTACTTTTTCTCCAGCCACACACAAGAAGCACTCCAAATGTCTCCCCACCCTCCTGTTCTCCACAGTATCTAAATGTGGCCTTCATTCTGCACAAACTCTGGGATCTTGCCCCTGGTTATAATAGGATCTGCCTCAAAGGATGTTTATTGCCTTTTATTTTCTACACACCACAAAGTGTTATTAGATATCACCTCTCTCTTTTTTCTAATTTCAGATTTTTTTGCACTTCATTCAGTGTCATTCTTACTCCAAAGAGGATGAAAAACTTAGTTAATGAAGACCAAGGCCTCAAAGGGTCTTCTAGATATAGTCTCCAGGTTGTTTTATCATTCCAGGTCATTTACACTTTTTATGATTTCTTTCTCACCCAAAGTAGAAAGCAAAACTGACTTAAGTAATTTAATCAGGACCTCTGTTTTTGCAAATTCTGCAGAAAGTTCTCATGTTCTATTTAAAACATCCTTTGATCCCTTTGGAATCTTGTTTCTTGGGAGGATCTCCTGCCTCCCACCCCCTGCCATGCACACTGCCTATGAAACCTGAACTTCTGAATTTGGAAACAGGATGAATATTAGGGTCCCCAATGTGAATCTCATGGAATGACGTGTGATGTGTTTCTAACAAGATCAGTTGACTTGAACTTCATTTTAAATTAGTTGGTGCTTGCCTTAGTTGTTTTGGCTCAGTCAGTGGTTAGAGCTCGGCCCATGGACTGAAGGGTCGCAGGTTTGATTCTGGCCAAGGGCGTGTACCTCGATCTTGGTCCTGGGTGGAGCTCCTCCCTTTGTTGACTCTTAGAATATGGGCTGATTAAGATACAGTTACTGACCCCAAGGAACCCATGGTTTATATAAATGGACCACACCTAAATGACTAAATATAATTTTATGAGAGCAGAGACTTTGTCAGACAATAAACAGCTGTCACAGTACTGAAAAGTGCCTAGCACATCAAAGGTTCTCAGTAAAAATTGGTTGAATAAACTAGTGACTAATACATTGTAATAATAGCAGAGGCTCAGTGTATATTTTCACTGTTGCATCCCCAGCACCTAGAACAGGGCCTAGTTCATAAAAGGGCTTTAATAAATATTTAGCACTAGCAATGTGATGGGTTTGTGACTGGTGTAAGATGATGATAATAAAAATAAAAAAATATATTGACACTTAAAAAATTAATCTTCATAGAGGTCCTATGAGTTAAGAAATGTTACTATCCCCCCTTTTCATATAAGGCACACAGCTAGTATTTATGGAGTCAAGATTTGAAAATCAATAGTCTTTTGCAAAAACATACCCTCTTAAGTACTTTGCTCTCCTGTCCAATGCAGGTTTGCTCAGTCGACATGCTTTCAACTGCAGCCAGACTTTTAAAAGTCTTGAATAACAGGCTTAATGCTCTCAATGTTATTCTCTGTTATTCCCTAGTATTATGGATCCTGCTACTCATGTTTTTCTAGCACTTCACAGCTTTAACACAGATTACTCCAGAGAAACCTCACTTATTGAATATTTCTGGATATATTATATAAGGATGACTCCATCCATGGTTTGTAAGAGATACAGATTAAGGAAAGAACTAAAGTCAAGAGAGCAAGTACAAACCTGGAGAAACAACTTGGTAATAGGGACCTCCCTGAACAAGGGACAGGGTTGGAAATAACATGTTCAATCACAGACAAGGGTTGTCTAGCTCTGGCCAGTGAGGAGGGAAAGTTCATGCTGACTAAACGACTGGAGGTACCAGTGACTGAAATATCACAATTGTCTCAGATGATACAGTTTAGGGATGCATGATATAAGTTCAGTTTCTAAAATGTTGGCTCAGAAACAAGAGTCAGCACACTACAATCCATGGACCACATCAGGTCCATCTCTTATTTTTATAAATAAAGTTTTATTAGAACACAACCACATTCATTGGTTTATGTATTGTTTATGACCTCTTTCTTGTTACAACCACAGAGTTCACTAACTGCAGTAGAAACCATATGACCCACAAGTCTTCATTATTATCCCTGTTCAAAAGTAATAGTTAAATTCTAACAGACAGCTAGAAACATTATCTTAGATCCCATGTTCATGTCCTTGATCTGTTTTTGAAAGTGCAGATATGTTTAAATGCTCAATTAATAAACTAATGTTGCTGAACTCTGAAACTGAAATACACACTTTCAAAACAAATTCCTGGATGCATAAGTTATGCATACATCAACCTACCTATAATTGAATCAATTTAGTTCATTACAACTCAAAAATATTTAACAGTCTCCTTAGGGTTAAGTGAGCAATAATAAAATAATTGAAGGCAAAAGTGGTAGTTGGAGGAATATTATAATTATAACCTCATGAGATATTAAAGTGGCCAGAGAAAGGAACGCCATCAAATCCAGCCCATTTTCCTTCTTGGACCATATTCTCAGGTTTCTTCTCCTCTTTCCTCCTCAACCAACCCCTAAGGCCACTGTTAAGTTCCTCTTCCTTCGCTGAAAGCAGTGGAGGCTAGAGACTCACATCCTCAATCTCTTTTATCACTTCCTTGTCAAATAATACTTGCCAAATATTTTTGCTTCCCTGACATTAGTTGCTTTTTCTGTTAAATTGTGATAATTTCCTGTGAGCTGAATGCCCTGAGGATGCCTACATTATCTCCAGAAATCATTTCCAGGTCTAAGATCTCTGCTTCTAAGGCTATTGACTTGTTTTGACATTTCACAACTATTCCTTATATAGCAGGTTGAATGGATCACCCTAAAGATATGTGGAGGATGGGATTGTATTTGGAATAAGAGTCTTTGCAAATGTAATTAAACTAAAAATCTCAAGATGAGATCACTCTTGTTTAGGGTGGAATCTAAACCTAACAGTGATGTCCAGAGAAGAGACAGGAAAGGAAAAGAGACAGACAGACCCAGGGAAGAAGGCCATGTGAAGACAGAAGCAGAGATTGGAGTGATGCATCTGTAAGCCAAGAAACATGAAGCCCTCTCAACAGCCACCAGAAGCTAAAGACATGAAACAGATTCTCCCTCAGAGACTTCACCAAAGAACCAATTTTACCACCATCTTGATGTTTGATTCTGGCCTCTAGAACTGTGTAAGAATAAATTTCTGTTGTTTTAAACCACCACATTTGGGATCATTTGTTAGGAAAGCCCTAGACAATTAATGCACCTTATGAAACAATTTGATTCTCTAATTCTCTATGTCACTGAAAATGGAGAATTGCTATCTGTTTAATTTTTTTTCTGCTTTATCCATTGCTATAATATTTTGGGATTATTTGTTAAGTAATAAGTCACAGACCTCAGGAAACACTATTTCCCCCAAGGATTCTTTTTTTTTTTTTTCTTTTAAAAAAATTTTGAGTTCTGCATTTACTAGAAAACACATTTTCTCAGCTAAAAATGCCTTTTGGAAAACACATCCCAAACTTCTATTAGAAGCTTTTAGACATACCTGCCAAAAAAGTAGCTGTGGACTGAGATATAATTGTTTTTCAAAATCCCATTCTGGTGCATGAAACACACACTTACTTTTCAATATAGACAGTTAATGCCATCTGCTTTGTTTCTGGACTCTAAAACAAATGACTCGTGTGTTTAGACAACTTTCCCCCTTGGAATTAGGGTTTTAGAATAAGGTGTCTTCCTCTCCAAAAAGGGGCTAACTGGCTTTATTTTGGAATTTTAAATGCCTACCATTTATGGATGTTAACTCACATTTATGAGCAAGATTTCATCAATTATGTAATGGATTGCTAAATGTCACTCTTGTGCTTTACCCCTAAAGTGACTACATTCTATATGCTTAGGAAAATATCATATAATTATAAAGTAATTCTATGTTCTAGTTGATTACTTCGTAATTATACTTAATACTGTAGTTCCAATAGTGATTACTGTAAAGCTCATTATAAAAGGCAGAAATAGTCACATATGTATTTTAATTATATCTGCCACAATAGAAGCTAATGTTAATTGAAGTGATTCATAGTTATTACGGTAACTCAATTAAGAGTATATAGTAGTAGTGATAACCAACCTTCCAAAGAACAAAGTGTCAAATTAGTATCAGAAACCTTGAAGGAGGGTCACCTTCAACCTAATTCTGTTTGGTTTCCTTTACTCAGAAAATGCTTCTATATGCTTCTATCAGCTTTTCATTTCTATCTCCGCAGCACCTACGTCAGTACTTGACATGTGGAAATACTCTATAAAAATATATACTGAATACATGAATAAATGACTTGTAATATTTATTTTGATCCATCTACAATTATTTGCAAGTGGATCTCGAGATTCTAAATTGATGCTGTTGGTATTCTAGGGTCATCAACTCCTTTGAGAATGACATAAAAGTAACTGTCTTTTCTCAGTAAAATGTATATAAACACAAAATGTTCCAAACACTTGCAGGATGTACAAGGACCCTCTGAAGCCCATTCATGGAGCTCAAGTTAAGACCAATGGCTCAGAGAAGACCAGCATTTTATAAACCATTCTGTCTACCATTAGGGATGTGGGACTAGGTCCATTCCCAAGGGAACTGATGGTGGATTGCTCTCCTAGTTTTCTCTTTCTCTGTTATTAAAAGAAGTATGTGCAAAATTAAATCATGGCTTCGCTCTGAATTTATTTTGCTTCACAATCACTTTTAAATTGTCCAGCATAAGACATTATGCAAAATCTATCCCTTTGATAGGAGAGGATAAAGAGCATACATTTCTAAACACAAACACACAGCCCATTAAAAAGTCAAGTGCGAGATGCAAACTTTCGGGTTCACAGGAGATACTCAGTCCTGCTACTGAAACTTTGCTTGTCGCACATTCCTAACTGCAGATACCAGCAGGATGACACTCGTGGTGAATCATTGTACAAAAGGATGGGCCGTGGTCTGCACAGTCTTGGGTCAGAGGCTGAGTGGACCTTGCAAGTGCCAGTGCCAACACCCTCGCAAAGCTTACTATCTCACCGAAGCAACAATGGCAATGCTCAGAAAACACCACACAACAGTATCCAAGGGCACAATCATAGATCCTACTGAATCTGAGAAAAGCCATGCTGAGGATTGAAGTAGTTGGCTAACTTCTGAGTCAAGGCAGCAAAGAAATACAATCTACTTTATGTTCCCCGACTTGGTCTCAGTGCAGACATAGTGTGAATATGGACAAGAACTTCCTATAAAGGTCCGGTTGAGATCCGAGTTCAAAAGCCTAAGAGAAAAGTCTAAGAGCAGACGCTATTGGACCCAGGGTGCCTGAAAACCTTATCTATTTTGGAATTTCTCTGAGGATCCAAACACCTGGGACCTCAAAGCATTTCTCATGACCTTCCTCCCACATCTTTGCATGTGACTGGGCTGTGGCCTAGACTCAAGTTCCGAGAGAGTTAACCTAGAACAGAACAGGCCTGTCATGTTGCTCATTATATCAACCGGGGATTTATTCCCAGTCCCCATTTCTCAGCGGTACAGAACGTTTCCTGCATCTTTGCTAATCTGCATAATCACTTGTCAAGATGAGTGATTTCTATCCACTTGTCAATGTTGCTGTGTTGTGTTGTGTGTGTGTGTTTTTTTAACATTACCTGAGAAATTGGTTTAACATATTTTAACTGACATACTTTTCTGTGCAGCTGGATGCCATGAGTAGATGTATTCGATAGTCATTTCTCCCTTCCCCCACTCCCCAAATGAGTTCAGTGTTCATGAAAGGAGCTGAATTTCCCTAGAGAATTAAATACATTCCTCTCCTGCCTCGCAGATATGGGTGATGCCTGGATACACAGATATCCTGACTTGAACTGCACTGAGGAAAGCTGTTCTGAGAAGGAAAAGAAGTCTGTTCCCAGTGATGCGTGTGCTGCTTCAAATGTCTCCTCATCCCAAAGTAGAATATTTTATGAAAACCTTTCAGCTACAAAACACCAAACTATTAGAGAAAATAATTGATATTAGCCAACACTCTAAAAGTGTTTATGGCCATTTTTCAGCCCAGTGGTGAATCATAAGGGTCTGAACTTGAAAGTCAAGTGCAAGGGCACTTTCTTATCATTTGACAATGAAAGATGTGTGAATTATAGTCACAGACTCTGTTAGAACTGGAATTGTAGACCAAGTCCAAAGACATTGCTCTCCCTTTTGTTTGCCATATTCATGTTGGAAGTCTTACAAGTTCTTTCCCCATTTTAGTTCTAATTTCTAATTCCCAAGGGCTTGAAGAATACATGCAAAATAGTGTGTGTGTGTGTGTGTGTGTATGTACATACACACATATATATACATACATATGTATATATACACACACACACACACAGAGTGTCCCCCAAAAATGTATACACACTTTAACAGATGATAGCTCAATTTTAAAACTGAAATATATTTTAATAAACACTGCCTTTATAGTGATTCAAAGTGTGTGTGTATGCTTTTTGAAACACCCTATATATATTTTTAAAGCAAAGTATCCCATGTAGGGGAGAAAAGCCACCCAATAGCATCAACCCTTCTTCACTTGATCCACCTCCAGGATAAAGTCAAGTATCTTCCCCCAATCATAGCCTTTACCTGCCCTGATACAAGGCAAGTAAAAGAATCCAGAAAAAAACAAACATGCAAGTAATTCCTCCTGTTTTGTGGATAAAATCAGATTTGGGGAATTTGGTGGGTCCTGAATAGTCAGTATTTTCTATAACTGATCTAAGGAGCTACATTTGATTTCTAAGTGGATAAAAAAGATTTTCTGCCTGTTTTTGGGTTAAAAACTCTTGTCAAGTTAAAGTAGATGCTTAATTTTTAAAAAACAACACTTTGTCTTTCTCTTTTGACACAGTATTTACGTCTAAGATCACTTACACAGTGGTAGAAGTTTTCTGAATTCAATTATTCAATAAATGTTCATTAGCACTTAGTTGGTGTCAGGCAGAGTTCTTGGCACTGGAGATGGAGCAGGAAACATAATCAAGAGGGCAGAGTCTGAGGAGGGCAGGACCATCTGACTGACAGGAACAGCCCAGCAACACTTCCTGAAAAACCCATAGTCTTTTTTTCCCAGGTCAAAGAAGACACAAATTCTTGAGGCCCTTTTGTCAAATCGGAAGTCTTAGATGAAATGGCTTTGTTGCATGTCTTTTTTTATCTGAGAAAATATACATCAATATGCACATTATAAGTTCTTTCTGGAATCATCACTTAAATATTTTTAAATTGAAATTGAAAAAAATATAAAAATACACATATTTTTATTTATATGTAAAAATATATATCAAATACACAGAAGTATTTAATTGAACACTGTTTTCACTTAATAAATCTTTGAATCTTTTTATTCAAGCACATAGAGAATTGTTTCTTAAAGCTACATATTATATAGAATACTATAAATAATATTTGTCCATCCCTTATTGATGGACTTAGTTTTTTCCCTAGCTTTTTGCTATTAAAAACACTACCGAAATGAATAAACATGTGCATATGTCATTTCTTATGTCTCATGTCTGTAAGATAGTTTACCATAAGGGAAATTTCTGGATCAATGGGTATATTCATTTGTAATTTTTATAGGTATTGATAAATTTTCCTCCATAGACTGATATCGGCTTACTTACATATTACCATGTTTCTACATAGCCTCATTAAATGATATGTTGTCAAACTCTTAGATTTTTGTCATTCTGGTGGGTAAAAATGTTACAACAGGGTAGTTTTAAGGTGCATTTTTCTTTTTATAAGAGAAGTTAAATATCTCTATAAAAGTTTAAGAGAGCAGGGCTGGCATGGCTCAGAGAATGGTTGAGCATCGACCAATGATCCAGGAGATCGAGGTTCGATTCCTGGTCAGGGCACATGGCTGGGTTGTGGGCTCGATCCCCAGTCAGGGGCGTGCAGGAGGCAGCCAATCAATGACTCTCTCATCATTGATGTTTCTCTCTCTCTACCCCCTTACTCTCTCTAAAATCAATAAAGACATATTTTTTAAAAAAATGTTTAAGAGACACTTGTGTTTAACTTTCGAGGAAATTTGTTTTACTTTTGATCAGTTTTCTGTTCCCTGTGTGAACACTCTCTTCATGTTTAGGGGCCCTTAAAACCCGGAAAATTAATTCTTTTATTTTTCAAAGTGTCTGCACCACTTTACATTCCCACTGGCATTATATGAGGGTTTCAATTTCCTAATATCCTCACCAACACTTGTGTTTTTTTTTTCATTTTCCTATTTGTTTGATTGGTTTTTGGTTTGCTTCCTTTTGTTTTTTATAGCCATTTTAGTGGGTATGGAGTAGTATCTCATTGTGGTTTGATTTGCATTTGCCCAGTGACTAATTATGTTGAGCATCCTTTCATGTGTTTGTTGATTATTGGTATATAGTTTTTGGAAATGTGTCTATTCAAGTCCATTCCTATATTTTAGTTGGGTTGTTTATATTTTTGTTATTGAGTTATAGGAGTTTCTTTATATTTTGCAGGCATTAAACCCTTATCTCATATATATAATATGCAAATATTTTCTCCCATTCTGCAGATTCTATTTTCACTTTCTTAATGGTGTCCTTTGAAGACCAAAATATAAAACACAAAAAAAATTTCCCCAATGTTTTTTCCTAAGAGTTTTACAACTCCAGTTCTTATATTTTGAACATTGATCCACTTTTAGTTGAATTTTATATATGTGAGGTAGGGGTCCAATTTCATTTTCTCACACCTAGATAATCCAATTGATCCAGCACCATTTGCCTGGAATCAAACTGGCAACATTTCTGTGCATGGGATGATTCCCAACCAACTGACCAACACTGGCCAGGGCTATAGGATAGTTTTAAATCCCAATATAAAATATATTCTTTAATGTAACTGTACTTTACACTCTAGATTTGAAATCAGAAAGGTTTAGAAATTATAAATGAATGACACTGAAGCAATAATGTTCTATAATATTTGTCTTGTATATCATTTAACGTTAGCACTAACGTATATACCTAACTTATGTACATGTGAATATATATATGTGTATACATATGTGTTTCTAGAGAAAAAAAAAAATCTTTGAATTAATGCCCCTTCAGTTTTTGCTGATAGATACATAATATGTCATTTTAAAATTACATTTGTGGAGCAAGGACTGCTTTGGAAATAACTTTGAATCTTGAACCATGATGACTTTCCTCAGCTGTATATTTTATCAGCAATTGTCTTTTATTTCTGCATCAACTCGTGGAATAAAGTAGACACTTTCTGACTTTCAAAGAAACGGCTGATTTGTGTCATTCATCCTTGCCATCCTCGTGACAAACTTTGTTTACCCTCTTTCTGAGTAATGTCAGCTTCACTCTGTATCCTTCTTGAAGATATGCGACTTCTCTAAACAGTGAGGAAATAGGCAAAGCAATTGTTAGCACTTATTTCTCAGAACAGATTTGCTCGCCACTGTGGACTCATATCACACACAACATCTTGAGTGTAGGAACTCGGCGTGGCTCTCCAACAAAGACAGCTTGGCTTATTCATGTGTTTGTTTATTTGTTTGTTTAATTTATCTGTAGTCACCAAACCAGCTCGAAGGCTGTAAAATATATGTATTTGCATACCTATACATGTATATAGATATAAGCAGTTTAAAAATTAAACAGAATCATGTGTAACACAAATAGGCATGCAATAAACATTTGGTAGAAAAATGAATTAGTGATTCAATAAAAAGACACACTTTCACAATCAATTTTTAATATTTTAATATTGGGCTTTCTCGTCAACATAAGGGGCTTCTATCTCCTTCTGCTAATACAATCTAAGAGGACAAGAGCTTTGCCATCAACCAGTATTAGCCTTTAGGGTTTCTGCACGTCTCCCTCTCCCTCTTCTGTTTGTTGACCATGATGGATGATACCCCCATTTGGTCATGCTCTCTTTGATGCGATGCATCCTGCACTATCCAAGGAGAAACTCAAATCCTGGAGGCGGTGGAAGCAACAACCTGATGGAGGAACATTTGGAATGGTGGATTGGATCAGAGGGGTGGCGGTCAAAGAATAGTCATCAACCTTCCACTGCCTGCAGAAGTACCACATGATCCTAGATCTACAAGCACAGAGTAAACTTCAAGCCCACTGTCAATGACGCCATACAGGGGAAATAGGGGCCAGACTTTTCAGTCAAGAGGAATATCACAAATGACTACTTCACATTTTATCTCTGAGAAGGAGTCAAGGAATCAGGGCAGTCATGGAATTTCATCCTCGAGAATTCAAATCTAATGAAGAAAACTGTAACAGACATAAAGAGACAAAAAATGTACAGAAAATACATATAATTTTTAAAAGGTGGAATTCTGTCAACCCATAGTTATTCAGAGGTATAATTGTACTAAGACACTGAAAAGTAGAGACACATGAGGCGCTGGTTTTCATGGCACAGCTGTAACTGGATGACTGAGAACCCTGAGACTCAGGGTTTCAGTTTGTCTTTTGAGAACAGCCAGTATCCCTCCAAAGTCTTGAGGTCAGGATATTAACCAACATCTCTGGAGCACTGACTGTTCACAAGACAATGCACCAAACATGTAAACATACATCATCTCATTTAACCTCAGAACAACTGTATGAAATACTTCCTCTAATTACCCCAATTTTATAAATGAGGAAACAAAGGCAAAGAAAGACTCAGAACCTTGGACACCAGTCAGTGGTTGATATGGGATTTGAATCTCAGCTCTTTGTTTTAGAGTCTAAACGCTTAGTTATTCTTTAATTTTTTTCTGGAATGAAGTTGAGAACTTTTAAACAAGATGAACAAAGAGACAGATAAGGGGACTTTCACTTAAGAGCAATTTTTTCCCCTCACACTCAGTGGAAACTCTAACATCTTCCCCACATCCTCTCCCATTCAAAAAGCCCTAATACAGACAGCAACAAGACCAGTTCATTACAACAACCTGTACTCTGTAGGTTAGTTTTCTTGCATGCTTGCTCTAAGCGAGCACACAATGGCGGGCTCTGAAAGAGGGGATCAGCTTCCCTGGGGCAGCTATACGGACGCTGCATGCCAGGGCTTGGAGGTCAACAGAAAGTCTGTCCCTGAAAAGCAGAGATGACTGATGGCCTGAATGCACAAGGGGCTCTGGAATGCTCTTTTATCTTAAGCCACAGTGCTCTCCCAGCCCCCAGCCCTCCATTCTTCCCATACCTTGTTTCCCATCCCTCATGCCTACGGATATATGCTTCTTCCTGGCTTTGATTAGCCTGCCCCACAACCAACATCCACTCTGCTTCCCTGTCCTCCCTAAGAGCCAAGAACGCTCTGACATGAGGGAAGCACTCCATCATCATGATGGGAGGTGTCAGGTGCACAAGATAAATGCAAATTTCATGGCACTTGGCCTCATTCAGCCAAGTTTTATGAGACTGAGAAAACTTGGAACCTTATGCTGTGGGGCCATTTGGTTGGCAGAGAGCAGAACAGGCTTTATCCAACACCGTCTGTTGGCAGCCCTGGTGCTAGATTTATACAGAGAGGTGGAGATGGCTCTGGCTATCGAGCCTATTGCTCAGCCAGCTGGGGGCCTCTCAAGTGAGGGAAGAGCCACGGCATGAATCCTGGGAGAGAGAGTTCCACCTAAGCGCTCCCAGGGGCATCTTCAGGGTCCTACCTCAGGCTGGAGAGGCAGGCCTGGATGCAACTGGCCTTGTGCACAGAGGCAGAGCGTTCTGAAATTTCTAACCACTCCTCTCCAGTGCCCACCGTACTAATAAAACCTGGCATCCACAGCAAAGCTAGAGCTGGAAAGTGATTACTCTGGTGAGAAACTAAATCTGTTTTGTTATTTGTTTTTGTTTGAGTTTGTGATTTTCTATTATATAGGACAATGCTCCATCTGCCTCCAAATTTATTATCCTGGGCCAGTGTCCACCTGGGAGGAAAACTTTGACACAGGCTGTGACATAATAGCAAAAAAGCTGACTTCTGGAGCCAGACTGCCTGAGTTCGAATCCAACCTTCTTTCCTTACCAGTTCTGTATGACCTTGGCCACTTTTTATCATCTTTATATCTCAGTTGTATCTCTGTAAAGAATGCATAATACTAGCAGTACTTACCTAATAATGTAGTTGGGCAGATTAAGTTAATAAGACATAAAAATGTAACACATTTAGAAAAGGGCTTGACCAATGGTAAATTCTCAATGGAATTTGGCTACCATTATTTTGGTAAATGTACTTTCCCTCTTCCTGCACAGTTTGGTTTTCCAACCTACAAGAGTCAACCTGAAAACCTGTGATCACAATGAGAAATGTTAAAAAGGATCCTCAACTCTGCCTGGAGGTTTGACTTGACTACTGGATAGAACCTTGAAGAGCTCAGGTACAGATTCTAAACTATTAGGTGGCAGGGCTGAAGAGGAAGAGAGAAATGTGAATAGCTCTGTAATCTTTTCTTGGGAATTGCACAAACATGTCGTCTCCTCTTCACGGATAGAGTAGACCTGTGGTTGGAGGGTAAGGAAGTAATAATCTTTTCTGATCCTCAGACATACAATAGCAGCTGAGATCAAGACCAATTCCTTGAAAGTGGAGTAAAATTCTTTGTGGAGAAAATGGTAGATCTTGAGGACCTTGGCAGTTACTTGGAAATGAGGAAATTGGGGTCCAAAATGAAAGGGTTCCATGGTCCCCCAGCCAAACAAAAGAAGAGTTGAGATGAGAACCCAAACTCAAGACCCCTAATTCAGTGCTCCTGTATTGTAGTGGCTTTCCAGGTAGTCCTTGCGGGAGCTTCTGCCCCATTCCAGATGTTCTCTTCTTCACCAAAACCCCCTGCACATCCCTTCAGGGCACTCTTCTCTAGGTACCGCCTCTGGACAATACTCGGTCAGTAATTAAGGGAGAGATTTAAGGAGGTTATTCAAATTTGTATGTCATACACTGAGGTAGATATTTTGATGCTACAAAAGAGTACTGACCATCACCTCTGTTCTCCAAACACCTAATAACCTAGTAGGCCAGACACATGCAAGAGCCAGTGGTGCAGGGTGGGGTGGAAAAGGGCAATATTTGAGGCCTTGACAGAAGTGGGAGTTGGGAGGCTATTTGAGCAAACTGGATTTATGTTTATCGTTCTGGGCATTTCACCATAACCCATGGAGTTAGTGCTTTAGTACCTTGTATCCACTTATTTAAGATAAACTCTATTATGATTTTTATTCTATGTATTTTGAAAAGAATCTTTCACATTACAGAGAATAAGGGCACTTATCTTCCCTAGCCCAAAGGCTGTTTTAACTCTGTAACTTAAATAACAATAACAGTAATAAATGATCAGGGTAGTGCTCATTGGTTGAACACCAACCATGCGCCAGACCCATTGGTAAGCACTGTGAGTTAACAGATGATTCATTATGTTGCAAAGTTCAGAGGGAGTCCTGTCTTTCACGAGTTTTGGAGTTCCGTGCAGGGAGGTCTCTTGTTTAGCCTTGCTGAACTTCCAACTGAGGAGGGCGCTTGCCTCGGGAGTCCCAAATGAGTGATACAAAGCACAATTCATAAGCTTGTCCTACAACTTCCTGAGGAAAGAGCCTTCCAGAACTCACACACCAAATAAAATATTTAAGGGGAAAATGAGGGGGGAAAAAGTGTTTTTTTTAATCAATTATACTTTTAAATGATTTTCTTCACAGGATTTATTAGAACAAGAAGAAAACCCCCTAAAGTTCTGAAGAAATATTAACATAACATGCCTGTAACTCATGCTGTGTTTAATGAGAGGTGCTGTTTTTCCTGCCATGGGGGCCGTAGCCCAATGAGTGATGGCTCTGAAAAGGGTCACATACATATTCATCAAATTCGACATGCACATGTAAACTGGTTTTAATAGGCCATGACAGCAGAAGTTGTGTCAGGCAAATAGCTGCACATGTGCTCCTTCCCTCAACTGGCATATTTAGCCATTAACGCTCTGGTATCCATGGATGAAATATTAGCTTGTTCACTTAAGACCATCCATTGTTGTTGATTTTCAGTGGCCACCGAGGGAAGAGAGCCTCTCAGCTACTTTATTACGGGTGAAGCTGGAGCTTCAAGATGCTCATTTTACCTTAATGGTGCCATTAATATTATTCTGTTCCCTGAACCTGGAGCCCAGAAGGTTCATGAAAAGTGTTCTGACCAAAATTGACATCGCACCCAGTCCAAAAGGAAGAAGACCCTTCTGGCTCCTACTCTGTCACTTTCACAGATGGCATTGGGTTTAAAACTTCTTCTTAATATATTTCGATGCAAGATTTGTTTTATTCAAGTGTCAATCAGTGGGAAAGTTGTTGAGGCACGTGTGGTTGCTTAAGCAGACATTAGCTTTAAATACAAACCCTTCCAAGGCTCTCTCTTTGGTTATCTGATGAATACATTGTCAAACTTACAAGTGAATTAAATTTTCATAAAGCAACTGAAGCCACAATTGATCCATGAAAAAAGACTATCAAGAAAGTACAGTGAGATGTTTATGCAGTGTGGAGGCTACCATGCAACAACAGGACCCCAAAAGCCAATTATTTTAAGACACTCACGCCCTCAGTTGGGTTGATAAATTGTCTTATTGTAACCACCTGGAGGCCCCTGGCTACCTCAAACGTCAACCTCTGAATACTTATATTTGGTTAAACAGAAGTATCTTTAATGAACCATGGACATTTGGCCTCGTCTGTCAGTCAAGTTTCTTCTTGGATTGAATTGGTGTTTTGTTCTATTTTCTGTAAAACAAACAGCTGTGCATTTGAATTGCCTAAAGATTTGGTCCAACCAAAGTGATTTGGGACATGATTGCGTTTAAGTAACATGTTTACGAGGAGTTTCACAGCCTGAAAACTAATCTATGGTTCATAGTCAATCACATTTGATTATTGCCCTTTCGCCGCCCTGTCCTCATCTTTTCCTGTCTCTTCTCCAAGTCAATGATTGATCTTTGGGAAACAATTTTCTGCCTTTTATTAAAAAAAAAAAAAAAAGAGTCCTCAGATCTTCACAAACTTAAAATAGGATCAAATTTAGCTGCCAAGAGAACAACCAGCATGGTAAAATACTTTATCCATTAATAAAATTACACTATATGTGAGGAAATATGTCCAAAGAGCAATCAGTTGAATAAATATACTGGCTATTTGGCTCTTTCTCGTGAATATATTATCCTGGGCAGAAGGAAGTATAAATACAATGCCTGTCTCTTACCTTTTCCATGATCATTTGTGAGTGAAGAATCCATGAGATCCAATCCTATGAGTATTGTGCAGGAATCAATTCTCTCAAAAAATTATATACATACTTTCCAAGGTAGACATGTCAAAGAAATTCTTGGCTTTTCAAAAGAAATATATTTGTCCTCATTTTCAGCCATGGTGTCTTGGGATAAGATAATGTAGGGGAGAATATGCTTACCACTGGCCGACTCTTCAGTGTAACGTATTCGTGGGCTCAAAGCAATTTATTCGAATGTAGCATTACAGTACAATGTTTGTAATGCCCCACATCCCATATGTTTAGGAGTTGTTAGTGATTTTATGTGCTTTGAGGTAGTCTCAGTTGAAAAGATTATTGCCACGTGTATAGGTGATGCGATATGTATTCATTATTTTTTTCAGTTCTGGCTTCAGCTCCGTAGGCCACTGTTGCCAAAGAACACAGGACACAGTGCGCTTGGTTTCTGCTTTGTTTTAGAGGAAAAAGACCTTCATTTCTAACTATTTTAATTACATTTCAGTGCAATTAAGAAATACATCCCTAGAAAGCATGGTGATTTCGATGGCTGGTGAGCCGAGAGAGGAAGTGCAGGGCCAGCTCTCTTTGGCACCGCTGCCCATCACGAAGAGACAGGAATGACTGGTGCACTTGGCTGATGCAGAAAAATGCCATCTGGTATAGATTTCCTTTCAACTCATTGGGAGGAATTCAGGATCATGGGCAATAATTGAAAGCTGTTGTCTTTGGGGTGGTATTTTATTTAGCTCTTTTTTTTCTAGTTAGCTTCTGGAAACCAGACTAGCTGAGCTAACACACATCTACTTATTCTACCTGTATTCACACTCCTGACAAATGCCCCTTAAACTGAGAGTGCGCACCCATAAATAATGTGCAGTTTGCATTTATTCTGCTCCAAAGTGCTGTAAACATCAAGGCCTACTTATCGGAGGTGTATGCCTGGTAACAGAGGGTCATTGAGAACTAGGGCCAAATGAATTGAGGTAAGCAAAATGAATGGTGTTGCTGGTCATAAACGAATGCTGGGTCTGAATTGAGGCCACTCAAAGTAGATCACATATGACTTTAATCCACTGCTCTGCCCAGCTTTCTCGGGGGATAAATCTGTCTCCAGTTTTTATTTACATATTATCATTTTACCGTATGTCACAGTCATAGTTTCAGACTTGAGTAAATCCACATTTAAATAGCGATTTGTCTCCTTTTGATAGTAAATATTCTCCTAAGTGGTGGTTAGGATTAAAGGGAATTTGTCGACAATAGGTAAAGGGGGCTATTCAGGATTAAATGAAATTATACACTCAGCCAAGAGAGCCTTCAGTGGGAAGCTCAGTCCGGCAGGTGCCAGTTGTCCCACAAATTCCACCTTTGAAAGTACAGTGATAATTCCCTGAAAGGAGCAAAGGAAAGGGAGGGGGTGGAGAAACAACACAGACAAATGTTCTCAGCTCTCCAGACTCCCTGGGAGGGGGCAAATCCTGCCCCAAACAGCCCTCGAGACGCCACCACTTAAAGGTTAGCAAAGAGTTCTTTTGAGGTGACATTTAAACCTTTAATAGCTCCCAGCCAGTTTGGGCAGGAATAATTTCCCCTCGCGGGAGGCCCGGAGCCGAGCGGCACTGCTCAGTTACCTGTCTGCAGAGGGTGCGAGGGTGTGGGTGAAACCCAAGCAGGGCGATTTGGGAGCAGGGGCGGGGCCCCCAGTGTCTGCCGGCCTTGCCCTCCCGCCCTAATTGCGCCAGAGGATGAAAAAGCTTCGGGTTGCACATTAGGCCCTTGCTGAGATTAGTAATTATAATATCAGTTTCCCCTAAACAGCCTGACAGAGCGGTTGGGGGAGCAGAGGTGACTCAAAGTTTAGTAAGTCTTGGGGAAAGTTTACTGGCTCCTGCTGCTTTCTGGCTCACAAATTTGGCCTTTCTCCTACCAGCACTGGCCACAAACAGTAGGAACCCTTTTCAATCACTATTAGCAACACTTCATTTCTGTCATATTTGACCCTTGGCAAACTGCAACTCAGCGAAGAACATTCTTTCCAGAAAGGAACCAGACATCCTTCAGCTAGAAAACGATTTACTGTGGAGCATGGAGCTGGTTTGCTTTTGTTGTGCCCCCGGAGCGGCTCAACCCATTTAAATGAGTTGTTCCTTTGCACAGCAGTGCCGGCGGGAGGTTCTTTCCTGAGAGACAGCGAGACTGGTGGAGGCAAGCTCCGGACCCTACTGACTTGTCATCCTACCTCGCTGCTCTGAGCCAGGATCTTTGGAACAACCTGGCTGCCCAAGCACCATGCTTTGTGGCTTTGCTTGAAAGCAGGCATATGTTACGGAGTTGAGAACAGCCGCTTTCACTTCCACATGAGGGCCACGGGGGTGGTTCCCTCCAGTCTTTGCTCATGCTTAAGTTGCCTAAACACAAAAGAAAAAAGAAAAACCAACCAAAACATTAGAGGATTGAAGACTGCTCACATCAGCTAAAGGCACACGCATCCCACCTTTTCTTTACACATTATAGAAAAAAGCATTTGGGACTTTTAGTTTATTGTTTCCTCCCCACCCAACTCTCTATCACCGGAATTCCTAAGCTGGGCAAAGGACTGTGACTCAGTCATCTCCTATATTATCTGGACATCTTTCATTTTTATTGATATCAATATTATTTGGGGGAAGGGCAGCTATTGTTTAATGGTGCAGAGTTTTTGTTATGAATGATGAAAAAGTTTTGTATTGATAGTGGTGATATTTCTGCAACATGGTGAATGTATTTAATGCCACTGGATTGTACATTTATGGACAGTTAAAACGATAAATAGTAAACTTTGTATATTTACCACAATAAAATATTAATCTCATATTAATAATTAATAATTATTAATTCATAGTAAAAATGGCTGAAATGTCTCATCAGTGTTTTCTGTCTTAGCATGTTCTTCTAAGATGCGGTGCCTGCAAGTGGACCAACCATGGTAAGGAATGGTAAGCCCAGCACAAAGCACAAATCTTGCCCTGTTTTAGATAAAACTGGCAGCAGAGATGGAATAGCCACAGTTAGAGCAGAAACTTGGTTGACCCACTAAACACATCACTTCATGGGTGTGAAATGCTCAGATGGCCTATAGGGCTGCAAATTAGAAACAAGATGGGCCCAGGTAAAAGTGATGGAAACTGCCTCCTCCTAATGACCCACAGACATTTAAACAGGCAGGAGATATGGATTTCCAGAAAACCACACATATTTGGGGAAAAATAGGGGTCATTCTTCAGAGGCTTTGATCTATTAGTTGGCATTTCACAGAAGGCTGCCAGACTGTGTTGATTCGACAACAGCAGTGCAAGCTGGGACCAATTAATTTACACGGCTTCATGTGGGAAAGGCAGCAAAGCCTGATATGTCCATTGCTGGTCTTAACAAAAATAATTGTGAAATGTTAAAATAGTTTATAAATTTATGAAATTAACAAGGGATTTGACCTTCTGTAATCACCCGAATCCATTGAACAAATGTTTGGGAATTCCTCTGGTCAATCTCTGTGACCCTGTGTTTTATGCACCAAAGACAGAGTAAAATTTGAAATCTGAGCTATAATTATTTTTCCCCAAGAAAGAATTTGAGCATTGGACTCATTTTAGGCCTTAAATTTTCGTTGATTTTAAAATCAATCATTAATGTCTTGGTTTCATGGGTATGGTCAAGCACCAGGCCAGACTTTCTAGGAGACTTGTTAGTTGGTTGAGACACATTACCTGGAGTTATAAATATGACTTTAAAAAGGTGGCCTCATCTGAACAAAGCCTTCCATGACCACTTCAACCTAGACTTCATTATTTTTCTCTCTTCCAACACTTGTTAGTTTTGGCCATTCACTGACAATTAATTAATCTGCTGAATCCAGGGGGACATTCTGAGGTGGGCCATGTAACATATTGGAGAGACAATCTGGAGTCCCTAATGCAGCAATGAGCTTAAGGGTCATGCCAGGAAGCCATACCTCTCAAGCGCCATTGTTCTAAGACTTCAAGAAATTACCTCCTCTTACCTGAGATAGAGAAATGAACTAAATGTATGGTGGAGTGTGACTTTCAAGGGGTGCTGTAAAAAGACAGGACCATGTTAATAGCAGATACACTTTATTCAAGAGGAGGAACAATCTCTTCTTTATATCAAAGAAAGTTAGACTGGGACTATCCTTGCCTCAATCTTCACTGAGCCCTCTATTAGATAAGATTATACAGAAAAGCAGGAGAGAAAACCCATCTTATATGCACACTTATAAAGGGAATGATCCCAGAAACTATTCCAGGATTTTGAACCCTGGTCAGATGCAGGAGATAAAAGGGAAAAGAGAATTTTTGTGAGGAGAAGGGTGGAGAGGATTTTTGTTTTGAAGGAGAGCTTCCTGTGTTTTCATTTCTTCAATCCATTTCATGGATGAGGGGATTGGGATTCCCTCCTCCTCACACAAACCGAAAGAGGGGGATGGGGTTAGACAGTTACTTCGAGGTTGGCCTGCGTATCCTGACTGGTGTCTAATTCTCAGATCAGTGAACTGGGGTCTGACTTCAGCCTCAGAAATCTAGAGCGTACTTCCCATCAGGGGGCATACTTCCCATCAAAGTGGCGAAATGATGTCTGTCCCCTTCTCTTAACTCTCCTCATTCTCTGTCACCCCCACCTTTAGCCCTGGGATGGAGGCAAAAACTCTAGATGGGGAGTTGGGGGCAGGAGGTAAGCTGGGACAGAGCAGACAACAGAGAAACCAACTACCCCACACCCCTTTCTCACTTCAGGCTTTCAGCCTTAAGCAAGTACAAGCTAGAGTTGAGAAGCAACTTAAAACTAAGTCAAGCTTTGGAGCTTGAATGGAATTGTGTTTTTTACTTTGGACTTGACTCTGAAGTGACCCAAGGAGTCTGTTATCGCAGGGTGACCAGCATTGTGGGAGGCAGCCCATATTTTCACCCAGGGCACAGAGAGTGAAATAAAATTTAATGGAAACTGCCATTCCATCTCAACATACCTGTTATTTTACCAATGGCAGTACCGTTAACAAAGGTATCTTCCCAATGACTCGGCCTACGACAGGAAAGGGAAAAGAAGATGCAAGGACAGGAACCAAAGCCCTGACCAAGCCACAGATGGCTCCTGAGAAAATGCACAACTTCTTCATGAAGCAGAGTTGGTGTCAGAATTAGGATTCCTTGTATAAGGAACATATGTGAATTTATAAATGTCTAATTATTAGTAAATCTATGAATAAATCTATAACTTAAATCTGTTTAAGTCATTTTAAAAAAATTTCTAGCCCTGGCTGGGTGGCTTGGTTGGTTGGAGCGTTGTTCTGTACAATAGAAGGTTGCAGGTTCGATTCCCAATCAGGGCACATACCTAGGTTGTGGTTCGGTCCCTGGTCAGGGCATGTACAGGAGGCAACTGATCGAAGTTTCTCTCTCACATCGATGTTTCTCTCCCTTTTCCTCCCCTTCTTCTCTCTCTAAAATCAATTAAACAAACAAAAACATATATTTGGGTGAAGATTAAAAATAAATAAAATGATATCTGTTTTTCTGAAGTGGTAATTATACAATACCATTCAAGTGTGGTAAAACTAGAAATAGCTTGAGCAACAGCAGTCTAGCAATTCTAATGCCAGTTAGGGATGACCCAAGAGTCAACCTGCCTGATCCAGGTAATAATGAGCACTTAGAGGTGAGGTCTTACCTATGTCTCCAGTCATCCTAACCCCATTACATGCTTTGTAAGATAAAGAATCACGCTTTACCCTTTGACATTTAGTAAATATTTGTTAAATAAATGAGTGAATAAAATTGGTAGCCAATTTGGCACATCATTTTGATTCCCATCCTCCAACAAATAGAGTCTTATTTTTACCCAAATTACCCAAATAATTTCTCTATTTTACTACCTGGCTAGTAGAATACTGGCTTCATAAATGCTCTTATTTAAAAATAAAAATAAAAAAATAAAAAATAAATAAATAAAATAAAATATGCCCGGCCAGTAATGGCTCAGTGGTTGAGTGTTGACCTAGGATTCAGGCGATCGAGGGTTCGATTCCTGGTCAGGGCACATGCCTGGGTTGCGGGCTCCATGCCCAGTTGCGGGTGTGCAGGAAGCAGCCGATCAATGACTCTCTCATCTTTGATGTTTCTATCTCTCTCTCCCTCTCCCTTCCTCTCTCTGAAATCAATAAAGATACATTTAAAAATAAATAAATAAAATATATTTATTTTCCAAATACCAATTTTGTTACATTACTCCTGTATTTAGTAGTTAATCCCATTGAAGTAAATTCAAGCTACATAGCCATATGAAATGAAATGTGAGTAAACCCAGTAGAAATATCTTAGCTAATTATTACATGGAAAGGAAAAATGTGGTTTGGCTGTAAAAATTATAACTAAACTTTTTTTAAAGTTCTGTTTATTACTTAGAGCTGGAGTGATAGGAAAGGTAGAGAAATAATTCACATTCACAGGGGAACTTCTTAGCCTTAAGAAACAAATAGGAAGTCAGTTTTCCCATTCTCTGGACTAACTAGCCTCTCAGTGGCCAGGAGAACCAGAGAAGGAACCAGTTGCTCCCCATCTAAGAGAATCTGTTATCAGAAGACCTAGTGGATAGTTTCACATTCTCAGAGAGAAGTAATATTTATATTCTATTTTTATTTCCTTGGCGGGATTTTCTTTATATAGAACTCCAGCATCTTTTGTTTTCCAGAATAGGCCTTTTCAGAAACAAAATATTAAAGTCAAAAATGAAAACCTACCAAGTGTAATTTCTGAAGAATCATGTTAGCCTCAGGGAATTCTTTTTCTCTCTTGATCTTTCTCAGTTGTACCATTATGATTTTGTCAAAAACAACATTGGTTAGCCCAGCCGGGTGTGGCTCAGCGGTTGAGCATCGACATAAGATCCAGGAGATTGTGGTTCAGTTCCTGGTCAGGGCACGTGCCAGGGTTTCTGGCTCAATTCTCAGTGGGGGGCATGGAGGAGGCAACCAATTAATGAGAACTTTCTCATCATTGATGTTTCTATTTCTCTCTCCCTCTCCCTTCCTCTCTGTATAATCAGTAAAGATATATTTAAAAATAATAAAATAAAATAATAAAGTAAAATAATAAAATAAAATAAAATAATAAAATAAAAAGAGATCCTAATTGTACATAAACTTTAAAAGAAAACAACAATAACAAAAAAGCATAACAACATTGGCTAGCAACTCCAAGAATCCTTTGGGTCACCAACAGCAATGCTTTCTTCCCACCAAGCTTGACCAGAGCAGGTTGCAATCCCACCCTTAACATGTCTTAGAGAAAGCAACCCAGCATTCAACTACACATATTTATGGTGTGAAAATGGCATTTTTAATGACCTTTGAAAATGTTAAAAATGAACACTAATACTTTTCACAGCAGGAATTTACATTTATAAATACTACTCCTAACCAATTTGGGAACTGCTTATAGAGCTGGCAGGAAAAAAAGTTCACGTGAACATCCTTCACTTATTATATATTACAACTCACTTCCCATATCAAATCCTTGCCACTGTACATGTGTATCTTTCCACACACTTTTGTTTTAAATTCCCAAAAGGTCCTGTTGCCATCCTATGGCTAAGAGCTAACACATTTGTGTCCAGGGTAGAGAGTTGTTTATCTTCCTCAGTGCAATTTTTGTTGCTATATTGTATGAGTGTAAATGATTTTTTGATTGGTATTGAAAGCCAAGAAGTATGTTTCAAGGCAATTTGTTTTTTAGAACATTTTGTCCACCTCATCACAGGGATGTTTGTTAATGCTATATTGCAATACTTAAAAAGATCTTTTATAGTCTATTAGTACCTTTATTCTTTTCAACCCTCTGCTACCAATGTAGGTTAAACATTTGGCACTTAAGAAGTTTAGCACTTAAAATCTCAGATAGAATAGTGATAACATGACTTAAACAAGGGCATTCTTTTGAAAAGAACTGAAAGAAAAAGAAAACTTTAAAGTTTCAGCAACACTTCATAGACATGAAATTGATCCCCAACCCAAACAACTTTATGCTCCATTATCATAGAGTAAATTTCAGAGCTATTTAGGTAGAGCATAAAGTTCAGAGAGTCATGTGACCAAAACCTCCAAGAGCAAGCAAATGCATCAGGGGTCAAAGGCCACAGAGCTGAGAGAAACATCTGGATTCCATCTTTTGAACTTTTAATGGAAACACTGATCACTTGGCGCACATCTGGGGGTTTTGACAAGAAGAAAGGGCATTTTTTAAATGGGGTTTTGCTCTAGTTTACTATTTTTCATCTGTGTGAGCTATGAAACTCTTCACATACTGTTAGTTTAATATCTGAGGTATCTTAGACTATCGGTCAAATTATGTTGCTTGATTATTTATTTAATGAGGTTGGGTTTTGCTTTTCTGGTTCCTTTCTTCAAAGTTTTTATTAAAAAGGAATATTCCAGGGAGAGGTTAGGGGACCCACTTAGCTATGCAGACTGCACTTTCCCTACAGAAGCTGTTCTTATCATCTTATCACTCAGCAGGGAGAACCATTTTTAAAATCACCAAACTGTAACCAAGGAAGAGGCCTGTAGCATTTGGCCAAGCTGGCACACTGCCTGCAACCCAAATTAACTCCCTGAGACATCTGCATGTGAAATCCGCCCCACGAAGCCTTGAAGGGCTTTTACAGCAAATGACCTGGCTGTTACCACATTGTTGCTGGCTGAAAAATGTGTCTCAAGCTCAAATAAAAGCAATGCAGATCTTTTTGCTGGAGACTAGCAAGGCTTAGCTTCAGATCTACTACTCGTTGGGACACCATGAGCAAGTCACTTACATGCTTTGGGCCCTAGTTTTCTCATTTGTAAAATGACAGCCCTAGACTATTTGTTTTAGACTAGTTTGTTTTCAGCAATGATATTTTACATATGTTGATCCGTGTCCTGGATGGAGCATTAAAAATAAATAATTTTAACAATCTCGGTTGTGTAAACTGTTCTTTTCAAGTTCTGCAGCACTCTCACAGGTCTTATTTCTCTTGAGCTTATGAGGCAGGTGTGGCAATTACTATCCTTCCCATTCCAAAATGAGACCACCAAGGCTCAGAGAGGTCAGGTGCCTCCTTAGCAGCCACAGAAAATCAGTACATTTCCTCTCAACACACAGATCCTTCCTGCAGTCTGGAGACTCTCATTCCTTGTGATTAACTCATGAAAATGAGATTCCTCAATCAGCAAGATCCATGTCACAGAAAAGGATTGGTGGCATGACTGGTAAAGCAGGGATGTGTTCCCAAAATTCAGAGCAAAGGGGCCAATTTCTACGCCTTAGGAAAGATCTTAAAAAGTGCACAAGATTTATAATCAAGCTGTAATACACATTTCTAAACTGGAAAAGGGCCAAGTTTTCAGATAAAAAAGGCTCACCACGTACTGGTCAAAATTAAGGAAGAGACAACTATCTAGACATCATATGATTTTTAAAAAAATTTTTAAAGTAAAGAAAGAATCCTATATATGTACATGTATTAAAATAAAATAGTTTAAAACAAAGAGGGTTAGAGTTCTGGATTTGGTGTCAGGAAGGTGACCTTGCTACTTTTCTCACTGTGAGACCATCGAGTTTTTCAACCTTGTTGAGCCTCAGTTTCCTCATCTATAAAATGAGAATAATAAAGACAATTAACTTAAAGATTTGTTGACAAGATTTGATGATAGTATCTCTATATAGAAATATATGTATATGAAATTCTTAATAAATACTAAATATTACTGTTATTACTACTATCACAAAGCAAAAAAAATTACATTGAGCTCTAGCTTCTCCACAAGAACACCGATGTTTAGAAGATAAAAGGCTGATTCAATATTCCTGTCATAGCTATGTCACTTTTCAGCTATGCAAGTGTTCCAAAAGCACAACAGCGATATACCTTTTTTTTTCTTTGCTTTGCTTTGCTTTGCTTTCTTTTTAATATGTTTTTATTGATTTCAGAGAGAGGAAAGGAGAGAGGTAGAAACTTCAATGATGAGAGAAAATCATTGATCGGCTGCCTCCTGCACGCCCCCTACTGGGGATTCTGACAGGAATTGAACTGTGACCTCCTGGTTCATAGGTCAGCGCTCAACTACTGAGCCACACTGGCCAGGCGCCATACCTTTTCTCAAAAAAATAAATTGTAAAGTGTCCCAAACAACAGAAATACAAATTAAAGAACTTAAAAATAATTTAGTATTATCGTACAAGGACTTGTGTGAAATACCAAAACTATTTAAACATCCATTAAGCCTAATTTTTGTATGTAGTACATACATTCACCAAAATTAGTTTAAATGTTATAAGGTGTTCTGAAATGTAATCTAGGTAATTAAGACTATTATTTCACAATAAGGTAGATCTGAGTCCAGATTATCTCAACAAATACTGGAATACTTAAAGAAAAGGCATTGTAAAAATTAAGATCGTAGAAAATTCCTGACCTGAATAAACGGAAGACTATAGATACTGGGGTTTGTTTTCTTATTGTAGATAAAAATACAGTTTTGAGAATAATTTAAATAAGAATTTAAGGGTAACTAGTAGTAAAATAAAAAACACAAGGTTTATAGAGCCACTAGAAAATAATTAAGATTATGGGAAATACAGATAAAAGGGGGCAAAAGAGAGAGAGATCAAACATGTCAAGGCAATAAATGTAAATTAATATCTCCTAATTTTAAAACTCTTAAAATGAATCAAAAGGCAAAATTCATCTTTATGCTGAATATATAAGAAATGTCCAAACCAAAATTATTCAGAAAAGTTATAGATAAAATTATTCAGAAAAGTTATAGTTAAAACGATGGGCCAAACTATATAAAAAATAAAAAATGATAAATGCACACACCCTAATATCTGGAAAGATTCATTGGAGATGATTTGCAAATTTAAAACACAATGGATCAACACATTGAATACTACAGAAAATAAATTTAAAAGTTAAAAAAAAAAAAAAAAAAAAGGCAGTAGAGAACATTCTTCCCAAGCTAAGGAAAACATGCATTTAGTAACATGATAAAAGATATATATGTCATTAAGGGCAGATATAAGAAACTCTAAGTATTACTATTTAAAAAGAAAAAATAGAAATTGGACAGAGAATTAAAGGAGATTAAAAATGGCTGATTTTTAAATATTTCAAAAGGCAGGATCCATATTTACCTACCATTTTTGACAAATAAAAGCATGATGTTAAGTTAGATTTTAAATATGTGAAAATATAATCATTATGTGTAAATGACTAATAGTATAAAAAATGTATAGATTCTAAATCTCTAGAGAGTTTTTTTAAAAAGAGTAACATATACAAAAAAGGATAGAAGGGAACATTTAAAAATAACATAAGACTAAAGTATTGATATAATTACTACCACTATTACTGCTGCTACTACATGATTACCAAAGACTGCAACTATCACTGTCATTAACATATAGTGGCTATTATTTGTCTCATATTTATCATGTGCGAGGGTCTTATCTAAAATCATAACACTGTTTATGGATGCTGAGAAATTCACCCAAAATCACACAGCAAGAAAGTTTAAGAGGCAGAATTTGACAACCAGCAGTGTGACCCCAGAGCTTACCCTTAACATGGGAAACCTGTCTAAAATAAATGATTAAAAAATTCGTTAACTAAGGGGTGGGTTAAGACATGCAAGCCAAATGCAAACTAAAATAATGCAGAGATGGAAATATCAAAATAAAGTTGAATTCAAGAAAAACCGTCTTAAAAGACACACAGTTTTACATAAATAAAACTATAATCTTTAATAAAAATTAATATTTGCAGCACAGTAAAAGTTGAAATTTCAACAGCAGCATTCATATACATACACTAATAACTAAAATACAAGCTGAATTAGACCAAATCAGAAGTGACAGTGAAAATTTAACATACTTTCTCAATTTTCCATAAAACAAACTTCAAAATAATAGATAAAAGGATATGAATAATCTATTACTTGTTTTTATACCTTTAAATCTAACTCTTAGACATCAAGTGTCTGGAACATTAATAAAAAGTGATCACATACTAGGTCACAAAGAAAACCTAACTAAATTCCTCAAAGTAATTATTGTACATATCTTGTTTCTAATATTGTACAATAAAACCAGAATTTAATTGTAAAATATAATGTGAGACACATGCTGATTCTCCTAAGTAGAAGAAAACCTAGTTTCTGATGGTTTGGAAGAGTTAAGACCTCTCCAAAGGGAGTCATTTACCCTCAGCACATGACTTTCCACTTTGGTGATATTTGAAGAGCTCCAGAAACTTCTGGTAACCAAAGCTGGCTCTGAATCATCCAGGAGGAGTTTTCTAAAGATACATATTTCTGGGCTTCCCTACCATAATGATGACATAGGAGGGTCCTGAATTTCCCTCCTCCCACTAGTGCATGGAATGTATAGCTACACATAGAACAATTCCTTCTGAGAAAATTCAGGAACTAGCTGAGTGACTCCTACACATTACACAAATGAGAAAATAACCACATCAAAACACGAAGAAAAAAGTGAGACTCACTAGTGCCATAAACTCTACTGCCAGCCCAGTGTGACACAATTATAAGGGAACCTTCAACTCCTAGCTTCTCCCTGAAAACTGAAGGATTTGGATCACACATCTGGTCCCCTAAATTTAAGGCTCCCACTGGGAGATAGGCCCCCCCAAACACCTAGCACTGAAAGCCAATGAGGCCTTTGCTCATAAGTCCCACAGGGCTGTAGCAAACAAAGAAGCAGTTCTTAATGGCTTGTGAGATCTCACCACAGCTATCTACTCAGGGCTCCGTGCAGAGCGGGCAGGGAAAAACACCGTCTCCTCCACCTTTCCTATGAGCTTGAAGACCTGGAAGAGTGGTCAAGTCTTCTTGAGGGGAAAAGACTTAGTTCAACCCAAACTAAAGTCTTCCCAGTGGAAAGCTGAGGATTAGCTTGAGGCTAGGCTGGTTTAAATTCACATCCTCAAACAGATGGAAATGTAAAGTTTATAGACCCAAGGGAACCCAAACCAAGCATGTGCATGGGATGTTTGTGAACTGACATCCCTCCTTTTGTCCAGCATTAAAAATATACCTGAAAACAATACTAAATAATATTGAAAATAAACCATAATTGAAGAATTAAAATAAAAAAGATGTATCCTTTTAAGAATCATGTCCTTTCTTAGTGTTTTGAAGGTAAAGTGGAAGGTTTGGGTGTGTGGAGAGGTGCCAAAGTGCTAAAGAGTTGATATTTTTATTCTAGATATAAAAAAATAAAAATAAAGTAGAAATTCTGGGAAAGTGTGGTGGCCATCCTGCTCTTCATAAAGGTTTAATAAAAATTAAATATTGGCTATTGGAAAAAATAAAAAGGAGTGGTTACACAGTTAGAAAGATAACAGTCACCAAACTGGGGATGCTACCTTTACATTTTAAGGTATAGCTCCACTAATGGAAAAAGATAATATACTCTCTACCCCCAAATCTAATCAATTCATACAAAGAAAATTTTTTCCTATTGAACGTCAGAGGATTTCAATGATATAAATAAAAAGTGCTAGACAAGCATCAACATGACAGTGGTCTAAGGGCATGTCGAATTCTCCATTGATCTGTGACTGTTTACGACACCTTGAGAATCCACAAATGCATGAAGAAAGCATCTTTCCTCAAGCAACGTCATTCATCAGAAGGTCAGGTAGACATGATTCTCATTTTTATCAGGCATGGGGGTACAGTAAGTCTTCATTTAACATTTTCAGTAGGTTCTTGGAACTATAGCAAAACAGCAGACAATGAAACCATTTTTTACCATAGACTCATTGATATAAACAGAGTTAAGTTTCTACAGCATGTCATCAATGTTGTAAAGAAACAACATTGAACAAAACAGTATTAACTGAGAACCTGCTGTATAAGTCAGCTTCACCTTATGCACAGGCATAAGCAGTAACACTTGAAATGCCCAAGGTGAAGGGTGGCCTAAAACATCTTGCCAGGAGAGCTAGGTTCAGATGGTGGCATCAGAGTGGGAAATTGGAAAGTCATAGGCCAGCATGAAGACATGGACTCTGCCTGCTTCTAAATGCCACCCTCAGTTTGGGCTGGAAAGCATGGATCCCACCAACCCTGGGCTTCTCCTATTTGTACAATACAGGGTGGGGCAAAAGTAAGTTTACAGTTGTGAGTACACAAAACACAGAGTTTATTCTTGTATTATTTATTAATTATTGTATTATTTTCTCTTTTTTTAAATATATCTTTATTGATTTCAGAGAGAGGAAAGGAGAGGGAGAGAGAGAGAGAGAGAAACATCAATGATGAGAGAGTCATTGATCGAGCCCACAACCCGGGCACATGCCCTGACCATGAATCAAACCCCTATCGCCTGGATCCTAGGTGGATGCCCAACCACTGAGCCACACCCAGCCAGGCAATTGTATTATTTTCCATACGAACAACTATAAACCTACTTTTGCTCCACCTGTATACATGCTCTTACATGTCATTTTCACCCCTCTACTTAAGGTGTCCCTCTACATCTCCTTTCTTGACTCACTCACTCATCCTTCAAGGCTTGACTCAAGCGTCCCTCCTTTGAGATGTCTTCCCTACTTCCACAGGCAATCAGTCTCTCCCTTCTCCTAGCAGCCATAGCACTTATAAGCATCTCTAGTATAGTACCTCTCATCACCTGGTGACTATTTGAGGCTCTGCTCCCACTGCCATACCAGTAACAATTTTATTAAATTCACCTGTGTATTCCTAATCCCCAGAAAAATGGAGACCAATGAATACTTGTCACTCAACCCTCCATTCATTACATATTTTCTGAGGACTTTCTATCTGCCTGACACTGGTCTAAGAGTGTGGGTCACCTCATCCCAGCACCCTTAGCTGCCAGGTGCATTGATGTGGTGATTGGTCTAAATGTCTCATCCTGAGATATGTGATTCTAAGGAAGACTAAACCAACTTCCTTTTGCAATTAATGATTAAAATTAAATGATCTAGCAACTTTTTTAGAGATCACAGTTTGTGGAAAAATTAGAAAAAGTACCTGTGCGTCCAAGTAGCAGTGTGTGTTTTCCAATTGTCTCTTTGGGCTGACTCAATTTTTTACAGTTGCATAGAGCAGAGTTACCCACGGCTGCCGCCGAGGCTGTAGACAAAACCACAGGGAGGGAAAGCAAGGAAGGAATAAAATAAAATCAGATGCCAGGCTGCAGCAACTCCCTTCTAAACATCCCATAAATGTGCATTTAGCTCACGTTTAGTTTTACATACTTCACCAGAAAATAGCAACCGCAACATTTCATTCCTGATGGTAGCTTCAGGCAAAGAGGAGGCATAAAGTGAGAAAGATGCACAATAAACAAACAAGCAACAAGCCCCTTCCACACTATGCAGATTTCAAAAGTTTCCACTCCAGTCCTCAGCCTCACAGCCTGAAACGACTTACAGCATGCTCTGTAATGAATGTTAATGCTATTCCTGTATGTCAAGTGTGAGTTAGGATAAATTTGTGGTCACTTACCTAAGAAAAATAGTTTTGTTTCCAAACCTAACATAGATATTTTTTGCACCATATTTTTAGGAAGTCTCCTATGATGGAAAGCCTTTGTTTCTATGTCCATTGATTTGACTTAATCAATTATTAACTTTATTTTCTCAAATTATAAGGAATATTTTATTCCCATTTAACAAATAACAAAATTGAAGCATATATGACGGGAGAGTAGACACACTTTGCCTGGTTCCAGCTGCCAGGCAAGATTTGTAAATGTTGCTTGGTGGCTTGTCTTGATATCTCAAAGACATGTCAAACTCAAAGTATGAAAGGCTAATTACACGATGCAAACTTCACCCAAAAGATCCCAGAAGAGTGCTTCTAGTTGTGTGAGTGAGACACCGGCCCTCCACCTGCAGAAAACCAGGGCGCATTCTTTGTATCTCCACTAGCTCAATGCCTTCACTCAGCACCCCACCAAAACTCCTGATTTTTCCTCCCAACCATCTTTTACATCTAATCATTTCTCCCCTCCTCTGCCATGGTTACTGCCATCGTTCCTAGTTGGTGTCTCACATCTGTTCTTATTTATATCCAATCCACTCCCCCTACTGCAGAAAAGAGTATTTTCAAAATAAATAAAAAAGGATCATATTGTTCTTCTATTTAAACATTGTATGGCTTCATTTGTTTTTAACAGTAAGTAGATACTCTGAGGCAATTCATCCAAAATGATGATCAGAACTTTTTAACATGGCCCTGGTCCCAGTCCTCCACCCCAACCTGTCCCCTGTGGTCTTACTACTCTGGCTTTTTCCCAGTCCCTTAAGTGGGATGCTCCCTCCTGCCACAGAGCCTTTGCACACGCTGGCTACACAGTTGGAAAGCTAACTCCACCTTCAATTATCCTTGCTTCATCAAAGCCTTCCTACCCTTTCACTTTTTGATTAATTATCTTTTATTCTGGGGAAGTCTCCTCAGATTTCCACAGACAGGATCAATATCCCTACCATAGGTTTTGAATGTTTGATATACCTCTCCTTCATAGTTCTTAATACAATCTTAATAATGTAATGTCTTATTGAGTGATGTTGGCCTTTTGTCCTACCTCTCTGAGGACAGGGTTCATATAAGTTTTTTGTTGCTTTTATATGACTAGAGTCTAACACCACTTCTGGCATAAAAGACACTTTCAATAAATATTGGTTGAATGAATGAATGTGTAAATGATATACTCAGGATGCGAGTAATAAATAGGTACTGTGAGAGATGCCACCCAAAATGACACTAATAATTTTTCAAGTTACAAGACCTGACCAGATGAAAAAAAAAATTCCCCATTACAGAAGCAGCACCTATAAAGTCAGAACACATGGCTCCGCATCAGTGTTTCCTTTTGCTAACTTGGTAACTTTGTGCAAGGCCCTTAAAGTGCCTGAGTATCAGTTCTTCCATCAATAGAACCAGGGGAAAATCCACTCACTGGAGTAATGTGAGAATTGTATGATACATATTTGAAAAGGCTTAGAGGACTATAAACCCCAGTAAATCTAGACTAAGAAGATGCAGGGACTATGGAGGTCTGTAGGAAACTATAGAGAGAAGGTGAGTACAGCCTTGACTCCTTCTCACAAAGGGCCCAGAAATTGTTGTTCCAAGTTTTATGGGACACGGTCACACTCATTTGTTTATGTATTGCCTATGGCTACTTTCACACTACAACACAGCTGAATAGTTATGACAGAGACCATGTGGCCCACAGAACCTAAGCTATTTACTATCTTGCTTTTTACAGAGACACTTTGCCAACCCTTGCTCTAGAATATTGTTATTATTTCTGTCTCAGTGACAGGCTCACAGGCCACAGTCACATACGCTGGAAATGAGCGCATCCGCTTGGCCCCAGCCTCCCATGTATCTCCAGGTTCTAATTCCTCCTACCTGTACCTGATCCTTAGCTTGTGGACCCTCAGATGTTGTTTTCTAACTGAAACCCTCCATCTTACCACCATGGCCTCCACTAGGAAACTGTGGTATGTGAATAAAAATAAGAATGAACCAAAAAATTAGTTTCTTTATTAGTTACATTTGACCCTAGATCAACACAGGGGTAGGGGTGCCAACCCTCCCCACCACAGTTGAAAATCTTCTGACTCCCCCCCAAACTTTACTAATAGCTTATTGGTGACCTAGAAGCCTTACCAATAACACAGTAAATTGACACATGTTTTGTATGTTATATGTATTATATGAAGTATTACAATGAAGTAAGGTAGAGAAGAGAAAATGTTAGGAAAATCCTAAAAAAGAGAAAAATTCATTTACAATATTTATTGAAGAAAATCCACATATGAGTTCAAACCCGTGTTTTCCAAGGGTCAACTAACTGAACTTGGTTTCTGTATGCCTTACTTTGTAAAGATGGGAAAGTAAAAATATATATATGATAGAGATGTGAGGATAGAATGGATAATGTATGCAGAATACTTAGCCCAGTGTCTGGTCCATAGTAAGCATTTATTAATTTTTATTATTATTATTCTTATCCAGGTAATTAAGAAAATTACAAAATACATACTTGTTAAGTAAACTTTATAAAAATGGCCTTTTTAAATAAATAAATTATGTAGGTACTGAGTTCTAAAGTGACTCCAAGAAGTAATATGTTTTTTGAATACAGTTTACTTTAAACAAAGAGAATCTGAAGCTCCCTATTTATACAGAAATAAGGTACAACAAATATATGAGAGGAACAGAAATGATTAAGAAAAAAACCTACAATAAAAACTTTAAATGATTAAAAATATACATTCCCTTTGCTCTTTTCTAACAGTTTGCATTCAGTATTATTCTGTATTAGTTTCAGATGTATAGCGAAGTGGTTAGAATATCATGTACCGTACAGAATGGTTCTCCCCCACTGCTTCAATTGCCACCTGGCTTCATACATATTTATCACGATATTGTTGACTATATTCCCTATGCTGCAATCTAGATCTCTGTGAATATTCTGTATTTGTCAATTTGTATTTCTTATTCCCTTCACCTTTTTCACCCAGTCCCCCAATCTCTCTCTCCTCTGACAACTGTCAGTCTGTTCTCTTGTATCTGTGAGTTTGCTTCTATTTTATTTGCTTTTTCATTAAATTCCACATATACATGAAATCATATGGTATTTGTCTTTCTCTGACTGGCTTATTTCACTTAGCATAATACCCTCCAGGCCCATCCACACTGTCACAAATGGTGAGATTTTATTCTTTTTTATGGCTGAGTAGTATTCCATTGTGTAAATGCACCACAGCTTTTTTATCCACTCATCTATTGATGAGCACTTGAGTTGATTCCATATCTTGGCTATTCTAAATAATGCAGCAATGAACATAGGGTTGCGTGCATTCTTTCTAATTAGTGCTTTGAGTTTCTTTGGGTATATTCCCAGAAGCAGAATCTCTGAGTCATAGGGCAAGCCCATTTCTAAATTTTTGAGGGACCTCCACACTGTTTTCCATAGTGATTGCACCAGTCTGCATTCCCACCAATAGTGCAGAGGTTCCCTTTTCTCCATATCCTGGACAACACTGGCTGTTTGTTGATTTGTTGATGGTAGCCAGTCTGCTATGTGAGCTGGTATCTCACTGTGGTCTTAATTTGCATTTCTCTGATGATTAGTGATGTTGAACAACTTTTCATATGCCTATTGGCCATCTGTTTGTCTTCCTTGGACTGCAAAAACATAAAAAGGGAAAGATGCCATTTTGTTACGTCAAACTCCATACCAACCAAGTAATATATTCCACACATTGAGGCCCTTCACCAGCATAGATCCCCGTAGACTTGCTTAAACCCAGATGAAGCTGATTTGTAATTGGGTGTTAGATTTTTATATTAAAATGGTGATTCCAACAGGTTGAAGGATGCTTGACTACAGATACTCATTCCTCACCTGAAATGAAATAGGGCAGATAAGTGCTACTCTCACAAGGTTATTGGGAAGGCCAAATGACTTAAAGTCTGCCAAATTACCAGATAAACTACAAAGGGATAAATCGATACTTATACTTTAAGTGGGAGGGACAGCGAGTAATTGGGATGAAGACCCCAACATGGTTTTGTTGGTGGTGGTGTCTCAACATGAGGGTGAGACTCACTCTGTGTTCCACTGAGTAGCTGCTTCAAGTGTTGTCGATTCCCCTGCTCTACCACTTCATCCCTCACATCTTCACAGTGTACATAATGAAAAGGGAAAATGGGTGTGTTAGTATTATTGACAGCAATATAACCATAGCTAACATTTATTATTTCCTGTACTAGAAAGAAAGCAAAGCACTAGACACGCATCGAGTCAACCTGTTAATACTTAGAGCATCCCTATGTGGTAGGAATTATAATCCACAGCTTACAAATGAAGAAGCCGGGGGTTAGCAAAAGCAGTATCTTGCCCAAGGTCATTTATTCACACACGGTGGAGGCAGCACTCCAACTCTGGACACACTGGAGAAGGCCACAGCCATGAGACAGCAACGTGGAATACAGTGTTCCCAGGAAGAGTGTTCCAGATCACTGAGATAAATGCTTCAGATGCCAAAGTTATCTTGGGGGTAAGAGTCCACTCCATTTCGAAGTCTAGCCTTTGCTAGAAAGATAGCATCAAAAATGTGTGGGTTCTTTTTTATGGCAGTGGCTTAAAGATCATCTTATCTAAGCCATCTAAATCTTCAGACAACATGACTGACACAAAGCTCCTTTGGTTATGATATAAATCAACTCTGCCCCCAAGGGCTATAGCCATGTGTGGGAACTTCCTTACACTAATTGGCAACACTTTACTGTGGTTTATTTCAATCTAAGAATCTTTATTTTATTTTTTTTTTGTTTTATGATTTTCTTTTCCCTTACTTCCAGGTTGTCAGACATCACTTGCTCTGGTCATAAAGAATGTACCTTTCAGGAAATACCCCTTTTACACCTTACGCTGTGCTGCTTATAATTTGCTGTGAGTTAGGAAACCAGGTAGCTCTCCAAGATTGGGTGTCAAATAAATTCTGAACAAAGACCTAAGAAGAACTCATGGGTGAAGTGCATCAGATTTTGTGAATAGATGCAACCCCTATTTTGTTTTCCCTAATGGTTATCAGCTGTGTCTTGGATAACTGAGTTTGTCAGAGAAATGAATGCCATATAAGTGAGGAGTTGAATACTTTTAAACATACACATAAGTCAGACTTCTGAATAAATCTATTCCTTCTTCTAGGTCCCCGTAGCGATCCTTAGAGCTAGCCCACTCCACCTGCTCTCCTTACATTACTCCTCCCTGTCTTTTTTATAAGTATAGTCAAATCATCCTTTACCCTTTTACTTCAGTTGTCATTTTCCAGCTGGAAAACAGCAAATTTGATCATTCAAACAGAAACAGCGTCTGTTGCTAACCCCTCAAGCTGGTGTACGAGTTTCATTTCTTGCAACCAAACATTCAGTAACATGTGTTTATATGTATATCTTTTCCTTTATATTAGTAATAAGAGGGTCATTAAGGGCTGTATAATGAGAGAATGCAGTTTTCTGGCCTGATAAGTCCCTGAGCTTCATTACCAAATTCATCTTACACGTCAGACATTAAATAGCATGGCATTTTCCTCTCTCATCCACGCTGTATCATTTAATTTCATCTAAATGGAGTTTTCACTATGGCCATAATCATCATCATCTTCATCGCCACTATCATCAAGAAGCATTTATTACCTGCTGCAATGCATATGGTGCTATATTCAGTATGGTTCCGCACAACTTTATCATCATGGCCCTCACCCCTGAGAGGCCATGAAGTACAAGGGAGTTATTAAAAATACTGAGATTCGAGTTCAAGTCCAGACCTCGCCCCTGAACAGCTGGGTTAGCTGGAGCACATCTTCCTTCTCTGGGCTGTGCCTCATCTGAAAATAAGACAGATGAGTTACATTGTCTCTAAGATTCTGTCATACTCTAATGTCAGGTCCTCTTCCAGAATCAGCTACAGACTCTTTAAGTGGGGAAAGACCAGCAGAAGAGAGAATTGGCCTAGAATTTTAAACAGGGGCCTATATTCAGAGAAGGGGTCTCAGATCAGAGTTGCCTATGCTGAACGTTGTTCCTTTCCCTGGACTTAACCTGGTTTTTCTGTGTTCTCAATATCTTCTACCACCCTTATTCCACTCTGTTTCTCACCTTGGCTCTCTTCCCATGTTTTCTAGCTCCTGGCCTGTTCATCCAGGTGATAGCCCACACCAGGCCCTCAACCTCTGTTCTCTTACTTCTCCCAGCCACACAGAGGAGCTGTGCTCCAATTAGAAGATTAACCCTGACTAGTTCTAAGAGGAAAATCCTGAACACCCTGGTTGCCTATTCTGAGAACTATGTCTGATCCCCATGAAAGAGGGTAGAGCTGAGGGTAGGTCACCAGTGAGTGTCCCAAGTATTGAGAACTAAAGTTCATCATACAAGAAACTATCTTGGGCAAAGAACTGGAGGAAGTGGGAAGAACACAATAATTTCACAGAGAATAAAGGATGAAATGCAGAGAAATGCAGACAAGTCTACATTGTGATTATGGAAACAGGAGTGGAAGCAAATACCCCAAATTATGCCTCAGCTGGGCTGGATACACACAAGAACAAAGAATGGGTAGGTGGGCAGGAGGAGGGGAATGGGCAAGGATTTAAGGGGATCCAGAGAAGAGATCTGTGATTTATGCCCTCAAATCTACCTACTGGTCAGGAGAACCATCACATCCCCTCCCTGCTTGTGCATTAATTAGACTGAGCCAAAGGGCATAAAAATCAGACAAGTAGGTCTGACATATAAACAGCCACCTAACAATCCCTCTCGTAATCATAGTTATTTGTGTTGGCTGTTCATGACTTTGTGCTAAGTCCTTGACGTGCATATTTTCTCATGGAACCTCCCAAACTACCATTTTTGTTGTTATGGTAAAATATACATTGTCATAAATTTTTTTTCAGTTTAATCATTTGTACAATTTGGTGACATTAAACACATTTATAATGTTGTGCAACCGTCACTACTATTCATTTTCAGAACTTTCTTATCACCCCAAAGAGAAATCTATACTCCTTAAACACTAACTCCCTACACCTCTCTCCCTCCAGCAGCTGGTAACCACTCTTCTGCATTCCGTCTCCATGACCCAATTATCTTTAAAGAGTAGCCATAAAAGTGGAGTTGCATCTTAGCTGGGAGTAAAATTCTAAAGTTAACATATAAGGCAACAAACAAACAAAAACCCACAAACAGTCTTCATTCTCACTGAAAATACTTGAGGAAGAAAGGTCCTATATTAGCGATAGGTAAATCATCTCTCAATAACTGAGACCCGGCCAACAACTACGACCTCTTTCATTGTTCAGCTGAGCTCCTGATGAAGTAGCAGGATCCTACTGTACAAAAATAAGTACTGTTTCTTTAAACAGTGGAAATACTTTAGGTTTATTGAAATGTTCACATCCTATGAGGACCTCAGGGATTAAGGCCAAATAAAGGAGGGCAAATTCATACCTTCCATTTCATGTTTACCTGGGGAAATATTCATTGAGTGGAATGGCAGATGGAATCATTCTTGCAATAAATTATATTTCTCTTCTCCTCTTTTAACAAATGCGTAGTGTTGAATTCTTAAGCGCTGAGTATGTATGACACAATTTCTTCCTAATATTGTCCTCTCTCTAATGACGAGGTATTCAGAAGTTAAAGAACTTGCCCAAATTTACAAAGCTTTATAAGGAATTGAATGTGTGCCTTTTAAGCACTGCCCAGTGACTGCTAGTCAAATGGTCATTCCTTTCAAGCAAAATGTTTTCAATATAAATTATTTTCCTTTTCTTTTTAAAATTAATCAGAGGGTCTATTGACCAGGGAAGCTCGTAAGAGGCACTTTTGAAGGTTCCTCTAAAATTTTGAATCCATTTTTTCAAGCTACACAATATGTAAATCTCTGGACTCTAGGGGCCAATTGTAAGTTGGTTTCAAATACCACAGAGCACATAAATCTCCCTCCACTGTTCTTCATCCCCCTCAACCCATAATCTACTCACTCTTTGACCTCACCGCAAGAAGCATGACTGCCTTGAATTTAGAGTTTTCCTTCCCATTAGACAATGCACATTTTTGACCCTAATCATATTTCCGAGATGGACTCCATCAGCCTTCTTAGTGAGCTGGCTTATGCCCCAGGTGAGAAGCCGCCCGCAGGAAAGCAACGGCCGGGAGACGCCACTGATTGGAAGTTGGGAGTTAGAACTCTCAGGAATGATTTAGGGAGAGGCCAGTTTTACTTATTTGGACTAGCAGACGAGAAGGTCAGGCTGGAACCAGGAAAAAAAATCAAGATAAGGAAATGTTTTTGAAGAAATACTGTTTTACGACTCCCAAATACCCCCTATCATTTATGTTTGTCTCCGAGTTTATCCATTTATCTTATTGCTGACTAAAGGCTCTTAAGGACCTGCTCTGAGGAATAGATGAGACCAGTTTCTAATTAGCATAACTATTATAAATAAATGTAGGTTATTCAAGTGCTTGAAAACATTTTTTTTTTTTAAGTAATCGTGTTTACACCCACTAATCTGTATTTCTTGTAAGAAAATAGTATGCTGAGTAAAGGTAAATTTTAGCCAAAATGAATGTAGTTTCTGCTCCACACCGTAATTAACTTTAGCCCAGTGTAAATTATCCTTGATTCAAGTTTCAATTATGTTATAGCCAAAGTCACACAAATAAACATATGATTAATTAAATAGCAAAATTCACTTTCATACAATAATGATTTTTTTTCTGGAGGAAAATAAAACAAAAAGAAGGGTTGTTCATGGCATGGTAAGTACAAAATACTTAGAGTTAACAATTAAAAAATAAAACTCCTTTGCAGAGCAAGAAGCCTATCAAGAAGCCTAAATGAGAACAATATAAGAAAGTTTAAGCATATTCATTACTTTCCCATTTGGAGAAGTCCTCTCTTTCATATTATTTATTCTATTTGGAAATGCCAAGCTCCAAACATTAATGTGATTTTCACTGACGCTCTTCCACTTTGTCAGGCTACCCAACCCCCCTCTTCTTCCTTCCTAAATTTAATTAAAACCAGCATTCAGCCATACTGGAGAGAAACTCTATTTACATAACACAAAGAAAAACAATTTTTAAAAGCCCACATTAATCATGAGCTTTAGAGAAAGTCACCATAAATAGGATGTATCTAGCCGAGCGACAAGCTCCAGCCACTTATGAAAAATATGTCTCTCCAGCCGAAAGGATAGCAGTGTTACTAAAGAACATAGCTCTTTTGTTCCACAAATTCCTCATTTTCATATGAAGTTACATGATTTGCCTACCCTGGTGGAAAATACTGCATATTCAAATTTGCCTCATCTACTCCTATAATTTAGTGAAAGATGAAATTTGTTGTGTAGTGTTGCCAGGAATAGAGGAAGGGAAATCAAGTACCTACTACGTGCCAAGCAAAATGCTTAGTGCTCTGAAGACATTACTTCATTTGATAACCCTGGAAGGTTCATGAAGTAACTTATTTATTCACCTTGAGCTTAAACTTTTAATCCAAAGTGGTCCTCCTGTCCCAGAGCCCCCTACCTCTTGCCCGCAGAGATCCAGCAACATAGTTAAGACCATCAGACATCCACTATCTTCTTCTACATTGTGCACACAGTTCTTTTGCTTTAGTTTAACTGTTTTACCAAGAAATATTTTGACTGAAATGAAAAGAAAAAATATAGAAAGATTGCCGATGGCAAAAACCTCAAATGGGGGACCAAAATGGAAAGCAGAGTGCAGATGAATCAAGAAGGCTGTCTGGTAAGCCGAGATCAGAATTATTCACCATCAAAGGACGACCTAAATTGTTCCCTGCCTCAGTTTCCCTCAAATACAAAAAGGTAATAACATGGTGTATACTGTCCCCCCAAGAAAATATAAGAAAAGTTATAGAATTATTGTAGACAACTAGGCTTGTCAAAGATAAAAGAAGAAAATATAGATTATTGAATTTTCACTATAAGATAACCTCTGTTAGAGGATTTTGTATATATTTTATTACTTAATCTGCAGCACACAAAAAATGGGTATTCTCATGCAAGTTTTATAGATAAAGAACCTGAAGCAAGACGAGTTTAATCCCTTTGTCTAAGGTTAGGCAATAGATGGTAGAGCCAGGGTTTTAGTCCAAATCTCCTGACTTCATTTCTCCATTTCCACCTGCTCTTCCTCTCATCAGAGTTGGTCCTGAACAGAATCCTTGTGGCCACATCACTGAGATGTGCCACGTGTTGTGGATAAACTGGCCCTAATTCTGTTGCTAACTCTCACTTATGATTCCTGTTTATTCTGTCTCCCGAAATGCTATGAATATATTGTCAGCTTCCTTGACACCCCAGTAGATGTAAGTTCCACAAGGTGGGGACTGATTATTTATTTAGCAACAGTTTTGTTTACTATGCATCCCAAGCACTGAGAACAATGTCCAGCATGGGGTAGAAGCTCAATACTTTTTATTGAATGGATGGAGTGAATGAATGCCTGTTCTGGCTTGAGCTCTGTGATAGCTGTCCTCTCTGGTCACCCAGCTACATACATCTGGCCTTTCTCCTTCCTAGAAATAATGTGAACTCAGGCACAGTTATGTCTCTATAGCCTTGGTGACCAGCTGAGTTGGAAAATAACTGGGACTACTATTCCCTAGATATTATAGAGACACCAATAGGGTAAAAATTGGAAGACGCTCCCACTAAATTGCACAGAATCACATCTGGCTTGCCTTGACATTTTCTGCCCAGGCTGCACGGATTTCTTTGTGACCCTTCAGGGTGACATGTCAGCCAGATTGCCTGGCTTGCTTTCCTATGTTATCCTGGCCAGTTCCAATCCCAAGTTCAGTACTTACTCATCCTCATTTTATTTTTGAGTATATATGGCTAGTCAAGTTCAACTCTGGCAGAAGTTCTCTATTTGTCATTTCCAAAGCCCATTCCTATGGGGCAAAACTCCATAGGTTTCCCAGTGGAGATTCCAAGTTGTTCTGTCACTTGTTTTTGGTTGGCCCTTTTAATCTTCTTTAATTATTGAAAATCAATAGTAAGTTCATTTCTGAACAGACGACCTTGCAAAGAAGCAAGTTCCAGGGTTACACATTCACAGCTCACAGATGGCTGAGACTCCAAAGTCACCTGACAGACTGGGGTGCCTGGGTCTTGGCAATATTAGACTGACAAGGGAGGGGGGCAGTCAATGACTTCTTGCCAGGCTTGTTGTTTACCTTTTCTTGCACTTCAGTGGTTTGCCCTACAGATGTGCCGTTACTGAGAGCCCCAAACCAAAGCCTTTGACTGGTCTCTCACCTTACTCTGAACAATACCATAAACCAGACTGAATTGTCCTGCTATTTCCAATAATTACCTGTAAAATAATTGAAAAATTCCTATTTGACCAGTCTAAATCACATTGGTAACTGAGTCTTTATATTTGTAATAACCTGTAGGCTTGATCTCTGAATCAGGTAGGCTGTTCTTCATTAGCTTCTCCCTTCCCATCTTCCTAACCTTCCACACAAATTCCATCAACCTTGATCTGAATGCTTAGGATGGTTGATATTTCAGACTCAAGACCATGCTTGTTAATATTCCTCAGCAGTCTTTGGGTACAAGGTTTCCAATGGGATAAAAGCTCCCAGAAGATGAATGTACATCCAATATTTACATACATAAGTTAAGGGGCCCAGATGCTACCTTGGGGAAATTCACACTCATTCTGCCTCATATAAGCATTATATAATGAACTTGGGATGCTAAGGTACCCTAAACTTAAGCTCCTTCTCTTATGACCCCTAAGGTGTAACAAGGACAAATTATACCATCTTTGGAGAGCAGCTAAATATCTGGAACCCCAACTTCCTCAGCCTCCCTCTAAGACTTAGCCCATTGTTTCTGATTCCAGCCAGCCCTTTATTGATCTCCTCTAACCTTTCTTCTCCCAGCTGTCAGCCAGCCAGCCACAAAGTGCCAAACCTGCCAGGTATGAAATTTCTCCTATCAGTGCTGTGAGAGGGTCCCTTGTCATCAGTTTTCAGACATACACTTTGTATTTTATCATACCACATTTTTTATCAGCTTGCCAAACATGCATGTGTTTGCAATGAATAGTGGAGGTAAAAAGATCAAAGCTACTCAAGTAAAGAGAGGCTGATCCTACCGGCACAGATAAACTCTGTCCCATGGCCATGGGCTTGGTCTTTCCCAACAATGTACCATGTAGACTTACCATGTCCGGTGTGGAAAGCACAGTTTATAAACAAAAGCATATGAACAGCTGGTACTTAGCGTGAAGCCCAGCACACAGGAACTGCTCAGTCCTCAATGAAAGCCCTCTTTATCCACAAAGAGGACAATATATTCCAGAAAACTGGGAAGTTTGTGTGACGGCAGAGCAGCACAGGGGAGGGTCTCTCAAAATTTGGCATCTCCAGCTGTTGGCTATGTCTGAAGTTGTTGTATGTGTATCATGGCTGTTCTGGTTTCCCCCAAAACTACTGCTAGGGAGACCAAAAATCTGAGTGTTGGTTGAGGCTTTAATTATTACTCCAAATGATTCATCTGATTGTTGAGAAAATAAGAACTTGTGGTGACTGAATGACTCGCCTGTCTCCAGACTCTGAAACCTGTGTTCTTCCACAGCATCAGGCCCTGTCCATGAAGTCGGTCATGTAACTAGCATGTGTGGTTTTGGGTGAAAAGATTAAGGGTGAGTATGAAAAACCATGCCGTTGACTGGGTCTCTCAACACCTGAAAAGGGGCAATTAGAACTTTAGTTTCCTTTCACTGTTGAGGATATTGAGGCCCAGAAAGAAGAAGTATATGTTCAAGTTCACAGGGTAGCTACGAAGTAGTAGAGCTGAGAGGAATCTGAACTTGGAGAGTTCTCTCCAACTCAATGGTCTATGCTCTGTTGACTCCACCATACTGCTTCTGCTGGGTGTCCCTTTGGTTTTCCCATCAGACATTAATTTGGAGCATGTTTTCCTTTTGCAATCATATCTTTAATTAGAGTACAATGAAATCTAGTTCTCAGTTTTATTTTATCATAATTACCCAATAGATTTAGTCCCTGTTCTTGAGCAGGATTGTCTAAAGCACTCATATATTTTGTGTATCGTCTTCAACACACCAAGAAGTTTTAAAAAAATGTTAAGAATTTTAAGTGTCATTGCTACTTTCATGCCTAATTATGACCCTGCTGATGGGGGTCATTTGCCGTCTGGCTGCAGCATTGACTGGAACTGAGAGCCATATGGGAGACAGTCCTCAGAAGAATCTTGGCATGTATAGAACTGGGAAATGACTCAAGGCCATGGGACTCCATCTATCATCACCACTTCTGAAATCAATGTTGCAAAATCTGAGGGTGGCACTATCGCTGAAATTACACCACTTTCCCTCCCACTGTCATGCCTGCCTGTGTGACACTATCAGCTGAGAGTTGGACTTCACAACCTGGCTCTGAGCAAACAGCATAGTATAAACATAATCTTTGCTGTCTTCTAGATTCAAAAAGATTAAAGGACAGCATCAAGACATTGATACTGTACTCCCCTCCCTTCTGCAAGCACTCAGCATATAAAAAGAAGACTAATTCATTGTTTACTTCAAATAAATTTCATAACTGATTTTACCACCAAGGATACTGATAACAAGGTCCTAATCTGTGATGAGCACTTGTTCAAGCATCTTATTATGTCAGAATGGGATAAGCCTTTCTCCAGTGTTTAATGAAGAAAATACTGGGGTAGAGTGTGTATGGGGGGGTGGAAATCAGTTCCCCTTCCCTTATCAACTAGAAAAATAGTTTTGAAACTGTTTCTTTTTTTTTTTCTCCTTTTCTTTTTTATTGAATTTATTGGGGTGACTTTGGTTAATAAAGTCATATTGTTTCAGGTGTGTAATTCTATAATACATCATCTGTATATTGTATTGTGTGTTTATCATCCTAAATCAAATCTTCTTTCATTACCATTTATCCCCCTATACCATCTTCTGCCTCTCCCCTCCCCCTTTCCCTCTGATAATCACCATACTATTATCTGTATCTATGAGGTATTTAAAAAATCTGTTTCTTTTAGATTCCCAGGACCGATGGCAGTAGCTCAAAGACCACTGGGAGGAGGTTGAGAAAAAGACTCTGGGCCTCCCAGCACCCTAATGAGAGCAGCTTCACCTATATTGGTTTTTGATGTTATACATAAAATTTCCTTTGAAAAATGAACATTGAAGAGAAGGAAAGGTGAGTAGGCAGAGCACAGAAAATGATGGAGAAAGTAAAACTACTCTATATTATACTATAATGGTGGATTCATGTCGTTATACATTTGTCCAAAGCCATAGAATATGCAACACCAAGAGTGAACCCTAGTGTAGACTATGGACTCTGGGAGGTAATGATGAACCACTGTACCTTCCTCAGTTGTAACAAATGAATTTCTCTTGCGGGGAATGTTGATAGGGAAGCTATACGTGTGTGGAGGGGGGTATGGCATATGGGAAATCTTTGTATGTTCCTGTCAACTTTTCTGTGAACCTAAAACTTCTCTGAAATATAAAATCTATGAATAGACAAACAGAAATATGGATACTTCCAACAGTGCCTTAGAGTCTTCACCTCCTACGCAGTTCAGTTGCACTTTTCCTATGCCTGACTCTCATCTTTAACACACTTAGCACTGCCTTATATTCATGCCCCTTATGAGGAAGCAGATGTTGGGCTGGCATATGGTGCCTCCTCATAAATTTCTCTAACCTTTCCCTGTTGTATAAGCCACAGGCAATGATGGGTTCCAGTGACCGGCCTTCTTAGCTCTCCCCGAGGAGCTCTGAAGTACCAGTCCCATTCATTCACCTCGGGTGGGTGAGCCAGTGCGCTGGGTATCCATCCACTGACAACAGACACAGATGCAGACAGCAAGAAGCCAGCAGGTTAAATCAGGTTCTGAGAGCTGCACCTAGCATTCCACTTGGGAAAGCCCTGGCTATAAAAGTTTTTGGTCCTCTGTAGCCTGCAGGTGGCCATTGGAGGGACTGAGCCAAAGATTTCAGCTGCATGGGGTACCCAGGGCTGAGTTGCACTGAAAAATATAGAGGATGAATTGCAAAGAAGAGAAGCCCCTAGTGGTAGATCCTGATGTAAGTTTTCACAGGTTAGGTTATGGGATACCCAGAGGTGTCTATGAAGGTCAAAGGAAGGGAGGCCTCTCTTGACATAAAAATAGCAGTGTATACTCACCCACCACCCTTTTCCCTCTAAGGACTGCAATAGCACAAATGGTCTGATTGCATATGATTCTATATTTGTACATATTTTGCCTTTTGTTGATTTGCTTTAGCTGTGTCTCCTGATTGATACTGGAAATAATTTGAGAATGCAATCCACATCTCCGGAAATGTCCCCTTCCTTCTAAAGCACCTAGCACTAACCTGGGCACATGCTATACATTCACAATCATTTAAGGACTAACTGACAGCTTGAAAGCCACTACCACTGACTTTTCTCACATCGACAGCGGTAACTAATACTGATGTGACACTCTGTTCTGTTTATACACTCACAGTGGATAATTTGCTTTCATGGGCATTGCCTAATTTGATAGATTATGATGCCTATTTTACAGACAATAACACTGAAACCACTGTTTAAATGACTTGCCCAAAGCCGTAGAGATTTTTAAATATAAGAGGATAGAATTCATGTCTTCTGACTCATACTCCAGCTGGAGCTGAAGTCAACCTGAACTTCAATTCTAGAATAAGGTAGCTGTTTTTCCTTTAAAAAGGAAGTTCAAGCAGGTGAGAAGTCACATTGATGCATGCTGCTGGGTAGGGTAGTATTTCAAGTACTGTTGAAATTATGCTCAACCTCGAGTGTGGAGCTTTATCTATCCCTTTGTTCTTCCACTCATCCATCCTGTTATGTGCCTCTTCTGTGCTGAAAGTTGACCCTGTGCAGTCAGTCCCACAGGGAGCTTTGGTGGAGAGCTTGAGGTGTACGAATATAATAAAACTGTTATGCCAGAATAGTCTGTATGATCAGTGAGATCATGAAAGAAGATGCCTCCAGTTCTTACCAGTGGGGGAAAGGCTTCACAGGAGAGTGACCATCAGGCCAAATCTTACAGGATGAAGAAGGAGCATGAAAGTGAGTTGCAGCAAAGAAACGACATAAGCAAGAGATGGGCGTGAAAGAACATGGCATTTTTGATGAATTGTGGGTTTACTCCCTTCCCTCACTGTCATCTTTTCCGTCTTTACCTGTCAATTTTCCTAAAATTCAATCAGCCTACAAGCACTTATTAGGCATTGCCATTTCTTTATTTCCCACCCCAATGCCTTATTACCTTACACCTATATAACTGAAGTTGTTTTTCTGCAGTAGACTGCAGTAGACTTCTCCCCCTGGTCATTCAACACTGACGCAGGGAGTACATGTTAATGGGTAGCTATGTGAGAGGCACGTGCTGGGGGCCACTCAAGGTATAAAACTGCTTAAAGCAATAACCCTGTCTTCAAGGAGTTTGAATTCTTGCAGGGGAAACAGGACAGTTATGGAAATAACTATAATTTATGGTCTAATATGAATGCTACATAAGTGCTGTAGAATGAATTATAGGCATTTGTACAGTGTAATAGAACTCCGTTATGACATGGTTCATTAGAACATGCGTTTGGGTATACTATAAATCAGCTCTTGATACAAACAGAAATGATGAGTGAATCAATTAGGAGGAAGCTTTTTTCTTTTTTCCAGATGAAGCCTAGATGGGAGAGCTAAGACCCAGATTTCAAGTTCAACATCATCATCTTTAATTTCTTCATAGCTCTCCTCAAGATCCAGGACAATAGGACTGTGGCAGCTGACACTGGAAGAGAGAGTTGAGACAGTAGGGTCAAAATCCAGCAAGTCATTGTCAAAGGCAAAGTCAAAGTAGTATGTAGAGTTTCCTATAATGTCCCACACAAAAGGTGGGACAAACATTGTAGAAACAGACCACCAGTTGAGGTGAGAGAAGATAAGAGAGTGTTAAGGTGCAGGGGACCTAGGATATAGTCAGTCAAATTAATTCTAGTGCCCATTCACATCTCCCCATACATGCTCATGGCTTCAGTTACCTTCTTTATATAACCTACGCTGACTTCCTTCCTTTCTGAGATCTAGATTTATATATCTGTCTACTCAACCAACTGGTCCCTCTGGATATCTATTTCAATAGTTCCAAGACTGTAATGATTCTAATTGTTCCACCATCAACTTCTTAGTTATAGAATGAGGTATCCAAGAGGCATCTAGTGACTCACTGCCTTCTCCCTCTTACCCCATCGCAAAACTATTACCGAATGATATAAATTTATCCCTGAACTATCCTTTGATTATATCCACATGATTTCCATCTCAGTGGCCACCCCTCTGGTCTAGGAAGGCTGAACTACTGTGGTTGCCTCCTAACTGATCCCCCTAGAGCCACTCTTGACTACTTCACTGCTTTCAGGGTGATCTTTGCAAAAGGGAAACATGACTATTCACTTCCCTGATTATGACTTCTCTGAAAATAAAACCCCAATCATTAGCATTCCTCAAAGGTCTTGATTTATCTAACTTAAACTGCCTCACTAACTCCATTGCTCATCTTTCTCCCCAAATTTTCTATAATCCAACCACAGTGGCCTTCCCTTGGAATCAAATGCCACTATCCTTCCTGGGGCAGTACATGGGTTCATGCTATTCTCTCAGGCTGGCACAGTCACCTTCTGTCCCCTGTAACTACTTCCCATGACTCCTGGTTCACCCAGACCCATCTTTGACATCTAAGCTCAAAACTCACTTCCCTAGAAATGATTCCCTGATCTCTGTGTTCATTCTTTATCTTCCATCAAGGGTAGATTCTTTAAATTCATGTTCTCTGAGGGTTATGTTTCTTCTTCAACATGCTAATCTCAGTTTGTAACTAAATATTTATCAGCATGGTTACTTAGCTAACATCTGTATTTCCACCCAGACTGTATGAGAACAAGAATTACATCTGGTTTTTTCCTTCTCATTTTATCTACAGTGAAATCACAGTACTTTGGCACATCCTAGGCACTACTGAATATGTGTTAGACAGATAATTGAAGCACTGTGAATGCAAGCCCGAGAAGGAGGGGAGTAGGAGAAGTCAGGTCCAGTGGGGTGGAATGGAAATGCAAACACATCCAGGACAGGATGCGCCAGGTAGAGGCTCCTTTTAAAAGAGGTGCTGGTGTTCTCCTTGCACTGTCATTGTCTTCTGTCATAAGAATAGTTCCTAAAAAGTTACTTTGAGAGTAGACTCCTGACAGCCACATTTTATCAGACACATCAATATATGTAACTATGGTTGTGTCCAAGGTGTTACTGAACCTAGTTGATGAGGAGTCATGGGTTCTGGTACTTAACAGGGAGAAGAGAAGCAGCTGAGGCAGAGGCTGTCAACACTCCACCAAACGGTCTCTTTATCTGAACCCCAAGAACCTGAAAAGACACTTCTTTTGTATTAACTTACTATTTATATAAAAATGATACACATTGACTATAGGTAATTCAAACAATAGAAACTATAATAAACTGGGGAATAAAATCACACATACTACTGGTAATGTTTTGGTTTGACATACTCCCTAAAGATGTATAAGATATATATATACACACACACATATACATACACCTGTATATACATATGTATGTATGTACATACACATATATATACATATATATAAAATTACTTGAGTGAAATCGCATTTTACATCAAATCATCATGTTCACAAATGGAGATAGTTGGTTTTAAATGTAATGGAAATAGTTATATAATGGAAAGATATAGTGGCAACGGTTCTTGAAGTTGCTCCGTCATCAATATAATTAGACGCGGTTGAGGTAAGGTTCTTAGTCAAGACGAGAAAGTGGTAGATTTTCTAATGATTCTGATTCAAACTCTCTAAATAACACAACTCCTAAAGAGACCCTAACTCTTAAAGGTGGGACCGTACTGAAGTAGTGTAAGAGATCATAGAAAGGTGGAAAGGTCCTGGACATCGCCCGTGACCTGTCTTCGGTTAATTCCTGAAGGGGAAAGCCAAGGATGGGGCAGATGGTGAGGAAGGCTCAGGCTGGAACAAAGTCCCGTGTGCACGCCCCACGGTCACTGCAGAATTTCAAGGCGAGACGCGGGAAGGAAGATTAACAATTCATTAGTGGCCAAGTTTGAAAAGTCACCATACTCGCTGTCTAATGAGGCTTCACAGTCCAAATCTCCAAGAAAGAAACAAACATCTCCATTAGCTGGTGACAAACATCCCCGCGCAGCTCTGGAACCAAGGCTTTGTTGATTGCTGACACTCGAGAGAGGGTAGTGATTCATGTTATGAAAAGAACTAGATTTTTTTTTTTTTTAAGAGATGCAACTTGGTAACTAATTTTTGTCTCTCCCTGCCAGTGTAACCGTTTGAATGTTAATTTAATTTTACAGAATATCATTTATGTAAATGTAATTAGAAGGGAAACATGATCTGGAGATGCACAGCACCAAAGAAAATTTATTACTCTAAGGGGTATTGCTCTAATCATTCAACTGCAATATTGAGTTTCCCCAGATTTAATCTAAAAGCAATAAATTACAAAAGGCTAATGCCCTGCCCAACAACAAGCTGTCATGAACCCAAGTTTCAGGGAGGGGAACTAGAGGAGGAAGAGAGGGGGGAAAAGCCTGAACTTTATTTCGGCAACAGGAGATCATCAGCTTCAGATTTCCTGACATAAAACTCAGTAGAGACAACATAACTGGGGCAAAATAAAAAGCTTCGTTTGCTAAACAAGAATAAAATGGTGACTTCCAATCTCCTATTGCCTTTCTCCGCAGAAATCTGACCAGGGCTCTTTACTTGCTGCTAAACATTATTATAAATGTTTGAAGTTCAGGGCTCCACGCTCCCCAACAACAGAGAGAGTGGAATGCAGCCAGGATGCGGCAGCCCTGTCTCTTCACCTTATGGCTGGGCTGTGCTTTTGCAAAGAAGGGGAAAAGACACAGCCTGATTAATGTCAAGGTCCATATTGCATTCCACGGCGTGCGTGCCCGAAGGCCAGTTCTCCCGGGGCGTCTTGCCAACACAGACAGGCCAAGCCTGTTAAAAGGAAATACCCTTCAGTCTCCTCCCCTCTTCATGCTCAGTGAGAGGCTGTGATGGGAAGAACTTGGGGTTGCAGGTGATCTCCCTATCGCATAGGTCCCATACCTGAACTTGAACATGGCTAAGGCTACCCGGCCCTTTAAAGGTGTTCAGCTATTGCCATGATGAAAAGAGGAAAATAAATTGACAACCTGGCTCCACAAAAGTAACCCTCAGTGAGGTATTTTAAAATGCCATTGCCTAGGTTCTACCACAGAGCAATTAAATTTGGATTTCTGTGGTTAGGATTCAGGCATGAGCATATTTTAAAAGCCTTCCTCCACCACGCTGGCCCCGGTGATTTTAATGAGAAGCCCACAATGGATGAAGGTGATGAGGTGCAATGGAATGCCTGTGTTCCGCAGATTGCTGGGTCACAGAAGCATTCCAGTGGGTGGGGATTTTGTGGAGGGGACAAAGGTGAAGGAGAAATGTGTCTACTTACAGAGAATAGAGAGACATTTGCAGCTGCCCAGGTAGGCAGCAGTAATTATCAAGTAAAACCATATCATTTCAATGTGATTTTAAAGCCCAAATAATAAAAATGCCTTATGTTGTTATTACTATTTTCTTTATCTGACGAGGAACATATTAAATAGTATAACCCAGTTCATCTTTGTCAAGTCAAAGAGGTTGATTGCATAATCAAAATGCATTTCTGGAAAGAAAAAAAAGCCTAATCCTAAAATAAGTTCTACATTTCTTTCATTATTCAGAAACATCTTGGCTCTGATTGTTTAGGTTAGTCACTGTTTTCCTTTGTTTTATCCTGGAATTCTGTGCATTGGTTGGGCTGTTTAATTCAGAGAAGGGCATACTATCCAAGGCAAATGAACATTTTCAGAGTTCAACAGAGAATGGAAGTGAAGACTCTATCACTATTTCCCAGTTTTACCTGTGCATGAAGGTTTTAAAAATTTTTTTAGCTGTTTTGTGTCTATTTGAACATTTAGTAGAAGAAACATAAGTAGCACTTGAAACCTGTGCTTTGATGAACATTTTTTAAAAGATTTTTTATTGGTTGTTTTTAGAAAGAGAGGAAGGGAGAAGAAGAGAGAAAGAGAAACATTGATGTGAGCGCAAAACATGGGTCTGCTGCCTCCTGCCCATCCCCTACCAAGGACTGAGGCCACAACCTAGGCATGTGCCCCGACCAGGAATGGGACCGGCAACCTTTCAGTGCACTGGGCAACATTTAACCAACTGAGCCACCCTGGCCAAGGATGAACATTATTTTTTAGAGTGGGGCTTTTTTAGAGTAAAATTTGACTTGATTTAAACCAGGTGAGTAAAGCAGAGGAAAGGGGTTCTCTAGTGTAAATCACAAAATTCATGAAAATGCTACTTGAATAAAATTTGTCTATGTATGCCCTGATTAAATAATAGGATATAAAAATTAATTGTTCCTCAAATAATTGAACATTCAGTGTGTTTGTTATGTTTCCTCTAGCGCCTCCAGGCTCCCGCCTCACACGCACAAGCACACAGTGCACTATTTGAATGGATTTGACTAACTCTCCCTCTCCTTCCAAAATTACTTTAGCACAGACACCTTAGCAGGATTCTTTAAAAGATAAAGTATTTATCAATGATGTTCTGAAATATTTTAACAGTGGACAAAGGCAAAACCCTCAGGGCCACTGGGTCAAGCACTCACTTCAGGCCTCACTAACTGACACAGGCGGTCGGGGAATCAGTAACTTGGGGCCACAGGAGAAGACAGACTTGACAGAAAAAAAGTAAAAGCTCATTTCTGACTCTGTTTCTTAGAACAATGTTTTAGCTGATTCTCTTATTCTTTAATTGCACTTGCTAAACAAAACATGCCGATGCGTCGAGGAGAATTCAATTACCCGGCCGAGTCAGGTGGAGGAGCATCTTTTTTCACCTGGTCTGTGGAGGCCGGGCCCCCAGTCTCTCCTCTGCTGGTGAGCCCCTTTTCCCATCGTTAAGACCATTAGATCTCATCTCTTGCTAAACCTTTTCTTCCAAAGCAAAGATCTCAAGAGTGTTAAATTAAGCAATTCATTATCACAGCCCCCTTGTATTGTATTACAAATTTAAACAACTAATTATTTTTTTTACACTGTGGATATTTCATTATTAGCTCGTTCCTCTCATAGGAGCCAACCAGACTACATTAACATACAACCCACCTTTCCCTTCTTGTTTCACAAGGTGCTGATTTCATTGAAAATAAGCAAAAACTGGTTTTAACAGTCCTATCATGAGGCGATGATAAAAGTTTTCAGCCACCTCCTTGGGTAGCAACAACTCATAGAGAAGAACCTGCAGTTTTTCGGTTTTACTTGGTTCCCACATCAGATTACAGCTAGAACTATAATGTTCTTCTCGTCACCAAACAATGGCACCAAAGCCACTGACCAACGACCAACACATTCTTTGGCATTGAAAAACAATTTTCAAGTAACTCATTCCTAATAACAGTTACACATCAGATTCTCAAATTAAGATCATCAAATATTCTCAATTCTTATGAATTCCCAGGTAATTATACAGGCTGAGACAAACGAAATGTTGTGCAATTAGTTAGATAACAAAACAACATGAATCACTTAGTCTGGGAAATATGGGCCGTACAGTCATAACTCCCTTCATTTCCAGTTAAAGTTATTTGCCTAGATTATCTAGACTTTCGTCTCAGTCCCTCAATTTATTTAACATAGTGAGAAGCAGCATTTGATGAATAATATATACAGTCTCACTATCAACTTATGAAGAAAAGAAAGACATGGTTGTAGCCTAATAGTAAAATGTAAAGAAAACACACACACATAGGAGTTAGGTTGGTCCTAGGATCAAATTAGGACCATCGAGAGCTAAAAGAAGAAATGTCAAGGCACCACAGATGAAAAACACCTGAACAATATAAATAGACATGGTTGCCTTAAATCCTTTTGGAATAATGAAGGGTAAACACAAACCCATTCATTCATTCATTCATACTTATACACATATATAAGTTGTCCAAGTATACGCAGCTAGTAAATAATGGATCTGAAAACAAAGAAATGCATCCATCCAAAAACCGAAGTAATTGAAAAGTTTGAATGGACAATCACAGAGGATGGCATCTGGTCAGATCCTTCGGTGAAAGAGGCCAGCCACGCGAAGATTTGGGGGCTAAAACACTTTAAGCAAAGGGAGCTTCAGTTGCAAGGCCCTGAAGTAGGAAGAGGCCGGAAGCGAAGGTGGAGAGAGAAAGCCAGCTGGACTGGATCAAGCTCCATTTCTCAGCGCCATGGTTGTCCGCTTGCATTACAGCACCCGAGACTGGTAATGGCCACATCCTCCAGCAAGCACAGGTGAACCCTTTTCATTCCAAAAGGAAGGGCCTTTTGATTCTTTTGGCATTTCAATCGTTAGTGTGTAAGGTAATTACTAGCTGCCTAACATTTGAGCAGGATTGATAGATTCCATTTAGGCCAATGTGTGGCTTATGCTTTCCCACCCCAGGAAATTTGCCAAGGTCAGTAGGTTATAGGGCAAATAAATGCCACGATATGTCAGAATGTCATTCTTGTTGCATGCCTCTGGCCTTCTCGTTTCAGGTATGGAGCCAGGCCGGGAAGCTGATGGTGCAGCCCCAGCCCAGTGCTGCATGTAGAAGCATTTATTAATACTGAGCGACTGGATCAAGGTTAGCGTAGGTTTCTGAGGCATCAGAAGGTTCCTCCATTTGATTTACTACTGAAAATGAAATTTTAAAGGTACAGAAAACTGTGTTTCTTTTATAAACTCTATTGTTTTTTGTTGTTCCTTTTTATGGAGGTCTGATTTGACATACAAAGCTGAACCTATTTAATGCATACATCTTGATAAATTTGAAGATAAGTATACAGTTGTGAAACTGTCTTTATCTATAATGCCATAAAGATAACCATCACCTCTAAAAGTTTATTCTCTCCTGCCTTTTTATTTTGATGAGCGTAAGTAGATGCATTGTCTCTTTTAAAGGTGGAATTAATAAAACAAGCTGTATTGGTGAGAATGGGGTTGAGTGGGTTTTCTGAGAAGCAAAATAGCCATTTTGGTTGATTTTTTTCCTTCTATCAAGTAGATGCATTTTTGATATCATATAGATACAGACCTGAATTTAAAAATATGGGGGAAAAACAAACTAGAAACTATTTGACTTCATGGTTGATATAGGCAATGTATTCAATTTGGGTCCATAAGCATGTTTATTTGAAACTGGAATCTAAAAATTCTGCCTGGCTTTCTAGAGCTCATTTTACCTGATCTCAGGAAGCCCAGTTCTAATAAGTAGTTATAATAATTCTGAAATTCATGTGTAATTGTTAAAGCTTAATCCATCTTTGTGAGGTTATGGAGGTAACCAAGGGGAATGCATCTGACCCAGGTCTAACAGTTATTAACTAAAATTTGTGCCAAGCGCTGTTGTTTTCATTATGCAAGGGCCTTCCTATAGCATAGTTATTTATTACAATTTCTTAATTATTCATGCCAGCAAGGTTTATAATTATAAGCCTGCCACCGGTGACAAGGCAATATGTAATTCCTTAGAAATCTCATTTTTTATCTGATGTTAATTAACACCCACTTATAAATTGTGACTTAACTATAAAATCCACTTAGTGCCTGAATTTAATCTTTCATATTCATTGAAAAACTAGAAGAAATCTGCTCCAAAGCACCCAGGTGAGCTCAATGTGCTGGTTTTACTAACAGTTGAACATACAACAGGTCTATTTCTTGGTGTGAACTATCTGAATTCCCACCGTGAGTAATGTTCACAGCATGGTGTCCGCTGAGAGTTTGAAGGGGCACGGGGATGAGAATCTTTCCTTTTCTACACTCTTAAGAGGCAGCTCTCTGTCAAGATTTCAGCGTTTTAAAATGTTGACAAGCAGGTACACTCTAAGACACGCTTTTTGCCTGGCTGATTATGTAAATCCTACTCATGTAATGCATCACTTGGGCATTCAGGTGCAAGCCCGTGGTGTCTAACGCATGTGTCCCCCTTGTCAGGAGCAATGGCACTGTACATTTTCAGTGAAGATAACCGATCAGGGGGAAGAAAAACTAACTGCTATTTTCAATCCGAACTACAGAAAGTGCCCTTAGTCCAGGAAAGATGGGATGCCAGGCTAAGGCTGTAAAGTACAGCTCTGACCTTATTAGCCAGACTTCTGTGTTAAATATAGTGGCTCTAATAGAATTTGTATGCCCTAGTTTCTGACAGGTTGAATGTTGCTTAGTGATCCGGGGGTGGGAAATCACTGCCTGCGTTCAAGGGAGATCATAGATTACAGACACTGCCTGGGCATTGCAACCAGAGGATGCTGTTACAATGGCTCACAGGGAGGGAGACAGCTTCCTAATGCTGGTAATCGGAAGGAGGCTGAATTTGTTATCTCTTACTGTGTTATGAATTACTCCAAAACCATTTCTTTATTTCAAAACTATTTATTTATCTGTGAGTCAGGAATCTGGGCTGGCTTAGACGGTTCCGCTGCTCTACGTCTCCCATGGACTGCAATCAAGGGGTCAGCCAGGGCTGTGATCATCTCAAGGCTCTGCAGAAGGATCCTATCATTCGCATTAGGCTCAGGCCACATGCAAGGGGCTGGGAATACACAAGAGTATGAATACCAGAGAGCAGAGATCCTTGGGAGAAATTTTAGAAGTCTTCCTACCAAAAAAACTGAGGTCTCTCAGGTAACCAAAATATCTGTTCCCTATAAGGACATACTTTTTTTTTTTAATGCTATATTTAATTACTTTTATTTAAAGTAAAAACGAGTAAATGTGACATCTTTGAAAATGATAGCTGCACACAACCACAAACTTAGGTACAGCAGAAGATGTATACTTAATGGACTCAAATTTTAGAACAGGAAGGGATCTGGGTTATTGTTTCAATTTAAGATAAGAAACTACAGCCCAGATGGCTCAGCCACTTGACCAAATTCTTGTTGTTTCCAAGCCCTAAGCTCTTGCCACAGTACCAGGTTCTCCTCCCACACTTGATGAAAGGAACTTCCAAGATTAGAGCTGAGACCTCAAATACAATGAAATAGACAATATGGATTTAATTGCACAAAGACAATGTAGATAAAGAGGTTGTTTGGCTGCCAGTTCAAGTCAACCAGTTTTTAAATGTGCCACAAAGTGGAGAAAGCTAATGACTTACTGCTGTATGTGAAGACTGATGTGTAAACCCTGATGTGCAAAGTCATGGGCTGCATTGTCCAGTGTAAAACTTTTTCATTTGTAACATCTTCAGTGTGGAAGAGTTGGATGTCCTGGCACCATTTGATTTCAAAACAAATCCCTCATGGCTTGATACAAATTATAAAGGTAATTGGGGGGTTTTGTTTTTGTTTTTAATCTTCATTGTTGAAAGTATTACAGATGTTCCATTTTTTCCCCCATTGATCCCCTCCACCCCACATCCACCCCAACTCCAGGCCTTCCCCATACCAATGTCTGTGTCCATGGGTTATGCTTATAAACATATAAGTTCTTTGATTACTCTCTCCCCACCCACTCTGCCACCCCCGCCTTCCCTCTGAGATCCCTCAGTCTGTTCCATGCTTCTATGTCTCTGGATCTATTTTGTTCATCAGTTTATTTTGTTTGTTACATTCCACATATGAGTGAGATCGTGTGGTACCAACTTGTCTTCCTCTGACTGGCTTATTTCACTTAGCATAAGTTCCATCCATGCTGTCCGAAAGGATAAAAGATCCTTCTTTTTTACAGCTGCATAGTATTCCATGGTGTAAATGTACCATGGCTTTTTGTCCACTCACCTACTGATGGACACTTGGGCTGTTTCCAGATCTTAGCTATTGTAAATTGTGCTGCTGTGAACATAGAGGTGCATAAGTTCTTTATCATTGGTGTTTCACGTTTCTTAGGATATATTCCTAGAAGTGGGATCACTAAGTCAAATGGCAGTTCAATTTTTAATTTTTTGAGGAAACTCCATACTGCTATCCATAGTGGCTGCACCATCTGCATTCCCACCAGCAGTGGACTAGGGTTCCCCTTTCTCCACACCCTCACCAGCACTTGTCCTTTGCTGATTTGTTGATGGCAGCCATTCTCACAGGTGTGAAGTGATACCTCATTGTGGCTCTAATTTGCATCTCTCTAATGATTAGTGACTTTGAGCATTTTTTCATGTGTCTCTTGGTCATCTGTATGTCCTCTTTGGAGAAGTGTCTATTTAGGTCTTTTGCCCATTTTTTAATTGGATTGTTCGTCTTCCTTTTGTTGAGTTATATGAATTCCTTATATATTTTGGATAGCAACCCTTTATTAGATGTGTCATTGGCAAATGTGCTCTCCCATACAGTGGGCTCCCTTTTCATTTTGTTGATGATTTCTTTTGCTGTGCCATCCCAGGAAGCAAGGATCTATGGGAGAAACTTTAGAAGTCTTCCTACCAAAAAAACTGAGGTCTCTCAGATACCCAAAATATCTGTTCCCTAACAGGACATACTTTTCATTAACCTACAAGCCAACAAAATGAAATGGCAGCACCTTGGATCTCCTCCTATGCCGTGGTGACTAGCAGGAAATATAATGGTGTTATTCACAGGCAGTGCATGGCAAAGGGCAAAAGCAAACATTTTCAATTCCAAATACAAACAGAAAACTATTCTTTCTGAAAAAAAAAAATGGTTTTTAATATTCTTTTCCTTCCTGTCTCCAATACACACAAAGCCTCTTCCAAAAGTCCAGAAGAGAACCTTATGCTGCAAGGGAGAAGGCGGCAGACACAGCAGGGTAGCCGGGAGAGCCAGGGGGCTGCAGCCACCAGAGCCAGCCACGACCAGCCTTGCACAGAGAATAATGGATAGAAGCAAAGCCTTTAGTGAAAATCCCTTGCTGACCACTCTTAGCTGATGACTATTCTTGTCAAGAGCGTAAGCAACACTAACGCTTAACAATAAAGCCATTGAAACCAGAAGCAGACTTTGCCCAAGCAAGAGGCACAAATGATGTGTGACTGGAGCCACCTTTGGCAAATAAAGGAGAACATTGAACAATTCGGGAACATCCCCTTGGTCACACAGGCTGAAAGTTATGATTAATCCTAAAGGGTGAGGAACTGGAAGATTGTCGTCAGTATCCACTGTGCATTTGTTCTATTTTGTAAGGCGATGGATAAGATTTTCTGTTGAATGACCTTGGAGCTCTCTCTGGTTTGCCTGACAACAACCCAGCTGGGACTGATGGCTTTCTTCTTTGGGGGAAAATGTGAGGAACTTTCCATGGGTGCATGGAAAGAAGATTTATACCCAAATCACTCTCCAAGTGACCAGAAACTAAGATATCCAGTTGCTGGGTATCTGTATTTCCTCAGAACAGCCTTAAAAATTTAGTTTCTAAGCTAAGACTTCTTAGTACATAGCAAGCCAAATATACTGATCTCCCTTTCAAGTGTGGTCTCACAGTTGCCTTATAAAAAGGGGTACCAGCAGAACCGAGGTCCCTTCCAAAAGAGGGGTAACCTCACAGTACCTCCAGTGGCCTCCCCGCCCAAGCACACTGACCTGCAGGGTGAGCAGGGAATTGAAGACCCCTTGTCTGCTGACCCTTTTGCCCCTGAGTTCCAGCTACACCAAATGATGTTGCTGGTGTCCACCCTGAGAACTTTGCCCTGAATAAGTGAATGTGTATCAATACTTGTGGAAAATATATTATTTTCATTACAGAGTGACTTTTATTCATTTTGATGTTGTTGTCTTTATTTCATACAGCCCAAATTTAAAGAACCAGCTAAGTATTATAGTAGAGAAAGCCATGAGCCCAGTGTGGAAACTAACTAACTATGGGAATGAACAACATCCAGTAAGTTGCATATTTCATAAAATGCCATCTTTTTTGTTTTGTTTTGTTTAAATATATCTTCATTGATTTCAGAGAGAGGACAGGAGAGGGAGGGAGAGAGAGAGAAACATCAATAACTAGAGAGTCATTGATCGAGCCCTCAACCCGGGCATGTGCCCTGACCGGGAATCGAACCCCGATCGCCTGGATCCCAGGTCAAAGCTCAACCGCAGAGCCACGCTCAGCGGAGCTAAAATGCCATCTTAACAGGCATATTTCAGCCTGGGTATCTTGCGATAACACTGAGATTTCATCATCAGTAATTTATTGATTTACGATTTGTTTGTTTGTTTTTAGTTGTTTTGAGTTAGTAAACTTTAAAGGTTGTCTTAGCCTGGATTCCACAAGAAGCGACATCTAAGAAAATGACCATGTGTGAGTAGTTTATTTGGGAACATGATCCCAGGGAACCAGAGTGAAACGGGAGGAGAGAGAGCCTATGCAACGGCATCACTATGGGTGACTAGTTGCTCAGTCTTGCGGGATCGTCTGAGAAGCGGCGTGAAATGCCTCTCAGGAACAAAGGGAGAAGCATTTACCCGTTGACTTGCAGTCCTTAATGGTGAACATTTCTCCCAGCCTGGAATTAATTCCTCCCACTTCTGGGTTGCACATTCTTGGACATCAAGTGAGTTCCTAAAGCATCCAATGCAGTGGTTCCAATAGAGACGCTTCATGTCTGTGGGAGCAAGAGGTGCACAGCACTGACCTGATGCAAGGCTATATCTTCTGAAAACTGGCTGGAGCCTGCACAGAACTCTTGTTTGCAATAGTGGCTGACATAGGATACAGGTGTGGCTTAGAAGATCAGAAATTGTTCTTAATAAAACTGTTTTCAGATGGAAAACACAGGGAGAGATCATGCACTCCCAGAAGAACAACAACCCAAGTGCTTAGTAGCTTGCTTCCAAGTAGAAGTTAAGAGAGAGCACTGAAGCTGTGAGACACAAGAAATCATCTTCTGAAGGTGAATTTGGCTTGTAGGTTTCTCTAGGTGCCATGATAAGTATGTCAGTGTGACAGAGGGATATTTGGGCCTCCTAAGAGACCTGCTCACTTCCTTTGGCAGGATGCCTTTTAAAATGGCTCCTCAAACTCCCACTTCCTGGAATTCATGCTCTTGTGTAATCTTCTCTTTTTGTTTGTAAGCTAGACCCAGTGACGTGCTTGTAATGCAAGAGAAAAGTTGTGGAACATTGACGGTCAAAATTATTTCATTTATAAATTTTTTTTAGTGCTGGCCTTACGAGGATGCAAGCTCCAAGATGGCACAGTTGGGTCAACAATCACATCACCAGCCATGAGACAGTGTTTGGCACATAACAGATGCTCAGTGAGCACTTGTTGAATGAATACAACCGAGTGAGGGAGGAAAGAAGTGAGTAAGTATTGGTCAGTATTCAAATCAAGGAAAGATCAAGCCTAGTGGAGTTTCAAGTGGTAGAAGGACTTCTCCCAATACCCAGAGTGAGAAGTTAAAAATCCCTACATTACACTGGAAAGATCACAGGACACATATTTGGGAAAACCACTACCTATTTTGCCAAACAACTTTGAGCTTTGTTCCCTTTTTCTGTCAAGGGAGATGTTAATTATCATGATCTTACAAAGTTGTGAGAAGCTCTAAGTTTGTACATAAAAGTACTTTGCAAATTCACAGAGCAATGAACAAAGATCTGTTAGTGTTTGCCCTGCCTCGTTTGATTGTCACCTTCAAGACACCATCTCTTTCTTTTGAGTTAGAGCCACAGGGAAAATTCCTAAGTCCCAGGCACCATTTCTGGTTTTTCCTCGCCTTCCAGATGAAATAGTTTGGCTTTGCTTCTAAACCAGGGTGAAAGCAAGAAATGGAGCAGAGAAAAAAGGGGAAGAAACTTGGACTGAGGAAAATATAACTTGCTATGAGGACTTATCATGAAGATTTTAAATGTTGCCAAAAACAAGAATGTGATATTTTCTTGTGTGATGTTTATTGATTCTTTTTTTTTTTTTTTTTCTAGTGTAATTTGGCAGAATCTGAGAGGGAACATGAGAACCTTTCATCCAACTTCTAGAACGTCCAATATTGCTTAGGACTGCACATTCTTCTGTGATTCCAACCAACTCACTCAGCTACGGGGTTGGATTTTTTTTTTAGTTTTCATGAAAAGCATACATGTAAGAAGGAAACAGGCCTGTGGAATTGAAATGCTAAAAGAAAGCTATCAACTCAGTGTCTTAGAGGGCATTCCTTGAAAAGCAGTAGAAAGAAGGAAGCTCATTTTGGATTAGTGGGAACAGAATTGGGAGTAGGAGCTATAGAAGGAATAGGGAAAGGCCACTAATCTCCTATGAGTCTTTGTCCTTCAAAGCTGCTCAGCTTTGAATGGTAGGACCATGCCTGCTGCTCAGTTGTTGAAATGTAGCTGCTCTACTTGGTGAGCACCTGCCCTGCTCGTCCTGGCCCCTCCATCAAATCTACTTGGCTAGGAAGTCCCACATTCCAGCAACTGGACGGTCAATGCCTGGACCAGCATGGCACCTGCTGGACCTTGCCCTAGAGGGCTGACCTATTTTTGAACTTGTTCCAGTTGCTCCGGCTGTACCATATCTGTGTGAAAGATGATTATCACTCCTGTCTTGGTGCTGTTTTATGCTCCTTCCTTATCCTGGTTCCCAGTCTCTGAACATCGGTGAGCAAGCGTGCATGCACACGTTACATGTGCTTGCATGTATATGCACATGAATCCACACAATGTCCAGGTGCACACATGTGCAAATGCACACATGCTTGTGAATACGTGCACACACAGACATGCACTCATGCACAAATACACAAATACACATGCCTGTATAAAGACACATGCACAGACAAACATGCACACACACCTACACTCATTTTGGCCCAGCTTCACCACCCTCCCCTGCCCTTCGCTCTGTTAGCACCCAGCCCTCACACCCGGGCTTAGTTCCTGAGTCTCACCTAAGGTGTAATGGTGACAAAGGCTGAAGATGGTGACTCACGCCATTGATGTATTTCCCCCATGTTTATCGTCCACCAGATTGCTCCAATATTCCTGGAAATACTCAGCATTTACAAACTCTTTCTTTTCTGGTGCGTGCTGAAGTATTTGCAAGCCTCGCTTTTCTCTTACACAAAATGCTACCCATCATATCGGACTCACAGGCATATGAGGAACATGTAAGGCAATGTACCTAAAGGGTTAGCACAGTGCCTGCACATAAGTGCACTAGATACTAAGTGTTGCTGTCATGGTTTATTATTCATATTTCTATCATTAGGTTTTGAGTTCCATACACTTCTAATTAACCCATCGCATTTTCAAATCGGCGTCTATAGTAAAGAATAAAGTCTATAAGAAAATATTCTTCACTGATTTTGTTTATTTTTTTACTTTATTTTAATTTGTAAAGAAAAGGAGAGAGGCAAGTATGCTTAGAAGTTTTGGATCAAGTTTAAATTAACTTAGCAGCTGATATTCCTGGAGAACCAAAATAAACAAAGACTCTTTAAAAGCGATTTCTTCACAAGATCATATTTCAGCTAAATCTCTACTAACAAAATACTTCTAAGAGTTTCCATGAAGGAGGAAGACGATACAGTCTCCTTTCTGGACGACCAGTACAGATTTTTTTCTTGCACCCCGTGTGCAACACAAAGGGCATGTAAGACACCTATTACACAGCCAGGGAGGACATTATGAGGGTCTAAACTGCGTCCAAAGTACATTTCACTCCCAATAATTAGAACTGGATGAACAGCTAGAAAAAAATATGAACCTGCGCAAATGAAACTGGTTCGGCTCTAACTGATCTAATGCAGTTTTCCAGAGAATAATTGATATTATATAACCATAACTGCCAGTTTATGTCACAGAAGTGACATTTGACACTTTCCCACTAACCAGCCTAACATCATCAATTAAAACATCACTTGCGTAATGACATTTCATCAGTCCGTTTAGCATCATAAATTATGACATCACCTCTTTCAGGCAGCCAGAGGATTGAAGAAAGGTGATAGGGAAGATGTTCTTCCTGAAAAATAGCACTCGTCTTTGATTTGCACTTTCAGGTTCTTTCATGTTTTAATCATGTTGCCAGGATAATTATTAGGTAATAAATAAACAAATAAAATCACAGTGGAAGTCATAAGAATGAACCGTTCGTTCCCTACTTTCCCTTAGTTATGGCTCAACATCCCTGGATGGTGATAATAAGATTTTACTTCACAACTGAACTGTGAAACAGTTATTCTTGGAAATTCCTGGAAAATAGGAAGCAGGAAAGATCTTAGGGTTTGAACTCGAGTGTGAGATAATATATTCATGTCTCACCAAACCCACTTAAAAACAATTTAGATGTCAGGAAGGTTGCACATTACCTGTAGGACTTCCGAGGGCTAACCCCTTGCTTTTTACCTAAGGCTCTAAGTATATGCTATAGAAAATGTGATGGGAAATAGATCTTTTGAGATGGAAGGCCCTGATCCTAAAGAAGAAACATTCACTTTTGTCCATCTAAGACACTGGATTTTAAGGCAGAAAGAGGTTGTATCCTAAACTGTTTATTGAGTACTTCCTAGGCCAATAGCTGCACGAGGAAGGAAACAGAGTCCAAGAGGAGGGGAAGAAACAGGCCTCTCCTTCAGTTCCATGGTCTTGCCATGATCACATGTGAAAACGCCGGGCGTGGCACCGCATTTATAAAAGCTGATAAACAAGTGCATGTTGTCTTCCCACTTTCCTTTTTTTTTATTTTTTATAATTTGGTACTAGAAGGGCAATGGTGACTTTTCAGTGTTTTAATCCATAATTTTCAAGAAAGTAATCAAATAGAATCCTTCAAAGTCATTTAATTATGTGTATGAATGTCACAAGAATTTATGAAAAGATGATTTTTTCTTTTTACACCATGTAGCTCAGCAGAGAAAACTGTTCAAACTAAGATAAACATTCTTGACTTTCACTAACTTTTGGTTTGGGGAATGCTAGAGTCACACGTCTCCTTCCAGGCAAAACTATCCATAAAATAAAAAAGAAGTGCTCCCAAACAAGTGCCAGCAGGCAGATCGTATTAGAACTGTCAAAGTTTTAGCTAGTATTTGGGTTTTTAGTTCTCAAATTCGACCTTTGAATTCATTGGATTAATGGGATTTCCTACATCAGCCAATGGTAAAACAAAGAAAAAAGTGAACAAAGATGACAGGAAAGCAAAAAATTGCTTGTATTTGAATATTTTACCTAGTTTGCACAGAATTAACAAAATTCGGCTTTAGCCTATATTTGACTATGACAAGCAAGTTCAGGCCTTGGCTGTCACTGGGCAAAGTCCCATGACACCAAGCCACAAGGCATGGCTACTTCTACTCTTTGTTGCTCGAATACTAAAAAGTATCAAAAGTTTCCGTTCATTTTGGATGGTTCTTGGTGGATGCCTCACCTTGACAAGGGAAATTTTTCACAGTTTCCACAAGGCTAAAGAAGATAAACCATAAGACTCTGTGTCATAAAAGGTCTTCTTTCATTTGTTACTTCTGAAATTATAGTCACGTCATGATATTTCTGTATGTTGATTCTTGATGGAAAGGTTACCTTTCTGAGGACATCTTTGAGTTAAACAAAATAAAAATTAAGTCTGATGTTTGCAATAAAGAGAAAAGTTACATTATTACATATGAGTGGTTGACTTTTATAATAAAACATAACAACAATCCTCATATATTACACATACATTTTGTGGGAGGGAGTAGAGTTTTTACCTTTGTAGGATTTATAATTTACAAAATGCATTGAAATCAATGTTTGAGAGTTGTCTAGCCAATTTGGTAATGCACAAATTCAGTGTCAGACATCAGAGTGTATAACAAACTCTAACTTTTCGATTAATTTGATGTAAGTTGAGGCACGTTTGCTACTTTGGAACATGAAATAAACCTTTGAATCTTTTTAATTAAGCCCAGAATTTTGCAGAAGGAGACAAGTGTCTTGAGGAGTAAGAGTCTAAAAGATTCCGAGTGCGTTGCTTTCTTCATCAATGGGCAAAGCATGAATGAAGCATGCAAATGTTGGCACAAGGATGTGTCAGTTGCCAGGAAGGGTTCTGAAACCACAGAGTAAAATTTTGAGCCAATCTATGTAGATCATTAGAGCATATCTTAGTCATCTCTGTAGGGGGCTGTGATTTACTTAGTCTCATTTCTTGACTTTTTTCCCCCAGAAGTTTTTGCCATGAATATTTATGCTTAGACTTCATTTAGTGACTGAATTTCCACTCAGTTGGAATTATGCATCCCCAAAGTGCACCCAAGAAAGGTGAGCAGTTAGAGGTGACGAAAGAGATTTCCTGACCTTTTAGAAATAGCAAGCTACACTGGATTAAGCACAGCCTAAGCAAGGTTACCTGTGGGTTGGTAGAGTGTAATTACCTTAAAATTATCTCAGTGAAACAATTAGTGTGCAATAGAGCCAGTGCCAGATGGGCCGTTGTTCTGAACTTTTCTTAAAGCATCTCACTCCATCCCAAAATCGGGCAATTTATAATTCTTACAGTAGGTGCTAGTGAGGACTCCGCGTATTCCCACTTCTGAGCGCAGACCTGTTTACAGCTGGGGCTTGTCAAATTCCAAGTTGTAAAGGTGAAGGTGCTAGACTTGATGGCATGGAAGTGTTTCCTTGGTGATGAAGCGTTTACTAGACAAGCTTCCCGAGTCATCAGGCTTGCAGACCGCAGCGAAGCCCCTCTCATTACCATCCTCAAGTGTTCAAGCTGAAGGTGCTGGACTCTTGGCTCTCAGTCCCCCACAGCTGGGTCTTTTTAAAACTGATCTTTAGGCAAAGGGAACTCAAGCTTGAACACATTGCAAAAATGTACATTTTGGGAAGTCATTTCAATTTCCTCTTTGTATTTTTGCAAAATTGCCTCAAAAAGAAGGGATAGTTTTATTTCATCTTATTCATGTTTCTGTTTAGGAGGTATTCTTTTAGACTAAGCTACCATCTAAACTCCAATGATGGGTTAGTCATAGGAAGGGTGATTATTGTGTCTGTTGCTTAAAGGAAAGGTTTAAATTTTCCTTTGAAGAAGCTTCTAAGCAGTTATTTTTAGAAATAGTTAAATTAGTTAAAAGTATGTGAGAAATCACAGTGCAATGGGATTATTTTTCCTAAATTATTTTTTTAAATTAATTACATACTATGTAGTCTGAAGGTGTTACCAGTGTAAAGTTAGGGTAAAGTAAAGATAACAAGTGAAGTCAGATTTACACTTTATAGAACAGCTGTATCTTTTACTCAGTAGAAGGAAAATAGTATTTGTCTTAAGTAGTAAACAGATACAGACTGATACATAAACAAGAGCTATTTACTCTACAACTTGAATGGAAATCAAAGAATATAGAAAGAGATGGCCCAAAAAGGTGTTTGAAAGATTGTAAATGTTTATAGTCCTTGAATAAAAAGGCGTAGGGCATTACATATGAAGTATATTTGTTTTTACTGTCTGTAACAGCGCAGTGAATTAAACAGCCTGCGTGCAGTACAAAGTAAACGAGAGCAGGGGGAAAGCGGCTGAAAGGAGCACTATTTCCTGGGAAACCCATTTGTTGATGTTTACTAAGTCCCAAGTACTCTGTTAAGATTTCATGTATATTATCTAAGTTATTTATTCACACAGCCATCTTTTCAAGTGAATAATATCCCAGTTCCCGAATGAAATGTCTGAGCCTCAGAGAAATCAAGAAATTTTGAAATGCTGCACAGCCAAACACTGATAGAGAGAAAGTATCACCTTCGGTCTAATTTCAAACCTCCAAGCGCTTTTCACTGTTTGATTTAGTGAGCAGCTTTCTGCTTAGAAACCCTGACAGAGGGCCCGGAGGTGGTGTTGGCATCGTTATGGGGGTGCGACAACTTGAGCCTATAACCAAATGGAAGGTGGAAGGTATTGATATAACTTAAGGATTATTCATAAGAAAAAAAGGGGATGATCATGTTCTTTAGGGGGGAAAGTGGCCACATCCACATGTTCAATTACTCTTGATGTTTAACTATTTAATTATCAAGACGAACTAAACGTTACTCAGACGTTGATCTTATGAAAGCCTGTTCATTTTCACCTTTGCTTTCACACAAAACCGCCTTATGTGAAGGGTGCTGACTTACTTTATCTTGCTTTTGTTTCTGATAAAATTTAAACAGGATTTCTCAGGCTAAGCTACTGTCCAATGGGACTCCCAGACCAATGGCAAACTGGCGTGCAATTGCAATCTTTATGCATTTTTACTTTGTTGTTAGAATAAGACTTTGGCTTGTGTTTCAGGTATGACTTTGCTCACAAATTTCTCTGGTCTATTTAAAAAATTGTGTAGCAAGGCAGTGTGTTACAAAGTATATTGAACCTGAAGTGAAAAGACTTTGTTGGTGTTGGTGCATGTCCTCGTTGCAGGCCATCTTAGCTGGGTGAGCCCCTTGCTGGCTCCAAGCCTCTCTTCCCTCATTTGTCAGTAGGATGATCTACACAACCTCAGTCAACTCTAAATTCCATCAGCACTAGAAAATTTTACTTTTGGAAAATGTATTTGTGGGACTATATAATCCAAAATATTTTTATAAATTATAACTGAAACCCTAACCACTTAAGGATAGACCCTTTTTCATTTATGTGGAGCCCATGCCGATTATTTTTTATTCTTCAGTGAGCTTTAATGGGATGCAGTACTTAAATCAGGGACCAATTATCTGAATTGTTTTTTCAAAACGGTTTTTATTTAGACAAACTGAATTAGGAATATACATTCAGCACTATTCCTTTCTGTAATAAGCATTTTTTAAAAATGAATAAATTTCAAGGTTATTCTGAAGTTGGCAGGCTCATTGTGTTTAAAAGTTCCACCTACATGAGGAACTAGAACACATCTCAATATGAGATGCTGACACTTCTTCCATAGTTTCCAACTTCTAAATGACTTCAGATTTCTGCACTCGCTTTCTGGTGATCTCACCCCGTCTTACGTGTGCCATTTATGATGCTGATGACTTCCATATTTTTGTTTCTAGACCAAACCTCTCTCCTGACTTTAGATTACCTAAAGTTACTTGACATCTGTTTACTTGACTCCTTCACTTGGATGCTGTTTTGGGTTGAATTATCCCACCAAAAAGATATGTTGAATTCCTTGCTACGAATACCCAGGGAAGCAACCTTGTTTGGAAGTAAGGTCTTTAAAGAGGTAATCGAGTTAAAATGAGGACTCCAGTCCAACATGATTGGTGTCCTCAAGAAAAGGGGAAATTTAGACACAGAAACAGGCACACACAGAGCAGATGATGTGAAGACATACAGGGAAAAGACAGCCACGTGACTGGAATGGTGCTTCTACAAGCCGAAGAACGCCAAGAATTGCTGGCAAACACCAGAAGCTTGAGGAGGCAACAAAGGATTTGTTCCTAGAGCCATCGCAGAGAGCATGCCAAAACCTTGACTTAAGGCTTCTAGCCTCCAGATCTGTGAGACAATAAATTTCTGTTGTTTTAAGCTACCTAGTTTGTAGCACTTTATAGAGCAGCCTCTGAAAATGAATATAGCCTTGGCTGGTGTTCTCAGTGGTTAGAGCATCGGCCCGTGCACTGAGGTTCACAGGTTCAATTCGCAGCCAAGGGCACCTACCTGGATGGCAGGTTTCATCCCTGGCCCCCAGCGGTCAAGGTGTTTTCAGGAAGCAACCAATTTATGTGTCTCTCTCACATTGATGTCTCTCTCTTTTTCTCTCTCTCTTCCTCCCTCCACCCTTCCCTCCCTTCCCCTCTCTCTAAAAATCAGTGGAAAAATATCCTCGGGTGTGGATTAACAAAAGAAAAGAAAATGAATGCAGATGCCTAATAAGCTTCTCAAACCTGACCTGCCCCAAACAGTGCTCCCGCCCCTCCCCACTCTCCTGCTCTTCCTCCCCTTCTCTGTTAATGGGAGTTCTATTACCAGTTGCTCAGATAAAATACTTCAGAAACATCCTTGATTCCTATTTTTCTCTCATTCTCCTCATGAAGTCTACCTTCAAATACAGTATTTTATAGACTCTAATATACCATCAGTTGTGAGGTAGATGATTATGATACCCATCCCTACAAAAGATAAAGAACTGTCAATCTTATGAATCAACGCTATTACTGAAAATATTTATCTTATACTTAAAGATCTCCAAACCTGTGTACACATTTTTAACCATATATCACCCTTGTTCATATGGCAAAGTGAAATAAGTTCATTAAGGTTACCAAAAATATTATCAGCTTCAGAACCCATTTTCTTAACTGCTTCGACTCAGAGTCATACAAGGAAATGCTTTCCCACAAAATATCATCCAAAGTGCCGTTAAAGTAGCAGAGATGCAGTGCTCTGCTCCTTGCAGGTTTTGAACAAAAGCTGCAAAACTTCTAGTGACTCAATTAAGGAGAATAAATCTTCAAATATAGTGTGTCTGTGTACAGATAAATGCAACTACATCTCCAGGCCTCCAGGGATGTAGTGATGGTAAGGCCACCAATTAGAAGACACATCCCCATTTCAGAGGTGACAAAATGTTTTAAAAAAAAAAGGAATCTTAGGACCAATACATATATGTATATGTACATGTATATGTATGTATGTGTGTATGTATGTATGTGTATATGTATGTATATGTGTGTATATGTATGTATATGTGTATGTATATGTGTATATGTATATGTGTACATGTTCTCTACCACTATCCCAGTGACACAGCCACCATCATCTCTCACCTGCTTCTTGCAACCTTCTAACTAGTTTCTCTATTCCTCTACTTGCCCCTCTATAATCTATTCTCCACATAGATTATACTTTACAATGTGAATTCAGTTCCCTTGAACACGCAAAACATAATTCTAACTCAGGGCCTTTGAACTTGCTGGTCCCTCTTTCGGAAATGCTCTTGCCCCAGACAGCCGTACAGCTCACCTCCACACCTCTTTTAGGTCAATGCTCAAATGTTGCCTTCTTGGTGGGGCCTTTTTCTGGCCGTGTGATTAAAAATCCCCCCTCCTTCCCCCAGTACTCTATTTCCTTGCTTTAGTTTTCTCTATCTTATTACTGTAGATATTTAAATAAATGCTTATATATACACACATATATATATTTGTTTATGTTTATACAATATACTTAAATACTGTATAGTATTACACTGTATTCTATTCTTTAAACATCCATAGATAGATGATAGATAGATGACAGACAGACATATGGTTATTTCTATATTGTTTCCTCTCACCATGGAGGACAAGTCTGTTGCCTGTTTTTGTTCCCCATGCCCATAACACTGACTTATGCATAGTAAACACTTATTAAATTAAAAAATTGTAATAGGAATGAGTTAAATACAGCAAAATAATTCAGTTGTCATAGAACCTGATGAGTAAGGTAAGGGACACTTGGTATATTTTCCTGTGACCACACTATAGGCTGAGTGTTGGAGGAATAAATGAGATGACCATGAAAACAACTACGTCACCACCTGCTCTTCCCTCTATGGTTGTTCTTAAGACTCTAAGGATAAGAACATAGGGGAAAACAGAAATGAATGCTACTATTTTGGAATATGATAAATTTCTTGCATGGTGTTCAGAATGAACAAGTAATGGGGGGTCACAATCAGAGAGCTCCTGGTGATCAGAAACCTATCAGCCCCTCCAGGACCTGCCGAGAATCAGCTTTTTGAGAAAACCTTCCTTGGTCCTCCCAGCTCATGGTCTTCTTTCTCTATGGATTCCCTCGGGCTGCAGGCTATTTCCCACTTGGTTCTATTGCTTCTCTATATGCAAATCTTTATCTTCATCAATACGGCACATTTCTGAAGAGCAAGAGCCTCACAATTCATTTATAGTGTATTTTTCATGGCTCCTAGCAGAGCTATATCTACTTGAAAAGGGGTAAAGTTGCAAGAAAAGTGGAATGTGTTAACACTCAGTGAGGTGTCAGTTAGACCGGACCACAGAGGGGATAGGGTCTTCGGGGGTGAGCCCTAGAAAGGGTGTTGGGAAAGTTTACTTGCCAAGAATCTCATTGGACTGGAGGCTATAAGGTCTATAAAGGAAACAATGAATGTCAATCAATTATTTTGTGAAGAATTAAGTCTGTCCACGTTGTGTCTCATTTTAGGGAGCTGAGCAAGAATAGAGAGACCTGCCCTCAGTTCACTTACACTCAGAGGAACGGGGTAGGAAACTGTAGTTTATGGTTATGGAAAGAAGCTGGGAAACTACTCAATAAAATTTTTCCTATTTGTTTGTTTATAGCTGATTGCTTATCACAGGTAGAGCCAGCTTCATCTGGGCAACACTATTAATCTTAATTATAGCTCTAGTGAACTTCCTTTTGCCTTTAGGCTATACACTTAGAGACATTTCCTCAAGTCCTTCCTGGAGGAAGCACTCATTGACAGCTGCTTTCCTTTAAGACAATTTGAGTCATTGATCAAAATGAAACTTAAGCGACATATGTTATTTAATTTTCATTCTCTACTCTTAGTTCTATATTTTTACTTGTTATGTTCTATGTGTTTACCACTTTTTAAAATAAAAATAATATTTAAATGCTTAGAAATTATAAACAAAATGAAATGTGAAAAAATAAAGGGATTAGTTGAGAGTTCTCTCTGGCTGAAACCTTCCTACACAATTTCTTCTTTTATTATGCAACTATATATTTACCTGATGTTCAGTGGTTGCACTGCATAGAGATCATCAATTTAAATAATTCATATCCTTATAGGGGATTGGATGATTTGCGATATGAAAAGACATGTTGCTTCAATGGTTCAGCTGTGCCGTGAGTGAATGCAAGATTAATGTGCTTCTTGGAAAGGGAGATTGCCCAATGCAGCTATTGTTTTATTTAGTTTAAAAACTTTAGAACTCCTTGTACCATCTTTGCAAAGTGGGCAATATCAGCGTTGTACAAATTCAGGGAACATTACTCACATTTATTGTATGTAAATGGAATTCCTGGAGCAGTTGCCACCTGACATTTACACAAAACACAATTTTGAAAGGTGCCTCTTGAAATACTTCAGCCCTGAGGAATATTGGGCTGGGTTTGCAAAAGCAACTAGAAAGAGCTGGAGGGGGAAAATCTCCCAGCCATCCTGGAATCTATAGATAGTTCTCACAGATGCTACCCTCAGATCAGTGACTCTGGCCTGCAATTTTTAAAAAAAGCTAACAATAAACACATAAAATAAAAATAACCAGATTCAAAATTGATCAAATTTTGATAAAATTCTCTTAAATGGAAAGGTTTTTATCTTAAAGCAAATAATGAAAACTAGGTGGCATTAAATAAAAATAAAAACAAAAAATCCACTTAGGCAGTAAAATGATAAAATGAGTAACGGTAAAAATAAGATAAACTAACAAGTAGCAAAGGCATAAAATAATAAATTAGTTAAATGATTAACGAATTAATAAAACATTAGGACATTGGCCAGCTTTTGGTTCCAGGAAGTTCTTAGACATTGGATGGGAAGCTAAAAGGAGAAGCAGCTGCCGCCCAGAAAGTTCTTGCAGGTCTGGTTTCTTTTTCTGTCTTATCTATCTTTTCTCTTTCTGAGCAAATCTGGAAATGCCAGGATGGATGAGTAAGCAGTGAGCACTTCTCCACAATCTATTATACATTTACCATGAGATCTAATCTTTTGAAATTCAAAAACCCAGAACTGAAGGAGAAAAATATTTGAGAAAGCATAATACTAAGTATAGGACTACATGCATATATGATAAACCTCTCAATAAACTATTAATAACCCTCAACCTGATCTTAAAAAACTATTAAAAACCTATCAGGAAACTATTAAAAACCTGGGCTATAGGTTTTTAATAGTTTTCTTTTATCAAGTTGAGAAAGTTCCTTTTTATTCCTAGGAGATTTGACTTTGGGTGGGAAACACACAATGCAATATATAGATGATGTTTTATAGAATTGTATGCTTGAAACCTATATAATTTTATTAATCAATGTCACCTCAATAAGTTTAATAAAAAATAAAATGTGTAGCCAACAATAAATTGAATGCTAAAACACTAGAAGTTTTTCCCCTTAAGATCAGAAAAAAGACAAGAATGTCCATCCTCACTTCTACTCAACACAATATTGGGGGTTCTAATCAGTTGAATAAGGCAAGAAAAAGAAACAAAGGGCATCCATATTAGAAATAAATAAGTAAAACTCTATTAGACATGATAAAACAGTCTATGTACAAAATCTTACGAAATCTCTTAAAAAGCCACTAAATTAATAAATGAGCTTAGCATGGTTTCAGGTTATAAAACAAAAATAAATTGCATTTCTACAGACCAACCACAATCAGAAACTAAATTTTAAAAATATCATTAATATAGCATTTAAGTATAAAATACTTATGAATATATCTGACAAAAGGTATGCAAAACCTATATACTAAAATTTATGAGATATTGCTGAGAGAAATTAGACCTAAGTAAATGGAGAGATATACCATGTTCATAGGTTGAAAGGCTTAATATTATCAAAGTGTCAATTCTCCCCAAACTTATATGTAGATTCAACACAATTCAAGTCAAATCCTAGCAAGATTTTTTAGAAATTGGCCAACTGATTCTCAAATTCATATAGAAATTCAAAGCACCTAAAATAGCCCAGACAACTTAAAAAAAGATAAACAAGTTGAATGACTTACAGTGCCTGACTTCAAGATTTATTCAAAAGCTAGAGGGATTGTGTCATTGACATTGACATAGACAAACAGATTATTGGAAAATAATTTGGAAACCAGAATTTAGAATTTAGAAATATATATATTTTTTATGTTGAACAAAGGTGAAAAGACAATTCAGTAGAGAAAGAAAAACTTCTCCAACAAATGGTGTCAAAATTATTGGATATACATTTATAAAAAGATAAAAAGATAAACCTTTATCAATACTGGGCATTGTATACAAATATTAATTCAAAGAAGATCATAGGTATAAATACAAAACTTCTAAGAAAATAATAGAAGAAAATCTTTGTGAACTTGTGTTAGGCCAAGATTTCTTAGCTATAACACCAAAATATAATCCACTAAGCAAAGATTAGATAAATTGGACTTCATCAAAATTTAAAAATATTTCTCTTTAAAAGACATCATGATTAAAAGATAAGACATAGGCTACATTAAAATATTTGCAAATCACATATGTGATATAGAACTTGTGTCCACAATATAAAAAAAACTCTCAAATTCAATAATAAAAATCAAATAATTGAATTAAAAAAGAGGGACAGATTTGGACGCATGACAAAAACACAGGAAAATGCTCGACTTTATTTGTCATTAGAGAAATGAAAATTCAAGCCACGATGAGATACTAAGTTATGTTTTAGGATGGCTAATATTAAAATGACAGGTCTTACCAGGTGTTGACAAGAATATGGAGCAACTGGAACTCTCATACACGACTGGCAGAAGTGTAAAATGATACAACCACTTTTGAAACATTTTGCCAGTCTCTTAAAAAGTTAAACATGCACCTACCACATGACTCATCCATGCCATTCTTGGGCATTTACCTAAGAGAAATGAAAACATATGTCTAGACAAAGACATAGCATACATGAATGTTGATAATAGCTTTATTTGTAGTAGCAAAAACTGAAAACTTAAGTATTCATCGTCAGGTGAATGAGTCAACAAATTGTAGTGTATTCATACAATGGACTAGTACTGAGCAATAAAAGTAATGATGCATGTAACAACATGGATGAATCTAAAAATAATTATGCTGAATGAGAGAAGCTAGAGAAGAGATTTCATGCTGTATGATTGCAATTATATAAACTATAGAAAACAAACTATAGTGACGGAGCATGAGTAGTTTTCTGGGAATTGGTGGGGGAGAGACTGGGAGTGTGGCTGAAGAGGGGTGGGAATAAGAAATTATGAAGGAGCATGAGGAAATTTTGGAAGTGATGTATACTTTCATCATCTGGATTACGGTTATAATTTCACAGGTGTACATATGTCAAAACTTTTTATATTGTACACTTAAAATATGTGCAGTTTAAATTGTCCTTTATACCTCCATAAAGTGGTTAAAACTTTAGAGAATGTGTTTAATTAGAGGAGTAGTATGTTCAACTCATTTAGTAAATACTGATTGGATCCTAACTGTGGATCAGGTTTTTTTAAAATTAGAAATATTATCTAGGTTGGTTATGTACAAATAAATTTCAAGTTGAAGAAACTAGAAAAGGAGTAACTAAAGGAAAAAACATAGGCTCTGGAGGGTAGAAGGACCTAGGTTCAAATCCAGGCTCTTCCACCTGTTCAACCTTTGGAAAGTTAACTAACCTCTCTGAGCTTCAATCACTCCATCTGCAAGAGAAGAAAGCACCTGTCCCTGAGTCACTACGATGTTTAGAAATCATGTACATAAAGTATCTTGCACAAAGCAGTCAGTTCTTATAAGAGAGCAGGTATTAATAGTAATTCTTATTACATGAGAAGATGTTGTTCAGACATAAGGTTACAGAAGCCATAACTAGAGAAAGGAGACAAAGTGAAGGATGTGGAATACCTTGGTTTTACATAAAAAGACAAGATTTGGTGACCAATTAGGTTTTAGAAGCAAGGGAAAGGGTAAGTATCAGTGACCAGAAGAATGACAGTTATGTCACCAGAAGGTTTTCTAGTAAGCAGGGTCTGTCAGAAGATGATTAGTACACTGCAGACTAGTGTACATCCGCTGAGGTAGGTCCTGAAAGTGGTTTCTGATGCAAGTCTGATTGTTGAGTCTTACCCATTATTAATAATTGAAAGCCTCATAGTCTGCAGTCCTCACCGGCTTCTTTTTTCACTGGAGAGACTATCACAATTCAGTTCTGGACCCACCAGTGACCAGGGGAGGCGCTCCCTTACCAGGCTGCTGGGGACTAGAATCACGTGCCACTAGTGCTGCAGCAGCCACCAGCAACTGTGCGTGACCACTACATGGCAGGAGCTTCCTGCTCTCTTTGTGGTGCCTCTACTAGACAAGCCTAACAGCAAGCCAGCTGGTAAGCAAGCCCAGGGAAATAAGAGTTTGCCAACTCCTATCCCTAGCAGCATGGGGCAGAATGTAAAAGTGTAGGACTGAGAGGTGACAGGAAAATAACCAGCCTAATGTCTACAGAATTAATTGCAGAGAGAGAGAACAGAGATGAAGGTGGAAATTGAAAGAAGTGAATCACAAATATCAAGAGCCTGAAGTCCATAGAAGAGAGTTTGAAAAGATGATGTATTCAGTGGTGTCCAGTCCCACAGAGAGGGCAAACTCTGAGAAGGCCACTGGATTTGACAATTAGCAGTCCTAATAACCTTGAAAATGTAGTTTCTCAAGATGTAGGTGCCTGATTTCAGAAAAGGTTAAATTTCAAGATACAAGAAAGTAGGCATGAACAACTCATCACTGAGTTAAGCAGGAAATGTAAGAAATCAACTGACTTACACAACTTTTTAAAAGATTGGACTTTAATATGGTGAGCAACTTATTCCCATTTGCCCAGAACTTTTCCAGTTTTAGCTTGGAAAGTCCCTAATCTCAAAATCCCTCAAATCCAGGCAAGCTGAGAAGGCTGGTCACTGTGACCCTGGGCATCTTAGAGAATGTTTACAAATGAGCTGTATTCAGTCTTCAACCAAGGATGCCGAAGATTTTGTTATGAGAAAATGCTAAGGTATTTTCAGAATAACCATTGTTTTGCTCCTCAGTTCACTAATAGTGCAGACATTGCACTTGACTTTAAATGTGATTCTTCTCCATCCAGGTCTCACCCTCTTTAGTTCGTCTACTGACTGCAATGACATCCCAAGAGAAGCATTCTCCTACTTGGCTTTTCAAGCTCAACCTTTTCATGACACCCCAGTTAATTAATACCTGCCCTGGGTCAACCTGGAAGAAAACGTGTTGAGCTTGGAGATTTCCATTTTAACATTGAACCCGGGAAGGAGCAAGGCAAATTTATACCAGTGGGTCTAATTGCTAGAAAGGTAATTCTGCAAAGATGGAAATCAGCAGAAAGATTAACACTGCTCTACCAGCTTGAGTGCCCCAGCTAACAGAGAGAAAATAATGTTTCAATTAAATGAAAGGATACTGAATTAGGTAGATTACTCAGGAGACTGGTAATGGAATACAAAGCCTTTCACCTCCAGGTCACCATTACTAATCTGGTCCAGGGCTGTTCTAGACCATAGTTTTGAGGGGCTGATGGCTCACCCCAGCCCTTGCTGTCTGCAGCACTTGATGAACTGGTCTCCCAAAGCACCTGCCTCAGCCTCAAAGGTCACTGTGGTTCACTGAAGATGTAAGAGGAAGCAAAACCTCCTCCTTGGAGAGGAGGGGCTGGCCATGAGGCTAACTAAGGGCTAAGGCAGACAACAGAACTCACTACAAGGAAATTGGGGTGGGAAATATGATTTGAAATGGGGAGCCGTACAGAGGAGGGAAAACACTCACATAAGAGGGAGTTAAGTGTTTCTCCCAAATTCAGAGTTGGGATGGAAGTAAAAGTGGTGACGGAGGAGTTTGTTCTTTGTATGCATTGGAAGGGGGTGGCAAGGAAGGAGGACAATGCATTAGAAATCAAAACTTGAGGGCCAGAACTCGATGAGCAAAACTGAGTCATGAATTCACTTGTTATCACCCACATTATGTCCCAGGGCTTATCTTATTCCACAAAATATTGCCACAGACAGATAAAGTCTGATATAAGGAGATTAGCTTAATTCCTGATGCCAGTGTAATAAAAATCCTTCCCCTTAATGCAACCCAGATGTCAGCTGGGGTTTTCCTGCCCTCTACAACCTAGATAAGATTGTCTCAAACTTTGCATTCCACACCTTGTGGAAGTCTAAAGGAGTGGCCAAGATTTCTGCAAATTCTAAGAAGTTGGGTTCTCCTAGTTATCTCTGTATCTGAATTCCCATTTTTCCTGAATAAGTTCAATTTATGGGGTATCCTACCATTCTGGACCTGCTGTTTCCAAGAGGATCTAAATGAGAAACTCAGCTGCTTCCTCCGTCCCCACAATCATTGTATTATTGCAAGAAATTTATGTGCTCCCACAGAGACTTCATTCAAGATGAGATGTAGAGTCGGGAGGGGAGGGGGATGTTTCTATCACAGCAAAACAGATCACAAGTGGGGGCAGTCTTCTATCGTAAAGGTCTCAGAACACCCTGCCACTGGGGACATTTTCCTGGCCCCTTCACCTTATCCTGTACCCCCAACCTGTTACTATCTAACTACCTCTCTCTTTTCTCTGTGACCCTCAAGACTGCCCCAGAAACCCCACAGTCTTCCTATTTCCCTTGCAAATTCACTTCCAAAATTTTGGGGACTAACTCATGGAGTCTTCTCGCAAGGCAAAAAGACCCTCCAGGTCAGGAATCCACCACCCAGAGGAGGCAAAATGGGTTTTAAGAAACTTTTTTCCTCTCCCCACCATGGTAGTATACCAAAGAAGTACTTCAACAATAACATGAGGAAAGGAACTTCCAGGTTGAGTTCATTTCTCAGGATACAAGAGAGAAACATGGGCATGCAGTAGTGTTCAAGTTCATGTTTAAAGACTGAGTTTCCCCAAATAGTAGGTGTAACTAGAATTCTGGCACTTTGATGAAGAATCACAATGTGGAATTCTGGTAGAGCAGGGACAGGCTGTGGCCACGTTGATAGACATGAACAATCCCACAGTAGTTCTAAGCTAATGAACAAAATCTTTACTAAATACAGGTTGGGGAAATTTGGCTTGAGTGGGACTGGTTAAGGACCGAGTGCCTTGGAATGTGTTTCTCATTGTGGAGGAAACAAATAAGACGTGTCATCTCACTATAGAGTGGAGATTTATCCTCACTAGCTCTTGAAAAAAATCTATTGGCCTCAATATTGATTTTTAGGATTGTAGGTGTAAAAAGTGCATAGTTACAGACTTTTCTATTAAATGTTATAGAAATGTACCCTTTAAGCATACGCTATTGCTTAAAATACTTTAGTTCTCATTAATTCAAACCTTCATTTTATAGATAAGGAAACTGAGACCTTAAGAGGTTGATGGCCAATAGCAAGAAAAGGAAGCTTTTCTTCTTATTTGTCCATGTTACCATCCCCTGGGACTCATGCATTAATGCCTTGAAGATTTATAAGAGCAAAAATGATTTGTGAATCCTGAGGAACGACAACAAGGAAAATTTTTTAAACATATGTTTAAGTAGTCTATGCCCTTGATTTGATGCTAGATGTAAGAGAGCAGGGGAAAGTTGACCTCTAAATCATTGGGATAATCCAGCTGGGCCAAATAAGACAGCTTTTCATTAGCTGGGTACTTTGGAGTAGCTGGGATATTTTTATTCTAGTAATGGAGAGATAGATATGGCCTCTGGGAACAGTTCTTGGAAATTGTACTTTCTCCAGATGCTCAATTTGGGTGTGGGACAGATTGGCTCCAAGGCCAAGAGCAACAAACATTCCCACTGATCGGGGAGCTGAGGATCTTCAAAGGTCTGGAGGCTTGCCACGAGACCCTTGGGTTTTTGTCATCAGTCTCTACAGCAACCTTAAAATTCAGGACAACAGCAGCCATCGAAGCTCGTGATCAGTAGAGCTTGCTCAGACTGGAGGGAGCCATGGTTGGTGAGCTCTGGTACTTAACACCCCTTTCCAGACACTCACTAGATCCAGCTGCAAGACAGGCATTTCATGAGAGGTCAGTCACTTACCTAATGATTCCCTACCACTTAGTGATTGGTCACAAAGTTCTTCCTGCCCAGGACTGCCACACTTACTGGCAGAAACTGGCTGAGAAAATACCTGGGAGTATTTTACATACACAAGGTGGTCCTGATATACGGTTATCTCCATAAAGCCATCTAACATTAATTTTTATTGAATGAATGTTCTCAAAAGCACACTAGCAAAATTTCACATTTGGAGGTGGGGAGGATAAGTCAAGAAAGACATCAAAATGTATTATATTTGGAAACATAAACTTCAACATCAGCAATAGATATACATCAAGGGCCCGTACATTGGAAATATAGATATATAGCATGGAGGAAGTAGGCAGTTCCTACCCACATCTGTAAAGCAAGGCCATGGGAAACAGACCATATGCAAGCCCATAAGAAATAGAATCCATGTGCAGCAAAATATGCACTCACAAAACATGTCAGGGTAGTATTGGAAAAGGCCAACAAATAATTGTCCTCTTTCTTGCCTGGCTTTATGTGCATCATACCTTCACTTATCCTATGTAGACGCTTGCCTCACTTTGGAAAAATCTGAATTCCAGAACTTCCTGGCAAAGGAAGGCTGTTTGGCTTGTTTTAAGAATGTGCTTATTTGTGAATTTCAGTAAACTCATTTGTAATTTGAATTTAGAAAATAAGTTGTTCATCCTTAAATATGGATTTATTTGACTCTATAAGCCATTTTATAATTTAATTTAATTTCTTAATTTACTTTTCAGTGGCATAAAAATAAGTCTCAGCCTGTTTTCTAACCAGATATATTAGTTCCACTGAGTTCTACTCTCCTTCTGTACTTTCATTGTACTTCTAAATGACTTTCATCTTTCAACTTGACTTCTTTTTTCTTTTTTCCTTTTTTGTTTATTGGTTTGCTTTTTTTTTTTTTTTTTAAATTGAGATGAGTTAAGTAATGTCAAAGCCGATTATGGGTTGACTAGAAATGACAGACAATTAAAGATTTGATAGATATGATATAGCAGGAATTCCAGACAGCATAACCTCTATATTTTATCTGCAAGATCATAAGCTAAACCGAAATACTGCTTTTATCATTGTCACATCACCACAAATGTTCCCTTGAAAAAATGGGAAATAGTCCTACTGGATGGGTTTAAAGGAGAGGCTGCTATGTAATTAGCATTTGGTCTGGTCTGATGGACAGGTGTAGTGAATGCTGGGACCCAGTCTGTTGTATCAGTAAATGGCCAACAAATGAAGTGGTTGTGTTACTACTCTTAGGCTGTTCATAGAACTCCATCAGTTACCAGCATCCTCGGGAGAAGAGAGGAGACTACTAAGGATTGCAAATGTTAGCATGTATATGTGTGCACAGTGACCGAAACAGTGGTCAATGGGTTCACCTAGAAGAGAGCTCCTCTTTAGTGTACATAGAATGTATTTCATTCATCTCAAAGCCTGGAGGTGTTAAAAAGAGTGTGGGGCTGAAAATGCATCTGGTCTGGCCCTGCCAATAGCTGGTCATGTGATGTAGGTTTAGCAGAGTATATATCTTCAGAGGTGGTATCCATGACCCACCTACTGGGAGAGGAAAGGCATTAGTGCTTGGGAGGCTGAAGCTATTGATTTTCCTTTTTGGTTCTTGGTTTGTCAGAAAAAGATGTTCATCATCCTGAACCCTCCCATGTGCCTCCCTTTCTCTTGGTTTTGCCACCCTCGATTCCTTCCTTTGCCATCTATAAACACAGAATTCTAAAGTGATAGGCTTTCAGAATGTATTGCACTAATACATCATCAGCATTGTCATTATGATGTATTAACACAATGCATCATCATAGACCTGTCAGAGCCATGATTTATGACTCAAAATGTGTTGTGGTATAGGGAGGCATCGGGGACCCCATTGACTGAATGCTTGTTTATTTTTACACTTAAGGGTTTCGAAAGTAAGCTTCAAACTACTTTTCCTCAAGGAAAGACTAAGGGCAGACTTTGAAAGGAGGACTCCATTTCAAAACACTGGAGGGACCAGTGGGTCACACTTAAGATATAAAGGTTTATGTTTTCCCAGACCACTTTCAGTTCAGAATCAAACTTCCACACTCCGGGTCATTTGGCTCCCGCTGGAAGAATCTGGCCTTTTCCATGTCTTTCCACCCCTCTGTTTAGAACTCCCTTAATAGTTAAGTGTGTGAGGTGTGGTAGAAAAGGTACACATTAGAGGCTTTCTTTTATTGCCAAAAGCAATAAGGATAGTGTTATATTTTATGAGAGTAATAAATGTGATTATGCAGGGAAAATTTGCTTTCAGGGTAACTGGGCGCTGGCATTACACATTTTCTCTCTCTGAGCATTAAGTTCTTTCATAATGTCCTCAGCAAAATATTAAGCACATATTGCATGGATAGGGGTGAGTGCAGTGCCAAGAGAAAGGCAAAAGATGTGGAGCCATTGTAGAGAGAAAAAAACCTATATAAAAGAGAATTCAAGCAAGCTAAAAAGAAATACCGTATCCTTCTAATTATAATAACCCTGTGGAAATGATTGAGGTGGAAGAAAATTCGTCAAGAAAGGCTTTGGGAAAGGGTGAGTCATGGGGCAAAGTTGAAAGAACAGACTTCAGTGAAGAGATGAGAGGGACATCTGACTGCCTCCCCAACTCCAGGATGACAGTTCTTTCCAGAACGCCCTTTCCCTCACTTATTCACCAGAGCCTGGTTTCTTAAGAACTGAGGCGATATTAAAGCTGGAGTCTGTGAACTTGGATTGACTCGGGTTCTTTCAGCCTCTCTGCATAGCCCACCTCCACCCTTCGATTTGTCTCGCCAGCAGCACTATCGCTTACGTGAATGACAAAATCTGTAATGGTCAGAAACGTAGAAAGCACCTTTGGCCAAGTGTCCTCTTATTATCGGAACCAAGGAGCTGGGCCAGAGCCCCAAACTAACTTGGCAGGTCAGAGTAAATGTCACCTTAAGCATATCTGTACACTATGACACAGTTTTTCTTTTGAAGAAAAAAAAAATGCTTAATGTAATTACAGCCAGGCTTGCTTCATCCAGGCTTAATTCATCCCCATGTCTGGGCAGCCGGAAATGTAACTAGTAAAGAATTCACTAACAGGAGACGCGGGGAATTTGCCAAGAGTTGGTTAATCTGAAGGTTTATTTTTTTATCTAAATATAAAGGGAGTTTGCAAACTGGTTCAGATTAACCAGGTCAAGTTGTATATTTTATTAACTTTAAAACATTTTTTTTAATCCTTTCACATTAAAAAAAAAAGAATACCCTGACTTAGACAGGTTGGTGGGGGTGAAGGGAGGTTGCCTGCTTAATAAAAGTTATAAGGAGAGATGTGTCAGCTGCTTAATTTCCACTTCTGGTTTCGGCCACAAACAGCTGCAAAGCGTCTCCTCTAACTCAAGTCTTTCTATGACCTTTACTAACTTCTTATTCAAAAATGCCCTTTGTTGATTTTTCTGAGGACTCTCACCACAGAGATCTCCATGGAGAGAAGAAAGGACCTATTTGAGCAATTTATGCTTCATTCATCACCCCAGATGAGTCAGAACCTTGACGATAATTTGGTTATTGGATTCAGGCATTTCTGTTGGCCTACTATATTTTCCAGAAAAGCAAAATTACTTTGTTTTTCCATATAGACCATATTATAATCATTGAAATGGCTGCCATGATTAACATCCATCAATGGAGCCCTATTGTCCCCAAGATAACATCTAAGTTCCCTGGCATGTGTTCAAATATTTTCATGAACTGGCCTTTGTTTACCTCTCCACCTGTCTCCCCCACTATTCCCATGCCTGAAATTCCAAAATGAACCATTGACTGTCCCATATTTGGCCAGCCTGTCGTTTGTCCCCAAGTCTTGCGCACATTGATCCCCCTGTCCTTCTTGTCCAGCATCTCATGTTGCCTGGCTCTCTCCTCATTCTCTAAGGTCTCAGCGTAGGTACCTGGATGCTTTCCTCACCACCTCAGGACAGGGCCAGCTGCCCCAGCTATGCCTGGATGAGAGGTGCCATTGGGGAAATACAGTGATGCCAACCATGGTAACCACTTTCAGTTAACCTAAGGGGATCTCAGTAGTTTTGTGGGAAGAGTGGATTCAGAAAGATTCAGGCTCTCTTCAGTAATTAGGTGATCTTGGAGAAGTCATCTCAAAGATTTAGTTTCTTCATGTATAAAATGGAAATTGCCCTGTAAGCCATTCCAAGGATTAAAAGTAATGTATGCCTGACATATAGTTGTTACTTAGTAAACTTCTCTCTCCTTCAATAAAATTGCAATGCCTTTTCAGTTTGGCATTTAGTTCATAGTTATCATCATCATTGATCAATAGAATTCGCTCATGACCTTTTTATAGATAACAAGAGGAGAAATGGGGCATATCTATAATTGAGACCTCTTAGCTTTAGAGGTGCTTTTTGCCAACACTATAAAGCCAACTCCATCTTTTTTATGTCAAAGCCATAGGAAGAAAGATGTGAAAAGTCAATTGGTTATGTTTTCTTTATCGCCAAATATCCAGTTATTTTGCCATCATGTGGGAGAAACAGTGTGTGACTTGATGACTTTTTCACTTGTCATTCACATAGTTTAGCCTTTTAGAGGTAGAATCGTCAATATAGACACCAGTGTCATCTTGAGTCTTCAGGTTTTCTCTTCTCATCAGTCCAAATTACTGACTCATTCTGTTCCCTAGGGAAGTCCAGGTGTAGCCTTTGGTTAATATCCTAATGAGTCTTTTTGCTCTATTTTGGAGCAAGATTCTTAAAAACAAGAAGGTTTTAAACAAATTTAGATTTTGTTAAGCAGCAATTCATCTATGTTGATAACTTGAATTGTACTATTTTTAAATTCCTTGAGTGATATTTTTTACTAATATCACCATTTTTAAACTCATACTTTTTCAGCACATTTCAGATGTCTTCTACCAAAGCACATAAAGGATTGCCAACAGTCAAACAGGTTTTTAAAGAAGTGTGTCGGAGAAATGAATCCGACTTTCAGAACTGAAGATGATCTCAGATTCTCTAGCCCAACCCTTAATTTGACAAATGAAGTTGAGACCCAGAAAGATGAAATGATTAGCTCGAGGTCACACAAAATTTAAAAAAATTTTAATTTTTAATTTTTTAAATTTATCTTTATTGTTGAAAGTATTACAGATGTCCTGTTCCCCCCCCCATTGATCCCCTTCACCTTACATCCACCCCCCCCCAAGGCCTTCCCCACACTATTGTCTGTGTCCATGGATTATGTATATATGCATATAAAGTAGCTTTTCTTAAACAGTTATTTTTATGCAGTAAAAGTGGAAATTGCTATGCATTCCCTTAGATTATAATCAAACCTCCTTGGGTAGTCCCTTCTCTAGCTTTAAAAGAAAGCCAAATTGACTCCCAAAACTTCCTGTGCCCGTGTTTTTTTCTTTTAAAAAAAGGCACATGGCACCTATTTCAGAATAACAACAAATGGTGGTTTTTCAAATAATTTTATTTCCAAATATACATATTTTTCCTTAAAAATGTCTTTGTTTTTAAATTAAACAACTTTAGATTTTATTTTTGCTTAATTCCTTAGGGTTTAGTTATGGATATGACAAGCAAATTTTAAAAAGAGCAGCAGTAAAACCATCCACTTTCTGAAAAACTATTTCTTAAATGAGTGACAAACACAGTAGTTTCTCTTTCATTAGAATGGATGTGTGCATGTGTGTGTGCCCACGTGTGTGCACTCACTCTATTAGTGCAGGGGAGAGCTATACTTTCATGCCATAATATGATTTTATACCAGCACAACCTCAGCAGTTGGTTAGGTTCTGTTTTTCAAGCCAAAACACCATTTAAAAACACCAAATTGAGCCCAGCCAGCATGGCTCAGTGGTTGAGCATCAACCTATGATCCAGGAGATCCCAACTGATTCCCAGTCAAGGCACATGCCCGGGTTGTGGGCTTGATCCCCAGCAGGGGCATGCACGAGGCAGCCAATCAATGCCTCTCTCATCATTGATGTTTCTATATCTCTCTCTTTCCCTCTCCTTGCCTCTCTCTGAAATCAATAAAGATATATTTAAGAAAAAAAACCACACTAAATTGTTACTGATTCTCAAATTCTAAACCAATGTATAAATTGAAGTGGTCATCTCATAGTACCTAAAGAAATTGGCTGGTGGAGTAAAATACTTTCCTGGTCTTTTATTTGTTCTTTACTAGATGAAATTTAAATCTTTCTTTTAAAAAAATCATTTAAAAAATCATTGACAACATCTTAAACTATGGCCCAAACGCATATGTGTGGTCTAAAGTAGAGGGTGGGGGTAGGAGAGTGAATGTACTCATGGGGTTTGTAGGTTATTTCTACTCATAATTCTTCAAGTAAAACCACATCAATTTTATCTGCTTTATTTGTATGCCTCCACAAGATTTTGTTCAGACAAAGGACTTCCCCATGTAAAAAAATTTGAAAACCGCAGCCCTAGGGGAAATTAGGCAGCAGACGGAAAGAAATATAATATAGGTCAAATTTCATCACAACAAATACTATTGTGACAAAAATCTCTGTATAGCAAAAGATTTCTGAGCCCTAGGCAATAACCCATTTGTCTTAAGAAATATGCAATACAACAAAATAAAAGAATCTGGGCAATCTTTTTATTGTAATGGCCTTTGACCTGCAGTCCTTGCTTGGAGGAAGAAATGAATCTTAAAGCTAGAATTCAGTGTTGCTAGTTTCCTCTAGGTATAGCCTCTTTCTTTTCTGTCAGCTTGATGTCAGCCAAAAGTTTATAAGGAAATAAAATATCTGATGGGTTAAAGGCCACACATAGAAATATGCTCCACAAACCCTACGTGGTTCAACTTTGATTCCAAGAACAAGAGAAACAATAATCACAAAGCAATATTGAGTCCAGCTATGCTTGTTTCCGAATGTCCATTCTCTCCTTCTTCCTTGTTATCCAAACCTGATCTCTACCTGCCCACACTGGCACCTGACATCTCATCTGCATTCCCCAGTCTCCCTGGATATTAAATGTGGCTGATGAAACGGGGAAATGCTGTGTAGATCTTCAGAGAAGGTCAGTCTTAGCAGAGAGGAGCTGCCATTTTCCTTCCCGATTCTGGGAGTCAAGTATAAAGGTTAGAACTTCCACTGCCGTCTGGGGAAATTACTTGTCCTTGAGGATGGAAGCCACGTGTTGTGAAGCAGAAAAAGAGCAGAATCTTGAGTTCCTAGTGCTTTCAGAGAGGCAGAAAACAACCTTAGATTGCCTACCTAAGGCAATCTGCTGCTTGAAAAAATAAATACTTGTGTGATTTATCCACTGTGTTTGGGTTATGTTATTTGCAGCCAAATATAATTGATGTTTCTTCCAATACTAACCAGTATATCCTTTCCTCTATACTTTGGGATTTTATTGCTTCTACTTTTCCACTCACTCAAAAATATGCTATGTACCACAGCCTGTCCCAAAACTTAAGATATTAGTAATTGAGATAAATAAATACACCTTTCCTTCATGAAAATCTCTTTATTTCAGTCATTTTAATAGGCAACGTGATTTCCTTAATGGAGATTATAGTAGCACACTAGAAAATGCCTTAAAATTCTAATACAGCTTCTCATGTGCTAGTTTTATTTTTTAACAATTTAATTTTTTTTCAGATTTATTGAAGTATAAGTGACTAAATAAACTGTACATTTTAGGGGTATAATTTGGTAAGGCTCAAAATATGCATACACCCATGAAGCTCTCACTGTGATCAAGATAGTAAATATATCAATCATCATTAAACATTTCCTGTCTTTACAAATCCCTCCCATACACCCTTCCTACCTCCCACCCCATCCTCGGGCAACCATTTTCTTTCTCTAAATATTAGCTTGCATTGCAATTTTTAGTTTTGTATAAATGTACTAGCTTTTTACCAACAGTTCTGATGAAAAAGCCCATGGCTATATGCACACACTTCTGACTCAATCTTGAGGCCTAATCTGTTTCCCAGATTTCTAAAAGACTGAGCTATTCTGGTATTGGTTGGTTTTCCAAAATGTATAGAACTTTATCTGAGGTTAGATACACATAGATAAGAAAAAAAGTCCTGGATGCTCACCTTTTCAATTATATGCATTAACTGAGATAAATTTTTTTGTCTGTAATTATGGATGGGCGCTAAGGTAAGACTTCATCATATATGATTGCTGGAACAGAGAAGTTACTAAAAAAGGATTCCCATTTAATTCAGGATACTTACTGGTTTGTAGGCTCTCTCTATGCATCTTATGTCATAAAGAGGTAACACACACTCATACCCACACATTAACTTTTAAAAATAATTTCAAATGTTGCAAGTACATGGAGTTTTTATGGTATATGTTTTTCCTTAATGATCTCAACTGGTCTGAATAGGCACTTTCAATTTAAATATACTACAAATGTTAGTAATGTCTAAAGGGATTGCCAATAAAATACAGGATATCCAGTTAGATTTGAATTTCACATAAAGAATAATCTTTTTAGTATAAATATGTGCTAAATATTGCATGAAATATACTTATGCTAAGAGAATTTTTTAATCTGAATGTAACTGGGTGTTTTCTCTTTTTAATCTCTAAATCTAGTGCCCTTAAGTATATATGGGAAGAAGGAAATAGTGCTGGCTGAGGCCAGTATGAATGCCCTCTGTCAAACCTAATGAATGGGCCCACTTACAAATCTAATATAAACTGTTCCTAATTATGAGAGCCTAAAAGTAAAAACTTGATTATAACCTGTGAAAAGTATTGCCTTATGTCAACTATAAATGATTTTAGAAATCTTGGTGTCTGGGTCAGGAATTTGTCATTCTGGGAATCTCTTTAGACTTGAGTCACTCTGGCTCTGTTGTTTTCCAGCTGAGTGTCATGGACATACCAATTAACTCTTGGTTCAACTGATAAGAAGCCCAACATTTTGTAGTAATTGTGGGACACAATTTCCCAAGTTATCTGTGAGAGAAGTTACCTTTTTTCATGAAAGACCGTGTTTTAGGAATCCCTTATACCACACAATAGGCTCTGGAAATTGACAAACATTTAATTCCTAGTGGATTTAGCTCGGGAGAACATGCACAGTGCCAAGTTAGGAAACCTTATCTGAGTGGATTTGACTTTAACTCATGAAAGATCCCACCCCATGCAATGGGGGAAGCAACTTTAAAAAAGCCTTCTTGTTAGTTATTACAGATTATCATGTGTGACACCCACCATATCCCCACTTCCTGTGTCTTCCAGGTTATTAGCCACTGATGACTACTATTGACGAGAAGACTTGCCAAAGACCGTAGATGGGGAAAAAAGTCCATGCTCTCAAATATATTTCTCTTCCTATCCTTGGACCCCATTCTGAATCCCTCCAAGTAGCATTGTTTAAATGTTAGGATTAGATTCCCATTTTGCTTGTTTTCTCCCTCCACTGAAGAAATCAAGCATGGGTTGGAAACAGCCCATTGGCTATGTCAGATACAGCCCTACAAACCAGGCAGAGCCAAAACCAATAAGCCATTAGGTTTTGCGTTCTCATGTTTTATAGCTCTCTTACTCACAGGCCGCTGTGGGAGGCTTTCTGACATGCTTCTGACCTCTCAGGGGTAAGTAACTGGCACCTCAGCCCTTGCAGTGAACACACAAGCCTCTTTGTTTGCTCCATAGGTAGTGCTGCGTGACCTTGTGGTTTGGGCACATGTAGGAAACCAGTGAGATGGTGTGATTTGAGGGGTACCGGGAATTCTCTCCCTCCTCCTTCTTTCCTTCACCACCCAGCCACCACTTACCCAAATATTTCAATTATCTCCCTTATCGCTGATACCTAGTCACAACGTCATTTTAAACTGTCAAGAATACAAGTAAAATTCATGCTGGGAATGTTGACCATTGAATTAAATGGTGCTACCTGATGAAATGAAAAGTCACAGGTTAAAGAATGCCGATTGTACCTCTTAAAGCTGTTGGTGGTCCCTAGAGGATCATCCATCGCCATTTCTTTGAGTCTCTTACAGTGCCTTGCATTTAGAAGGTGCTCAATAATTATTTGTTTACTTACCAAAAAGAGGTGTAAAAAGAATTCATGAAACACTGACTGGTAAGCTTTCACTTAGTATGCTAGACACCTAGGTTCTTAAATATTTCCTTAATGAATGAGTACCAAGTATGATATTTGACCAAGTTTGCCATAAATTCCCTTCCTGTGAATTTAAATTCCTAACTTTCTTAGTGTTTGTAGCACCTTTCATATTTCTCTTAGAGTTCTAAACGAACATCTCCGAATGTCTCTGTACCCATATGCACAAACAATTCTGATTCCTACTTGGAAAACAGAGTAAGTTCCAGCTCATTCAGGAGAGGCAACAGTGGAGCAGAGGGGGGGGCAGTGGACGGGGGCTTTATTCAGTGGAAATTTCTGGTCACACAAAATCCTCTTGGAGATCAGTTTCAAGGGAGTCATCTTTTTAATAGGCTGTCTCGAGATGCGCAAGAGATTTCAGAAATTCAGTTACCCAGAGGGTTGTGTGGACCACTGTTTCTACACATCCTCCCCTGAATGTGACTTTCCTGTTAATTATAACAAGAAGATAGGAGCTGAAACACAATTGAGGCCTAGATGTTTTCCCTAGGGCTTAACTCGTGAGAGAGCGGTTGTGCAAGGGCCCACATGGGAGTCACATGAGGTCACTCTTCGATCCCTTGTTCACCTTCCAAGAAGATCTACCAGATGCCTAGCAACATACCAGGGGAGGAAAGATTAGGGGAGGGTCTAAACTGTATGGCCAGCAATAGGAAAGGTGAGTGGGTTTAAATCACACGATCAGCAATATGCTGGGGGAGAAAAGGCTACATTTGGGGTGAGGTCTTTGGTTAGCCAGTTCTGCCCATTGCTAGGCCCCCCGGGGTTTTCTGTCCTGGTGACCTTCTGTACCTGGCCCATCCTCCTTTCTCTGGTCATGTCTGTCTAACTGTCTACCACAGGATGGCAAAAACAATGTGGTCAGTTACAGGCCTAGGTATGAAATTTTCCTCACTCAGCATTTGACAGTGCCTTCAACATGGCTGTCTTTAATCCCCAGGTAAGGGCACGTTATAGAGAACTCTTTGTGAAAAAAAATTTCAGGATATTGGAGCCAACACTTGCAGATCATTCAACGGTTTTTATATCTGGATTTCAGAAAAGCCCCATATTTCTCATTTAACATGTAAATGGACAGAATGGGAAACAGTATATAGTATTGTAATTGTAGATTTAAAAGGAACTGCCACAGGAAGTGAACTTTTAAAAGGCATATTAAATACCTCCTTTTGAAAATAGTGAACAAATCAAGCGTTTTTACATGCTCATTAGAGAAAGGTGGGTAATGAGTCTAAAGACTCCCTGGGAAAAAAATACCACTGGGCGATTTGGAAGTAGCCTCTTACAACTGCCAAGGAAACTGAGTTAACCACTTCCCCAGAAAGACTTGGGATTGGATTTCAAAATTTAGGTGCTTTAAATAATCACTAAGTATGTTCAAATCCATGTTAAATGCTGAAGTATTTATAAATATTTCTTTTAAATACACAAATTTTTAAGTTCATCTAGACAGGTGCAGGGATATATCATGCGCCAACAAACTGTCAAAACTTTTGACAAAGAGTCAACAAAGTGTGGCAATGTTTTTAGAAGAGCACAGGTCTTTGTGTGACATAAAACCCAACGCCAAGGAAAATCACCAGCTACATCTGCAGTAACTGATTAAAAACAATTTTTAAAGATTTCCCATCTTTCTGCAGATGTCATTTGCCTTGCCAAGAAATTTAGTCATGTAAACCATTACTATGCCTGACTTAGCCTTAAAAGCCTCTGGACCTAATAAGTAATCAAGGTGTGGGAACCACAATCTAAATTCTGGTTCTCAAAGCTGAGTTAAGAGACTGTGACACATTCAAGTAATCTTTGCCAAAGAACAGTGAAGCCACAAAAGAGGTTGAAGTCAGAAGAGGGAGCATGCCAATGCTTTCTTGAATAGTCAGAACTTAAAACAGGAAACCAGAATAATTGTTTAAAGTGTTGCTGGATCCTTAAATGCATTACACACTGGGAAGTAATCCTTTTTATAAGGTGTGTTTGGTTTATGAACTGCTTTTGACATTAGTTTGTATTTTTTTTCATCTTTCAGTCATAGGTTACCAGGATCAGAAATAGATATGCCCAAAGATCGTGGGTGAATTTCATGTTTCTCAATCTGCCAGAATTTACCATAGACTCAATATAGGCATGGTTCTCTGCTAGGAATCAGAATTTTTAATCACATAACACAACAAGTGGTATACCCTGCCTTTAGATTCCATCTTCTAATTGGAAAAGATCAGATACAAATACTTACCAATACAACGCACAAGTACAAGGTAATAAAAGGTAAGCACCCAATGGAATAGATATGTAATAACTGTTCAGAGTTCATGTAAAGGACAGGTCACTTCGGGGAGGAGTGATCAAGAAAATCTTTATGTAAGAGGAAGGATTGAATGTGTGCTCTGAAGATTGGCTAAGCATTTAAGTAGAGATGCAAGGGATAGAATTTCTAGTAAGGAAAATACCTGGGCTAAATAAGCTGATATCAGTAACTATGTGGGGTGTCTGGAGAGTGGTAGACAGGTTTGAAAGCAGAGGCAGAGAAGATGAGAGTTTTCAATGCAAGTTAAGTAGTTCGGATTTTATCCATAGGCATTAAAAGTCAATAAATATTTTTCAGCAGGAAAATAGATATAAATACATATATTTAATTAAGACATGAGGTTCCACTTGGATTTAAGAATATGAAAGTTAGAGTTGAAGGTATCAGGTAGGAGTCTATTCTGAGTTCTAGTTTAAAGTTATAATCAAGTAACCAAAATTATTGAGCTCCTAGGATGTCTGAAGCACGGTTGTAGATGGTACAGGACATAAAGAATTGAGTAACAAGTCACTTCTTTTGGAGAATCTTATTCTGATAATAATAACCTCATTTTGTAATATACACAAATATCAAATCATTATAGTGTGCACCTTAAACTTATACAATGTTATGTGGCAATTTTATCCCAATATAACTGGAGAAAAAAAGAAAAAAATATTCTGAAGAAAGAAAATATTCCTGATTATTTCAGAAAATTGTTATGCTCAAATAAACAGACAAATTCTATGGATCAAGAGAGGAAGAACCATTAGAATAAAATAGACTAAAACAAAAAGAAACACAAGGAGAAGAAACAATAAGAACAATATCAAGGAAATAAAGAATATTATAGCAGGGTAGAAGAAAAAAAATTGGAGGTTAAAAATACTAGATAATATAGAACAAAAAATTAAATTCATAAAATGCAGGATGAATTTAAGAATTTAATTTATTTTTAAGAGAGTATATATAATACAGAAAGAAAAACTTTAATAATAATCTTCACTGGAAATATCAGATTACAGAACAGAAACCAAAATTCAAAAATTGGGGAGATTTGGGAAGGAAAAAAACCTGATAAATGTTCCCTCTTATGTAGAGATTAAAATCTATGATTTTTTTTTTTTTACTCTGAGATGAAAACAAAATACATTAAAGAATGCTTTTCAAAGAGCAAAAGGTAAGCAATAATTGACTTAAAATAAAATATACTGTTATTTATACACTAGAAAAGAATATAACAAAGAAAACATGGCTTATATTTTGAATTTCAGAAAACAATAAGAAAATAAGAAACCATGACCGACAAAATTATAGAAAGTGGCAGAAGTATGGCCAAATATATCAGTTACGGCAGCAAATGCAAAACAGTTAAACATCCCTTTTTTAAAACACACTCAGTTTGACAGAAAAACTTTTTAAATACAACCACTTCAATTAACAAAAACATATCTAGAAGAAAATAATACAAATAAGTTAACAATAAAAAGCTTCATAAAGACAAATTATATAAATAAAAAGAAATGAAAAAGTTGCAGCAGTAATGTCAGATAAAAAATTAAGGCAAAAACAGAAAGATTGAGACTTAATTTATGCTGATACAGGGTAGAATTCACTAATAATACATATTGCTCAGCTCTATACAGGCAATATTATTATATTAAAATATAAAACATATATAAAATGTAAAAAAATATATAAAATATTCAGGAATAAATATTTAAAGCCAATAGAAGAGAATTGAGACAACTTTCTTTGATGAATCAAGTAGCCAAAGCATAAATATTAGGAAATAAATGATATAATAAATATACTTAGTTCAATAACTATATCAGGGTAAGAAAGCAAATACACTTTGCTTTTATACTTATTCTTTATGTTTAGTTTTGTTTTATATTTGCCATACCCTTGTAATATTTACAGATGTGACCATTTAATTGGTTACACCCAAACACACCCATACACACACACACGCCAATCTCAGTGAGTATTGCAGATGTAGCTCCCAGAGAAACATTCTAAGAAGGATATTGGAAGTTAGGAGGTGCAAAATCTATGCAAGGAAAGGAAAGGAGGCAAGATTGGACAGAGGGAGCAACAGAGCTGTGAGTTAGGGAATATAGGCCAGAGAAGGGAGTGTGGCACTGGGAGGAGCAGCTCTTCAATGAAGACAATCCCCCAAGGATCCTGATAGCTAAGGACTATCTACCTGAAGCAATTCTAACAGGAATAAATGCCTTTTATTTCTGAAAAAAATATAATCTGTGCATCACACTGTCAATTGTGGAAACTTAAAAAACTTACAAATACTAAATGTCATATTTTTCAATGAAGTAAACATGCAGGTTAAAAATGAAAATATAAATTAATTTATAAAACTTTAGTACTAAAAATCTTGTTCCTAAGTGAATTTTTATTCAAAGAGAAAACCAAAATTGTAATTATTTTCTTTTAATTAATAATAAAAGCATAATCTACATAACAAAATATAAAAGATGTAACTAACTATATTAAAAGTATGATATATATTCTTCAATAATCTATTTAACACTTAATCATCACATCAAAATGTTAAGAAAATGAATGAACAAGCTGAAGCCAGGAAATAAATATTTGCAACACATATATCTGAAAAAGTATTTGTATCCACAATATGTAAAGAGTCCCTACAAGTAAAGAGTAAAAAGACAAATTATCCAATTTAACATGACCTCACTCATATGTGAAATCTAATAAACCAAATAGACTGAGGAACAAAATAGACCCAGAGACATAGAAGCATGGAACAGACTGAGGAATCTCAGAGGGAAGGTGGGGATGGGGGAGTTCTTGGGGAGAGATTAATCAAAGAACTTATATGCATATATGCATAACCCATGGACACAGACAATAGTAAGGTGAAGGCCTGGGGGAGAGGGGAGAGGATGTGGGGTGGAAGGGATCAATGGGGGGAAAAAGGGGATATCTGTAATACTTTCAACAATAACGATAAATTTATAAAATAATATCAATAAATTAAATGGGCCAAAAAAATTGAACAGAAACTTCACAAAAGGTAAATTAATGCCAAGAAAACACATGAAAAGGTGGTTAATAGCATTAGTCATCGAGAAAATGTAAACTAAAACCTCGGTGGCGTCCAGTCCCTCACCTACTAGAACGTTAAATGTAAAAGAGTAATGAGTGTGGACGTGAATCAAATGGGATCTGCATACATCGCTGGTGAGAGTGTAAAAGCGACCGGCTCTGGAAAAGCGCGGTGCCTGTTAGAGCGAAACCAGCCGCCTACCCTATGACCCCAAAGCTCTACTCTCAGGTATTTACCCAAAAGGAATAAGAAGAGATGGTCATGGGAAAGCTGGTTTGAGAATGTTCAAAGCAACCTTACTTCTAAGGGGCTAGAGCCGGAAAGAACTAGAAGTTCATCAACAGGAAAAGAGATGCACAGACTGGGGGTGATGCGTGCAGTGGCCTCTCCCTTGGCGATGCAGAGGCGGGACCGCGGCCCAGGCGCACGGCCTGGCCCGGGGGCAGCGCGGGGACCGGAGTGCGAGGCGGGCTGCGCCACGCGGCCGAGCAGCCCGGGGACGCCGGAGACGGCCCGTCTGTGCTCGCGGTGAGTGACGGGGCCTTCGCGTCTCACCGAACCAACTGAACCGTCCCCAAAAGATCAAAGGGTCGGTGCAGTCCGCTCTGCAGGATACACCTCACCAGAAAGAACAACAGCACAGCGTCTCCAAACGTCAAGGATTGTATTCCCATGTTAGCCCAGTAATTTTAGAATATAAAAAATGTGGAAATCGAATTTATTTTTCAAAGTTCCCATATTCCTGATTATAAAACCTAGTATTGATAAGACATAAGTAATAAATAGAATAGAGATGCTATAGATGAAACATCCACATGCATGCTCTACCAAATTGAATCTAACATGCTCAGAGCGTAGTAAGTGATGAGCAAATTACCTTTATTTCCTAAAAATGAGTATAATGTATCACAGCAAAATTAAATTATTAAAAAGCACTCTTATTTCATAGTTGTAGAAGAATTTGATAATATTCAACATTCATTCCTGATTTTAAAAATAGCTAGATAGGAATGGGAAGGTGATTTCTTAAATGTTAAAACGTCTATCACAGCACACACATTCTTAAAATCATACTTAATGTAAAATACTGAAATAATTTCCATTAAATTCAGAAACAGGATAGGACTGATATTTCAATAATTATTAATTTCTATTCTAGAGGTTCTGATGGGGAAAAAAGGAGTATAAACATTAAAAAATGTGAAAATATCAACCAACTAATAACTTTCTCATAGTGAAAAAAGAATGAATTACTTAATGAGTAGACTGGTATAACTTCTTAATATTTATAAAAGATAAATTTCAGCACATACTTAAAATAAATTAGAAATAATTTACATTTTAAATTAAAAGCAAACAACATAAAAATAATTGTAGATTAAATATACATAAATTTCTAGTGGTAGAAAACATTGTAAATGGAAACTAACAGCGAAACCTTAAAAAGAAAATAAACGAAATTTTGGAAAATCTTTTATTTTTTAAATATATCTTTATTGATTTCAGAAAGAGAGGGAGAGGGAGAGAGAGAGAGAGAAACATCAGTGATGAGAGAGCCATTGATCGGCTGCCTCCTGCACGCCCCTGACTGGGAATCGAACCCCAAGTGCCTGGATCCTAGGTTGAAGCTCAACCGCTGAGCCACACCCAGCCGTGTGGAAAAATATTTTTTTAAAAAATCAAAACTTATTAAAGTTTGTAAATCCCTAATAAATAAAAGGTATTTGTTCATAATTGATGCAAATTACAAATGAAAGACAAATATAGCAGCATAAAAAAGAAACAAATGGCGTGAGTCTAAAAGCTGCAAAATAAAAAATAATAGTAGGTAAGATTTGTTGCTGGTAAATTTAATTAACAAATTACTATTTTTACAATATAAGTCAAATTCATAGTATGTAAAATAAAAATGACAATATCTATAACCAGCAAGACATTGAAAATGGCCTAAATGAAAAAAAAACAAACAGGTAATTGGCTAAACAAAAATGACTGTATCATAAAATACTATGCTTCGATTACAATCCTGTGTTGTGGAAGAAAACATCATGTGACAATATAGGCAATTACAGGTTAGTACAGGTTAGTGAATAAATGACCTTGTAATTTAACATCATTTTTGGAAAAATAAATTCATTTTTAAAAGACTAGAGTATATACATCACAATGGTGATAAAATTATTTTCTCTGAGTAATAGAAATAGGGAAGAATAATACTTTTGTCTTTGATTTTTGCTATACTGTCCAATTTTTTCTACACTAAAAAAAAATATTTTTGTAATCAGAGTAATGTATAAACAAATGACAAAGATACGTGCCATAAATTTTTAAAGCTAACCATAGCCCTGATTAATAGAGGCAAATTTTGTTCTTGTTGAGCTGAAAAGAAATCAATGCTTTTGCTAATCCTGATATACTGTTTAAAAAAGAAAGAATGAAAGAGCAAAAGAAGAAGGAATAACAGGCTAAGCTCTGACAATAACATAGATAAATTTTTTATTTCAGAATTTTATGGGGTCTTCGCACAAAAGACCAGAATGATAATAAATGTCCAAACTTAATTACTGCTATTGCCACTCTAGGGCAGAGTAAGAAAATCGGAAGACAGACACCCAGAGGTAGGTCCTGTTAAAGTCAGTAAGTATTTCCTTGGAATATAAGTGGCTGCAGCCGTATAATTCAGGCTGTTTTATTAAGCAGAGCATCCTCCGCTGGTGTGAGTCAGTGAGAGTTAACACGAAGCACAGTAATGTAACATGACCACTAATGTTTTGAAAAACATTTAACTCTGGGCCCAACATAAGCTATCAGCATAGATACCTGTGCTAGATCCAATTTTCTGTTGGCACGGGGGAGTAGAAAAATATTCTCTGAAGTATTGGCAGGTAGTAAACACAGAAAATAGGAAATAATTTAATGTGGTTCTAAATGGTACTTGTGAAATGTCTTTAAAAATAAATCCTTTCTGACTCTTCATTACATTGCACAAATGAATGGCCCCAAAATTATGGCTCAACACCCATTTTACATTCAAGGTCAGATAGGCAACAATCAGGCGATGATATTTTATTCTCCCGCACATATGAAATTCTGTGTGAACTCATCAAAGTGAATTTATAGATGTGCTAAACTATCCAATGAGAAGACGGGGTGTGCATCGGACAAGTTGCCTACTTGGTTTCCTAAAGCAAGTAAATTACTAGCCAGGCACGGTTTCACTTGGTCTAGAAGAGAGAAGTTAATCATTTCTGTCCCAACCTTGACCAAAATATGAGCCTGAATTTTTAAGGACAACACATTTTAAAACCTTGGCAGTGATCGTTCAGGAATATTTCTGAATAGGATACATTCACATGAAGCCTTTTTCCCTTTGCCAGCATCTCTATAACTACTAGGAGCTTGGGAGAATACAAACAAAATATCAGAGCATAAACTAAACCAGAGCTGAATATTTATCCGCTGCAATTTAATCTGAAAAGATGTCTTCTAGCATTTAGGGTTTGGTTGAATCCCACAAAGCTCGGCAATATTTAGAACTCAACGGACGCCCTGTCCTCACTTCACCTCCCAGTATCAGACCTCTGTGGGTGTAGCTAAATTGCACCAATTCCATTTCAGTTGATGTCAAAATGTAATCTAACATCTTCTTTGTGGTTGAAATCATGTTGTGTTTTGAAATTAAAGATTTTCCTCTTAATGTTTTAGAGGTGCAAATTTATACATTCCAAAACTATTCCTGTCTGGGCATGGGAAAGGAGCTCCGAGAAGGGGAAGGATACAGTCTTACCAATGAGTAAGAGGCCAAAGAACATGTTTCATTAAGTGCGGAAGGGTAGAGGAAAGGTTTGAGGAGACCCCATATAATTAATAGAGTAGAACTGTAAGTATATGCGCACATGCTTCCAGGAAGATCCCAGAATGCACTGGGGAAGCAATGCAAGGGCTAATCACTTGGAAGAAATCATGCAGAGAGCACCACATGTACCACGTTCAAGTTAATGACCAAACCTCTTCAAAATCATCCCATCTGGTAAATCTTTTCCAAAGCTCAAACTGCACCAGGCCCCCTTAACTGCTCTACACACTTTAGGGACATAAGCTAACTTGAATCTGATGGGTTCAGCATTGAGAACTCCCCGCAAACAACAGCAACAAAGTCTTCTTGGCCATCTAAAAGGTTCAAAAAATGTGTATAAGCTGAAGAGTAGAAAGGGGAAAGGGTAAAAATCTACCCGCTTGGATTTTCAAGGGAGGTGGAGTGAGGCCATGGTGGTTAGGATTGTATTAAGAACACACACAACTGACTTCATGCACAAAGAAGGTGATCTGAACACAGACAAGAACCATGTCTTTCAGAACAACACTCGCAAAAGCTACACGTGATCATTTGGAATAACTGCGCTAAGAGCAAATAAATTTTAATCTCATTAAGTATTTATGTGTTTAAGAAACAGACTTTTCCATCTAAATTATCGGTAAACCAACCATTCAAGTCTAAGAGAGATTTTAGGTCTCTTTCATAATTCCCAAAATCTGCATTGATATCCAGTGTAATCCACACTCATAGGATTGAGCTGTTAAGAATTTAATTAAACTTGCAAAGTGGCATATTAAAAGCAGATCTAACCTAAGATATAATGAAGCAAGTGGGTGAGGCTTACAACAATATTAACAACTAGTGTTTTGTGGTTTCTCTTCAAATACCAAAGGAGATTGAATTGGAGTGAGGGAATATTGGCTAATAAATTTGCAGAGGAAAAAGAAACCACCTCTATTTTCAATCTTCAAGTCCAAGGGGAGGGAAGGACCTTAGCTAAGTATTGTTTATAATGTTTCTCTAAGTTCAATTCAGTATAATGAATTTGGTGGCACCTCTGGGAATTCTGTAGCAAGGTAAAATTTTGCACCCAGAATAGTTTATGTACAGAGCATGTATTTAGAACTGAATTTTCTAAAATTATGCATAGAAAATTTCAGAAAAAAATGCCCACAGAATCTTAACTCTTGAAGGGCTAGGGGACACCACCACAATCTATTTCAAAATTCAGTGTATAAAATGTTGTTAAACAAAAAGTTAATGTGCCAATTTTACTTCCTTCTTCCTGCAGCTCTAATTTAAACAAGTTGCATACGTAAGTGATATATATGCATAGGGTTTTGCATTAAGTTTGCAATGTCAGGTTTGTTTATAAAAATCATATTTTTAACCGCTGGCCCCTGGGGCTCTGTTCTGGGCAGTTACAAGCTCCAGCCCATTCCTTTCTGATTTTTAAAGAGACAGCCCTCATTTCCATGAACTTTCAATGGAGACATTTCAGACCTTGGAACAAAACTCTTGGTTTATACTTTCTGGCCTTACAAACTGACAATTAAGTTTATTTACTTAGGGCAGAAAGTGCACCCCCTTTTTTTTTGCCATGACCGGTTGGTGGCCACTGACAGCCCCCAGGAGGCTTGCAAAGTTTGTATTCCTTTTCTTTCTCTCTCTTCTCTCTGCCTGGCCGCCACTACTGTGAAAAAAAATTTCCTCATAGTGCTTTTGAGAGCACTGACCACTTTTTTGTTTCTGTTCAGAACTTTCAACTCCATTCATAAACCTAGTGGTTGCACAGTCATTAATAAAGGGCAGAAACCTTTATAGTCTTTCCCACCATGGTTGAAATGCTGGTTTCTAGAATTTATGCCCGGCCATCACAATGCTCATAGGCAGATGTGGAACACAAGACCTCTCCTTCCTGGACTTGCAGCACTTCAAAGAAAATGCAGAGACTTTGCGGAATATTTATGAGAAATAATTGCATGTATTTTTTGCAGTCCATTCAAACGTGGCAACACCATAGTAATTTTTACTTTGGTCTTACCACAAAACTTTAATTTGACATTTTTCTTCACCCAGCCCCTCCCCCCTTTTTAGTTTAAGGGCACCAACACATAAAGTAAATGTGATCATTATGAGGTTCTAGAAATATCCCATAGCTGGGTTTCCCAGATAAGATGTTCATTAAGGGGCTAGCCTTTTATGTTATGAAAACTATGTGGCTTTCTTCATGGCATCTTGAAACATCAATGTGGGTTGGGGGCCAAACAGTCATCACTCTCACTGCTAATTACTCATGTCTAGTCCAGGAAGAGCTATTGTTTGCAAGGTGGCTCAGGCCTGCATAAACTTGATTCTTTGATATCAAAGAAATTATCTGGGGCAAAATTATGTGTTCAGCACAACTCAGCAGGGCATGCTTTCAACTTGGGCTGACCCATGGAAATGGGCAGAATGGAGACCTTTCTCCGGACAGCTGTCCATAACTACTGCTCCTCCATCTCCCCTCTCCATGAACCTCTCCTAAAGCCCATTCAGAGAACTCTAGAACATTACCTGAGAAACTACCATTCACATGTCAATCCTTGAGCAAAGCAAAACGTCATTTTATATGGCAATTTCTACCAGCTCTGGGACTGAGTTAAGAGTCATACTTGGAGGTGACACCACTGAAGGAGACACTGTCTGCGATTATTCATTTCATAACACTATAGTATCAGACCTCAGAGCTGTACCACAGAATCATAGGAGTAGGGAGACTGACAGAATTTTATCCAAACCTATCAGTACAGCCTGGAAGACTATCTCTAAGTGTGGACAGTTGTCTACAATCTAAAAAGGATCATCATCAACATTATCAAGACCATCACCATTTTTAGCCCCATTATCAAAGACCACACAGTGCCTATTTATCAACAGTACCAAAATAGCTTTCTTATTTAAAATATAAATAAATAAATAAATAAATAAATAAATAAATAAATAACACTTTACCTTTGCCCACTAAGAAAGCATAGCCTAAGAGACTGTAGTGAGTATTTGCATTTTATTAACTTTGTGTCCATTTTCTCTTGCTGATAGTTCTTGCATTTTCTTTGGGAGGTTTCTATTGTACGGTCAAGCATAGTTTTAGTGGGCTGGAGAAGGAGTTGACGGAGGCCTTGACTATTCTTTCCTCCCAGATTTTGATAATGATCACATTGCATAGCAATCTCCTTGAGTATTAGCTAGAAATTTTGGAGCCATTTTCATTTCCCAACATGTCAATTCTCATAGCCAAACAGTTATCAGGTTCTGACAATTGCAGTCAATAAATATTTCTTGAAATCTTTTTCATCCCCTCCTGTCCCTACTATCATGTTAGGGCTCTGGCACATGTATCCTAAATGAACACAATGAATTCCTCACTAGTATGCTTGTCTCTCTCCACCCCAACTCTTTGCAATAGAAAAGGAACTCTAAGTAATTGATCCCTTATGATGGGCCAGGCATTATGCTAAGCAGTTTTTAAAATTCAATCTTCACAACTCTCCTGAAGTAGATATTATTTTTCTCATTTTATAGGCAAGGAAACAGAGGCTAAGAGATATTAAGAAACTTACCTATGCTCACCCAGCTAATATCTACTCTAGCCAAGATTTAAATTCAGTTCTGTGTGACTCCAAATTCCATACTCTGAAGGATGTAGAAATAGTTATCTCCCTTCACACAAATGGCAGAGTAATCTTTCAAAACAAAAGTGCTATTATTTATTTTGCTGCTCACAACTCTGACTGTTCTTCATCCATTGTCTGTACAATAAAGTCATGAACAAGGGAGGCTTTCCAGGGTCATCTGCCATGACTTAGCTTTTCCAGCCCTCTTTCTTGCTAATCGCCATGCTCACCTGAGATCCAGACATCCCTAACTCCTGGTGTCCTTCAAACAACTTAGATTCTCTTGTGCCTCTCCATTCCTTTGCATTCATTGCTCCCCAGACACGGGGGGCTTGTTCTGTTTTTCTCCATCTAGAAAATCCCTGCTCAGTGTTCAAGATGCATCTGAGATGTGATTTCTATTTGGTACCATCCCATGGATCCCGTGAAAAAGTTTATTTTCACTGCTCTGTACTTTGCACTTCCCTCCATCGCACTTTGATATGTCTCTATTGGAATCTACGTGCTTGTTGGCATGTCTGTTTCCTCGTTAGACTGTGGTCTCTTCAATGGTCTGTGATTTATTGGTTTTCTATCTTTCCTGCTTCCACCCTGCTCCATCTTATTCTGCACAGAGTAATAGGTCATGACATATCATTCCTTTACCCCAAACCCTCCAATAATTTCCCATCACATTTAGGATAAAATCAGAAACTCTTAACATGCCGATAAGGTCTTATGTGCTCTGGCCACCTGCTGTCTCTCTAACCTCACCCCCACCTTCTCTACCTCCCTTCTCCATTTTCAGCTATTTCTTGAGTTTACCAAGGAGATGCCTACTCAGGACCCTCACGCTGACCATTCCTTCTGCCTGGAAGACTCTTTGCCCCTATGCTTCTCTGAACATTCTTCTTGCTTCATTCAGATCTCTGCCAAATGTCAGCTCCTCAGGGAAACCTTCCCTGACTACCCACATAAATATAAATATAAGATCTCAGCCACCATCACACCCTACACCCTTCTTTCCATTCTTAGCACTGGCCATTACCTGTCATTATGTGACACACTGGGATATAGATTTATCTATAACTGCCATGCCCACTGAAATGTAAGCCCCATGAGGGCAGGCTTGTTTCTGCTTCCTTGATGCTATATCCCAAGGCTTTTCCCAGCAGCTACTCAGTAAACATAAACAAATAAGTGAACCTTCTCCCCCACTTTCCAGGGTTTACAACCTTGCCAGTGACACTTCAGGAGCTCAAAACATACTTGGTATGTATTGAGTAAGTTAGGGTGCAAATTATAAAAAATTGCCATGGAATTTCCCCTTACAAACCTGACAGGTCAGAGAAGCTATTACACCCATAGGGACATTTCAAAAATTAATTAAATGATAAGAGGATGGCGATTTGATAGGCAGTGAGGCAGAAAAGAAAAAAGGAAGAGTTCCAAAATACAAGTCATAAAATTTTTTAGAGATGTTGCACTTCGACAACTTGTGACCCACCCTGTCACCAATGTCATCATACCTCAGTCTTTCCTGATGTCATCTCCAGATAGAAATGAGCTTTGTTATCCCTGGAACTCTTTCATAAACAGGAATGATCTAAATCAGGAATCCCTAATCCTTTCTTCTCTAAATGAAGCAAAGCTGGCATTCTCATCTGGACCATGTCTCAGAAATCTATTTAAGTCAATTACAGCATAACCTTTGAGCTGCCATTAATTCTTCTTGACCTTTAGGAAGCCAGGTGTAAGGGGAAAATACCTTTTTTACTGTCTGCCATGATCTTCATGAATACTAGAAGAACCTAAGATCTCTTCCCAACATTATCTTCTTCTTTCTAAATATCTCGATGCATGGTTGGTATAAAATATTAATCCCTCATTTGTAAATGACTCCAGTTTCCTTTTTAGCAACACTGCTACTTACTCAATATTTATTTCTTATATATAGAAAATATATTCTATATATTTCAGTCCTCTCAAGTCTCTCTACACCTTCCCTCCCATGACTGTGTTTGTAATTTGGTGTCTGGGTTGCCATTATATTAGAAAGTCTAAAAATATTAAAAGGAAAATTAAGTTTTAAGATGAATAAACTTAATTAATTTTGAATATTTTGAGTTCAAGATGGTTTTGGACACCCAAATTCAATTTCCCCATAGACAGATGAATATAGAAGCCTAGACCTTTGGTCAGACTCTTCACCACTTGTAATCCTCCCCAAGCAAAAGTGAAAGACAACTGTTGCTTCAACACACCTTGGTAATCTTTCCAACCTTATTAAAAAGAGAAAATTTCCCATAATTCCAAAGATAATTCAATTATACCCAAACATATGTATTGAGGACCAACTATGTTCCTAGCATTGCCCTTGGTATTTTACATATATAGGACCTTAGTGGCCACTCAATAAGTATTACTAAAGCCTAAGTCTTTAATCCAAAACCTGGGTCTTTTATCATAGTGAGGATGCAAAACCTGAGCAGTTGGTGTTCAACCAATAATAACACTTATGTATTAACAAATCCCTTCTAACTCTTGAGTTTTCATCCCCAAAGGCTCATGTCACTCCCTGTTTGCCCAATGTGCTCAAGCTGTCTCAGCCTGACCTAGGATGCTCTCCTGACTCTCCTTCTGTTCAGTCCCTTCCTCGAATTCCAAGGCCCAGTACTTAGCTCTTACAAAGGACATCTCAGAGCAGCCCCACTCTCTCAAAGAGCTCTAAAATATGGCCACTTCTTTATCACTTGAGTATAAGCACTTTTATTTTTTCATGCGATCTAGCCATTCCTTTCCATCTGGAACACAAATGCCTCCAGAACAGCAAACTAGCCTCTGACTTATTTTGCAGCTTTAGCCATGAGTTCATGATAGCTTAATAAATATCGATTCTTGAAATGAGCCACCAAAGTTCCCAGTACTGCCATTTGTATCCAAAAGGACAAAGCATTTATGTTCTGGTAGAATTAACCCAAATAAACTCCTGTTCAAAATGAGCTGTCATAAGTGAGGGCCAAGACTGTACCACAGGAAGTAGATTAGTTGGATTTGCTGGAGATCTTCCTGTTGCATAAATAGCTGGAGGGCCAGGGCCTCCGGACCCTTCCTGCTTCAAGCCAGAGATGGCTTCAGCAGATAAGAAATACTATGTGTCAGCCAATAGTACGAACAAGGGGCTCTTTGCTATCCCATTTTTATCTGGGTTCTAGGAGGTTTCATAGTGAACCCTAACTTACAGAAAGGAGGAGCTCCACTGAAAAAGTGCTTCAATATACTTCACACACTCGCTGTGTAGTTCAAGATCTGCTACTTGCCCATTCCCTTACCTAAGCTCACCCCACGCCCAGCCTGGGTGCTTCCTTATTTCCCTCAATACTTCAGTAAGAAAGGCTCCAGGTTGTTTTGATACCTGAGAGTCTATCCCCGTCATTCCCACCAGTCTGCCCTGATTAGAATGCTTTCTCCTCTGCTCTCTCCCATTCCCCTTCTTCTTTTTCCCTCCCCCATTTTTTTTTTCGTTCCTCCTCTCCTCTCTTCACTCTTCTCCCTTCTCTCTTCTCTTTTTCTCTCCCTTAATCTTTTCCACATGCTTAATCCCAAAAACCACTTGAAGGAAATCTTACTTTTAGGATCTAAACCCAACATTTCCCTGGCTCACCATCAGTACAACAACACTTTCCTCGTGACAGCATTCACAAAACTCTTGTGGGTCTTTCCCACTCTTTGTTGAGTTTCCACATTGAGCTGGACTTGCCTCCTGTTTTCTTTTTCAACAGTACAACAGGCATTCAAGGTGAGATGAATGAGTTGGCAACAGCCCTCACAACTCAAGGGGGAAATTAGCTAAAGACCAGCTCCCACCAGCTATTCTCTGGACTGATTCCATTCACCTCGAAATCATTGGAAGAAGACAGAGGAAGGAAAACCCCATGCATGACTCTAAGCTATATGCTTCTGGGAGGGAATGTATCTGTGTGTAGTGGGGGTGAGGGAAGATATGTGTGCACAGAAGAGGAAGCTATGCTATGGGACAAGAGGCCAGACCTACCTAAGTGCTTATGATGAAAATCAGGAGGAAACATCCCACTCAAAAGAATTACCCTCTACTTACACTGGAGGATGGCTAATTCTAGCCCATCGAATTGTCCCACAGCATGAGTTATCTCATTTTTGCTGGGTTGTAACTTTAGGTATGTGGGCATACAATTAAAAGTTTCCCAGAATCACCTCACTTAACCCAATGACAATGGGAAGCAGGATTTCCCCATCTTAACTGCTAGTTGAGAGCCCAAGTGGCAGTCCACCAGCAGCTGATGTGAGGAGAGGCTGAGTGGCAGTTCTAATTGACCATTTCTACCCATGTTCCTCTTAGGAACATACAATACGAGCTGTCACAGCTTCCTGCCAATCACAAGAAATCTGACCTAGAGAAAGCACTGTCTCAGAGTGAGGGCTGTTTATATATCCAATGAATTCAGTTTCCATTGCATTATCTCATTTTTAGGCCATTGCAGAGAAGAGCCTGCCTAATCATATCATAAAATCACAAATTTAATAGATTATAGATGGTGACTTCAAATCTAAATATGTCCTCTGGCTGCCCAAACAAGAGGCCATTTAGCATTTGACATCTTCTAGTCTTAGAGCTGCAAGCTTGTTCTTTGGGGATATTTAGGAGCTTTTGCAGAGTCGTAGCTTACCAAATATTTAGGAGGCACACTGTTTTATGACACAGAGGGGGAAAAGACAGTGAATCTGCATTCTGATGCACAATGAAGAAAACGCCTATATGAACTGTTTTCCAGTAGCACAAAGGGTTAAGGCAACATAGGAAATTTATGCAGACAAGTTATATGCCACATGTGCCTGCTTTTCCTCCTTTTACAGTCAATGAGAGATTTTTACTCTGACACAATGTCGACAACACATATGTCATAAGCAATGGCGCCTGGGAAGAAAGAGAAGTGCACAAAGGCAAACTAACTAGACAGACAGCAGCTCATCAGTGCCACATGCTTGTGCTCACCTCCAGCGGAACCGTCTTGCCATAATAAGGCCAGACACACGGATTTCTAAATGTCTCTACAAGTGCTTAGTTAGCCAGATGGCCACACACCCATAGATGCACTGACAGGGAAACTACATGAGAAAACACTGTGTTCCAGTTTGCAGCTGCCATCCCCACTCCATCAGGGAACAGAGTCGGTGCCTTCTCTCCCAGAGTTAACAGGGGACTGTGGGAAAGATGACAGAGCTTCAGATTCCCCACCCGACTCAGCAGGAGGAAAGGGAGAGCTGTCAGACAAAGAAATGCCCTTCCAAACTCTCCATCCATCAATGGACACATACAGGTGTGCTTCCAGCTTTCAGGCTTACATCTTCAGCTTCTTTCTGAGCAGTGATTAATTCTTCAGGATGGGAACTATGGCAGCTTGTATTACTGTTTACAAATACTCATGGACCCCTCCATGGAGGAGAATTACATTTCATTCCCCTATTGATGGGGTTTGGCCATGTGACCTGCTATGGCAGGTGAACTGTGTGGAAATCAACATGCAGAAACTTTAAGAGCCACTGTGCATTCTTCAGGGCCTCTTTTCTCCCCTGTCAGTGACCAGTAATGTCCCCAAGAGGAATTTCCTTGTCAGTCTGGGTCCTGGAGTGAAGTCAACGAGGAAAGAGTATTGAAGTAGACTCAAGGTGAATATGAGCAAGAAATAAACTTATTGTTGTAAACCACTAAAATTCATGGGTCGTTTCTTACTGCATCATAACCTAGCCTATTCTGACTGATACAGTCACTTTAAGAAAGCTAATAGACCATCTATAGTACAGTAAGTTCTCAATTAAAATTGTTAGTAGTGTCCTGGCACTGCAACAAAATGACGTATAACAACTATTTCAACATAGATTAATTGATATAAACAAGAGTTAAGTTCTTACTCATCTCATCAATGTCATAATGAAACAATGCTAAACTAAATGACATTATTCAAGGACCTGCTATAAATCTAAAAGTGGGTGGCAGCCTTGCTTGAGAAGTTCAAGCATTTTTCTTTCCTCTTGTCATGATCTCTATCTTATGTCCAGCCTATTTGTGTTTGGATTAGTTCTGTCCTTGGTTTGTTAGTCTGATCTTCCTCAAATGGGGTATCAGGCAGGGCAGATCTCTGGACCTCAAAAGTGAATACATATCAGGCCGATGATGGTATGGTTAATTCAACTGGAAGAAGTAAACATGGATTTGATAATTATAGAACATGTTATCCTCTTTGAAAATCTGTTTATTATATTTGTAATGGAGACATTTAGTCAGTTTTATATGAGTGCATAGATACTATCTCAATATTAGAAAGACATGGTCAGGGAGCCATATGGCAAGAAGGACCTATGATAGAATAATATAACTTTGTTAGAGATTATATATATATATATATATATATATATATATATATATATATATATATATTAAAGGATTCCAAACTCAAAATAGTTGGGAATTATGATAATGTTCCAGGAATCTGAGTAAATGCTGGATTTCTAGGCATAAAATCCATTACATAGCAGGGCAATTTATCTCAATCCAATCACTATGCATCGATTACGTCCTATGTGCACACCATTGTTATTTGCAGGAAAGAGTTTTGAGGCTCACCCATGTTCCTTACTTGTTAGTTAAAGGTAATATTCACCTATATCTCATCCAAAACTCATGTTTTATCTTTTCCTCTCCTTCAGATTTTAAGAGCTGATCACCTTAACAAGCACAATATCTAGAGATGAGTGGATGAGTGTTTCTCAGGATTATCAGTTACACCATGAATTAAAAAAGAGAAGCTGTGACAGAGAAAGTTTATGGTTTGACATCATAGTTAGGAGACAATAACATTCCAGAACCATAGAATGTTGGATTTGAATAAGAAAAAGCATCTGGAGTGCTGAGGCCCAGAGAGGTTTAACAATTCACAAATAAGTGGTAGTAGATCACAGTCCAGAGCTTTGATGCCCTCCCTGGCACATCGGCCCTCTCCTTACAATTGTGTGCTGAGGAAGGGCTAGGCTAAGGGATACCATTTGAGATAATAGAATCTATTTGAAAAATAACATAGAGTATGAGAGAATTAAGAATATGGAAGTTATGAATACCAACAGTCTATCCAAAATAGAAGCTTTGTTGATAAAATCCCAACAGTCTCTCAGCTTTTGCTTGGATGCCTTCAATGACCAGGAGCTCATTGCTCTCCAAGGCATCTGTTCTATTGTGAGATCCTGCTGGTTACTAATACAGTCTTTTGGGGGATGAAAAAGCACCTTCCTCATGGGAATTTCATCAAGCTTGTCATAGTTCTACTCTGTTCTGTAAGATTAACCTAGTTTAGTGGTTTTCAAACCCAGAAACGTGATTCTGTCTCTCAGAAGACATTTGGCAAAGTTTGGAGACATATCTGTTGTCACAACTACCAAAAATTCTACTGACATCTAGTGCATGGAGGCCAGGAACACTGTTAAGCATTGACTAATACACCAGACAACCCTATAACAAACAATTATTGAGCTCAAATGTCAACAGGGCCAAGATAGAGAAACTTTGAACTAGTCCAACCCCTTCTAGACACTATAGCCCTTCACGTGTTTGAAAGCAGCTGTTACTCCTTCCAAATCTTCTTTCTACTAAATACCTTCAGTTTTCTTATTATTATATATATGTCACTTTTACCATCCTATGGTGACTACGCTTCAATGTGCTCTTGTCTCTCATTAATCACCTCGACCAAAAGGGCACACTATCTTGTAGATCATAGAGAAATCCAGAGGATTGTTAATCCCCACGATCATAGCAGCACATGTGTCCAATGCAGACAAGTACCAATAAACCATCACTAGAAGCATGAAAAGAGTCTGGTGTCTTAGATCAGAATGTGGGTTCAGCAAAACTCCATGGTATTTAGATGATGGTAGAAATTGCAGTAATAGCAAAGTAACACTATTTATTGAGTGCTAATGATATGCCAGGCACCCTGCTAAGGCTTCATATGCATTATTTCATTTAATCCTTCTAGCAAAACCATGTGGTATGTTGTGTTATCATCATTTTACAGATGAAGAAACCAATTCCTAGATGAAAAAAATTGCTTAAGGTCACGGAGCTGGCGACCCAATTGGCCAGAACCCAAACTCAAATCTGCTGATCCCCAAAACCCAGGCTCTCAATCCCCACAACATGCTCCTCAAAACTTTAATAAAAGGGCACATTTTGCCAAAGAGCAACAAACTACCACGGAGTACTTAATGCATCCATCTTAACATGCATGAGCATGTCTTGGCAAGAGGTCTCACTCATTTGCAAGCTAAGACCAGAACCCATTTTGCAAAAGAAAACCAAAGCTACTAGGACAAATAGGTCTCATATTTTAAGAGCCAGAAGCTTTGTGTGTTTTTAATAGTCTCTTGGGTAAAAACAAATCAACAGCAACATAAAGAAAGGAAATGTTTCTAACAATTTCATGGCCTTCTGTTCAAGAAAGTTGCCTCATTTAAAATTGAAAACCCTCGTCTGGACCATCCCAGATTCATGAGTATCCTGGGACCTTCTTTGAGTGAGTGATGGCTACAAATCTGTGTGCTTTTGACATAGCAGGTTGTTTTCATTTCAGAGGAGTTTGGGTATTTTCTTCTCAGAGCTTCTACATTTGCAACCTACACACTGGAGCTTTTAGGACTAGGACTCATGGATCTTTCCTTAGAAGAGGGTGGACTATATTTTTTCTTTTGGCAGCTCTTAAATTATTAGTCACGTTGCCATGTAATTTTTGGGTTTCACCAAGTGGCTTCAAGGATTAGAAACTGAGATCCTAGGAAAAGTGCTGGGATTACAAACTTTCACTATGCTGCAACTTAAAGCCAATCTTTTCTTTCTCTTATGATCCGGGAACATATTTCTGCCATATTTCTGTAGCATTTTCCTGAAGACAAGGAAAACACTGTTAGCAGAGGTGAGGGAGGAGTCACCTGGCATTTAGAAGACAAAGCTCTTTTGGCAGGAGGACTGGCACCAAAACTCATCACAATTAACTTTCATCTTCAAACTTAAAGAGCCTTTGATATTGGTCTTTTTTGTCAGCACAAATGTCTTCGCTTTCCTCATTCCTCGAATGACCTCACGTCTCCTCTGTAGCTGAGAGTATCCCTGCCATATATCTTCATTACATTGCTTTGAAACAGAATGCCTCTTGGTCTCACCATTAATCTATACCCATACCTCCAGATGTCCCTTGAAGTTGGATTCTCCAAGTGTCTTTCCACCTACCATGAGTGACTGGTTCTCATCCCTCTAAAAACAAGTCCTGGATCAGCCAGATAGTCATTAAAGACAGACCAGAAACCTCCCACCTCTCTTAAGTAATCCCATCCATTCAAATTGCCCAGTGGGATTGATAGGTCTCTAGCAGGGATCAGGAAACCTTTCTTGTAAGTGCATACTGGCCTTGAGATTGAATGAATATTGTTCTTGGGTCCTGTGGTGTCCCCTGCCTGACTTGCTATGTCAGATGAGTTTCATGAGAATTAATTGAGATAAGGGTATGAAATCTCTTTTATTATGGTAAGGCAGCTCAAAATTCAAAAGATGAATACTATTACTAGGCCCTGTACAAAACAAAACCCCTGTCCAGGTACCCTTGAAAAGATACACTCAAATAAAACATTCTTCAGATCACACATTTTGAGAACATTTCCTCAGTCCCTCAGACTTTATCCAATCCTCTCATCTGGATTTTCCAATGCACTTGCACAACACTCCCTGTTTGTATCTTTACAGCAATAACTGCTGATTTTCTCATCTGTCTCCTTTCTAGGCTAAAAGCTCCTTACAGTGGACAGAAAGTTTATTTACCTCTATCTCTGATGCCTAGTGCAGTGCCTGCTACATAACAGGCACTCAGCCAACACTCTTTGATTTAGTTAGTTACTTAATAAATAATTAACAACAAACTCAGCACATGCTGAGTGCTAAATATTATGTAAAGACAAATGGTCTAGAATTCAAAGCAGGGCTAGATAAATGCAAAAGGTGTTGGTAAAGAAGAACTTTTGTAGAAGAGTTGGGATAGGAAGAAACACAGGGACGAAATCCATCCATCCATTTATTCATTCAATAAGTATTGCATCTTACCACAGGCCAAGGAAATGCATAGACCTGAGGATTCAATTTCCTGGAGGGAAGATGGCAGGGGCGAACCTTGGGGAGTTCTAAATATAAATATAATTATAAAGTAATGAGCAGAGAGGTTTGTCTGAAATGGAGAAGTGAGAAAATAGGTTTTAAATGGACCTTGAATGCTTGGCTAGAGAGTTGGTACTTTAATCTATAAGCAATGAGGAACCAGTTTGTAGAGGAACAAGACAGATGAGTTGCAGAGAGCAAGGGCTAGAGGCAGGGAGACCTGTTAGGAGGCTGTTACAGAAATGCTCATTTCAGAGGTTGGCAGTATCCACATTTAGGCTACTAGAGAATTATCCCCTAGGGTCTCTCATCCTGTCCTAATTTAAGTTGTAGATGCTCCTATGAGATATCAGGCCTATGTTGCTTTCTAAGACAGGACCTGAGCAAGAGAAAGGGGAACCCACGGGTATTAGAGTTAAGCATCGTTTAATTCAAGGTTTTACGCTATTTCTTCTTAGGGGTGACATCACTCAAGTGGTTAAGGAGAGTGGTAATTCCTGGGGGACCTGTGGACTATCTCCTTCTCTAGGCTTCCCCCTGTATCAACCACGAACATCTTAGTTTGAGACTTGTGTTAGAAAACGACACTGCCGAACCATTTACAATTCCATCTTTATTTCAGATTGGAACTACAGTAGAAATCCCCAAATATAATTCATATATTCACTTATTCATTTATTCTCTACTGGCATAGTGAAGAAGAATAAAGCATAGACCTACTAAATTCTTAAGCTTGCCTCAAAATTTATAAAACAGAATTTCTCCTCCCAGTGAAACACTGACATTACCTTTTGTATCTTACAAAGTTTGTATCAGACAGTTTGTTTGTACCCAATTCAAAACTTTTTTAGGATACTGGGGCTCATTCAAGAAGCTTTTCAATGTGTTTTAAGAGAATCACATTTTTTCTCCTACTAGCAATTGGGTCAAGTGACAGAAATACCCCCAATCAAATGACAACCTTATCTTCCCAAACATTTTCCAAAAGGCTCTCACATTGTGGATCCAATAGCTGTCTGTGATAGTCCTATATCATTCCTCATTCCTATTTTTACTTTAAATGCAAACTGTTTTTGCTGTTTCCCACAATAGTTTTGGCCTTTCTTGGTAATCTAATGCCCCAGCCAATTTCCTGAGGTAAAGATGTGTTTATATAAAAATTGCTATCGGAGAAACAGTTTAAGCAATGGGAGAGGTCAGTGTACATTTTAACTGACAACTACATAAATAGATGGAGACGGAGTCACATGTCAGGGCCTCAAATTGTTACATACATGGTCTTGTTTCCTTGCCTGGACCTAAGCATTGATTACATGCACACAAAAATGTCTTCAACAAATGTTTATTGAATGCCTACTACGTGGTAGGCCTTGTGCTAGGCAATGATGCTACACCAAGGAGCAAACTGCGTATTACCATGACATTTCCTACTTGCTAACTAATGATTTATACACTAATATAAGAGACTTAACTTGATTATAAGCTTGGAGCAGAATGAAACCATGTTTTATTCATTCTTTATTCATTTCTGCTTTTCCCAGATAAGGCACAAACTAGAAACAGACAATGAAAACCAGAAAATGTCCTTCCTTTCTTTGAGTTCCTCTAATATGTCCATACATACATGAGTAGTCTAATCTAGGCTTTGATATGTCAATTCAAGTTGGTTATTTATACATTCAGAGCCTCAGTTTTCTCATCTATAAAATAGGTATAATTATATCTGTTCTCATATTTAGTAGTTATTTTGACGTTCCAATAAGAGAATGGCATATGAAAACCCCTTGTAATCTTGTATTAACAACATCAATGTAAGAAATTATTACATTGACTTCTACAATGGCTCTGAACTGTTCTTTGCTTGTTTTAGAAATGAAGGTTTTAGTTCTTTAAGTAAAACGCAAAGCTCTTCAAAGATGGGGTTCCATGTTGTCTCAGGCAATGGTGAGCCTATAACACGAGGAAGACAAGGATGGATGCAGAAATGCAGAGCTTTGGTTCCATAGCACATGGTCATATTTAGGGGAGAAATAACTGTAGATCGTGCTACCAACAAGTATAAAAGGCAGCAGTAAAATCTGTAACCTGGGTTGTCCAATATGGTTACCATTAAATACATGTGACAATTGAACACATGGAATGTGGCTAATGAAGTTTGAGGAACTGAATTTTAAATTTTATTTCCTTTTAATTAATTTAATTTTAAATCATTACATGTGGCTAGTGGCTACTCCATTGATTAGTTAGCTGTGTAACTCCAGGAATGTCTATTACCTTCTCTGAGTCTCAAATTCTACCTATTAGAGAAAAATGGATTCAATGCTCCCTTGAGTAGCCCTTTCATGTAAAATGTTGTGTGAATCAAAATACAAGAATATCAGTTAAGACACAGGAGCTAGTCCTAGCTCTTATAGATTTAATACTTGCATGTGCCATAGGTAAATATGTAGATGCTAACTCTGTGCCTCAGTTCTCTGTTTTATAAAAAGGAGATAAGAGAAACTACATCTTGGGGTTATCATAATTAAATAATTTACTCTCTAAAGTAATAGCACAGTTCCTGATACACAGCAGTAATGAGATGTTAGTCATTTCATAACCATCAATAACTAGCTGTGAGGAATGTCTAAGTCTCTTTAACTCTTTGAGCTCCAGTTGCTTGATTTGATATGTGCCATCTCAACTACAGGGAATTTTATGAGAATGAAATGCGATGACACACACAAAACCTATGAAATGCTAAAGAAGAGACAAATATCAGTTTTTACCTTATTTTTAAAATCATTTATTTTAACCTTCAGCTTAAATCCAATTTCTCATCATGCATTCAACCAGTAATAGTAGAGTGCCTACCATGTGCCAAGGACTCTTTTTCAGGTTGTGGTTTATAGAGGGGAACAGTGTCCCTGACCTTGAGGAATTTACTTTTGGTTTTATATACACAAGCACACACACTCATTCTGTAGTCTCTGGAGTCAGTTGGCCTCAGTTTGACTCCCAGCTCTGCGACTTCTTAATTGTATAACTTTAAGCAAGTTACTTAACTTCCTTAGCTTCTGTAACCTATCTGTATAAAGGGGATAATAAAGGAAATGCTTGAGAATTAAGTAAAACGACGTGTGTAGAGTGCTTAACCCTGATCTGACACTCAGTAAATAGGAAATAAATGGGCACTATTATTGTTTTTATTATGAGAGCGTAGAAAACCTGCTTCTCTCCCAAGGCACAATTCTTTGTTGAGTTCTGGGTAATGTATGTGAATCAACAGCTGAGAGGCCATAGGGGACCCCATTTCCTGTTTTTCAGGCTTTCCTGAGACTTCCAAACTCCTGACCATCTTGAAATCCTTCAGGCAGAACACTCAGAAGAAGCATCGGGCCTTGAGTTTTTAAAAATTATTTCAAAGAAGGGCAGTCCTAACCTATTCTGCCTCAGAAAATGGGTCTACCCTAAGGCAGAGAGATGTGGAGAGAAACATTTTGTACATTTGAAGGCTGGGGGGATGAGTAGTGGTTAGGGGAAGGGAGGGTACTTGGTGAAAATGAGGAAGTATTATCATCTCCAGAGTCCCATCTTCAAAGCTGATCAATCTCTGCATTTCCCAGGGATTTTCCTGGGCTGCTTCTTACTAACATTAGTCAATGCCCAAAAGAGAAATCTATGGGGGAAGTGGAGGTAATTCTGCCAGCTAGGTATTAAAATGATGGTCCAAGCCCCGTTGTGTTGTTGCTGATAACACAGTAGTAATATCAACCATGAGGACCCCCTCTCTTCCACCCTGAGCATAAAGAATCTCCTTTTGTGATGTTTCACTCCTCTTTAAGAATCAATTTGAAGTTCACTTTAGCTTTCCTTTTCTCTACATGAAGAGAATTGGGAGTCACAGAGGAGTGTACCTCTCTGGACCCCTGTTACTCTTGGGAGGGCTTGCAAGTATCCAACCCTCAAAATCCACAACAAATCAATAAAGATGTTTTCTGGGAACAACCAGGCTGACTCTGTGGCTAGGTGGCTGCCTGTAAATTTTTAGAACTATTGGATGATGGGAGGCTCAAGTCACTGGCCTGGCCCAGTGTCTAAAATGTCACCGTTGCTTTTTCCTTTGGATCATGATGATGAGTGCTAAGGGTCAGGTGAGGATAGGTAGGAAAAAAGGAAAGGAAGGGTCCAGGAAGGAGAGAGAAATGCATATCTAAATACCATCGCCTTCGCTATTTTTTGCAAATGGAGCAACTAACTGACTTGTTAAAGAACTGGTCAGGGTAACCCCATAATTCATGGAGTTTATTTTCCTTCTCTGAAAGTTGCAACTGCGATCTTTACAGATTTGGCAACAGTAAGGCAAGGATGCTGCCAGCGGGAGGGAAGTTCTAGTCCAACCCCACGTGGGCCATCGCTGGCTCGGACCTTACAGCAACCTTGCCTTGTATGGCATCGGGACCATGGAGTTCCTTTCATGGGATGAAGTCCTCCCTGAATTCCCTGCCAGTATCCTGCCATGCCCTCCATAAATGACAGTCGTGGCTCCACCAAGCATGCAGACAGCGTGGAGAAAGCTTGTGCCAGCACAGGACCCGCTCGCTCCCTTCCCTGGAAGCCCTGGCTTTCCGCTGCCCTCACAGTTCCTGCAGTCCTGGGGCCTCGGCACAGCCTCCCCTCCCGTTTGGATAATTTAGTAAATTAGCAGTGGAGCAAAAACGGCTCCCTTTCCACGTCTGCACTTTGCCCTCCATAAAACAGTTTGAGAGACCTGAAATTTCTCAGCAGACACTTGTAGTTAAACAAAGCATTTCACATCCCCCTGGAAGAAAGGCGATATTTATTTATTTATAGTTCATTATTCATGAAGCTGCTTTCATCTAAAGCCCGATGTTGGGAGGGGTATGCTCAGTTCCACCAGGGCAGAACTCACGCTGTGCCCAAAGCCGAAGATGTCACCACCGTAAACATGAACCGCTGTGACAATGGGAAGGGGAAGGTGAAGAATTGCCTCTCCGGGCAGGGTGGGGGGCTGAATGCGTGAGAAAGGGAAAGATGCATTTGATTGTGTTTACAAGATTCATTCACAGCACAGCAGGCAGTATTCACACTGTAATATTCACCCTAACACAGATAATTTGATTTTCAACCTGGTTATCATGCATTCAGACATAGCAATACACGAAAATATATGCTTTAGCAGTGCATTTTAAACAAGGTTGCACACTTTAAGTCGGAATATATTAGAGGTGAGTGTTGAAGTTAGCAATTGTACGAGTCTTAGAAATCTCCATTCGGCACATGGCATATGCTTTGAAATGACTCAAAAAAATTTTACATTATGTTCCAGCTGCTGACTACATATTGATATATATATAGACATACAACATGCAATGAAAATGATAAACTTGCTTGCTTTTTAAATTTTTCATGGTTTGAAGAGTCTTTAACTTTCTTTAAGATTCCAAAGTAAAATGGAATTGTAACCCCACTTACACACTTTGAAGCTGTAACTGTTACTATTATAACTAAGCATGTGACATTATCAGGCCCAACCCCCTTATGTGGCCAGTGAGGAAACTTACTTTCTCTAGGTCACACTATTACTAAGAGCTGAGGTTTGATTCCTTGTCTTCTGAATCTATCTTTTCTGCCTCCCTGTCTTCCTGTCACATAAATTGTGGAAAATTGTCTGCCTTTATCATATAGTTAAAATCAGAGTTGTTTCTAGCACACCTTGAGCACATAGGATGCCTACCTAGGCTCTGCCCACCCTGGCCTCCAGCCCACAAGTATAAGAGTTTGGCAGAACATGGGAAAGATTAATTCACCGCCAAGATTGTGTCCCTGTTGCCTTCACTCTCCTACCACCTTTGATATTAGTCAATAAGAGATATGTCTTGACTATGGGGAAGTCATAATGGATAGCATTGGTCTTGGAAGGCCTTAGTCATTTAACGTTACCAAGTGACTTTCTAAGACTTGGTACAACTCCCAGAGAAATACACATTGAAGTCTCAGTAGATTGACTTGTCTTTTCACTGGTGATAAATCTCACTGTCAAGTGAGATGACTAAAGACTTTGATTTGGGTCCTGGGTCAAACATTCACACTTCACAAGCTGAAGACAATTGCTCCCCGATGCTGATGGAGCAAATGGATAACTGGGACATACAGGGAGAGCAGGGGACTTGGGAGGAAGAGGGCCACTGGAGGAAGGGAGAAGACAGAAGGACAGACCAGGGGAGGCACCTCGCTTCTCCCGGAACAACCCATTGGGGACCTATAAATATTCCCCTGTTTTTCCACACTCTGCCATGCCCACATTCTCCTCACATCACAAATCACAGTCCTGAGCAGTTAGAAGTAGAGAGGACTAGAAATTGCCCAAGAGTTTTGGAAACAGCCACTGAAGTTTGTAGGGACTCAGTTAACAAGTGACGGTGACCCCAAAGCCTCCATCTCCATGAGGCCTGAGTAAGACCTGTGGGAAAAAGCATGTAGGCTACGTGGGAAAGAGTTGCCCAAAATAAGTTTTTAATGCTGAAAACAGGCATTTTAGAATTACTTTGCCATAAAATGTTTAAAAATTAATTTGTTTCTAAACAGTCTAGGAGGTAAATGAACATAATTTATAATTGTTGTCAAGCTCTCTGCAACCGTGGGGGTCCAGCCAGCTGGTCTGGGGCTCAGGATGGTTTGTCCTGCCTCCAGTTCTTGCTAACAACATAGTCTTTGGGAAGTGACTTAACCTCTCTGTGCCTCAGATTCTCCATGAACAGTGCCTGGCACATATTAAGCACTCAGTAGAATATTTGGGCCCATCTAGTATTTCTTCTGGCACCACCCTCCAAAATAACTTGAGACTCACACTGCAACCCGCTTCTGGGGGTATAGGACACTCGTGTATGGGATAGAGTACCCTGCTTGCTTTGCACCACACAATTAATTGCATTTAATGACTATTTTTATTAGGATGAGGTTGGTGACAATAAAATTAAAGAAGCACAGACAATATTACCTAGCCAAAAAAAGGAAATGCAAATGCCACACCCCGCCCCCCACATGCAGAGGCAAAAACATCTTTCTTCTTCCCCTTTTCTTGCACTTTCTCCATATGCTGAGCTCTACCCAGACAAAGGAGAGACCTGCTCTGTGTAAAATGAGAGTCTCCATGGCTGCTTCCAGCAGAATGTTCTCATGTTTCTAGAATCAGAATGCCGGCTTAGGCAAGCCAGTGTCTGCTCCTGCAGAAGCACTGCTTCAGCACTGTGCTGGGGACCAGCGGGGGGCCAGGCACTCTGGGCTCCCACTGTGATCGGCTCCCTTCCCCTAGCCTGGGCTTGGCGGGCCCCAGCCTTGGAGCCTGCACCTTCCCACCAAAGTGGAAAACGTGGACTCCGCAGCGGTTTACGTGCGCTGTGGATGCTTTCAGCAAAGCCTGATGCTCAGTGCAGCAGCTGGTGGATGCTGTCGTGGGCTACAGATGGATCGGAGGAGGCAGGCCCAGAGCTCAGCATATCTACTTAAACAGGTGTTTGACTCTGCGTTTTCCAGGTGGCCAGAAGGAACCTGATCATTTGGTGAAAGAAGCCGTGTGGGAGAGGAAGGGCTCCCCAGCATTGGCAAGAGCCTCTAGCCAGCCCCTTGGCTTTCATCCATCTCTTCACCAGACGTGGTTTTAAAGCCAGAACATTTCCTCTTGGGCTTCGTACTTCCTTTGAATTTCAATGGAGAGTTTGCATTCTTTTGTTGAGTGGTCTTTTGGTCTGGGGAGCTAACTAGGTCACCATCCTAGTGGCAGCTGGAGTCTGCAGTCAGGACATCTCTGCTTCATCAGCTCAGGCTGCCAGGTGTGGGGGAGAAGCTGAAAAGCAGCGCTGTGTCCACCTTCATGAGCGGAGGACAGTGCCCGGGTGCTCTCTGCTCACAGGAATGATCCACACCATCAACAGCTAGCCCGGAAATCACAAACAAAGGTGAACAACAAAACTGCTGCTTCTTGGGAGGCAGAAATCAAGGAAGCATCCAAGCAGCTTTTTTTTTTTTTTAACTAGAAGATTCACAAATGAGGTTCCAATACCATCAGGATCAAAGGGGACTGACAACACTGTCTACTGGAGGTTTCCATGCAATGAGCTTTAATGCCTGCACAGGGTACAGTGTTATTTGCAAGGTAAACTTGAGCAACTCATAGACATAAAGCTTAAAGGAAAATAGCACAATAATAAGAGAGAAAGTGCACAAGTGTCAGAACTAAGCCCAGAAGAATCGCCCACAAGCACTTATCTAGAGAGCACTGAGGAGAGAGCAAGCCAGGCCAATTCCCCTGTAGCATACAGCCTGCAAATTCCCGGGGAAACCCTGTGAATAAATGTGGCACTCTAGCTCCTAGGTGGGGTGGTGGAATCATCTCTCCCAAGTCCCCTCCAAGAGCTCAGAGTAAATTGAGTCCATCTGTCATAACATAAACGGGAGAAAGGGGTTAGAAGGGGAGTGGGAAGGGGCCTTATCATGGGACCACCTGGCCCAGAACTGACACTGGGGGAGTCCTGCTCCTTCTCTGGGGTCCTGTGACCCAGTGGACCCTGGGGGGCAAGAAGGCAGCTGTCAGTTTTCACATGGCACTCGACTCTGGCAAGGGAGCAAGTCCAGTGGAAGCCAAACCCTTGTCATGATCCCATCAGCCCCACAATGGTGGAGCCTCTGCTGACTGGTCGAGGGTCACAGGAGTGTGGGAGCTCATCTGCCTCCCACATCTGACTGCACAAGTCATACAAATCATACCGCTCCCCCCCCAAAAAAAAGCCTGGGAAAGCCTGTTCATGGAATTTCTTGTGCAGAGTCCCTTTATACAAATAAGTGAGATTTATCCCAAGGATCAAGGATGGTGTCTTCTATTAATATTTTTAATTCATACTCTAAATTGCTTCAAAAGGCATCAAATAATAATTAAGTCCTTCATGCACACCTCTGCAGGTTAGTCTGGTTAAAACAGGGTTTCTCAATTGTGGCACTATTAAATTTAGGGTCAGATAACTCTTGGTTATTATGGGTGGAACGGTCCGTCCTATGCATTGGAAGATGTTTAGCATCCTCCCTGGTCTCTACTCACTAGATGTCCCCAGCTGAGAATTACTGAATTAAAACAAAGATAGATGATAGATGATAGATAGGTGATAGATGATAGATAGATGATAGATAGATTAGATAGATATAGATAGAGATAGATGATAGATAGATAGATAGATAGATAGATAGATAGATAGATAGATAGATGATAGATAGATAGATAGATAGATGATAGATGATAGATAGATGATAGATGATAGATAGATAGATAGATAGATAGATAGATAGATAGATAGATAGATATAGATGGATGATAGATAGATGATGATAGATAGATAGATAGATAGATAGATAGATATAGATGGATGATAGATAGATGATGATAGATAGATAGATAGATAGATAGATAGATAGATAGATAGATAGATGATAGATAGATAATAGTCAAAAGTTATAGAGAAAAATAAGGAGTCTAATGTTCTTAAAAACTGAGCACTAACTTTAGTGTGCACATGTTCTAAAGGAAGGAAAAGAGAGAGGATCTGGACAGTAATGGTCCTGGTGTTACTAACATTCACTGAGTGCTTTGAGGAGCCCAGCACAGTGTCAGGTGCAGTACAGTTTCACACACAAACTCATTTGGTCCTTATTAGTATCCCTATTTTACCCATGAGAAAATTTGGCTTAAAGATGTTAACTAACTTTTCTAAAAATGACCAGCTAAAAAGCAGGAGACCCAGAATATGACCCATTTGGCTGACTTTTAACAGAAGAGTCCAAGAAGATAACCATGAGTCACATGCAGCCATTGAACACCTGGAGTGTGACTGGTCCCAAATAAGATGTGCTGGAAGTATAAAATACACCCCAGATTTTGGAGATGTGTTACAATGACATTTTGGATATGATGGATTAAATAAAATATATTTTTCAAGTTAATTTTATCTGTTGTGTTTTTTTTGTTTTTTTAATGTGGCTACTGGAAAATTTTAATGTGCATATGTGACTCGAGTTAAATTTCTATTGGGCACTGCTCTGCTGGACAATACTATCTCCCCTTGTATCAGTTTTAAGAGAGGCTGAACGGGGCCAGGAGAAAATAACTGGCAGCAAAGGAACTGGTATCATCACCTTTTCTTAGCAAACCAAAATTAACAGAAAACATTTTAGAAATAAAGTTATCTGTAAAGGGTCAAATGCAAAAAAAAAAAAACAACAACCAAAAAACTGGAAGTATTTATATTCAAATTCACATATCAGCACAGTTATTCTCTTAACATCAAATGCTGAGTGCTTGGTCCCAGACTCAGTCCCGGGTGGACCTGCTGCTGTGTTCTTACACACGCCCCTCTTTTCTCCCTCCCGATCACCCCACTGGCCTTCCTTAGCATCAGTGCTTTATCACTGTGCATTTCAGCTGGTCCAAGGCAAAGGGTAATTTCCAGCATCTTACAGTTTCAGTCACTGGCCTTTCTGGGAAAATTCACTTAGATTCTTTTTATTTAATCTTCTCCCAAAGATATGTTTTTATTGGGTTTTTTAGAGAGAGGAAGAGAGAGAGAGAAACATCGATGTGAGAAATATTAATCCATTGCCTCCCACAGGCGCCCTGACCAGGGATCAAACCTGCAACCTAGGTATGTGCCTTGACTGGGACTTGAACCCTCAGCCTTTTTGGTGTAGGGGAGGACACTACAACCAACTGAGTCACCCTGCCAGGGCAGATTATTTTTTTAATCTTATAGGACTTGTCATCCCGAATATGTCTCTGGATGCTCTCTTGCTACCTGTTCAACCCCAAAGGTCCTTGTGCCTGCCTCCTCCCCTTGTCTGTAGATAACTCTCTCTAACAAAAGCCCACCCTCTTCTCCTAGGCCAAGCCACGTGTTCAGTAGGCTGGGGGGCCTGAATCTGTCTCCCTGTGATCATGGACCGGATCTGAAGAGTGGGCTTGATAAAAGTACCACCCTCCTCGAGTTGCTGTGAGGATTAATAAATTAATCCGCATAAACCCCTGGAATACTGCCTGGAACATGCTAAGTGCTTCAGCAGCTTCAGTCACTGGCATTTGCAGTTGTCTCTGGATTAAAAGGGGGGCCAAGCCCTGTACATGAAGCGATTCCTGTTCCCATCAGCCCATGTACCTGTGCCTGCCCCATCAACACTGGGGCGCTCAGCTGCGACACTGCAGCTCGGTGGCAGAGGGCCGGCAGCCTCAGCAGGAGCAGAGCCCGCAGCACCCCAGGGACCGGGAGGGAGCAGCCGCCCAGGAAAGCTGCTCCTACCGCATTGTTATTAGAGCTCGATGAACAACTCTGATCACCGCACAGTTGAAAATTATGGGATTCAGGGCCAAAGCCCAGGGATTTGTTTCAAATCGGTAAATCCCCAGAAGAGGAAGTCTCTAAAGCAGACGCCAGGAGAGCACACCCAGAAGGCACACGCAACAGGCTGCGAAGGGCTTTGTCTGAAAGGCCTTGGGGCCTGCGCCCCGTTCCAGCGAGGGGCTGAGGCAGGATGGAACAAAAGCAGGCGGCCGCTGGGGACCCCGGGAATGGGAAACCGCCGCCCACTTGGGTCAATAATCAGAGATGGATGATGGTACCCGCTGGATAACCTCACTTTGCAACTTTTATGCGAAGGTTTGACAAATGACACCAGGGAAAGGTACAAGAGAGTGATTAAAACCAGCCCTTGAGAAGGCAGAGTTAACTGTCCTGAAGCTTGACTCTCCTTGAGGTCCCCCCATTCCCACCCCCAACCCCCACCACTGCCTTGAGTTTTCTGGAGTTTTCCAGAGCATTTTTAATTTAGTCAATATCTCTCCCTACCCTCCACTGCTCCTCATACACAAACTTGTTCTTGGAGGTCGTTTTATTCAAGAGACTGTGTCACTGGACTCAGAATAAAAACATTATTCATTCAATGCACCAAAATTCCCATCACCTTGCTGACCAGGTAGGAATCGTTGGCATGTATGTAGCAGTAAGAACTTTCCCCAAGTCCTTAAAAAGAATCTTTCCTGTTGAGGAAGATCACTTGGGTCTCCTCTTCAAAATAGATCCCCAGGCCTCAAAGGAGAGCAGCTGAATCAGAATTTCCCAGGGAGAAGGTAAAAGAGAGGAAATGAATCTCATCCTCAGGGAAGCCCAGATAAACTGCTGAACTTTCTCTTGCCATTTCCTTCTCATGGAGCTGCTGCTTGGGGTGGAGAAAGTGGTTCTAGTCTCTGATCTTTAAGCTCTCCCCCTGCTTGGCTGAATGCTTCCACCAAACTGTGATTCAAGTGGTGACCCATTAAAGAGACAAAACCCATCAAAGGTAAAATCCCTGGGCCCCAGACAGTCAGACATGCTGATGTCTCCTGGCAAGTGAACTGGACCAGATCAGAGCAACTGCAACCAGGGAGAGCTGTGTTCCCACAGAGGCCAGGATGTGGTGAGAAACGTCAGAAGGCATTGATGCGGCAAGGAAATAGATTATGCTCAGAGATGGCTACCCTCAACCTGGTCTAAATCTGCCCTGCATTACTCTGAGCTGTTGGGAATTGCAGCCTTACCTGCTGGTGAAGGTGAGTCTCTCCTTCCCTCTACCACATTCACTGGCAGGAAAATCATTCACTAAAGCCCTGCTTTTGAGCTTGTCCCAACCGGCTTCCTTGAACAAGAAAAACATGGAAACATGCTGCACATAAGCACCTTGAGAAAATGTGCTCAGGAATCCAGGCCTAAAATAACAAATGATTTGACTCAAAATATATGTGCAGCTTGTCAGAAGTCAAGTCATCCCTCCCCCTTTACCCTGGGTGAAAGGAGATATGGGCTACCTTTAAGAAATTTTTTCTTTGTCCAGTCAGTGGGTCTGTAAAAACCATCACTGAACTTGGAGGCCTCAAGGGGAGCATTGTTTATTATTTTCTGCACAAATTTGGCAAATGATGCTAAGATTAGCCATCGCTAGACTTAGCACATCATATGTTTGATACGGACCCTTAAAAATAAATAGCAAAGTGACTCCTGCAAACTCTATCTTCCCTGTCCTTGACTATTTCCTTATGCTTTATTAAACATAAACAATCATTATTAAGTATCAATACATGTTCAATAAACCCATGTGGGGAGAGGCAGAAGGAACAACTGAGCCTTCTCTCAGGGTGGCCTGTAGGAAATGACGGGAAAGTAAGGTATGAAGACTAGGGATCTATGTGCAGGATTCTCTGTAGGATCCACCACTGCCACGATCAGCAACACGTGTGCAAGACAGCACAGCGAATAATGGGAAGGTAATACTTCCCAACCTTACAAGGCAGGCCAAACCCATTTCCAATGACAGCTGTCATTAATACAAATGTTTATTGCATTGTTATGGGCCTGCGGGGGGGGGTTGTAATATTAAGTGTAGGAGGGAAAGGAAGACCTGGAATACTGAACAATGGCACTATGTGGGCCCTGACTCTACTCTTTGCACAAAAGGACAGACAGCCCTGACACGCATCGGACTGAGGGTCAGAAACAATTGCCTAAAAAATCCAAAGAAGCAAAGCTCCAGGGTAAAGAATGAGCTTGGTGTTACCTGCCTAGTTTATGACCTTTTCCCTTGTCTTTCTTTCTTTTTTTTTTTTTTTTTTAAACTGTCCTTCAAGGGGGCTGAAAAGCAATTTTCATGCTATGGCTCTAAATATCAGTTTATCCCTCTGACAGGGTTCTGAGCATGCCCAGTAGAAATGATTTAACACTACGCTGATGACTTGCAACAGAAGAACGTCATGTGAAAAGGTAGTCTGCCACAGCTAATGGGCTCTTGTTTCAAAGGGATGCTGTGTGTACATTACCAGCGTATGGAGAAGGTGTAGAAAGGCCCGGGCAGCCATTAGGAATGGAGTGTTGTTGATGATGAAAAGGCACTTTGCCGGTGAGGGAATGGTGGGAGAGAGAAGGCTTATCTGTCTTTTTGATTAGAAATGCATGCTTCCTTTCATCATCTGAGCTGAAAAATTGGCTTCTGCTCTTGGTTTATGAAACCATTTTTCTTTTTCCTTTCTTCCCAGGTTTGCAAACTGCTTAATAAATTAGTTACTGTGAGGTACATGGGTGCCACAATAACCTTAGAGGCTTTTCCCAAATGCATCCTTAATATTTTATAAGTATTTAAATAGATTTATTCAATTTTAGCTGGCTGATTTATTAAAGCTGGCATTCTGGCACGAAAAGGGGGTTCTATGCAGATTAAAGCTAATCAAAAAAAATTTAAGAGGTGCTCCAAATTTACATGAAGTTGTGTTGTTGTTGTTTTTTAAGAATTAGAGCAAAACTTTTGGATACAGCTAATTAAGCAAGCAGGATAAAGCAGCCATCTGAAGCACAGAGGTTTGAAACGGGAGCGCCCGGCTTATGGTCACATGAAATACTCTAAATGGTCTATTCATTTATTCATTCACTTGTTCAAACAACATTATGGAGAGTGTTAGCAATTGTGCTAGGTACTGTGTCTTCCTATCATTCTGTTCAGTTCAGCTTTAAAAGATTATAGGGCCAAAACGTATCTATTTGGCTCTCAACCCAAGGGAGAAAACAACAAAAGCCAGGTCATCTTCTGTAAATTATTCTGAATTACAAATAAAAGAGTGACACCCCCGTCCGGGAGGAAGGCACAAGATTTTTGCCCCTAAAGGGTTGTTCTTATCTCCAGGGGAAGTGGCTGAGCCTACTAGGAGTTCCTATAAGGTGACTCTTCGGTCAGCAGGTCTGGGGAGGCCGACCCCCACAGTCATGTCTTTTGTATCCATTAGACCCGATGCTGGAACTGTACTGCTTCCAAAGGCCGCGCTGAGCCCTGATCATTCAGAAAAGCAGGTTCCAGACTCCAGTGGCATCAGACATTCAAACAGACTCCCTCACCATGTGCCCAGAGGAATCTGTGAGAAGCTAAACTCTCTTCTACTGGAGAAAAAAAGCAGACTTGGAGATTTATATCACGTCACAACAGCTTCAGAGAAAGCAGTCAGAATTAAAGAGAACATAAATCATCTTTTCAAAATATATTTTTTCTTATTTACCAGATTTCTACACACATAATAGTTGTCAAGTATTAAATCTGAATTGTCAGACATCCAATCCTAAAGAGAATGAAATATGTTCAAAAGTACACAATGATCATTTTCAAGCGGCATAATAGATAATGCCCCAGTGATACTTTAGACAGTATGTGAACAATTAAGGTAATTATCCATACCAAAAACTATTTTATAGAAATGTGTTACAAAGAAAAAAAATTACATTTGAGTCTAAATGATCAGAAAGCTGCAGCCACATGGGCAGTCTTTCTAAGATCGCACTTTTCTTTTCTCCATTACTATCCAACAAAGAGAGCTGAAAATTATACCATTTGTGTTAGAATCAAATGCAAATGGAATAATTGTCCCTTCTCTAATCAAAACACATTTGTGGATTGAAATACCACATGGGGCAATTTTCAGTTAATCATGGATGTTAATAAATATGACTCTAAGCTCATAAACAAACATTACTTCGGCTAATATAATATAGGAAATTATTGTTAAGCTTGATCAGACATGTAACAAAAACTGAACTTTGCAGAAAGTCAGCAAATTAACCATCTGAAAATAGAGATGAGCATCAACAGTAATGAAAGATTAGATTTAGCTAAAATGCTTAGACAAATCGTGCATTAGCACTAGGAAATATGCAAAGCTGGCTTCGCTGAAAATGGAAAATATTAAGTATTATCAGCGTATTAGCTTCTTTAAAGAGCAAAAACCAGACGCTTAGTGATTGGAGATTTAAAAACGAGAAAATCAAGTTTACCGAAATCAGAGTTACCCAGAGCCTGAATTATATCAAAGCCCTTAATAACAAATGGTGTTTTTAAATGAAATAGAAATATTCAGTACTCTGTTCTATTTCCATCACTGGGCTTATAAACCAATTTGAGATTTCTTCCTTTAGCCTTCCTTAAATGTACAATGTGTATTTATTTTGGTGACAAAATACCTGAACACCTATAAAAGGGTTCCAGTCAACTATTAGACCAGGGCTAGATTCAGACCTGCAGAGGCACTGACCAAGGAAAAGCTCATGGCACCACTTCCACCTCCTGCCATGACTTAAACTACAAACGCCAAGCTTAAAGCACACACTAGATGTGTATGCTAGAACCCAAATACCTTCTTTTTAGATTTTCTCATTTCAAAAGTCTAATATGTTCCTCAAAGCTGACTTTTTCTCATTTGCAGGAGTGGGGAAGCCTCCACTTGCTCTCAGGGCACCCTGAGCAAAGTCTGCTTTTGGGTCCTCCGGCCTGTGAAAAAAATTTGCCTGAAGCGAGAGCAATGTGATGTGAGGGAATACTGACATCTAGGCTTCAGGGAAAATAAAAGATATTTCATTTATTATAGTTTTTTTTTTAATCTCTTGGTCAATCTCTACATATCCATACAACTAACAGAAGTACACGTGTAAGATCATACTCCATGCATCAAAGAAATTCAAGTTTCACCCGGCCAGTGTAGCTCAGTGGTTGAGTGTCAACGTGAACCAGGAGGTCATGGTTCCATTCCCTGACAGGGCACATGCCCAGGTTTCGGGCTTGATCCCCAGTAGGGGGCGTGCAGGAGGCGGCCTATCAATGAATCTCATCATTGATGTTTCTATCTCTCTCCTCTCCTTCTCCCTTCCTCTCTCTGAAAGAAATTTCAAAAAGAAAGAAAGAAATGCAAGCTTCATCTGAAAAATTTAGGTAATTGCCGCTCTTCTCAACTTGTTCTGAGAGATCTAGACTCAAGTCTAGAAAAGGAGAAGAAACCTTGAATGACAAGGCAATGAGTTCACACTAAGGGGACTGGCCATTTTAAAAATGCACAGAACTTTTGTATAATCTACTTTCCACTTTTTAAAAACTTCAATATTGTCAAGGATGGCAATCAATACATACGGCTAGTAAGAGTAATAACTGCATCTATTTACCAAGTACTACGTACTTACTAGGCTCTGTATTTATGTTGCTATCACTTATTAAACTTACAATGATCCTATAAGGTAGGTACTATCTTTAATCCTCATTTTTTAGATGAGAAAACTGAACCTTAGAGAGGACAAGAAACTTATCCTGGTTAATGGTATAGTTGGGATATGAACCTAGGCAGACTTCAGAACTGCTGGCAAGGATTAGCAAAAGCATAACCTTTTCAAACATACTCTGTCAGTGTTCTGAAATGCTTACATTAAAATATTCTATGCAAACCAAAATTGCAAAATGCCCCCCATTCTACATTGTGCAAGAGAAAATAATTATGCCTTTTAAAAATAGAATTTCTATTTTTAGCTTTAGCTTCACAGTTTATTGCTCCATTTTCTCCATTATCAAGGACATAGGGTAAAAGAAATATTTATTGTGCTGTGGGTCTTTGTCTGACTCCACTTGCCCTTCTTTCTTCCTGAAAACCAGACTAAACATTCGTGAATGTCTACATTTAAAAATTTTCAACAGTAATGAATAAATTCTACCTGGGGTACTCTAACCAGACCCCCTCATTAGCAGGCTTCACATTCTACTGATATAATTTCATAAGTGCACTCATGGCCTGACCCTTTTTGAATCCATCCATCCTTGGATCTTTCTGATAAAATCAAAGTTCATGTAATACACTTGTTCTGAAAATCACTTTTGGAAGACCATCAAGAAGGCAATGAACTTTCAAGGCACAGTATCTTAAAGGAACCTATAAATGAAATAGGTCAAGGATGAGGCACATAAGTGGCTGGGGGGAAAAAGATCCCCATTTAGTATATACAGCTTCAGCTTCCCCGTCTATACAGATTCCATATAAGGAATAGTAACTTTTCAAGTCAGCAGGCCTGGACATATTTCTTGGCCTTATAATTCTCACAGTTCTAGACATTCCAAGGTAGAGGGTCATTCAAACAGAGTTGTAATTTCTTGTGTATGTTTATTTCCAAAGTATCTTATGCATAGTTTCCCAATGAAATCATAGATGGAGGCTAGGGGAATGCTAGCTGGGTTATTTTTCAAGCATGCCTAGAAGAAACAGGCAAAAAGAACTGCCCTGGGCTTCTCAAGTGAAAGGGACAATCTTGAGCTGGAGCTTTCACCACTGTGTGGTTCACTTGAACTGTAGCAGTTTTCTTGGAGACGACGTAAACAGTGAAGAGAAAAGAAGGACAGTCATGAGCTTTAAAGACTAAACTTCCCTATGGTCACTAAGAAAATGACATGTACCACACACAAGTCTGCTTGGTAGGGCAATATGATAGAGCCCGACAAGAATATGCTGAGAGGCCCACCATCAGCATTCAAGAGTCTCCTTCAAATCTTGAGCAACCTTGAGTGACCCACTTACTGCCTTGATACTTTGATTGCCTCATCTGTGAAACAGCGTGAACAGACCAAGATGGCAGCACATCCTTTTCAGATCTGAAAGCTTCTAAAAATTAGAAGCCAAGTTTTTAGTATTTGTTTTACTGTACTCGAAAAGTAACCAAATAGTATGTATAGTTTTTTATCTTTAGGTGAAATTTGAAAGGAAGGAGACCTAATAAAATGAGGAAAGTTTGAATATCCACACAGATCCAGAGCTGATAATACTAACTCCAAGATATTGAGAATAATTTAGTCAAAAGTTTCTAAACTTCATTACAAATTCTGAGTTATCTAAGGTTACGCTCTATTCGTTCAACAAGTATTTACTGTCATCTATTCATTCATTGAGCCCCTATTGAACAGACACTCTTCTAGGTACTCGGGATACATCACTGAAGAAGAAAGGTAGATCCATTCCCTCCTGGAGCTTGCATTTTCATGGGAGGAGAAAATTATTCTAAAAATTAAAACATGTTAAATGCTAGAGAAGAAAGAAAGTTGAGTAGTCAAAGGGATCGGGAGTTTGAGAGTTGGGGTTGCGGGTTGATGTAGGTTGCCATCTTCAATAAAGTGGTCAACATAGGCCTCATTAAAAGGTGACTGACACTGAGCAAAAACTTCTAGGAGGTGAGAGAGTGAGCTGTGCAGTTATGTGGTGAAGAGCAGGCCTAAGGTTCAAAGAACAAAAGGTAACGGTAAGGACTGTGACTCACTGTCCAAGAAGCAGGAGAAGCCATTGCAAGGATTAGCCCAGAGAAGAGTCATGACCTGACTATGTTTCTAAATCCAGAAACTATATTACTATCCACAAAGTTTTCCTTGGACAGTTAAAATACGCATGTATCTAAGCACAGTCTCTGACTCTTATTAATGCTACCAAACCACCATAAGGCACTGAGTGTTGGTTTTCTAGTTGGAAGAACAGAACAGTGTTGCTCCACCTAAACTTATTCGCCAACTAATTCTAAAGCCTAACTCAGGCATTTTAGAATTGAATTCTACTAGCATGTATTAAGAGCCCACTTCTGTGCCAGAAACTGTGCAAAGCACAATTGGAAATGAGGAAATACTAAGGGGAGAAGATTGTACAACACAGTTTTGTCACTTAATCCCACTCAATTTCAGGCTTCTTGTTTGCAAAACAAAAGGAGGAGATCGCCTATTTCTCCAAGTTTGCGTGAGGATTAGAGGTCACCTGCCAAATACCTAGGAGAGTGTTGGGCACACACGTTGTAGTCACTGCAAATGCTGCTTATCTCTCACCTAAATCAATGAAGGAAGATGTTATTTTAAAATTAAAATAAGATGAAGCTAAGGGACTATGTCATTTGCTAATGGAGAAGCCCCATCCATGTACCATCAGCAGAACAAGATTGGAAAAATCATTCAGAGAGGTTAAAACGGGCATGAAGAATATGGAACCTTCGTGCAGCCAGAACTTAAAGTCAATCAGAGTGCAAAGAAAGTGCAGGATTTTGGATAAGATTCCCAACAAGAAATCCTAGTGTACCTCTAATGAGTAAGTATTTTACATCATTCACTAACACCTATGAGTGGCAATTAAAGACAAAAGAGACCATGGCTAAAAGATCGTTGCTCTAAATTACATTTTCAGGATACTTAATTATAACTGACAGAGACTACAGCGAATATAACCTGGTGTTGGAAATCTTAGATTTAGCCACTTACTTTTGCTGTGACTTTGATTAAATTACTTAACCTACTGGGATTTGCAATGGAAAACAGTCTAGCACAGATTGAGGTACGGAGATATTTGGGTGCAGAAGGTCCCCAAAATTTTATTGTAGAAGCAGCTGCCTCCATCTGCTAGTAAGAGGGGGACATTATATCAGTCGCCCTGGATCCAAGCTGGGCCCATGGCCAGTCAGAGCCTCAGGTTGAAAGGCAAGATCAGGCGACATACTATGGGCTTAGCCATAAACTCTCCTCATCTGCATGTGTCTGGCTGCTCCACTCACCACCCCTACCCTCTGATACCTTTATGTTGCAAGGGCTGCAGGATCCAAGAACCGTAGCTTAGAAGGAACAGTAAGAAGGCTGCTTTGCCTGAAAGCAAGGATCCAACGGAGCCTGGGGGCAACATAGCCCTGATACCCAATTAGCTGGGAGTTCATTTAACAAACACAATCCCTTTTATTTGATGTACTTCCAGCATTGCTTATGAGCTATATACTATTTAGGAGCATAAACTCTCCAATTATTTGCCTTACATTATGAATCATTTATCTAGTCAATCTAATATTCTTCCCTTATGCATCTTAATACCTCAATTAACTATTATGAGTCATTTGTTATTTGTATACCCGAAAACTGCTTTCTTTCCAAGTTATTACTTATTGGTCATAATCAATTAGGGAAGTTTTTAGACTATGGCTGTCTTATATAAATACACTGCTAAAGCTCCTATGATTTCTGACAATTAAATTGTTCTGTCACTTGGGGACGCTCATTAATCTCAACTTGTCATCTTGTTTATGCAGGTTATAATGGGCTATGTGTGTAAGTGAAACGAGATGCTAAAAGGCTTTGGCTTTTTAACTCTTTGATAAAAGTAAAATGGAAATACTTAAAGTGGTGACTTTGGTTTGTACAGTCTGAAGGAACTGTATTCTGGACTGGGGCCCATCAACTTACCATAACCCACAGCAATCTTTGGGTAGATGTGTAATTAAGAAACTAGAAAAAAATAAACTGGCTTCTAACCTCATGGATATTTGTATATCCAGAAAAGGAAATCACAGAGAAGAAAATTGTTCTTTGTCTTTACTGGTCAACTTCTAAAAGCTCTGGGCATAAGTATTATATAAGTGGGTAAAAAAAAGAAGCATCATAGTGGTCAGAAAGTTCCCGGGAAAAAAATGTAGATGTCACATGCCATCCATAAGGATTTGACTCATGGCAAGGATCTAAATGCAGGGAGTTGTTATGAAGGCTACTATGGTATTGGTATTGAGATGTAATTTATTGGGCATCATTATTTATGATGTGAAATATGCAAACAGTGTATTAATTAAATTCAGGTGTCCCTACCTTTAGCAAAACCTTGGACGATAATTAAATTATACAAAGTGACCCAAGTCAACAGATCAGAAATCTGAACAGAAATCTAAGAGCTTTAATAAAGTCATAAATCACCGTAAAGGAAATGGTAGGTATTATTATTAAATTGAGAGCAAGTCTGAAAAGAATGTGTAATAATAGAGCTGATGAAAAACTAATCTGAAATGGACGTGTAAGGAACATGAAGAGCTCATTTGCCCAGATGAAGCTGCTAATCAAAAACTGGTTTGAGAAACAACAGTTTGGCAAAAAAATTAAACAATAGAAAAAAATAAGAGTTCATCACCCACCCCTTTTATTTTCCCAAAATGGTCTCACATGTGTTAAGTGTGGTTGGAGGGGCACCAAGTTAATTCTTTGGGAAAAACTTTAGTAACTTTGAGTCTCCTGAGACGTGAAATACCTTAGGACCCACTCCTCAAAAGCCAGGAAGTCACTGTGTACAAAGTCTTTACTCCCAGGGAGGCAATAGGTCCTTACTTAGCATCAGACATGCTTTATTATGATTTTGTGATTCCATTCTTACTATTCTGCTCTTTTTTACACACAATGCCAGCAGTGCCTTTCCTGTGTAAATTCAGCTAACATTGACTGAATGCTTGTTACATGCCAAGCACCTTACTACATGCCCACTTATCCGCACAACAACCCTAGGAAGTAAATACTCTTATCATCCCCATTTTATATGCAGATAGGGCATTTCATAACTTGCTTTTAAGGTTAAGGCAAGGATGTGGACCTAATCTGCGTGCCACTAGACTCCAACTTGAACCACTAGGCTGGTTTGTCTCCCTCTCTGTGCCTGTCTACCCTCCATCCCCATGTCAGTCCATTTCCCCACTTACCCCTAATGAATCTGAGATCCTTAATGGTAGCTATGTCGTCTATGGTGCTAATTCCTTTACAGCAAGAACTGCATCTTGTTTACTTTTAAATCTCCTACAGTGCCCAAAACAAGTAGATATTGATAATAACTACTAGGAAGAGAGTGAAAGAAACAGGCCAATAGGAGAGGGAATGCTAAACTCAGTGACTTGTACCAATCCAGCATGGGAGGCCATACGATAGAGAAATGCAATAAAATGCTAGTTAAGAGATGTGGCAACTGGCCCAGCTTTACTGCTGCGGGAGGGGTGTGGTTGAGCAAATAATTCAGTTTATCTCAGCCTCCATTCCTCATCTGCAGAAAGAGGAGTTGGCCTAAGTGATCACTCTAATCCCTTGCAGCTCCCACAGTCTCTGATTTTTATTCATTTCTAACGTGCTTCTTCCTAGCTCCACCAAAGACCATAATAAACCTGTTTTGTACTAAAGCCCCTTCCATGTACCAAGCACTTTGTATACGGCATATTCTTATGATCCTCACAACAACCCTGTAAGGACAGTATTATCATTCCCATTCAGCAGAGAAAGTGAAGCTCAGCAGGTTTACAAGCTCAAGGTCATGCAGTCAGTGAGTGGCAGCAAGGCAACCCTGATCTCATGCATTTAGAAATTTACAAGTCTACCAGAGCTTGGGAACTGCTGAAACTCCTAGCTAAATGGCTTCTTAGACAGTGCAAAATACCATCCTGTGACTGAAAAGTTCCCAGTGCGATTCCCTCAATCAACGGGGATCTGGGACTTGAGAAAATGAAACGATCATTGAGATGTGATTTTTGGAATTGCCATGTTCACAGTCACCACTGCGTCTCTAACCCTGGGCAAGCATCTCACAAAAACATCAGATCACTGCAAAACCTGTCATCACTTAGCCGTCTCCACCGTCTCTCCCAAGGCTGGGCCCCCAGAGCACTTTCTGTCTGTACTATTCAGTTGTCACTTAATCACACACTCCCTCATCCAGCCTGTTGCTTCATGTGCCTTACCCTTTCCTTGCCAACACAAATACAAGTTACTTAAGGACAGAAACTGAGCTTTATATTTCTTTCCAGCCTTACAGTATCTACAACAGAGTTGAACCCATTAAGTGATCCTCTCTTTCATTCAATGCATTCATCACATTTTCAGCAGAAGATCAATCAATGTGTTCCTTCTTTGCCCTGAATCTGCTGCCCTAAAAGTACTAGCACAGTTCAACTGTTACAGTTCAACTAGAAACCACCCTGAAGGGTCTCAGTACCACACCACGCTGCTGAGCCTGGCATTTGACTGCCAAGAATAAAGTGGTGCTGAGATGGAGAATGTGAGTGAAATGCCCCCTGCCTTTCATGGAGGCATTTGATTCTAACAGAGCTCTTCAGGAGTAGTCCCATATCAGTCCAAGGTAAGTTTAAAATCAGGCCCAAGAGAAACAGAGAATGGTAGAATCTCCAAGATGCCAAGGAATCCCTTCCAGTTATGTCATGCCTGTCCCACCCCTATCAAAGCTGAAAGCACTGACTTAAGATACCTTCTACTAGCAATATAAAAAACTTGGCCACCTGCTTTCTGATTTAACAAATACCACACAGTAGAAAATCCTTCAGAGGACTCAAGATTGCAGGACCCAAAATTTTTAAAATGTATCATCCTAAAAGCATCTTTCTGCCTGTAGAGCAAATGGGTCTTAGATTAAAGGTCTTGATATTCCTTTGAGGGGCCCATTGACTTTGCAAGTCAAGAGAGGAAAGGTTTAATTATTGGCCCTGAAACTCTCCCATTTTTTCAGGAGCCTCTCCATAAGGGTGATGAGCTCCACTCTTTCTGAGTATTTGCTGCAATATAACAGTAGATGTTACTCTGGGCAAGGTTGTTTGATTTCAATAACAAAATTCAGAAATATCTTCAGGATACATCCTAGATTATTAGAAACACTTCTCCCCCACATGTGGAAAGTTGAGATGCAAAATATAAATATCTATCATGGACAATGTAAGATAATTTGTGTTTTCATTCACCAGAGAAATAGATATCAACTGAAAACAGAAAGAAAATAGTAGAACCAAGGATACTTAGTAAAAATAGTTATGATACATTTAGCACATACTGTGTGCCAAGCTCCTTTTTGTTTTTGTGGGGTTTTTTTTCATTTAATCTTCACAATTACTCTAGGAAGTAGGATCTATTCCCCTTTTGACCATGAGACTATTAGGCTTCAGACACCTCGAGTAATAGCATCATTAATAAGTGCTAGAATCTACATTCAAATCAAGATCTTTCCATCTCCAAGTCCATTCTGCTAATCACCAAAATTTCATTTATGTATTTATCCTGGCAGATGGACAGGGGTTTAAAGCTGATCTTGGCGTTTGGTTTATATAATCAATGAATTTGGAAGGATAAGGGAAAGTTACCAACTTCCCTAAATATCTCCATTTGGCCCTGCTGAGCAGGTACACTGGACCCTTCCAGGTTTGCCAGGTAAGGGACAAGTACCTCAGTATACGGCTAGAGTCCAAGGGAAGGGTAGAAGTGCTGACTTTGAACATGTTCTTTGAAAGTGCTGTTATTTGAAAAAGCTGTACAGTGTCAGAGCTGAGCAGGGTTCCAGCTGTGAACAGCACTCTAAAGAGTGTTGATAGAATCTGGGCTGTCCAGCTGTGAGGAGCCTGGACGTGCTTGAAGAGGTGACAAGCGCCAGCGTCCTCCCTTAGCCCTCCCCAACAGCTGCAGCCACCAACAACAGAAGCTACAGAGGTTTGCTGCAGCCAAAAGCCACGACCACTGCATTCCCAGCCCACTGCCCTGTCAGGAGCCTTAAGCCATCCCCACCACTCACAATGGACACAAAAGCAACTGCTCTTCAAGGTACAGCGACGGCCCTGAGAGTTGCCTCTAGTCTGGACACTGGGCCACTGCAATGGCCTAACCTCAGAAGGAATATCAGAGGCCAAACCAGAGAAGCTCTTTCTTGTTCTCACCAGCTCCTCTACGTTGGTCAGTGGGCAGAAGGTGAAGATGGGGTGTGGCTGGTTTGTCAGCCAAGGATAATGAAGAAAGTTATGTAAATCAGTGTGATACCGAGGAATCAGCAAGGGCTTTGGAGTCAGAGGAACCTGGGTTCAAACCCTGATGCTTCCATGTACTAGGTATTGATGAGTTGTACAGTTTTGATGAGTGAAATAAACCCTCCAAGCCTCCCTTTCCTCACTTTTAAAGAGAATAATAGTAATTTCCTTTTAGAGTCATGGCAAAAATTAAACAAAATAAAATATAAACCATGATACATGGTGGATTTCCAAAAACATTTTTTTTTACCTTCTCCCATACATTTACAGAGGCATTAAAACAGTGATTTTCTGCTAAGAAATTGCATGGAATTGGAAGCCCAGAAATACTAGGTGGAAAGTAAGCCATCTATAGTGACCTTGAAGTATAACACAGATGGCCAGTGAAGATGTTACCAAGGGAAGTGAGTGGGTCACATAAGAAATGTGTTAAAGTGCTGAGACATGTCCTTTCCAGTTTTCTTTGTGTGTGTGTGTGTGTGTGTGTGTGTGTGTGGTTTTTTTCAATTTATCTTTATTGTTGAAAGTATTAGAGATGTCCCTTTTTCCCCATTGACCCTTTCTACCCTGCCCCCACCCACTCCCACCCCACTTTTGATTATTTTAAATTCCTAGAATGGTTTAAGCACATGTGGGCAATGTAATGAACACAGTGAGTACTTCCAACACCAGTACCTTTGAATCAGTATGTTTGTTACCCTAAATGGAAAACTGTATCCAACACTATCAAATGTAAAAGTTTTTATGTAAATAAAAATGTTCAGCAACTGTGACCTCATCTTTACCTATGAAGATTCTACCATCATTCAAGTCCAAGCTCCATCACTCTATCAATCTCTCTGTTCCAAGTGGCAGAAAACCCAAGTTAAACTGGCTGAAACTTAAAAATGATATGGCTCAGGTAGCTGAGGAGTCCAGTTCAGCTTCAGCTCCTGACTGATGTAAACTTCAAATGATGGCAGCAGGATCCGGCTCTCTGTTGGGCTTCTCTTTGTTGACTACATTTAAGATTCTCCACGGTGGCTCACAGCACCTTCAGGCTCCCTTTAATAAAAAACCCAGTCCAACAGCCCAGCCAGGCGTGGCTCCGGGGTTGAGCATCGACCTAGGATCCAGGCAATCGGAGTTCAATTCCCGGTCGGGGCACATTCCTGGATTGTGGGCTCGATCCCCAGTCGGGGCGTGAAGGAGGCAGCCGATCAATGACTCTCTCATCATTGATGTTTCTATCTCTGTCTCTCCCTCTTCTTTCCTCTCTCTGAAATCAATAAAGATATAGTTTAAAAAATATATATTTAAGAGAAAACAAACAGTCCAACAGAAGAGAGAATCTGCTTCTGGGGTGGCACAGAAAGAACATCTGGGGTCCAGATTGGGATTTTATGTTCACTGGTAAACCCAACTCCTGCCAGATGAGTGGGCCCACTCATTAGCCTGGCCTGGGACATGTGATCCCACTGGGAATAAAGTCAGTACCACAGTTGGCACATAGACTGAGAGTGAAGAGGCATAGTAACCCAAAAACTCATTGTGGATGTTGCACAGTAAAATCAGCCAATGTCCACTCTTACCCTCTAGCCCCAGAAAACAATGGCCTTTATGTCTTTTACACACTTACTAACTCCCTTTGTGCCACTTACATAGTGCTTATCACATGCAACCTTATATTTTAGGTTAATGATTAGCACCTCAAGGGCAGAGGCTATTTTAAATGTCTTTGTCTCCATCAACATTGTCTTTCACAGTGCTTTACCCTTAGTGAGTAAATTAAGGGAATTTAATAGAAATTAATGAATTTAACACACAGCTTTGAAAATGAAAAATGGAAGTCAAAAGTTGAAATAGTTGACCTGTAGAAGAGATTAAGAGGAAACAATGTTAGAATTATACGGTTTCTGGAGGAGTGGGAAAAAGGAAATCTGAGGCCCTTTATTTAAAAATCGTTGTCAGAAATCCCCAACTTCCTTAAGGAATTTATTAAAGAGACTGGGAGGGCACATTGCTCAAAAATACCAAAAACCCTCGTGGAAAAGCCTGAACTTTCCAAGCCAAGCCATCAAGATAAATAACTAAAGAAAAATATTCCAGAAGGTAGAGGAGACAGGTGAATTAATTAGAGTGAGGAGGACAGCAAGGAGCCAAAGGCCCTAGAACAAACAAAAATAGTTTTCCAACAACACATCCAAGAATTTGGAAGAAAAAGGTTCAGATAAGAAAGGGAAATTCACTATCAAATTACCCAAAAAGTCTGTTTGCAGGATTAGATCTGGTCACTATCAAATCCTGTCTGGAGGAAGTCCTCATAGCTACACGAGACAGAAAAGTTGATTAAGTCTCTTAAATACGATCACACTCTTTTTTAATTAACCTCCAGGCCAACTGGGTCATGGAGTGTAGATTGCTTCTATTTTATTAGCAATCTCCAATTTTACCTTGTCAGGATTGCACAGCACGCAAACAGATATAAGAAATGTGTTACAGCCCCGTTGTGGAGAAAGATATTTCAACCGAGAATCTCCTTCTGAGAGAAAAAACTAAATGTATCTTTAGGTCAGGAGAACATTTGACAAAAAAGATCAGAAGGTGGCAAATCATGGTAGGAGGCCAAATTCAGCTTGATGTCTGTTATTATAAAGTTTTATGTCCATTTGCTCATTCAAAGGCTGCTTCCTGTGCTTAGATGGGCAGACTTGAGTATTGCAACAAGCATCATGTAGCCCAAAAAACAAAATATTTACCATCTCGCCCTTTACAGGAGTGTGTTGACCCCTGCCACAGAAGAAAGAACATGCAGGCCACGAAGACGATAGCTTTTCTACCAGTTCCCAAAGAACCAGGGGTGTGAAGGGCAGGACGGTGACAAGAAGGTTTGTCGTCATCGGTAATGACTATGGGCTGTGAGTAGAGAAACAAAGGAGAGGAAAGAAAGCAGCAGTTCTGGTTGCTGAGTAGAGGGCTTGCTGGGGAACCAAGAGGGGAAAAGATGAGAGAGCAGGGAGAGGGGCAATTAGTAGAAAAGGCTTTGTCTGCCTCAAAGTCTTTCTCTCTCCTGCTACTGCTGCACATTTGAATGTTTTATTTCTTCGACCCTCCGAGTATTACCAAACAGTTATTATCTGAGCTTCTAACAAACAATTATTCCAGCTCCTAATTTATATTTCAATCATTTTAACTACTGATCTTATGATCACATCCCGGCTCTGATCACATTAGTGCCTATTAACTATGCAGCAACCAATAAAATCTGCATGAGAGACTTATTCCATATATACTCCCTTAGCGCAATTTATTAAAATAATGTAGACTATTAACATTTAAACTAAATGTAATATATATATTTAATATAAAAATTCTCATTACTGTGATTAATAAAATTTTTAGTGTAAGCTGATATTTAGTTAGAGAAAATGAACAAGTTAAGCCAACTGAACTATTTCAGTTACATTAATTTAATTAAATATGACTTCTACATTGTGTAGGATTAGGTGCATACCACAGATAATTCTAATATATTTTAAGGAATCAAAAAGTAGAATTTCACTCTCAAAGTTAGAAGCATAGCACATCACCAAAAGTCCTTCTTGGTAGAGCATACTAACTTCTCTCCTGAAGCCCCTCAATTTTCTAGATATGCTCTCGTGAATTACAGAAGTTAAGAAGTAATGCAACAATACTGCACTGTTTTCCTCCTTAAAAAGTCTCATTGTTTAGGTTTTTCCTTTTGAATTGCACAAGGGCTGTGTGTGTGTGTGTGTGTGTGTGTGTGTGTGTGTGTGTGTGTGTATAGGAGAGAGACAGAGACAAAAAGACACGGAGACAGAGAAAGAAACACAGAAACACAGAATTGTCTCCATTTATATTTCTATATAAGAAACATTTCCCAAAATGATTTCTGGCCGCACTTCACCTTCTTCCTTCATGTGGAACTACCCTCTCAGGGCTGATGTCACGGCCCTGGCACTTCTCAACTTTGCAACCTCTGGTAAGTAACTACTTCGGCCCAGTGTGTCCATCAGTAAAATGGTACTGAGAGGTTGTGAAGACTCACACGGGTAGAAAATCCAAGCCTTTGACCTGGGTGCCTGTGGGCTGCCTCCGAAAATGCTATGCTTTATTATTTCTCCCCTTCTAAGTGCAATCACAAGGCCAGGCGGCTGAACTACCTTGTACAGCCCAGAAGCCTTCACCACATTGCCCTGACCATGAACCCATCTTATTGCTCTTTTCTGCTCTATCTCCATCTTTTTCTGCTTTCTTTGTCTTCTATGCTAGTGACGTTTTACTGACAACTAAGATGTCCCATGATCTTTCAGGACTAAAAGGTAGGCGAGGAGAGTGAGTACTAACACTGAGTCCGGTGGCTCTGTGGCTGAGGCCCAGCTTACTCGCTCCATGGCCTTGGGTAGTACCTAGTCGCTTTAATTCTCCATTTCCATCCCTGCCAAATAGGGGCGGCCCATAATAATACCTACTTATAGGGTAGTTGTGAATACTGATGACTGCACGTTAGGTGCTTCAAATAGTGCCTGGCCCATATTAAGAATTTAATATTGCTAATAATAATGGGGATAGTGATTCCTAGAACAAAATTACTGCTCTTCTAGAGGCTGAGTCATGCATTGGTGGTGAGTTCAAAACTTGAGGAGACCCACAAACCTCTCTGCTACCAGCAGACTGTTGGGCACTATGAAGATTCAATTCCCCAGAAGGAAGAGAGAGCTTTAGTCTATAGTATCCCAAAGAAAGTACAGATTCCCCCTCCTTAGGCTCTAGTGGTTTATTTTTAAAAGGTCTACTTGAGAATGACAGAAGCTGCCAGTATAGCTAGAAATCCAGTCACTTTCAGAGAGCAATATATTTAAAAAAAAAAAAAAGAAAAGAAAGAAAGCCTGCCCTTAAAATCTCCCACCCTGGGAAAAGCACCAAGAGCCCTGGTGTCTGATGCTCTGATTTTACAGCCCAAAGCAAGGTGCTCTGCCTCTGCTGCTAAACAGGGACTGAGATGATGTGAACATGAAACGCTGACTTTCAGACCTACGATCAGCACTCATTATTTGTACTTCTGAAACCAGGAGGAGAACCAGAACCCAGCCAGAATTATCACCCAATCTCCTTAATAAATGTGGACAGGGAAATCTCAAGGAAGGTGCTGCCTAATAGGCTGGAACAGATATTCCCACACCAAATCCATCCCAATCAGGTGGATTTCTTTGGAAAGGACAGTCAGGCAATAATGGGAAGCAATTATTAAATGCGGGGCAGTGAACTTGTGGAGACAGGGAAGAGCCTGTAGCTGCCACTTCACATCCTCCTCTGAAAGGCCTTTGATCACCTAGCCAGTCTGTCCCTCCCCTTCAGTCAGCAATAATTTGCACTGAAAGCCGCATTGTTCAGATGCGGAGCTCTTAGGACGAAGGAGTCCTCCCCTCCCCTTCTGTAACAAACAAGTTAATAGGACTTGTGTCATCACCTTTGTCAATTTCACCTGTCCCATGACCCTTATTTTATTTTGAAGTTACGTTACAAAAACCTCCCCTGTCAATAAGTCCATCGATTCTAAGAACCCGTCTCCCTTTGGAAACTCCATTATAAGGCGTGTTTAGGGGCCCATGGAATGGATTCTGGAGTCATACTCCCTGATCTGAATTCTGAACCCAACACATATTAGCTGGACAATATGACTTACACTTTCTGTGCTCAGGGTACCCACCTGTGAAGTGGGGATAGTGTAGTACAAGCTGCACTGGAGTGTGGTACAAATCAAATGAGTTCACGGCAGTTAAGGGCAAGTTAACTAAGCTAACGCCTTTCCCATCATAGGTGTCCAATAAGTTTTAGCAATCATTGTCATCATCACACCCATCATCATAATTATCATTTTTCTGGGAGCTATCCTTTGATTGACACCCCATAATTTTCCGAATTTGGGATCAGATATCATTTAAGATCTTCTGAGGGAGACTTACAACAAAGGACTTTGGCTAAAGCATCCGACTGGGTTTAAGATACCTTAACCTTTGTAAACTATACACAAATAAGTAGTTATCATATGGGGCCTACAAAGCCATTTTTTTCTGCTGCAGAAGAAGGAAAGGAAATTAGAGCCACTGAATGAGATTGCAAGGCCTGGCCTCTCTTCCTCAGTCTGCTCTCCACTCAGAGCACTCGTTTGCTGGCCGGGTGGAGAATGTGGCCTGTGCACATGACATGCAGTCAGCGTGGCCACTCCGACCGCGCTGTGACTGTGCTTCAACTATGGGAGCCGCCAAGACATAAAGCTCACCGAGCTCATCCGACCCTTTCACCAGGCACCGGGAGCAAGCATCCCAGTTTCGCTCTCTCACTCAGACCTTTGTCTTCCAGTCCCTCGTTGTCACAGGACTAGCCAGCTTCCCCAACTTGCCATATACAATACCTATGTTACTTTTCAAGAGCAGTGTTACATCAGTCAAAAAAAAAGGATCCCCCTCTACAACCAAAACAAAGCCAAAGAAGGAAAAGAACCCAGCTCAATAAAAATCACTTTTATTCTTAAAACCAAATCTATTTCATGAATTTCTTGGATGTATCATGATTTTCTAAGACAGACAGACTATGCTGCTTCTGTCTAGCTATTCCCTCTGCCAAGCTAAAGGCCGTGAAGAATTTTACAAGGTGATGAACAAAATGCACCAAGACCTGAAAGATACCACCAGAGACCTCTCTGAAAAACACCGTCTTCATGGAATCAGCTTTGCCCAGAAATAAGCCCAAACTGAGTCTTTACCAAACTTAATCAAATTTATACAAATAACTCAATCTCAGTAGCTTAGCTCCAGAAGACTTCCTCTTACCAAAATCCATAGAGACCCAAATGTCATAACATAATCAGTGCCTGCTTTTTAGTAGATAATTAATGGTTTTGTTTCATTAACGAAAGGACCCTCTGTTGCCTGAAATAATAAACAGAGAAATTATTTGGTCTCGGTTGCTGTTTGAGCCTGAATTTTGAAAAGCTGTTCCTCTTAATTTTACCCTGAGTTTAAAATATGGCACACCTGGACAATCTGGTTCTCTCCAGGGAATGTACTAACTCTGGATTGTTTTATGCATTTGAAGTTCACCATATGGAACAACTGAGTCATTAAAATGGGCATTAAAAAGATTTGTTCACTCCGCTAGATTTAGACAGATAATAATACTTGACACTTATATAGTGCCTTTCACCTGTCCATCTCCAAGTAAGCAATTTGTAAACACATTTTGTTTCAAACTCTTTATAAACCAGAGTTTTATTAGCTTTTCCCTCTGTAGAAACAGTTCCAGCATGCTATACAACAAGTCCACACCAAGATAAGAGATGGTGCAAAATAAAACAGGAACAAACACAAAACAAAACAGAAAAACAAAGCAGTCCAAGAATGTTAAACAAATTTTATTGCAACACTAACTACTACAATGTGTCCGCCTTGGGCAGAGAAAAAGAGATTTCTGCATGTATGGAAAGTATTTATTTTCTCTTATCTAGTCTTGGATGCAAAAAAACAGAATTTTCATAATAATTATAAATACTATTAATTAAATTAACTACGAATGAAATAGGCTGAAACCTCATAACCACTCCCACTTAAGTAATTCAGTGTTCAGATAATAATAACACAGGATTCTCATGCAATTTCAATTAGGTTTTTCATAATTGTCATCCCATTTGCATACCTGGCTCTTTAGGTCTATTTCTCAATAGGTCATAACTCAGAGGTGTAGAGGAATGTTTCATTGTGACCTCCAAACTAATAATTTTCCTCACAGCTTTATGTATGTGCATAATTTATTTATATGTATATTTTTCTCTCCAGCCTCAGCCTCTCTGATCATACAATGCCCACCTTCCTTTTAGTTGCCATCTTTACTTTGTGACTTCTTTACTTATGTAGCACAAAATATTTCTAGGGAATAAATATTACATATCCACGGGAAAAAAATCTCTGAGCTCCAGACTGTTCATTTATCAAACAGCATATCGATATAGATTTCATTGAAGCATTATGCACAATAGCCAAGATATGCCAAAAAATCTAAATTTCCATAGATGGATGAATGGATACAAACTATGGAATATTATTATTATTATTCAGCCTTAAAAAAATAAGGAAATTCTGTCATTTGAGACAACATAGATGGACCTGGAGTACATTATGCTAAGTGAAATAAGCCAGACACAGAAACACAAATACTGTATGGTTTCACATATATGTAGAATCTAAATTAGTCCAACTCATAGAGGCAGAGAGTAGAATGGTGGTTGTCAGGGGCTGGAGGGAGGAGGTAAAAGATAGGTGATGGTCAAAGGATCCAAATATCAGTTATGCAAAGTAAGTTCTGAGACCTATTGTAAAGCATAGTGCCTAGAGCTAGCAATACTCTATTGTATACCTAAAATTTGCCAAAATTGTCTTATTTTAAGTGTTCTTATCACAAAGGTGATGATGATGATGGTGACAATGGTGGTGATGATATTGATAATAAAGGTAGCAGGATAAATCTTTGGGAGGCAATACATATGTTTATGGCCTTGATGGTGGTGATGGTTTCACAATGTAAACTTAGCCCTAAAACTCACAAATTTGTATACATTAACCATGTATAGCTTTTTACATGTCACTCAGACCTCAATAAAGTGTTTTTTAAAGAAATAGTTATGTTTATTGAAAAATTATGTTTGTGAATGATATTTATCCTCAATACAAAACAAAAGGCTCCTAAGTGAATAAGAACTGTGCATATAAAATATGATTAAATTATATGAACAAGCAAATACTAGAAGAAAAAATCATAAATATTAAATATGAAAAGGAAGGTTAACTTCAGTGCCATACAACTCAAACTGAAAAATTTTTAATGATTAGAAATGTAATTTAAACTACTAGAACTATAATTTATTTAAATCAAATAAATATAATTTTAAAACACACATGAATCCTATATAGTATAGAATTAAAATCCCACACAAATATTTAAGATAAAACTGACTTCTACAGTATTTTAGTCTTTGGAATGGTCCCAAATTCTGCTCCACCACTGGGGGTAGATGTGATACTAAAGTGAAGGAAGTAAAATTTATGTAAGAATGAAGAGAACCAGGTTCTATTCCTAAATCTGACATCAATGACATTGCCTTTGTCAAAATACAACCTCTCTGATATTTATATTTGTTTTTGCTAAAAAGAATAAAAATTAAAATAAATAAAAAAAATCATGTTCTATATTATTTTGGCAAATCAGTTATTGGTGTGGTTTTTTATTTGTTTCAGGTACTTCTGCACCCCTCCTGGGAGCATGAGTGGCATTTGGCTGTTTCTTTCAGCTGTTTCTTGTACAATGCTAAATGTATGAGAACCCTGGGAGGCTGTTTTAGGCTATCTAATCAGAAACTTTGTTCCTGTCTCTATCTACTCTCTGTTATGTGGAGATAGGGGCCTCTGTGAAGCTTGCTGCCAGTTTGGAAGTGATGTGGAGATCTTCCCTAATCTTAAGTCCCACAAAATTATTTTTTTGCGGCATTTTTTTCATGCATCTTCTTCCTATTCATAAACGCATCAGCATTAGCAGGTGGGTGGGTAGAAATAAAGCTTCTAAATGGTGAGAGATTAGGATGCAAAGGAGCAGCTGGTAAAGGAAAATGAAAATAGACAGTCAAATAAGTGGGAGCCAAATTAAAATAATGTGAGGTCATAAAATCCAAGAAATGATGTAGCTATCCATTGCTATTGAAAGGTCAAACAAAATGATTTCTAAAAAGGTAACCATTGGATTTAACTGCATGGCGGTAATTGTTGACCTTAACAATAACAGCTTCAATGAAGAAGTTGGGGCAGAGACTAGGGTGGAGTTGATTGAAGCATAAATGGAAAGAACTGGGCAAAAGTAGTAGACTAAGCACCCACGTCTAATTTAACTCTCACTTGAAATTCTACTACAACAATGGAAAAGATATTGTTGATAAAGAAAGTGTGAAGAATCAGACAATAGTATGTAAAATTATGGATGCATTGTTCTAGCAATCTGATTTATGAGGATCTGAATTACAGATAAATCTGCATATGTAAGAAAATTGTATATCTACAAGATTGTTCACTGCGATATTATTTATTACAGTCAAAGATTAAAAACAACCTAAATACTCAGCAATAGGCAACTGTTGAATAAAGTATGGGAAACCAACAAAGAGTATCGTGCAGCTATGAAAATAATAAAGAAGGCCTCTACATGCCTATTAGGAAAGATCTTCAGGGGGAAAAGCAAGGAGAAAATTTTTGTGTGTAAGAAAGGGAGAGAGAATTAGTATATCCACATGTATTTGCTGAATTTGGGATTTAAATAAAGAACACAAACAAAAATTTAGAAGCAGAGAAAGGGAATGACATGGGTGAGGAATGAGTGAAAGTGAGATTCTCATTTAAATAGTTTTGACTTTTCAAACCTGGTAATAGTATTACCTATTTTTGAACCATGAAATTATATTAGCTCTTCAAAATAATTATTAAAAATATACAAACCACTGCTTGGGGATGTAGAGACCTGGAAAGAGCATCACTTTCTCTATTGCACAAAACCAGAAATCCTGCAAGTTCACAACTGTTTTTTGATGCCATCAGAGAGCTATAATCACAGAACTAAGAAGTTTGAAATTTAAAGTGAGGCAGGTGGCTGGAGGGAGTGATAGGATGTGAGCACCTGCTTACCTCAGGCAGACACAGCCAGACACAGGTAAGGAAGAATCAGCTAGTTTTAAACAAATTTGTGGAGAATGTATGTAGGCTGGTAAGAGTATGGACCACCATCAAAAGTAAAAGGTGCCCATTTCCCTCAATAAAACCATTTACTCCAGTCTTTAGCATTCTACATAAGATGTCCAGCTTTCAATGAAAAATTATGAGGTTTATGAAAAGAGCAATGAAAACCAACCAATTTTTAAGAGACAATACAATTATCGAACCATATTCAAATATAGATACTATAAAAAACAGAATTTAAAGTAACCATAATTACTATATTAAAGTCTCTAATAAAAGATGGACAACATGAAAACTCAGATGTATAATTTCAATACAGAAGGAAACTGTTAAAAACAATCAAATGGGAATGCTATTAATAAAAATCTAATAACAGAGATGAAAAATGCCTTCAATATAGTCTTCAGGGAGACTTGACAGCCAAAGAAAGAATCAGTGACAGAGATCAATAGAACTTATCCAACTGAAACACAAAGAAAAAATATGTTAAAATAAAATAATACAATATCCAAAAAGCTGTGGGACAATATCAAGTAGCCTAATGTGTGAGTAATTGGAACCTCAGAATGGTGAAAGACTAGTTGCTTTTACTATGAGATTTTTCAAAAGACAAAAATGCCCTCTCTCAACATTGCTGTTCAATATCATACTAGAAGTTCTAGCCTGTGCAATAAGGCAAGAAAAAAATAAAATGTATACAGATTGGAAAAAAGAAATAAAACTCTATTTATTCACAGACAACATGTTTCTCTATATGGAAGATGCCAAAGAATCTATTAAAAAGTTCCTAGAAATAATAAATGAGTTTAGAAAAGTTGCAAGATACTAGGTCAATAAACAAAAATAAGTTGTATTTCTAGTAGTCAAAATAGCCATGGGGATGTAATGCACAGCATAGGGAATATAGTCAATAATTCTACTGTAATAACTATGTACAGTGCCAAGTGGGTATTTGAAACACTTGGGGACCAATTTGTGAAGTCTGTAATTGTCTAACCACTATGTTGTACACCCAAAACTAATAGAAAATAATATTGAATGATAATTTTAAAAATAAGAAAAATAAAAATATATATAAGTTGTATTTCTATATCTTAGCATTAAACAATTAGAATATAATTTTTCCAAAAACAGTGCCCATTACAATAGCTCAAAAAAATGAAATTCTGAATATCTAACAAAATATATTGAGAATCTGTATGCTGAAATCTATAAAACACTGTTTAAAAAATCAGATAAAACCTAACTAATTGGAAAGGTAAGTTAATATATTGGAAGACTTGATAATAATAAGGCATTAATTCTCCCAAAATTAATCTATAGGTTCAATGTTTTGTAGTTTTTGTTCGTAAATTTCTTAGGCAATACCAAAGTGTGGACCCATTTACCTCTCCACAACAATAAAAATGTGGAAAATCATCTAAATACATCCCATACTTTTTAGATTTACTGCTTTTTAGCTTGACTACAGTTTCTCAAATTGTTATTCACTGACCTTTATCAGCATCTTCAAGTTTATCATTAAGGTCATCAGTCAGGAATGTACTATTGGCCACAACCTCAATGGTTTCCAAAGGTTCTAAATTTTTCTCACCATTTTGCTAATTGAAAATTTGTCTTCAGCAGCTGTGGAGAAGTTTATGCTCCAAGTATGCTTACATTATTTAACTTTTAAAAGGTAGATGAAGAATAACATGTAAGTGCCAAATTAGAGAATTACCAGTTCTTTGTATTACTGAGGAACTCACTGTGGAGGGAAACAGAACTAAGAACAGTAACATGTTTGTAAACAGATATTTGAGTAAAATTATAACAGAATCAAACAAATTTGTGGAAAACATTTTGTATATGTATAATCAGATTTAAATGCACTAGATCTCAGGGGACAAATTTATACATTCCAAAATTCTAGCCATGCAAACCTCCTGGGACCCACCAAGCAATCAGCCTTGTAGTTAGTTATAACAGGAGAGAGTGCACTCTCCCACTGGACCTATGTCATTAGTTCTATGTCCTCACTCAAAGTCACCCTTAGTTCTCTTTGATGAGTCTGTCATACTAATAGCAATGAGTGAGTAATGCCAAAGTACTAAATTTTGTAGCTATTTTCTGTGCTTTTGTGAAGAATTCCAACTGTCTGACATGTAAAATGGAATTCTGCTAACTTTTTCTTTATATACAAAACCACTTTTACTCCCCCAAATTTTTCTCTCAGATGTTCACATAAGATTGATTCTCCTGGGCACATCGCCATGTTTATTCTGCACCATTACATGACACCCAGCCCTCCCTACTCAGCATACCACCTAATCTCCAGGGGACTCTTGGGTCAACATAAGAAGCAAAGCAACACACCACACTTAAGTGACAGCTGTCGTTAAGATGCCCTAGTGCGTCGTGATTAAATATCTCAAATAGCAAACCAACAAATTTCTATGCAATATCATATTTGGTTTTGAAAGTGAGATAGGAATAAAAGTAACCCTGAAAAGATTCACATACTAGTCAAAGCAAACGTTACTTCCAATACATTTTTAATGGAATCTATAAAGAAGAGGGATTATTGACATGTACGTAAAATCAAAAAATGAAAAGATTTGCACATCAAATATATATGTATATATATTTTACTTAATTGACAAATTACTTCATATTGAATATGTATTGCCCTAAAACCAGCACACACTACTATAAAGGATCAAAATAGGAACAACAATAAGGTTCTACATTAGAGGTAAATGACAAATAATCTATGAGTAGCTAGATGGGAAGTAATTCACAATTATTTTAAAAGATATTTTCATGCTAATGTTAATGTTTTTCTGCACTGTGGTTACTGAAAGCTTTAATTCTGTTATTTGTCTTTATTTCCTTTTAGTTTTCTCCTTTCTGTTCACCTTACAAACTTTAAAAATATCACCCTCCCTTTTGCCATCCCATTGTAAAAATGCTTTCATTATTAATTACTAAAATATAATTCCTTTTGTTCCCTTGTCTTACATGATTCCTCCCAACTTTTCACTGCTTTGCTCAAGTCTGGCCAAAGATCAATATCAGTTTTCTCCCTAAGAATTGTACCTGTCCTGATTATATCTCACTGATTCCTATCCCCAGTGCTTTTCCTGTGGACCTCAGGTCCCTCTCCAGCTGAAGATGTGACTGACTTCCGAAGACAAGGGCAGGCCCGAGGAGATGGGGACATGGGGAGTACTCATCTGGTTTTCCTACATCACATCTCAACAACTAAGGACAATTACTTTGTAGTTGCCCAGTCTTGTTGCTTCCCTTCTCCTGGTTTCAGAAAACATGACAGCTGTGCCTCAAACGCCTCAGGAACTACTTGCAGATGTCCATCCAATTTGTCCCTCTATCATTGTGCTAAGCTACCCAAGCTACAATCTACAAATGTGCCCCTTCCTTTCATCTGGCATTCCTCAGCAGTGATCTGAGCCCTTTTCTTTCAAAGCATCTTCCCATGAGACAGAGATCAGACAGTTCCTCTTAGTCATAAACTCTGACCGCTGTGTCTTCTGTCTTCAAACCCATGGCAAGCTCTACCGCACCTCCACCTGCAATAAATCAAGAGCATAAGAGACTCGCTTGACAGGCCTGCCTCCAGTCATTATCAGCATGTTCAAGATAAAATAAAATGAAAACAGCAATACATTTCTGATTACAAATGAAATGAAGTGAGCACGTTTTTCCCTATTCCTCCCACTAAGGATAGCTAAAATTCTTGGATGTTATACACAAAACAAACATTAAAAAAAAAATCTGAAAGGTGGAGAAAAGAAGACACACTGGCCAGGGGACTCGGGACTCAAGAAGAGACACAGCAGTGTGTTCCCTTCCCTGCATTTTCTTTATGCCTCTTCTATATTTTGCACTGGGCACTTGAGAACTCTGGAATACGGCACAGCTATTTCGGAAAAAGTTCCAGCCGTTGCTTATAAAACTACACGTGTGTGCCTACCCCGTGACACTTCAATTCCAATCCTAGATATTTATGAAAGAGAAATGAAATCATAGTGTCACAAAGGACTTATAAAATCAGGTTCATAGCAGCTTGATTCATAACAGCCCGAAACTTGAAACTGCCCATGTGTTCATTAACAGAAGAACGAACAAACAGTGATTTACTCATACAAGGGAAGGTTGCTCATCAATAAAAATGCATAAACTCTCAATACTTTCAACAATATGAATAAATCCTAAAGGTGGCATGCTGAGTTAAAGAAGCTAGACACACAAGTAGAACATACTGTATGATTCTAATTATATGAACACGCAGAAATCTATAGTAAAAAACACCTGTATTGTCGTCGTCTCTGAGGAATGGGAAAAGTGTTGGCTGGGAGTGGGCAGGATGAAACTTTCTGGTATAATGGAGCCATTCTATACCTTGATAGAGGAGTGTTACATAGGTGCATGTATTTTCCAAATTTCAGCAACGGGAGACTTAATTCTTCATTTCATTGTATATAAATTTTACATCAGAACTAAAGAACTGTAAAGAAATATTGAACTCTAGTTAATGGTATTGATGTTGACATATTTAGAAGTGTAGTAACACCTGTAATTTACTTTGAAATGCAACAAAAGATGTGATAGTTGAGTGGATGAGTGAACATATAATAAGGAGCATTGTTAAATGACAATGGTAGAATCTAGTGGTAAGTATAAGTATTCACTGTAAACTTTCACCTCTGATTTATGTTTGACATTATTCATATGAAAAGGTTGGAGCAGGAATTGACCATATATATGTGTGTAGATGTGGTTCTCTTCTGGGACTGTTTATTCTATTATTTGTTTATCCTTTAGCTAATACCACACTATCTTACTTACTCTATATTAAATTGTTCTTCAAGATTATCTTGATTATTCTTGGACCTTTGTTTTTACTGTAAATTTTAGAATCAGCTTGTCAATTTCTACAGCAAAATCTCTCCTGAGATTTTGATTGGGATTGAATTGAATCTATAAGTCAATTTGGAGGAAATTAACATATTTATAACAGTGGATCTTTAATGGGTAAACATACTCTGTTCCTTTATTTATTTGTCTCTTTAATATCTTTATGTTCTGAAGCTCTTTGTTTTTTTATGATTTTTTAAAATTTATCCTTCTTGTTGAAAGTTTTACAGATGTTCCTCTTCCCTAACCCCATTGTCCCCCTTTACCCTCCTCCTGCCCCCTCCCAGGCCTTCCCCACACTATTGTCTGTGTCCGTGGGTTATGCATATATGCATATAAGTTCTTTGGTTAATCTCTTCCTCCTCCCCTCCCCTTTTCCTCACTATGCAGTTGTCAAAAAGAAGGATCTCTTACCCTTTGGGACAGCATGGAGGGACCTGGAGAGCATTATGCTAAGTGAAATAAGCCTGGCAGAGAAAGACAAATATCCCATGATCTCACTTTTAGGTGGAATCTGATGAACAAAGTAAACTGAAGAACAAAATAAACCCAGAGACATTGAAGAATGCAACAAACTGAAGCTTTTTCTACAGAAATATTGAACTTCTTTTTGGTACATTTTCTCCTAGGCATAAAAAAATTTATTTTGTTGAAATATTTTATTTTTTATTGGTAGTACATAAAAATACAATGAAAGGAACTGGAGAAATGGCTAATTCTAGGAATGGGGTGAAAAATATACACAATGAGCCAGGAAGTAAAGTGCTAAAAAATAAATCTACATTAATAAGAGTTTGTCAAAGAGACACAGGAGCCAACTGACAGAGTTCCCAACAGCCAAAGCTGGAACAAATGGGGCACTGAAATAAAATAAAGCAGTATTGGATTAATGCCTAAAGTATAAAATAAATACCTAGAAGTTCATACTGATGTCAATAAATTATTGGATAAATAAATGAGGGGAAAAGACAAATCTCTCATGCAGAAGAGTTAAAAATAATTTTTCTAGGTACCCAGTCCTCAAAAGGGGATTATAAATTCCCACTCTTTAAGTATGGGTTACCCATTGTGACTTTCATCCAAAAAACTATAACACAGAAGGAGGGAGAGGTTGTAACTTTACAGTTAGTGGAAAAATCTGACAACCATTACCTCAGACAGGTGATCAAGGTTAAATAAACAGTGTGAAATTGATAGTATCCTGGAATGTGATTGAAATGACACTTTACCTCTGTAGTCTTTCTTCCCAAAAGTCATAATCCCACTCTAATCATGAGGAAAACATCGGCCAATTTCCAGTGCAGAGATAGAGCCCACACTCCAGCCATGTGTCCTGACAAGGAATTGAATCAGAGACCTCTAGGTCCATGGGACAACACTCAACCAACTGAGCCACACCAGCCGGGACTCTCAAATTTTCAGGGTCATGAAAAACAAGGAGCTTCAGAGAAATTGTGGTAGTCCAGATCAGCTTTAAAGAGACATGACAAAAAAATGTAACATGATTATTCTGAATGGGATTCTAGGACTATTTATATTCTATTTTATCTGGTGTCAGGTTGGGCATGTTGTACATTTTTAGTAATTAATTTAATCCAATTCTTATTCTTATCACAAAGTAGTTCTATGTCTTCTATATTGTTTTAGATACCTGAAGAACCTGTAATGATGTCTTCTTTTTAATTCCTGATATTGGTAATTTATAGCTACTCATTTGTTTCTTAATCAAGTTTGCTACAAATTTATCAATTATTTGTTGTTGTTTTTTTAAGATTTAGCTTGTGGTTGCCATATAACATTCCCAAATCTAGTTGAATGTCTATGAGAAATATGTCATTTCCCATATCCAGCATCATAGAATTCCCAAGTATTCATATTTAAAAAGAACAGTAGAGTTTTTTAAAAGAAACTAAAAATTAAACAAAATCAAATCAATGAAGACCTTTCTAACACTGAGCACTTACGTAGAGAGTAGTAGGAGACATCCTGGTACAAAAAAATGCTAGAGAGAAAGCATATTTGAAACTCGTATGCTCGGATGCAATAAAGAATGATATTTAGCAAAAAATGTTTTCCTGCAGGTTGTCCAGTGGCCCCTCTGTGCTTCACTAGAGGAGATGGTCTGGCCAGGGAACGACAGATGCTCCTCAACTTACAATGAGGTTACTACCCACTAAACCCATTGTAAACTGAAAATACAGTGAGTCACAATGAACTGCATACTACACAGTAGAGTAAGGCTGTTCACCCCAGTGATCGGGTGGCGGCTGGGAGCTGAGGCTGATACACGAGAGGGTATCAGACCCCACACTGCCAGCTGGAAAAAGATCAAAATTCAGACTCTGAAGTAGGGTTGCTACTAAATGCATATCACTTTCGCATGTCCTTAAGGTTGAAAAATCATAAATAGAGCCATTGTAAGTTGGGGAACCATCTGTACAATAATGATGGAGTAGTCATCCTTGAAACCAATCACTAAACTTTGTGGGGATGACAGATTTCCTGGGAAGGAATTAAGGATAGAAAGTTTTTTAACTGGTGCGTGTGGAAGCTGGGCGGAATGGATGGAAACAAGCGATCTCTTCAGGCTCCCTCTAGCACGACTCGTTCATAATACTGAGAATAGAATCTGCTATCAAAACTCTTGGATTAATTTAACCACATGCACGCTGAATTTCAGCAGTGAAACTCTCTTGAGAAATGCAAAATCCCATTAATGGATTATTGCCCTTTTATACAAGCATAGTAAAATACTATAAAAAGCTCACTGAGCATGCTTAGCAGGAATTGGAACCTTTAGCATGTCTGCTATAACCATCATATATAAAAGCATATATATTTTTAACTCCCCATATGTGCTTCTGTTAAAAATAAAAACTGGTGTTTAGGAAGAGCTATTTCCTGGAAAAAATACCCATTGACTTCTTTGCCAGACAATTGCTGCTCCGAAATTGACACATTTCAGTCCATCTGTATGTACAGCATGTGCCACATCGCGATTGTAACACAGGCATCTTAACTTTAAATGAGACCAAACAAACATAAAATTAGCACTGGTGGGTACCCCCTGCCACTCAATTTGTGTTGGGTTTAACACCTTCTTATTTTATATATCCTTCCACATAAACAGTTTTATATTAGCCCCTGATATGATGCCTTCCAACAATCCGGCGTTGAGCTGTTCGAAAGCACTAATTAGCAGCTTTCATACAGAAGGGAACACATTTATTAGAAAAATCCTGTAAGCCCAGAATCCCCCTTGGGCCCTGCCATTTGTGTGTGAAATAATTCAATAAAAAATATACTATATTGTTAATCCCAAGACTTTGCAGGAATATAATCAATCACAGAAGAAATATAAACTGTACCTTTATAAACAAAAGAAGAAAAATGATAACTTGTATCAAAGCTGAGCCCAGGAATCATCACAAGGAGCAGATGCATTTATAAAACTAAGCACACTTCATAATAACGATAAAAATATTACAATTGTATATACATGCAATTGACATATATGCATTGCATTCAATTTTAGCACAACTGGCAACACATTCATTAGATTAACACTTCATTTATTTCTTCCTATCACTTGCCACAATACCAAAGCCATATATACATACATATTAACTTTAGCAGAAAATAAAGTAAATGATCTTTAAGTATTTTGTACTATTTTGAAAATACAGAAACATAGGTAATTTTCAAAGGATTCCAGGAATACTTTCTCTAGAACCTGGAAGCCCACGTAGTCTATTTCTTTTTAAGGAACATTTAACATAGCTAGCTGTCTATTCTTAACTTCAATAATTTTTTTCCTTTCTCCAACTTTCCGCAAACCTTGATCAGATAGTTCTAGTTAGTATTTCCAGTACATGTAAATAATTATATCCTTGAGTGCTCTAAAATTACACTAATTCCTTCACCATCAAGCAAGGAAAATGTTTGTAGTTTTTGATGCATAAGTGGGAGATATTAATTTCTAGATGAAATTATGCATAAGCAGGGGAAAAGCTCTGTACCAAGATAATATTTAAACATAAAATGTTAAGCATCTCAGGAATTATGAATGATTAAAAGCAAATAGGAAAACACAACCATATCATATTTGGATTGTGGGACCCTCTCCCAACTGTGCATTTTTCTACTCCCCAAAGCAAAAAAAGAAAAGCATCTTTATATATTAAAATTGTTTAGCTGTCAGGATAGATGGTTTGAACAGTAACAAACACTCAAAACCAAAGCAATGGCATACTTCAGTAAATATGTTTATGCTTTGTCATATAAATGAATTATATATAGTAGTAACCTTTTTGTTTTTATTGTTAATACTTTGTCATTTGTGCAAACTGCTGCTAAGCAATATAATTTCTAAAGCAAGTTTCTTAAAACTTGAAGGAAATTAACTCATAGCAAGTTATATGTGTTATTTGCTAATATACTAAATATACTTTACTATTTGGAGGAAAAAGCTTTTTAAAATTATAGCAAAATGATGAAATTGTTCCATTTTAAATAGAAATTTCCACACAATGGGTTAATTTCAATTCTTTCCAGCTTTATTACCCCATTAGAAACAGATTTCATCAAAGATCTCACATATTTGATATGAATATATTTTAATGTATTTTCTCCAAAGGAATAAAGCTAGCTGACACTTAGGTTTGTTTCTCCCCTCGTGTCTGGGTTTAAATGGTGTTTTGTGTTATAGACTAATGAGTATGTTGCTGTGCACTTAATGCACTTAGCATATAGTATTTCACTAAAAATGCTGAGTATTTCATTTTAGGTATAGTTTTACATAGTCTGGGGGAATATTTATATTTATTCAAGCCTTTTAGAGACAGATTCTCTGTCTCTGGCAAATATGGAGCTCTACACCCTTCACCATTTGTGACAGGTGACACTATCTCTTAGTAAACACATATCTACCTACTATGACGGAATTGAGGTAAGACCGTAAGAGCTTAGGTATGGGGAAAAGGGAATAGTTCCAGTTCTTTACAGGCCTGCTTTGTTAAATTATATGATCATCGTATTAGTTTCCTAGGACTCTTAAGCAAAGTACAACAACTGGGTGGCTTAAAACAGAAATCTACTGTCCCACAGCTCTGGAGGTCAGCAGTCTAAAATTGAAGTGTCAGGAGGACCCACTCCCTCTCCAATCTGCAGTGGAAAACCCTGAGAGTACATCTGAATTCCTCCAAAAAATATATATTTATTATAGACTAAACATCTGTAGATCTATCATGGTCTGCAAGGAATTCCCAGCAACCCTCACCCCTTCACTTTACTGTTTCTTCCTCCCCCTGACCGGTATCTAAAGGAGGAATGACCTCCCACTATAAGGAAAACCCTTTCTTGTCTCTTCCTAGCTCTGGCTGTGGCCATCAATCCTTGGTGTCCCTTGTCTTGCCGCTTCATGACTCCACTCTCTCCCTCTGGCATCAGTGGTGGCTTATCCTGTGTGTCTTCACATCGTCTTCTTATAAGAGCACTGGCCCCATTGAATTAAGAGCCCCCTCTATTCCAGTATGACCTTAATTACATTAATTACACCTGCAATGACTCTGTTTCCAAATAAAATCACAGTCAGAGGTGCCAGGAGTTAGGACTTCAGCCTACCTTTTGAAGGGACACATAGCGACCATTCACCAATATCAGACGAAAACCTAAATTGGTACGCCCAGGCCCAACTGGCTGGCCAGAATCTTTCTCTAGATCACTTCCTTTCTTCTTTTTCGGTTTTTTGTTTGTTTGTTTGTTTGTTTGTTTGTTTTGTTTTGTTTGTAATCCTCACCGAAGGATTTTTTTTATTGATTTTTAGATAGAAAGAGAAAGAAACAACGATGTTCTAGAGAAACATTGATGAGTTACTTCCCGTTTGCACCCTGACCAGGATTCGAACCCTCAAGCTAGGTATGTGCCCTGATGGGGAATCAAACCCGAAACCTTGTTGGTGTACGGGACGATGCTCCAACCAACTGAGCCACCCGGCCAGGGCATCTGTTGTCTTCTTGAAGGAGTCCCATCGCCTGGAGGTGGTGTCATAGTGGGAGGTCATTCCTCTTTTAGATACCGGTCAGGCGGAGGAAGAAACAGTAAAGTGAAGGGGTGAGGGTTGCTGAGAATTCCTTGCGGACCGTGATAGATCTACAGATGTTTAGTCTATAATAAATATCTTTTTTTAGAGGAATTCAGATGTACTGTCAGAACAGAAAAAAGTAAAGAAAGAACTTGCTTCTCTATTGCACTGTTTCAGACTCTTTATTCTAAGATTCCTTTGGAGAAATACTCCCTCAGCCCACTAGGGGTGCCCTGTTTTCTATCAACTCTTATCTCCTAGAAGAAGTCACTAATCTCCAATCACTGACATCCTCCAATTCACCAAAAGAAAATTGCTGTCAAAAACAAAATAGTAACAAACTAAAACAAAACAAAACACAGTGGAGAGGGCATTCAAAAACAATGTGGAGAGGTATTTTGCATTACCCCCCACTTTAGCCTTTGTCTTCAAAGTCCTCTCTGAAGAGCATTAAATGGTGTTTCGCTTTTTTCCCCTTTGTTGTTTTTCTCTTTTTGGAGGGGAGGAGAAGTGAGATTTTTGAAAAGGCTCAGAACAGAGAGGTCACTTTTGAACAAATGACATGTAAGGCAAGATAAATTTACATTTTTCAGGCCTCATGAAAAACAAGGCCAGCTTTGTCTGGGATTCACTGAGAAGTCATTGAAGGTAAGCATCAGCTGCCCACTGGCCATGATGGAGTAAAACCCAGAGAAACTTGAGCTAAAGAGTTTATATGTAACCACAGGTTGGTCATCCCCAACTTCCCACAAAGCCCTTTCATTTCCATTTGGATTGAGTATAGGGTAACCTAGCCAGGCCAGCCCCTCAGTCACCAAGCAGAACTCTTGACATTTGCCTAATTATCTTTTCTCATTATCAGTCATTTCTTGAAGTCTTGGCTTCATTCAGATGCCAGGTATTTCCGAAATTAATCATATCATTGAAAGCGGCATCTTTTCATGTAAATGCACTTTATTATCTGGATCAGAAAGCACCCCCTTTGAGCTGCGAAAGCCCATTTGTAGAGAAAGTGTCTGAAATCTGACATGCTGCCTTCCCACGAAAGACTCTTAGTGGTGACCTCCCAGCAAGCACAGAGCATTTGTCACTGTGAACTGGTGTGTGTGTGTGTGTGTGTGTGTGTGTGTGTGTGTGCCTGTGTTTGTGTGTGCATGCATCTAAGAGCCTTGGGCTGGCTGCATACTAATTTGCCCCATTGTTTCAGGGTGACTGCCTTTCCAGTATTTAAGAACAAAGCTTTTCTGCATAGGCCCTATGCACAATTATTTTTTGTTTACTTTGAGGGCCATCATCCTATCTCTGTTGCAACTATATTAGGGGACCGCATTGCTTCTTTGTCTCCTTGTAAGGCTGCAGATTACAGGCAGGGTTTAGCAGGATACCAGGACACTCCTCTTTCATTTAAAGGCATTTTACAAATGTTTGAGGACCTTGGGCTGGATCAACACGTGCCTTTGCTCAGCCTCTCTGAATTCAAAGAGTGGGGAGGAAAATGTTTCTAAGAGCCTGGAGAAGTGTCCTCAAAGTCAGTTCTTAAGTGTACAACATTTGGTCCATAATTGATGGACAAATGAGGGACAGAAAGCAAGAAATTCCCACTTGTAGAAATATCGCCAAAACTGTAACAGGGCCTCTAAAAGGGTTATATATTCAGATTCACAGCGCTGGCTGGGGTGTTACCTAATTAGCAAGTAGGTGTGCCTGACGAGGAACCAACTCCTGTAACATTCTTCCAATGAAAAAGGGCCCCCCCCCCCATGTAAAGTGACACGTAAGGAAAGTTCTCTCTACGTCTCAGACTCACGCTTCTTTTGTTCTGTGCCCTAACGACTAGGTGTTAATGATGGAGTGAGCAGTCTTCCTCTGGGAGGAGAACAGAGGTAATATTAATCACCTGCAACCTTCCCTCCTCTGTGGAAATAAAATGAATGTTGTGACATAGATTGACCAAAACCAGGAAATTAAAAGTTAAGGCTGACTTGACTTGGGGTGGTGAACACAATACAATATACAGATGATGTATGATGGAATTGTACACCTGAAACCTATATAATTTTATTAACCAATGCCACCCCAATAAATTCAATAAAAATAAAAACAATAAATAAAAAGAATAAAAAAGTTAAGGCTGAGGCTTTCTTTATGTTTTGCCTCTTTTGGCTATTGTGAAATGAATAGTGTGAGGACAGTTTACTGGAGGAGAGACCCAATCACGGAGTTCATCAAGAAAGAGAAGAGCTTTTCAGTCTCTTTTTGCTCCCTTAAATGCCAACTGAGAACTGGTTTTAAAAGTATCCCCCTTTCTCTTATCCACTTCACTGTTCTAAACCTGAAGACTTTCTCAAACCAAAGGAAAACAGGAACCTCCTCTTCACAGTCTTCAAAAAGCCTAAGTCATACTTTTCTCATTCTTTAAAACAAATGGACACAAGACTCAATAAAATCAAGAATATCCTAAATCAGAATCAGTGGAGAGGACAATTTGTCTGGAGTTTGGAAATACAGCTTGGAGTATCCCATGATCATCCAAAGGCTTATAGGGGCGAAAAGCAAATATAAAAATCAACTTTTGAGAGGCTGTATTTAAGAAAGACCTCAACTCCTCTGTTCTTTTGTAGTGTTTGAAGATTAGCCAAAAGGGAGAAAAGGGAGTGTAAATTCAAGGAATGAAGCTCTAGGATGTTGGCCAGAAACTCAGAACATTCATCTTCCCCCCTTAGCTCAGAAGAATGTTTCTGGGGAAGGAGTTCCATGAGGGTCTTGAACTTCTCAGGGCTTTCCTGAGCTCCAAAAATAAAATAATTGTGAACCTTACCTTTCTCTTTGCATCTGCCTTTAATCATGCTAACCATGGGCTCCTTTAATCTTTAGGGTTCACAGTTATAAATATGCATGACTTATTCTAGTGCCCAGGAATGCCCTGTATTGCCATCCTTTCTATTGGGTATATCATTTCCTCTCTCTCTTACTTTGCAACAATACCACCACCTCCTGGGCTGCTCATGATTTCCACAGCCATTTGCACATAACACTTCAGGAAGTTGTTAAATTTCATGCAGAACGTTACTGAAATAGCTAGATTATAAGCTTCTTGAAGGTAGGCTTCTCAAATCCAATAACAACCTTACCAAATCAAAGGACAGGCCACAGGCTCTTACAAAAGGTACCTTTCTGCTGTGTGAATTTATTCATGTAAACACCAGTGGGGGATGTTTGAAATTGGCACTATTTAACCAACTTTAAGACACACAGTCCCTGTTTCTTCACATTATCTCTACTATTGAACCCAGTAAGACCCATTAAGGTGCTTAACAAATTTCTGTCAAAGTGAACAGAAATCATCAATGAGAAATCTTGTAAGATGTTCACAAAAGACCATCCTTACCCACTAGCCAATGGGTTGTGTGTTTTTCAATCTATTTCTTGGGACAATATGAACTGAAAATTTTACCCTTGCTCCCCTGACCATACAGATATAGGTACACAGCCAGGGTTCAGTCAGGTCTCAATCCTTAACAAATGGTGAACTAAACATATTTTTAAAATTTTGCTTCTCTTTGTTAAGCTCAAACCAAAGACTGATGGGCTAAATAAGTTGTGTTTTTACAGAATTGCCATACCTGGGAGTTTTAGGAGTTGGCAGTGTCACGGATAAAGAGATATAGGGGGGATCTACGAAAGCAGGTACAAATAATCTCAAGGTAAGCATCAAGGAGGTGCTGTCCACTCAGAAATCAAGAAGGCAGGGAGAAAGCAGAGTTTTGCTCTGGTATCAGTTAAATCAGTCATTAGGGATTCCAAAATTGTTCTGGTTTGAAGTCCTGTTTCTAGACTGAGTTTTTCAGAGGAATGCAGTTTGCAAATGTTTTGGGGCCCTCTTTCTCTCTGCTGTTTTGGAAAAAGACGTAAGGATTTCTGAGCCATGGCAGGGGTAGAAATCAAAGATGTTGGTGGCCACTTGGAAGAAGCGATGGAGAGACAGAATTCCAATTTAATCCCAGGTTTCTAGCTTCAGGGACTGGATGGATGATATTAACCATGACCAAGAAAATAAAAATGTGACCTCACTTATGAAAGTTCTTTAGAGTTTACAAAATGCCCTTGAGTTCGCTATTTTATTTAATCCTCAGAACAGCCCTGTGAGACAATACTTGCATTTGACAAGAAATTGAAACTCAAGAATTTAAAAAGTTCCAGTAAGGAGGCAGGTTTTAAGGAGGAACACAGTGAACGGAGGCAGGGCCACGCTAGGACTCTCATGGGCCCTAAAGCCACTTTACGTCCCATGGACCGCTTGCTCCGTAAAAAACTATTAAATTTTCATTTATGATTGTGTTGGTATAAAGTATATACTAATATTACACGTTGAGATCCTTTCTTTGACTTAGAAGTTCACTTTTTGTTCTCATTTTTAAATAAATTAAGAAATTTATATAGGCTCCTAAAAGTATTGTGGACTCTTAACACCAGGACAGATAAATTAGCCATGAATGGGAGACCTGGGAGATCTCTTCATGGGAAAACTTCCATTTCCTAGAATTATCTGCACAAAGAACTCATAACCTACAACAAAAATGAAGGCAAACTTGAGGAGCTCTCCATAAAAATCTAATTATTAACTGCTTGAAAGAGATAGATGCCTTTGTGGCATCAAAAATCCCCTAAGAAGGTTTGTAAGTGTAATTTTCTTGAAGGGAGAGTAATGATTCTCATTCAATGGCTTACAACTTTAAGTGTAAACTTTGGATATAAAGATAAAACTATTTTTTTTTTGCATTTAAATAGTACTTTCTGTAGCAAACTCTTTGTAACCCTTCCCAACCACCCAGATACACATTGGACAACACATGAAGGAAACTTAAAAGAATGTAAGGGGGATGGGATGTCAAACTTAAACCTTGATGTTTATTTTTTGGCAAGTTAATGTTGGGGTATTGATATCCAGTCTAACTGGTATTTCTAATTTTCATTCAAAAATTTCTAAACCTGATTCATAGCTACTTCTCTCTTTGAAGTTTTTCTACAGAGGGAAACAAAGAAAGACTAGAGGGGGAATATATATATTATAGTTCAGTAACATGTGACTCCTATGTCAGTTATTTCCTTCAAAACAATCCATTTTGCTAAGTGAAATCATTGCATCGTCACATCAGTTACTCCTCACACTGGACTACAGACTTCATTTTAAGTGTTCAAAACACCACGTTGCTTGACTGAACTCAATGAGTGCTATGCTTTTCATTTCTGAAAAATGCTATGTATCATAGATTATTCTATCCTGAGGGAACAATTTTTCCCCTTTTCTTGTGATATTTCTCCTAATAATAATCCACTCTCTGACCCTTCACCAACCCCCAAATGCACACACACAGACATACACTCACCTTCCATCTTACAAATTTCTTTCCTACTTTTTTAAAAAAATAAATAACTTCACTCATCAAAACCATTCTCGCATATTTAACAAGAATGAGAACATCCATCGGCAGCTTCTGGTTTGACAGTTTAAAATGTCAAATTCTGTCACCCCGTGTAAGATCAGGTTGGTTATTTTGCTTTTATTACAGTTACCTTCCTCTCATTGGTGTAGCGATTTCTCCAGTTACTAGTCAGTGTCACAAGGTGAGCACCACCCTGCCCCTCCACCTTTTAGCTAACCGTGTGCTGTACTGTGCACAGGACACCCCCCGGGGATCAGCCAGCATTTGTCTTGGGCCCCAAGACAACTGATGTCAACCCCAGATCTTCCTGCGGGCAGGGCCGGCCGGGCTCACACTGACGGTGGCTTCCCGAGGAGATGCTGACATCTCTGGAAGGTCAGAACGGGCAAGATCCAAGTTGGAAAAACCATGAACATGTTTAGTCTATAATTTGTAGGTCTTCATATCTTTCCTTTGTTCCATGTAGACGGGGATTCAACCTGAGTAGCTTGAAACAATAAAATAAATAATGGCAGGCAGGGAATGCTACTAACTTGGGCAGAATATATTAATACACACACACACACACACACACACACACACAAACACCCCCCCCAAAAAATCCTCAAAACTATTGCCTATATTGGGAAGTGAAAATTTATAAAAGAGAGGCAGACATAAAAGAAGAAATTGTTTATTTGTTTGTTTGCCTTTATAAAACCCATTTGGGAGAAACATCCGTATATATACATCAGTTATCTGGCTTGTCCCAGTTACACTGATGTTAGAGATGTCCTTTGCTAGAAATTAATGTGTGTAATAAAGTTTTACATTTTTCATATGTTTTGAAGTATATGAGCTATATTTCTTTTCGCTGCATAATTACTTTTTTGTGTACAAGAAAAATGAGGTGCTTAGCCCTAAGTAAATAACCTCAAAACAAACCAAGAATAATAGTTACATTCTTTCCATCTTCTAGGCTGTGTACAATAAATATTTCCAGAAACTTTGTAAGTTACATTACTGTGACTCTCTGCAAGGAAAAAAGAGAAACTTTTATTGAATCGGAACTGAGTTCAGACAAAAATATACCCCACCCCCACTGTGATATTTTGCTCTACATTTATTGGGAGTATAGACTAATTAAAGATACCAGCTTTCTCCCTAGTTCATAGTAATTTCCAAAGTGTTTTCCCTTTATAGTACAAAGGCATCTTTTACTCAGAATAAACTTTTTGAGAAATAAGACTAGATTTAAGGCATTTTAAGTATTTTCTTCTTCTGGATAGGTGCTTTCAATAATTCTTAAATTCTTGTAGAGGCGAATGTTATTAACAAAATTATATGTCTATTGATTACAGCTCCTCTTGGTTGCATAAACTCTGTCTTTAAGGCTAAACATTCAAGGCCTCTAAACGATGGGACTACTTTTTTTAAATAAAGGGAAGTAGCTCTATCATTCACACCCTGAAGAACCAATTTGGGTCTTTAGAAATATTTATGTGGAGGCTGTGCAATTTCAAATTGGGAAGGGGTTAGACAGTGCTACAAATGCTAACAGCGTTATTAAGAGACCCCTAACCCTTTCTGGGAGCTGGCTCCACTATAATTACCAGTCTGTCTGTTGCTTTCTTTTCCCTCCCCAGTAGCACTTATTATGACCTTGATTTTTTTTTAAATGTATTATTGAATTTGCTCAAGAAGTTCCAAGTTTTGCCAAGCTTGAATAAACCAGGAAAATACTAATATTTTCAGTTGCTCGTGATGGACTCTCTAGGTAAAGTATTCATGCCATATATTTTTCCCTCATCTTGAGTATTTATGACTATAACTCAGGGTTGTTTTTTTTTGTGTGTTTTTTTTTTCTAAAAAATGGTTAGGAAAATAAAATCATGGTGTGTGGTTTTTTTTTTTCTTTCTTTCTCTCTTATATTGGTTTCCAGAACAAAAACTGTGTGCATACGGGTATGCCAGTGTGTGTAAACACTTAGATGAAAAGAGCAGAAACCACACATCCACAAATTAATACTACTTGTCTCTGTAAATTAGAATTCTCCATAATTTTATTTCTTATACTTTCTTGTGATTTAAGTTTTTCTATGATAAACAATTATGATTTTTATAACAAGCAAAATTATTATTTTTTAAATATTGGCTCTAAATTTCTACTAAAATTTGGGAAATGAGTTAAAGGGAGTTTTTTAATCTCTTTACAAAATAGAAAACATTACCTTTCTTGTAGAAGTTGTATCTGCACTGGACCCAGGGGGAACAGACCGGTAACAGTGAAAAAGTAAAGATACCAGTTGAGTAGGGATTTGTACTGGGCAACAATCTATCTGCCTTAGAAAAGCTGGGAAAGAGAGAGTCAATACAAATAATCAGAAAAGGCTGATCTTAGCATATTGAGAGAAAAGAGGCTAGTGTGAGGAGTGATGGTGAGTATATTTTATTAGTTCAGGAGTTTCGCTTGTTTGCTCATTTAATTGCTTGCTTGAAGAACCTATCTGTAGAGGATTATAGCACAACGCCAGAAACCAACCCTAAGGAAACTGTAGAGACTAAAAAGAAAGATAACTTCCAATTTCCAGGTTTCCAGAAGAAGGGTCATTTTCTGCAATGATGGACAAAAGCCTTAAAAGTAACCGTTTTCCTAAAGAACATAGTCCATATAGCTGCGTGTGGGATACAACCTGAGAAGGAGGCTGACTCAGTCTTTCCTTTGTTAGTCCGTCTCCGCCATGGACACACTAACTTCTGACCAATCTGCTGGGTTACAGGTGGTCAACAGGCCATGTTTGGTCCCCTCTACCTTTGCTAACACTCATCACTGGGGATGGGAATCCTGGTCACTAGATTCTAAATTTGCTGGGAGGTGTCACACGACATTCTGGTCCACATCTTCTCACATATTCATTTTTAGATATTAGTTTAAAAGTCTTCGGTAGCTTCCATTTATCACTGAAGTCAATCCCAGGTTCCCTAATTACTCTCCACCTTCACAGCTCTCGTCACTCCCCAGCACAAACCCCTCTGCATTTGGACCACTCTGCTCTGCATTCAGTACTATATTCTCACCATCTACAAATACCCTAATTTATTTTTATTTTCAGTTTTTCCTATCTTTCCAGACATACTTTTTCTAGATTCATTTGAAAGGTTGGAAAAGAGAGAGCAGAGTTTAACATTTACAGTAAATACCCCCAGAATTCCACACCACACCGAACAAGGTGTTCACCAAACCCTTGCGGGCTTGTGGGTAAACTGCATGTATTAGTTTCACTATATCGAGGCTTTTATTACAAACTTCTCATCTCTCTGTCTAGATCTGGACCCAGCCTCTTAGAAGATGAACATCATAGGGTAGAGAAGAACACAGAGTATGGATGCTCTTCACAGATACATTCTACTAATGACTTGTGGGTTTTCTTGCTCCCCTCTCATCCTCATATCCTGCAGGCATGTAGAACTGGACACTGTTCCAGAATTGGGGCCTGTCCGTCCAGGCTACATTTCTTGCAAGCCTGGAATTTTTCAGGGAAATTAAGCTCAGATTTTCTGCAAAAAGATGCTGTTTCTTTCCTCATTCCACCTCCTGGACCCTCCCCTATGTCCCTGTAGCCTGTTCTAATTGAGACTTGATTCAGTTTAACTAGATAGTTTCCCTTATGCCCTTCCTACAGCAATTAAAGAAATAAGTAACAGCTCTGGCCGGTGTGGCTCAGTTGGTAGGGTGTACTCCTGTGCACTAGGAGGCTGCTGGTTCAATTCCTGGTCAAGGGCACATGCCTGGGTTGTGGGCTCGATCCTCAGCAGGGGATGTGCAGGAGGCAGCCCATCTATGTTGCACTCTCACTTCGATGTTTCTCTCTCTCCCTCCCTCTTCCTTTCTCTCCAAAAATCAACAAACTATTAAAAAAGAAAGCAACACCAACACTGCCATTCCTCCTTATAACGTAGGCACTCTTCTAATTTTTTTAGTAAGAAACAAGTTTCACACTTTGGGTTTGTTTATTGGATGGAATCCAAAGGCAGAGTCATAATATCTAGGACAGAGTCTAAATGATGACTTGTCTGTTTACAGATGAGTAATTGGATGGGCTGCACTGGAGCTGTGGGATGGTGACTTGCAGGTCTGATATTTATTTACACAATTCACTGAATGTAACGGAGTTTGAAATATAGCTTATAAATATTTAGAAAATATTGTTTCTAAGTATCTACAAATTTTTTACAGTGTGCTGGGCTATTTATTTTGAAACAGCATCTCTTTTTACTGAGAAGTAAGGTAGAGAGCTGAGCAGAGACTCATCAGCAAGGAACATAATTAATATTGTAGGGGAGGAAGAAGAGGAGGTGGCTATTAGACGGCTGACAATCAGCCCTCCCTCACCGGGAAGGCTTCTTGAATATGCAGATGAGGGTGGTGCCCTTAGATGTGCATTTGAACTTTCTACATTAGGTGGCCTACATTAGTGGAAGAGGCACTCGTCCACGGTCAGTAGATCCTCTAGATTAAAACAGCAAAGACTTGGTGATAGAATACAAAACTTTTTCTACAAACTTTTTCCTTGCCTAGATCCATGTTCTTAGAAGCAGGCTTTGCAACACCATTGTTTTAGAGGTAGAGTCTATTTCTCCATCCCTTAAACTTGAGCTCCCATGATAAAATGCTTTGGCCAATACAGTGCAACAGACGTTCATTGTACTGGTTTTAAACATACACTTCAAAGAGCTTTCTACCTTCTGCCCTCTCTCTTGAAACCACGAGCATCTGCCATGCCAATATCATGACTGTCCTGCTAGATGATGAAAGACACATGCCTGCTTAGTCACCCCCATCACCGCAGGTGACAGCCAGCCAACCCCCAGAAGCAGAGCCGCCTAGCTGACTCGAAGCTGACCACAGATGCATAAGTGAACCCAGCCAAGACCAAAAAACCACCCAGCTGAAAGCCCAGCACAAATTGCAAACCCACAAAATTATAAGCTAAATAAATAATTATTGTTTTGAGCCACTAAGTTTTGGGGTGGTTATTTCAGCAGCAAAAGCTAACTGACACAGGGTTATGATAACAGAGTGGGTCATAACCAATGACCAATGTCTCAGTCATGTGACCACAGGGTAACCTTGTTTCTATATAAAACAAGCAAGTTATTTAGTCAATCTAAGTTTATTGAGCACCTAATGTAATTCAGGTACTATCTGTTCAAGGTGCTGTAAGATAATAAATAAGCCAGACTAAATTCCTACCCTCCTTGAGCTTATATTCTAGGGACACATAGACACAGTAACAAATAAACAAGAAAGTATGTAATATAATGTGTGATAGCAAGAATTGCTATAAATCCTGACACACAAATTGGCTATGTTTACAAGGTTAGTGTGGCTTTAGGCAGCAAAGCAGGAAATACCAAAGAAAAGTCAGTGTGAGAAATAAATGCCACTGAGTGTACCATGTCTAAGTGGAATGATATCACTCGGACAGAGTGAGGGATGCTGAAGGAAAGACATAACTCATAAACAGAATCAGAAATTCTAACAGAGAGAGTAGACACAGAAGAAGCAAAGAAGGAATGAAGCAAAGTCTTTAGCCCATTCATTCATTCAATGAGAGCTTGCTAAGTAATAGAGACATGCCAGGCCCAGCGAAGCAGCTACATAGAAAAATAAAACACAGCCCACCTCTGAGCAGCTGTTAAGAGGCAAAAATAATCAGAGTTGCTGCTAAAATGCATTTAGTCCACCACTCATCTACACACATACACACACATGCCCACCTGGCTCAGCTCTCCTTGGAAAGCATGGTGCCATAGGTAACACGCAATTTTACCCTGGACAGTCCAAATGTATACCTGTTGTCTTGGTGTAATTATTGATAATGCCTTCTTTCACTTTAAAATTGTTCTGATTTGGACAATAAACTATGGGGCCTCCTTATTTCCATGTTCTATGGCAAAGGAAATTGCCACAGGTCTTGGGAGCCAAGAAAAACTATGTCTTCTATGTATTAAGGCAGATGCCGAAAAGTTGTTCAGAGGAAGGGACACATGAATTCGAAGGGAGCTCACCTAAACTAGATGAAAACAAAGCACAGTCTTTCTTCACTTGGACCTCAGTCAATATTGAGGCATATGTAGAACTTTCTTTTTTAAAAAAGACTTTATTTTTTAGAGTGATTTTTGTTTCACAGCAAAATTGAGCAGAAAGTACAAAGAGTTCCCATATACCCACCACCTGCACCTGACAAGCACTACCTCTCCCACTATCAACACCTCCCACCCGAGTGGTACATTTGTTACAAATGATGACCCTACATTGACACATCATTATCATCCAAGGACAGGTATAGTCCTTGCCCTCAAGAGTTTAACTTCTAGTGTGGGAGACAGCCATTAAAACAAGTAATTGCACAAATAATTGAATGAGAAGGTGTGGATTGCCTGGCACATAACAGATGTCCAGAACATTTATTCTGCTAATATACATGGAGTGAGGTTGCTAGACTTAACCAATAAAAATAATGGATGACATTTTATATTAGGGTTTACATTTGGGTTCACTCTTAGTGCTATACATTCTGTGAGCTTTGACAAATGTATAATGACATGTATCCATTATTATAGTATCATACATAATAGGGCAGTGTAACTATTCTTTATGATACCATAATGGTCATCCAAGGTCATCTAGGTTTTTTCCTGTTATCTTCTAGGAGTTTTATAGCTTTTCATTTTACATGTAGATCTATCATTCATCCTGAGTTCGTTTTGTGAATGATGTAAAGTCTAAATTAATTTTTTTGCATGTGAATGTTCAGTTCTTTCAGCACCCTTTGTTGAAAAGACTATGTTTTCTCCATTGTATTGTCTTTGCCCCTTTGTCAAAGATAAGTTGACTATATTTATGTGGATTTATTCCTGGGCCCTGTACTCTGCTCCATTGATCTATTTGCCTATTTTTATACAAATAACACACTGTCTTGACTACTGTAGCTTTAGAGTACTTCTTGAAGTCAGGGAGTGTCAGTCTTCCAAATCTGTTCTTTTCTTTCAATATTAATTGATTATTCTGGGTCTTTTGCCTCTATTATAAACTTTGCAATCAATGTGTCAATATCCACAAAATAGGATTTTGATTGGGATTGTGTTAAATCAATAGATCAAGTTATAGACAATATTGAGTCTAATCCTGACCATTTATTCAGTTCTTATTTGACTTATTTTATTAAAGTTTCAAAGTTCTCATATAGATCTTGTGCATATTTTGTTAGATTCATTTCTAAATATTTACTTTTTAGGTGTTAATGTAAATGGCATTGTCTTTTAAAATTTGAATTCCATTTGTTCACTGCTGATGTATGGGAAAATGATTGACTTTTGTATATTAAACTTGTATCCTGCAACCTTGCTATATTGCTTATTAGATCCCATTTTTTAGTCAGTTCTTTCAGATACTCTACATAGACAATCATGTCATTTGTGAACAAAGACAGTCTTATTTCTTTCTTCTCAATCTGCATGTGTTTTATTTTATTTTCTTGTCTTATTGCATTATTTAGGACTTTTAGCACTATGTTGAAAAGGAGTGGTGACAGGAAACAGCTTTACCTTATTTCTGACCTTAATAAGAAAGCTTCTGGTTTCTCACGATCAAGTATAATATTAGTTGTAGCTTTTATGTAGTTTTTTAAAATTAAATTGAGAAGTTTCCCACTTATTCCTAGTTTGCTAAGAGTTTTTATCACAAATGGGTATTAAATTTTGTCAAATGCTTTTTATAATCCATTGATATGGTCATGTAATTTTTTTCCTTTAGTCTGTTGATGTGATGGATTACATTAATTTATTTTCAAATATTGAACAAACCTTACATCCATGGGGTAAATCCTACCAGATCATGATGTATAAATCTTTTCATACATCCTTGGATTTGATTTGTTAATATTTTGTTGATCCACTAATAGTAGCTATCTTTTAATTAGTATATTTAGACTATGACATTTAAAGTGATTACTGATATAGTTGGATGAATATCTAAAATATTTGCTACTTGGAAGAGAGACATCTAAACCAGAACTGGTCAGTTAGAGAAGGCTTCCTGAAGGAAGAAGTGCTTAAGCTTAGTTTTGAAAGATGATGAGAGTAGCTGGATAAAAATGCAGAGTAGCCATGCCAAGAAGAAAGAAAAGTATATACAAAGGCAAAGAAACAGCATGAGTGATTATGGACAGCCAAAACAATCAATATGCACTTTACATTTACATTATGTTCTCCAGAATTGTTCTTTAGATGAATTTAAACCAATTTTCTCACGAGAGAAGAAAGGAGGCCTTAATTCCGAAAGTATCCCAACATATTTACCACTCTGCTCCTCAGTTGTGGCCTCTCTCCAAAGAATATCGAATAATAGCAATGATTCAGAAGAGCAGGAAGGCAGAGCATTACCTAAAACATTCCTTTTTGTTCTTTACTTTTGAGGGATAATTTTGCAGGGTAGAGAATTCTACATTGGTGGTTTTCTTCTCTTAACACTTAAAGTATTTCATTCCACTCTCTTCCTGCTTGCATGGTTTCTGAGGAAAAGTTGCTTGCAATTATTTTCTTTGCTCCTGGAAAGGTAAGCTGTTTGTTTGGGGTTTTTTAAAACCTCTGGTTTTTTTCAAGATTTTTTCTTTATCATTGATTTTCAGAAACTTGAATCTGATATATGTAGTTTTTTGGCATTTACTCTGCATGGTATCAGAGCTTCCTGGATCTCCAGTTTAGTGAATGACTTTAATTTGGGAATAATTCTCAGTCATTATATCTTTAATATTACTTATGTTTCTTTCTCTCTTCTCTTTTTGGTATCCTCATTACATGAATATTATACTCTTTTTTAGTTGCCCCACAGTTCTTACATATTCTGGGGTTGTTGAGGTTTTTTTCAGTCTTTTATGCCTTTGCATGGAGGTTTTATTGACATAGCCTCAAGCTCAGAGGTTTTTTCCCTCAGTCATGTCCGTTCTATTAGTGAGCCCATCAGAAGCATTTTTCATTGTTATAGTGTTATTGATGATTAACATTTTTAAAATTCTTTTAGAAATTCCATCTCTCTGCTTATATTTTCCATCTGCATTTGTATGTTGTTTACTTTTTCCATAATAGTCCTTAGTATATTAATAATAGTTGTTTTAAATACCTGGTTTGATATGCTTACCTTATTTAGGTGTGGTTCTGATTCTTGCTCTGCCTCTTAAAACTGTGCTTTTTGCCTTTTAGAATGCTCTTTAATACTTTGTTGAGTGCCAGATATGTGTACTGGGTAAAAAGAATTGTGATAAATAGCTCTTTAATAGGGAGGGAAAAGATTCTGTAGTCCTATGATTGGGTCTCAGTTTTTGGTGAGCCTATGGCCCTGGGCTGTGAACTTCACAAATGTTTCTTAGGATTTTTTCTTTTATTTTTTTAATTCCTCTTGGTGTTACAACATGCTAGAGCCAGTTGGAGTTGAGTATTTCCCTTCCCCCAGGTCAGCTAGGCATTAATGCTACCCCAGTAGACTAAACTCTTTAAAAACAGTTGCTTTGGCATATTTCAAAATGGTTATCCCCCTCCCCATAACCCCCCCCCCCCCCCCCGCCCCATCCTGAAGCCCAAGGAGATTTTTTTCTCTGACCTTCCCTATGAGGACTAGGTTGAACTGGAAGTAAAACTCATATGAGTGTGAGGGCCGCCCTATGACTGAGTCCTCTTGGAACTTTTATCTCTCAGATTTATTCATACTTACCCTCCAACAATTTGACAATCCCAATTGACGTTTTTCTGTCCCCATACTGGTTCTCATGGAAGTTTCTGCTCCTGAGTTTCTGCTCTTCTAAGTTGTGATTCTCTGTATCCACCTCTTCAATTTTAGGGGCAGAAGTTGGCCCTGTGGCCTCACTTCTCTGATGGATCTAAAAGATGTTGATTTTTTAGTTCATTCAGCTTATTACTTGTTGCTATGATAGTGTGATGACTTTTAAGCTCTTTACATGCTAGACCTGGAAACTTCCTTAACAAAATAACCATCCTGGTCAAACGAGAGAGAGAGAGCATGTAAGTAACCAGAGCTTGAGATGTGGGTTCAAACCCCAGTGTCCCCTCTTGCTCATTACTAATCTCTGGACCATTACTCCCCCTGGTTGAGTCCAATTTCCTCCTCTGTAAAAAGGGATGTTCATACCTAGTTTTGAGGAGATATATATTTGTGCAAACATATCCTACACTCCCTCCCCACACACACATACACATACGTTCTAGTCCAGAATCTGATGAGTTATAATTCTTAATAATTGTTAGTTTCTTCCCCCTTCCTCTTATCAGTTGCCACAATAAATCACTTAATCTCTCTGAAGGTATTTCTTTGTCATTCAGATGAGGATAATGATGCCTAAGCTTACAAACTCACAGGATTGTTTTGATAATCAAAGTGTGTATGTTATCATACTTAAAAGAAAAACATAAGGATAAGTTATTAAACAAAGACAAGGCAAGAATATTAGCACCATAATAGTAATTATTATTATTACAAATATTCAAGACTGTGCCTGACGCACCTGTCTTTCTGAAGTTTAATACTGAATCATAAAAGCCTTACATGACAATCCAGCCCGAGTTATTTTCCAAACCAAACTGGTCATTTACTTGCTTTAAATTTCTTTCCTTCAATAACCAAAACTCTTTGTCTCCAAGAATTTGTAAGACTTGTCAAAAGAGTTTTCGGTTACCATTCCTGAATTTCATAAGCCTGTGCATTAGAGGGCTGCAAACAAAAGGCTACAGTTCTCCCTCTCCCCCGCTGCGAGATAGAGTCATTTAGTCTTATGTTCACAAATGCCAGTATTTTGCCCACCCTCCAATCCTTGCCAATGAGGATGGTCTTGAGTGTTTAAGTGTGTAAACCATGTACAAATCCTCAAGACCAGGGCATCAAAGGGAGCATTCTAAGCCCTGTACAGCTGGAAAGCAGAAAGAGAACTCAGAATCTGTCCAGTGTTCTCCACCATGCCTATTTTGCGGTATTCTTCCCAATGTTTCCCATTTTCTAGAATACCCTACTCAATATTTTGACCCTGCCAGTCTTATAAGCAATCCACCGGTTGTTTCCAATATTGCAAGATCTTTAAAAAGTTATCTTTGTCTCACTATTCGAGAACTTCCATACACTATTCTCCTGGAGCTCATTCCCTGGGGGCTACCAAATGAGGTCTTTGTCCTGCATGTTAACCTTCAAAGCACTACAGAACAGCCAGCAAATGCATCCCCTTTTCCTGCATCCTTTCCTGCTACTCCAAGTGAAAGAGCCCCGCATTGTCAACTAATACGAAGCATCTTGCATAATTACCTGTCACTAAACTGTTGCCATTTCCTGTTGTTATTTTTTAAAAAGATCCTATTGCCCCATCTCACGTAGCAGTTTTCTTTATGGCTTGTTCATTACTGTCCTGGCATTAATCCTGTGCACTGTGATGTCTACCCACCCTAAGGTTTCCCTTCCTCTTCATATAGTTTGCTTTCACTGTAGCTGCTGAGCAGCGTAAATCAATACAATGCTCACCATAAACACCACAAGTGCTAACCCTGCCAATTGGCTCTCTTTAATTGGTTTCAGCTAAAAACCTGTAAACCTATTTGAAGTGAAAAGGCAGACAAATCAAAGGCAAGATGAATGACCTGGAAGCCCCGGCTGAGCCAGGGGTTGCGAGCTCCAACATGGTATTTTTCATCTCTGTCATGGGGTTTTTCCATTTCTCCCTGGATCCTTTTTATTTCCCAGGTATTATGCTTCGGCAGCCTCCCCATTTATAATTACAGAAAGGAAAACGTAAATACTCCAGAGACTGAACAGTGCGTCTTAGCAATTGTGCTCGAGGAGAAAGCAACTTGAAGAGAATGAATGAATATTCCCCATGATCAGTAGTATATTGACCACTTTCACGGTTGAATTCTCCCTCAGATGCCACACGCAAGTGGCAGGTTTGCTGGACATTTTTATCAGTGTTGAGTTTTCAAAACCTATGGCTTAGTTTGTTTCAAAATGCTTTTCCTTTTTGATTTGCATCACTGCAGGGAGAGCCTATGGTTCAGATAGTGTGCATTTGTTTATCTACAGTGAAAACAGTGCCTCAGGTGTGGCTCAGTTTCCAAAAGCCTGTATCATTCTGCTGGGCTAACCGAGGCGATTGGACGGAGCCATTCCACCGGAGAGGTTCCAGGTCAGAGGCCTATGGGAACGGCCTCCTCACTGAACTGGTTCTGAGTTGGAGACAGTCCATTTCCTTCCCTTTGCTTTAGGTGTGTTCTCTAGTCAAGCAAATTGACTAGCCTATGAACAGAGCCACTGAGACAGGGTCCCTTTTCTAGAAGGTTCCAAATTGAGTCAAGCATGCAGTGGTATTTGAAAAGGAGAGTTCATATGTTCAACCAACAATAATTAAAAATCTGTGTTAAAGCAGCCACAGAGAAATTCCTTGGTTAGAAACATACCAAGATGGACACTCATAGAAGGGCTCGTCAAACAGTAAAACATGTGCCTGCATTCACACGCGTGTGCTTGTGCACACACACACACACACACACACACAACGTTGGAGAGAAGGAGCTTTCACTGGGCCTGTGTTTCAGAAGTGCTGGCTGAGCCTCACAAACAGGGCCATCTCTGAGGCAGTTGCCACATCTAAATTAGCATTTCAATAACACAATCCTTTCATCACACTCTTGAAACCACTTTTATCTTCCATTTTATTTAAACAAGGGCTGCAGCCAAATTTTATGAGAGGCTAGATGCTAAGGCAGCCCCAAACTCGATTCATAAATCTTACACCCAATTCAGGGAGCACAAATGCGGTCATCTGGCATGTTCATTTAGATCTTTCTTTAGTGTTATTTTATGGTTCTCATTAGCAGCCCCCAAAATGCCACCGGCACAGTTTTCAGGGAGATCAGTGAGGCTGAGTTCTAGTCACACCCTTAGGATGGGACGGATGGGAAAAGGTCTCTCCCACTCAGGATTTAGATCCATCTAGAAGGAAGATCCCTACCAGGGTATTTTAAACCTAACTGGCCATCTGAGCATGCCCTTTGATCGGAGGCTCAGAATAGGGCTCACAGAGCATCTCATTGCAACATGTGCAGATCAAAATATTTTTGACGCACAGAGCCAAGGCTCCTGGTTCTGAATGAAGTCATCAATATGACCTCTCTCCTTGAGATTCTGCCACCTGGGATGGCGCACCAGCCCTCCCTCCCCTCCTTAACTCTCTCCTTTCTCCTTTGGTAACATGGGTACAACTTCATTTATTGTAGGCACTGAGTTGCCCCCTTTTAGGACTCCTTCAGGAATCTGTTTTCAAGCTGATGGATCACAGGATATTCCATAATACTTGCATGTTAGTCATTGGAAAGGTTTCCCTAGTGTGTGTAGTTGCTGCTGTGTAAGTGAGGATGGGGGCAGGTAGGGAAGCAGTTGGGTGTATGATATCTAGCAATAAACAATTGAAAAGACTTATGAAAGAATCACCTCATCAACCCTGTTTCAAGGAGATGAGCTATGTGAAGTATACTGCAAGGGAACAGCGGGGATTTTCCACAGCTGAGCTCCCCTGGATGTTCAGAGGACTATCCATTTGCTTTAGTTTGTTCACAAACACACAGAAGGAGCTAGGTTTCCCAGCACAGAATTTCCTTCCTTACTTAACTTTCTTTTTCCCTAACATCTCTAGCTCCACCTAATCTGAGAAAACAATTGTCTGGGCTTTGGCAAATAATATGTTGACAATCCTCATCTAATTGTAGGCTCATTAGAAGATGTTGAAAGTGGAATTCTTCTGATCTACCGTTCCACTTTTTCTTTTTTCTTTCCATGGCTTATTTTACGTTTAATCTTTAAAGTGAAGATAAATCTCTACAGGAAATGCAAAATATCTCTTTAAATACAAGTGTATATATAGCTTAACCTTTCCATAAAAATAACTTCCATTTAGCTAAATAGCTTAAATATTAATGCCCAATGAAAGAGACTAAATGCAAGATTGCAGAAGGTAGAATGGCTGTGCCAATTTTTAGCTATAATTAAGGTTTCAGTATGCCAGAGTTGCCATGATGCTGAATTAGTCTACCTTGTGATGGAGTGAGCTGGCAGTACATGTTTGAATGGGGGCCTACTGAGAATATAATAGTGCTGCTTTTATGGTAGCAGATCCCATTCATGTTCACCCTTCTCATAGCTGCCCCCAAATCAAAATGAGTCTAGGATAATACAGTCAGAGACCTTATCAAGAAGCCCAAAAATCCATTGTTTCGGGGCTTCTGAAAAGATGACTAAAAACACCTTTTTATTTTCTAACACTAATGCATTCTAGCCAAGTAGTCCGTTTAAAGTGCTAGTAAGTTCTCCTCACTAACCACAGGATTTGTTTTGGGGAAAATGAATCCAGCCACCTTTCCTTCTGGTTCCCTTACTCTGTTTCTATTTACTCCATAGATCTGGATGTTGCCAAAGAGAAGGCCTCCCAGCCCCCTCTCCCTCCAGTCTAAGTGGTCATTCTGAGCCAAATGCCCCACCACAGCTCAGAACAACCATCACTATCTAGATACTTTGGGGTTTTGTGCCTTCACAACTCAAATGAATTTGGCAAGTTTTCCCATGTCTCCCACCAGGACTTTGCTTTTTCACGGCGAGGCAAGCGAAAGGGAAGGCATGATGGGGCTGTATCCTTCCAGACATCTGCCTTTTCCTTGTCTTCTGTTTGAATGTCAACCAAAAGCATATTTTCATTTTTTTAATAAGAACTGCATAGCGAAAATGAGGATCAGCTAAAATTCTGGACAGCATTCCCCAACAGCTTCCAAAATAAATGCATCAACATTCTTATTTAGCACCACCTGCAAGAAAAGTCCATGGTCAGCGTTCGGGCTCAATAATGTAAAAATGAAAATTATTAGACGGGAACTAGTTTTCAGGGTCAGGTCTACAGACAATAACGTGAAACAACACAACAATTCCTCTCAGAGACAGAGTCTTCAGAATACCTTGCAAGCGTGCTATGTTTGGAATTTATGTATTAGTGCCGTTCCCCGTTGGGTCACACTCCTCCTCCTAAATCAAACGGCTTTCAAACACAAACTCCACTTTGTGAATTATGGAAATCTATTCTTTATCAGCTTTCCCCAACTGAGTTTCCTTGAGAGAATTAAGCCCCACAGAAAATGATTCCAGCGACTGTTTTCTCAATTCTCCCCAGAAAGGTACGTAGCTAAGTACTGTTCTAGATGCAGGGGAAAGAAGTTCATTCTTACTTACAATAGGGCATTAGGACTTAATTCTTTAGCAGGCCTGGAGAAGGGCTGCTGGATGTTTTAAAGAGCGCAGGAATGGCATTACAAACAAATTGGAGTAATATTGCAAGTTCTCTGTGTCCCCCAGTATCACCAGCATGACTTCCACTGCAGCAACAGCTGCTCTACTACCACGACCGCCACCGCTAAGGGGATGAACAGCTTCCACGTTCAGACCAGGCCCTGTGCGGACTCGCCTGCCCACTTAAACAGCACAACAGCAGTGTGAGGGGAGCCTCCTTTTATTATGATGATCCCACTTGAGAGCCGAGGAAACGAGAGTTAGAGGGGTTTACTGGCAAACACCAAATTTGAACCCAGAGCCTGTCTGACATTTAACTGCCAAGGGACATAAGAAATTGATTATATTGTGACAGATGCCAAGGAGGGGTCAGGTTGGGGAGCTGACAGAATGGAGGGGCTTGACTCACCTGCTGGAACAAGCAGGAGGAAAGGGGAGGTCAAGATGAAAGTGCAGGTTGGTTAATGACCACAGCCAAAGAGGTCAACGCACAAAAGGAAAAAACAAAATCCCAGGAAAAGGACTGGAACCTCCAAAGGCAGAAATCAGTGGGAATCAGACCAGGCACAGGGATGCCCTGAGGAGGCTACCACATATCAGGGCTCTAGGCAATAGTCCAAGTCAAAATCAAAAGAGCATCTTTAAATGGTAAGTAGACCCTCCCTGGCCGGCTGGCTCAGTTGGTTGGAGCATCGTGTACATCAACATGTTGCAGGTTCGACTCCCGGTCAGGGCACAGGTCTAGGTTTCGGGTCCGATCCCCGGTTGGGGAGCTTATGGGAGGCAACTGACGCATGTGACCCATGTTTCTCTCTCACATCTCTGTCTCTGTCTCTCTAGCTCTAGCTCTCTCTTTCCTCCCCCTTCTTCTCTCTCTAAAATCAATAAAAATTTCCTCAGCTGAGGATTAAAAAAATGGTAAGTAGACCCAAGTTCTTCCTTTCAAAGAAAGTATAAGGACTTGCTGTTACGTAGGTGAGGGTGGGTGCCTACCTAGCCTCTTTTTGATTCCCAAGAGAGTGTCTCTAATCGGACTCTTCAAACACTGTGTATGGGGCATAAAGAAGAGAGAGGGGCATGCGAGACAAAAAAAAAGGAAGGAGCACAATGTTGACTGAGAACTGGCTGCCTGGATTTGAAAACAACATTCTGGAGTTAAAAGCAAGGCTCACGATGAAAATCCATGGCTACAAACCCAATGGTTTCCTTTAGTGTCTGACTGAATCTGTTGTCTCAGTTTTCCTCCTCAGATAAGATCCTATTCCTAAGATTTAAATAAAAATTATAGAAATCAGCTAATTTTTAAAGAGAATGAAGCATTTGGAAGCTCTGAAGATCAAAATCGAATGCTCTGGATGGAGACATTCACCTGAAATCTCTCCTCTTTTCCATTTTGTAAAACTATTCCAAAAATAGATGAATTGTTTTGATGCCGACAGACTCACTTGTTTAAAATTCTTTTTTTTCAACATTGGACTAAGTGGTGTTAGCTATCAAGGATACAGTATTTTTTGTGCAATATTTTATTGGATAGAGGGCTTCGTAGCTTATAAGATGCACCATTATTCTGTGTACTGCTAACAAAAACGGGCTGCTATTTAAACTATAACCAACCACTAACTATAGAAGACATTCTTGTTTTAAAGACGTTAAACAGGGAGGTGGGAGGAGTGTGTCTCAGAGACAGCAAAATATGGTAACTCTTTTTCTTTCATGGCAGCCCTACACCCCAGCCAGGAAGTTTGGGGGCTGCTATATTAGTCACACATCTGCCCACTGCTGCCGAGGACGGCCCTGCTGGGGGCCCCAGCGCCACTGCTGCTGCTTCCTGCTTGAATTAGTGGCCCAGCCCACCAAGAACTGAGGATGGTGATCTGTAGCTCTCGGCTATTCCCCCCCACACCCCGAGAGAACCAGCTCAGGGCCAGGCACAGACAAAGCACTCAGTCAGAGGCTTCTTCAGTTTACGAAGTTCTCTGAAATCCAGACTTCAAGCAGCCAGCTTCCCTGTGCTCCCTGGCCCACGCCACGCTCCTGGGATGGGCGGAGCGGGGTTGCTACCCACGCTTTACAGGAGAACACAGGTGTAGCTGGATTAAGCGGCTCCACTTGCCGAGGGTCACACCATGAGCAAATGGCATTGCTCTTAGGAAAACTTATAGTTTCTGACTCCTAGAGCAATGCTTTTTTTTTCTATTACCTCTCTCCGCTCCCAAAATAAAATGCCAAATCCGAAGGCTCCATCTGGTGTTTTTTACCCATCTAGAGACCAGGGAGCACCATGAGCACCTGAGGTTAGTCTCTAGGACCCTGTCCCTGTGGCTGCCAGGACATCTCTGAGCCATGCCCTGGGATGCCTGCTCCCACCACGCTGCTGACCTTGTCCTCATCTACGCTGAGCACCCCCACCTCAGGAGCCAGGGAGCAAAGGGGTCACAGCCATTGGTTTAGAATCTATATTCCCTCTTTGGGTATTTTCTGAAATGTACATTTTTTAAGTTATAAGAAAATCGCAAATCCTAGAATACCGGATCTCTCCTGGTTAAGGTATAAAAGCAATAGCAACACCACAGAAAGGGAATGATTCCGTGAGCCCAACAGGCTTTTCTCTCTAGAAGGGGGGAAACAAATCTTTTCACTGATATTTCCTTGCTGCCAAAGGGGAGCTTCCCTGGCAGAAATCAGAGTGTTCAACTCAGATTTATGGGAGAGGAGGATTTTCTGGGGCTAATTCTCCCTTGATTCAAATCCCTTTTAACCCCTCCACCCTCCCACCCCCTTTTTTAAGAAAATAACTTTTTTTTTTTTTTTCATAAAGGCGGTCTCAGGCAGGATTGTGGACATCATGGGTGCCTCACTATAATGATACACTTTCTTTCCCATTAAATAATAAAATACGCTGTAGAGTCGCACAACTCCTCATACCCAGGGGACATTAAGCCAGGCTCATCAAGCACCATCCATGTGGAAAGATATGAATATATTTTTACCTGGCACATAAATATTTCCTCGGCAGCAGCCTCAGAACCCTTGCTTCTTTATGGATTCAGGCTCACTCCTACCCAAAACAGAAAGGAGAGAGAGATAGAGAGAGATAAAGATGATGGAGATGGAATGGAGATGGAGATGGAGACGGACACGGAGACGGACATGGACACGGACATGGACATGGAGATGGACAGAGGCAGGGACAGAAACAGAGACAAAGAGAGACAGAGACAGAGGCAGAGACAGAATTTTATTGAAGACCACAGAAAAAGAGACTTGTCCATCTGCAAAGAACCCTGCCTAAAAGACGATATGTAGCATTCTTAAGTAGTTTTGTTTTCACTTACAAGGTGAATTTTTAAATGACTTGATTTTAATTGCTGCAGGCTGGGTTTAGGAGCCCTTTCTGTTTATTATTTGAGAATAATCAGATATTTGATTTCTATCTGAATTTCATTTTTCTTCCATGTTGGCCCAAAAGAACCAAAACCTATGCTTATGAAGGACCTGTTGAGATTTACATGGTGAAGCCAAATAAAGATACAAATCATGAATTTCATTGCAAAACCCGCTAATTGTCAGATTTTTGTGGAAGACTCTAATTAAATCCCGTAGGAAAAGAACACCAGGCAGTGGAAAAGAAAAATCAGTCATTTAAACAACTCTACTAAGGGCTTAAAATAGACACAGAAGAACGTCCTAAAAGTGCTTCCCCCCACACACACACCCCTGGCAAGGATAAGAGAAATCAGGAACAGAGCAATGTTGGGCTAGATAATAATATTCTAAGCATCTGAAAGGTAGCATCTATAAAAACTTTATGAGATGTGCTAAATTTATTCCAGACAAAAATCTTCATGGACTGACTGCCTATTAGATTGTCTTTATTGTCTTCCTTCTTTATAGAGCTGTCACAGGAAGATTCCTCCTGCTCAGCCAATCATGGAAGATTTCTTAAAAACCCTGGAGAAGAAAGAGATTGGTACATCAACCTAATCCACGCAGATGAAAACCCCTCCTCCAGTTCTACTGATAACAGCTGCCCCCCAAACCCAGTGTCTTTTACGAGACACCCTTCGGCCGAACAAACGACACATCCCCCCGAACATAAAACGCATTTCTCACAAAAAGAAAGCACTAAGCCTGGACCACAAAACCCTCACAAGATTGAAAAATAACTTTCCCACAGATGCAAATGGAAAAAAAAAAGAGATGGAAATCGTCTTCCTCGTGATTTAGATGTCCCAAGATTAGTAAGGGCAGCTCACAAATGTTATAATCTTGCTCTGAACACACCCGCGAAGTCCCCTGTCCTAAGCCGCGCTCCATTCAGACCTGATCAAAGACACTCGTCTCTTACCCTCTCCCCCACCTTGGACATGGCCTGTCAAGAATGGCCCTGAATGTGACAAGGTATGTGAGGGGTGAGCTGGCTCAAAGGGACGTCCTGTACTCCATTACCCTCCTGGGCCGTCCAAAGGCAGAACACTGCTCTGCAAAACTCCATGTGACCTGGGTCTTCTCCACGTTTCCTCCCTTCCCCAGGTGAGTCAAATGATTCCCACGAGGGTCCGCCCTTCGTCCCTCCCTCCTGCTTTAAAGAGGAGACGCCCTCCCAGCTGGAGGCTATTGCTGCCACCTGAATCCAGCCCCCCAGGCACCGTGCCCTGGCAGCTGGACCGTCTCTCGCCTGCACCATGGGCCTTCCTCTCTTCGCTGCCCCTTTCCCTCTACCTATAATACAGATCTACAAATAATACAGATCTCTCTCCCGATAGTCATTTTGTAAATTCCTTAAGGTTGTATTCCTTACTGCACCTATCATGCTGCTCATCCCTCTCCTCCGCAGGTCCTTGGAAAGCAGTCTGTCCCACAACTGCCTAGCTCCCACTCGCCTTCTGCTGACCAGGTTCTTGCCCAGCTCAGGAACAGCCTTGACTTTCTGCATCCGCAGAACCCTCCACCCGCCCCTCTCCGCTGCCTCCTCTGTGGAGCTGGACGCTTTACCCTTCCTTCCTTTGGGGAACGCTCTCCTCCTTCGGGTTCCATAGGCCTTCTCATTTCCCCTCCTGCTCCTCCGGCTGCGTGGGCACAGCTCTGCTCTCTGCCCCGCCTTCCCCCAGCACTTCCACGGCTCGCCTCGCTCTACATGCCCCTCATCTTCCTTCCTGCCTCCCTCCCCCGTATCTGGCCTCCACGCTCACCAGTCCGACGGTGTTAACCACCTGCACCTTCACCGTCCCACGCCGGCCTCTGTCACATCTATACGCCTGAAATAATGTTCCCAGGGAACATAGATTCTATCTCACGTCTGGCTTAAAATGCAGAGAATCCCTGCAGAAGTAAAATGCCAGCAAATTCCTTCCTAAGAAGCTATTTTGATGAGAGGAGGGCAGGAAGAGAAGTGAGTCAGGCATCCTCTCTCTCTCTCTCTCTCTCATTTCTCACTTATCACAAGTGAGATGCTAACAATTGTTTCTCCTTTATCGGCCATCAGAGAGACGTGGCATGAGAATTATAAAACTGTAGTTATATTGCTCCTAACTGGCCTAAATACAACTGATTTCTATTTGGGGAAAGCTTTATATTTCTCATACTTCCACTTACAATTGTGATTAGAATACATCTCTCAATTTTCCCCAGCATCTCTCTGAACACTCAGTGAGCCTTTCTCGTCTGACCCTGAATTCACTAGCAAGCTGAGTCCCAGGAGATATGAGGCGTGAATAAAGGCCTAGAAGATGCAAGGAAATGGAGATTCCCAGTATAAATATGGGCTCATAGTTCATTTCAATCCATCAGGAATACTAGGGTAGGGATCACTGACACAAGAAAAGACACCTGCTCCTTACTGTTGGGCGCAGTTCTGTGTCCTGTCAGACACCTGTCATACTCAACAAGCCACGTGCTTGCTGTCAGCCTTCCAGACCTTCTCAGAACTTGGGACGAGAAGGAAGATGCTTGGATGTAAGTGAGGAGATTGGGCTGTCATCAAGTCACCTTCTTGTTTTAGAATCTAAAATGAATATTGCACACTGAGGAATGAAATTCACCAAATATTTCTGGTTTGTTCCTTCTACTTCTTAAAGTAAGGTGTGCCGTGTGACTTACTTCTGCCAATGAAATGTGAGTAAAAGTGCAGGGTGGTGCAGAGAAGTACCCGGTCAACCCCATAGAGAGCATAAGCGAGCCAGACATTTTTTAATACAATGTATCTAGATCCATACTGAATAACACACTCCCATGGAAGCCAGCATCCTAAATCCCACCTAATTAGGCCTCTCACTAGCGTTCATATCCTTGTCTCTCAACGTGCTCCAACATGAAACAGTCTGATAAAAGGAAGCGTATTCCTTTTTTTTCTTTTTCATTGCTGGATAACAAATTACCACAAATTTAGCAGCTTAAAGCAACACCATTTATTATTTCAGTTTCCACAGGTTAGAGGTGCAGGCACAGCAGACCTGAGTCCTTTACTCAGGGTCTCCAGAAGCTGCAATCAGGGTGTCCACTAAGGCTGTGGTATTACCTGAGGATTGAGGTCCCTCACCCAGCTCATCCAGGTTGACGACAGAATTCTGTTTGGGGTGGCTATGGGACTAAGGTCCTCAGCTCCTGAAGTCCACCCTTCCCCACAGCAGTTCACAACATGGCTGTGCGATTTCTTCCAGGTTAGCAGAAGAGTCCGTCTCTTCTAAAGGCCTACCTAATTAGGTCAAGCCCACCCAGAATAATCTCTCTTTTGATTAACTCATAGTCAGCTGATTCAGGACCCTAATTATGTCTGAAAAACTCCCTTTACCTTGGCATGTAACATAAGAGAATCACAGAAGTGACATCCCATCATATCACAGGTCCCAGCCACACTCAAGTGGAAGGGATTATGCACAGTGTGAGTCACCGAGCATCTTGGAATCCTGCCTACCACAGGCCATCCCGCCTTCTCATGTCCATGCTCAGCTCTTGTGGCTTTGTTAATACAACACCCTCTTTACTGCAAAGTCTTTTCTGTCCTCTACATCAGTCCAAAATTTCTCCGTTCTTCACCTTGAGACAGCCTACCCCCAACCCGCTAAAACCTTCCTTAAGACCACCACCCACATGCAGAGAACACTTACAACCTCCACGTCTCTCAGCGAATCACTGTATAACATACACATAACAGGGCCTACATTCTTACGGCCTTAATCGTCTATATACCACGTGTAGCAGGATGACAAAATAATAGTTAAAATGACACATAAGTCGCCCGGCCGGGTGTGGCTCAGCGGTTGAGCGTCGACCTAGGATCCAAGAGATCAGGGTTTGATTCCCGGTCAGGGCACATGCCCGGGTTGCGGCCTGCAGCCGATCAATGACCCTCTCATCATTGATGTTTCTATCTCTCTCCCTCTCCTCCTCTCCTCTCTCTGAAATCAATAAAGATATTTTAAAAAAAAAAAGATGCATAAATATTCAGTATCTATGAAACTCCCACAGGACGTGCCAGATGCAAATTTTCAAAAGAAATAACTAAGAACATATTTCTCAAGTCAACAAATTCTTTCCCACAAGGTGAGCGTAAAGGAATTAAGAGAGCTCAATTGTGGAAGAATATTTTTGTTAACAGCTGTTCAGCGGTCTCAAGCCTCTCCCCTTGGTGGTGGGCATTGGGGGTCAGTCTGGAGAGCTTGTTACATGACAAGGTCGAAGTCCCCTAGGAGCAGACTCAACTCCCCTCCCATGACTGGTCAAATGTGGTAAATTCTGGTGACCAACTATTCAACTTGTCCCCAAAAGAATCAGGCTGAGGTCATTTTAAACAAGAATTGTGTCCTAGAGAGGGTTTCACTTGATGACATAAGGAGCCCCAGCAGTAAGAGTCCATAGAGGTGGGGGTGGAGCTAAAGAAAGGCGGGGTATCCAAGGGCAAGTCAAGACATAAACAGCACTTACATCAAGAGGAGGGCAGGTGGCACATCCAGCAGGTGGTGTCTGCACAACCCAGAACTTCCCCACAGGAGACAGTTGTCTGTAATCACCTGCTGGGATTTCCAGCCCAGAGAAAGCAAAGTCAGCTCACCGCACGACCAGTCGTGAAGGAATGTGTCCCCTCCCCTTACTCCTCTCTGCATCCCCAGAGGCCAGAGATGGCAGCTACAGGAAGGGGAGGGACGCCAGCAAGAGAGAAGGAGCCGGCGAGCGGTGGGCAGGTGGAGACGCAGGTGAAAACTTACCACTGCGTGAACACCGAAAAGCTGGTTCAAACTGGCCATCCCAACTTCTAATTTGAGACTGTGCTTTGGGCTCTTTGTTCCTTAAAGTGGCCATTGGACTTTTATCATCTGAAAGCAGGCAGAAAGGATTCTGAATTTTTTTTAAATTCATTTCAGAGAAAGAAAAAGAGAGGGAGGGAGAGAGACAGAAACATCCGTGATGACAGAGCCATGGACCCGCTGCCTCCTGCAGGCCCCTCACTGGGGATGGAGCCCGCAACCCGGGCCTGTGCCCCCCCGGGAATCGAACCCTTACTTCCTGGCTCCCAGGTTGACGCTCAGCCGCTGAGCCCCGCCGGCCAGCGAGGACTCTGAGCTTTTCTCTCTCCTCACTGAGCGGGTTTGAAGGGAGAAGTAAGGACAAAAATAAAGCTGCTGTTAGGATCCTGCTCCGTGAGCCCTGCTTGCACCTGTAACATGGTCTTATCCCGCACACCTGTCTCTTCATGTGGCGGTAAGCTCTTCTAGGGGGCAACTTGTTGATTTTAAAGTTCAAAGTCACGGATTAATATCAGTCTTGTCAGCTTCGTGGAAAACCAAGGTGTGGTATATCCTGTCTTTTCTGAGAAGAAAGAAGCAGAGCAGATTTCAGGTGCTGCAGAAACACACACACACACGCACAGACACACACGGGCACACACGCACAGACAGACACACACGCACACACACACATGCACACACACACCTCCTCTGGTCTTCTTGAAAGGACGCAGCACAATTCCCAGAACACCACGTGTGGAGCCACTTTATTGCTCAAGCAGACAACCTCCTGATCTCAAATTAAAGGCTGGACTGGGTCCTCTCTCTAGTTACTCAACTTCAATGCGGGGCCTGAACAAGAACTGCTGGGGAGGGAGATTAAAGGGGAGAGAGGTCACAGTGGGGACCAGCGGTTTTATGCAATGTGCTGCGACTCAAATTGTGAGAAATCAATCTAACGGAGATATCTTAAATTCTCAAATTTTTTCGGGTGTTTGGGGAGTGAAAAGAGAAAAGGGCAGTAGATGTTTCAAATTCCAAATACAAAGAAGGCCCCGTAACTACAAATGATTTGACTGAAGAAATAAATAGCACTCACTAAACAAATAACGTAAGAGAAAATGTCACTGTGTGGTTCAAAAATATCACAAAGGAAATGCACACACAGAGCGAGCTAATGTGTGTGTACACGGCTATTAACACACTACGAATTCATCTTATATGACCCCTCTCCCACCCCACCTCCCCAAACCAGAAAAATCAACCAGTGTTGTCAGGCATTGTTTCTAAATGTCCATTTGGATCTCTACTGCTGGATGCAGGCGAACCCTCTCTTCTACTTTTGTACATTTGTTTGGTGGGTTTGGGGCAGAAACCCCCACCCACTCCAGCTCGGTACTATGTACTAACATTGTAGCATAAAAAATCAACCCGAAGGACCAAAGGATGCTTCTTTAAATGGCACTCTACGAAGACATGTCCCAGTGTCGGGAGGCAGGAAGAGGTGTCCTCCGCGGGCCTGCCCGGCACAGGAGACTGGGTCAGACACTGGCTGCGGAGGAACCGGCCCTGTGTTCCAACCACATGCCACTGCGTTGAGAAAGCAGAGAGAAGGAAAGAGGAAAGTGACTCTGGATGAACTGGGAGACTACTTGGGGAAGGGGGGCCAAGGAGCAGATGTATTTGTTTTGTGAATTATCAGCAACTCCTTTGGGGCGCAGTTGATAAAGTGATACAGATCACAGTGTGAGGGAAGAGGAATGAATCCGAGAAACAAAAAGACTGAGAGGTGCATGACAAATATTTACTGCTCCTGTTAACAAGGCCTGAAAGGTGCTTTCCCTGTACTGAAACCTCAAAGGAACCTATGTCTCAAAACGGACTTGGACAAGCTCCCTGCTGAATCATCCTCTACAAGCTGATAAATTGCTCTCTTCTGGGAAAAGAAAGAAACTTCGAGGTGGACATTTCCCTGGAATAAAAATTTAGAGGTTAAAAAAATAAATAATTTAATTTAAAAGGTTTAAAAGGCAGGAAACTATATCTCTATAGTTTATCATTTACTGAAATAGAATTAAAACCTTAACCATAGATTGAGGGTAGAAAGCCAGACATCCTTATTCATCTATGAATGTATTGAGCAACTCTATCCCAGTGCGTGCTGCACAGGGCCGGTGCTGAACTGGGAGCGTGGGGAACAGAGATATGTAAAAGAGCAGCTACATCCAGAAAGCCCTGTCCTAGGCGACTTACATGCACCATCTCATTCAAGTCTCCCAACACCACTCCTAAGTAGGTTCTCTCGTCATCTCCATTTTACAGATAGGGAAATAGAGGCCTCAGAGAAGATAAAGAACTCATTCAGCCCAGCCGGTGTGGTTCAGCAGCTGAGCATCGACCTAGGATCCAGGAGATCAAAGTTCGATCCCTGGTCAGGGCACATGCCCGGGTTGTGGGCTCGATCCCCAGCAGGGGGCGTGCAGGATGCAGCTGATCAATGACGACTCTCTCATCACTGATGTTTCTCTCTCTCTCCCTCTCCCTTCCTCTTTCTGAAGTCAATAAAAACTTAACCTTCATATCTATCTGAAAGTGTCTTCTTTATTTATTGGTTTGCTTTTATATGTGTGAGTCTTTCATCTAGAACTAAACTCTCAAAGAGTTAGTGGCCTTTTTTCCCTTACCTCTTTATGCCCAATAGCTAGAACAGTGCCTGGCATATAGTAGGTGCTGAATAAACATTTGTTGAATGAATGAAACACTGGTCCTGCTCCTTAGACCCTGTGTAATGTAGGACCAATGGTTTGACTCCAAAAATTTACCCTGTAAGAGTAGTCGTGACATCTACATGATATGAGTTATGGGAAGTACATAACACAGTACTTTGCACATGTCAAAGGTTCAGTTCATTTCTGTTGCTCTCTCAGATACGTGGAATGCATATCTATGTGTTACAACATTTCCTTTAATTATTTATTCCACTGTTTGCCTCTCTTACCAGTAAGCATTCTTCCTGCTCCATCAATACCACCCTCCTATAAAGCTCCATCTCACTTCCTTTTCTATTGTCTGCAACAGCACTGGGAAAAGAAGTGCTCCTGGGGTGGAGTCATGTGATCACAAAAGCAGAATTTGCTAGTCACAAGTGTCCAATAAAAATGGGAAGTTGCTTCCTAAATGTCTCTGGAAGTCTGTGGTTTAGTTCACAATATCTTAACAGATTAAGTTAATGCAAATAGCAGATGTATTTTGTAGCAACAAGACAAATGTTCAGCAGAATTAAAGTTATTCATGTGTAGTCACACTGGGAATATTTGCATGATATTTCGCTAATTGCTCCAAAATCTGACTTGCAGTGAAAAAACAAATGGGGAGAAATATAAACCAGCAAAAACTTGCCCCAGGCCTCTCTGGTTTCTCCTAAGCTCCCAGTGTTTTCCTCAACCACTCTACATTTTGCTCTGAAAGCCCCATGGCGTTTCCCAGTCTCCCAAGCATTGTTTTGGACCCATTATCTCGGTGGAGACACTCATGATTTCCCCCTGCTAATGAGATGTTGTCCAAAAGCAGTGGATATTTTTCTCTCCCCGACTCCCAGTGCCCCCTCAGACTGCAAATCTGTCTGCTTAGGTTTCCTAACTAAAGGATCATATTGATAGATTGCACCACTTGGAAATACTGTAAATTTGTCAACTTTTCTTCTTAAAATATGTCAGATGATTTTTTTTTTTTTGGTCAATATAGACTAAGCGAATTACTTTCAGAGACCTGACATAACAAAGTACCACTAACCAGGTGGCTTGAAACAACAGAAATTTATTGTCTCCCAGTTCTGGAGCTAAAAAGTCTGAATCCAAAGTGTCGGCAGGGTTGGTTCCTTCCGAGGGCTGGGAGGCGGGATGTGTTCAGGCCCCTCTCTCAGCCTCTGGTGATGGCTGGCAATCCTTGGTGTTCCTTGGCTTGTAGACGCATCACTCCAATCTTTTCCCTTACCTTCACATGGAGTTTTTCCTGTGTTTCTCTCTCTCCACGTGCCGTCTTCTTATTAAGGATTCGATTAGAGGTCTACCCTATACCACTACGACCTCATCTTAACTAATTGCATCTGTAATTATCTTATTTCCAAATAAGGTCACATTCTGAGGTACTGGGGACTAAGACGCCAACGTGTATTGTGGGGGAGGAAACACAATCCAACCCATAACACTAGGGGTCTCCAAACTTTTATGAACATACCTTCCTGGTAATTAAAGTAGCTTGTGTACACAGCTCAATATGCCTGTGAGTGCTCGTGTGCTAGGTATATATACATAAATATGTGATAGGTATATACATATATATGCTACATATATGTGTGTTTTATATGCATATGTAATAGACTAATCCACTCATGTATCATATATATTATAAAGTAAACACAAAAATTTAAATTAAAAAATGATGAGGGGAAAGTGATCAGAAGTGACAATAGTTAGTCTCCTCACTCCCGGGACATCATCTTGTGTTCCCTTTTTTGAAGACACTTCCTGAGTAACGTGAGGGGAGGAATCCAACTCTGTAATATAGCAAAGGAAAAACTAAATGATTAGAGAAAGAAAAGCAAGGCTACTGAACTTGAAAAATCTGCACTGCAACAAAATTAAGGCGTGTGTGGTTAAATGCACATTCTGAGTTTACGTTCATCACAATTAAAATAGCCCGCTGTAAAACTGGAAGTGGGAATTTATCCTAAAGGAATCAGAGCTGACACGTCCTACCTGTTCTCTCAGCATCAGGAAGGGTGAGTAGGAAGATATTCCCAGGGGCAGCCGTCCTGATTCCTCCTCTGTTTTCTTTCTTTTCCTTCAAGTGATCTCCCCCCGTATTGTTGAATCATCACAAATGATAGGAATCCAAATGTAACGGCAAAGGCCGAGGTGAACTTAGCTGTGCACCGTCCAAGGACCTTGAGGAGATGACCCCTCCTTTTAGGGCCTCAGCACCGTTGCCCAGGAAGCCGAGGACATACCTGCCTCACCTCACTCTGGGTTCCTCTGAGACCAAACGTGGCTCTAAACGGAAACAGTCTTTGACCAGCACCACGCCTGGCCCAAAGACCCACCATGCTGGGGCTCCCTTCACGGAGGCCCATTCATACAACCGCTCTGAGTCACCTCAGTTTCTCTACCTGTAAAATGGGTATAAAATAAAAGCCCATGCTGACTATTCAGAAGGATTTTGTAAGAATAAAATAGGATGGTGTACCAAGGCATACTTTACAATCAGTAAAAACACACTTGACCGTAAAACTATAAGGTTTTATTATGAGTGGATGAAGAATGTAAATGCAGTTTCTAACTCACTAACTTACCACGCCAAAGTAGAAATCAATCCTCAGCTTCGAGAGACCAGAAGAGGAACTTTTGTGTCCCTCAGCTGATTGGCATGGGACTCCAGATGCAACTCAGAGACCTTAACAAGAAGCCAGGTACAAGAGCAGTCAGGCTCAGCGCCTGGAAGCACTTTCAGCAGTGAGGGATAAGCCCGCGTTTAAACTAAGACATCAGAGTAAGGCCTACCGTCTCAGATTTTCATGTGGTCAGGACCAAACAAAACGTTGGAGAAAATTAAGTAAAAGCCGAGGTTCGCTCATTGTCTATGTGTTTTCGTTTAAGATTTTAGGACATTAAAGGGTTGAAATCATGGAGCTCGGAGAACAGATCTGGCTCCTCCACAGCCATCGCTCAGAATATTGAGACCTCCTCCGTAGTCATCACTGAGGCCATGCACCCAGCAGGAGGTCAGGTTGCACCTTGAGAGGACACCCCTCCCACATCAGACATCACCAGGATGCCACCCAAGGGCCCACAGATAGGACTCCTCTGCAAAACAATGTATAGGGGCTCTGCCACTTAGACAAAGAGCAGCCAAGACCCAGTGCTCGTACTTGGGGCGGGGCGGGGGCACCACCATGTTGGTTCAACCTCAGAGTCCCGCTCGCTGTCGTCCCCTTGGCTTCTCCAGCCCAGCACACCACTTTTCTCTTGATCTCAAACGCCGTCTATGATTCCCCTTCTCTTTCCCTCACACCCACCTCCCAGCTTACTCCCAAGCCACAGTTCCTCTGGCATCATCTTACCCATCCTCTCTTCTCACAACCCCCAGAATTCCATTTCAAAAGCCTCTTTACCAATTTCTAAACATTTTTAGAAATTAATTTTCTTTTTTTATCCACCCTTCTGTAATCAACCAAAGACACATCTAATAAGTCTTCTTGAACTAATATGTATAGAGATACACAGGCTAACCTACCCACCTCCAATCTAACAGTCCCTGACTTCCACACCCTTTATTTATCATACTTAGTTTCAATTTCCATCTAAAATAAACTATTGCCGCCTGTTTATATCTTAGCTTAATATTTGCTCTGCTGTTTGTGTGCCCCCAACACATGCTATGAAAAACTTCTCTGTCTTAGAAGGCATGTTAGAGGTGGGTAAAAACAGTGCCTACTCAGCTTTATTTCAAAATTAGAAGGTCACAAGGCTTTGAAGCTGATAGCCGGCAGCAGAATCCTAACTTTGTGATTAAAATCTGTGTTGGAGGGTAAGGTAAGTCCTCTCCTTCTCTGAGGCTCTGTTTTGGAATCTACAGAATGAGGACAGCAATACCCCCAACCTCATGGGGGTTTTGTGTTTATGAAACTGAGTGAGACAACTTGCCAAGCTCCAGGCACAATAAGGACATCACAGAGTCAATTCCCACCTTTCCATTTTGCTTAGCGCTGAATGCAGATCTACAGGCACCAAGCTATTCTGATGACAAAGATGAAGTTGGCCAGGATTTAGATTACAGAGTCGGAACCCTAGATGCACAATGAGCTCCCCAGAGGAACTTCAAATGTTCTGACGCCCAGGCCTTACCCCAGACCAGTTAAATTGGCACTCTCACATGGGACCTAGACATGAGTATCTATAAAGTTCCTAGGCAATTTCAAAGTGCCGTTAAGGTTGGAAACCCTTGCTTCATTTTTTTAATATATATATATTTTTTGTTGATTTCAGTGAGAGGAAAGGAGAGATCGAAACATCAATGATGGGAGTCATTAATTGGCTGGCTTCTGTACTCCCCCTGCTGGGGATCGAGTCTGAAACCTGGACAAGTGCCCTGACTGGGAATCGAACTGCGATCTCCTGGATCATAGGTCCATGCTCATCTGCTGAACCACGCCAGCAGGGTGGAACCCCTGCTTTAGATTCCCCAAAGTACAGAATATGAGGAGCCCTCAGCTTGCTAACCTTGAGGATGGAATGGGGAGAATGAAGGGGGAAATTGCCTCCAGGAATGCTCAGTTTAACACCATTGCACTCAAAAAATACAAATTCCTTGTCCAAATACACACCTTTCCATGCAGGTGGCAAACTTCAAAAAGACTTGTTTCCAGCCACTATATTCTGTTGAATAAAGCTACCCATGCTAAGGCCAACAGTAGACGCCGAGACAGAACTTCTTTATAAGACTTCACAGAAAGCAAGCCCTCCCCGACCCACCCTTCCCCGGACACACGTGCAAATCTAGAATGTAGAACCTGCTGCTTTCTCTGTCCTTATAACCTTGAGATGAAATACCCCTAAAATAAAAGTTTCTCCTAAGCCAAATATACAAAGCCAATATTTATACACAAAGATACAAAGTCTGATATTTCAGAATTCAAATAATCAAACCCAGCACATGCACAACTTAGTTTTTCTTTCTAATAATAATAATAATAAAAGCCTAAAATAGTATTCTTGCAGGAAGCATAAAATTGTATTGCTAGAAGTAATAGCAATCTCTTTAGCTATATCCCCCAGGACTCACTTCAGTCTATTTTCTTAAGTGCTGTATTTTTAAAGCTCTGTTGCATACCTCCCTCTTAGACATACTGAACTGAACATTTTAAATTCTGAGCACTTTGTGGTGCAAGGTTGGTTGGAGATGGTACCCTTAGAAAAATAAGTTCCTTTATCAGTCACTAGCACTATGAGAGTCCCTGGGGAAAAAATTATTTGCACATCCGCTGGCCTCAATGTAGAATTTCTTGTGCTGTTATATTTAGTAGTAGATTGATTGTTGCTCAAAAAAATTTACTCCTGACCACCTATTTCCATAGAAGAAATATATTTCCCTGACTTTAGACTCAGCCATGTGACTTGCTTTAGCAATGGGATATTAGCAGATATGATACAAACAAGGCTTAAATGTCGCTTGTAAAGATGAGCTTGCCCTCTTCTGCGTCTGTCATCGACATGAGAAAAGCTTGGTCCCAGAATGAATGAACACATATGGAGCAGACATGAACCCAACCTGCCATGAGGAACTGGGCCTGGTCAGACCTGCAGCTTAAATCGGCCACTCCCAGCCTAGATTAGATAACTCTCACAGATCCCAGTTTTTGGGGTGAGAATAAATTACTTTTATTTAGAGGTAAGATTTAGAGATGTGACAGGATCCAAAGAAATCCTGGCAGCTGGAGATCCCCTTAGTGAGTGGAGATGTAGTTCCTCTCCCAGTGGTTCACAATTACTAGGATGGGGGCCTGAATGTGCTCACGGACTCCCAGGCACCGATACCACAGGTCCAAACCAGTCAGCACCGGAGATGGGGAATACTCCTTCCCTGAGCCAAGTCATTACCATCCTCACATCTTAGCACAAATTACTATGTCTTATTGGCTATTAGCTTAGCCTGGAAAACCTCAGCCTAAAGGAATGTCGAGTAGTTAGAAAAATAACCCGGCTATATTTTCTCATGATAGATGATGTTAAAAGCACACTTTTTCCATTCAAACACCATTTGTCTTTTTTTGGAAACCAGCAACTCCTTTTAGTATTTCTTCTGAAGAAAGAGTCCAGTAAGTCAAAGTGCTTGAAATCTGTTGTTTTCCTCCAAGCATCCATGCCCCCCTTTCTTTGAGATCGTATGCAGTCTGTGGGTCCATCACACAAGATGCCATGAACAATTCAGTTATTCCAGTTTTTTGCTATTGTGAAAAGAATGACTATGAATAATCTTTTTGAGCTTAAGCTGACCAAAGTGGGTTTCTGTTGCTTGCAAACACAAAATACTGAGTGATCTCTGTGAGAATACAGAAAATCCCCAATTATCATATATCATTATTTATACATATAGTTCATTGTTTCTTATTAGGTATGCATTGTTATAAAAGTATAAGATTTAAAGAATCCCCAAGGGCCCTCTAGCACACAGCTCTGCTTTCACAGGGAGAAACACCTGCACTCTTCTTAGTTTCCGGTCATCTATCATCTACCAATTGGGGATTTAATTACCAAAGACTTTAATCAACTGACTTCTCTTTCTTTCCTAATGAGAAGTGAATATACAGTTACCTAGCTAGTATAAAAGAAGAAAAGCCAGGGGTGACACAAATTGCCAATAAATATTTGCAAAGATGCTCAATCTCATTAGCAATCATGGAGATGCAAATTAGGACCATTATACACCAGACTGACATAAATTAAGACATTTTACAAATATCAAAGATTGTAGGATGTGGACCCATGCAAAATTTTGTTCATATATACTGGTGATGGTAAAGCAAACTGGAACAAGATTGGAAATAAATTTGGTAGTACATTGTAAAGTTGAATATTTACTTATACTACAACCCAGGGTAATACTCAAAGAAACTTTTGCCCACGTGTACCAGGAAACATGAAAACAAAACACATTCATAGGAGTTCAGTTCACAACAGAAAAACAACAACTGGTAAACAACTCAAATGCCCATCAACAGGAGAGTGGATGACCAAATTGTAATATAGTCACATAAAGGAAAGTCATAAAGCAGAAAAAAATAACTGGACTAATACGTCACAAACAACATGGGTGCATCTTAGACTATTGAGTAAAACAGCAAGTCCCAGCAGACTATGCAAGGTGTATTATTTTTATAAAGCTCAAAAGACATGAAAACCAAGCAACACTCTATGTGGACATACATATGTGTGTATGTGTGTATGGCAAAATGATTTTTAGTAAAACAAGCAACGTTCAACATTAAGTTCATCCCCAGGCTGGGAGGAGGCAGGAACATGTGATGTGGGAGGAGTAAATTGGGTGGTGAGTTCACAACTGTTCATTTTATTACTCTGCTTCCTTGCTTACATGTAAGTTGCATATATCCATCAGCAAAGAAGGTAATAAAGAAAAATCAGCCAGAAGTAATAGCTTCATTCATGACATGACAAGAAGAGACTAGTGTACAGATTTCACAAGGAACGCTGTAGAGATCTGGGATATATTCTGAGTTTCTACTCACTCAATAACTCAATGGCCTCTTTTCCTTCAATTTTTTTTTTACTTCACTCATTGTATGTATTTCGTGGACCACTTCTCACTGAGCAGTCTGCAGCTTTCTAACCACTTACGAGCCCTGTGAACTGAGATAAGTGGAGTGAGAAGGTAACCGATCTCTTATGATTTCACTAGTCACACATGTTTAACGTGTGCATTTTCTTCCTAGCAGAAGAGGCCATTTCTATCAGAACCATGAGGTTAATGCACTCCTTCCTTTCCAATCTCCCACCCCCATACACTAACCAACCCCTCTGGGAAAAAAGCTTTTATCTTATCAGAGACCGATGCTTTGGGGATAATGGAGCCATATTTTATTATTGCTGTTAATATGTGCATGTGGCTATAGATGGAACAATAGGCAAAGGACATTGTTTGTTCTGTGAAGGCTTGAACCTACATTGACCAGTCTGAGTGGCTTCTTCCTCTAGCAATTTCTTTCTCAAAGGTGTGAAAGTAACTAGGCTTAACAGAAGACCTTTGGACGAGATTCTTGCCCACTAAACAAAGAGAAAAGGACTGTATCTCTATCTAAGGTTACTACAACTAAAACTGTTCAAGGTCATAATTTGTAAGAATATGGGAAGAGCTTTAGTCACTCTGAGTTTTAAAAGGTGACAATTTGTAATGCTTTGGCTTAAAAATTAGTACAGAAATGGGTTAAGGGGACTTTCATACACACACCCAAAAGTGTGTTTTTCTGGCTAAACTTTTGTCTCAGCTATTCCTTCACTCATATCAGCTGTACCTCTTGCAGTAAAAACATGGACTGGAGCACTAATCCACAGTTATGTTATGCTATGTTGTGTTATGTTATGTTTTATGTTATGTTATGTTATGCTATGCCAAAGGCACCCCAATTTGCTAATAGCTTCTTACTCTCTAGCTGTATTTTCCCCAGGCCATTCGATTATTTCCTAAGGTTGCTCTATCTAAGGGATGCTGATTGAGAGCTGGACTGCCTTTCACACATTCAATTTCTAAAGCATCCCTTCAAATGCCTTCTTCCTTGGGAATAACATAAGCAGGGAACAGCAAGAACAAAAGCGAGCAGACAGGATGAAGCGCGGATGGCATCCCCGAGGCAGGCAATATGAAAGCATTGACTGAAATGCCATGCCAGACATTCATGTAAGCCTCTTCGGAAAATAACTGATTGTTTTTCCATAGAACCAACCCTCACTATGGAGAGTCCAAATCATTTTTTAAAAGCCATCCCAGACATACCAAATCAATCAGGAAGGGTCAGGTTATGCTGCAGTAACAAAAGAAACCACATATCCCAGTGGGTTAAAACACAAAGGTGTCTTTCTTGCTCCGACTATATATCCTGCACAAGTTGACCGAGGATTCACCTCCACACCCTCCCGCTCTGGAAGTCAATGCACAGAGGCCACACTTTATGAAATGTTGCTGATTGCTGAGGCTGCATTAAAAGGAAATAATAGTGGCGATTTGCGTGCAGGCTCTTAAAGTGCACAACCAGATGTGACACTCAAAACTTTCTCTTACATTTCAGAGGTCAGAGCAAAGGCCATTTCTAACATAGAGAAAGCAAGGAAATATTCTACCAACTGCCTGGAAGTAGAAAAAGACAAATGTTGGTGGACAAGAGATACTAAAATAGATTTTTTAACAGTCTCCAGAAATTCAGTACTCCCAAGATGGAGTGTGGGCATGACTATTAAAACAGGCTAACTTTTAATGCTTATTAGAGCACATGTTTAATGTTGATGAAAAAGTGTGGGGCAGGTGGAGAGGTTCGAATGCCATAACCCACTTGGAAGGTGATATTCTGAAAGGATGGTTACTTCTTCCAGACCCTTGAATAAAATTCTCAGAACAATTTAATAATAGGAACCCAGCGATACTGGTAATTTTAGAATTGTAGCTAGCAGACTTTTCATTTCTAATATGCAGACGAAAGTGAGCATTTCCAAAAGAAGTTTTATCTTCTGAATTAGCGTATACCAAAATATTTCAAGCTATGGGTACAGAGCAGAATTGTTCATTATTTTTAAGGGGCCAAGAAAAGAAAATGTTGTAACTGGGAACTTTTAAAGATGAACGTGAAAAGCCAAAATGCTATAAATGTTCTCTATATGCCAGAAATGCCTGAACTTTCCATTTTTACTAAATTACATCTAATGTAAGCACATTTGGCCTTTTCCTTGCTTCCACGTACTATGATATTCCAATCAAACCATTTCAACATAAACTAAATCTTGATCCAATACTATTATCTCAACCACAAGCTCATTTTGAAGCAATATAACCTTTAATGAGATATATGTACAAGGGGGATAAGCAGCGATATACCTAAAAAGCTGTTTCCAGAGGAAAGGAAGATGTATTTAATATATTATTTAGCATCACTTTCACATTCCACTTGCAGGGAGCCAGGGCCAATAGTCTATGTTCCCCAGGGATGGGAAGGTTATGCTATGAACTTCCTCCCCTTTCTTCCTCTATCTTTTACACAACACTTGATTTTCCAGGAGAGAACGGAGAGCACTAAGGCCTATGAAGTATCATTACAACCTCTTCTGGGCACTTAAAGTAGGCAGCAGGGAGAGAACAGAAGCAAATTCCAGGCAGTGAAAGGCCCTCCAGCGTTAGTACCAGGCAAGTGTCATTGCTGCAAGGTCAGCAAACTTCTTCTGCAATGAGCCAGAGGGTTGATTTATTTGGCTGTGCAGGCCATGAAGTCTCTGTCACAACTATTCAATTCTGCCACTGTAGCATAAAAGCAGCCATGAACAATACGTAAACAAATGAGCATGGTTCTGTTACAATAAAACTTTATTTATAAAAACTGGAGACCAGCCATATTTGTCCCCTGGGCTACAGTTTGCTGATCACTGCTCTCAGAAAGAAATGCAGCCTGCTACTTGAATCTTAGATGTGGCCACCAGTCTGTCTGACTTCTCATGTTACTTTATGTCCATACTAGTACCTTTTTTAAAAATCAAACCTGTACCTTGTTTCTCCTTGCAAATATTGCTTTCCATGGATTGGTTTTAGCTCAGCTGTTCGAGTCAAGCCTTTGGGTCAAGCCTTCTCTTGCCAACCACTCTTGCTTGTGAGGGTGGATTGAGACCCTCAGGTGCCCTCCAAGCCCATTTTAAAAATAAAATTATATATATATATACACACACACACACACACATATACACACACACACACACATATATATACACACACACATATATATATGTAGGTGAAATTTCAGGGAAGAAAGGTGTTTCCCCTTATTGTTTAGAAATTGATACATATTTACCTGTAAATCCCATCAATCACCATCACTTATTAACTAATAATATGTGGAATGTTCTATACTAGGTGTTGAGAGGAGTAAAAAAAAAAAAAAAAAAAAAAGGAGGGAGCAATCTGCCTTTGCCTCGAGCAGCTAATACTTTAAGTGTCATGAGGAGAAGTAACTACATTTCTTTGACAGAAACATGACTATGTGGGTAAGGAAAAGTGAGAAGACAAATGATAACTAGGTGCCTGCGGTTAGGAAGGGCCCCTGGTGCTTAGCCCTGGGAGCCGTAGGCGAGCCCCGAGGGGGGGCAACCGGACAGCCTGCGGGGAGGAGTCGCGTGGAGGAGGGAGCACAGGCTTCTAAAAGAGAGGAGACGTCACTTCTTCCTGCTGCTAAATTATTTTCCCATTAGTCTGACTTCTTTTTGATAATAGACAAAGGTCACCTTAAACTTCCCTCGGTCCACTCCCTCTCAACCGGCCAGTCTCCTCTCCCCCCAGCCCAGCGCCTAGGAGGAAACGCCTCTGATCCAGGCGGAGAGCACCTACTGTGCTCCAGCACCAAGCAGGGAGCAAGAGTGGAGGGGAGAGGTGGGGTGCCGAGACCTCCGGGGGACTAGAAAGGATGTTTGCATCTCATGGGCGTCTGTGGACACCTCCATTAAAATCCCACATTTAGCTGTTACTTTTTGGGCCTCTCTCACTTCTTTCCCAAGGCTAATGTGGTATGAAGGACGTGGAATTTCTTCCACATTCAAGGAAGCATCTCTAACTTCTGCTCAGATTAGGATCCAGGAAAAATAAAGGCACTGGTCAGGCCATTAGCCTGTGGCTAAGGAGCATCTGAGAGTCACATGGGACAGGCCAACATGCCGAGACTGCAGGTTCCGTGCAGCACTTGGTTTGAGACGAAGGCTTATAGCTCTGCTATGAGCTGAGTGTTTGCGAGCCCCAACCCCGGGATTTATATGTTGAAGCCTAATCACCAATGTGATGGCATTTGGATGTAGGGCTTTTGGGAAGTGGTTAGTGCCCTTATAAAGAAGACTTGACAGCCCTCTCTCCCCTTCCCACATGTGAGGGCGCAGAGAGAAGACGGCTGTCTAGGAACCAAGAAGCAGGTTCTCACCAGACATTGAATCTGCCTGTGCCCTGAACTTGGTCTTTTAATTCTCCAGAACTGTGAGAAATACACGTTTGCTGTTTAAGCCACCCAGTCTATGGTATTTTTGTTATAGCAGCCCAAACAGACTAAGACTATATCTAAACAGTGGGTTTTGCCGAGGGTGTCCCCCAGAACATCTCCCTCGAGCAGAAGCTTCTATTCCTTTCTCTCCGAGACAGGGCCAGCATCAAAGATGTGCTCATACCCAGAGAAGAACACCTCAGCATGCTTGCTCAGTCAGGTTAATGATGCGGCACTGTGGCTGTGACACTGAACTGGGAGGGAGAAGTCTCAGCCACACCACCTCCCAGCTGTACGACCTTGAAGTTTCCACATGAAGCTCAACTCCAAGATGAGCTTTATTACTTGCTCTACCCACTTCACAGGATTGTTAGTAGGATTAACTAAGATAATGTCTGTGCTAGTGTTCTACAAATGGAAAAGCTATTTACAATTTGAGGAGGTCGTAATTACTATTATGGTTGACATTACAGATTTTAATCAAATTAGAAGATAACGGTTTTGTTTCAAGCATTGAGTAGTCTATCCCTAAGCCAGTATTAATGTTCCTAATAGGTTAGGATAACACTTATCAAACCACTGCTCTGCAGATTACTACTTAGTAAGATTTTAATAGCAACGTCCCTTAAAAAAGTATTCCAAACGATTCCAGAAATGTATCACTGGTGGTAGCAGCATAGTTGCTAGATCTTCCAGAATTCCTACGTAAAAATTGGCAGACTAATTAGACAGCAAAACCAAAAGTTCACAGACGGCATTTACAACAAAAAGAGATAACAAAGTATTCCCAAAAAGTCTCCAAATATAAGCAAACCACCAATAGCCTCAACCAGCACGGTAACACTTCTATGCAGGTAGAAAAGCAAAGGGACCAATGGGGTGAGGAGAAACTGAAAAGAATTAATAGATGTTCACTGGAAAGCTCACCAGGCTAATATGAGCACAGCAGGGGAACCTGGGGGAGGGGGGGCCTTGCCTACTTACACAGGCCGGAGCAGTCGGGTCACCATGAGCTCTTCCCAGACAGAGCCCCACACTGAAGAAAAACTACTAAAAGGAGGTGGAATTAAACTTGAGTGTCTCAGGGATGACAAAGATGAAGACAAGAAGGTACAGATGAAAGTGGGGGAGAACAGGGTCAAGAAATCTCTAGGGGAAAAAGCCAGAATATTTTTTTGACACTACACAAAAGAAACAGAAGAGGGAAGTTTGTGAAGTTAGACAAGCTATCTGAATCCAGCTTTCTCCTGAAAGTTCAAGAAAACAAATTTCACATTGAAACAATCCATAGAAAAGTATCCTAAACAAAGCTCATACACAGAAAAGAGGATCATTAGAAATGCTGCTGCAGAAAATAAAATAATGCCAGAAAAATATATTTTAAAAAAATAGATTAAAACTACTCGGGATCTTATTCCAAAATGAGCTAAAATGCATTAAGGAAATGACACAAGACATGAAAGAAAAGTCACAAATCAAAATAAAAACTCAGAAATGAGGTGACAATTCAAAAAAGAATTAGAGGTGTGTGTTTTTAAGTCATGGAGAATAAACTATATTTAAAGTAACTGATTCCAGGAATGGGGCAAGAAATATAAAAGATGAGATCAGGGATCCATAATATATCACAAAGTAAGAAAGTTCTCAAAGATTATTAGGGTCATGTCCAAAGGACTCAGAACACACAGGAAGAGGCTGTCATGGCCAAAGGTGCAACAAGTTGAGGTTTGAGAATATTAGAATGATAATGAATTAAAATCTATCACATATGTTTTCATGCATGAGTTCATAAATGTATTTGCCCAATAAGAGCATTCCATGTTACAAAATTGGAGGAAAGTTAGATTAAACAAATATCTATGGGACGTCTCAGAGTTATTAAAATGTGTTGTAAATTTTTTAAATAGAAAGTACACCGAATGTCATCAAGTCTAAGACCCACATTTGTTTTTAAACTTTAGTCTCCTTGGAATTGAGCTACACCTTCCAATCAATGCCAGGGCATAATTTAATTGGCAGTGCATTTACTTCCTTAGTGGTACATCAAATAATGGTGCATCTTACAATCAAAGGTTTTTTGTATTCTGTGAAATACAATAGCATGTTTCCCTTTCCATTCATTCAGCCACCAATATTTTTCCGTAGCACACATATTAATGGTTCTCAGAACTATTTTCTGAACACCAGCTAAGAAATGATATATTTGAATAAAGGTCCAGATCACACATTTTCCTTCAAAATCTCCCGGAACTCCCCTAGTATACAGACATTACATTTCTCTACCTGGAAAACCACACTTTCAATTTTGGTTGTTTATCTATGATAGCTCCTACTGCATCTCCCTCCCCTTTGTGGGCAGTGGTCACATCCAATGCAGCTTTTAAAATTCCTCTCAAGCCTAAGTAGTCTTTTAAAGGTAGTCAACTTCTGCTGGCTGGTGCAATTTATTTACTGTTGAGATTTCCCTTAGAAGAAATGCATTTCCTCCTTCTCTGAGAAATTTCTATTAATGTTATGTACTCTAAGGTCTAAAAGACCTGGACCAAAGAGTTTTTGAATGGTAGCTGGGTCATTTGGTCCAAAAAATGTTTCCTATCCCAAGACAAGCCTGACAATGCTGGAGAAAGCCCATCCCTATGAAGAGAATATTAACTTTGGATTTTATAGATTCATAACAAGAGAAGAAGAAAGACTTTTTCAATTAGAAACCCAACAGATACAAAAACATGGTAATAAAAACCAAACAGTAGCTTCTGACACACAACCCACAATTATAAAAACATAAATAGGAGAAAAGGAAGCCAACCTCCGCCACCTCCTCACGTGCTCACCAAGTTCATTGGTGGCTGGCACTGGTGTGGGCACCGGTGCCAGCAACAGGGCCACTGCGGAAACAATGGAAGCTTTTTCTTTCAGAAAGTCACATCCAGAAGAAGTTTTTTTTCCAAACCACAAAACTGTGTCAGACAACATGTACCCAGCATGAAGTATGGACTGCTGCTGCTGGTTTCTGCTCCAGGCACTAGCTTAAGAAGGAAATTATCCTAATTCTAGGTCAGCTCTGGAGGCTAGAGGAAGCAAGGCTTAAGAACCAGATGGATGGATAGATAAATGATTGATAGGTGATAGGTAGATGATTGATTAGATAGATAGATGATAGATGATAGATGATAGATGATAGATAGATAGATGATAGATAGATAGATAGATAGATAGATAGATAGATAGATAGATAGATAGATAGATAGATGATAGATAGATATAGATAGATGATAGATAGATTGATAGATGATAGATGATAGATAGATAGATAGATGATAGATAGATAGATAGATAGATAGATAGATAGATAGATAGATAGATAGATAGATGATAGATAGATATAGATAGATAGATAGATAGATAGATAGATAGATAGATAGATAGATAGATAGATAGATGATAGATAGATATAGATAGATGATAGATAGATTGATAGATGATAGATGATAGATAGATAGATGATAGATAGATGATAGATGATAGATAGATAGATAGATAGATAGATAGATAGATAGATAGATAGATAGATAGATATAGATAGATGATAGATAGATGATAGATGTATAGATAGATACTTACTTAAGTATATATTTCCTGCTCCAACAAGCAGTTCTACTCTACCCCTTGGCAGATACAACCAGTTTCAGAGGAAACTTCTCTCTCTGTCTTTTCTCCCAGCTCCTTTCCTTCTCCCTTTCTTCCCGCTCTGATTCTCTCCAAACTAACAGAGAGTAGGAAGAAGTGGTATTTGGGGTTTGAAGAGAAATGGCCAAACTTGATGGAAAGTCAGTTATTCTAGTTCTTTTTCCTACTTTAGTATTTATTCTAAGAAAAAAAAAAAGAATTTTGGGGGTAGAATGAAAATATACAGTGAAGAAAATGTGAGACAGGGAAAAGATACTGAGCTAAGGGTCCCAAGGTTGCATTTCGATTCCAATTTCCTATCAAAACTTGGGAGTAGATTTGATATTTTAAAAAGCGCAAGTATGTTCTGGGCAACACAAAATCCCGTCATGCCGCGAGCACAGCTCCCTCCACATGGCCTCACGCACGCTTCAGGAGTGATCGTGGGAGCGCTTAGCCCAAGGCAGCCTTACGGCTCAGGCTGTGGGCCCTGCAGGTGAAGGGCCGATGAAGCGGGCGCCACAGGAGCCAGGTGTCCTCCCCACAAACCCTGGGAACAAGCCCTGGGTCACTGAAATGGGCAAGTCCAGAGTTTCACGGACCCTGATCACGGTTAGAAGAGAGGACATGGGACCTATCTGGCACAAACGCTTGGCCCCGCGGACCCTTGTCCCGTGGAGAGGGTACAACGGAGGACAGTCTGAGGGACACTCTCTAAAGCCTGGGGCCCGGGGCAGAGCCTGTCCTGCCTTGGTTTAGGCAGAATGATTTCACTCTAATCTCTAACCTCCTAAACACGTATTCTCTAGAAAGTCTCCTAGGATCACAGGCAGAAGTGAATCCCCTCTCTTTTTCTCTCTCTTCCTTTCCAACCCCCCTTTAAAATGGACACTGCCTTACAACATTACTGATTTGATTTTGATTACTGATTTTGGGTCTTACTTCTAGTTTCCTGAAGGTAGAAACAATGCCCTATACCTGTTTACAGGCTTTCACATTACCTAATACAGCCCCAAGCACATTAGCAGGCATAAAAATACATGTTAATGAATGTTGACTTTAAAACTCTGTTCCAAAATTGTCTAGCATATTTTTGCCTATAATGTGTAAAAGCGGTGCCACACACATGCATGTGCAGAGGACTCAGCCCCTTTCCCTCCAGTGGCACTGCTGGTTAGTACGCACGCTCGTATTTCCTGGAATCAGCTCCCTGCTAGACCTATGCCTGGTGCACTGTGTGACTCTGGTTGTCTATTTTTTCCCGTCAAGATTCACAGAGCTACCTGGTACTTTATGAGCATTTGAAACTGGGTGATTTCAGTTGTGCAACAGTCCCAAATACATGAGTTTATGCACCAATAATAGGAGCTTACAGTTTCTATATTTTCTGGTTTCACAACGTAGTATACTGGTTTCAATGAATAATTTTTGGTTTTTAGCAAATTGGTCTTTTACTTAAAGCTTCTTTATATATAAAACTCTAGAGAACTGTTTGTGGGAAGAGAAATGTGCCAGAAAATTCAACCATATAAACGAAAAAAAAAAAAAGGAAAAAAAGCCATCATGCTGATAGAAAAAGCACATATTTCTAGGTTGAGTATCTGACTGAAAAACACAAATAAAATAAAAATTTTCAAGGTAAAAATCTCTGCATTTTGGATACCAGCAAGCCAATTGCCTATCACTAACATTTATGTTTTGTTTTGTTTTTTTCCTTATAGGTACAGAATCTCAAGGCACTGAGGCAATTTCCCCTTTACAAAGTAGAATTCGCTTTCCCTCCCCCCTTCCCTCCCCACATTAACCATCTCCCCAGTGGCTACACACAAGAACCATTTATATTTACATTAAAAATGATTTGGCCTATGTACACTGCATTGTTTGACAGGAAAGATGGATGTTCGCTTATAATTAAGTTTCAGCATAAATGACATCATTCAGGAAGATAAGAGTTCCCTTATTCCCTCTCTGCTGGTTTTCTCATAGGATGCTGTGGGTTGTATGCAGACTGGCAATTTTCTAGGCTTTCTCATTAACAGACAGTTTGCAGCAACTGAAAATCTGAAGGAAATTTGTCCTATTAATTCATCAGCTATCTCTTGGTTCTTTGCTTTTGAACAAAAAGGGAGGGATACAGAGCCTCACCACTCTAAGTGTGGTCTGCAGGCCAGAAGTGGAGGAGTTTGTGGTCTCTCACACCTGTGGAATCAAAATATGCACTTAAAAAGCATCCCCAGGTGATTTTCCTGCACGTGACAGTTTGAGAAATGCTAGCGAAAAAGACATAAAGATGTACAATGGGCAGCTTTGTGGATAAGATACATTGTTTGGGGGGTTTTTTCTGCCTTTATACATCATGGTTTGAGAACTAGGTTTTCAAACTTTATATATTCCTTTCCCCTATACTATAGTAGGAGAGCTAGAAAGTTATTTTTTGTCTTGTATAATTCTCACATTACTCTGTGTGCATAACCTAATCTTCCCAACCAAGTTAGAGAGCAGCAATCACACCAAAAAAAATTACCCCACCTTCATTGTGCACTAAATAAATTTAAGACCTTATGCCAGGTATTAAGAGGGTGGTGTCACAGAGCTGTGTAATGTATGGTCCCCACCAACAGTAAGTATTTGTTTGTTTGTTGTTTCCTTGTTTCTTGTCTTTCATCATCACTAGACTGTAAACTCCAGCAAGGCAGGGATGGTGTTGTTCACTATTGTCCGACATTTGCCTTTGTCTCAAGCTTGCAAGGCTGTTTATGTTCGCAGTGCTCAATAACTACGTGTTTAATAGATGAATGGCTTTATAATATAGTGGGAAAAATAGAATTCATAGGCACATACCTAAAGGCCTGGCATGTGTAATGAGTGCCATACAACCACCTTGTTCGGACTTTTTCTCAACTTCCAAAAAACTGATCTCCCTAAGAAAGAACTGAACCAATTCTTCCCAAAAAAAACAACAGAAGGATTGGTAACACTTTTTCTAACTCATTATATGAGGTATATTTGTGGGACAGAGAATTATGATTGAATAATCAATAAAAGGCATTAATTCATAAAATAACAATATAAAATTCCAACTGTTAAAGAAGAGCTTATTCATATATTTTTAAATAAATTTTATTTTGTGCTATAGTTATAGAAAGAGAGTAAAAACTTCAAAACTTTTTTATTATGAAAAATCCCGAACATAAACAGCCTTGCAAGCTTGAGACAAAGGCAAATGTTGTTTAGAAATTATCATGTACTGTTATATATTATGTACGGTTTTAAATTATCACAAGGACTTGATACAGGTACTTTCTTTTCTTCCTTAGAAAGTCCTCCTAAGGAACAGGAGAAGCCAAAAAGAGTAAAACAGGAAGGAGGGAAGACTCATCTAAGGGAATATTATCAAACTGATTCACTGGAAGCTCCACTGGAAATCCTCTGAGTGACCACGTAAGATGCACCTCAGAGCTGTCCCGCATTAGTAAAGGAGGTCCCAGTCAGTGTCAACTTCCTCCTACTTCCAAGTTTGTTTGCATCACAATGACATGAGGGGTTCCTGCAGGTAGATGGACCATGTGGCGGGAGGGATACATGGTACAGCTGAGGCCAGGTACTGCTCCGGAGTTGCTACCACAATGGTTAGCGTGGACCCAAAGCATGTGTGGTAGGCATAGGACATGTCCAATGCATCAAACAAGAGAAACAAAACGGTATAGGAAACACCAATACGCCCAGCATCCAGCACTGACAATTATCTTGCTTTATCTGTTCCTCCACCCATATCCTTAACTCTCATTGAATATTTTTAAAATAAGATTTTATTGATTTCAGAGAGAGGAAGAGAGAGAGAGAGAAACATCAATGATGAGAGAGAATCATTGATCAGCTGCCTCCAGCACTCCCCCAACTGGGGATCAATCCCACAACCCAGGCATGTGCCTTGATCGGGAATCGAACCATGTCCTCCTGGTTCATAAGTCAACACTCAACCACTGAGTCACACTGGCTGGGCTCTCACTGAATTTTAATGTAAATCCCAAAGATCATGTCACATAGATGAAATATTTACATATTTCCTATAATGATTTTTAACCAAATCCCAGTATTTAGGAATTGTTATCCAGATACCAAGATTTTTCACATTTTAGATAATAATACATTTTTTTATGACCTACTTGGGATGCCTCTTAAACCTCCAGTTCAAATTCTATGGAACATCTCTGCATATATGTACTGAAAACACATATAATCAGTGTAATCTTTTAATGAATTGTGATGCCTTTGGGATTTTCTGGTGCCTTTGCTGACAGACGTCTGACTTTTGCTTTCTGTACCAGGCCTCAAGCATCCCTCTGGAGGTACTTCCAGCCATTAGGGATGAGAACATGTGTTTAATCCAAGTTTAGAACCCATTAATGCTCCATAGCTATAGGGTTACAAACCAACTTGAATCTTTTGGTGTTCAACTCTGTTTGTTCTTGGCAAAGCTCAGAAAACTTAATAGGGCTCAAAAGATTTCTTGGACATGGACTTTAAGAAAAAGTATTTTGATGAGTAAAGGATAAATGAACCAGAACCCATATGGATCAAATTTTCCTCAAAATGCACATGGGTTTAATAATTAATGGAAAAAGTGCTTCTAGCATGCATTTTGGGTTTTATCAAACCCCAAATATTTGAGGGAAAAAATAGTTTGATATGTTCAAAGAACCCAAACTCTGATTTGATGCACCCACATTAATATCTCCTGATGTTGAATAAAAATGAGAACTATTTAGGTGTAATAGAAAACAGAGGCAGGACTTGTCCAAAAATTATGTGAATGGAAGAAAACAGAATGTTACAAAGTTCATCTTTGTTCATATTTGTTTCCTTAAATCCTTCTTTTGAGAATTTCCAACAATCTTTTAACTATACTCCATCTCAGCATATTACGAGTTTTGAAAGAAATTATTGATTGCAGTTGAAAAAGAAAAACTGAATGAAATCCTTTGAGATGCATGATATGTCATGAAATTTTCTAAGTTATTTGCAAATGTTTCTGCCAGTATCAATAAATCCCTAAAATTACAGGATACACTGCATTAATTAAAGAATGGTACTATGTATTTAGAAGTTCCTGGAAGTTATGTTTTTGAATTCACAGTAGTGCTGCTGTGTATCTTAGCAAAATTTAATTTTACCTCTTTTCCACTAAGGAAATTACGGTCAGCCATAAGGGCATTTTCTCAGCAGAACCTGAACATTTAAACTTCATGTGCATTAAGTTGCTTATATCTCAAGGTTCTCCTACAACTTTGAAGAAATTTACCTAATCTCTATTGAGTACATGAACCCTCTATAAATGTTGAATCAATCAGAAATACTTTATGTAGTCTTGCAGGTTACTCTAGAAAATAATAGTTAGTGAATTTTTTAAACAATGAACATGGAAAAGAAACGCAACTTTTAGCTAAATTTGAGCAAGATGTATCACACCAATAAAATTAATTCTAAATTAGCTTATCCTTTAGCTCCTTAAGAAGCTATTAAAATTTTTTTAATTATTATATGTTCAGTTTAAATTTCACACAACATAGTAATGATCTATCCTTTTGGCTTACATCTGTACCTGTATAAAAAGTCACACAAAGGGAATAATTTAATATCACATCAAAGATACTGAACTGGAAGAACTTTCTTAGCAGATAAAGTACTTTCATCATGAAAATAAAATTTTAGATGTTGCTGTTGTTGTTACTTTAAAAAAATAAAAAGGAGAGAGAAGGAAATTTTTCTTTTACCATATTTCTTAATAGAAGCAAAGCGTGGTGTCTTGTAAAGGATGCATGTTTGGGTATTTGGCACTTTTTCTGACCTGTGGGCGAGCCAGTCAACTGTCACAAGCCTTAAGAAGTGACTGCAGGAGGGATTTCCTTAAAGACAGAGGAAGAATGCCGTGAATGGGGTAACACTGTGCCAACCGAGCACACTGCTCAGGGCCATTTACGGAGGAGCCACAAACGGAGCTGAATGCTACCTCCACTCCAGTTGTTCTTTCTCCTTATGTTCGTGTTGAGCGTGCACACACACACACACACACACACACACACGCGCGATTGTGGAAGGCAGCAACCCAGCAAAGCCATAGTAACGAGATGACCCTCTACGGTTCGCGTTTATTTATATTCCGTGAAGTAGGCTACTGACAATTTGCCCATTAATTTGCTGTTTCTAAATCGTATTTTCCTCGCGGGGGAACCACAAGACTTTGACGTTGCCAGTCGTGTTGAAAGAAACAAGTTTATTAAAGAAGGCGAAACTAAAGAAAAAAAGAGACTGGCCCTTCGCAGTTCACCAAATGGCTCGTGTCAGCCGGAGGAACTCTCCGGGCTTGAACACCGGCGGACGGCCCGCGGACGGGAAAGCGAGGGGCAGGCTGTCTGCGCTCGGCTCATGCTCAAGGGAACGAGGCCGGCAAAGGGAAGCCTGAGTACCCCAGCCCCTAAGAAACATAATCCGCAGTTTATATCGGATGGTTTATGGGAGTTTATTGGAATATACAACAGGGTTCATGTCGTGTGTCACAAGGTGAAGCCTGTTCGCCGGTGATTTACAAGCCGCATGTGCCAGCGTTACCGTAATTTATAGACCGCAGATGGTCCTGGGGTGCCCTGCTGACTTGTAGCTGAATCAGGACCTAAGCCCCGCGTGTCATCTGCTCCGGGTACCTCAGGCTCACTTCCCAAAATTACGCACCGACATATTTCTGTTCTGAACTGGAAGATTCCAGAGACCCCGGCCTGGTAACAAATGCAACTTAAAACTGTGCCACTGTGGCAGAAGCGGGGGAGGGGGATTTTAGGTTAGGAAGAGACCTGATTTTTTTCCCTTCTGCCCAAAGAAAGGTGGTTTCAGCCTCTTAACTTCCTCGAGGAATTTTCAGCCATTGATTTGTCACTATTATATTGGTAACGAGAACGCAAGAAACTGCCTACGTTTTTGTAATATGTGCAAACCCAATCTCTGCCACCTGCCTCCACCCCCGAAGGCATTAAAAAGGAAAAGAGGGAAGCTAAGATCTTTTCTAAATGCTGCCTGTTCCTGATAGAAAGCACCAAAAAGCGTCCATCCCCACCCACCTTTGAAACTATTACATAATTGCATCTTTATTACAAATGCTCTTTTATTACCCTCAAAGGATGTGGCTCGGAAAGATGGTGTAATAATGTGAGATGGATGTTTATAGAACCTAATGTAAATGGATTGACCTTTCTCAAAAGGTTGTTTGATCAGCACTTGAATTCACAACTGAAGGCACATGTGCCGGTTTTGAACTCGCTTTCAGTACCTTATTTGAAGTTGCTCACACTCTGGGTTCTGGTGCTAACATGTGTGAGCTCCGCTCAAACCGCTGTTGGCCAAGCGGCGGTTAGAGAAGGAAGGGCCCTTAGCGTCCCATTCGTGCTGCTCACACATCTCCCTTTGTGCCTTTTTACTGAGAAATTGCGTTGAACAATCGTGCAATCGCAAACACGTGCCTTAAGAACTTATTCCAGCTCCCCTGTTTCCACTTCTCAGTGCAGGCCAGCCCTCTCAGCCCTCGGGATGGCAGAAAGGACAAGAAAAGACATTCCTGGTGCATCGTCTGACAGTTCAGTACCCAACCTGTAGAGCGGCGCCGCCCAAGAGAAATATCTTGTGAGCCATGTAGGTAATTCTGAACTTTCTAGTAGCCACTCTTAAAAAAGTAAAAAGAAACCGGTGAAGTTAAACAATAAAATATTTTTCTATATACAAACCATCAATATTAAAAGTACCAGTGAGATATTTTACATTTTTTGTACTAATTCTTCAAAATCTGATGTGCATCTAAATTCAGACTAGCCAGAGTTCCAGTGCTCAGAGGCCACATGCGGCTGGTGGTGACAGGACAGTGTGCTACTTTTCTACAAGGCTCCTCCCAGGGAGAAGCTGATCTAGAAAACCTGAAACAGGTAAAAACTCTTATGACCTTTTCCATAAGCAGCAGCCCCTCATACATATTTTAATACATTAAAATGTGTGTGTGTGTGTGTGTGTGTGTGTGTGTGTGTGTGTGTATGTACGGTGTGTCTGCATATATTGTTTTCTTATTGAGTAAAAGGGGAAAAAAAGTCCAAGAGGAGAACCAGGAGGGCTGTAATGGAAATAAAATTGACAGCCTCTCAAAACTCAGGTGGCACTTTCCTTTTCCAGTTAATTATGGTTTTAATTACATGGCTTCTTGCGACTCCTTGATACCTAATAAACCAGACTCTTTGGGGCAGCCAAGTTGGTTTTGCTTGAACTGCAGGTGTAAGACTCAGCATGAGACATAAATCAACTCCTTAAACACGCTCCCAGGGTGTGTTCAAGCTTTTTCTTCCTGTTTGCTTGTAAAATCACATCTTTTCACCATTGTTGGTAGAGAAATGATTGAAGCAGCTATGAGTTGAATAATAGCTTTGTGTTTTTGACTCACTTGGCCTGGCATAAAACATTTTACCTCAGATGAAATAGAATAGCGGAATATAAGACTTGGTGTGTGTGTTTTCCTCTCTCTCTTTTAGTCTTATGAATAATATATACTCCTAAATATTGACCATTTCATTTAAGAAAATAAATACCTGTTAGGAAAAATAAAAATGAAGGCCCTGGAAATACATTAGGATTTCTGGTCTGAGTATTTGTAACCGGTAAGATGATGGAGATACGTTTATTCCAGGAAAGTGCTGTGTGAGGTCAGTCAAGTTCAGACCCGGTAGAGGGTGGGCCAGCGGTGGCGTGGGGACTCAGCTGCAATAGAAAACAGGGAGGGAGAGAAGCGGTCCCGAAGTTCCCATTGGCTGAAAACCCAGCAGCATCTGATGGCATTATGAGCAGCTTGCAATTTAGCCTCAGCAGCAGGAAAATCTGCACTTGATCAGCTCTGCCATAAGTAGTAAACGTCACCATAGTAAATGTGGATTTCACTGGAAGGTTTTGCAGTGCCTAGTGATAATTCTGCCAGTTCTCCCTCCTTCCCTCCTCCATCCATAAAGAGAAAGTGCAACATATGGTATTTGCATGTTATCACAAAATATGAGATACTGGGTGAAATAAATTACGTGTGAAGGGGGTTTAGCCCATAATTTTTAGTAATTTCAAAAACATGAAAATGGCTTTTGAAGTAGGAGAGAAGGCCTTTCTCCTTGGGGAAAACTTCAAAACACATCACACACTATATAAACACAAATGCGTTTACCTTGCCTGGGCCTCCCGTTTTTTTCTCCCTGGAATCCTGGCTAATTGTCAATGATGTCTGTGTTCTAACAAGAGGTTTCTTTTTTCAGACCTGAATTATTTGACTTCAAGTCTCTAATAGTGAAGTTCTGTTGTGAGTAGGAAAGTTTGTGGGAGAGGGTGCATGGGGGAGGGTCGGTGAGGGGGAAACATTACTGCATATGAATCATGGTCTTTTTATGAAAGAAGATCCCAAGTCGGTTCATGATCTATCGCTCCTCCCAAGCTCTCATCAATAATGCTGATGTCTTTCTTGCTCCAAGAACTCTACTTGCTCTGCTTCTCCCATTAACTTTTGGAGCCCTCTGCTCATGCCTGGAGATGCCAAGGATCAAACTTATAGACCCAGGTTAGAAGCCATGATGCAACCCATAGAAAACCTACATCTCTGGCTCCTACCAGGTCCCTGACCATTGTTAAATTTTGAAAACTATGTCCAGGATGTGTGCATGGTTATCTACAAACTCTAGGCAGGCAGGTACTTTGTTTTTATTCGCAGTGAAGAAGTAGAGACTGGCATTCATGGGTGGTGTTGTAATTGCAGCCACAGGAGGTATTGGATATGTGTTCCATTTATTCTTTACTCAAAATAAATGCTGATTACTGTCCACACTAGTTAGTTGATAAGTGTTGGCTGAATCTGCTCCACTGGACACTCCAGGAGACAGGCAGATTGTCCTGACCACCCAGCCCAGTGCTTCCCACAGTTAGTGCTCAGACAAATAAGTGAAAAGTGGAGTTAGATTCTTTCATCCCTTCTAGGCAGGTAAAGGTAGGGTGAGGGTTTTTGAATCCCAATTCCATAACTGTGCTAGGATAGAAGAAAACCAATTCCATAATTAAAATGCTTATCAAGTTGTGAAAAAAGGCCGATAGACTCTAAAACTAGATCTCCCTGAATTCCTCAATCTTGTTTCTCAGTCAGTGCTCCTATCTGGACAGAAACTCTAAGGCGAGTGTTTACCATTCAATGCCAAAGGCAGTGGGATAAGGGGGTAAGGTGAGGGTGAGGCAAAGGAAAATGGTCTTCAAGAAAAATCGGGCATCATAATCACTAGCAACTAGATGGCCCTGGAGAGCTTAGAAAGCATTTTCACAGATCTTTGTTTCAGTTAACTTGCATAACAATCTCCAGAGATAAACATTATCTTTATTTTACTGAGGAGGAAACTGAGACTCAGAGAAATGAAGATCACCATGCTAAGAGATAACATACCCTTATTGATACCCAAGTTAAGTGAAAATGTAGTATATATGACAGTTTTTAAAAATCAATTCGTGAAAATATCTTTATTTCTATTAAATTCCTAATTTCCTTCCCCAAGACAGCTATTGTCTACACATACACACACACACAGACATACCACATTCTTCTAATCATAGCTTTCTTCCCATAACCTGTAGCTTGATGAGCATTTATATGAAAGTTCTCATCACATAAGCCTACATCATTCTTTTTAATTTTACACATATAATGTACTTTACCATTTCCCCTTTGGTGAGCATTTAAGTTGCTTCTAGGGATTTGTTATTGTAAACAATGCTGAAATGAATATTCATGTACATGACAGCAATCATTAATTTTCTTACAAGGTCCCACTGTGGGTACCAGTACCGTGGGCTTTAAATGATGGAAAATGCACTAAGCTGAGGAGGGAGTTCCAGTTTACCAACTGTGGGACTCTGAATTCCTTGCACTCTCTGACACTCACCTTTCCCAGATATAAAATTAGAAAGTGATAATGCAGGAAGCTGCGAAGAGAGAGAGCACTGTGTTGTGGGAAGATGCCCAGTGTAGCGTTAGAAAGATTAGGAAGAGATCCAGTGTACAAGATCTGTGCTAAAGTCTCTCAAGGTCTAAATGATATCTGAGATCACCTCCCTACCTCCTCCAAAGTAGTCTACAGGGGAAATAACTTTCTCCAGTCATTAGATTTGCTGGCAATGCCTTCAGTGGAATTAACACTGCAATTGACACATGGTTGCTGCCTCATCATCTATGGCCCTTTCTTGGATATCCAAATCTCCCTTTCACACCTCCTATGTTTTGGAGGAAGCTGACAGCATGTTCGAGCTTGTGACTCAGGCCTAAATTCATCAACATAATCTCTTGCCCTGGTCACAGTTTTGGGGTCTCGGATGGGTACAAATCAAGTTAGATCACAAAGACAGAGGGAGCTCTGGGGAAAGAGATTTCTCACTCTTTTGAGAGACTTCCCGGAGCGGAAAACACGTAGACCCAGGAAGTGCTTGTGGCCATCTCCCAACCACAAAGAGATGCCAACCTTGGGATAAAGTTAATACCAAAAAGGAAGGGTGAGAGAAGGAAGTTACATGAGCCTTGGTGATATTACTAAACCACTGAAACAAACCAACCACAAGGCCTGCCTAACTTTGCTTTCTAATTATGTAAGCCAATGGGCCCCTTTATAGTTTAGGTCCTCTTTTGAATTAATTTTTTCCATAACATGCAACTGAAGACATATTAAGAGACATGGAATTAGATATCGGTATAGATACTCATGTAAATAAATAGTCCACTGATGCTTATTGAGTACAAGCTAGGTTCTAAGTACTTTATTAACATCATCCCTTTTAATTATTTCAACCCAACAAAATAGATACTACCATACACATCTAGCAGATGAAAAAACAGCTTCAGAAATTTTAAGTAACTGTTCAGGTTATGCAGCTAATCATCAGGGGAGGTGGAACTGCATGGTTCCAAAGCTCTTCCTTAAAATTACATACCTGCTCTAGCCACAACTGGAATGTATGTGTTTAGTCAGTACCATCACCCTAGGCCATGTTGTGAAGATAGAGGTTTGTGCCTAGTGTCCTGTCCTGTCCGAACCCTCCTTTTACAGAGAGACACAGGGCCCAAGACTGTCCCAACACCAAAGGTGAAAGAACTGGCTCTAAGTGGAGAGCATGTCCCTACCTCCTGAACTTCCTATAGTCCCACACTTACTGGATCTGTGTACAATTCTTTTACCACCAGATACCCATTCAATAAAAATTATTAGTGGGTAAGTATGTTTTTATGACCTAATCTTCCCATGAACATATTTGCATTTCCCCAGAAACCTTTGATGTCTTCACCCAAAAGAGAACATCGCAGGTACCAGCATATTGGAAGATGGGGAGATGTGATTTTCAAGTAGCTCTCTTTGGGTGATGGCGTTTATCACTGACCAGATTATAAGAATATCAAGCCCATGTTTTATTAATTAAAAAGTGATAAGTTTACTCAAAGTCTAGTAAAAGTCAAGAAGAAAATAGCTAATCTCAAAAGATAAGAAATAATTACTAAGTGAATCATATTTCTATCAACAAAATGTCAGAAGGAATGGATCCTTCTGTGGGCATGAATGTGCCAGACTATTTATAAACACACACACACGTATCCTATATAATACCAACAACTTTTTTTCTGTTTACCTAATTAATTTACAGACATAGTTCAGATTAGTCTTTGCTATTCATTCCTTTGTTGTCATCTTTTCACAGCTTACATACTTTTAGATTAAATTCTCTCATATAACATTGTTCTTAGTATTGTGATCTGTTTACATAAACCAAAGGAAGGGAGAAAGGGAGGGAGAGAAAGGAAGGAGGAAGGGGGAAAAATTTAGTTAACATAAAAAATAAGTTTCTTAAACAGACTTTCAGAATAGAAATGAAAACTGCACTTACATTTATTAATTTCCTTTTCTGCCATAATTTACACTACGGTGTTTTATTATGTTGATTACTAAGAAGAAATAAAAGGGCCTCACCGATAATTAATTAATTGTGCAATTAAAATCACACACCTGAATCTTCAACAAATGTTTAAATAAATCATTTTTAAGAGAATTAGTATGTAGTTGCTTTCCCAGATGTTCCAAAGGCAAACAGATGTGTTAATTAGCATACTTTAGGGCTTGAACTATACTTAAGTTTCTTCCTTGTAATTTTTTTTTTATTTCTGACTCTAAATTCTTTGGGTTAAAAAAATAATAAAGGTCAAAACCTGGGATGGTACTAACAATTAACATCAGAAGAAAGTCAATACATGTTTTGTGAGTCAATAACTAAATTTACACTACAAACAAGCTACATACTATTTGCATGAACTGGGAACACCTATCAGAGTAAAAATGAGAATAGAAACAACATACAGAAATAATAGTAAATGCATTTTAAAATAACCCAAAACAACTTTAACACATATTATCTCAGGTAACCCTCCCAAAGCCTCTGTGGGGAAAGTGCTCTTGATCATTCCCATTTGCAATGATGGGACTGGGGCTGAGAGATGGCTTAAGTTTCCACAGTGAGCTCTAGATGTAAGTAATACTGGCATTAAAAACTCCAAATCCCATGCTGTTTTCACCAAACAATCCTTTCTCCCAGGAAATAAGGATTTTGATAAGTCAGAAAAAGAGTTTACGAAAGAGATGTCAAGGAAGACAGGAGGGAACGTTCTTATGAAGTGGAGTCTGTAGGAAATTATTTGATGAGCCTACGGAAACCCAGCGAACATGTGTTTAGAGTAACATGGGAAGGATGAAAAGCTCTGAAATAAAGATTTATTTTCTGGTGAGACAAACTGAAACTGCCCCACGTTAGCAAAATGTATTTGGTGGCATGATGGGGTGACGGGAAGTCTGGCAGAAGGAAATGTGCTGGGCAGAGCTCTGAAGAGCATTGATGTTCTGGGGAACCCAAAAAAGGGCAGGAGGCTGCCTGTTGACTTACAGCCACGCAGAAAGGCCTGTTTCCTTCCAATCCCATTCCATTAAGAGGAAGAATAACTGTCGTTATCAGAACAGGGTTGCACTACAGTTGTTAGGCATGAGAAAGCAATCTAAATAAAAGGCCAGTGGCCTCAACTCCGTCAGTTTACTTTTTTACTTGGGCACACAGGCCCCCCCAGAACACCTCAAGAAAGAAAAGAGCCACACTTACAGAGGAAAATAAATCGAGGTGCTATCTAGACATTCCTACACCAGAATTGCAGCACAAATGAGATGGCTGAATGGGTGAAGAACTCACCCTCCGAGGCTCCCAGGGGACTTTTTTCCCCATGAACCCAAAATCTAAGTCCACATTTGTTTACACATCGAAATACTCATACAAAATACACATATAAAATACTCAAAGCTGTGACTCCTACTGACTTATATTTCAAAAGAACAAAGAAGTAGTGAAATACCCAATAAGAAGATCTAGGGGGGAAAGAAGACTTTCAAATATTTGTAAATGTTCTCACAGATATTTCCTCCATCGGTGCAACTCAACTTCCTACAAAGAAAAAAATGGCCCATTTTTGACAGATACAATTTTCTATTTTAAAATGGAAAGCAGCGTCATCTGGCCAAAGTGACATAGGAGTTAATGGGCAAAGAAAGAAAGTGTTAGAGAAGGCGACCCGTGTCTTCTGATTCTTCTGCCAGGGACTGCAGCCACTATCACACTCCGTCTGTCAGCAAGAAGAATTAAGGCCCAGAGAGAGGTGGACCCCAAGTGCAGAAATGGAAATCCCAAGTGTACCCCCAGACAAGTGGCAGCACTGAACAGAGCGCAGAGAACTGGTCGAGCAGACCTGGCATTTTATTTGCATGCTCAATGCATCTGTCAGTTTCTCTTTGGTGAGGTAATTTGGAAGTCCTGAACCTGATTTATGAATTAAACTTCATTGCCTGGTAGTGACTACCATGGGCAGCACTATTCTATAAAAGTGCCTCTCACCCCTCTCCTTTGACAACCTCCAGTTTGTAGGATATATACCACTTGGGTTTAGAGGCGGCAATTTCCAAATGCTCCCATTTGGGGCAAAGTTACCCCTAGGCCAATGGTGAGCTCCAGTTTAAAATGTCACAAAATCCATCTTTTTTGTATGATCGGAAACCCATAATACCATTGAGAGTGGAGATGGCAGATAACCTTTTATAGAAGAGATTATGACTTGGTATCGGGCTTTCTTTACAAAAGAAATTAATGTTATTCTAACAATTACATAAACACCAATGGAGTGAGACTTGAAATTCTTTGAGAACATAAGGATAAAGAAAGCCAGATAGCTGTGGAGATTTTGCTGCTATGAATAGCCATAATATTGCTGCTGAAGGGTAATGATCATATTTACAGTAAAGAAAAGGAGGGAAAGATCTAAGGCATTTGGCAGGCATTGACAACAATTATTTGAAAAAGCTATAAAGGCCTGGAACATTTAAGAGAATTATAAAGGATTTTGTCAGACTAAAGGGAGCTACAACTCCACAGTTGGAGTTGAGGATCTGCACACTGATAGCGTTGAGGGAGCAGAGCAGCCTTGATGGGGCACCCAGAGGCTGCCTCTCCAAGTTCTCACTCTGACGACTTTCATCAGGCCTTTGAGGACGCACTGGCAATGTGATCTCCTTGGCATTACAGTCGACCTGTTGCTCAAGTGTGGAGCAAACGTGGAAAGGAGAGAGGCAGCTAATTGAGCTGGGAGAATTGGATGCAGGCCTCTGAGACAAATGTCACTGACTTGGGCTGAAGAAAGGGAAAGAGAATGGGTCTGTCTGGGTCTGTCCTTGAACTGGGCCATACTCACAATGTGTGACTGTGTGGTTAGGTCACCAAGCCCGCAGAGCCCCATACTTGATTTAATGCTCTGCTGTTACCATCTTGAAGTCCTGAATCATTTTTTAACATGGGTCCTCACATTTTCATTTGGCACTGAGCCCCACAAATCACATAACCAGTCCTGCTCTAGTGACATGACTTGGTGTCTGGGCCCTGTGACAATAGCCGCAGCTACGAACTTCCAACTCCTAACTTGCCAGAGGACACAAAGAAATACGGAGAAAGTCAAGGTTGATCATTTTATTGACAAAGTGAGAAATTCGCTGAGATGGAATATTTTTCTTCTCGGTTTTGCTTGACTAAAGACTTATTTTTCTATTTTTTACTGGCATTATATCTTTTTTAAGTCATTTGGGCTGTGGTTTGACCTGGTGGAGTTTAAGAAACTGGATTGTAATCACCAGGCCAACAAGAGGGGAAATGCCCGATCAACCCAACCCAACTCCATGGGCATAATGTCCCTGGAAGGGAACTCTCTCTTAGGCCTTGTGGTGATTATTTTAGAAGGTGCGTAATGGGTTCCAGTGAGTTGGAGAGAATCAGCACTGAACTGGTCAGCTACCAGGCCAGGTGAGTGTTTCACGGTGAAGAAAGTATTTAAGAAGTTGGTCTAGAGACACGGAAGGCTAGGTCATTCCTGGATTGCTTTAGATTCAGATCCTATTTAATTCAGGACCTTCATTTCGTCAACCTTCAGCAACATCCTCTCAAAAGAGCACACTGCTTCTGTAGTACAGAAGGCCCCCATAAAAATATTACGTTTCAATAAATAAGTAATATAATTAGGAGTAATCTTTTCCATATCCCAAATTCAGCACTAAAATTAAACAAGCCCGTGCATATTCCAGGGACAATAACTGAAGGGGAGGGGGCTTGAAGAAACAGATGAAAACAATATAAGGACATGCAGAACTATTAGCTTTGGATAGATAAAAGAATTTCTAAATTATAGCTTTTGGTAATGTTTAAGTTGAGAGTCTAGTAATCTCAGAGCAAATTGTACTTTGGGGCATTTGTTCTTTGTAAAAGAAAATAGATTAGGAAAAAAAAAAAGAGTTGCTAAGCCCACCACCAGAAAACAAATCTTCAGAGACGGGCTCCAGCCCTTTGAAACAATATACAAAACCTATCACCACAGGGCTTCAAAGTAAGGACACCGAGCCAAGGCCTGCCTGTTGATTGTTAGAGCTGGAAATGAACCTAGATATAATTTTCTTTTTTTTCTGGGAGAAGTCCTTGGTGGAAAGATATCTCCTGCTGAAGTCCTCAGTGCACAACAGGAAGGGAAGGGGAGTCAGGAGGCTTGAGGTCAGCACCATCATGGCTCCCCTTCCCCAAATGGCCTTGCATCTGACCCACTCTCCCACAGATAGCCCAGAGAGGGTGGGACTTGCCCCAAGCCACACAGCTCACAGAGGGGGGACTGAGATTTCTGCTCAGGCTTCCAGACCCAGCCCAGGGACCACACTTGGACAATCTTTGCTGTGAACTATGTCTGAGGTAGTCCTGGCTCTGCACCAAGGTCCTATGCTTTGCAGGGCTGTAGGGCTGAACATCCCTTCCAAAGAGATGACATCTGTCACCTCAGTGCTTTGCTCAAGTTTGCTAGAATCATCTTCAACATGAACTTCCAAGAACAAGGCTTGTTAATACCCTCAGCCTCTGCCTTCCTGTGATACCTTCTGCTCAGGTTCTTGTTTTCTGTCCTGCAAGATGATCTGAGCAGGGACTGGTGTCAGGGCTGCAAAAAGACCCCCCTGTTCCTCATAGAGGGCAGAGTTAAGCAGCTGGGCATGACATGTTGGCTGTATCGATCCCGGCAAGACCAAGAATGTTGGCAGGATAATTCAAGGAGGAAAAGGGAAAGTGTTGGAGGGAAGGGGAGTAGAATTGTCTCAAAATTTCCAGATCAAATCTCAAATCTTAGGTTCAGGCCCATGTCCCTTCGCCAGCCAGGGAGCAGTACATTACTGGAAAAGAAAAACTAAAAACAAAATCCTCTTCTTTAAAAATGATAAAGCTGGTGCTCATTAACATTTAAAGAGGCAGTACTTTGTTATATTTCACTAACTCTTTTATTCTTTTGCATGAATTTAACAGATTTCTCCTTCCAATTGTGTTTCCTATGAAAATGAGATAATTGACTTCAGAGAAATGCTATTTACAAATTAGGTTATATTCTCATTTATATTTTAATTTCTTGCTTAGTTCTGGTCAAAAATCCTGTGAGCTATGCATTTTAATTTATAATTAAATAACCAAGTAATAATAGGACATTGCAAATATGCTGGTCACACAAAATGAGTACTTTAAAAAGAAATACATAAGGACAAAGCATTTTGAAGAAAATAGAGAAATACAGGTTAATTTAAAGTTGAAATTTGGTTCTTTATTTGCCATTATTACTCTTAACTCAATTCCATAATTGCCTAGTTGTGTCTAGACGATATGGGAAAACTAATAAATTAATACACATGAAAGAACATCACAAATGTTAAAATGTGAAAAAAAATCACATTGTGATAATTATTTAACAGTGACATAAGATAAGGTCACTGTCCTCAAAATAGTTTGAAGTACCCCTAGCAGCTAGCCGTCTGAGTCAGCGTTCTCATAGCATGAGCACCTTTTCTATAGCACCACTGACAAGGGCCATCAGCTTTATTTAAACTATTTCAGATACTCAAAGCTCCTCAAAATAGTCCATACTTAGGAGACATATTGAATGAGCCCACTATGGTCCTATGGGAGCCCATCAGAAATGAGACAACAGCTTTCTTGGCCACCACCCTCATTTCTTAGTTGCAGATTCAACAATCCCAGTTGTGTTAGTCGGGTTCTCCAGAGAAACAGAACCAAAGAAGATCTTACAGGGAGAGAGAGGGAGAGGGAGAGGGAGGGGGAGAGAGAGGGAGAGGGAGAGGGAGAGGGTGAAAGATGGACTGTTTCACACAATTGCAGGAATTAGCAAATCTGAAATCTATGAGGCAGGCTGGCAGTCTAGAAATTCGTCTATGAGTTCATGTTGCAGTCTTGAGAATAATTTCTTCTTCAGAAAACCTGTCTTTGTTCTTAAGGCCTTCAGATGATTGGATGAGGCCCACCCATGTTATGGAAAATAATCTGCTTCACTCAGAGTCTTCTGATCTAAATGTTAATCTCATCTAAAAAATATCTTACAGCAGCCTTTATACTGGTGTTTAACCGAACAACTGGGCACCACAGCCTAGCCAAGTTGACACAAAGAATTAACCATCCCACCAGTCTTTTCACCCAGTTGGTTCCATTGACATGTCAGTTAGCATCTGGCCAGTGCTAAGAACAAGGGCTTCATTCCTTGGCTCTCTGTTTCTCTGAGGCGATTTGGAGTCACACTGGCTTGCCTGATTGCTAAATTCAGGGAACACCACTGAACACGGGTGGCTAGGTCCACACAGGACCCTCCACCTCAGGACGGCTCCCCTTCAGAGCGCGATTTTCTCCCCGTGGTGAGCCTACTGGGCAGACTCAGCCCCTTACAGGCGGAAGCCTGTGGTTCTGGCAGCTACATGGAGTGTTTGGATTGGGGGTATGGGATTCGCAGGTCTGTTTAACCGCAGCTCAAGTTTCCAACGAAAATGCTGATGTTTGTATTTCTATCTGTCTGACTGCTTTGTATATTCCTCAGTTGATTCAGCAATCTGAGAAGACCAGGAGGAAGTGATTAATTGTCACCTCTGCATCATCAACCTCCCCTCTCAGTATGTGCTTTAGTTTGTCCATGACCATGTTAAAGTGAGCCCTCGGAATGGACCCATCTTTCCCCCATAATGTGACATGCAGAATAAGTGAAGCTGCCCCTCTTTTGATCTGTGGCCCTTGGAGTGACCCAGCTGTCCCTTCCAAGCTGTGTGACCTCAGGAACGGTGTTTAATCTCCCCGAGCCTCAGTCTCCTCATTCACAAAACAGGGATAATATCACCTACTTCATAGATATGTTGTGGGGTTAAATTAAAGCAGGTTATGAGTTTAAGGCATCTAATGAAAATACTCAATAGGTAGTAGGCATTCAACAGATAGTAACTAAAAATAAGAATAAAATTTCAAGCAGTTTCCATCACACTCTTGGCTCATTTTGAGTCCCTTTGAAACAAGCCCTCCCCTCATAACTTTCATTAGTTTAATGAGCTTCTTAGTCCAAAAAGCAGAACTTTACACCTCGTCAGTGTCAAGGCTGAATCATTTGGATGCGTCACCTACTGAAGAAGTCCTCCTCCGGTTCAGTAACCTCTGCATCTCACCTCGCACCCTTTCTAATTCTTACAAACCATCACACATTTTTGTCTGACTGAGGCCTGCCCTCTCCACATTCTTTGGGAACAGTTTTCTACCAGCTATAAACCTAATTATAATCTCTAGGTTTATGGTGTCCCTGATTATCATATGGAAGATCTTGTCGAATTTAGACTTTATTTAGATTATTGAGTAAACATTTATTGACCCTGTTACCACAGGCTCTGGGGCTGAGTGTAGGAATTGCCAAAAGTGAAAGCTCCAGTCCCTGTCTTCAGAAAGACCAGTGGGCAACATGAACACGAAAAGGCAGGTAAAACACAGCACAGCCAGCGCTGCAATGAGAAACAATGAGAATCAGACAGGTACAGAGGAGGGTCATCTAGTCCCCCTTAGATGTTCAGGACAGACTTTCCAGTGGACACATTCAGTGTATAGGAAGAGAGGGGTCTACCAAGCAGAGAAAGCACAGAAGCACATTAACCTTAGAGGAAGTAATCCTCCCAAAAAAAACCACGAGGAAGAGAGAAGACCACAACCAAGGGGAGGTGTCGAGTTTGTTAGGACCTGGGTGCCCATGGAGCAGTGGACCTGAGGAACCTACCATGAAGGATCATGAATGCCCTGCAAATACTGTTATGTTTCCCCACAGACAAGGGAGAACAGTTGACAGATTTTTATGCAGAGAAGCAACGTGACCCAAGTGGCATTTAGAAAGATTACTATGGCCTTGATTGGAGGGCAGAAATGTTCTTTTTTCAAGAGGCTGCCCACACCCATCTATGAAGGCAAATACATCCAGAAGGAAGTCCATGGCAGATTTCCTTGTTGGAGTGCTAGAATTTAATGATGTTATCATTGGAATGAGAGGTTACGGTGCTCTCAGGGTAAAAAAAGTAAGCTGAGTCATGGACCTAAGAGTTGGGTCACCTAGCCCAGGTCCCTGCTTTCACGCAGGTGTGGTTGTATCGCTGGCATAGTGTAACCGAGGCAGCTGAGGCTTGGGAACTGAAGCAATTGCTCCATGTGATAGAGTCTGCTGTCGTGACTAGGACACCAAGGTGCTGGCTCCTGCTGTGCCTGGGGATCTCTGTCCACTACGGGCCTTTGCCGTGGAAGAGATAGCAAGTGAGTGAGCAGCAAATTGGGCAACTGGTTTTTCACTTCAGCTCTCCGAGGAAAAAAATTATTTTCAGTTTCTTTATGCACAGTTCTTTCAACAATGATCTTGACACAGAAAATTTTTCTTCTCTTCTCCATTTAAAAATAATAGCAATATGAGGCACTTAATCCTCTGCACGCTGGGAAAATATTTTAAAGAGGTTTAATTTAAGGGAAGCATTTTAAGAGTTTGCTTGTATTTTCTTATAGCTGTCCAAAGGTCTTCTCAAGTGCTGTGGCTAATTCCAGAATGACAGGAAATACAAAGATGCTAATATCCAAAGGAATGAGCCTTGAGCCATTTTCTGGCCCTAACATATTATAGCATTCTAACAAAAAAGAGATCAGATTTGGCCAATAGTCAAGCAAGGAAAGCATTGTGGTTTGAAAGGAGAAATCTAAGATGAGAATGAGTGTGAAAGACTAAAACTGTAGAGCTGGACAAAGATGTTTTCTTGTCAAGAAAAAAGGTGAGACAGTGTATAACAATTGGTAGGTGTTTTGTTTTACTGTTTGATAGTTATAGCTAATAGTTATATTGCACTTGTGTGCCAATCATTGCTCTCAGAACTTAACACTCAGTAGTAACTCAAAGGATTCTCATAGAAATCCAATGAGATGGAAACTATCACTCTCCCCATTTTATGGGTGAGGAAACTGAGGCACAAAGAGATTGAGCAATTCGTCCACCATCATACAACTAGAAATTGAACCCAGGAAATTTGGCTTTTAACCTAACACTAGGAGGAATTGCATTTAGCTGTGTTTCGTTCTTGTTGATTTTATTAATAGCAGGTTCTAACAGGTTTTCAGAATCACTTGTTCTGAGTTGGAAACACATGCCTTGTCCTTAACTCACACCTTGGGAAATTTTACTTTTAACTTCTTGGTTGTGCTTCCTTGTGCCCCATAGTATTTTCAAAATATAATTGGAAGATATAGAATAATTATGACTACTGGCTGATAGACTTAAACAACTTCTTCACTTGGACAAACTCAGAACAAATTAAGGCTGAAATATCTTTCTTATAAAAATTTTCCTTATTTTATATGTATGAATTTGTTTTTGCTCTTGTTGAACTCCAGCACTTAGAAATAGACGTATTTATTTAGTTTGGCCTGGATTTAGTACGTGTTGCTAGGTCTATTCTTTTTAGTTTATTGTATCTCTTAATCTTCTACACATGCACCAGGGACCTCAGTGAGGAGGGCACTGGAAACATCTAAACAAACAATAAATTCTGGCTACAAGATTCCCTATAAATGGAGTGCTTAATAAAATAATGTTTGGAAACGTGATGTTGGAATGATTAGACCTTTATGAAGTCACCAAATTATAAATTTTCAGAGCTTGCCATAACTGGCAACAGTTTTTTCCTGTTGCCTGAAATATTTGTGGCCAGTATTTTGTACATGATTAAACTAAAATAGTTCCTTGTTTTGAAAAGAAAATGTGATTCAGTATTAGACGGTTCAATTAAACCTAGGAGCCATGACGTTTTCGTCCTAACTCTGAAGCTTCAATTACTTCTCATGGATCTTCTTTTTTCCTTGTATTGTCCAAACAATTTAGTCATTCAACAAGTGTTTATTAAGTACCCACTATGTTCTAAAGGACTGAGGAAAGGATGGTACGTCAGACAGACATAACCTCTGTACTCATGAGGCCAAAAATCTAGAAGAAAAGATGCAGTAACAATAAAGCATGAAAGGTAGAAGCACAAGATGCAATGGAAATGCATAAAAAGAATATAAATCTCAGAAGATATACAGCAAAATATGGAAGTGGTTCTTGTATGATAATATTTTATTTAATTCTTTCAAATTAAATATCCTATTTCAAGGTCTCTTCCAACTTTAATTTAATGGACAAAAATATTTTTATAAAAGGAATTCTTAAAACAAAATATATTTTCAGTCTATTCAAATACTAAGTTTTAAGATTTTTTTTACTAATATCAGAAATAAGTATTCATGTTTATTCTGTTATGAAGCACCACTTTTTATGCAATGACTCTAGACCCCATTCAGTCTAATTAAGCTCTTCCTTCAATTATGCCACCATTGGCTGCCTCAGATAAATACGTCTCCCAATCTAAAAGGGTCTTGGGCAACCCTCACCCCCATATAGTCCCTCCATGAGATCTCATCTACGTCATTCTCCCCCCTCTCAATATCATGAGTAGAAACTAAAGAATATAACCTGTATTCATGTGAAACTTTAGAGATTCCATGAATTCATCTGATTCCCTCTCCAGAATCTCTGATGTCAACTAAACAATGAATGAACTGCATTGGGTTGTGTAAAGGAAATCAACAGAATTAGCAATTATAACAAGACAGAAGACCATGATTATGCCCCAAAACCAAGATGACTTAGGAAGAAGCCAACCTGCAACAGTGACTGGGACCTGCACAAATGCTCTGTTGTTGGTATCTCTCTGATAAAATTTTCTTTTCCAGTTTGAAGGTAGAAGTCTGTGGCCCTTATTCTTTTGCAGTGCTAAGTAAATCGAGAATAATTTCTTTAGGTGTGGAATACATTTTCCAAATAGTGAAAATAATAACACATGTTTATTAGAGGGAGCTTTCTAAGCCCAGAAAATGTTCAATGAAGAAAAACAAAATCTCACATCATCCAACTGAGAATGCTCATTTCACCTTAAGTCAATGTGTAGCTGGTTTCATGCCGCTTTTATCTCACTCTTTTCCCTTAACATTGTGTTGGGAGTATGGCATTGTTTTTCTTAAAAAATATGTGTTGTGGCTTTATAATAGTCTATTGAGTGGATGCCTTACTTACCTACTTTCTTATTTGTATATTTATCTGGCTTGCTATTTTGCTATTATGTTATAATGAATGCTTTTCACTAAGAATAAGTTATACAGACATCTCAAGGACTCCAATACTAATAAATCAAAAGCAAATAAAAAATTTGAAGACACTAGGCCCACATTTCTATAGGTTTTGAATCACAAGTTATCTTGGTTTCCCATCTTTTTGGTGATATTTTACATGGCCAACTAAGTAACACCTAGATTTGTTAGTGCATCAAGCTTTTATGTTATTTTCAAATCTATTTTTAAATATTCTGCTTTATTTCAAAAATTCTTAAAGTAACTTGGAAGTTTTTGCCTCTTTAATTGGATATGTATCATTTATCTTTGCTGAATAACATATTACCCCAAAATTTAGCTTTTGGGATTTACAATCTCACACAGTTCTACAGGGCAGATATCCAGATGTGGCTTGGCTCAGCAATTCTGATTCAGGGTCTCCCATGAGGCTATGTAGTCCAGCTATCAAGCTACAGTTATCTCAAGACCTGAGGGACTGGAAAACTCCCCTCCAAGATCACTTAAATGGTTGTTGGCAAGCCACAGTTCTTTACTGGCCATTGGCTGGAGGCCTCTGGTCCTCACCTGTGGGTCTCTCCATAGAGCTGCTCACAACACAGCAGCTGCTTCCCCCAGAGTGAGACTCAAAAGAGACATAAAGAGAGAGGATGCCCCAAGCAGATCCTCAGGACTTCTGTAACTTACCATATTCTATCCGTCACACAGTCCAACCTTGGTACAGTGTGGGAAAGGACCACACTATAAATGTGAGAAGAGAGTGTGAAGACCAAGAGAAGGTGATCATTTGGATTTTGTACTGAAACTATAAAACCTAAGAGACCAATAATCCCACTGAGTAATTTTTATGAGGATCCAAAATATGTCTATAATAATCTCTGTCAAAAACTCCTTCATATGCTGCTACTTAGTAAAGACTTACATTACATAGTACATTTGAATATGTACATATTCTACAACTGAGCAATGCCACTTCTAGGTTTCACTTCCTAAAGAGCCTTCCAGTCTTTCACATGAACATCAGGGCACATGTACAAGAATGTTCTATGCAGCGGTGTTTGTAAAAGCAACCAATCAATAACTGCCTGGGTGACCATCAATAGAAAAAATACAGCAAAATAAATTGTGGTGTGTTGATATAATAAAATGCCACACAGCTGTGAAACTGAATCAACTAAAGCTATGAACATCAATCCAGTTGCAACTATTGAATGCAAAAAGCAAGGCACAGAATGGATGGATGATGATAGAGATAGATAGATGATAGATGATAGATAGATAGATGATAGATAGATAGATAGATAGATAGATAGATAGATAGATAGATAGATGATAGATAGATGATAGATGATAGATAGATAGATGATGATAGATAGATAGATAGATAGATAGATAGATGATAGATTAGATAGATAGATAGATAGATAGATAGATAGATAGATAGATAGATAGATAGATGATAGATAGATAGATAGATAGATAGATAGATAGATAGATAGATAGATAGATAGATAGATAGATGATAGATAGGGATACGACAATTCCATTCATGTAAAATTCCTAAAAGATAAAACCAAGTAACGTATTGTTAAGTGATACATTTATAAGAACTAAAATGATGACGTAAAGAAGTATATGATGACCCAAAGTTCAGGAGAGCAGTAACTTGCTGAGGGGAGGGACAGAATGTGCTTAGGAAAGTTTGTAAGGGACTCTGAAGAGCTGGCAACACTTTATTGTTTAATCTTCAGTGGTGAGTATACAGTGTTCACCTTAGTTTTTAAATCTAAGTAAATATTATACTCTTCCATAGGTATGATGATATATTTAACAATAAAGCAAATGAAAAAAAGCACATTATAGGGTAAAAATATTTCAATAATACTTTCAACAGAACTGTAGTTAAACATATGAGCTCACTGTGTGACAGACACTGATAAGCATGCCAAGTGATTTTGTTTTCATTTAATTCTCACAGCAGGAAGAAGGTAAAAATTACTCTCTTTTTCGTCATTTGCCAGATGAGAAAACTTAAACTTATAGAGATGAAAACACTTGCCCAAGGTCACACAACCAATACATCATGGAGCTGGGATCTGGACCCAGACAGGACGATTCTGGAGCCAACCATCTAACTGTTAAGTTAAAACTAGGGTTTGTGGAGGAAATGAGATGGCAGGTAGGCAACAGCTGCACCCACCGCCTCCCGCAACCACATTAAAGTCATAACTAAAATACAGAACCACCATCACCCAGAACCTCCTGAGATCTGGCTGAACAGAAGCCCCATAACCAGGGAACTGAAGAAGCACCGAGACCGAGAGGAGAGGCAGAGATGCTGGGGGATCGGGGCTGAATCACTGAGACTCAGTGCGGGCCCACACCCGGTGCCGAGATTTAAACCCCAGAGGACATCTCAGTGGCGGAGGTTTCCCAGAGGAGAAAGGGTCCCAGCCCCACAGCAGGCCCCCATCCCAGGGCTCCAGGGCCAGGAGGAGACGTCTCCACAGCTTTGGGCTATGAAGCCAGCAGGGACTGTCCCTGAGGGTCTCGGAGGCTGCTGGAGCCCCAGCAGCCAACTACGGTTTGCTGTGTAGCTCATGCTGGGTGGCCCTGGGCAAGGCAATGACAGAGGCTGACTTTTCGCCTCCCAGGAGACCCCAGAGACAGTGCACCTGGTGGTCAGACTCAACCACGCTGGATTACAACCCTACCACATCCACAAGTGACACATTCAAAGGGTGCACTTGGTGAACACCAAAGCTCCACTGAAGTAAATCCTGCTCCATAAGGGCGTCTCCAGCACAGCAGCTCTTTGGCTGTAGTTGCAGCTGGTCCTCATAGCCAATTGGCCTGGAGATCAATTCCTCCCAGTGACACCAACAGCAACCAAGGCTCAACTATAGGACAGTGCACACAGCCCACACAAGGGAGCACCTAGAAGGCCCAGCTCAGGTGACTGGGGAGGCTGAGCCACTGGTCCCTACAGGACACCTACAACACAAAGCCACTCTACAAATTCCAGGAGACATGGCAGCTCTACCTAATACATAGAAACAAACACCTGAAAGCAGCCAAAATGTGGAGGCAAAGAAACATGTCACAAAGGAAAGAACAGAAAAAATCTCTAGAAGAGGAACTAAATGAAATAGATCCAAGCAAGCTAACAAATACAGAGCTCGGAATTTTGTTTATATGGATGTTTAAGCATACTATTAGGGAAATAACTGAGAAAATCGATAATATAATAAACTACCAATTTGAAATGAAGGCTGCAAGAACTGAAATGAAGAATAATTTACAGGGAATCAACAGGAGAGCAGAGGACACTGAGAATCAAATCAGCAATTTGGAACATGAGGAAACAAAAAACACCCAACCAGAAGAGCAAAAAGAAAAAAGAATCCAGAAATATGAAGATAGTATAAGGAGCCTCTCAGACAACTTCAAGAGGCCCAACATTCGTATTATTGGGGTAACAGAATGGGAAGAAAGAGAGCAAGAAATTGAAAACCTATTTGAAAAAATAATTACAGAAAACTTCCCCTACCTGGGGAAAGAATAGACTTACAAGTCCAGGGAGCACAGAGGGTCCCAAACAAGAGGAACCCAAAGAGGCCCACACCAAGACACATCATAATTAAAGTGCCAAAGGTTAAAGACAAAGAGAGAATCTTAAAAGCAGTAAGAGAGAAGCAGTTAGTTACCTACAAGGGAGCACCCATATGACTGTCAGCTGATTTCTCAACAGAAACTTTGTAAGCCAGAAGGGAGTGGCAAGAAATATTCAAAGTGATGAAAAACATGGAACTATAACCAAGATTGCTCTACCCAGCAAAGCTATCATTTAGAATTGAAGGTCAGATAAAGAGCTTCACAGATAAGAAAAAGCTAAAGGAGTTCATCACCACCAGACCAGCACTACAGGAAAAGTTGAAGGGTCTTCTTTAAGAAGAAGATAATGAACAAAAGATTCTGATGAACTCAATAGATCCAGAGACACTGACACATACAATGGATGATCATATTTCAGAGGAAAGAGGGAAGGGGGGTGGAGGGTGGGAAGAGATTAACCAAAGAAGTTATATGCATATATGCATAACCCATGGACACAGTCAATAGCGGGGTGAAGGCCTGGGGCGGGGGTGGGAGCGAAGTGGAGGAGGTCAGTTTGGGGGGAAAAATGGGACACCTGTAATACTCTCAACAATAAAGATAAATTTAAAAAAAACAACTAGGGTTTGTTCCTAGACTTAGCTCCATGTGTAAAATGATGACATGAAATGCTAAATTTCTTAAGTGTTGGAATGATATCTAAATGGATATTCACCCCGCACAGGTGAATGGGCCAACTCTCATAGTCCTCAAGGTTCTTCCATCTCTCTTCACTGTTTCCTGATGATGCGACACCCCTCGCCTTTTTACCAGGATTCCAGGTCCTGTCTTGCATGCATCAACCAAATAATACGGCACGTTCATTGAGCATCTGCTCTAAGTCAGGCATTCATCCAAGTGCTGTGATGCTTTAACTCATTGGATGCTCACAACCACTCCCTGTGGTACATGTTACTATGATGCCCATATTACAGGCCCCGAGAACATTGTTTCCAACAGTTACATAGCTAGTATGTGGCAGCACCAGGGTTGTAGCCCAGGCCTTCTGGCTTCAGGGCCTATGCTCATAATCACTAATATAGTGCCTTCCATGAAATATCATGCTTAGAGGAAGGGCAGGTAAGGAAAAAACTGGCTCCTTTTCTAATGAAACATTGCATTGAACATAGAAACCCTACTGATGTTCTAAAGAATTTCCATTAGCAGATTTTCTTAAGGTGTCAGAAAAATGTGACATGTGACATGTGCACTGGGTAAAAAGCATGGTGGCTTCATCTTGGATACAGTAAGGACAATATAATAGCACCTGAGTTTTTCATGTAATTTTGTCACAAGTTCACTGTCTTTTATTATCTTAAGCTAACAAGAGTTAATTCAACTAGTTAACGGTTTTACAGGCATTTGATTCACATTTACGTTAAGTCATTTTTAGGAGTGATAATGATATTTTATACTTTCATCTAAATCTGAGGGGCTCCCACTATATGTGAGGCTCTAGAACAAAAGATACCAAGTTGAAACATGTACACTCTCTGCCCACAGGAGTCCATGCCCTTGCGGTAGACAATTACAGTACATAGAATTGCCACTTAATATGTTAGGTTCTAAAACAGAGGGATGGACTCTAGAGGTGACTGACTCAATTCACGGTGTCCTACAAAATAGACGACTTTTGAACTGAGCCATGCAAGCTAAGTGCACTTCACTAGATGGAAGCAGAAAGGAAGGGCATTCCCGGTGGAGGGCACAGCACAGGCAAAAGTCTGGAAGCATCAAAGAATATCACATGTATAATTTTTTTACTGCTAGAGTGCAAATTGCTTAGGGGGACATGGTGGAAAATAACCCTGGACAGGCCATTGATTGGAGTTGGCAGGAGATTACGAGGACTTTTCTGACTCAATAGTTATATTTGAGGGCAATAGGGAGCCGTAAAGGTTTTTAAGCAGGAGCATATCATGATTATTATTTTATAATGATAACCGGTGAGGGGAGAAAGGCTGGTTTACAGAAGGGAGATCCTGGCTACAGAGAAACAAGCCTGAAGGCTATTTTAACAGTTCAAAAAATACCAAAAATGCGAACAAGGCTGCCTTATAAAATAAATGACATCTTAGGCCCCATTGTATAGGTGAGAAAATCGAGGCACAGAGGAGTAATGTGTCCAATGTCACATGGCTCACAAACAAGGGAGCCAGGATTCAAACCAAGAAAGTGGGACTGTAATGCTCCTTGCACATGTCACGACACTGCCAGGCTGGCTGGTGGTAAGTGAGACAGGAGAGAGTCCAGGCAGCTAGAAAGCTTTTAGCTTGAACCAGAGAGTGGAGTGGAGAGTGCTCCTGGGAAGCACTGCATGGAGCACAGAGGAGACGCAGAGCAGGTGGGAATCATGAGTTCAGTCTGAGCCAGGTGGCCCAGGAGGTCTATGAGAGCCCAGCCAGTACACCAGGGAGCTGTTGGCAATGCCAGGATGGGGAGGCTTCAGGAGAGCTGGTGTGGGCTGGAGAAAACCAACCCAGACACAGAATACGACCACTAACAGACACCATGTCGCCCTGAATCCAGAGAACCTGAGGCCACGAGAGGCAGCTCAGGGACTCCAGACTCATGTTCAAATTCCGAACTTAGATGTACGTTGTGGGATAAGTTTCTTCACTTTTCAAACCAGTTTTTCACTTATAAATGGAGACTGTATTTTATTTGGCACCTTGTTATAAAGATTTAAATTAATATGTATCTGAAACACCTAGTCCGTTGTTTTCCAAAGTAAGTGCTCAATAAATGATAATAATTATTCTTCTCATGATTATCACTTAAAGGATTTGTCCAAGGAGAGGCTACCGTGTAGAAAATGCTCTGGGCTGCCAGCCCAATTACTCTCTTGGCAATTTTTCTCATAAAATTCTCTTACCTACATGGAATTTTCACCAATTTTTCAACCCAAGAAAAGAAGCTCTTTTGAGGACCATGGATTAGCCTTTTTAAAAAAAAAAAAAAAAATCAGTTTTCTATTAGCCAAAAGATAAACCTAGAGGAATCAGAGAAAAAATACATATAGGTATATGTAATAAAATATAAAATATTGGTTGAAAATAAACCTAGTGCCACATTTTCCTAGCGTCTTCAATGACTAAGGCAAATTTGAGGTGTGACTTGTATCTAAAGAAGAATCAGCGCAGAGGGGCCTCAGCCACGGCCCCCTTGCTCAGGACCTTTCATTGTGACAATATCTATGCTCGCAAGGGGCCCATCTCCCAGGAGGTCGTTGAGGAGTCACGGACAGTTCTGAGACCTAAAAATCCTACAGAAAAGACTTGGACTTGGGAGCACTGTAGAAGCCTTGAACACTGGAGGATATGTAACCTTTTATTTATCACTTTGTCATTCCCAACTCCTTCAGACATATTTTTCTTTGGGATTCAGTGTGGTGGCTAATAACATGGTTATTTAGTCAAAGACCTTGGCTTTGACAAATTACAGAAGAATTTCTGGTAAAATGACTCCAATTCACATCACACACACACACACACACACACACAAACCACATACACAAAGTTCAAAACTCAAACAAATACCCTTAAGAGTAAAAAAAGGACATTGCAAATAAATGAAATTTCGTGTTTAATTTGATTGCCTCTAAGACACTGTGTTCAGTAAGGATGTGAGCATAAGCAATGTGGGAAAAGTATAAAAAAAATAAACCAGGAAGCAGTGCCAACCTCACGCATTAGAAATTAGGAGGGATGTTTCACAACAGAAATCTTTTTTCTTTCTCCACTGAAGGCTCTTGGCTTTCTGATCCCCTCTCCGAGCATGCTGCGGAGAGTGAGCCTCAGCCGGTGAGACCCTCCCCTGCCCCCAAGCCCGCCACGCTTATCTGAATATATAAGCCTGCCCTTTGCTCAGATTTATGGGCCTGCCAGGGCTGTGTGTATTTACAGTGTTCTGACCTGGGGACCCCGGGCTGAGGGAGGAGAGGAGGGAAGCGGGCCCATTCCATAAACAGAGACAGATATGAGGGGGAGGTAAAAGGCTCGACTAGCACTTAACATTTTTAACTATTTGGCCAAGCTTGAGAATTAGCGATTAGATTAGAGTCAAAGAAAAATGAGAGACCTGGGTGCAGACTTGGCGGGGAAGAGCCCGTGTTTCTGTTTTCGTCTAGTTGCTTGGAGGTTCTAGGTCTGGGGGGGGGGGGGGGGGGGGGTGAGGGTGAGGTTAAATTTAATGCGGAAGGTCTGAAAGAAAATTGATAAGTCAGATACAAAGGGAGCTATAAAATGCTTTGGGAAGGCAGAGGGTTTGCAAAGATGAAGATATAAACAACATTTAATAAGTTGGAAAATGTCTCCAACCACAAGTTGAGCTCCCCGTGTGAAGCAAGACTACTTGCATTTTTAAAACTGTAATTGGTTATAGAAGGAAAAAAATCTCCCGCCCCATGCTTAAATGAGAACACATTGCCACAGATTACTAAATCCCAATCAATTTTGAGCTGAAGTATTTTTCTCAGGGCCTGGTGGCCCACTTGAAAGCAATTCCATTTTCAAACAGGACTGCTTGGTAAATGGGCCACCCCTAGGCAAAGGGATTGGTACATGCACCAGTTCAGATGGAAAGTAAAGCGCAATTAAGTCTTGAGCAGTGCTTGGCGCCCATAAACTGAACCCCTGTCCTCGGGGCTGCATCCGTGTGCATGGGCAAAATGCAGAAGCCCAACTTCTGTTTGGGCCGTTCTCAAATAATCTACTTGCTGGAAAAACTTGAGTTCATGGGGAAAATCCTTGACCTACCAACTGACTAAATTAGAAATAACCTAGCATCCTAAGTAAAAGCTACGCTATTCATTGCAGTCCTCAAAAGCAAGGCAACTGGGCCACCAGAGTAAGCGAATTGCCTGCAAATCAATGTACATGGTAACAGAGCAAGGAGCTGCAGTGTACATGATGTGAGCTGTGATTGGGGAATTTCTGAAATATCATCGAACTGTTTCTTTTCGCTCAATATAAGGCAATCATGTGCCCACGAAGTTACCTATTAAAGCATCTGCTACAATGATATTTGTTTGATTGGAACTTTTTGTTTTAACTAAGATGTGTCCTGAGTAATGACGAGTGTTATTACTACATCCCATTCTACATGGGTGTATGTGACTTGGGTTGAAGATCACTAATAACTGTGTGAGAAAATGCATGTGCTTAGCACTGTGTGTGGCACTTCATAAGTGTTAACTTGTTTATTAGTATTATATTGTTATTAAAATCATTAGCCGGAGATCAAAAGTAAAATTAATTCTGCAACTGAACTTTGAAAAAACTTTATTATACAAAAGGCACTTCAATGCATTTTCTTTTCCACCCATGTTCGGCATTTTATGTTTAAAATTAAACATAAAATTCAGAGCAGTATTACATTTTCACATGGGTGCAAGCTAACTATATATACAACAGTAAAAACTTGGGGGAAATGATGAGTGGGAAAGGGCTACCCTAACAAGGTTGCATTACTAAAGTAAACTGAATTAGATAATGTTCTAGAAAACTACTTTTTTAGAACTTTTCTCTAAAATAACGGATCTTCCGCTTTGTAAATAATGCATGCTCAAAACAGATGCAACTGCATGAGGAATACTGAGGGGGAACGTGGGGACTACTACATCGCAGCTAAAATGCTTTCCTATGTCGTTGCTGTTGAGATCCATTTGCCAGTGAAATAATTTTTTTCTCTAATATGGTGTGGATCGGAGCAGCAGTGGGTTCAGATGTAACCATTTAGGAGCAGAGGCCTAGCTCAGTATGCCAGAAAAAAAAAAACACACACACACACACACCACAAAGAACATTGAGATGAATGGCTCTATTTTATGAGCCATAAAAGTTTTATTCATCTTGACACTGAAACAGGTTTAGGCAGTGAGTTGACACGCCTTAAATAAATAAGTGGAATTAATTCCCTAGCCCTTGAAACAATAGCAGCATGCATGTAGCACCGAGAAATGCCCCATTGTTTCCTGTGGCTGCCTGATATTGATATTATTTGTGTTTTTCTGTGCTGCTGCCTCAGGGGCCTGGTTGATCCACTTCAGATTCATCCCCTGTTTTATTAGAGGTTGAAAAAGGTTCAGGACCTGTTTGTACCACAGCTCCCACCGACAGCTAAGGAACCAGTTTGGCGTCTGGTTTGTCTGTTGTTTTACTGCTGACCTTCAAATCAACTTTAACCCCTGACCTCTGGAGGCATCTATCATGACAAGAGGCTGTTTAACACAAATGGTGCCCATTTATAGGGGAAGAGACTCAGAAGATTTCCTTTTTTATGAAGAATTTCGTTTTTCACCCCTCTTTTCTCAGTCACCACAGGTGAAATCCCTCTTAGCAGCTGGCTTATGAAATAATGTGAAGGGAGGCCTTAATGAGCAGAAAGCACCCTCAGCTGGAGATAAATATATGCAAATGAGATGCACAAACAAAGGAGCCTGGACAGAGAAATATCTGCAATTCCAGCAAAAGGCTGCCTGCAGCTCGAAGATGAACAGCTTTGATAAAATGGTAACAAAAAGCACCTTTTTATTCTCCGGCGTGTTTTACGTTGCAATAGACCATCGTCACTGCAGCCCAGTGGAGCATGCCCGGGTTCTCTGCACTGTTTCAGGAGACTGTTTAAACATTTGTTTTAAGGCATTCATGAAATATAATCAATGGACTGCTTCTGTGCTGTTGTGATTTTTTTTTTTTTTCCCTGAGTGTGTTTTAGATGGTACTGGAGTTATTTTACCTGTTGGTCTTTCGTGGTTTAATGCTGCAGTCTCACTGGGCTATTTCACGTTTTGGGGACTGTTTCTTCCATGGGCTAGAATGGTGTCTGTTTGTTTTTCAATGAAAAGAAGTTTCAAGTTAATAACTAGTGCGACTGGCTTTGAGGAAGGTTCTGAACCATCACAGAGAACAGCACCCAAACAACTACTTTTAATGGTGGCAATCAAGTGTGTAGAGAGCTAATTCAGAGACAGACATGGAACATGCTGATTTTAATAAGCTTTAAAAAGGCAATCTCTAACTTTTAAAAGTCTCTTTTTAATTTAATCGTCCTTGGTTCATAGGATGCCAAAACAAACAAAACCATTAAAATATGTTTTCAATATGTATCTGCAGTGTTATTTGATGGTGTCTTAAAATTAGCATTGTGTTGGTAAAAAATTTATTTGATGAGCTTTAAAAATGGAAAAGCTAAAATCATCAACCTGTTTGGGGAGAAAAAAAAGGAACACTTTTAAATTATTTTAATAATTCCTAAATGGGAATTGAGCCCCAGCCCCAAGATCTTGCCAGAAAGAGGTTGGACCCACGACACGAAAATTGCTGCCTTTAAGCATATGTTTAGGTTTAATAATCAAAGCAGTTAAGGTGAGAGAAGAAACACTGTACACCGCACATGTGTCAAAATGCTATCGCTCTAAAAGCTCAGCAATATTGGGTTCTTTCATTTATAATCGCATCCTAGCGTTCTGCAGTAGAGATGTAGAGGAGCTCTCCATTTCCTTTACCTAAATTATTTCATCTTGTGAGCTTGCATTGGAGTGGAGACATTTCTTCTGAATACTGTGTAGCTTTCACATTTTATGTGCATTTCATCAGGCAAATGTCAAATTTGCTAATAACAAGAAAATCTCCTCATTTTTAATCATGCCACTCCTGTTGCACGGCGGGGTGGGAGGTGGGGGGGAGCAGGGGGTGGAGGAGGGAACATAAATGCATTGAGCAGCCTGGCCAAAGAGGAGAAAATGCTTATTTGGTGTGTCTTTTTTAAAAATAACACATGCTCGGTTATCCCAATGCCTGCATCGGCGCATCATTAAATTCAGAATTTCAGGAGTTAATAGAAACTTGGTTATATTAGGGATGCTTTTTCAAGCCCAGGTTTGAAGCAGCATAATTATGTTCAACTGCTGTTGTTTGAAAAGGGCAAACAGCATCTTAGGCACAGAACAATGAAATTACAGCTGAGATTTAGGTTAGCAAAAGCCGTCTTCTCTAGGCTTTTATGATTCATTATTTCCCATTAAATACAGTATTAGAAGTGTACACTAGATAGCTCATGGTTGCTGCTCTCGGAGCACATTATCTATATTACACAGGTCTGGGGAGCAGAATTAGAAAACTTTGGGGGAATGAGCAATATGTGTTTGCTGATAGAAGTACCATATGGCTCATCTTCTTCAATTGCTTTCATTGCGACTCTGATGCTGGAGAAATTAAAGTTTTATTTGATGTGGCACAGCTTAATGAACTGTCTTCTGTTAGGAAAATTGAATATGTTTCCTGTTATTTGAGCAGAGAGCCTCCATGGTTTGGCTGATGAGGGATGCATTATGTATTGTTTATTTAGCATTTTGAAAACAAAAGCAAGATATTGAAGGTAAAATTGATTACTGCTGGATTGCATTATATAATCAAGTTTTCTCCCTTTAAATTTCCCTTTACAATCCTTTGGTAATGTTTCAACATGAGATTGTTCCAGGGTTTTGTTTTTCCACAGTATGCAGGGCTTGGCTTTTATCAGAATACCTTTGTTTGTAAACAAGCCACACGAAACTCTAAACCCAGGATTGTTAATATTTATAGGGTATGAAGAATGGTGTTTGGGAGAAGGAACATAATTCCATTTGCATGAATCTCATCGCAAAACTTCCAGTGAGCCCCCAATTGGTTTTGAGAGAATCTGACATTTGCTAGTTGGAAGGGGGATGTCACTCTCTTTTGTCTGAAATAGACCACTTAAGAACCAGGGTGGGGCCATTCCGAGAAGGAAGAGATCTTTAGTATTTGGAAATACAAACCTCAACATATCAAGTTTTAGATTTTCGAGCTTGTTGTCGGTGAATGAAAAGCCAGACTCAACCTGTGAATTTAAAAGATGAAGCATACAGTCCATGAATTTAGGTTGTTTACTGGATAAATATGATTAAAGGAAGCATATAACCAGAAATATACTTACATGCTGAGAGATCTGGGTGTCAGTCCATCTGAATGCTCTCCACTCCCTGAAGAATCTGCAAAGAAATACACTTAGCATTTTGTTCAGTTTCCCTGTTTTTGTTCCAAATCTGATCAGGTTTTAGCAATAAAAACATCTGAATAACCTAAAGAGACTGAACGTAAAAATCATTTTCTAATCACTGCGTTTCTTTCATTTTTCAGTGAGAAATATTCCCCACATGTGCTGAGGACGGGCTCACCGATCTGCAACAAGCAACTAGGATAAAAAATAGTTAAAATGAATCAACATTTATCTGGATTATACAATCCTGACCTTAAAAAAAAAAAAAAAAAAGTCATTTATCTTCTGTGTCCTGTGATGTTTTGAGGATTCTGGCAAATATGGCAGTTAAACAAACTTCTCTCACAATCTAAATACTGTCTGTTCAAGAGAGGCTTCCAGTGTTTATAGGCCATAAGTAAAGAAGAAAAAAAAAGAAAAAAAAACCCTGGTATTTAACCAAGAATAGTGCTCTTGAAAATGTCTCTGAACAAAGTGTTTAAGCAAAACTTTGGCCACAGATATTCCCCATTGCTTATCCTTCCTCTGATTTTTTTTTTCCCCCTCCAAGGAGGTATTTTCATAGGCCATCGTTTCATCGCTGTTCTCGAAATTAACAAATTAATCTCAGAAAATTAACGCCTGGCTCGTGACCTGGCCACACCAACTTCCTTTAGAAAGAGTTGAGAAAAAAGCATCGCAGATCCTGAAGCCCGGCGCCTGCCAGGGGCCTGGGCGGAGGAGCACCATTATGCATTGTTATCAGCGGGCTGTAATTTGACTGTTGACAAAGTATCCGTGGCAGTGAGAATGAGCGCAGTTAGAAGTGTGGCGGGCTGTAATCAAGGAGATGCTTAGCTGTGCAACGCTGCATCTTGAGCGGATCTGAATCAACATCGCCTTAAGGGGACACACACACACCGAAAGGGGAGAGAGAGAAAAATCCATTAATTTTTAGAGGGAAAATTAGAGTGGCACTTGATGAAGTGAAATTTGACATGCGTTAATTGCTCTGCAGTTCTCCTAATTAGAGATTTTCAAATTCTTTTACTGCTGTCACCGTGATGGCACATTGTCTCGCTGGACAAACACGAAAATGGCAACTTGGTTGGATCAGGAAGTTTGAAGGGGGTGGTGGGGTGGGGAGACCGGACTGTGTCCTCTAGTCCAATTCCAGAAGGTGGGCAGCCGGGGAGCAGAGAGGGATTTTCGGCTTTACCTGCACCACAGATAACAAATAGGCTTATTAACATGGTTTTATGACGAAGCTTAATGTAAAGGAAGCAGGTGCTGATGTGTTTTTCTTAAACAGCTGGAAATGTTCCTTTCATACTCATGCTTCTGTTTCGTATGAAATATTTCAGGTTGGGGGGGGGGGGAAGCCAGTGAAATGCTACATTACATGCACATTCTCACATTTCTACTTATGTTCTTCAGGAATCGGAGAGAGGCGGGTTTGGAAAGGCCGTGTCACTTTCCTCCCAGCTCTGACGTCTCAGGCAGCGGCCCTCCCGCTTCCCCGTCTTTGCTTAAAGTAATTATACTGCCATGGGGCCCCCAGGATGGCACCAAATATGACACCATAATAATTTTGGTTTCCTTTTTTCAACCCCTCTTGTCTAGCCCTTGAACCTCTCTTAATTCATTAACATATTGAATTTTTTTCAATTTTCCATTTTCTTGCAATAACAATATTAATTCCGGGGTGAAGGCTTGATTGGAGCTAAATTACTTGTTACCTGCTGGCATTTATTTATATGGCATTGAATTATAAAGCTTTGCTATTGTCATGCCTTGGGCGAATTGTTTATGACACCAGTAATAGGAGTAATTGTTATTGTTGAAATTACCTGTCAGCTACCCATAGCAGTGGCCCTTGTCCCACTGACAAATAGTGACAAGGGAGAGGTATCCTCCGTGCGTCCCCCTGATGGCTTCTCCTCTGATAATAAGAAGTGCAGGGCCTCTGATAATTTGCCTGTCACTGTTGAGTGCAGCTCAGAGAGAGTTGGCCAAATTGTTGTCATTCACTTTGACAAAGACAGCAAAATGCTCCTGTGCAGGAGGAGGGTTATCAAAATAAATGCAATCGCTTACACCCCCTTTGTTTGTTTGGCTTGAGAATTGCCTGGCCTTGCATAAGGCTGTGAAATCAGGGGCCAGTTCCCCTGGTGTACCTCTCTTCACCCCAAGATGAGCGACCCAGGGAGAGGAAGGCATTCTGGAAGATGCACTATTTTGCCATTTGCTATTAGCTATCAAAAATTATATGCAGATATAAAGAGAAAGTCAATAAAACTGTAACAAGGAGTCTAAATAAATATGTGGTTGAATACACTAGTTTAAAGCACATGTCGAATGTATACCTTCTTCTCTCCTATCTTTGTATCCCTTTTTTTGACCCATTCAGGCATTCAAATTCAATATGCCTTCAAAAATGTACACATTTCCCCAGTTGCAATTAAGTTTTCTTTACAGGTAGAAATCTGCATCTGACTCTTTAGGCATATATACATATATGCTTAAATATGGTCAAATTTGGGATTATTATTTCAAATGGCCAGTTCCTCTCCATAAATTATCTTTTATTTATATAGTATCTTCATGTGTAAAGAGATAAATGAAACGTAGTTCCAGGTATGAAGCATCAATTATCACAGACGCACAGAGGAAGCAAGATGACTCTGTTAGTGCCCGAGCTCAAATATAAATATTTGCATTTAAAAATCCCTTGGCTGCAGCCTGTGAAGCTGTCATAGAGGAGAGAAGGGGACAGGAGGGTGGGGGATAGTGTCCGGGAGTGTCCACATCTGAAAGAAATGGACTTTAAAGTAATCAGATCTTTGCTCTTGTGAAAACCAAAATCATTCTCACCGTTCCACAAAAGGCATCGTTTCATGCTGGGAAGATTCTTATTTTTAAGGGGCCTGCGAGGTAATTCCTCATAGATCTTCTTGACAAATACTTGCTGTTATAAGAAGTGGAAAAGAAAAGAAAAAGAAATGAACTAGGATAAATGTAAAATATTGGCCCCTTATAGGATAGTAATCAGCTGTTTATTGGACTCTACCAGACAAGTAATGACCAACCCCGGTGTTAAGTGCCAGCAACATTGCCTTGGGCCCTTCCCTCCTAACACTGGCCATTATCTGATTAGAGAACCTCCAAAGAAGTCGCTATTGCATAATTTTATGGGTCTGAACAGCGCAGGTTGGCTGGCAGGGGAACTACCTAGGAGGGCTGATAAAGCAACAGTGAAACATGATTTTATTTACTCCACTTACACCTTGCTCTCTGAAAGAGTCCCTGAGTATCTCAGACGCTGGTGGCTGCGGAAGAAAACCTAAAATTGATTCAAATAGGAAGGCAGAAGGGGAGAGACAGGGAAAGTAAAATGATCTAGCCCTTAAAGCGTTTCATGAGCTGCCCAGTTTGAAGTAATTAACGTCGTTCTAAGCATCTAGACCTTTTCTTAGGTGTTTTGTGTTGAAAGCCGGTGAATCAGTTCTCGGCAGTGCTAAAATCATACGTGCAACAATGTGGTGATGGGAATAAAATGAGTTTCTAATTCTTAACGATAACGGAGTCTTCTTAAGGCGACCACGCTCTGCTTAACCATGTTGAATGTCCCTGATTAACAAGTGGAAGGCAGTGACATAATTAAGAGGTTATCTGAGTAATAAAAATGCTCAAACCTGTCTTGGAACGTGATCCCTTTAACAGATAATTTTTAAGAATGTAGCATGTCCTTGCTTTCCCTGTCGAGACCCACGTTAGTGATCCCAGGAGGGGAAAATAAACATACGTTTTTTAAATGAAGATATTTAAAATGTACCCCATATTTCAGCGTGTTGCTGTAACCTGGTCTTTTTTATGTTCCTCCTATAAAACCTAAATTAAGCCTCTTAGGAGCGGTTTTGCTGTAGGTTTCATCTAAAAACACAATACATTTTAAATGGTTCCTGTACTCGAGTGCACTTTCACGTGTAATCAGGGATTCTCTTCCTCCCTCGTCTAAGCAGCAGCTCTTCGAAAACATGAGGCTTCTTTAAAATGTAGCTTCTTTGCAAATGTAAACTTTTAACAAATAATAATTGCTCGTGGAGCTCTACTGATGAAGTGACTGGCAGCAAATCTTTTCTTTTTCTCTCTCTCCCCCATGTAACATTTGAAACACCCATCAGTGTCAAAGGAAACTGTACACGGCTCCTTTGCTGCTCTAAATAAGGCTCAGCAATGTTAAGAAAAATGTCAGAAAAAGCTCAGTGGATTAAAGTAACATTTCTGCACCATGTCACGGAGAATGGCAGGGCAGGCCGGTCTGCGTAATTCTGAAAGATATTTTTCGTAAAATGCTCACTCTGTAAGCCCGATGAAATTTTACTTGGGAAGATTGAAGATTGTATTTGATAACATAGGACACTCGGTTGTTTTTCTAAATCTTGTAATTCCTTAGTATGCCTTCGGTATATATTTTTAAAATTAGAACAATGATACACACGTCTCTTTGCAGACTGTTTCTCCACCCGTGTGCAGCGTTAAAGCACATTTTGGACTCTTCAGTGCATTTTTCTTTTCTTTCTAAAATTCCTAGGGTGTTCATTCAGTGAAAGCAGTAAAAACGCCAGGCTCTTACACATGCAAATTCATTGAACTAATCAGTCCTTTTTCCCCTTAAAGAAAATTTGTATCTATCTGTGGAGATTTTCAAAAGAGTTCATTTATAGCTATAAAAAAAATAAAACATTTACATTTCATTCATGTATTAAAATTAAATTACTGGTCTGAGGTTTTTAGTTTGTTCTGTTTTATTTTTCTAAGGAATATTCAATAATTGCAAGAATATAATGGTAGTAAAATATCCCATAGCATCCTAAGTATGTAATTAAAACTTAGCGGTTAAAAAAGAAAATACCTTACAAATTCAATACTAAATACCAGTGGACATGGCAAGATTTGTTTTACAAAAACAAGGTAAATCTCGGCTGATTTTAAATACAAACTTTTTCAAAGCAGGTTAAAAATGAATTTAGACAAATTTGTCTCTTAACCTTTAAAGATTTCCTGCCCGTTTCTGTATGTCTTTTATTACATTAATTTTTTATTTAAATTACACCATTAACTGGATATGAATTTATCAAGAATGCATGTATTGATTTATAAAACAGTACCATTAATTATTATAATAGCTAGATGTAGCTGATATTACAAAGCCATTTAAAGGTTTTTAATATAACTTGGACATACAGAGATAGATAGACATTATGGACAAGACTACAATTTAAATTGGCTACCAGCAGTTAATGAAATCCTTGATTTATATTCTAGTTTAGAGATTGATTATATTGTTGCTTTGTAAAACTATTTATATTATGCCATTTTTCAAAGGATGCCTCAATAAAAAAGTTAAATAAAATATTCAGTCAATTCCCAAAGCAGATTTTGTTTTCTATATTTTAAATGCTAGTGAAAATAATTGATTGTGTGTGTTCCAAGCTTTGTCATTTCCATTCCAGAGGTGGCTGTCCTGATGGGAGCCTCGTTTGCAATGCACACGTTCCCACACCCTGCCCCTCGCAGAAACAAGCCCCTTCTCCCGATTTCATCACCCGCACAGCCAGCTTCCTCCCCCAGCCAACCCCTGTATATTTCACAAAACCCGCACATCAGGACACATAAGTCTTTTCTGGCGTCTTTTATGTTATGCATTTTTGTTTTCCTTCAGGTTGTGGAAAACTGGGACTTACCCCAAAGCCGCAAAACAGGCAATCGCGCAGAGTATTTGGGTAAGAATGCAATCTGAAGAGAAAAAAAACAAAGATGAGGAAGAATATAAGCAAATAACAGTAACACTTTCCAATTACTTTGCAAATGGTAATTAGCCAACGACTAGATTGAAAGTTAAATTCTTTTCACATTGTACTTGGTGTGGGTCTCCTAGTCTTTTTATTTATATCACTTTTCCTTGCCTGGCAACATATGTTACCGATTTATTATAGTATTTTTACTGTTAGCAGACAAATCTAAAGGCTAGCTGAGAAGGCTAGCCTCATCTGATGACTTTAACAACAACTGCAGGGCATCCTTGAGGGTGAGCCAATAGGCTCTTTTGAAGCTATAATACTCTTAACCATTTTGATGCCAAAATATTTCTTATAGCTAAAGTTGATTCTGTCTTTTTGTGGGCGCTCTGGGTTTTACATATACAAAAGTTAAAAGTAAATGATTTGTTTTGTAAATATTTCAATAGCCTTCTAAGCACTTTCTTCCACGTGTCTTAAGTTCCCTAAAAGCCATATGAATGCTTTGGTTTCTTTATTTTCCCTTTCTTTTACAGGACGCCGAGATCTGGGCACACATTTATAAGTAAACAGCTATCAAGCAGCAAGTTAAGTTGTCACTCCACTCTCCCCCATGCCATTAATTTTCTGCCGTGCTATTAAAAGAAACAAATATCCTTTAGTTTCAATGATCACGTATCTCTGATATATGTACAGCCAGGGAAAAGTAAAGTCCAAGTGAGACTCTTTTTGGCTAAGAATCTGAAATTACTTTCCAAATTAAAGATGCCATATTATGGCCATTTTAATGGATATGTGATGGTAGCCAGAGGCTTATGCCTTTTAATATGTACCTCTAAAGGTTTTGTTTTAGAATTGTATTTGTTGACCAAAATTATTCATTTGAAAGTTGTCAAATAACAAACTTCCACTTTTAAATCATCTGTAATTTACTTCAGTCCAAATTATATACATTTATTATAAACAATCTCTTTCTCCATGTACATGTGGAGTTCACTTACAATTTCAGGTACATTTTATAGAATTTATTTTGAGCATACATGGGTTGAAACCTTAGAAATTAAATCTTAACTACCAGAAGCCAGTATTTCTTGCCTACAAAGTCCTGTTCAACAACTAAAATTTAACATAATTTTTATATTAGAATTCAACCAATAAAAAAGAGAAATCCACTGGAGCACTTAGGGGTGTGACTATCAAAAAGTGAATTTTGAGGAACTGGCATGCATTCTGCACCCCTGGGATCCAGAAGGTACTGAGACATATTATCTGCCCAAACATATCTAGTATAAAAGATTCTGTCTGCAAATCATAGCAATGCCACAGTTCTCCAATATATTTAAGATTACATGAGCTACCTGGTTGTAAGACATTTGCATACAAAATTTGCCTTCGGAACAGGTGGCAAAATAGCTACCACTCGTCTAACCATTCATCTGACTTTAATTTTTTGATTAAAAGTTCTCAGATCTTCATCATTTATACATCATATTGTCTTATTTTTAGTATCAATTATGACCCCATCACAATAACAATAAAAAGTAATTTTTTCACTTGTACATATATAGTTGTACAGTTCCATCTTAGTCTAATTTAGGTTAGTATTTCAGTGGGTTTATTGTTTATATCTGTTTTCAGATGTTTACTATATTTATTTGTTTTGTCCCCGAGAGGCATCTTATGGTGACTAGGGGTAACATTAGGTCAGAAGCATTTATGATCAAAAGGATTTCAGCCTCAGAGAATGAGGCCAACTTTCTGAAGGAATAAACTCACAGTGATTCTGAAAAGGATCATAGAGATGTAAGGTTATGAATATCCAAGTGACTCAGTGCTAGTTCTGTCACTCTGTGAATGAACCTGCCCTAAATGTGCTGATCAGGACAAGATCATCTATACATATTAATCCTCTTAGAGAAATGAATGGAGACTAGCCTGCTGTTGGAGGCCCTCTGGTTTTCTTCTTCAAAAAATTATATTCTTGAACCAAAATTGTATCTCCAGCAGAGCTTTAACCTCATATTCAGAAGCACGTCAGTTGTGTACCTGGGCCTCCAAGCTCCACGATGCTTGACGCTTAGCTTGATGTTCTTCTAGACCAGGCCCTCTCTCTGCCCTGTGCTACGGGGCCCTTAACAGAGGGGATGGGCTGCACTGTGCCTTCTCTTCGTTTCCTTCATCTGCCCCCATCCACTCATCACTCCCCCACTCTCTCTCCCCCACCTTAAAGCAGGTGTCTTTTAAAGGACCGAACTGAAAGAAAGACCCAAGTTCCTCTGGCTTCTTGGCCCTGGCTTTGTCACTGTCATTCTGTAATATATCTGAATGGCCCCTTCCAGCCACTGGTCCCAGCCTAAATGGAGATCCCCACTTTCCTGTGGCTCCTTCACCTCTATCCCAACCCCCAAGGGCCACCCCCTCCACCCCGCTTTCTGTTTTGTCCATCACCTCGGTTCTTTTCCCCTGTTACTGACCTGCACTTTTTCTGGATCAGACGCAGGCAGGTTGAGAGGTAATGAGAACCAGATGGACATAGCGCAGAAATTGCCCAAATGGGTATGAGAATGTGGGGAGCTGTCAGGCATGGAGAGAAGCTGGAATTTTTCAGCAATAAAATGGGATTTATCGCCACTCTACCACAGTCATTGCCGACAACCGTTTACCTTGACAGAAACCCCATTCCAATAGGCCACGCCGATGCAGATTCTTTTTTCCCAAAGAGTGATGATTGGTATTTGTTCTAAGGCTCAAATGGCCTGCACTAAAGGTGAAGCATTAGGCCAAAGTCCTGTATTCCCCACTGAGGCAAATGAACCTGCTAAAATAAGTTCCTTCCACAATGGCTGTGTAATTGAAACCAGAATGTGAGAGAATTTGATAAATTGCTTGACCCTGAAGGAATGTTAAGGTCATAAATTTTCATTGCATTTTTTTCTCTCTCTCTTTTTTTATTTTTATATATTGATTATATTTAGTATTTGCTTCAAAATTCAACAAGCTTACAGATCATCAGTCGTGGCCCCAGGGGAGAACACAGTAAATCATCAATTAAGAGGGCAGGGGCATTCTCCCCTAGTCTCCCAAAGAGGAATGGCAGCTCCTCAGTGTCCCAAGGACAGTCATGGAGGTGTCTTACCCCTCAGAATTATTCCAACTTAGCACACAATTTGTCCTGGCACAGACAAAGTCAAATCCGCAGGAAAGATTTTTCTCAGAAGGGTGCTGCAACACTTCTATCATTTAAGAATGATGAACTGTTAAGAAGCTGGCAATCCATTTGCAGCAATCACACCCACATACCTTTTCTCCCTGTAACATAAAAATAAGAACAATTGTATTTTAGCTTTTTAAAAAAAAAGGCGATCCTCTTCTCGAGGTAAGTTGAAAGTGTGCCGTGTGCGTGTGCTTCCAAATCCCCCATGCTCCTGAATGTTGGTTTTGGCAAGTCCACTTTGAAATTTTTCAAACTTACTTATTTAAAATCTGGATTATCTTAATGTGGAAATAAAACATAGGTCATAAAACCAGTCCAAGCCATATATTACATAATGTAAAATGGACTAAAATACTAAAGTCATCACATGGCAGCAAATTTCTACACATCTTGTTTTAAGGTTTTTGCTTATTTTTCTAAAAAAAAATGAACGAACTAAGCTTGTAAGCTTGCCAGAATTTTAATTTAGCTGTATTTTCTACTGATCATTTGTAGTGATATATTATGAAGATTTTATATATATATGTACATGTATGTACATGTACACAAATATATGTATTTTCAACCTGTAGCAAGTTAAATAATTTCTTGATAGCCAAATCTTTTTGTCCTTGAATGTTTCAAAGAACAACCTATCTCCTTTGTATTTATGTGCTTGGCTTGTTCTCACCTTTAAATAAATAAAACCAGAAGTATTTGATCCCTAATGCATAACTTTAACATTCAGAATTTTCAGAATTCAAGAGACATAGAATGAGATGCTGGACAGAATTTCTGACTGACCACTGAGACAATTTCTCTAAATTAGAAAAGATTCATGCTTATTTATTTTCAATTATTAATTAGCAGTTTATAGGTTGAAACCAATACTAGCTCTAGCATGTACATATATTAAATAGGCACACACATTTTTCTTCAAAACCATCTAAACTATACAGGAAAAGATAACTTATGTTACAGTCCATAAAGTACTATCACTGGGGGTGCGGCTAAATAATTTCTAGTCCTATATCCTACTTTCTTTGGTTCAAAGTAAAATTAATGACCAGTGTTCATTAAAGACTATTTCAATCTCGAAAAAAAAATTTTTTTCAAATCCTTATTATTCCAAAAGACAAAAGTCAGAGAATTTGTGGGCGCTACAAAGCAGTAAGTAAATAGCACCGGGGCTATTGGAAATCTTGGAATCTGGCACCAAAGTACAGGGGGAGATGATAATTTTCATATGTTATTGCTTATCTGTGAATAATAACTCTAATAAGAATTCAGCAAGAATATGTCTTCATCTTACAGAGGCAGATCATGGTGTACACATGAACTACTTTTAACCTGGCAGCTTTGTCAGTGTTAAAAACATGACTTCCTCCGCACTTAAAAATTTGTTGAAAGGCTGTTTCAAAAAAACCCCAAAACAACAAAATAAATAAATAAACCTATATATGCATATGTGTATATATAAGTATAAATAAAATATGAACAGAAAATGGTTTCAATCGCTAGTATTTTTGCAAACTAACGTTCAGCTGATGCAACTCCATTTTATTTTGCATCACATTAGTGTCATAACGGTAATGACCAGCCTTTATTCACTCACAGTTTGAGTCAGCACTTTGAGACATTTTCAAATTAGGTCATAGTGCACATTTGTGGCTGGTACAAAGGTTGATTAAGAGAGCCGCACAGTTTTAAAGTGATGTGGTGTGAGTTGAATTAAGTTCTCTCTGATAGTTACGGGAAATGTGAGCCACCATAACCAAGCAGAAATAACGTATGGGCTATCGGGGGAGAATATATTTCCACAGAGTGCTTCAAGTCCTCCTCATTTACAGTTTCACAAAGTCCTGTGTCTGTTACGGAAGAATTCTATCATGGGCCTGGAAGCCGGCGATGAATTACCATCGGGACACCCGAGGCCTGGCCCCCAGTCCTGTTGCAGTGCAAGTCAGATTTTGCCTTTATGTCTCTTTTGATCGTCTCAATAAAGACATTTTTTTGTTTTTGTCTTTTTGGAAGTCAGAATGATCCCGCATCACAACCAGACCATGTACCCATAATGTAACGATTCTGAGGCCAGGCTAAATTGCTCCCCACGCTAGACCCGAGGGGGGGCAGGTCTACTTAAAGTGGTGGTGTCATGGCAAATCCGCAATCTTATCGAAAACGTGAAGGCCTAGGGTTTTCTTTAATTTACTCAGCCCTTCCGATGGATTGGAAAAATGGCTCCTGAAAGGTCAAGTACCTTTCAGTTGGGTTTAAGGGGAACAAAAATAACAGCCGAAACTCTCGACTGTCCGTTTGTTCAAAAGGCAGAGAGAGCCGTGGTTCTTAACGCCGCACTCAGGTCACGCTGCTCTCTACGGCGCGCAGGAGCTGGGGAGGGTTTTCTAAATGCATATATATATATTCGCAGTGGCTTTGAAAGCAGAGGCACCCGGGGGGCCTGAGCTGGGCGATGGCACTGAACCGAAAGCAAAGCTCCTTGGCTTAGCGAGCTCCGGGCCAAGGACGCGGGAGGAGCTCGGCAGTTTCTCTTGCACGCACATCTTGTTTGCTCTGCATTGTGAAATAATTTGCATTATTTCATGTGCTTGCAGTGTTTTTTTCCAAGTTTCAACTTCCCACACAGACCCTTCTTTATGCCTGGACCCAGCCCTTGCCCCTCGGCCGGGGCCGTGTAGACTGCTCTGCCTCCTTCCCACCCGTTACTCCAGTTTGTTCTCCGTTTCTTTCAAATTCCATCAGAGTTTTCACAGAAGCTTGGGCTCAACTTGTTTTCTAGGGTTAGAATAACTAGGCAAAGTAAGAGGAAGGACTCCATTAAAAAAAAAAAAAAGTTATACATGTTGGCTTTTTAAAAATGAATGCACCTATTTAAGAACATAAAGTATAAATTTGTAAGAGCCACAACCACTCTCAGTATTTATAAATATGTTTAGAGTCCATTCTCATTAAGATTTTCATAAGGATGAAAGGAAGACAGCTTTCAAATCTTGGATGAAATATAAACACAAACTCTTTGGAAGGAAGGGAGGGAGGGAGGGAGGGAGGGAGGGAGGGAGGGAGGGAGGGAGGGAGGGAGGGAGGGAGGGAGGGAGGGAGGAAACAGGACGGGAAGAGAGAGGAAGCAGGATTGATTTCAGCTCTTTCCCTCTATCCCAACAAAGCTGCTCATGACGCTCCCATCCCTGTCCTCTGACTTCTGTCCTTCAGCCGTGAGAGACCACAGCCCACGAAAGTGATGCATAAACTCGCTGCCTTCAGCTTTGCTGTCATTGAGTCCTTGTTGCTGTACGTAACCAACCTGTTTAATCAGCTCTAACTCGCCTTTGGATAACCCCTGCTCTTGCTGAGCTGCACAGGTTGCTCTGCCCAGACCTGAGGACTTATCACAAAAACCAGGGTCACAAGGATCTTCAAAGGCAGCGTCCTGTGACCCAGATGAAAACAAACCGTCCTGGATTCGTAGTCTGCGGATTAATACCCGAAGCAATGGCGACGCTAGGTCCCGAGCACATCCATTTTCATTGAGAACACACCCTGGGTGTGTGCAATCACTTAATTTACATTTTCAAAAGGTCACTTGTGGTGCTGGCTGGAATGGATTATACATGTGACTTAGTTTGAAGAAAGCTCGTTTGCCCAGCCAGGGAGGTGCTCCTTTCCAACCCAATGACATGACATAGAGTCACATGAATCTGAATCAGCCACAGTATCACAGTGAATAGGCAAAAGTGTTTTTGCTATTTTGTTAAGCAGTTAAGGAAATACTTGAGTCTCTCCAACAGTTTAATTTAGTACACGGGAAGAGCATCTAGCCGGCAATGGTTATTAAGAGTGGGTTTTTTATTATTATTTTGCAGAATGTATAGAGCAATATTACAAGGGTTAAATATGACTTTTGATGATCTGGTATGCAGTGATTAAGTAAGGTTAATCCTCATTTTATATGCTAATAGGATATTTATAATCTCTACAGCATATCCAATTTAACGATTTTATTCTCTGTTGTTCAGAAAGTATTTCTTATTAGTGAAAGAGAATACCCTTACATTTACCACAGATGCTAGTTTAATTGGGCTTGAGCGCATTGTGTATAATTAGTCCACTTCTCTAATATTTCATCTATAATTACACAATGAACAATGTGCTTAAATTTCATAAAATTAGTGGGTTCAAAAGAAAGACTTCAAAAAAAAAAATGAGCATTGCATTTTCAAGCTTTTCAAGCCCTACCAAGAGCCTGATGAAAATGTGGCTCGGATCAGTGTGAGTGCCTTAAACGGTGAATGGATGCCTGAAGGCTCGGAGGCTGAAAGCAAAAATAATGTTCCCCTCCAGTTCCTCTCATGCCACCCAATGACAATGTTAGTGGCAGAGCTGTTTGGACCAGGCCCAGCTGTCACTGGAAAAAACAGGATGAAAGTCCCCACATGCTATATTTCCAAGGTCCTTGCAAATGTCAACCTTCAAGATGGTATTTTGAAAGGCAAAGTGTTTGGTTTGGGATTTGGGTATTTTTCTTCCCCAGCATTTAGAACTCTTTTGGGCAAACTCATTCCAGACAGCAGCCTATGAAGTTTTATCATGGAAACCAACTTTTAGATTTGTTAGGGAATGAGACCAAGTATGGGGGGGGTGGGGAGTGGGGGGAGAGAGACAGCTTGTTTTATGATTTTGTAGATTCCTCTATGGATTGCAAGAAGTGAGTGGGACTTCTGAGTGTGCGTGTGTGTACCACCCATCTTAGTTCAGATGAGGCTATTTTTACACTAGCAAGATAGTTACTGGCAGAATTTTTTTTAAAAAAAGACTTCAAGGACAAAAAAATATGGATGGGGTTTTAGGAGAGTTTTTCCAAGGTCCATAGGAAGCTTTCATTTTTAGGACTATCCAGCTCAGGGGAGTTAGCCAAGATCAACAGCATGTCCACATGACCCCTTTAATGTGCCTTCTCTTGTACCTCTAAAATATCCATCCTGTAAGGCCCTTGGATGGTTCTTACTTCCTTATTTTGCCTTCTAACTTGTTTGTTCCACTTCTACCAAAGAGAGTGCCAGCTGCCAAAGTAACCACTGTGACCCAGAAGCTTACCCACTGGCCAAAAGACAAATAAACTCCCTAACCCAAAGGCTCCAAACAGAATCTCTTACCTTTTGAACCAATAACCTATAAGTAAAAAAGTAGTTGGTTGCTCTACTGGTCAGGCTCCCATCATGAAAATAAAATAGCTACCAGGCAGTTCAACAGAAGGATATAAACTAGGGAACCAGTTACAAAGGTGTTGGAAGAATGGAAAGGCCAAGTGGAGGACAACCAAGAGCTTAGCAATAGTAGAAAGCCACTGCCATCCCTAGATTTAAGGATCTAAGGGAAGGGGGTCAGTTCTGGGACCTCAGAGGAGATGTAGCCATGACCAGAACCAGCTCCAAAGCAGATTGGGGTTTGTGGGGTTGGAATATCCCAGCCTCTCCCCTCCTCTCTCCTCAGGGGCCCCCTTTGCAGAACATTTGTGGAATCCAGATGGCAATATACTTCGGGGATGCACCTAAGAGCAAACAGATAATAACCACGCAAGGCTCCTTCTCAACAAACAGCCTTAAGACTTTTGTGTGAAGATAAAAAAAATTCCAAAGAAATGCCTTTGTGAATATAGAAGAGAGAAACTGATATTTATGTTGGTTTCAAATTCCTAAGGTGTTACACCTAGGAGCACCAACTAGGAAAATGGCTATCAAGTTAAGGATAAACATTGAGCAATACAGTTGAGTGGTGTGGATTAAAAAAGAATACAAGTGCTTGAAACATGGAGGCCACCCTCAGTCCCAAACCCTTGAAGGTGCTAGTCAGGGTAATGTGTCATCTTCCACCCCAGCGTGGCCCAAGGGCAGCAGAGTGAGGTGCAAATAGGGAGTCAACCTTGACTTCCAGTTTTCAGGTTTCCATAGATTTTGTGCAACCCAGACTTTGCTTGAACAAAGATAAAAGTTTTGTTTAAGATGCAGTCAGGAAAACGGACTCACCACCAGGCCGTTAAAAAAGAAATGGACTGTCTACATTCTATGCCTTCTTTTCACTGCGCTTCTGTTCCAATAACCAGATGGACTATTTTTTAAATATTATTTCTATTGTCTCACATTCCTTCAGCTGTTCTTCCTGGACACCGGCGAACACTAATGGGGTTTGTCGTTTCTGGCTCACGAACAATGCCACCTTGAAACCTAGACACAAGTGCATTCTGAAAGTTTAACATCGTATCTCCCTCCTCCTCTATTTTTTTGCCAAATCGCCTGCTCATTAAAATGCATGATGCAGTTAAAAGAGATTTGCATTTGGTCCTACAAAATGAAGATTTCATAAGTCGGCTTTTTTTTGTTCCTTCCGACTAGAATCTATATTACTTCGAAAGGGAAAGGCCAAAGGGAAATTATTGCTATTTTAGACAGCAGCATAAATTTTCTTCCTATTTTTAACCTGGCTTTTAATTTAATAAGTTTTATGACCCTTATATTAAGTACATATGTTTTACAAGACATTGTGTCCCTTGAGTCACCCTGAATTTGCTCTACTGTACCAGAGTTAAATGAATGAATACTGTGTTTCTGATTTCAGCTCACCCTGTATTTGATCCTTACAATATGCTTGGTAAACCTTCGGAAAAACAGAGAGCGAGAAGACAACGCAAAGGCCATCTACAGGCTGGCGTAGACTGTTTCAAATGAAATGAATGAACGCGCGTCGCTTTGAAGTATTTTATGTCTCCGATTTCTCTCCCACTGGTGTTTGTAGTAAGTAATTAAGGACATATAGAATACTGGAAATGGCCTCTGGTCTTCAGGATTGGCAGCCAAGCATACAAACACCTTTGTGTGTTTATTCCATGGACCAATGCAAAGGTATGTTTCCTTCAAATTAAAGCTTTAAGATTGAAGACAACCATCTCTCTTTAGTAATCTGAAGTCATATTAATTTTCTTATAGGAGATGCTCTAACATCATGTGCTCACGGTCATTTGAAAATGAGTTTGCTTCTATTTAAGCATAAAGAAGTTCTCACCAATCCCAAATGAATGAGTATTTGAATAGTAACTGTATGGTTATTTAAGAAGAAAATTTTGAATTCACAGCATGCGGAGCAAATAACCTAAGATGTTCGGTGTAGAAGTAGGTTTAGTAGTTAGTAGTTAGTTAATGAGGAGGTAGGTTTCCTGATTTTATATGAAGGGACAGAAGCTGTGGGGGCAAAGATGTGGTTGGGCTCAAAGTTGTGTGTGTAGCCCTGGCCAGTGTGATTCAGTGGTTAGAGAGTCAGCAGGAGAACCACTGAATGGCTGAGGGTTCAATTCCTGGTCAAGGGCACATACCTGGGTTGTGGGTTCAATCCCAGTCCTGGTAGGGGCGCATGTGGGAGGCAACCAATTGATGTGTCTCTCTCACATCGATGTTTCTCTCTCTCTCTCTCTTCCCCCTTCTCCTCTCTTCCACTCTCTCTAAAAATCACTGGAAAAAATATCCTCTGGCGAGGATTAACAACAGCAACAAAAAAGTTGTGTGTGTAAATAGTGCAAAAATGTAACAACTTTGCACTGGTGACAAAACTTGGTTTTTAATTATTAAGATGTAGTGGATTTCTACATCCTACCAGAGTACAAAAGCTATTGATTATTTAAATATTCAACTAGAAAACCGTTTTTAATATAATAAGACTTGTTTTGAAATATGCTTTATAAGTATTCTGCTTCATTTCTGATTTTAAAATTGTTTCCCTATGCAAGCTAAATTTTAGTAGATCAATAGCCTACTAAAAAGTGTATTTTAGGTCAATGGATTACGGGTGGCACAAACTCAGGATGGCAAAATTATACCACAATTTCAGATTATATGCCAGAGTATATAACTGTGTACACGTAGGTTTACTAATGTATCAAATCCAATTCAAAAAGCCATTCATTTATTTTCTATTCATTTTGTTTGCTTTTGTCCGACTTCAGTGACTTTGAAGGACATGGCCTTAAAGTATAACTGATTATTCAGTAGAACTTCCCCCAAAGATCTACATAAGAATTGATATTTACTTTACAGCCATGTATAGGCTCAAAAACTGATATGTTGCCCTGTGATTTTACTGTTAGGGGAAACCATCCATTATTTTCAAAAGGAAAGAATCTTAGCCTTTCTATATTTCATTTCGAAACTGACTGACCAAAATATTAGACCTGTTTGAAATATGTTTAAGTATTTGGCACCTTGTAAGTTGGTTGCATTTAAAAGATTTTCTTGTTTTGTTCTTAGAAAAAACTGTGCAGGTCTCCAACATCTAGAGACTCCTGGCCTGTCCAGCTGCCTAAGTTATGGCTGCACTGCTGAGAAATACAGGTTGGGATGGAATGTTGGCATTAGGCTCCAGGAAAACAAGGGCTGGCCATTTTAGCCCGTCACAGAGAACTCCTGGTCACCTCCCAAGGGGCAAATTGATGTCAAGTTCTGCTGTCTGTCAGGATTAAGTGCCTGTTTGCTTTTTCCCTAACATGTGGTTTGAGAACAAAGCAGCTCAAATCTCCTCAGTCCCTAACAAAGCATCTCAAATTGCTGAGTAAAATTCCTTAATCCCCCATCTTAATCTGAAAACACCAGCAGTGCACGGTAGAACCCTGTGGTCTCTTTTTGTCCTGCTCTCCCCTCCACCCACCCCCATCTTCACCGTCCCGACCGACCACCTACTCCTCCCCACCCCCACGAGCATGAGCAATCAGCTTCCCCTGTGCACGACTCTTCAACGGAATATTACCAAGTGGAAAATGCAGGTGACTTGGTCCCAGATCATGCTGTGGCTAGTCATTTTTATTCCTTAGCAACTTCATTTTTTAATAGTGAAAGGAAAAAACAAAAATGCTAACAGAGGAATTAATCACCTTCACATAACCTTGAAGGTTATATGTGTGCAAATAGTACTGTCCTAAGTGTTTTTGTGTGTTGCTTTTTTAAAAATATATCTTTATTGATTTCAGAGAGAGAAAGAGAGAGGGAGAGAGAGAAACATCAGTGATGAGAGAGTCATTGATTGGCTGCCTCCTGCATGCCCCCGACTGGGGATCGAGCCCGCAACCTGGGCCTGGGCCCTGACCGGGAATCAAACCCCAATCGCCTGGGTCCTAGGTCGATGCTCAACCACTGAGCCACGCCAGCCATGCCTATCCTAAGTTTTAATGGACAAGATTTAACTGTTTTCTTGCAGTATTTGTCAACACTGTCAGAAGCCAAAAGGATATAGAAATTCTACACGCAAATATAGAATAGTTTTACTAAGGTAAGAGAAGAATGCAAAACTAACTCCAATGACTGTTTTGAAACTATGAAAAAAATCTTCGTTAATATGTGGCAAAAGAAACAGCAGTTGGAAAACATTTTTTTTATTATTTTTTTCATATTTCTTTACATGTTAAAGATCAAGAGTTTATCCATTGACTCGAGTTGAAAGGCTCCAACTTTTTGCTTCCTTAATTTGCAGTGTTGAAGTCCGCAAATTGAATTCCATAAAACCTTACTTATTCTGAAAGAAATTTCTTATGATTTCAAAACTTAATTGTGATATCTTTCCTTACTGATTTTAACTAAAAATAGAATTGGTAGGTTATTCTCGGGAGGGATATTTTTGGGTAGCTGCCAAATTCAGTTCTGTTTTTAGGGACGCTGAAACCATGGCAATTACCTTTTTTCTATTTTTCTAAGGAAGTTTAACAATATTCACCATAAAAAAATAAATAACATCAGAAAGCTGAACTTCTTCACTCCAAACATGTCATTCAACTGAGTACCCAGTTAAGAGAGATTCAGACCTAGTGGGCCCTCACCCTCTCTCCCTTCCCTCACAATGTCCTCCCTAAAACAAGAGAAGCAAGTATAAGCTCTTCCCCTAGTAATCCTGGCCTCTGTTGCAGTATGTGTATCTCAGGAAAAAGGTAATAAAGTTTCGTAGAGAATGTAAAAAATAGGAAAGCCAACACTTCCCAGCACCATGAGCACCTATGAAAATAGCACCTGTGCTATATTTAATAGCATCACTTCCCCATTTTCCTTCCTGGCAGTTTTATTTTCTACATGGTTGGGTGAAGGAAAAGAGCAAAATGAGAAGAGGGAGGTGCCTGCAAACACCGATTCCAGTGTAAGTTTTCATCACCAACTATGCCTTTGAGGTGCTAACCTCTATTAGAAAAAATAATTGTAATTCAGATACAAAACATCACATTTTTTCTCAGTAAGTTCATTTATTCCTGTAAAAGCTCTACTTTAATAGTAGGGGAAAAAACCCTCCCAATTCAGAAATGATTATTCTTTACAAATGTCAGGTTTTTAAGCTCATCGCTTTTAATACGTGCAAAATAGAAACCAGCTCCGTTGCTGCAGTTTCTAGCCCATAAATCCTCCCACATGAACCTTCCCACCCCAGTCCCAAGGTTGGAGGTAATGACCATGGATGAACTAACAGAGCAGGAATACCAGATAAGTTTTAGCCTAACTATCTGTGTTTGAATGCAGTTCTTCTGTTCTCTAGCTGTGTGACTTTGGGAACATTTTAGAACCTCTCTGTGCCTCAGTTTTCCCTGCAAACTCAGACTAGGTCATATCCAACTCATACGAACATTGAGCTAATACTTTTGCCATACAGCATTGTCTGCTATAGAAATGTCTGATTTTTTAAAAAATCACACCTTTCCAAGTTAGTTTGAAAATAAGATCTTTTTTTTTCTACTCTATTCAGTGAAAAAAAAAACATTACATCTTAAGGTGACAGCATGGGGAAAAATAAAATGGTGGGAGAAGGGTTTTTCCTACTCAAAATAGGCAAAAATATGCAAAGCAAAAAAATATGAGAAATATATCTTTAAGGGCTCAGAGGATTTAGATGTGTTTCAGGTCTTAATAGCCTACCTTGGTCATAACCAATAGTTCTTTGAGAATTTTTGATTATTCCAGGCAACTTATTTTGTTTAATAAGCTGTTGGATATTTAGGCTACATGTACCTTGGCAAATATTTATTACTAAAAGTTGGACTTGGGCAAATAAATGCCATATTTTTGGAACGTCTTAACAGCCTGTCTTGAGATCCCAAAACAAATATTTTTAGTACTTTTTTTGTTTTGTTTTGTTTTAATTAGGACACGTGCCTGGAAAACATTTTTGTAAAGTTTTTTACAAACTTTCTTCTATACCCTTCCAGCTGACATTTAGACCAGCATTTCTGGCCGCTCCACTGAAATAGTCATGAAAATATTTTCCTTCATTCACCTTGTCAGCGAGTATTCACCGAACCTCTACCTGGGCCAGGTATGGTTAGACAGTAGTGAACGGAGCAGACACGGCCGTGCCCAGTTTCCACGGCGGCTAATGAACAGCCCTGTGAAAATGCTGGAGAGCCTTCCTGTCTCCGCGCCTCCAGTGTGGATGTGTTTTCTCAGCTTTCCTAAGAAAGGGGGTTATGTGGATTGAGCAACACAACCTGGAGAGCCAAGACTCTAGTTGAGGGGCTGGGGTAACGTTTGAAGGCATTCATCTCACTTTAACATAGCTCCCCAAAGCTAAACTTGAATGAAAATCAGAGAGGCCTTTAAGCCTCATTAAAGTTGAGGGTTAGAGGGAAAGATAGAGTGTCCGTGGCTTATCATTTCGTTGCTCATGGTGCCATGAAAGTTTCTGTAGAGGTTAAGGTTCATAATGAGGGTGCTACAAACTGCACTTGTACTGCAGCGCAATATTTAAAATATCTGGGAGAAACTCAAGATTTCCCACCGGCCATAACTCCTCTACCCAGATCTTACTACAGCTAAAACCCTTAGCCTGGCTCCAACTGTGTGGTCGTGGAGCCAAAGTCAAGGGTGCAATTCTCATGCTCTCTAGCTAGCCCCACCACATCCCACGGGTACAAACTGGTCCTAAGTCCGAGCATTCTTTCTAAAAATATATGTTTGTAGTCTCAACCAATCAGGGAAAATATCAGTGAATCAGCTTAAATATAAATTGGTCAAACTTTCAAAATACATTCCATAAGCCTAGGAAGACAGTCTGTGTGTGGCATGCACCATATATTAGTATCCCCGAGGAAAAGTTTCTCCACTCATGTTTAAATAAATATAAGCCCAAAGGACACCTAAAGGGAACTCCCCCCAGAGTGCAGGGCCCAATGATGAGATGGAAGCCCAGCTGCACTTGGTTTGCGAACTTTTCTAGAGCTGGTGCAGAGCAGTGAGGTCCCGACCACGCAAGCCTGAGGACCTGGAGGTTCATCTCACCACTCTATTCATTGCTTCATGGAACTGCAGTTCTCTATAATGGTTTAAAAAAGAAAATGAAACTGAAAATAACCAAGTGGTCTATCAACAGGCATTTGGCCACGCAAGTATTAAAAATGACTGTGTGTGCATGTGTGTGTGTGTGTGTGTGTGTGGTCCTAATGGCATTCATCGCTTCGTCTGAAGTTAAAAACTCCAGTTTGAAGACCATATACATAGTATGATTTCCTTTGGGAGAACACATCTATCTGTTTTGCATAGGAAACAAAAGTCTGAGAGAAAACATAAAAAGCTAATAATGGTTATCTACTCAGAGGGTTTTCCTTTCTCATTGTTTTCTGTTTTCTCAGCTATATTTTCTCGTATTTTTATACGTAGAATGCATATTGCATAAACCCAGGTAGGCGCAACCAAACTCAGTTCTAAACGTTTGTGCCTGGACAGAGGGCACCTTCATTTACCTCTGTTAGGCTTCAATGACACAGAAGTCTGTGTACAACGGCTGGCCAATAAGTGTCCCTAAATAAATACATAAATATATGCATGGTTATATATAGACATACACACAAACTTTTAAAAAATCCATTATGAATTACTGAGTTGTTATTAGCAATAACTGCCCACATCCGATCAAAATACCTACCAAGGCCTTCAAACTGGAGGGAGCATGAAGATCCCCGGGAAGGCTGGTGAACACCACTGGCTGGGCCCAGCTCAGGGCCTCTCACGGAGCAGGTCCGGGTGGGGCCTGAGGCCTCGCATGTGCAGGGGCCGCCCCGCAGGTGCAGGTGCCACTGGTCAGAGCCCCGTGGGAACTGCGTGATGAAAGTCCGAGGGTGACGGGACGCTTGTCTGTTGAGGTGTGTTCAGGTCTCCCCTCGGAAGATGGTAAACAGCTGTCCTTCCTCCTCGCTGGAGAGAAGAGAGGAAATGGAATTAACCTGCATCCGAATGATTTAGCTTCGCTCTGGAGGGAAAACATCCTGCCCTAAGGGTTATTAAGCGCTGAGATGGGCTTAGAGGGCTGCTGCGAGGAAGTGTTTGTTATCTGCTGCCCTGGAGGGTTTGTAAGAATTTACAGACCCCACTTAAATGAAGGGGAAGGAGAACCAGATGACAGAGGGGCGCCGGTGGTTTTCAGGTGGACGCAAACCCACCCTGCCCTGGGTGAGCTGGAGGCCGGGCCACCTCCCTCTGTTTCCCATCAGGGTGGTGCGCAGTTGTCCTCCCTGTTCTCTCTCACTTCCAGGGGCATGTTTCAGACTCGGGGCACCCAAATGGCTTAATTTATACCCTTTCCTTGAGACAAAAGAGCAGATCAAACGGGGCATCTCCTTTTCCGATTTTCTACTCCGCGTGCTAGGAGAGCACCAAAGCGAGAGGGTTTCAGCTATTTCCTTTGAAGAAAAAGCCCAGACACCGACTCAGTAAAACTTACCAAGAGGTTGCTTTCCACATGCGTCCAGGGCTCCCGGAGAAAGCCACCGAGAAAGAAAAACAGGTTTAGTTACGCAGCCCACGCAACTCACTCTCTTCGGGTTAGACTCTCTTCGTTCTCAGCTCGTTGTCAGCTCAGAGCGCAAAACCAGTCACACTCCGTAGCCGGCGTTTGCCTTCACTCACTAGACATCCAGGCTTTTCCATAGTTCTCACCATGGAACTCGGGAAACTGACATGCCACCCTCCTGACATGCCACCCTCCTGACATGCCACCCTCCCACTGGCCGTGAAGGCTTAGACTCTGGCAGGTGGCAGACCTGGATTCACAATTCCACCCACCATTCCCTGCCTGTATGACCTGGAGCAAGTTACTTAACCTCTCTGGTCCTCCTCTGTTAAAATGGAATCAATTATACCTATTTCCCTGGGCTGCCTTGCAGATTAAATGAAATACATCGTAGAGAGGACCTAGCCCAGTGCCTGCCTCCCAGGAGGGACTCTACAAATAATAGTCTTGTTTCCCTTCAAAACCCAGCTCTCAAGGCAATAATGGTCTGGGCAGAAACCATATGGTGGCTCTTAAGTGTAATTCACCTCTTGTTACAAAGGCAATTTTGTATATAGATTTTTTTATTTCATATCTTCTCCCAGGTGAGGACAACTTTGCTTCAGTGGGTACCTACCTCTGAATTCCACGACCCACATAGTAGATAAAGCCTCCCTTGCCCTGGTATATTAATAACCTACATTTTTTCGGATGCAGTTACACAATTAACTCCCAATCAACTTTTCCTTTGGAGCCCGTTATTTCCTTTACTATGCAGTGAGAAAATGGAGAAATAGCTTCGGTATCCAGATTTCTCTGTTTTATTTTTAAAAAGCAAATACTAAGCTTCAACCATTTTCAAATAAGAACTTATTCAGGTTATAATTTTTAAAAAAACAAATAGCTATAAAATGGGAATAATATGATTCTATATCTCAAAGCACTATTGTGAGGTCAAAATGGGATAATACATGCAAAGTATATAGCAGGATTCATAGTCCATAGTTATCTGTAATTATTGTTATTACAATGATGGTTTTGAGTATGTGATGATGAAAGCCCTCTTCAGATGTAAGATTCGATGCTTAGGAGCAATTTAATCCTCAGGAAAGCCTGTCTCATTCCTTCACTCTATACATACCACCTTTGTAGACAGACACTTAGGACCTATGTGACCATGTCCACAGCAACTTCCTACTTGCGTCATTACTTCATACTTTTTTATAAATTTGTAGGAGTGGATGTTTATGAAAAAAACTCTAAATACACTTCTTTTATAACTAATTTATATTTTGCATACTTGTCCTACCAGCCCATATTTTTAAAACAGGCAGGGAATCATAATCATTTGGAACTGAGGAGGCCCTAAGGGTCATCTAATCTACTCTCATTATTTTGAAGATAAGAGAACTGAGGTTTAAAATTATTAGGTGACATTCCAAAGCCCCTAAACTAGCACTATCAAATCAAGAATCCGTTTCCTCCCTCCGCCCAGCAGATAGGAAGCGAAGGGGAGCACCAATATGTTTTGATATTTGTCGCATGGAGAGTGTGTTTATTTTTATTCCATATCATCAGGGATTCTTTTATTTGCAAGTGACAGAACCCAAACTTTAAGCAACTTCGGCAGCACAGAGTTCCATTAGTTCATACAATACAGCTCGAGGCTGCACAGAAATTCTAGACAAGAGAGACCTGGCCTTGTTACCAGTCTCTTGACTTACTTTGTGAATTGACTTCATTTCCTCAGCTTGGCGTCCTCTATAAAGCTTCCCTAACACAGGGAAAGGACTATGCCCGTTAAAACCGTGTCCGTTTGAATATGACAGGAACCCACACACAGCAGCATAACTAAATAGAGGTTTTCTTTTTCTCACATAGCAGGAGTTATAAAGCTGAGTGCACCGAGGCTGGTGCAGCCACGGGAGACGGCCTCAGTGTCTCAAGGCCTCTCAATCCCCACTCCACTGTTCTTAGCGAGCTGAAGACATGTCATCGTGTGCCACATTCTAGCAGAAGAAGGAGAGGAGTGAGGGCAAAAGCCACTTGCCAGCTGAGTGTGACCCCTTTTATCAGAACAATAACTTTCCAGAAGTCCCACACACTGAGCTTGCATTTATATCGCGCTGATCGGAAAGGGAGAAACTTTGACTCCAGGAGAGTGTGAGGAGGTGGATAGTTTCAACTGGGAACATTCCCACTCAAAGAAAGGAGAAAAAAAAAGGATTTTGTTCATAAGAAAACAATGGAGACTAAATATTGGACAGGCAATTTGTTTCCTCCCTTATTTCCGAATGGACAAATCCTGAAAAGGGCTATTTAATGGGCTCTGTTGGGCCCCAAGCCCAGCCTTGTGGCCAGAACAGTGGGACATCATGACTCACAGCCCCAGCAAGAGCCACAGCCGAGTTAGTAGGAGACCCTCAGCGTAAGGGGAGGGGGCACAACTGCCAGGACAGGGTGCTCAGCAGGGGAAGCGACAGAGATCATGACAGTCCCAACTGCACGAGATACAACTATGTCCAAGCATCTGCTCGGTATTTAAAATGCTGATCAGAATCGGGGATTTTGAAAAGCACCAAGCATTTCCTCAGGAGAAGTTCAGAGTGTATCCCAAAGCTACAAGGAAGCCCGTAGCAAAAGGCCGATTCCAATGGGAACTATCCGTGTGAGGCTGCATGCCCATTTGTCAGGTGCATCACTTTATAGCCCACGGGTGAGTGATGGGTCAAGGCTCGGTATCTGCTGCCTCACCCAGTGATATCATCTTCAATCATGTTAATTAAATTAATACGACCTGCACTAATGAAACCGCAGAAACCTATTTTGGTTCCTATCAGCCCATACATTTTGATAATTTAGTCCTGTCAGACTTGTGTGCCTCCCAGTACCAGAGTCAATGTTCATAACATCAGGGTAATTTTTAGGCATTTTCTACACAAAACTAACAAAGAAAATGACTTGTGAACTAAATTTCATTTCGGTTGAGCAGCAAACCAAATCGAGAATTAGAGATTCGTGATGACTTCATTGACGCTCGCAGCTTTATCCATCCGTCTCTCTTTCTTAACATATATTCTTCTGTGACATATTTTCAAATGATCAGCCACCTGAGAAAATATTTAAATGACCATATCATAAGGTAAAAGATTTATGGCCTAAATTACGTTAAACAAATTCAATATGCTGTGCATATGGAAATGAGACCCTTTCAGATTATATTTTTGCCATTAACATGTGCCTTAAAATATTTAGTTTCTGTTTGCAACATATGATTTTTTTCTCCCTGTTCATCTGATGGCTGATTCTCAGAGTAACCAAGTGAAAATGAATGACTTAGTCCTTGGTTCAGAGAAATAATGGGTTACTAGCATAATTAATTTTATGTTTAATTACTGTAGAATGAAACAATTCAACAATATCCAATCAATCCTTAGAATGACAGAACAGAAGGTCAGCAGTTGCTAAGTCAATTGTTTTGAAAGAGAAATTTATGTCAGGTTCTCTTTTATGTGCTATGGAAAGAAATTGGATAAAAGTGGTCAAGCAAACATTAATTAATTGTATAAATGTAATCTGGTTGTCATGCTAAATCATACAGGCAGGGGATACAGTTCTCAGAATGGTAGACATGCATCCACTGCAGGTTTCAGTGACATGCTCAGCCCCACCCCCGCCCCATGCCACACACGCAATCAAAGCCTCGGAGTCCAATAGTAACATCCCTAGAATTATTTTTCTAAAGTTTGTATTGACATCCCTGTGGAAAGGAGTTGACGGTCGCAGTCCATTTCCTTCCACGCCAACCCTTCAGCATGGGGGGCTGAGACTAGCTGACTCCCCCACCCCTCTTGCTGTCCCATTAGCAAGAAAGGGAACCCAAACTAGTTTGCAGAGTGAATCTTCTGATCCTGGCACTGATCATGTTTGGGAGCTCAGGTAGACCCTGAGACTAGTGGATAGAGAAAGTGGCCCACATTACCGTTGCACATTTAAGAGTTACTTACCAAGAGCTCCTCCCGGCTATAGGTTTTGCCAGTATTTCATGCATTTAAGCACTCTGTTTCTTGGACTCAGGAAACCCCCGTTCCCTCTGCCACACCTGCCATCCTGTTGACCTGCTCCAGGACAATTTCTCTGTCTCTATGACAACTCTTTGGGGAGATGCCCCCAAACACCCTATTTTATTTCTTCTCAGCTGTCCCTTTTTGTAACTAGAGTACAAAGTAGCAGTTACTCTGCAAACATGAAGGTGAAAAAACCACATCTGCAGCCCTTGAGAATTTTCTGTGAAAAAAATAGAGGTGTCACTTTCCTAGCGGCTCCGAGAAATACGGGGTGAAGAGAGGGAGAGTGCCTTCTACATTGGGCACCTTACTACAAATGGAGGCGGGTTTGAGGCCATTTAAGTCATGGGCCTGGGCAAAATGTAGAGCGAGCTTATTCATGGAGATGAAAAGCGGAAAGGTGCCAAAGGGTGTTGAATTGAAGGACGTGAGGGAGGCTACCAGAGTGTTGATCATGTTCTGATTTTTGAGCTGATGTTGGTTTTGCACATACATTCAGTTTGTGAAAATTCGCTAGGCTTATACATTTCTGTATTTTTTTGTAGATAGGTATACTTCAAGAAAATCTACTTAAAAATAAAAATTCTATTTCTCTTACCAAATGAAGTGCCTGACATACAGGCCTTAGTGTCCAGGAACCTCAGGCAAAGTGTTTCTCTAAAAGGATCTTGGATTCATTAAAGAAAATTGTGCAGAAGAGCCTGGTTTTTCATGAAATGATTAAGGTTTCTTTGCTCACACTGAATTGATATTCTAGAGTTGCAGCCCCAGCCAGCCAGGCCGACTTGGGTCCTGTGTGTGTGAATTTTGTCCCATCTGTGAGTGTCAGTTAGCAAAGCAGCACTTGGAAGCTGTATCTTAAACACAGAATTTTTTTTCAGAGGCCAGAGTAACCCTAAACTACATGAAAACTGTATACAAAGTTACCAGAACCTGTGCGTGTATCTGGAAGGCTACCAGAACATGTAGGGACACATCAGGGCAACACCCATCCGCTTTCTGTAACAGCACGAAATTATCCTGTGCCCAGACTCAATCTTAAATGTTGAAACAGTTATTTTCCTTGGGCCACCACAAATAGGATTTTCCAGTAGGAGAATTCAGCCAGTTCTAACAGTCTTAAATACAAAGCAATGCTATGACTACGAATTCCGTATCTTCAGAATAATCTGTGAGTTATTTCCTCCAGGGTGAAGATTGCTCTCAGTAGCAAAATGGTTTGTCCACAGAAATAATCCTCCAGGCTGAGTAAATGCCAGGCTGGTATCCACATGTCTGGAATTTGAAAGCATTGTTTCTGATTATAGAACTGCTTGACACTCTGAATGGAAAGTTGATACTCTAATAAATCTAACAAAACCAGAAATGGAAATGCAGAAACTGACTAGATTAAAACCCATTAAATTATATTCCTCAAAAAGGCATTTGATAAATCAGCCCATGATATTTTTGAGTAAATCTAGTTTAATATTTGTTGATTTAGCCAATGCTACCCCATCCTTTGGGTTACAAGGTCTTTGGGACCACACATCTAATTTCTCAACCATACAAATACTCAGCTCTAGAACAGTCATGAAAACAATGTCCCTTTTGTTATAGATTACTCATAGTAGGTATGGTACACTATAGCATAATAGTGTATTGTTGGGTATTATATTTCATTGAAACTAAGAAGCCGTCAACAATAAGAAGCACAATTATTTTTTATTGAATAAATTTGACATGTAACTATGTAAGTTTAAGGTGTATAGCATGTTACTTTGATACATTTATATACTGTACTATGATTGCCAGTGTAGCAATATTTATTATATTATATAATTATAGTACAATATTTCTGTCTGTAGTCATTACTGTGCATTAGATCTCTATTGCTTATGTACTGCTCATTGCAAGTTTGTGCCCCTAAATACCATCAATCTTACCTGCTCCCTCACCATGCCCTGGTAACCACTTTACTCTGTTTTTTACAGGTTTGACTTCTTTAGTTTCCACATATAGGTGATGTCATACAATATTTGTCTTTTTCTGTCACTTATCTCACTTAGCACAGTGAGAAACAATGCTTTTATGTGATATCACTAAGAAAGGGAAAAATACTCCTAATTTGAAATTTTTCATGACACCTCTTTTAAGATGTAGCCTTATTTCAGATATTAAAAGGTGATAAATTTGTCTTAAATGTGATGAAATGTATTTTTTTCCACTTTCCAAAAGAATGTGGGGAAAAATTCTAGCCAACTTTAAAATTCACTAACAATCACCAATGGACAAGGGGTGTTTTTTGCTGTTTTTAAATATATTGCATTAATCATAAACCTTTATATGCTTTTTAAAAAATATGTCTTTATTGATTTCAGAGAGAGCAAGGGAGAGGAGAGAGAGAAACATCAATGTTGAGAGAGAGTCATTGATCAGCTGCCTCCTGCACGCCCCTTGCTGGGGATTGAGCCCAACAACCGGGCATGTGCCCTGACTGGGAATTGAACCAGGGTCTCCTGGAGCATAGGTCCACGCTCAACCTCTGAGCCATGCCGACCAGGTGAGCCTTTATATGTTTTAATATGGAAGAGAATAATATTGTTTTGTTTCTTTAAAACCAAAGTTACTGTCTTATACAAAGTAAACATAAAAGGTCACAGTTCTCCTCCCCTATTTTCTGCCACAGTTTTTGCCTGCTAAGGAAAATATGACAGAGTCCGTAAGATCCGCACAAACTGTGATTCATGAAATGAAGCTTCTCAATATTTCCTTTAAATACAACTCTAAAGCAATTATATCTCCACTTAACAAGACCTTAGACACGTGTAATTACAGCAGAGAAGTGCATTTGCAACGCTGAATCCAACCACATTCTCTTAAACTTGATCTCTGAATGTCCACAGCAGTAATAAAACCATCATCTGCCCCAGCGAATGGTCTCTGAAATTAATGTTTCTTTCCCATTCTAATTATAACACATTTTGCTTTCAAGAGGATAAGTAGAAGCCTAAATTAAAAGGAAACTCAATTATCTGAAACTTATAATTCCTTCTAAACATATCTCTAAAAATCTCTGCTCTAAGCAGGAAAATGCATGATTCCTTCCCCTTTCAGAGTGGAGCTGGGGTGAAACCCCTACAACTGCTAGAAATCTTAGAACATAACACACACTAGCTCTATGAAATTGTTGTTAAAAATATGGATAGGTAACAATATTTCTACATGTCCACCCCTTTACATAGAGTAAAATGGGAATAGATTGAAATACTTTAGGAAAAATCAGCCACTAATGTAGATTATATGCCTTACAAGCGGCATCTATTAGAAAGACTCTCATACCAGACGTTACCAGCACTTGGTCACTACACCTTCCAAATCACTGTGCATCCAAGTTCTTTTCATTTTCACTTGTCACATTCTGTGTAAATGTTTAACCACTAAATGCAAGGTGTACATTTTCATTGACTTCTGGATTTTAAAAAGGCAACCTTAAAACACATTTTGGTGAAGGAATTAGCTAAAGAACATATTGCATACCCCATGGACAAGGCCAATAGTTTGGTGAAAGTTAAGGGAGTGGAGAGGCGGGGTGAGTGAAGGTGGGCAAAGGGCAGGGAAAAGGGGAACACCTGCAATTACGTCAACATTAAAAATTTTTAATTAAATAAATAAATAAATAATAAAAATAAATAAGTAAAAAGCATTTTGGGAACCTTTGGGGAAACTGGAATAAGCACTATATATTGTATCATATTATCTAATTGTTAATTTTCTTACTGTGTGATAATGGCATTCTAGTCATGTAGGAGATTGTCCTGATTCTTAGGGGACACATGCAGAAGTATTTAGGACTGAAGTGTCGTGATGTCTGTATTATACTTTAAAATAATCCAAACGCACATACATACATACACAAAAAAGACAGAAGGGGTGCACAAATGTGACAAAATGTTAATAATCAGTGAATCTAGGTGAAAGTGTAGATATTCATGGTACAGTATATTCTACTTTTCCATAGGTTTGAATTTTTTCAAAATAAAAAGTTGAGGGGAGCCTGTATAAATGCATGGAAAAGTCCTTCACCTGAATGACACTAAATACATGCATTTTTTCACTCTTTCCCTCTATAGCAGTAGTTGATTTAATATGTGTCTCTCTGATGCACCAATAAAGTACTTCTGAAAGAATGGCAGGTCACCAGGCCTTGGTTTAAGTTTATTAACTGACAACCTACTTTCAATGACAAAAGAAAATGTAGCCTAGGCCTGTTTTAAAGCCGTGATTGTCGGCTCACATGGTCAATATGTCATGCGGGGTACACTTCATTAAGGAGCGAATTACTTTGCTTGTAATCTGAGCTAAATGAACGTCAGTGTGGGGTTGCATAAATCACAGATTAAAATGTATCACTAAGTGCAATCAGATAGACAGCATCACCCTTTGCCCTCCAAAAACAACCCCAAGTAGGGCCTAACTTTATACAAGTTTTCCAAGTGGCAGAAAGTCTCCTTTGTACCACAGAGAAGCCGTTTTCCTGCCACTGAAAGGCCTGCAGGGGTTAGACGCAGTGTTTACATGTCTTATTGACACACTTTCATCTCTGGTGAGATCAAAACTTCAAACTTCACTGTGTCCGAAGGTTCATTAGCTAAGATAGCAAACTCAGCAGGTTGCTGTCTCATGTAATGATAAGACAAACAACCCAAATCCTCCCGCAAAGGGTAAATACTGGGGAGTACAGTTGACCCTTGAACAACTCAGGGGGTTTAGAGCACCGAGACCCTAGACAGTCAAAAATCCATGGATAATTTTGATTCCCCCAAAACTTAAACCCTACCGTTGACCAGAAGCACTACGGATAACATAAACAACTGGTTAACACATATTTTATATGTTATTTGTATTATATACTCTATTCTCACAATAAAGTAAGCTAGAGAAAAGAAAATGCTATAAAGATAACCATTACATTGGCGGAGGAGTAGCACTGGGTAGAAAGGACCCAGCCCAGGTACATGCTCAGCATGTAAGCGGAGAGGGAAATGTGCTACAACACTTTCCTTCGGTTCAAAGTCAAAGGAGACAATGGTCATTCCGTTCCAACAAATGAAGAACCACCTACAGGGCATCATTTAGGAAAAGCGCCCTGGCCACGCCAGTTTACATTTTCAGTGTTAACCTACCCAACCCTTACGTTGGCTGGAAGGTCAAGACAGCAGCTAATAAAATCGGCAACTGAATTTAAAATAAAGGAGCATCCTTCCCTTGCATAGGAAATGTTCGGCTTGCGCTCTCCCTTGGTCACAGCCCGCGTGAGAATTTCTTTAGATTTTTCAAAAGCAAAAGTTGGAGTAAATAAGACGTGAGCACTGGAGGCTGAGATATGCTGGATGTGTTTTTTAAACAGCTCTTTAGATGGGCGAACGAGGCAGCTTGATTAAGGGAGGCAACCCCTGATCATCTGTCATGCGCTTGTCTTTAAGCCCAGAGGGGTAGTTTGTGCCGGATCGGGAGAGAAGTGTGCCCCAGGAGACTGAGGACAGCACTACCTGGTAATCAAAAAAGAGAAATGAACGTGGCATTGAAGAGACTTAAAGAGGCGGGCCCCAAACTCATTTGTTTATCCCCTAATATAAATTTCCTCGCAGACCTCGTTCATTCCTGCTATACTTCTCCTTAGCTGGAAAAGAAATTGCATCATTTCTCTTCCTCCCTCTGCCTCTATGTCTGCATTCCCGTCGGGTGCCACCTGCATCCCCAAGTACCCTGATTGTCAGTATTGCCCACGCCCTGGACCAGGCCAGTGGGGTCCCCCATTCAGAGTAGCTTTTGTAGATTTTTCATGGGACAAAAGGGCTCTTCTCACAATACGTGAGCTACGGGACCTTGGGAATCGGAGAGAGAGGTTCAGATGGGCCTGGGCAGCTTAAGAGGTTAGAGCTCAGCTGCAGAAGCTCCTGAGCCAAGTCCAGCTCTCGCCACCGGGTGCAGGCTGGGTGGGGCTGGAGGGACTCAGCAGCCAGCTCGGTCACCCTGGCAGGCTGCTCCCTGCGGGCCCAGCCCGTTGCACTTCGCTGCATTTCCTCCGTGGGAACGGCTGGAATTCACTGCGGGCTTTCTCGGCTTTTCACTTTGTATGCCACATTTTGGGAAGTGAAATTTTACCACCCCCGCCCCACCATGAAACCTACTGTAGTGCAACAGACATAGCAGTCTCAATAAATACTTCATCAACGAGAGCATAAATTATAGGATTCTTTGAGAAAGGGTTACCGCAGCATTTAAGTCCTGTGTTCCACATCATTAATTAGGTTGACGTAACACCATGTATTTGTTTCAGAGGGTACCACGGCCCTCTAAGAACGATCCATTGACATTTAGAGGTTTCGAAGTCAAAGAACATTCCTCCTAAACGTCATTTCTTTGCCAAAATCTGAAATTAAGCAATCGGTGAAAATGAATAAATATTAAATAAAACTTTAGAAGTTTAATGATTTGGAGCATGAGAACACAATAATAGTCTTATTGTAATAATTTTAAATGTATTTGTTTAAATGTTTTTGAATATTCAAAAATGTATGAGTAACAGTATAGAATACCTTTGGGATTGCCACCTGGGTTAAAAATTTAAATACAATAAGCATAGCTGTAGTTCCTTGTGTACCCCTCCCAAATGCATTCCTCTGCAGCGCCCCACAGAGGGAACCCTGATTCTGAGCTTGGAGGTTTCATCCTGAAGCATGTCTTTATACTTTTATACACGTGTAAATTTCCCTAAGCAACACATAGAATCATTTTGTATATATATTTTTTTATTTGTTATTGATTTTAGAGAGGAGAAGGGAGAGAGAGAAACAATGATTTGTTGTCCCACTTATTTATGCACTCATTGGTTGATTCTTGTATGTGCCCTAACTGGGGATTAAACCTACAACCTTGGACATATCAGGATGACGCTCTAACCAACTGAGCTACCCAGCCAGGGTTTCATATTTTTAAATGCTATCTAGAAGGTATCATATTGTACATATATAATTTGGTCTTTTTTACTCCATACTTTTTGAAGATACATCCACCTTGACACATGTTCTAATTTATTCATTTTGATTGCCACATATTATTCCACTATATGAATATATCACAGTGTAGTCATCCACTAAGAGCCTGGATTTTCAAAAGTGGAGAGGAACATTTGTATCATGGGGAAGAAAAGAACAGTCAGGTAAAACTGACCCTTCCATTGTGCACACCACGGTTGCCCTGCTGCTTTTCTGCTTGCTGCTCAGGAAGACTGTCTGAGCAAAAGACTAAGGCAGAGCTGTTAGAGAAACACTGACTGATCCCACACCGCTCCCTGTGGCAATGGCCTTCTCTACTGCACAAGGGATCCAAAGTAATACCAGCGAGAGGCCAAAACTCAGCTAGCTGGACACCATGCCAAGCCACCTGTCAGAATGTAATTTATGTTTCTCCAGGAAAATCTTTTCTTTTATCACATCATTAAAACTGTGTACTTGGAGTTATGCATTCTCAAAACACCGCTAAGGTATGTTTTGTGTTTTTTCATGTCATAATCACATCCCTGGATTATCCAGGCCAGCTCTGTTCAGTAATTGATCAAAAGGAAGATCGGCGGCTTCTCAAAGACGAGCCCCAAGGTAAGCAGTTGCCCTGGCCTCAGATACCCAGCTCTGCCTGCTCTGACATTCAACCAACAAGTGGAAGGGCAAGAAAAGAGCAGTGAGCTAAAGGAGGGGCCTGGGAACCTCACCAACTCCAGTGGAATCTTTTCACCTGGTTAAGTAGAAAAAAATAATACCTGTGTGCCAGGTACCTGCAGCCAAGGCCATGAGACCGCTGCTCCATCCTGCAGGGCTTTGTGATGGGGCAAAGGAACTAGCTGGCTGACGGCATGGCTAAGAAACTAGGTTACTGATGAAAGGAAAGGCCAGGTGGGTCTGGCCCCTAAGACTGGGATTCTGGAATTGATAGCCAAGTGTGCAGGGCATGGTCAAGGCACTGTCAAGAGTGGGGCCCCTTATTGACACTCAGAGGGAAAGAGAAGCCCACTGATGCTAATAAAAGGTGTCCCTAAAACAGGAGAAATGTGATGGGGAATCCAATAATGAGGTCACCAGGCAGATGGTTTCACCCTTTAGCTCTACACTTCCCTTTCAGTAGCAGGATTCTGATCCAAATTTTGGAGAAAAAAAACAAAAAAGGTTTTCATTCATGCAAGGTCCCTACTTAAAAACCATGTAAATCTATGCACAGAATATTCATTGACAATAAAAAGGTACAAAATACTGTTACACAAAGCATCATGGGTGAACCTCAAAAGCATCATGCTGACACTCCCTCTGAAACATGCATATTGTGTATATATGTGCATTTATGTTTTTATTATGTATTTGTTTCTCACATATTCTTCATCTAGAAAGTTAACCCGAAAGTAAGCATTGTTGTCTGTTTTACTCACTGCTGTGTCCCAGTGTTTAGAAAAATGCATGGCCCATAGTTTTCCCTCAGTAATTGTTTTTGAATAAATAAGTTAAAGAGAAAAAATTGACTTTAGAGATCACCCAGTTCAGATCTGTCATTTGGCAGATGCGGACCCTGAACCCCTGGGAGGCTGGGGGACCTCCTCCCTCACAGAGGCAGAACTTGGCAACACTGTGGCTAAGAATGGACTCCCCACATTCTGCTTATCTCTCTTGAGTAAGGACACAAATAACTCCTTGTTTGGCCAAACTTATTAGTTCATCCTAACTTCCTCTCCATGCACGTTTATAGTTATTCTAATTTAATGGATCATCAAACTTACAGGATGAGGCACAGAATAAACAGGCTTCTCATATCTGCCTTGATACTCTTACTTCCACAATAAGCAATTCAACAAGATAAGTAATGTTCCTAGTAAATCGATGATATTGCCTGAAACCTGTCTACATAAAAATAATTCTAGGCTCTGAATGTCTGCCTGGTGCAGAAAGCATTGTTGCTCAATTCAAACGGGACTGAGGGAGTATTCCGAGAAGAGCAAGGCAAGAGAAGTGCTTGGGGCCACATGCCTCAGTTATTTCGGTCAAAGCAAACGCTAGAACCCAAGCCTCCAGTGCTCTTTTGCTATATTACCGAGTATGATGAAGCCTTGAGCCAAGGAATGAAGCTTTATGTAGGATTCCAGGCATCCATCAGTAATGGCCTTCCCTGTATCCCTCCAATTGGATCCTTTTTGTGCAAGAGACTTCCCGTGTTGGTCCTCCAGTGCAAGTTACAGGCAAGGAACAGTTCATCTACAGTGAGAGCAGCAGATCAGGCAGCCCCCAAGGTCAGCGCCAGCGAGGACTGACAAAGAAGGAAAGGCCGGAAAGACGGAGTGCCACCCGGGAAACGCTGGCAGAGGCGAGGGGAGGCGACGCTGGATGGAGTCCCTTTACAAGACTCAAGACCCGCCTTCCAATGTCCTCTGCGGAGATCCTTCAGTAGCCTTTCTCCACGTCACTCACCCCGCCAATATTTAAAGTGTTCATTACAGGACGAGCACTGTGCACGGCGCTGAATGTACTGGCGTGAACATGCGGGTGTGGCAGCCTCACCCCCCCCACGCCCTCTGTTCCACGCTCCCTCTCCCCCCTCACACAACTGCGGCCTCACCTGCCCCTAGGGAAAGAACTTGGATCAACCAACCTCCCTCTACTGTCAGAATAATTAGTAGCTTGTGAACGTGGCATTTTCCTCCTAAACACACACACACACACACACACAAATATTTGCATTTCAAAAGCTAACGCTGTTAGCCCAAAGGTTCCTCTCATTGAGGGACTTCAGGTAGATAACAAAATGATCTCAAATGAAAGATCTGGAATGGACTGGTGGTAGAGAGACTGACCGACAGGCGCTTATCCAAGAGCTGGCCCCTGGGATCAGCATGTCAAATGTGCTTTCCACTCTTTCTCATTGCTTCTCCCTTTAATCTTCACCTGAACGCACCATTTTTTAAAGATTCTGCAGGGATTTGACATGAGAGATGAGGGTGAGACTAAAAGTAGGGAAGTTCGGCCCAGTGCGAGATGAAGATGACAAGGATGCTTGCGTGTGCATCATTTTTAAGTGGAGGTTTTTAGGTTAGAAATTATCCAGATCAGAATGTTTTAAACTTCCATTTTCAAGGAATCTTTTGGGGAGGGAATAGAATGCGATGCCTCTTACTATGGGTTAAATGTTTGAGTCTACCCGAAGTTCATATGTTGGCACCCTACCCCCCTCCAATGTGCTGGCATTTGGAGAGGGGACCTGGGGGGGTTAATTAGGGTCAGATAAGGTCACAAGGTTGGGGCCTTCATGAGGGGGTTAGTAGCCTTATGAGAAGTGAGGCACTAACACCAAAGTGTTCCTCTCTCCTTCTCTCTCACACACACATAGAAAAGCTAAGATAGCAACTACATAAAAAAAAAAAATTGCTGTAATAGAACATATTTTTAAAATATGCATACCTTATATGGCTTGAATTAAAAAGGAAACAGAGCAGACTAAAGATTTTTTAGGTTTTATTTCAGTTGCCTTTTGTGATGAGTCCTTATAAAGCTCATGTAAATAAAGATGTACAACAGGCACCAGTCTGTATTTAACACTCCCCTTACCCACGTTCCCCAAACTACTCAAGCCCTCCCCAGGATATTGGATGATTCTGTGGGGTTTATTTTTCCTGCAGGGCTCCACGCGTGGTGCTGGTTGTCTCACAGTGAGAATCCAACAAGCAACCGTCCAGAGAGCTAAGCCAACTTGAGTAGCCTGGGGAGTAAGTTCATATGTTGAGGAACTCATTTATCTTCCTCAGTAACCTCTCCTCACCCCCAGCCCCAGCCAACTACACGTTACTTAACCCATCAAAACTCAGAGCTGCCAAAACCAGTCTCCTCCTGGAACTGCAGACACCTTCACAGTCAGAGTCCCAGAGCTGTGCAAGCTGACGTTCCCCTGATTGGTTTAAGCTGCTAACACCGACTATCTTTAGATTCAGGTTTCTAACTTAAATAACTAGTCATTCTCCTCCATGTGTATGGTAAAGAATTGGAACTGAAGATAAAAAATAAAGGAGGAGTCACATTACAATCCTGTTCATTTCTCAGGAGCTTCCGACTTTTCAGATAGGGCAATAATATTACAATATGCCTTGTTTCCACAGGCTCGGAGGGGGAATGTTAAATTTTATCAAGAAAATTTGGGAGTCTTGTCCTGGCCAGTTTTGATCAGTGGTTAGCGCGTGGGCCCACAGACTGGAGGGTCCCAGGTTTGACTCTGGCCAAGGGCATGTACCTTGGCTACAGGCCCTGCCCCCAGTCAAGGCATGTGTGGGAGGCAACCAATCCATGTGTCTCTCTCACATCGATGTTTCTCTCTCTCTCTCTCCCTTCCACTCTCTCTGAAAAGCAATGGAAAAAATATCCTCAGGTGAGGATTAAAAAAAAAAGAAAATTTGGAAGCTCTAGAAATGCTAATGTGAATGACCTGCTACATTAACATAATTAATAATTTAAATATGCTGAACCATGGGAAAAGAAAAAGTTTGCATAATATATATTTTTTCTTTACTAGCCCTGTGTTTGGAATCTCAAATCACTAGTGATTGGTTATTATTCATTCATTTTTTTTTTTGGCCATCTTTATTTAGTCAATCACAAACATTTATGGCTGGCTAAAAATGTATGTTCAAGAGTATTGATTGCAAAATGTTTAATAATATCAAAAACTAGAAAGAACTTAAATGTTCATCTGTAGGGAGTTAATTAAACAAACCGTGGTCCATCCACACAGTTGAATAGTGGGCATCAATTCAAAGATGTGAGGCAGAGTTACATGTCTTGACCGGGAGAAATAGGACCTTGCTGTATTATATGGTAAGGGCAGGGGAAGCAGATTAGAGAAGGGCATTTCCAGTGGGATAATTTGAAATTATACTATGTGTGTGCGCGCGCTTGTGTTCATAGGTATATTTCTCTAAAAGTAGAAAATATGCACCAACTTAAAATATGCACTGGAGTATTTCTGAGTGACACAGTCTTCTACTATTTGAATTTTTACAGTAAGGTAATCCATGAACCTCTTCATCACATAGCTTACGTTCCTTGTCTTGGGAGCCCGTTGAAGAATTACACACACCAGGATACTTTGCAGTTTGGTGGGACCATATGATTGATTCTGTCTAATGAATTGTAAGCAAAAATGGCATGTGTCACTTCCAGTCTGGAACATTTAATTGCTGGTGCAAGATGACCCTGCTGACACCTTTGATTTTAGGCTTCCAGCCTCCAGAATTATAAGAGAAAATTTTTCTGCCGTTCTAAGCCACCTAGCTTATGTTACCTTGTTATGGCAGATTTAAGAAACCAATACACCAGTTGATAATATTGTTACAAATTTTTCACTCAATCTAAGATGACATCAGTTGTAAGACATGAATTGTTTCATGGACACCTGGGAAAAAAACAACTGCCAATTAAACCACCTTAATGATATCCCTGTGTAATGTGTAGATTGGTCACACCATCCTCTCAATGCTGAGCAGCATTTTACTTCTATACCAAGAACATTGGCAATGTCTTGTGGCTTCAAGTATATTGTCTGGCATGTGATAGGCAACCATTTTGCACATTTCTCAGTAACAACACACAATACAGCCGCAGCTACTTGTGGGTTTACTCCCTTCTTATGTACCATAAAGCACTCACTTGTGCTCTTGTGCAAGAAAATATAGAACTTTATTCTTTCTTCCAAGATTGCTTCACTGATATCAAATTTATGCCCCACTGCTCTGACTTTGCTTTTCTGCATATATAGTAACTTTTCATTTCAACACCTAATTATACTGTAAGTACTGAAAAGAAGAGTCTTTAAATAGCAATCAAATTCAACACATAATAGCAACAATACATATAATCCCATAAAAATGGTGACAATATGAATAGCTATGACCAAGTTCATATCTGCACAGGCAATGACAACTATGTCACACAGACACCATCAATGTAAGACATACCTCAAATTTAGAGTGTGAAAAAGGGGCCTCTTAGAATCAATAAAATATAATCATGAAACAACAACACTAAAATCAAGTCAACCAGTCTTGACCACGCCTAAGCTTTTGTCCTAGAATAGTAGTTCTTGAAGTGTGGTCTGGAGATTCCTGGGGTTACCTGAGACATCTTCAGGAAGTCTGTGAATTCACAACTGTCCCAACAACAGCACGAAAATGTTTTCTGTGTGTTCACTCTCATTCTGTCATTAGAACACAGTGGAGTTTTCTTGAGGCTGCATGATATGAAATTCACAAACTGAACACAGAGGCAGATTTGAGAATCTATCATCCATTGAGCTGAAAATTTTGGAACTCCTTTCACTATTTTTTGTTGTTGTTGTTTTTGAAATGTTATACCTTTTTTAAAAGAATATTATTTATGGAAGTATAGTATGGGTTTATTATTGTTATTTAGGTGAAATAATAATTAAATTTTTTTCTCTCTTTTAATTTCTAATATGGTAAATATCACTGGATATAGTGACAAACAAAAGTCCTCAGTAGTTTCTAAGACTGTATTAGGGACACAGAGATCAAAACCTTTGAGAATCACTATTCTAATGAAACCACCATTCAGCTGCCTTTGACTTTAAAGAATGGCTACTGAACAAACCTTGCAGTTGGGCTTGGATTTACACCTTAAGAAAACCCAAATATCGAGAAGATTATAATGCCCTACTCTGCCATATGTAATTCAAGAACAAAACTACTAAACCATAAAATCTAACTTGGTATTTCAATGGGATATGTGTTCATAAAATAGCTTATTCTCTGATCGTGTGTCCCGCCTATTGTCCTTCCCTTCCTGTGTCTCCTGTCTCAGTGCCTGAAGCATGTGCTTGGCCAACCTACAGCATCAGCCATGTGCTAACTTGGCTTTCCACAGCCTGCATCCAGCGCCAAGACTCCTGAATTCCTTCACATGGTCATTTTCACAGTCAGCCCACACGACTTTTCATGAGTCCTCTCCCGTTTCCTGTTTTCCCTTTAATGAGACTTTTTTTTTTTCCTTCCTCCGGTTCAGGCAAGAAGCCGGGAAATGCGTCGCAGCCATCTATTTGTCTCACAGAAATATATGGGCACAATCTCTCTCTGGTGCTTTACAGTAAAACACTGTAGGCTTGAGAATTCCCTTGCAATTAGTGAAATTGTAATTGGTGGGTTATTTTTGGTGTAAAGTATAAAGGTGGGTTAAGTTTGTCCTGGGAGCTTTCCCACTGTCCCAGCACCTCTTCCTCACCCTGAAGTATTATCCCATCCAGGCACATACATGGCCAATTAATCCCTACTGTACTATTTACTAATTGATAACAGCTTTGGGTAGAACCTTGTGGATGATTTACATTTTGAAAGGTGACTCTTAAAGATCAAAAAAGTCATTAAGAACCAAATAAATGAAGCTATCAGGTGGAATCACAGGCAGCAGAATAGTTATCATTTAGCAGAGTGTTCATCTTAGGGAGTCTTCAAATGTTAAAATTAATGGTTAATATTTACTGAGCACTTACGTGTCTACCACTGTTCTGAACACTTTTCATGTAGTAACTCATTTAATCTTCACAACTAACCTAGCAGGTAGATACTGTTATTACTCCCATTTTAAAGATGAGGAAAGTCAGGCACAGAGAGGTCAAATTACTTCCCCCGGGTCATGCAGTGTAACTAGAGGAACCTGGAGCCAATTCTAGGCAGCATACATAATTTATGGACCATGCCGACCTTTGAATCATGCCCTTGCCAGCTTGGAGGACTAATACATCTTCTGTTTCTTGTGGGAAAACTATTTACTCCAGTGAGTTTTTAATTTGCCTCAGTTTCAGATCCATAATTGTATATGTCTATTAACCCATGATAAAATTCTGCTTTCTTTTTCTTAATTCATTGTCCTTTTTTTATGAAATTTTTTGGGACTCAGCACTCCTCCACCCTTGAACCCAAACTCTGTGGGTTACCCACCCAAAGACATGTTCCCATTTGTTCCCCATCTGGCTGGAATTCCTTTTGAAGACAGGAGTTTGGGGCTTCAAAGAAATCCTTGAACATGTACCTTAGTGAATCTACCCATCCCTTCCTGTCAACCATATTTTACTCCTTTAATCTTACTTGGGTCCCCTGGCTACCCCCCTATCTCAGCAACACCTATCTTGAAGAAAGAACTTAGCCTGAAGCTAACCAGTGCCACAAAGGAAATGGGTAGGCTTCTGAGGCCATAGTGATCATAAGGACAGTTCATGTTGGTTTTCTTCACAGCCCTTCAAAACAGGCAGAGTGAAACCCCCATCTCCACCATCCTGCTGATGGATTGAGGGAGAAGGAGCTTGTCACAAACAGAATTAGCACTAAGTAATTTTCCCTTTCTTTATATAAACAGTTGCATTTTAATATACAACAACCCTCAAGGTGTTCAGGTTACATGCTTATTTTAAGATCTTTTGTTTACTTTCTGATCTTCATAGGCCATTGACATCCCATTTAGCCCCAGTGACCCTGTTTATACAATTCTGATATAAATTAAAAAGTGTTCTTGGAGATAACATTAACATTCTTGATCTCAATCTATCACATAAGCAAACAATAGCCTTTGCTCAGTCCTGTATATAATTGTCTGCTTCAAGGCAGACTCTAAAATTCAGACAGAGAAAATCTGATCAGATTTGCTTTCTTACATTTTATTCTAAGCTGGAGGAGACACTAGTCTATATAAAATTCATCTTACGGAACCTTTAGCAGAATGAAGTCATAATTCTAATAAAACGCTGGTAGAGTATGTCAGGCTTTAATAAACAAGAAGAGGCTAATCATTTATCGAAACAGTAGGGATCTAGTTCTACATCTTAACTTGAATTTAAATGTGTTTTTATTTAAAACTCAGAAGGTATTGTTCCTTCTAAATTTTTGACTCCCTACAAGGGGGTGAGGGAGATAACATTTTTTTGAGTTTGCTTTTTTACTTTATTTTTTAATAAAGGAAGCTCCCAACTTCCATTCTGAAAAAAGCATCTTGACAACTACTTCCTTAAAAATGCATATTAGCCTTGTGAATAATTGCAAGTGTTTAGCAAACTATATTTCTGAGAGCCGACTCTGCTCCTGTTAGTTTATCCTTCGTGAGTAGAGGCGAACTACATCTTCCTCCTAACTACTTTTTATGAAAAACTGTTACGTTCCTGGGCGAAGAAACTAATCTTGGGATATAGATAAATTAAAACACCTATACTATCTCTTTTTTAGGAATTTACCCTAAGGAAATAATTGGGTAAATTTACAGAAAGAGATGTACAGGATATTGATTTCAACATAATTTACAAATGCAAAAAAGTGGAAACAACCTAAGTGTCCACCAATATAAGATTGTTTAAAAACATTAGAATCCCCACTTATTGATGTGAATAGATGTCCATGATATATTAATTATCTAACTATTAAAATAGTGACCTAGAAATAAGTAAATAAATAAAGACTGTGTGCGTATCTGTGTTAGTGTGTGTGTAAAGAACATTGTTTACCGAAGTTTGTTCTGAGGAAAAACATCTGTTGGAATAAATCATTCTCAGGTCAAATAAGTTTGAGAAACACTACATTTTATTTCCCTTTTGTGAATGCCATACTACACTTCAGCATATTAACAGCCTTGAGACATCCTGATGTGAAAGAAAACCTGTTTAAATGCAATGAATCCAAAATTCCCCAAGCTTACGTTAGCATGAATGCCTTCTTTCAAGGGCCTGTAGAACAAATATCAGCAACTTTTGACAAGAGCATTAAATATCATTTTTAATCTTTGTTTTTGGATATTTTCTAAATTATTTTGCACTAAATATGTATTGCTTTTATAATTGCAAAATAAAACTAGTTAAATTGGTTTTTAAAATTATGTTGTGGAAAATGTACATTGGCAAAGATATATTCAGATATATTTAGATATATTGCTATAAGGCAATTTATGAAACATTGTATTTAATATGCTAGATCCCCTTTTTTCTAAAAAAAAAGAAACTAATAGAAATTTTAAAATAAAATAGGAAAATAGAAGGGGAGGAAAGAAGAAAGGAAGGAAGAAGGGGAAAGGAGATAATTGGGAGAACACATATATTCAAGTTTTATCGTTAGCATCTCTGTGTGATCAACGATGGGTAATTTTTATTTTTTATTTCTTTGTTTTAACAGTGTTCTTCATAAGTATGTATTTCTTTTGCAGTTATAAAATGAACAACACATTTTTGCATTTGAAGGGGTTGGGGTTGGCACCTATATATTTTAAGAAAAAGAGAACTATACCAAAGGAAGACATACTCCATCGAATTAATGAAAGCTTCTTCATGGCTGCTTCTATTTCTTTGTTAATACAGACTTTACCTTCCTCAACCTAAATCTACTCTAAATAAAAATAACCCCATGTATTGTCGCTTTGAATGCGGCCTCTCTCAGGGCTGTCTAGGCCTCTGCTCTCCTCTGCCCCCACCTCCCAGGCCCCCAGCTTGCTCCCTGCCTGCACGTGGCCCCACCAGCAGAGCAATAAAGAAAGACTTTTCTTACCCCTTCCTCTGGTCACCTTCAGAAGAGCACCCTCAAGGACTGAATGAATTCTAGATATTCAAGAGGAAACCTCCCATAATCAAATCTCATCATGTGGGGCTGATGAGAGCTGGGGTAATTAGCAGCAGAACATCCATAGTTTTTTGGTGTGTGTTTTTAAGAGGTACAATTACAGACCGGTAGACAGTTTCTTGTATTTATCCAAATTATCTTTCTAAGGGGGAAGAAGAGGTGTATTTTAAAACACATAAATATAGAGTAAGGAGACTTTTAAAACAGGTCTTAGCTTCTATAACTAAATGAAAGTGGCCCTTCAAAAATTCATTTTAGGAGACAATACAAATTTCAGTGATGCTTCTACTGCTTAAAACATTTGAAAAAATCCTTTAAAGCCACATTACAAGACATAAAAAAGCAGTCCTGTTACTTTTCCATTACACTTTATTTTTGCATGGTGATCTCATCCCCAACTTGAATATCTACCTTACTCTTTATATATTATCTCCAGTTGCTTTGGGGGGTGTCTCCAAAAATAAGCCAACTGCCAAGCAATAAAAAAGTGTCTGCGAAAAGCATTAAAACAAATAAAATGCAAGAACAACAATAAAAGCCTTATCATAGATGGGAAGTTTCTAAGCATGAATGAAATCCAATCTCCTTTAAGCACAGGTAACACTGAAATTTTGCTGGAATAAATAAATATTCATGGATACTTGGGAGTTTATAAGAGGTTAAATTTTTAAAACTATATATATATATATATATATACTGAACTCAAGAGTCTCACCATTTGGGGTGCTCTATTCAAGAACCAGACATGGTTGTCTCAAGGTAGTTTTATTTACAGACGGGATTCATATCCCAAGCTCTGTCTCTGGGAAGGAGGCTTAGCCACAGCTTGTATCCACTATTTCGTGGATTTCATTTGATTTCTTCTTTGCAGTTGGCTACACTTACCTGGTTGAGTTCCTGTCAAGCTCATCCTGGTTACAGCAGCATCTATAAAATACTCTACTACATTTTAACATTGAGCAAGAATAGCATTCAGTAAGAACCACCTCGACCTTGAGACCCTTGTCCTACCTAACATATAACCTGCTCCCTCAAAATACACAAATATGTATATTTACATATGTGCATATTTAAAACCAACCCCCAAAAAGTTTTTTATGGAGCTTTGACATGTGGTTAATAACATCCAATCAGAGACTGACACACAGGTTATATAGTCTGTACCACGAGAGAATCCATGAAAATAGAGGCAAAAGTTTCAATCAGTCATATTGATTTGCTAAAGCATAAAGCAGTGATACTGAGGACAAATCTTGCATTTGCTGCTTTTGTGGTATGGAAACTCTGTGCATTACAGTAGACCCTCCAAATTTGTATTACAGCTCTGGAATATTCCATGTTTGTGATCACGCAGTGACAAACTCTGACAAAGGTATGGTACCCATATACTTCCCTGCCTCTATGCCTGGACCCTACTGGAATGAAAAGCCATATCCAGCGCTCAGCAGAAAATAGATTTATTTAGGAAGAAAGTCATGAGCCAATAATATCAAAGAAGCTTTGAGACACTAACCTTTTGTTTGAGATTGATGTGATCTATTCCTAACAAACAATTTCATGTTTACATCATGATTCTTCTCCTCAAAAATTTTCAAAGGGCTTTCCAACTTAACCCTTAGACACTGAAGTCAAAGTCTTAAAGTACCAATAATAGGAGAACTTAACATTTTCCAGGACAGCAACTGAATCCCATCTTTCAAACAAGAAAAACTCCGTTATAAAGGAATAGATTCTTTGAGTATATAGTAGTTGGAAAACTACAGCCCCGGGGCCAAATCACGCAGACCAACTGTTTTTGGTTGGAAGCTGGCCACACCCATTTGTTTATATACTGTCTGTGGCTGCTACCAAGGCCGAGTTGAATAATTGCATTAGAGATCTTATGGCCAGCAAAACCTAAAATCTTCACCATCTGGCTCTTTACACAAAGTCTGACAGCGCCTGGACTAGATCATTAATTTTATTTTCTAATAAGATAATTTCTAAAAATTATTTGCCCATAACAGTGAATTCACAAATATTTTCCCATTCCATTGGCTAGACAATGAGGTTAGACCCAACGGTGCAAAGTAAACATTAATTACATCATGTTTCCCAACATAAAGACAGTTGGGGCTGGTAATTTATCATCTCAGCCTAGCACTACACCTGCTTGGTCTAGATCCACACTTCTGAATCAGGGACACGGTACGCGATTCCCATTTTCTGCCATTTTTTCAAGAACAAAGCTTCAGTGTAAAGACTTAGTCACATATAGTATTTATAATGATATATCAAAATCATCAAGTGAATTACAAATAAGACATGATGAACTGGTGTATAGAACGGGAAGGACATTTCTCACCAGGTGCTAATAATTTGAAGGTAGATTTGACTGCAGCCTTACATAAGTTGATACAGCACTCCCTTAATCAAAGGATAGTTAAAAAGAATATGAAATGAGCTGACACATTTTGACATGATTGCCGATTGCAGATCAGATACATGTGCACTGCACATTGGGAATGCATTGGAAAGAGTTTTCACTCCCTTAAGTTATGGATTTTAAATCAGTTCCTGAGCTGAAAATTTCAAACATATAAGCTTACAGCTCTGAAACACTCCCCCAAACCTGGGGAGTGGAACATGTGCGTGAAAGCCTCTCCCATTCCTGAGTATCCCCATTTTACTTTGAATTACAAAGTAAACTATAAAAGAGCCAGAAGAAAATATAACTTTTGGTTGGTAGGGTAGGGGAGAGTATCTAAACATAAAAGCAAAGAAAGAAACCATAAAGGGAAACAGATAGATTCGACACATAAAACTTTAAAATATCTGTATGTCAAAAAGAGTCATAAAAACTACAAGGCAAAAAGAAAAATATATGTAACAGGAAGGGCTGTATTCTTACTATATTGCAAGTCTTTAACATTTATGAAAAACGATAAACACTGTTTATTAAATTAACCATTCAACAAACTTTAATTGAGCTCCTGCCCAATACTGTTTGAGCTTCAGTTGGGTGACTCCACTGTTCCAGGACCAAACGTGTCCTGGGAGCTGAGATTTGCGGAGCTAAACCCGGGGCGGTTCCAGACAGCCCTGGGGGTCCACGGACCTGGACTCGAGTCCTCGCTCCACCGTCACCTCACCTTCCATGTGCTCCTCGGCCTTCATGAGTCCCAACTTCCTCATCCTTACGGGGGTGCTCACGCGGTACCTAGCAGGGTCGCAGTGGAGATTAAACGAGGTGAGATACACAGAACTCACACGTCTGGCCTACAGCACAAGGTCAATAAGTGGTAACTGTTAGGATTGTCACCATCGTCATCATCATTGTTTGTCATCTGTGAGGCCTGTGAGTTTCTACTCAATACCTGTTCGCTTGGTCCTGTCTACAGCACCCAAATTCGGGAGAGAGGTTAAAGGAAGACGCTGAAGTCCTTGATAGAGGTTGTCATTTGAGCCCGGCCGGTGTGGCTCAGTGGTTGAGCGCCGACCTAGGATCCAGGTGATCAGGGTTCGATCCCCAGTCAGGGGCGTGCAGGAGGCAGCTGATCCATGACTCTCATCACTGATGTTTCTCTCTCTCTCTCTCCCTCTCCTTTCCTCTCTCTGAAATCGATAAAGATATATATTTTTTAAAAAGTTGCCATTTGATTTAGTTCTGGCCACCGAGGGAAAAAAGGAAGGCTTTGGTTGAGACTTCCAAGAAGGCTCCTGAGGGGGGACCCGTGGATGTTGGGGGGCAGGCGCGGCGTGTTCGGTTCCCCTCGGTTCCCCACCTCGTCCTGCTGGCGCAGAGCAGCCGGGCGCGGCCCGGGGCGCCCAGAGCGCGCGGGTGGCCGGGTGGGAGCCAGAGGCCGTTTCTCCTCTGGCAGCACGGGCTCACTGCGCCAGTTTATCTCCGCCTTCTGCACTTTCACCATGTGAGGAAAAAATAAAACCTTCAGTGTGTTTAAGCCACTGTTTCCAGCTTTGTGTCCTTTGCAGCCAATACTAGGCATATACCAGTAGAAATATAGGCAAAGGATTCAAACGAAAAATTTAACAAAAACAGCCTGTGACATAACTTATTGCTGTGTCATTATTATTATATAAATATGAGCATGACACTATGTTTAACTGTCATGTTGACATAAAGTACAGAGAATAATATTTAAAACACCATATTTAACAATTAAAATGTAACATTTTTTATTATGCCATGTGTTTTCTGACTTTCTTGAAAGAAATAAAATGCATAATAAAATAGATACAATGGAAGCTCCCTTTTATCTCTTTTCTGATCCATTCACTTATCTCCTTTCCTGGGTTTAACCAGTATCCCGAAGATACTGTGAATCCTCCCTGTCTAATGTCTATGTTTTTACTCCATAAGTACAACAAGTACACTAAGATGCAACTTGTTACACATGTTCGTGTCCTTTTAAATTTCACATAACTGTTATAATTCTGGCCATATCTTTTTATGAACTGCTTTTTAAACTCAATAGTGTGACTTTGAGGTTTTCCTACATACATACCTACCTATCTAGTTTATTCATTTTAATAATTCTACTATCTTCCTTTGCATGATTATAATTATTTATCAATTCTTTCTCTGTTGAACATATATTTGTTTGAAGTTTAGCTCTTATCACATCCCTGAATACACATGGGAAAGTTCCTCGTTGTTGTTTTAATTTGCATACCACTGATTATTACATGTTTATTAGTTATTTGGTTTTCCTTGTCTGTGAATTTTCTTTTCCTATCTTATGCATATTATTTGGGGCATTTTTGCCTTTGCCTTATGTATTTGTAGAAATTATTTACATATCTTGAATAATGATTGTTAGCTAATTATCTATACTCTTTTATGGTAATGCTTCAAATTTTAATGTCAGATTAATTAATCTTTTTCTTAATTTTTTCTTCTTTATGAAACTGAGATGTAATTCACATAGCAAAATTCGTCATTTTAAAGTATACAATTCAGGGGTTGTTAGTAAATTCAAATATGCGTGACTGTTTCCAGCATTTAACCCCAGGACGTTTTTATCACTTCAAGAAGATCCCGGAGGCCTCAGCAGTCACTCCCCATTTTGCCCACCTCCGCCCTTGGCAACCACTAATCGGCTCTGTCTCTATGGATTTACCCATTCTGGATGTTTCATATAAGTGGAATCATACAATATGTGGTCTTTTTTGACTGGGCTTCTTTTACTAAACATAATAGTTTCAAGGTTTATGCATATTGTAGTACGTATCAGTACTTTATTTCTTTTTATGGCTAAAAAATAGCCCATCATATAGATATATCACATTTTGTTTATCCATTCATCATTGATGGAAATTTGGGTTGTTTCCACTTTGGGGCTATTATGAGTGATGCTTCTATGGACATTGATGTAAAAGTTTTGGGGTAGACATATGTTTTCAATTATAATTGCTGGGTCATATGAAATCTCTGTTTTAAGGAACTGTCAGACTATTTTCCAAAGTGGCTGCACCATTTTACATTCCCACTAACCATGTATGAAGGTTTCAATTTTTCCACCTACTCCCCTACACTCCAACTGCCCATCTTTTTTATTACAGCCATCCTAGTGAATGTGAAAATGTATAGTCTCTTATCGTGGTTTTGATTTGCATTTCCCAGATAGCTAATGATACTGAGCATCTTTTCATGGGCTTATTGACCATTTGTATACACTTGGTGGGTAAATGTTTATTCAAATCTTTTGCCCACTTTTTAAATGGATTGTCTTTTTATTATTTAGTTGTCAAAGTTCATTGTATATTTGAATACTAGTGCTTTATTAGATATATGTTCGCAAATATTTTTTCTTCCATTCTGTAAGTTTCCACTGTCTTGATAGTGTCCTTTCAAACACAAATGTTTTTAATTTTGGTGAAGTCCAATGCATCCTTTTATTTCTTTTGTTACTTGTGCTTTTGATGTCATGATTAAGAAACCACTGCTTAATCCAAGGTGATAAAGATTTACACTTATTTTTCTTCTAAGAGTTTTATAATTTTAGCTCTTACATTTAGGCTTTTGAAGAATTTTTAGTGAATTTTTGTGTGTGGAGTGAGCTACAGATCCAACTGCATTTCCCACAGTGGATATCTAGTCCTATTTTTTTAAATGTTTTTGTTGATTTTAAAGAAGAAGAAGGGAGAGGGAGAGAGAGATGGAAACATCAATGAAACAGAAACATCAATTGGTTGCATCCTGCACACCCTCTACTGGGGAACAAGCCCGAAACCCGGGCATGTGCCCTGACCAGGAATCTAACCGGTGACCTCTTGATGCCACTGAGCCAGACCAGCTGGGCTCTCGTCCTTATTTTTGAAGGTTTTATTTTGTGACTACTTTAAGAAATTCTTCTGCACGCAGACATACTATTTGCCTCTAATTTCCCCTAAAAGGTTGAGAAGTTTAGGTTTTTTTACTTTTAAGTCATTAAGCCTGATTTTGTGGTGGGCGTAAATCAGGGGTGAAATTTTCTTTCTTCTGTTTGGCTATCATTTGACATTTGGTGGTATTTGCTGAATACTCCACCCTGCTCCCCACTCATCTGTAATGCCACCCCTGCCAAATTACAGACTCTCCACCAGGCTTGGGTATATTTCTGGGTTCTCTGTTCTGTCCTACTATTCTATTTATCAAACATTTAAATTAGCAGAGCTTTATCATGTCGCTGGATTTTTAAAATTTCAATGATTTTTTTTTTCATTTCTAGAACTTCTATTTAGATCTTTTTCAAATACGCCTCTTCATTTTCCATGACTTTCCAATGTTTCTTTGTGATTTCTATTTGTTCCTTTATCTCTAATCAATTAACATATTGAATATAGTCTCATTTAGATTAGTCTATAATGTTCAGTTTCAGGGATGTTCATCTTCTCCCTGTTATGGCTGCTGATCCTTCCTTGGGGAAGCTACTCTCTTCATATAAGAGGTCACCCTCTGTGGGGGTCTGGGGGTGGAGGAAGTATATTAACAGAGCAGTTTTCATCTGGTCCTGCTGGGGCATTGAGGGTTTCACTTGTATTGTGAACTATTTTAGGATAATTTATTGACTTGAAGACATTATACCATGCGAGCAGGAAACTTTCAGACTCCTCTCCTGGTTATGTTGTTTTGATTTCCATCAGGAGACTCCCATATTTTTTCATACAGAACCCAAGTATATGCCAAGATCATTTCCATTTCCCTGGACCAGTGGGCCTTCTCTAATCCATTTTTGGTGGACACATCACCTTTTCAGACCTCCAGCCTTACCCAGGGTTAGCACTAATGCTGCGCCTTTGGGAACACCTCATCAACAAAGGCTGTAGGTCCCTTTCCAACACTGCGACATGAAGAGCGCTTGTAAACATCAAGGTGGAACACGCTACCACATTAAAGCAATGCCTGTGTTTACGAGAGAGCCTTGCAACTGCAACTTCATTGTATTTTCAAACTCGGTTACAAGGAAAAGAACCAGGATGCAGAACTTCCTCAAAAAAAAAAAAAATGGGTTGAAGAACAAAATAATCTCCTTTCACCTAGAACAAAAGTAACCGTCATTCTGCCTGCTGTCTCTAAAAAGGGATTTCTCACCACTTGAGGTTCTCTGTTCGAAGTGATGGCTCTTCCTGAATGAATGGGTAAATCGTCAGCATTGAACCGTTTACAACTGGACAACGCAATCTGGTGGGGAGAGAATTTTCTATTTTGCACTTTATAACATTCACTTCTACTACCATACATCAGCCAACTTGTAAGGAAGATTCTGACCAGTTCTTTTTATTTAATTTTCATTTCTAAAAGAGTAATGCTATACAGTTGGGGGTTTTTTAAAGCAGTTCTGTCCGTCTCCATCATTCACAAGTTTTGTAATGCCTTTAGTTTTTCGGGTGATAACACTTGTATTTCTTTTAAGCAGGACTTAGCCTAGCATCATGAGTACTGAATAAATAATTTTTTTATGTTGCAGACACCATAATGTACTCATGGCATTTTCAACAAGCATAGTGTTCCTGAAGGTGTGTGCAAGTCAAATGCATCTTATTGCTAATGTTATAGAAAAATACAGCAATAACATGATGAATCTTTATTAAATTAACCTACAAACCCCTACAGTATCAAAAAGTTTTGATTGTTGTTTATGAGGACTCTTAAGACAAGGAGTTCTTTGCAGTAGCTCCTAGTAACAACCAACTCCGGCTTTCAAAGTAAAACCCAAAGCCTCCTTGAAGGAAATTCAAAACGGCGGAACTGAGGACCAAAGTATGGTGGGACTGTGAGGCCCACAAAGCCTCAGAGAATCTTAGCGTCAGCTAATTAATATTAGTTATGAAAAAACAATATTTTTCTGTTTTACTCAATTGTGGGTTTCACTTACTAAAAAGTTAATTAACAAAGACCAGTTATTTGCCTTCCTGGATTTAAAAAATAAATAGTCCATTTAAGTGTATGCTAAAATGTGCTTAACATAGTACTAAATTTATCACATTTTCATAGAAACACATAGATTAGTAGCAAGATAATGGGCATGAGTAACATTTTCTCCAAGCTATTAAACTCCTTTAATGCTCTGTGGTACAAGGAAATGTGGGTCTAATTTGAGGTTGTACTTTTAAGGATTCTTATCTGTATCTCTCCAGTGAGCAGTTATTTCAGAACATTTGTAACTCTTAGTAGAGAAACCTTTCATGTAATATTCTTGCAAGTTGGAACCCCAAGAAAGTGTTGGAGAGTTTCTGACACTAAAAGGTTTAATTTTTCTAGCACAACCACACTATCAGAGCAGTGATTTTCAACGGGCGTGCAGCAAGACTTTTTAAACACGCAGTACCTGACTATTTAGTCGGGGGCACTGACCTCTTTTCCCTTCGAGTGTCAAATTTAAAAAATGACAACAGCCGACACAACAAGAGCCATCTGGTGTGAATGAATCAAAATTATACCTAATTTTTTTTGTCAGATCAGCAAAATCTATAATTTTTTTTGGTGTGCCGCAGACGTTTAGTAATTAGTTTATGTGCGCCATGAGATGACAAAGGTTGAAAATGGCTATATTAGAGGTTTCGCTGCTGCCCAGTACACTGAATGCCTTTTATATTTCCTGTTCATTCTGGATGGGAGCCGGGGAAATGAAACTGAGTCATCCTTTGTCAGCCTCTTAAGAACAGAGGGTTTAAGGCTCGAGGTTGCACAGGTGCAGTTTGCCTGACCCAGCGTTCATATTAGAGTAGATGAAGGATGACTTTAACTCCGACTCTAAAACCACGGAAGGTGGCCCCAAGTCCAAAGCCAAAAGGAAGAGATAAGAGGCCTGAAACACGGGGAAACTTATTAGGCCCATAGTTCAAGCAATATTTATGATTTGCCAAAAATGTATTATGTCAGCTGAGAAAAGATCAAATATTGAGTAAAAGGGGAAAACAAATGCTCAAAGGAGTAGAACATCCTATTATAGATTATATATTAACATAATGATAAAATTAGTCTCAGAAGAGAGAACTGAAGAGCAAAGAGGATACAAGTGAAGCAAGAAGTGAAACATAAAAATAAACAATTGGCAAAGAGAGTTAGATATAAAGATAAGGTCCAATAGGAGGAATGAGTCATTTTTATAAGAAGGGGTTGATAAGGGAGGGCCACACCTGGCCCAGAAGAGAGGAGAATTGTTGTAACAAGACCGAGTCTAAGATAACGTCATGTCAGAACCGGGGGCGCCCTCAGGGACCTCACGCCTGCTCCCTCCAGGAAGGAAGGCAGGTGTCCCGCTTAAGGTCACCCAAAGAAACGGGCCTCCCCCTGGAACCCACGCCCTGGGCTCCCCTGCTGCCACCTGCAGCCCGGGTCCAGCTCAGGGTCTCGAGGCAAAAGAGAGAAATCAGTAAAGCTGCGGCCATAGGGGAGCAGGGCTGGGGGGCAGGGGGGCCGAGCGGAGGGCCCGGCAGCCAAGCCCCCTCCTGCGCCCGAGGCCCCAGGACGCCCAGCCGAGCAGAAGGGGGGCCGTGGGTTCAGCCCCACACCCCAAATCGCTACCTGAGCTTTCAGATGCCCATTTACCCAGGGCGCCGGGCTTGCCCCCGTGTGCATGGGGACCCTTGGCTTTCCTCGTAACGCCTCTCCTTACCGTTCGCGAGCCCTGAAATACAATTTGAGAAACGCTACAGCACACCGACCTTTGTCAGATCTCCCAGGCAAACCCCAAACTCACCAGCTTCCCCCACCTCAGGAGTGTGAAATCTTATTTTCCAGTTCTCTGCTCAAATTTAACAAGCCACCTCCCGCTTAACCTTCTTCTGTGAGACCTGAAAGCACCGCACAATTGTGTGCCCACCCCCTGTTCCCTGAGCCCCCCAGCCCTCCCAGGAGTCCACAGAACCACAATTTCAGGTCTCTGAGAACAGCCCTCCGCTACCCAGGGTATATCATAAGACATATATCTTTGCGCCTTAAATACCAAAGAACATTCCCCATCATCACCACAAAAAAATAAATTTTTTTAAATCATTTTTCTACCCACACCCTCGCCCTTTGACTTTAAGACAGAAGCACAGAAATGGCATTTAATTATCTCTGAACTATCGGAGACTGATTAAACGAGTCTCTGCCGAGACCAGGTATTGTTGACAATATTATTGTTCTTACTGCTTCCCGGTGAAGATATACTTGGTGAAAACACTACAGCTCTCAATTAGACAGCTGGGTGACTTATAAATATATATTTATGTTTGAAGCCTAAGTGGCCATTGGCTTCCCTACTGTTTTACTTAGCTAACAAAACAACTCTATCAAAGTAAGTATTATTCCAAAACCCAACTTCCTTTGCAGAATGCTCCCATGTGCTCCATCAGTCTGGGGCTCTGATGAACTACGTCGTTTCTTATAAACTGTCCATGGCCCATAAATTTCCAAGCATAAAGGCCATTACTGTGCTGTGCAAACCTGCTGAGAATTTGGGCCTTTCGAACTCCATTTTACCTGGTTGAAAATGAGACTGGGGGAAAAAAGTCCATCTGCAAACTGCCTCCCTTCTCCTTTCTGGGCCCCACTTGCATTTTGATCAGTGAGAATAACTGAACGTGTACAAGAAAAAAATTTGCACTTTCTTTCTGCAAATGCTACCTATCAAGAAAGGGAAAAGAGAAAAGAGAGATCAGGGCAATTTTCAGATTAATCTGGGAAGTGTGGATTGGAAAACTCAGAAGGTAAAAAAAAAAAGTCATTTTTTCTTGTATTAGCTAAATAATTCTAGAGGATAACGGAAAAGGAATCACGAGAATGCTTTAGAATCCCAGTGAATGGCTACATCTAGTTTCTATCAGCACAGATTATGCTGCTCGAGACCCTGTAACAATCAGAAGACGCAAGGCTGCCGCTGGGCTTCCAGTGTGGAAGCGGAGAGCACTGTGGGCCGCGCCGCGGCCACCCGGCATCGGGCGCGGCTGAGTTCGCGCCTCGGTTCCCATAGACGGGCTCACAGGCGCCACCTCACCTGCCCCCCGTGAACAGGTGCACAGGGTTTAGGAGAAATGAGGCATTGGCACGTCCCTGTCCCTGAAATTTCTTGACAACTCATCACCAACTTCATATAGTTTCACTTCATGGTTAAGACAATAACGGTGAGATCGATGGTAGGCAGACTATGCGCTATGACCTGGAGACCAAGGTATCACTAAGCATCCGCTGCAAAGGAAATTAAAGCACAAGCTGATGTTTTCCAAAGCTAAGCCACTTAAATTGATCAACCTCAAATCCGAGGGTTTTGAGAACAAATTAACCTATCTTAGAATTTTTATGGCAGATAGGAAAGACTCCCCAAGGGAGGGAGGGAGGGAGGGAGGGAGGGAGGGAGGGAGGGAGGGAGGGAGGGAGGGAGGGAGGGAGGGAGGGAAAGGAAGGAGGGAAGCTTCTGTTTATTTCAGCCATGACGTTTCCAGGGATTTTTTTTTTCCTTGTGCTAAAAAAGCGGTCTCATCTTGCCATCCTCTAACCTAGAATCTGTCTTTTCACCTTCACACTTTCCCTCACATCTCATTAAGTGAAACAGCTCATGCTGTTGTTAGTTTCTCTGACATAAAATTAGTGTTTTGTTGAAGAATTCGTCCTGGTAATATAAGAAAATTGTTGGTTGTTTAAGTGATGTATTTAGTGCAAAGGGAGCCAGTAAATTCTAGGGAGAGAAGAGGGGGCCAGTAAATTCTAGGGAGAGAAGTTTGCTTCCTTAATCAGATTAAAAACATATATATTTTCTTGCAGGCAGCTATAATCCTAATGTGAAAATATTCATTAAGTACACTATCTGAACCTGAGCTAGAGGATTTGGGGTAGGGGGACACAAAATGAAATTACATAGCAACATCGGTGTTCCTTCCAATGACGTCCTGCTTACTAAATTACTGTTGCATTTATAATATGAGTTTTCTTCTTTCATTTCTTGAAAAATATTGTTTATAATACATACTCTACAACAATTAGGATTTAGCAGTGCCATATTTTCTTTCTAGATGTAATTTTCTTCCTTATTTATATGTAAGACTTTGACTAAAATTCTCTTTCTAGGAAAATATTCAAAAGTAATAATGTAATTTTAATAAAATCACCACCAATTACGTGCTGTAGAATGATTTTTTAAATCTCCATATAAAAACCCCAGGTGATGGAGATAAGATGTAAGAACTAGCACAGGAAGTTATTTTTCATTGTTTAACCTGGAATTCGTTCATTTAAAGCACTTATTATGGTGTGCAAGATGAGGTTATTCCCTCGTGCAAGTTTTCTTCTAAAAAGATCATAAAATCTCACTGTGAATATTTAACTGAAGAGTAATAACATAGTGTCAGATACTTACACAGGATAATGGTGTAACACTGTGCATTTTGACATCTGTCCAGACAGATGTTTAAAACTTAAGTTCTTCAAGATTTTTTTAAAGTTTTATAGGGAAAGATCTGGGAATCATTTTTTATCCTAAAGCTACTTTGCTACAATTTTACTGTCAACAATTTAATTAATTGAAAGAGAGACAGAAAAGCCAGTGATTTATACAGGCTTTCTAAGAAAAATGTGGTCAAACTGAGAAAAAAAAAAAAGATCTACAAGCAACTTTTCTTACTGACACACCATCGTCAATCACCTTGTCTATTTACATGGTTTACATGTATATATAAAATATAGTTTCTTATTTTGACTGTTTTTGTTGATTTGAGTCAGTAGAACAAGTAATTTGATCTCGAAAAGAATCATTAAGCTTCAGAGCAACGAGAGCCATGTTTTGTTAAGATGTGTTCAAAAAGCAAACCTGAGTTATCCTTTTCATATGCCATAATGCCACTGCTAAATATGAATGTGATATATTTCTTTTTAATTAAAAGTAGTTGCATTGTGGTGTGATTTTTAATAACTTCAGTGTCTTCCGATTTGTACATTTTAGATTCATGTTGAAACTTACATGCCACCACATGCTGATTGCAAAATTCATTAGTGCATAAATCACCTTTTAGTGATAGTCCTTTAAACAAAGTTGGTTTGATTGTGAAGTGCTTGCTGGTTGGCTTATTTATTATGAAAGTTTGTCAGGCAGAGCCGTTAAGTTAATCAGTAACTAATAAAAGATTTAAACCTATAGATATGTCAACCGATTTATTACTCAGAAAGGTTTGGGGCTTCTTAATAAACACTCATGGAAAGATGTAACGGTTACTCAGGAGCCTTATTTCCATGCTGCATGCGAAGTATAAAGGAGATTCCCCCAGTTCTGCTGAAAACAGAGAAGAGCATACATTATTTCCCTGAGTTTTATTATCTGACTATATGTCCATGGGAGATACTTAACTTGATTTGCTCTGGAATCAATATGCAGTTTTGCTATTTCTGCTTTTCTACGCGGCTTAGTGAGCTATCACTTAAAATAGAGGAAGTCTTTACACCCAGCTCATGTCTCTCACAGATACATAACTTTCAGCAAGGTTAGGTGAACTCACTCTTAGAAGGTTTTGATGTTGCAGTTCTCTTATTGGGTGAATTTTTTTGTTTGGTTGGTTTTTTAGAGAGAGTGGAAGGGGGGTGAGACAGAGAGAGAGAGAGAAAGAAACACCAATGCAAAACAAAAGAGGCACATGGGTTGGTTGCCTCCTCCCTCTTGTGCCCCAAGTGGAGCAAGGGTGGAACCAGCACCCCAGGTACTTGCCCTTGACCAGGAATCAAACTCAGGACCCTTGGGTTCACGGGCCGATGTGCTAACCACTGAACCACAAGGGCCAGGGCTTATTGGGTAAATTTTTATGGGGGAAAAAATCATGATGCCGAACATAATTGGGACCAAATTCTAACTAATGGGCAAAAGCTCCTTTTCCTTCAATGGAGCATTTTAGAAAATAAGAAGCGTGAAGCATTGTGCTTTAACAGGGGAGTTCACGTACAAGTTGTGCGTCTCTGGAAAATCTCTGGGCCTCAGTTTCTTCATCTGTAACATGGTGCTTTGGAAGAGGATAAGGGGTTGAAATAATGTCTTGCAAATACTAAAATTGAATAATCTTATGAGTCCATTAGCAATCCCCATTTAACTAACTGAACACATTCATAACTCCAAAGCTAATGCAATGCCATGCAGATGGTGTATTTTCAATCAATAGTGACAAGTAGTGGTTACTTGGTACTTACAGATCGTGTTCCCACAGACAAAGTTAAGGGAAGCTTTAAGGCTTTTCTCTAGAAACTTTGGTCATCTAATCTATGATGGGGCCAGACAATCAAGATTTAAGAACAGAATAAATGTTCTCAATCATTTGGGACTGAATTATTAGACAACTGCTCATAGTTCCACTTCCTTTTGCCAAGGTCTCTAAACATGCTCTCCATATTTGTCTCTATAAGACTCTGGGGTGAGGTTTGGCATTTGTTTTTTTGTTTGTTTGTTTGGTCTTACTTATTTTCACTCTTTCAATCAACAAAGGAGATACATAAAATATTTTCAGCAAACAGAATCTTTTGCCAAAGTAAAAATAATTATAACTATAGTAACCAGGAGACTATGGTATTGGCTGTTTTTAAATAAATGACATCGAAGTGAAAAACTCATTTCCATCACCACAGGCACTCAGATACAAAACTGTCTTCCCGATATACCTTCCACTTGAGCCCAGAGCTCAGTATATCAGGAGGACAGGACTATCTTGTGTCAGCTTTGTGCTTGATGTTAAAATAAGAATTGAGGGGAAAGAATCACACCTGGAGTAAATTTTGAGTTTTGTTTGATGCAATAATTTTTATCAGAAAAACATCATACCCATTCTAAATCTGTTTGTAGCATGATCACAAATGTTACGTGTCTTTGATGGACTTGATAGGAAGAGCTTAGAGAAGCAAGACCCTAATTTCTTCCAAATGCATCCTTCTTTGAATTAAACAGTCAGAAAAAAAGGAAAACACTGGGAATATGCTGTTAATGTGTTTTAACTGCTAAAAGTGCTTTAGCTCAAAAAGATGTTAAAGGATATAAAGGCCCCAAATGTTCCACTGTGTGTATTTCCATGATACCTTAATAACGTGTAAGTTAAATCATAGTCAACTTTACACTGAGCCAGTAGGCTCGGAGCTTTGCGAGCTTTCCCAAAATATCCAAATGTGCCCAAAGGAAGCTGGGCATAGTTTTGGAAACTGTAATTATAATTACTTGGTTGCATATAAAAGAAAAACCCAAAATAACAGTGACAAACAAAAAAAACAAGAAGGAAGGACAGGAGGGAGACGGGGAGGGAGGGACAAAGGAAAGAAAAGGGGAGGAAGGGAGGGAGAATGTTTCCTTCTCATGCAAAATTAGAGGTAGGCAGCCTATGACTGGTAAAGTGACTCCAGGTGTCACCAGTAGCCCAGGCTCCTATCTCTTTGCTCTCGCACCCTACCAGGTGATTTCAATGCTCAAGGTCACCTCATGGTTCAAGGTGGTTGCTAGAAGTTCAGCTATCATTTCTCATTGGCTGCTCTAACAAAGTAGGAATCACAGAAGAGCAAAAGGGTTGCCTTCTGGCTGAATCAACTCCTTTTAAGCAGCTTTCCCAGAATCCCACGGAGCACTTCTGCTCGTTGGCCGAGCTCAGTCACAGGGCCACAGTTAGCTGCAAGAGAGGCTGGGAACTGTCTCTACCGCTGAGTGGCAGGGGCCTGACTGAAGTTTAAGCTCCGTCCTCAAGGAGAAAGAGGGAGTGTATATCGGGGTAGGTAAGACGCAGCCTCTGCTGTAGGAATGCTTAAATGGCTAGCGTGTAAAATATTTTTAAAGGACTATGCCAAGAACCCACATGTTCTCCTGGGAATGCGGACGAGGCTCGCTGCTGAAGACCACCGCTAGTGCCAGACGATGGGTGGATGGGGCTGGGCGGAACGCCACAATCGTAGGGCCTGGGCTTCCAGGGTCCTGTGAAAACCAGCTTCCAGGCAGGAAAATTAACAATGCATCAGCTGCCAATTCTTTTAGCTCGTTGGAGACATCACAGAGGTAAGGATTAGAGTGTGGTGGTGCCCGGGACCCAGGAAATTTGTTGGCATCTATGTTAAGCACAGGAATGATGGGACTTGGAGCTTTGACATCACGCAGACCTGGTTTGGGACAGAAAGTCTGCATTGCTCCTTAACCTCTCTGATTCTCGGTTTCTTTACTCCGAAACAAGGAAATAAATAGGGGTGTGCTGTAACCTTAGAGTGGGAATTCCATTAAGCACACATGCTCAATGAACAGTAGCTATTAGGACTACTCTCGTGCCTGATTTTAACCTATGATTTAGACTTAGATAAACAACCAAATGCTCCAGAGATACAGAGGGCTCACCACGTTGGCCTAGTAAGTGTATCTCTCACCTTTCCCTGTTGTTGTCTCCTGCATTCTTAATTATTTTTGTTTCTAACCCAGGTTTTTAATTCTCCCTTACCATAACTTAGGGCTCTCCACTGTGAGAGTTTTTATGAAAAAAACTCTCACAGTTTTTATAAAATATTTTTGTAAAAAATATTGATGAAAGTGCATGGTCTGAAAGAGTCCTAATTATAAGGGGCATCATGATTAAGAGCTTGGACTCGCATCAAACATGAAACCCCAGTACCAACACTTGGTCAAGGGTCCTCAGCCTCTAGGTCTCAGTTTTCTCATCTGTAAATTGGAAATAATAATTTCTCTCTCACAAGTAGTGCATGTAAAGACTGAGGTGACAGTCTGGCACATGGCAAGCAATGAATGAAACATGGTGATTGTTATGCTGTTAGGAGAAAGCGTGGGAGGGAGAGAAGTCACATTCACAGGGGGCCTCCTCTATGCCAAGGGCGGTACTTTATATTAAAGTTGTATATAGCCGCTCGCTATTCCTTGCACTGACCCTACAAGTTGTGAACCTTTCTTTACAGATGAGGAAGCGGTGCCTGGAATGACAAAAGGACTTGAGAAAGATAGAGGACAATCAATGACAGTGGCATTATTTCATCCCAGGTCTGTGTTTCCAAAGGTCATGCTCTTTCCACGGACTCACCAGGAACATCCCGGCACAGCAATTTCCAAGTTAACCTCTTGATACACCAAAGAGACAGAGCAAAGCTTAGGACACTGGCTACAATGATTACTTTCGGCACTGGACTGACCTTGAAAGAATGTTTTCAGCCTTTGACATAAATAAATCTTCCTTTAAACATGGGGTTTATTATCCAATATATTTTTAATGTCCAAATGCCTCAATCACAAAGGAATTTTAGAAAACCTACAGCTAGTGTTGTTCTTGAAATTTCAATCTAAATGTTATTTTATTGTGCTCCAAACTAAAATTTCCTTCCAACCATTCAAATATTACACATGGATCTGAAACAGTTAAGAAAAATGAACATTAATGATACCTCTCATGTAAAAAACATGTGTATTTATAGATCTTCTGGTAATTCTCTACATTAATTCCTTGACCTCAAACTGACCGGAGAAGGTCAACAATTTTTGTAATATCCCTGAGTGGCACATTTCATCTCTTGACTTAGCTGAGAAGTGTATAAAAGCTCAGGCAGTCAGAAAGCACCCAAATCGCTATAGAGCTGAGATGACCCCAAAATGCAAGTTAATCCCTCCAAGGTCAATTGTAATTTATGTTCAATTAACTGGCTCAAGAAACCTGTTTTAGAAAGAAGCCAGAAATTAGGAAACCTATTGCTTGACTTTTTAGTGGGACACACTTTCTGCAAAAGCCACCATCAGGGGCCCCAAATAAGAAACTAATAGGCTTTCCCCCTAACTGAGTGAGAGTCTCCATGATGCTCCTCAATTGACCAAACTAACTCAGTCCAGGCAAATGCTGGAAACCTGAGGATTTGGATGAAAAGTCTATTGTTCCTGTGGCTACTGGATACGTGCAAATGAACAGGATGATCAAACACAGTCTCCACTTCAACATGGAAGTTACAAACTTAAGCCTCCTTTTAAGATATTACATCAAAAAGGCACAGGAGGCAGTGGAAAGGACTCCCACAGATTAAATCTGAGAAATAACAGCATCATAAGAAATAATGTAGTAATGAAGCAGAATGCATTAAATTAAACAAGAATCCTGCCCTGACTCAGTTGGCTGGAGCATCATCCCATACACCGAAAGGTTGCGAGTTTGATTCCTGGTCAAGGGCACGTACCTGGGTTGCAGGTTTGATCCCTGGCCCCGTCGGGGTCATGCAGGAGGCAACCAATCGATGTGTCTCTCTCACATCGATGTTTCTCGATTGCTCTCTCCCCCTCCCACCCTCCTTTACGCTCTCTCTAAAAATCAAGGGGAAAAATATCCTCTGGTGAGGATTAGTAAAAAAATAAAATAAGAAAATAAAATAAGAATCCTTTGGTCCATACTGATAGAAATAAAGGAATAAATAAATAAAGGAAAGAAAAGCAAAATCTGTTTCTTACAATAGAATGTCAACTAATAAATATATAAACCTGATGGAGTTAGATCATCAATGGATGTGAAAACCAGTGAACAAAGGTTTGACGAGGAACGAGATATTCACATCATAATCTCAAACTATCTCCCACATGGCAGACAGCACCTTGATCTAGTGAACAAAGGTAATGTTCCCAATACTGAAACAGGCACCTTGTGCCAGCTGACACCATGCACTGAGGGCGCCTCATCGCTTCGGTGGCGCTCCTGCCAAAAATGCATAACCTGAATGAATCCGACTCCTTATGAATCCAGTCACAAGGAAACATCAGCCAAACCTCCGCTGAGGGACATTGCACAAAATAATTGGTCTGTCTTCTTCAAAAATGTCAAGGTCAAGAAAGACCAAGAAAGGCTGAGGAGCTCTTTGTTCTAGATTTAAGGAGACTAAAGAGAGATAACAAGTAACATGTAATGTACGATCCTGAATTATATTTTAGGTCAGGAAAAATAATAATATAAAGGACACTGTGTGGTAATTGATGAAATTTAAATATAGACTGTAGATTAGATAACAGTATTGCATCAATGTTAAATTTCCTGATTTTAATAATTATTCTGTATGTGTGTATGAAAAAATATCCTTGTTCTTAGAACATACACACCAAAGTATTAAGCAGTAAAGGAGGACAATGTCACCAACTCAATTTTAAAGCCTTCAAAACAAATTATATGTTAAATAAAAGAAAAAGGAAATGATAAAGAAAAGTCAAATGTATACAATTAGTGATATCTGGGTAAAACATTAAGGAATTGCAAGAGTGCCTAGTACTACTCTTACAACTTCTCTATAAATGTAAAACTATATCAAAATTAAAGTTATTTTAAAGAAACATTTAAAATTTTTAAACTATAGCACAGCAAAGTTATTAGTTAAACATAGATTCTAAAGTATCTAAAAGTGAGGAGACCTAGTATCAGGTGTTTTATTGACAATATTTTTAAAAAAATGAAAAAACAGAGAGAGAGAAGGGAGACAGATAAAACAAAAGTAACAAAAAGCTGATAATTCTTGAAGTTGGATGATGGATACACGAAGATAGGTTATACCAGTCTCTCTACTTTTGTATGTATTCAAAAAATTTCCATAATCAAGGTTTAAAAATTTTAAGTCCCCTCTGAATGGATGCCCATCTTTCCAATTCCAGCAATGACCCCAATGAAAACTTAACTCCCCACCCCTCCACACACACATTCAAGTTTGCCCACACTCCTGATAGTCAAGGTAAAAAAACAAAAACAAAAACAAAAACTGGACGGTTTGGCTAACTCCAGAATAGGATTTGGGTCCGAAAGCAGCACTTTACGGGGCTATTGGGCACTCCGCGGACACTCACCCACATCCCATCGCAGGGAGCGAAAGCTGATGCCGGAGCTGCCCTAGGCCCCGGCTAACGCAGAGCCCCGCAGGGTGGACGGCGGCCCCAGGGCCCGCCAAGCTTCCCGAAGGCAGCTGCAGAGGAGCCGCGCTCCCAGCCCCTTCCGAAGACACGTTCCCGCACCTTTCATCTCCTTTAACACCAGGCTCGGCAGATCTCCATCTGCGGTAACATTTGCGCCTCTGACTGGCTATAAAAAAATGAAATCTTGGGGACGTCAGTGGAAAAAGCAGCACTGCCTAACGTAAGACTGAAAACAAAACTCAACATCAAGCTTCAGTAGACACTCCCTGAAGTGCGGTGTTCCAAGGAACCCTGGGGACGGACCAAACGAGAGGCCCCGTGTTTCTGACCATCGCCCTTGAAGGGAGCCCGGGTGCCCCTCCACTGAGAATGCGAGAGAGCAAAGCACGAGGGTCACAGCTCACCCCCGTGCGTGGTGACTGCGGTAGCAATGGTAGGACTGAAATTGGTGCAGTGTATTTAAAAAAACCCCCCGAGACATCCATTACTTAGAATCATTCTCACAAGCACCTGCCAGGCAGGCTTGGCGGACAGGACTCAGCCCTATTTTACTGGCAAATAACTGATGCCCACGATGGGCAGCGTTGCCAGCATCACACAGCACGCGGGTGCGAATGCGAGGACTCGTTGCCACAGTGTCCCATCTTCCAGTCTTCCATCTTCTCCCCAAGAGCCACCACCAGGAAAACTCAGGGGAGCCCAACATTACCTGTCGCTGTGTCTCCAAAGCCGCCTCTGCCAGTCGGGGCGGGTTATTCTTTGTCAACAGCCACGAATAGGTTGGCAGAGACTGTCAGGCCCGCTTCTGCTCCTCCGCAACGCTTTCGGGCGCGTCTGCTACCAGCCCAGGGTTCGCAGGAACGTACAGCTTGAGCCACGGAGATTCTCCTGTCAACATCGTGTGCCCCGGAGGATTTCAGACAATCGTTTTTAATTAAAAGTGCCAAACATTAGAATCAACCTGAGATATTCTAAATACTAAAGAGAATTAACCAGATAGGATGACTGGCCCGAATTTCATGTAATGAAGGGAGTAAAATCGTTGACTTAACCTTTGTGCTCAGATGTAGGTTGAATTCCTGCTAAACATAATGAAAATGCTGCCCAAAGACTCCATGACCAAGCTGCCTGAGAAACGTAGCATTGTCATTTGAAACATACTGTACTTTAAAAAGGACTCCAATGGAGTTCATGCGGATGTGGATGCGCCGTGGGGTGAATGGAGTTCAGAAAAATCCAGAAATAGAATGATGGGCTGGCCTCCCGCGGTAAACACCGAAAAAGCGTTTGCTAAACGTCTGATCGATAAAGTGGAGGTGAGTGTAAGGTTTTCCTAACAGACCTCTCCCGGCTTGGTTTTTATATTTAAAAAAACCTGATGCATCTGCTATTTCTCAGATTCTTGAGGCACCCAAACTCTGAATCTCCCTGTGTTCATTTGCTACAACTACGGTAACAAAATGCCGCAGACTGGGGGTGGGAAACAACAGAAATTTATTTTCTCACAGTTTCAGTGCCTTGAAGTCCTAAATCAAACCATGGACAGGTTGGATTTCTTCTGAGGTTTTGCTCCTTGGTTTTCAGGTGGCTGCCTTCTCCCTGTGTCCTCACATGCTCCCCCCTCTGTGTCACCTTTAGTGTCCAAATGTCCTCTTCTTTTAAGGACACCAGTCAGATTGGATTAGGACCCACCTATATAACCTCATTTGCCTTTAATTACCTCTTTAAGGGCACTAGCTCCAAATTCAGTTACATTCTGAGGCACCGGGAGAGGGTTAAGACTCAAAATGAATTTGAGGGGAACTCAGTTCAGCCCATAACACCCCCACTGCCTGGACCCTCAGCCCATTCATGGAGACTTTTGAACCGAGCTGTCTCAAATTTCAGTTGAGATATGAGTAACTTTCCTAACTCGAGCTGAGTTTCAGATTTTCACCAAACTCATGTAGTTCGGGATCCCCTTGTACTCTATTTCTGTCCCATGCTGTAAGTTTAGAGGTGTTGGTTTGTTCTAATTATAAGGCAAATTTTAGAGAAAATACCTCTTTACCTATTTGGAACTATCCAATTTCATTTGTTCCAAAAAGAAAAGAAAATACTTCAGATATTTACTAGAATGTACTTATTGGAGCTCTTTGCCTCACTTGCCCTGTTCCCAGCTAGACAAATACATATTTACCTCTCTCTTTGTTTTTATAACCAACAACAGGTGAAAATACTCCAGGTTTAAAAGTATATAATTTAGTTGATGACACAGGCAAAATATTCCCATCGCGTGCCTTGCGCAGAGCACGTGAGTAGAGTCTGTAACTAAAAATCAAGGGTTGCTGCTGGGTTAAGACATGTAGCTCACTGCTTCTTATCTCAAGACACTGCTTCATGACTACAATCTCTAAGGTACTCTTCTCGAGAGAAGTATTATGAATACATGTCCATATCTCATAGGTGCCTCGAGAAGTTGTGTAATGTTGTAACTGTGCCATTGTCAACTATGTAAACATGAAGGAAGAGAGATGTTGTACACCACTGAGAGCAAAATCTTTCCACCTAACAGGTGACTCTGCTTCTGGTAACCTTGCCGTTGAGTTTCACTGTTTTCCTGCCCCCAGAATGAGACGTCTAATTCTGCATACTTTGAGTTGCAAAAAGCCCTCCAAGCACATTATCTGGAGGAGTTAAGGCAGCTTCTTCTAGAAAAACAACCCAAAATGCTTAAGCATTGCTGAAGAAGGTGACACAGCCATGCACAAAATGCTGTCCCTTGGCCTCCGATTCCATCTAAGTCCTTGGTGCTGGCCAGCAAGCTTTGCATTTCCGGTCAGCTCCCTCTCCCATTTTCCATCGTGATGTCAACATTTAACATTCCCCTCAAGCCCTTTCCCTTTTCCCCACCCTTAGCATGACCAAACTTCCTGCTCTGTCCAGGACTGAGGGGGTTCCCATATGAGATGTGGGACATTCAGTGCAAAACCTGGTTACCCTCCTACCCCCTCGCTCATCGTCAGCTGATATCATTACCCATACCCATAACTCAAAAAAGGAAAATTAAGATTATCAGGTGTGAACTGCCCCAGGTTTTTCTTCCACTATCCTCTACCTGAATATACATCTCTGGCCATACCTTGCCTTCAGTCTTGGAAGCAAGATTATCTCATTGCTGACTCAGAGCTCAATTCCCCACTGTTATGACGCATCTCCCTATTATTTCACATCTCTTCTCTGCAACGTTTCTTCCTCTTTCCCCTCATACAAATATGTGCAAGTCTTTTCCATCTTCAAAACTACACATCCTGCCTCTTAACTCATTTCCATTTTTTGATAACCCTACCCCTTGCCTTTCCTTCACCATAAATTTTTATGAAGGTATAATTGACAAGCATTATAGTAGTTTCAAGTGTATAACATAATAATTAGATACTTGTATATATTGAAATATGATTATCACAATAAGTCTAATCAACATCTGTCACTATACGTAGTCACAGAATTATTTTTCTTGGGTGAGAACTTTTTTTAAAAAAAATTTAAATATATTTTTATTGATTTCAGAGAGAAGAAGTGAAAAGGAGAGAGAGAAAAACATCAATGAGAGAGTCATTGATAGGCTGCTTCATGCACACCCCTGCTGGGGATCGAGCTGGCCACCCAGGCATGTGCCCTGATCAGAATTGAACCTCAATCTCCTGGATCATAGGTTGATGCTCAACTGATGAACCACATCTGCCAGGATTGGAGAACTTCTCTCAGTAACTTTCAAATATGCAATACAGTAATATTAACTATAGGTTGCCATTCCATCCCCATGACTTATTTATTTCATAAATGGAAGTTCACCCATCCCTCACCCCCAACCTCTGGCAACCACCAATAATTTGTTTGCTGTGTCTATGAGCATGGTTTTTTGGTTTTCTTTTAGTTTACTTTTTTTTTTTTTTTTAAGAGTCCACATGTAAGTGAGATCATATGGCATTTGTCTTTCTCTGACTTATTTCACTTAGCATAATGCCCTCGAGGTCCATCCATGTTGTCACAAATGGCAAGATTTCATTCTTTTTTATGGCTAATGTTTCATTCATCCATCAATGGACACTTAGCTGGTTTCCATACTTCACTAGTGTAAATAATGCTGTAATGAACCTGGGGGTGCATATATCTTTTTAAGTTAGTGTTTTCCTTGTCTTTAGATGAATACCTATAAGTAGAATTGTTGGATCATATTGTAGTTCTATTTTTAATTTTTTGAGGAACATTTATACTCTTCTCCACAGTTGCTGCCCCAGCTTACATTGCCACCAACAGTGCACAAGGGGTCCCTTTTCTGCACATTCTTGACAACACTTGTTATTTTTATATAAGATTTTTATAATAGCCATTCTAACAGGTGTGAAGTGACATCTCATTGTAACCACGAACTTCTTGAAAGAGATCCCGAATGATTTCATCTACTCCAGTGGCTCCTCAAATTTTTATCTCCAGTCCAGACCTCTCTACTAACATGCAGCCGTCTTAGCCGACCAATGACGACTCTCTCATCATTGATGTTTCTATCTCTCTCTCCCTCTCTCTGAAATCAATAAAGATATATTTAAAAATAACAATAATAATAAAATGCAGCCGTCTTCACCATCCTACTGAGCATGCCCATCTTAGTAAGTAGCTTAAGCTCCAAGTGTCTGAAACAAAGTTGTCATCTATCTTTCTATCACAGCAGCCTCCGCCATGGCTTCTTACTTCCTCGTCTTAGTTCCACCACCTTCAAACTATCACTCATTAGGTTGACATCTGTAAGGTATGAATTGAGCTATTTTTATTACGTGGGAGTAGAGAAAATCTTAGATTTAGCCCCCTGAACACTAAGCTGGCCACAAGGATGTCTCCTCAGGATTAATGAACAATTTCTAACTTGTTCCTGAAAATGACTGGATCGATGTCCTCACTGGCTCTGTGGCTGATTCAAATAACAGTGTATGTTAACTACAGGTAGTCAAGGAGGCTGTCTGGGTTTCTTTGCAGAAATGCCATTTGCTGATGGCAGCACTGCACTGTGTGGAGCCCGATTGCGTCTCTCTTTTTGCAGCGTTAGCCCCAACACTCTCTGTTACCCTGGGGATTAATGACTGCTAATAAGTGGAGCTGTTGCAGAAGCCACTGGTTATTCCATGCTGTTGGCTGTTAGGATTTTCAGCTCATGCTCTACAGTGCCCCCCTCCTGCCCCTTTGCTCTGGCCTCGCTCACAAACTTGCCATTTTCTAAGTAAGTCGCTTTCTCTCCCAACTCAGAAGGATGCCTGGAACATCCTTCACCTCCTTCACTTTCTCAAATGAGTGCATTCAGAAAGTACTAATAATGCCCTTCATTTGGAAGAATAAAATAAGGAGACTGCTGGAGGGTAACATCTGCCTAGAAGCTCTGTTGCTCCTGGAACCGTTTGCCTTCAAAGCCCCTCCTCGCTCGCTTTGCTCTGAATGTCAGGAGGGCTGAGCTCGTGCCTCCCAGGTTCTGTGTCTGCTGATTTCTGCCCAGTTTTACCCAAAAGGAGGTACTGGTGACAGATTATAAAAATGAAAGAAAAGACTCCAGAATTAGGTTCCCCTTTCCCATCTCCTCCATAGCTCCAGCTCCCACTAGACATGCCTGCCCGGGTTACAAGTCTGCCGGGTGACCCTGCCCCCTGGAGCCTGGTACTCTCTTGTTCCTTCTGCCCCTCTAGTCCACCTGGGACAACAGCTTCTTTCTGCCATTGCTCAGCTCTGGGCTGCCTCACTGCCACCTGGTTGCCTTCACAGCCTCTTTTGTCCACTGTGTAACCAACTCCCTGCATTAAACTCTTGCCTTTGTGTATGTGCATTCAAGGTGGCTTCTGTTTTCTTGGTTGAACGCAGATATAAACCCATTTCCTGATCTCTACTCTTCACCTCAGCCCATCACAAAGGCTTTTGGGGGCTGCCTTCCTCTGGGTCTGTGGCTTAACTTTTGTGTTCCCATGGCACTTGTGTATACTGCTTTGAGTTGAGATTGTGGTCTTATGAGATCCACCCCTAGATGAGCCCTTGAGAGCAGAGCCAATGTCCTGTTCATTTCAGTACCACCCCCCATGTCCTGCTCACTGCTCAGGGTACAGTAGGTGGTCACAATTTTATAACATGCATGCACACAGAATTTTTTCAGTCTTAAAAAGGATTTGATGTAATATGCTCAAAACATATGAAGATTTAAGGCATGCTCAGACTAGAATAACACGGAATTTAAATGAAAACTAGTAAATCTGTGGGTTTTTTTCATGAGAGGGGGAGGTGCTGTAGCAGTTGGGCTTTGCTCATCTCCTTGGAATACGGTGCATGGCTTTTCATTTGCTGGATCACAGTCCAGTCGTTGGTGGAAAAGTCACCTTTTATTTCAGTGAAGCAACTTAATCAATAAAGGTATTAATTGCTCTCAGCAAATGCTTTGGAACAATAAGGCACTGTCATTTTACTCCTGGCAGCCAAGCAGGAAAAATCAAAGGAAAGCATCTCAGGATTCTAAGAGACCCTTAGAACTATGGGGACTATGAAGACAGAGAAGTATTCCCTTGTGAGTCAGAAGTCCTCTGGAAAAAATCTGGAACACTTTGAGAGAAGGAGTTTATTATTATATTCAATTGAATCGAAAGCAATCTCAGACCACGATCTATAATGCAAAGTGATTCGAAAAACAGAAATATATGAATATCATTTAGAGATTAAGAAAAAGATTCATGGAAGATAAATTACATCATGTTCTAGCAAGAGAGTCAGGATTACTTAACAGAGTGCCTGGTAGCCTGGTCACTCGCTTAGCGCTCCCCCACTCCCCCCCAACCACTGCCACCACTGAGCCTTTCACTAGGGACCCTTTTCATCGTGGGCACAGGTAAGGAACAACAGTATTTCTCTATCTGGACTGTATTATCGTGGGCATCTTGAATTCAACGAACCATAACATCCTTAACCATTAAACTTCAACATAGTTATTACAGCACCCCTTAATATGGCAATATTTTTAATGCAAGGAAACCAGAAAACAGGCCTCTAACCTTAACACTGTGGAGCAATGTGCAGAAAGAATTCCCTCCTCCTTGCATAACAGCACTTCTCAGATTATGAACTTTGCCTAGAACTGACTTCCTTGTTCTGGCGTGATTCACGGTGGCGAATGTCTTGGCAAGGTATGGCCCATGTGCTGTGTGAAATACTGCAGGTGCCAGTCGCAACAAAGTGACCATTGTCTTTCTATAACGAAGTCAGTTTAAACAGCTAAGTGTCCTAAAGTGAATCCAAGTGTGCCTGGTGTCCGGAAGGTCAATTATCGCAACGTGTTAGACAATTGGGACTGCATTACTGCTAACTAGGGGGCTTGAGTTTTGTTTTTAATAAAAGCCTATTGGAATAAAGAAAACATAGTACAGCAAACATTGAATCGGACATTGTGACACAATGACAGATCTATTTTGCCACAGTTTACAGGTTCCACAAAACAATGACCCCAAATACACAAAGCATTTTATATACAATTTCCAGAAAACTCCAGACTCTTGCTTTGGAGGAATTTTACTTGAAACAAGTGGCTATGTCTTAAGTAATTTTTGCTATGCTGAGATTCCACCACTGTAGTGACTGTTATAGACAACTCCTACTTTTTTGTGGTGAGAGGGGTGGATATTGAACCAGCATATACTCCAATTTTTGCACACAACTTCTAGAAAATCTATTTTACTTCAAATAAGATTTTAAAGTCATTCACTTGGTTTTCACTTATTACATATTATTCTTCAAAAGATGTTTCCTTCTAAGGTGAAAATTCTGTTTAATTCTTCAAGTGGCAATGAAACAGGTTTTTTTCTAAAAACAAAAACACAGCTGATACCATCTTCATGGAAAAACATTTAAAATAGTGAATTGTTACACATATAAATATGTTTATTAAACTACAGTCATAATATTTTGCTGAAATTTACAAAATAGTTCATCACTTCCTTTAAAAGTTTCTTTCCTTTAATGAATATTGTTTCAGTTAGAGCGAACTTAAGTATTTTTAAATGACAACCATGAGTTGAAATACAGAAATGTTTGTTTGAATTTAATAGATTTGAAAAGATTTTTAAAGTATTCTCTCTATTTTACTCGAAGAGTGATTTAAGTACATTTTTCTGCTGCAAACTCGAAGAAACCCAAGCACTTAGCATTCATTCCTCGGCATTAATTCTTAATGTCTCGGCACCAAAAGTTGTTTAAACTGCTAAAATTATTTAATTTTTTTAACTTTTCATATAGAATTCTAAAAGGACACTATATACATATATTCCGACTTGACATTATTAAAAGAATCCAGCTCAGGGTTTTTTTTAAAATTAACTTTTTAGAACTTAACTTGATAGTTACAGATGTTTTATTCTTTGGAAGCCATTACATGTTCATTTTCCTTTCAGCATTAATTACACATAATGACCTCCACCTATCAGAAGAAAACTATATTTGTTTACATTTTCCAATGCTTTTAAAAATAAAAATAAAAATAGTTTTCATCATTGTCGATAAGGGCAAATTTTTTAATTGTTAGAATCTTGGTATTTTTGAAGACTTGTCTCTGGCTATTTTAGCCAGAAAGTTCTATTGTGGATACAACTGTTACATAAATTCCCCGAATAATAGCTTAATTACTTATAAACTCTGGAAACAATTAGTTTATCATGCTTTGAAGTGAGTAAGGCAAGTTGCCAGGCTGAGAGTAAAACGCTTGTCACTTTTTCATGTAATGAGCTTAGTTCCTTTTTGTTATTTTAGATTATTTGGAAAAGGAAACTCAGTGGAATACACTTTAATGTTCAGAAGATTAAAAGTCGAATCACTCACTTCATAAATGGCCTCTGCAATAGCACTTAATAAAGCACCGAAAGAAATATCGAAGGCTCTGAAGATGATAATTTATGTGCTTATGGAAATCATTGAAACAGATATTCTGGTTCAAAGATAAAGTTGTGCTTGAATGACACCAATATTGTAAAAGATTGACGAGGGCCGCTCTGGTTCTCAGCCTCATAATATCACCCCTTACACAAACCAGCAAATTACAGGACGGCCTCTCCTCCCGCATCTGGCGGCGCGCTCGCCGCCGGCCCTCCCCGCCTGCCCCGCCCGCGCCGCGCGGCCGCCGCGGGTCGCTCTCGCCCCTCCGCCCCGCGCACCTCTCGGCCTCGCCCCAGGGGACCGCCCCTCCCGGCCCCTCTTTTTTTTTTTCTTTTTTTTTTAATCCGTGTTCACTGTCAGGTGTGTGTGTGTGCGCGCTCGCGCGTGTGGGTTTTTTTTCTTGTTTTAGCTAAACACAGATCGAAGGAAGTTTTCAATATAAGTGGCTATGGTGGGTGAGATTGAAGCACTGTGTGTCTGACTATCACCCCAAAAACGAGGGAGAAAAGGAGCGTCCGAAGGGGATGCTGAGTTCACGCGCCGAGCCCGGGACGCGCCCGCGCCGCGCCGAGCGCAGGTGCCCGAGCGCAGCGCCCGCGGCCGCCGGCTTCACAGGCCGCCCGGCCCGCCCGGCCCCGCCGCGTCGCCGGAGCCCGCGCCCGAGGCCGCCCGCTCCTTCCTGACCTTGGCGGTCAGCGAGCAAGGTCATCCGTCATCCCGTCACCTGACCAGAGGATTGTTTACCGCACTCCGGGCGGAGACACTGGGGGGCCAAGAAAGGCAGGCAGGGCCCGCAGGCCAGGAGGGTCCCCTCGGGATCTCTTCGGCGAGGAGGGCCCACCCCAGGTGCGGGACGGCAAACTTTTCGCACCGCTCTGCAGGTTTCAGAATGACATCAGCACGCTGCCTCCTGCGGCCCCGCTCCTGGAAGTCATAATTACAGCTCGCCCTTGCCTTGGTCGGCAGGGCGCTCTTTAAGCTGTCCAGCAAGCCAGCCTGCTTGGGGGACGCATTTTGCATTTTTCATGGCCCCCCATCCCTCCCCAGACCTATAGGTCAAGGACCGGGGAGGTGAGACACGACACATTAATGTGGGTTTTTTATATTTTTTATCAGGGGACGCTCCCTGCGCCCACAGAAAAAGAGGCAGGCCAGGAGGAGAGCGCGGCGGCGGCGGAGAGGGACGGAATCCCCCGCAGCTCCCGTGCGAATTCATATTCCGAGTATGTGCCTCTCGCACCTGAAATAAATCCTGCAGGCCTACCCACGCAAACCCAGCGCCACTTATTTATTTGCATGTCATGCTTATAATACGGTGGAAAGCAAGACGGATCTCCGAGGAGGGGAGGAGATGCGGCTCACCTTTCAGACCCGCCGTCTTAAATAAAAAAGAATCGTCCGGCCGGGCGCCTAAAAATTTATCTTGAGTTTGTGGTCATTATCTCTATTATACAGCCCTGGCAATAAATAACTCGGGTAGTTACTACCCAACAATAAAACTGTAGTGTATGGGACACCATACTATTACTTTCTTAATAATCTGCCGTTTCTTTCACTTTAAATCTTTCCAGTCTTGTCTTCCCACTTGGCTACAAGGATCTATCTTCACCCCTTGAGGTGCCCGACCGCTCGGTTCATTTTTATATTTGGTGAACACAATAAGTTTTCCTGTCTAGACTTTCTGGTTTTCCTCTTATTTCTAGGCTGCCTAATCTGCTTCAAGACAAAGGGTTGGCCGGGATCAAATGTCTTTCCCCCCACCCCACCTCCTCCTTTTAACCGCCCTGTGCGTCCACGTGAATGAACATCGCCCTCCTCGGGGCACCCAGCCACGGGGTCTCTAGGAGAAAGGGGGCAACGCAGACTCGGGAAGACAGGCCCCAGAAGATGGTCTGCGCCCCTACGGCCGGCACGCCCTTGGGTGCGCACTGAGTTAAGGGTCTTGTTGGAGAGACTGTGCCTGGGCGAAATCGACCTCTCCAGGCCCTCACCCTTATTCTCCACCGTGTGTCTGAGCCAGGACGGATTTCGGGGGTGGGGTCCCATCCCTCTGCCTTCTCCCGCTGGCCCCTACGCCCAGGCACCGCGCGCTACACGCGGGCGCGGGCGCGGGCAGCCTGGACCCGCCTGAGAAGTCGGTCCTCGCTCAGCTGCTGGCTCCTCGGCGCCTTCGGGCATTAAAAGCCCACCGAGGGGGCTCGGCCCCGGGGAGCAGACGTTGAGGTGGGTGGGGGTGAAGGAGCCCCTTTCAGGTTCCCAGACGCGCGGGCCGTCCGGAGAGCCTGAGCGCACGCCCACCGGCCTCTCCCTCTCTCCCACCTAGGGCGCACCCCGTCTGCGCGACAGTTAGGGACGCGGCTCGCACCCCGGCCCCGACCCCCAGCCGGTCGGGAGACGCAGTCTGTTTGGGGCTCGAGCCCCAGGGACCCTCAGCCCCGCTGGGAGACTGAGCCAGGCTGCGCCCGGCCGGCGCCTTCCCAAGCCAGCGCCTCGCTCGCCTGCAGGCTGGCGCGAAAGGGGCTGCCCGTGGGCGAAGCGGTCAGCAAACGCCCGTGTTATCCGCGGAGCCGCACAAATCAGGGGAGGGGGTGTGGGGAGGCTGGGGGGGAGAAGGGGGCAAAGAGGCAGTGGTAAGCCGGCAAAGAAAACAAACAGACCTCCGTCGCTTCCCCTTTTGTCTTTATACAGCTTGTCTCAAGAAATCAACTTAAGCACAAGCCCCCACCAGGCTTGTTTTTGTTTGTGTGTGTGACTCAGATCACAGATAGGACTTGGGACTGAATCTCTGAGTGTTTGTGAGAGAGAAAGAAGCCGGCCAAGCTACTGATGGCGCAGGGGACGGTGAACTTCTCACCTTTCTTTAACTCACTAACAACACATCCTTTACAAAAAAAAAAAAAAAAATCCACGCCGTGTGTGTGTGTGTGTGTGTGTGTGTGTGTGTGTGTGTGTGTGTGTGTGTGTCGCTGTTAACTGCGTTTCGCTGGGAGGATCTTTTACGACTCAAAAACAAGCGACAGGGAAAATATTCACGTTTGGGACCGAAAACATTTTTTATTTATATCTTTGACATTTAAAAGAGGAGAATTAATTTGTCCTGTCTACATTAGCATTGAGAGAAAGTTTCAGAAATCAACCGAGGGGGAAGGGGCGGGGGTGGGAGAAAGCGAAGAAAAGAAAGGAAAAAGAAAAGCTAGGCTTGGTTTTTCTTATTTCAGATCTGTAATCAATCATTGAAATAGGAGGCAGCAAAATTGTAAAGATTCGATAGATTAAAATGCAAATGAAAGGTAGAAAAAGAAACATTAACATGGCGATCAAAGATTTAATAACCGTAAATCAAGTTTTTTTTTCTGTTGCAGCTGCAGTTTGCGCGTGTGTTTATGTTTTAATCATGTTCGTTCCATAAATAAATAATTTCTGAAACGAGACTAATTTTTCATTATTTTAACCGTGGGCTATAACACTAAATATTAAAAATAGAAAACGTACAGGATGCCAGATCCCCAACCAAACAGGAGAAAGACGTGTTGATTGGTTAAAATCAAGGCGTTTTATTTGTGTTTTGAAAAATCAGAGTATTCTGCTAAAAAATTCTCTCTCAACTGATGAAGACCAAAGTTTTAGTTTCCCTTTAATGTTTTATGTTAGCAAGATACCATTTATATTAAGTATCAGTTTGAGCATTTTCAAAGAACGAACATGCCGGAATATTTAAACAATACAAAACATATATTACTGCAAAGTGATGTGACAGAATTCCTAGAAAATAACGCCCCTTAGAAGAATCTGCCTTCTAGAGAAAAATTAAATGATGGTGCAACACAGTCAAAACTTTTCTTAGCTTTCCTCCTAAAGTTCTTTTTCCAAAAGGGAATATTTTAGCTTTTTGTTTTATCATTCGATTTTTAAGATTTTATGTTAAAGTGTCAAATATCGGAACACACTCTTAATTTATTAGCTATTCATTTTCTCATATGGCGAAGGCTTTTCACTTAGATCTTTTTATTTAAAATACTGATATATATTGTTAATTTAGAAATTATTTCTAAAACTCTTATAATAAACACCTGGACTTAGTCTTTTCTTTCTTTTTCTGGTTGTCTTATTAACATGGGGTAATTTATCTTCAGAAGACTGGAAACTCCTTTTTGGTCACACAGCCCTGCAACGTTCAAAATAAGCTGTTTGCTTAATTTTGTCTTTGAAGGAATTATTCATCCTAGTTTACTGAAATGATGAATTAGAATTGTCTCCATTTCTCCTCTTTCTACAAATTAAAATGATAACCAAACCTGGGATACTTGTTTCCTTTCTAAAGCCTTTAAGTTAAATGTGAGCTAAGTTGGTGTCCGCTCCCTCCACCCCAGCCACACAGTCACGTTTCACTTTGACAGTCCAATAATGCATTTAGTTTAAAATTACACTTGGGCCTTTCCTCCTTTGTATTTTTTTTTTTCTTTCATTTACTTCAGTGCAACAAGATGACTTGATTTTCATGGGATTACATGAACTCCATTCAGTGTTACTGGGACATTTCTGTTCAACTAAATTCTTGCCTTTAATAGACAAATGAACTTCTTTTTATTTGCTGGAGTTTGTAGACTGTTTTAGATACAGAGTGTGCAACTGATTTAGTTATTGTTGTTGTGAGAATCGAACAGGCACAAAAGTCATTTATCTAAACCGAAGAGATAAGACTCTAGAAAAGGAAGAAGCAAGGGCAGAGTCGTGGGGAATTATTTCAGTTTATAGCTCTTATTAATTAAACCGGATGTGGTTTTATTCTGATCTGTTAGTACCGACCCTGCTAAATGTTCCCAGATACCTTTTTCCCTCTCCCCCCTCATGCTTTCATCCATCAGATAACTCGGGTCTCCCGTCCTAAGAGTTGCATTTTCTACAATGTATCACTAAACAGTTGCAGTGTAAAACCGCGTGCATCTTCAGACGACTGCACCCCTCCCGGGGGGGGGGAAAAGAAACAAGAAAAGAAAAGAAAAAGCTTTTCCCATCCCCTTTTTAGCATCTTGTTTCGTTGAAATGCAAGACAGGTACTTGATTTAGCATTTAAGCAAAAGGTTACACAAACCGCGTTTTAAAAAGTGTTGGGATGTCCAACAGGGTCAGCCCCAGATCAGATCATTTTTTGAATGCAGACCTAAAGATAATGAGTACTTGTTGTATTCAAGGGAACAAACAGTACTTTGGCTTCCTCTGACCCCAGAATGCACGGCTCGGTTTCATTGATCATCGTACTTTATGAGATAATGCAATTACAAACATCAATAAGGGGCTGCAAGGGGAATCATTATGCGGTGACAGTGATAAATGACGGTGCAGAAATAGCATGCTTTCCCCCCCGAACAATCCAGGAGCCCAGGGGCTCGGGGGGCTGAACACAGTCGCCAAGGAAACAGATGACATCCCAAACGGCACCAAAGGAAAAAAAATGAACAGTCTTTCTTTGCCTCTCACTCTTTTCCGTCTTCCAAAGAGTTAGTTTTGGCTCTAGCAGCAGCTGCCACACAGGCATTTCGTTATTTCAGACATTAAAGCCCGGAGCGGGCGGTGGGAGTCCCCTCCTCCTCCAGCCCCACCCCCACCTAGATAACACACAAAGCTGGCTGTTCACAGTTCGGGACTACCTGGAAATGCACGTCTTGAAAAATCAGATTGGGGTGGCGTGGGGGCTGCAGGAACGAGGGTTTACACTGCCACTGCGTTGTATTCCCCCCCCCCCCCCCCCCTTCACGGTTGTCTGGTGGAAACTGAGTCTCCAGAACAGGCTGGCGCCTCGTGGGTCGGCCAGCAAGGGCGGGGGCGCGCGGCTCGCCTCCATCTCCCCGCCGTGCCAGACGCTGCCAGTTGCCAAGGCGGGGGTGGGGGGTGAGGGAGTGGGAGTGGGGTTGGGGGTGGGGGGAGCAGGAGGCTGCGAGGGGTGTCTGCCGTGTCGCTGGGTTTCTTTGAAATAGAATTATCAATGGGCGCGGGGATCTCCACGAGATCCAGGGATCCGGCTGTTGAAAGACCCAGGGGTGCCCTCAGCGAGTGGCTTCCAAAGAGCGTCGCTGAGCGACCCCACCCACCCACGTCCAGGGTGGTGGGTGAAGCAGGCGGGCGCGGGAGGGGATGGGTTACAGGGGCTGCGGCGCGGGACCCGGGGCTGCGGCGAGGGTTGGGGAGAGCCTGAGACCCCCTCGGAGGAGAAGGGGAACTCGCCACTTTGGGGGGAGGGGGAGGGAGAGCGCGCAGAGGTGCGGGGGAGGAGGGGGGCAGAAGAAACGCGGCGGGGAGGGAAGGAGGAAGCGAGCGAGAGCAATCCCACCCTAGAACGAGGTGGCCCACCCGAGGACAGCGGACTCGGGGTTGCTGACCCCCGCCGGGCACGCCCCGGCGTGGAGCTAGGGCCCCCTGAGCGACGCGCCCCGCCGCGGAGGCCCCCACCCCGAGCCGCCGGCTGGGCGGGCGCGCGAGCAGGTGACTCCATTCACCGCCGCTGCCCTGAACCGCGAGGTCCGGGACTCGTTTTCCGCCTGGAGATTAAAATCATTGCTCGCGTAATGAACTTAATGCTTTAGGGTAGAGGTGAGTGTGTCTGCGAGTGGGCAGGGGTGAGAATTACCGACCTGATCGATGGGAGACTGGCTTAAAACTAAATCCCTTGTCTCCAGGGCTGCACCGCCCGCGTCTCCCGGCCGTGGGCTGAGCGCGCCAGGGCAGGAGGCGGCGCAGGAAGGGACGAGCCCTGAGCCGGGCCCACCAGAACCAAGACCCTAAAATGCCCCTCAGGTCCCCACCGAGACCCCGGGGGTACCCGTTTTTAGAGCAAAGACTCCTAAAAGCTCAAACGTTGGAGAACTGATTGCTCCATATGTTGTTTTTTCTTTCATCTCCGCCTTGGGAGAGAAGGTTCCTGACGCGGTGGCGGGCAGATTGGGCCAAAAAGGGAACCCACTCCTCTTCCTCCTCCCCGCCATCAGCCGCCTCCTTCAAGGGCCGACTCCCCACTCTCCCCCCTCTGCGCTCTTTCTCGGGCCCTGGGACGGCCAGCCTCACGTGGGCTCTGCACCTGGCCCCCCTGAGTGTTGCGGGCCGCCTCACCCCCAAGTGGGCGTGGGGCGGGGTGAGAGGGGAGTGAGACCCGAGAAAATACCCGGCCAGGCAGGGCGCCCCACCACCCAGTTCCACGCCACTCCACCCCGTGTCCAAGCGCCTGCGCAGGAGCTTTGCACCTAGTCATGTTTTTCCTGCCTTCACTTGGGCCGAGGGCCTGCTGGGATCCGAAAGTCAGGGGAGAGTTTGCAGAGGTTTGAAAATGATTTCCTAGGAGCTCCTGCCTAAGGCATCGAGGTGCTGCCCACGGCTCCCCTACTGTGGCTCCCAGGCACTCGTGGCCGGTGCGGCGGACTCTGCCGAAGGTCCCAAGTGTCCTCTGGGCCCCAAGCTCTGGGCGTCTCGTCTCCAGAGCCACCGTGGGATTCACTAAGAAGCCTGTCGTCCACTACAAAGCACCCCGATCGGTGCCGGGGGCAAGGGACCCATAGTCCCTCAAGGAGTTGCCTCTCCACAATCTTCTGCTCAGAGCCGTGGTCGCCTCTTTCTCCAGAGACACAATCAGCAGCCCCCTTAGACTTGACTCTCAGATCGTGGTGGGGAGAGAGGAGGAGGCTACTGGAGGTGCTGAAGCCGCCCCCAAGGCGCTCTGGGCTCAGCGTAGAGACCTGCGCGGCCGGGCAGGCCCCCAGGTGCAGGCCAGCACGTGGTGCGCCATCCGAGGCGAGGGCAGCCGCGTCCTGGCCGAGACTCCTCGCAGCTGTCGCCACGGCCAACGTGATTTTCTCTCCGGGCGCGGAGCCCGGCCTAGCCCGGGGCCACCGGCGTCTGCCCTCCCGCTCCTCGCTTGGAGACTTGGGGGGCGCTGCGCACGGCGACCGATGCCGAGCGCAAAGCCTGCGCGTCTCCAAAGAGACGTGGCCGGGAGGGGGTGGCTAGGCAGTGCTGCTCCTTTTCCCAATCTCCCCTTCACTGCGAAGTTTCCGGGCAGGCGCCTCCGCCCCGAGGTCGCAGCCTCCCCTCGCCGCTCCTTCCCCTTCTCCGCCCCCGGGAGCGCGGAGAGCCGGAGCCGCCGGCCGCTCGGCGCCCCGGCGGGGACCGTGGCGCGGGCTCTGCCCTGCCCACCCCCTCCCGGGGATCCGGGGAGTGCGTCTCCCCGGGGCGAAGCTCGCCCACCGGGCGCATTGCAAGGAGACACCCGTTGCCTCCCGAGGAACTCCTAATACCATCCATACAGCTTTAATGCGTTTATAATTCGATAAGTGATTTCAATTTGAAATTGTTAGTAACTAATTTTATGGGTAATTTTTCCACATCAAATATTTAAGCATCAGATTAAGGGAGCCAGTTCCGACACGGGATAAGGGGGTTTCCCCCCCACCCCCACCCTCCGCGCCTCCGCCTCCCTCCGTTTCCTACCGAGTCGTTTTTCCAAATCCCCGAAAGATGGCAGTCGAAGCCGATATTCTTCTTTTCCCGCGGCTCTGCGAGGGGAGGGGGAGAGCGGGAGGAGAGGGAGGGGGGAGGCGGACGAGAGGGAGAGGAAGGCAGGAAAAGAGGGAGCGGGGGAGGGGGAGCGGGGGCGGGCGCGAGAGGAGGGGGGAAACTAGACCCTGCACGGACTTTTCAAACTAATTCTTTCACACGTTTCTAATACAAGCAAGAAGCAGTGGTGAATTTCCTGGAAATGTCCTGGCAGAAAAGAAAGCCAAAAAACGTGCCTGTGGGCTCAGAGTAGAAGATGTGAGAAACTCAGCACTTTCTAACTAAACCTTCAATTCAGAACAGAAGAGGGAGAGGGGAGTCCCGGAGAGAGACACACTGGCTGTTTCGTGCCGCTTTGTATTTTAACATTGTATACAAATACTCAGCAGCGAAGCGACTTGTTTCTTGCAGAACAGGGCTCTGCAGATTACATAATGGGAGGAGACGAGGTAGGGGTGGGGAAAGGTGATGGGGGGAGGGCTGGGGAGGGCCGAGGGGGTGGGGGGGCGGGGGCCCGCCGCGGATGAATTGCAGACCGGTTGCCAAACTTTTTTTTTTTTTTTTCTCCCGCTGCTGCCGCGGCTGCCTCCGCTGCCGCCTCGCTTTGAATGTGGGTAACTAGGAAACAGCAAGCCGTCTGAGAAGACGGAATTTCCAACGTGTAAAATGTTCTTAACGGAACCATTGAGCGAGTGCAATAAGGCGTGAGGGGGAACTAATCTTCCCATTTAAATGTTTGTGGCAATTTTATCTAAATGAATTTTAATGCTAAACGAGGGTAATTCCCCATTTGTAGCGCGTTTACTTCTCTTTCCTGTGCTTCTAAAGCAGTCGAACATCATGCAATGAACAATAACAATAAAAATACTGTCAAGACATATTATTCATTTTGAATGTGTTATAATTACAGCTGATTAAATATGATAGGGTAAAATATTTTTAATTTTTTTTGAAAAATATTTAAGTCAGGCTAAGAAGGAGCCTCATTCAGCCAGTGCTCCCCCCCCCCCCGTTTCCCCAAATAAAAATAAAAAGCAGGTACCACTGTGTGCCCTTGTTTAGAAGAGGGCGTTTTGTTTTTGCCTTTTAAGAAACATCAAAAAACGCTCTCAGCACCTCTATTATTTCCTTCTTTCGGGTAAGTGTCCTCAATAACCTCGGAGCTGGCCCTGAAATTCACAAGAGGAAGAGCGAACGCAGCGCTAAGGGGAGGTGGGGTGTCGAGGCGGGGAGACAGGCCTGGCGGAGCGCGAGCCGGCCGCGACACCTCACGCGGGCGGGCACGCGGGGAAGGAACACAGTTTGCTTTATTTTTTTCTAACGCACCGGACACTAAGGATCTTGATTTTTCATAGCCTCCGTAGTCCCTGGCTCCCCTTCACGTGTCCCCTTCGGCCCCGGCTCTCCGCGTCCCTCGCCCCCACTCCCCCTCCCGCCTCCCCTTTCTTTCCCTCCCCCGCCCGGCCTAGAGCTTCCTCGGGAATAAAGGCTGAAAATAACCAACTCACCCAGGCACGGACTGGGGAGGAGGGGCCGGTGGATGGTGAGTTTATAAAGTTTATTATTAATTTTTAAAGTAAATAAATGGTTGTTAACGGCTAGTAACCACCTATCAAAAGAGAAGTATTTCACTAATACGGACTATTTATGGAGACGAAGAATTGCCAAGGGGGCCAAAGGGGAAATTTAAATAATCCCATATATGGTGGGGGCGGGGTGGGTGGGGGTCGCCGCCCGAGGCCGCCGCAGGCCGAGGCCCACTGGTCCCCGCGCATCCACGTGCTGGGAAACCGGGCCCGTAAACAAAGGTGCGAGCGCGCGCGGCCGGCCGCAGGTGAGCCGGTCAATCACGCGGCACCTAGTAAACCCAACCCGCAGCTGGTTCCCCTTTTCAAATAGAAAATAGAATTGTTCAGGGCGGGTTTATAGAGTGACAAGGGCCTGAATGTCAGGCTGGAGTTGAAGGCGCTCTCCTCCGACCCATCCTTTGTTTACAAAGCAATCACTGTTAAAAGACTGATTTTTTAAAACTAATTTGCCTTAATTAAAATATTTGTATATTTTCCTTAGCTTTGGGAAGCACTTTTATAGCAGCAGTTTTATTTAAATAAAATTATAAGCTATTCCAGCTTAAACATGTTATTTTGTACCATTTAGCTGGCTGCCATGCAGAAATTCTGTACAGCTGTTCTGGAAAATTAGTTAATAACCAGTTTTAGCCAATGAGAACATAGAGCATATTTATAAAAATTAGATTCTGAAGTCTGGTCTCTTCAATTCATGTAGTTAATTTCCTAATAAACATATACTGCTCATCGTAGGTAACATCCTTAGTAGAAGACTTAACTGTACTTGGTTTGCCAATATGCGCAAGAATAATTTCACTGATATTAGATGAGTAATTCTGTTGGATGTAATCTGAGTCTACAGTTAGTTTAGTGCCCTTAGGCCTTCAATTTGCTGATATTAGGAGTTCATTAAGTCAGCTTAAAGAAATCAGTAACTATTATTAAATAATTTACTTTGTGGTTAAAATTTTCAAGTACATATGCGTCTTAGGGAGCCAAAATTAATTTTTATATTTACTGCATTAACCATCAAAAATTTGGGGGGGCAGTAAACAAATTTTTCAAGCAGTGGAGTCAGCATGACAAAAATAATCTTGTTTTTATTTTAGATTCAGATTTCATTACTGCACTCAAACGACTACAACTGGGCTTGGCGTTATTATACAATCCAAACTGTTTCCGTCAGAAACGCTAAGACTCAGTGTGCAATGATTGTTATTAATAATTAGCTCCTTGGTTTCTTGATAGAAAAAGGCTATCAACAAGCATTTGTTTATCCACAACAAAAAGTATAATTAGCTTATCCCACTTAGTAAATCTTGTATGCATGCCAACTCATACCAAACTGCTACTTTTACAAAAAAAAAAAAAAAAAAATTGCAATAATACAGTTCATTTTTCCAGTCCTTTTTGCACAAAATTTATTTACAATGTCTACATAAATGCTCCAAGGTGGGACTATGGAAAAATACACACATGACCGATGCTTTGCTCAGAAATAAAGTCAACATATTAAAAATAAATCTTCAGTCTATGTTTTTGAGCTGCATAAAACAGGAAGTGATGTATAAGGTGGTGGTTGTTGCATGGGGACAATGATGCTTGATGTGACAATTAGGCTTCTAAACACACGGCCTTTCAGTTTCCATGCCTCCTCCTACCAGTCTCCTTAAGACACTGCCTGCAACAGCTGATTAATCATTGTTGATGACTGCAGTTTTTCCCATCCTTCCCGATTTACATCTGTTCAGGCCAATTCAAATATGGTGAGTAAATGAATTAGACATGCAAATTCAAGCCCCAGGCTAGAGAGAGGGAGAGAGAGGAAAAGAGAGAGAGAAAGAGAGAGAGAGCACGCACATGGCTGAAATCCTAGGCAAGAAGAAAGATTCTTCTGCCCGATAGTTATTTTAATGCTCTAAAAATCCTGCAAATCAGACCTTCCTGTCCCTTGCAGGATAACTGTAAGGCTTTTTAATGTAAGGAGGCTTCTGGAGGAAGTGAAGAGCTATGGAAACAACACACATAGTGTGGAAAAATTTCACATTTTTCTTAAAAAATCTATAAGAAACAACGTAATATGGATAACAGTATAATAGCATTTACAATATTTCACTCTTTGTTCTCTTAATGTCTTATATAGTTATTTAGCATGTCCCCCAAATCGACTTCGGTTGGTATTTCCTGCTTTTTAAGAGTCCCTATGAAGAATTAGGGATGCTCCTTGGTCCAAAGTAGATGCCAAGAATGGAACTCCACAGTCATTGCAGAAAAAACATGATTTGAAATCAGTCACCATTGCAGACAATGCATTTTCCCTTAAGCTACTGAGCATGAATGTCCATGACTTGTCCACTCATTGTTGGGTCTCCTGTATTAAGAACCGTGGGGCTTGATGCTGACATTGGCATTCCAGGGTGGGGCGGTCCTCCATGCATCATCACTGTTGGGTGGTGAGGGTGTCCAGGAATGTACGTATGCATGGGGGGCCCATGACGCAGCTGAGCAGGATGGGGGGGCATCTGGGGTTGGGTATAACTTGGCTGTCCCATACTCACACCCATTGGACCACCCCGGGCTACATACTCCCCTGGCATACTTTGCAGCCCTGTAGAAATTCAAAAGAAAGAAACAAAAAGAAAAATATTATGAAAAAGCAATAGTGTGGCTCTGGCTATGGCAATCCTACGAAAGCCAGAGGACATTGTGATTAAGGGAGCATGGCTCTGTAAAGTATTCTTTCGATTCATACAGAAGAAAATAAAATGAGAAATGTTATGCTGGAAACGCACATTTTGAGACTATTCTCCTTTCATTGCCACTGTTATTGGGCCAGCCTACTGAGGACTTATTTATTTAAAAAAATAAAACTGTTATTTGAGGTCTGGTCTGAAGAAGCAACTTTTGTTCCCTGAAATATTCTCTACCGAAAGTACAAGAGTACCCCGCACTGGTCTCGAAACATGTCACACCAAACTAACTAGACAGGCTCTCACTTAGGCTGCTTACTTAGCTAAACCTGTACTTTTAAAAACTGAAACAAAACAAAACAGTAACAGTTATCAATGAATTCCTTCCTCATGGTTTCTTAGGGCTCGGGAAAGAAAGCTTTCACAAAACCCTGTCCACCTTACAATGATTTTGAGAACAATAAGAAAAATTGGACCTAAAACAATACCCCTCCTGCTTTGAGGGGCCTCTTGTCTTCTGCATGGATTGCTATAGTTGATGGAAACTGACAGGTGTATTGTTTCTGAGAGCTATAAGCTCCATAATCATCAAGGGTGAAAGGCATGACGCTATTGCTAAGTAGGTTCAATTGGCTTTAGTTCTAAGTAATAGTGCACTGTGAATCCGATGAACACCTTCGAATAAGGTCTCCAGGCTCTAGCAATGAATGGCTGCTTAATCTAGCCTAAAGGAACATTTTTGAACTAATGAAAATTGCTTATAAAATATACTGTACCCACAGCTCTTTAATCAAAAAAGATGATAATATTTTTTGTAATAACCTATTAATTTAATTGGTCATGAAGCATAAAATACATCATTTAAATTTAATTGACCCAGAAACTAAGAAACAATATTTAAATTAACTAAGCTAGAGAATTCCATGATGAGGTAATAAGACCGATGCATTCCCAAGCTCAATGGAATGTTTTCGGGAGCTCATGGTTAAACTTCTATTTGACTCACACCCAGAGAGGAAGACCAGTATGAACTATCCTTGGCCTCAGCAGTGATTTTAAATAGTGCGTTAATATAATCAGAGACACAACCAAGACTTGGACATAACTGCTTTTAATTTCAGAAACAAAGCTAGAGCAATGCTATTAGGGGTAATTGAGGAAGTGAACAAGAGCTTTGGTGTTCAAAACAGTCTTACTTGTTTGAACACGAGTTGCTGGAGTGTCTTTTTAGGAGAGAAAATGCAAGAGCGAGAATCTGGGGCAGTTTTCCTAGGCCCACTTCACGAGGCCTGCCACTGAAGACTGCATTAATGATCTCTATTTTTGTATACTGGATAAGTCAAATCCATTTGTCACACTGCAAGTGATGGCATACTTAATTTGGATATAGTCAATTAGCCTGGGCTAAGCCCTGCAGCCTGCTGTGCACACCTCTATTTTGTATTCTCCCTTTTTCCATTGCCACACGTAATCCCATTATGATGGACAGACAAAGGAATAAACTAAGAAAAAAAAAATCAAAGTTTAGTTGACTGAAGCTCAAAATATGCCTTTACTTACCCTATGTAAAGCTAGTGTTTATTTTCCCTAAAAGAAGTCTCTGTTTGGCTTTTCAGTGTCTTGCAGGTTAGTGTAGAAATGTAACTCATGCATCAACTGCGGTTAGACAGATTTATGACACTTTGGGGACATGCTCTTTCCTCTCCTTGCACTGCTGCAGACTGCTTACATTTTGCAAATCAGTCTGTTGCTATGACAACCCACTCCCCCACCTCCTGACTGTTTCTTATTTTGTCATGTGGTCAGTACTGTATAATAGCAACACACAGGATAAATGTACATCATACACAGTATTTATAAGCTTAAAAGCTTGATCACAACCAAGGAGAAAATGAAGGAAGCAAGAAACCAGGAGTTTAACGGAAAGGAATGAACAAGCATGAAGCTATGGGCAAGGAGAATGTAAGAAAATGCAAGAGGAAAAATATTCCTAGGACAAAGTGAAAACAAAGACCCCATTTGTACTTACTTCCCCCTGGCTTTGCGATTGGTTAACTAGATGAAGGTTACATGTAGTGCCACTGCCCCTCCATGCCCATATTCATGCCCATTCCACTCATAGGTCCTAGAAGGGAGATAAAAATCCAAGAAGAGGCCAGAAAATGAGCAAAGTCAACAGATAGTGCCAAAAGACCCTTAAAAAAAAACCAGATTCCAGAGGGTTGAGAAACAGTGAGCTCTTCAGTGCATAAAGATCCTGGCTTCCCCTCTGCAGTATCTTAGATGCACAGATGGCAGGCAAGGCAGGCAGCTTGAGACGACAGCAAAGGATGAAGTGAGTTTACCTGTGCTGAGGGGGGTGACACTCTTGGAGTTACAAATGAGAAGCAACCACAAAACAGTCTTACCTGGCGCCCTGATGCCCATGTGTTGCTGACCGTCCATTACGAAACCTCCCATCGGCTGTCCATCGGGGTTATAAGGTGTTCCTTGACTTACTACAAAAGTGCAGAACACAAGTTCTTAATAACAGTCTCCATGAGAGAATGGAACAGAGAGAGAGAGAGAACATACCAGGCATGGATGATTTTAAAACATTCCAAGTTAAATTTCAGCTCCACATACCTCTGTGACCAACTTTTAAAACACTGTTCAAAGAACAGTGAAACTACAGGAAGTTCATGTTTGGGTTTTTGTCTGGTGATCACATAATGGTTGTTGAGAAGAAAAAAATTACAGGAATATGCCTAATAACGTAGTGACTCAGTGTGGCGCTTACCATAGGTTTTCATAGTGCTCTCTGTGAGATGAGAGTGTGTTTCGTAGAGAAAGTAGAGACCCACATCACCCCTAGTAAATACTGTGGTTGATCTCACTGGTATATTTTGTGTTACAATACAAAAGCAAATCCTAGAAAGATATTTCTTGGGTTCTTACATCTGCAAGCCGGGATCCCACAGATGTATTGCCATTTTAAGCTCTGATTAAAACACAAAATGCTGTTATTTTAAAAAAAAAAAAAAAAAAAAGACCACCAGAAGATGGATATTAACAAGAGAAGGCCTGAAAATAGGAATCGTGTATTTATACCACTACCTGAATCCCATGTTTTAACTGTACATGAAAAGCTGCTTCAGAAGTAAGCTGCCTTGGGTTATTAAAGCACACAAAAGCTCTACCTCATTGAATGTCTTTGAACTTTACTGAGTCCCACAAGCGATCCTGACCCCTTTGCCCTTTTGACAGGTAATAAAGTTTACAGCAATTCCACACCAAGCCATGCACCAGGGAGTGGTCATAGTAGCAGAAAGAGCTGGGAAGGCAAACTCAGAAAAAAAATAACATTAATATATTGAATGTGTACCAAGAATATTGTAACTGAGCATATGATTTAAGAGTTACTTTTCTCTGTTGGCTTTTTTTCCCCACCTTCTCCAAACATTTTATAATGATGTTAACTTGATTAGTGTTGTTATGAAACGAAACTGGTTTCATTTTAATTGCCAGGCGCTCCTAGCACTCACTCCCAGTTTATTTACCAGGTATCGGACCTCCCGGTGAATGGCTTGAGGATGGTTTTCGCTTGCGTGACTTGAATACAGTCACTATGGGGGACTTGCCTGCTCGGTTGGACTGGTCTATCATGGGCTGCACTATTCTTCTCCGGGCATTAATAAACCTGTAACCAAGAAAGTAGAGCAAATCATTATTCCCTAAAACAGAACAAAAAACGTGGTGGGGGGAAGTGGAGGAAAAGAAGATGAATCACAGCGAGAGCAAAGCTAGATCCCGGCAGAATGGTGCTCTCCCCTGCTCTGTGTGCAGTTTCACATGCTGCAAAACCTGTAACCCCCAGTGACCTTTGAGTACACAGGCTTGGGGTTTCTGAGTTGATTTATGTTTGCCTGTTTTACCACAGTTGGACACTTCCATTTCATCTTTTCATGGGGGAATTAGCAGAATTTTCAGGAAACAATGCTAGCCACCACTCTTTTCAACTGCAAGGGGAGAAATTCAGTGGCGAGAGCGAGATGTCCATAAGGGCATCTGTTACCTCCCCCAATTAGTGACATTTCAATCTTACGTTCTCTGACTTCTTTTTACAATTTTTATCGAAACCTTCCCTACCTCTTGCAAACCTAATTCTATTTTAATGCCCACTATTAAGATAATGAACTGGGATGGCAGCACACCATCAAATGAGAGAATGTCTGGAGTTTATCACCACTAACTCACACTGCTGGGGACTTCAGAGAAATGCATTCCTTGTAGAGATTTCTTGGGGTGGCTTTTTTTTTTTTTTCTCTTTATGCAAAGTCTGAGGTCAAGGCGAGGTCACAGCTATACAGTAATTGAACTTATAATCTTGCTTTCTCCAGCTAGACCTGAAAATTTATAATAAACGTCTTATTAAGATATTTAAGTCACTTAAGTGTCTTAATAAGATTTTTGTTTTACAATTTTTGTTGCCCATCAAAGAGTATTAGCCGCTGGAAAAATAAAAATGTGGTTAATAGAAGCTCTCCAAAGTCATGCTCATGAAATTTCTAACTCTTAAAGATCTGTTAGGTACTGCGTAATACTAAGAATTACATATCAAATACAGAAAATGAACAGGACATATTAGATTCTGAAATAGTAAATTGCTTTTAGTTCTCAACTCAGATTTGAATATATTGAACATGAGCAGCACATAAAAAATACAATGAAAAGTTTAATAATGCACTATTAATAATTAAAGGAGCCACAGTCCAGTCTGAAATCTAGTTTATAAGTCTTCCCATTTCAAGTGGGAAAACAGTTCCCAAAACCAAACCATTAAACAGATAGGGACAGGTTTTTAAAATAAAAATGAATACTTCATGACATTTTAAGATTCTCAGTATCTTACATTCTTAGGTGTTTTTTCCGTTATCTGAGAAGTAATTAAAATAAGTATTGACAGTGGAACCTAACCAAAAGGACACCTTTGGTGCTAACTCTTATTGGCAATACATATTCTATCAGTTCTTGTATATGAAGTCTCTGAACTGCTAATAAAAATATTTAAAACACAGATCTAAAACAAATTGTGTTGCAAATCAGGTTATCATTATCTTGTATAAACCATGAAAATTGGAATCATGTGAGCAGAAGGTTAGATTAATTCTCCATTCTCATTATAAGCACAGGTGTAGCACAAACACCATGTGAAATAACCAATTAAAATGAAAAAAAAATCTGCTTTTTCATTAGCTGCCTTCACTGCATGACCAATTAGAAAATTATTTAATATTAATATTCTGCAAATACCAAAAGTAATTTTCATAGTAACTAACATAGGTAAGAGAGCAAAAACCAACACTTTATCTATGCTACTGTGCAAAATCTGCAGGCTCTTAGAGGGAAGGAACTCTGATAACTTTTTTTATTAATGTCCTTTTAAAAACAATATTTTGTGGATATGTTTTATACTATTATTCTAAAAATAGGAAGAGCACTTCTTAACAGATGAGAAGTCACGGCTCAGAGAAATTAAGTGACTTATTTGAGGTCACATGTTACCCAAGAGATGTTAATAATTTGCTGAGTGACACACAGCTGGCAAACGGTAGCAAGCACCCCCCTCTCTAATGTCCTAACCAGAGCATGACCACTACTGTGCCACCCATCTAGAATATTCTGAACCACAAAGATATTTAAAAATGAACTGTTTTTGCCCCGGCTGGTGTTGCTCAGTGGTTAGAGCATTAGCCCAAGTACTGAAGGATCGTGAGTTCGATTCCCAGTCAAGGGCATATACCTGGGTTGCAGGTTCATCCCTGACCTTGGTGGGAGTGCATGCAGGAGGCAACCAATCGACACATCTCTCTCACATCTATGTTTCTTTCTCTCTCTTTCTTTCTCTCTCCCTCTCCCTCCCTTCTGTTCTCTCTAGGAAGGAAGGAAGGAAGGACTGGTTTTGAGCCAATTACCACTGGCAAGAACTCAGTCATCGATTCCAAGAATGAGCGAGACTGAACACTTGGTAGACTGGGCCTTCTGAGGACTGTACTGCTTGTGGACATAGACAAACCTAAAGCTACGCATGAGAAGACTCAGTGACTTGAGTTACCTATATTCTAAGGTTTGCCTCCTTCACACCTGTACATTCAGATTTCCAAAGACCAATTCATAATAACCGACTCAGGTTTGGATCCATGACTGTTAACCCAGGGTATGACAGGAAAATTACACCTGGGTTTGGAAGGGCTTTAATGGTCACCCAGCTTGTTCACCGACCTGAATTCCCTCTCTGAGATCCCACCTACTAGATGGGCTATTTCCAATAATACAGTACTTGCCACCTGAACTGAGAGTCCATTCATTCAATGGACAAGGCAACTGTTAGCAGCTTCTGCCTTACTTGATCTAAAATGCTTTCACCAGGACAACTCCCTGGGGGTAATTTAACAATTTCAATCTCACTTCTTCAGGACTGCCTTTCAAATATTTAAACTATAGTCATCATGCCCCATTGGCTTCTCCCCTCTTCTCCTTATGTTACACGTCTGTGATTCTTAACAAGCTCATTCTAGAATGTGAGTCCTTCTAGGATGTTGAGTCCACTCACCATCTGAGCCACTCGCTACTCATTAGGTTTGTCTCTGTGCCTCTGAAGGTCTTCAGTGGACAACACTAAATGCCGTTATTCTAAGCCCTGCTCTGGTCCCCATGTAGCGAGTAAACACCTCACCACAGCCTCTCAGCTAAGGGCCCCCAGGTTCTAGGTTCTGTTTGCTTTTCCTTTGGTGGCAATAACCAGTTGTTATTGACAACACCGATGTAGGCTGCCTATAGGATATGTAGATATGAAGATATTTCATTAAATAAAATAAAAATACTAAGACACTGAAAACCTAAGAGCACCTAATCACTTTGTCTAAACCACTGGACCATATACTAGGAACTTCTCTTCTTTGAAAACTTTGTCAACTCATATAAGACATCATAAACTCTCAGAGTGTTACTGAATTACCATTCCTATGCTTATATGAAATACATTATTATCTGGGGTCATGGTAGACATCGTTATCTGAAAATAACTAATTGCAAAATATTTTATTTTTTAAAACATCATCTCTTTGATCTTAAAACCACCTCATTTGATTCTCTCTGGTGTATTTTATCACTGTCCTAGCCTATTTTACATGTACTCTCTTTGGAAGTATGCTATATACAGCAAAGCCATGTGTTTAGATGGCTTCAGGGTGGATTCAGATACAAAAACATTTTCTTTCTGGGCAAAGTAATAAAATGACATTCTTGCTCCTCCCACTGTAAGTCAAACAGAGGTCAGTTCCCCACCCCTATATCTGTTTAAATAAACTGGTCCAGCTGTTTGTTTCCAAAGCGCTCTTTGACCTTGGGTCTCATTCTCCCTGCTTTTGTGACAGAATGCTTTACTTTCCATTGTGGAAGATTCTAAATTATCAAGAATTTTCTAAACACTGAACCAAAAAAAGAACTTTAGATTTTATGTGAACTTACATGAACATACTCCCTTCGTAAAACACTGTCATTTTAAGAAGCATCAGTAAAATACTTATTTTAAGCTCATATGTGTGTGTTCAAATATATATCTATATTTATGTATGAATTCATAAATATATATTAGAGCTTGAACATAAGAAGAAACAGTGTTTTTGGAAAGAAATAAAGAGAATGACAAAATTCCAATTTGAATGTACAATAAAATACACATTCTCCAACAACCACAAAGTAGTTTAAGATAAAATATATCCATGAACTATGTACAATCTTTAGAATTTTCCATATTGATAATAAAGTGTCTTTAGAAAGTTTGTTAGTTTAAAGATAGAAAACTTTTACAATTGATGCCCAAACATTACAGCGCTTAAAACTCAGATGTATAATGTCAGGAATATGTGACAACAGGACCGTTTGTCTTACTCATTAAAGGAGTTTCACATCTTGGTTTAATAGAATGTAGCTCGAATTTGCCATGAACTGGGCGTTTAACAAGGTAAACCTTTCCGCTAAGCATGCTTTCAGGTTGGGAAACATTCTATCTGCCTTTCCACATTACATTCTGAGCACCAAGGTATATTTTTTCAAATCCCATTTTATTTTGGAATCACAATCTTCTTTTGTCAAGGACTCTAAGACCGGGATGCCCTGTAGGTGGTGGAAGACTGAATAAGGGAAAGAATTCTTATATTCCCCATTTTTTCACAGAATTATGGATTCGAATTTCTTCCTGTGACCAAACTACCTCCTTTCGCAAAATAAGAAGTTTCAAAAAGAAAAGGAATTGAATGGATTAGCTTTATTACTTTATTCAATGTCAAAAAGAACAGGGATGTATTTCTTTTCACTTAGTGATCTGTTTAGGACACAAGCCCTGAGAAGGGGGAATGGGGGGTTAAAAGGGGAGCAAAACCTTCAAAAATCTGACACATGGGATTGAAAGTCAGTCTTTGCATTTTAAAGTGGGAATCAGACAAGGGGAATGGGCGCTGAGCCCGAGTTACGCTCAGAGAAACACAGGACGTTTTGCTTCGTCCTTCCTTCTCGTTGCCCCCCAGATTTTCACCTTTTTTCATCATTAGACTTTTAAATGTTTTTCATTCTGCTAATTCCACCCCTCTCCTCCCTTCTCAGCCTTTGAATACCTGGGTAGTTTTCTGAGCAAGATCTGGCGGAACAGCTTTCTAAAGTGGCCCGGTGTCCCCGGGGAACCCTCCAGGCTGCCCGGCCCTCCCGGAGCCTGGACTGCGAAGGTCAGCAAGGTGCGTCCCCAGGCCGCCGCCAGCTTTCCCACGCAGCTTTGCCCTGTCCCTAGACTTTGACACCCTTCGTCTACCTTGCATGGTTCTCTGTAATACTAAAAAAAAAAAAAATTAAGGAAAAAGGACTTGCTCGCTTTCAGAAAGGGCATGTGCCCCCTTCCTCAGTTGATTCTGTTCCTCGGTGTTTACGACCCTACTTGCTTACTGATGAGTAAGGGGAGCCCACATTTTGTTACCTTAGCATGTCACTGGCAACTCGGTGAGCCACATAAAATCAAAATGCTGCTGTTTCTAAACAATGACATGACTGTCAGTCGTCCCCACAGTGCTCCTCGCCATCCAGGCCTAAGTGACAGTCAGCGGGAAGGCGGGCGCCCGCGTAAGCGCGCAGTGCCCTTCGCAATGCCCTCCCCATGCCCACGAAGCTAAAGTGACCAACTTAATAGTAAAGAAAAGACTTCATTAAACAGCAGGATATGCTAGTACAGGGGCCCTCCATACCTATGCCATGCCTCGAGGAAAGTAAAAATTGCACTCATCTCTGATTAATAGTTAAGCATAGTTAGGAATACCTACCCATGTACTTTAATATTAGTAAAAATTAATACCATGCATTCTTAAGTATAAATACAGGTGATTTCTACATACACTATTCTTTATGCAGTTAAAAATAAACAGCATGCAAATAAAATAACTAATACATAATTCATTTAGGTAATTTCTATAAATACTTCTGTAGAACTAAACCTTGTGAAAAATCTTCAAAGATAAAATGTCACATTGGAAGGTAGTTGCCAAATTCCAGAATTTTGTTCTTTCTCTAGTCCATGAATTTTCCTTGATGTAGCATTTCTTTCAACTTTATCACAGATACTCAAATAAAACCATGTACATTACATTTTTTAAAAGTCAGCATTTCCTAATAACTCTAAGTCCTGTCTTATAAACAAACCCTTCAGAGAAAGAGCTCTAGCTGTCTCCCAAATAACTCTCCGTTCTTTAAAACAAGAAATCAACTCTAAAACCTTTTGTTGGGATTCTCCATTTTAGATTTACATTTGCTTATTGGATTTAATGATCCATAACTGGCAGTCTTCAGGGACCAAGCCTTCTACACTCCCCTTCTCTGTGAAATAAAACTTCACGAAATGTGATTTTAAGATGCTCAAGAAAGTTGACTCCATCTCAAGTCAAACCTTATGAAATCATGCTTTTGGCACCTTTCTCTAGTTTCTCAAGCTCCTCCAGGATCTGACAGTTCCAGGACTGCAATACATCATCTGTGCGTCTGAGGGTGGAGGAGCAGAGTGGACAGGAGGGGAGAGGGGAGCACAGGCTCTGCCCCTTCCACCCTGGAAGCATAATATTGGAACTTGCTCAAATCACAGTAAGTCCATCCATCAGCCATCTGAGAAGGTTCCCCTTCTCTTCCAAGGATGGGTGTATTTGTCAGATTACTCTAGAAAGAACTAAAGTTGAGGAAGGTAATTACATATAAAAATTTTTTCAAAGCAACTAGTAAAAATAAAGCATTAGTTGAAAATTTTAATGCAAAGAAATATCAAACCCCATGTATTATTTTGGACTTAGATGTTGAAATAACTTACAAATATTTTATCACTTGGTTATGTATAATGAAGTTTTCCTTGAAAGCAATTTGTAAAGTGATTTTTTTATTCTAAAAAAATATAAACCCATAGACAGACATCAGTATGGGTGATTACTGGAGGGAGAGGGGGGATTGGGGAGGTAGAAGGAGATAAAGGGGGGATTCATGGTGAGGGAAGGAGACTTGACTCAGGGTGGTGAACACACAGTACAATATACAGATGATGTGCTGTAGAATTGTACCCCTGAAACCTATATAATTTTATTAATCTATGTCACCCCAATAAATTCAATTAAAAATATGTATGTAAGCTTGCTAAATCCTTTAATCTGACCTGAATTCAAAACAAGAGTGGTTCCCTAAATGGGGGTCTGTATTTCTTTTGCTCCTACCTGCCACCTTCCTTTTAGACCACTAAAGCCCTAGGCTCCAAACTCAGTGGAACAGAGTGTAGGGCTATCTCACCAGACCTAGCACAACACATACCCAACGGTTAACAATACCTTAAGTATCCACTGACATAAAGCATAGGTAACAAAATGGCATTTGTAAAATATTTACTTAAATATGACGGACAATTTGCCAAATTTGAGTTTGTATAACCATATAAATATAAGAAAAATACATGGAATTAAAATTATTATTAGCACAATGAATAAGCAATGGGGCAATCTAAGATAATATAGCAAAACCTCCTGCAGCAATGAAAAAGTTAAAATAAGTATAATAATATCACCCAACAACAGATGTGTCTCGCTTTGGTTTAAGCTGAACCATTTTCCATATAAATTCTAATTTTCCCATATTCACAAGAAGTCAATAAAATTGTGTCTAACTAAACATCCCATAAACATTACAGAATACCTGTTTACTTAAAACAAATTTTAATTTTCTGCCAATCTCCATTAGAAATAGAATGACCAGATAAGTTATCACCTAGGCTGGGATATTTTTGAGAGTAAAGGGACACTATTAATAATTATCCTGGGCACTAGGCATAAGCCAGAAATGTGCCAGCGACTTAGGGTGTATGGCCAATGTAATGATCAAATACACACTTTTTTCCTAAATAAAATGTTCCCTGAGTGACAGGCACTGGAACCCTCTTGTGTCAGAGTAGTGACCAGCTCCAGCCTGCATAAGGTGTTACGGCCCCCAGCTCCCTCCTGGAGTATCTGTGAGCTCTCTCCTTTCTCGGGGATCTCTCCTTTATTTGCCTTAGTTCCCAAGCCTTGACCAACCCAAAACTTCCCAGGCCTGGAGTCTCCACTCATGCCAAAACAGGCTATCTTAAAATTTAGCTTGATTTTTACTTTCACCGGCCAGATCAGGCTATGGAATACCACAGTGAAGATGACTTGTCTTGAATGGGGGCGGGGATCTGACTCTATTCCTTAGAATGTTCACTGTAACTTCTGTTTCAGTTAGTAAAGCTTGAAACCTCAGTTCTATGTAATGTGGAACTACTTACACCAGAAGGCAAAAATATCTCAACTGAGGTATATCACCAAAGTTTTCAAAGGAAGACACTAAAACTAACAAAATAACCTCCTCTTAGATGGTGTCAAAGTCTTTGAAAAATGCTCATGGGCATCGAAGTCACACTGAGAAAATTTGGAGAATGTGAATTTCACCTCCAAGCGGCCACCCTTTTCCTTATACAACATTACACACAGTCATCACAGTCAAAACACTGGCAAGTGCTTTGTAAGTTGTAAACCCCAAGACCGGGTTTGTTGGGATACTGTTATTAGGATTCCCCAAAATACCTAATGGCACACACAAAAACTTGTACCTGAATGCTTACAGCAGCGAGAGGTGGAAACAACTCAAACGCCCACCAACTACCTGATGCATGGATACACAAAATGTCTATATCCATAAATGGAATATTACTTAGCCATGAAGAGAAACGAAGTACTGATGCCACATGTTACAACGTGGATGAAATTTAAAGACATTATTCTAAGAGGAAGAAGCCAGTCACAAAGAACACATATTATATGATAACATTTACGTCAAATGTCCAGAGTAGGCAAATGTATAGAAACAGACCGATGAGTGACTGCCAGGAGCAGGTAGGATGGAGAATGGAAGTGTGGGGTGGGGAGAGAGCTACAGGGTACAGAGAATAGAGTACGCAGGAATCAAATTATAATGTTATACACCTGGAATTTATGTAATATTATTAACCAACGTTACCCCAATAAAAAATTAAAACAAAATAAATAAAGGGCGCAGTGTTTCTTTTTGAGATGGTGGTGAAAGTGTCCTAAAATTGTCTGTGGGGAGAGCTTCACTACCAAAAACCACTGAATTGTACACTTTCAAAGGGTAAATTGCATGGTGTGAGAATTCTCTCTCAATACAGCTGCTGGAAATAGATAGGTGAGGGTAGAATGGAAGAGGCACTGGGCAGGAATCAGCCCCATCCTTGCCTCTAATTAGCAGAGTAACATTGTAAGGCCCTGAGCCTCAACTGTCAAAGATGCATAAAATCCCATCCTTGGTTCCTGTTGCTCCGTAGCACGGACAGGGTTTCTAAAATTTTAATCCAGGCTCCCTTTTGATAAACTTCGAAATCTCATATCCCTTAATGTTCCTTTTCTGCCCCCCCCCCTTGGCCCTGAGGATGGGAATCCCTGCCATCACCTATTGTACCTCCGTTCTGCAAACAGTATTGCCAGGTGACCAGCCGTGGGGGCTGAGATCTGACATCTTTGGACATGTACAGTTCTTTCAGCTAGCCTTTCACCAGCCCCTACTCCCTGCCTGTCCCAAATACATAGAACTCTGACCCAAACGAGGGATCAAATAAAGTCGCCCATAGCAGATGTTCTGGGGAGATAGGCCAACAAAGTTCTTCAACCAGACAACAACCCTCAAAAGTACTGATTCACATTTAAATCAGCATCCTAGAGTAGAAAACGGTAGAAACTTATACATGTTTTTAATCACAGCACACGTAACTTCCATCCCCAGGCAATGTACTATTCCAGAAAAACCGAGACTTTATCAATATTCAGCCAGATCCATTCAATGACAGGCAATTCATTTTGAGCTGACATTTAGAACCCAAGACCAATAATGCCCTCAGGCCTGAAAGGGTTAAAGCATTTGAGAGAGGAAGTATTTTTTCCCTCCTTCAGCTATGGGTCGGATCTTGTGAGGCTTTAGGTCCTTTGGTCACCTGGGTTAAGCGGATAAAAAGGAAAAGGGAGCTCTCAAGGATGGGAACCGACTGAGGTTTTTCATTTATTTGTTATTGTTCAGGTGTCAAGGTGCCCATAGAGTTCATTATTTCCCACATTAATAGATCAGGCCTAAAAGCCCTGTAAGAATGGAAATAAATTAGGGAGGAAAAGATCAACCACGATGAGGGCCTTGGACAGGAGAGCCCTGTATTTGCCAAAGTTACAAGCATTCATGTTGTTGGAGGACTTTTTTTTTTTTTTAAATGTTCTCTTTCCCCTTAAAAATTAAAAAAGCAACAGACACAACGCTAAGCATTTGCACAGAGCTCTAGGCATTCACACACCGGGGCGAGGGGACTGGATCCCAGGCAACGCTGGCCCTCAGAAGCACTCCCTCCCCCGCGCCCCTGGCTCCACTCCATTTTTGAGAAAATTGTTTTATTCAACAAAGAGGCAACATTTGCCCCATTTTTTCATGTTCCAGGCTGACTTTTTAACCACTCAGAAATGCTGTTTGTTTTATGTAGGCGCAGCCCGAAGCAAGCCGGTGATGTGAGTGAGAGGAGAGAGGGGGTCCCTGTGGGCACAGCTCGCGCTTCGGTGCTCGGCGGGGAATCGCCCAGCACCAGCCTCAGCAACTGTTGACACAAAATAGGTGGAGATCAGGTCTGTGCAAGCAGAAAATACCAGAAAGGCAAACTCTATGTAAACACACTTAAGACAGATTTGACAAGAATAGACCTAAACCTGACTTGCTAGGAAACTCCGAGAGTCTAAAGCTTCGGGGTCCCTCTCTGCGGAGGCTGCTTCCCCTTGCAAAGTTTCCTTTCAGAAGAAAAAGGGCAATGCTGGGGAAACGAAAAGAAGCTTACAGAACAGGGCAGAGACATTTGTCCCCCTGACTCACACAGTGTGAGTTTCCAATCTGCCGCTACATGCAGGGTTTATGTAACGTAATACAGCTCCTCCACGTTCCCCTGGAGCCAGGCCAACTGAGACAGAGACTGAAAGGAAGCCAGCGTGCGCGCACGGCCGCAATTCAAAAAGTTGTTTCTCCTGACCTATAAAACTCATGCAAAGGAGCACACGGGTAGTGCTTAAGCAGTCTTTTAATCTTATCTAACTGACACCTGACAACCCATTACTTATAGATTATTAATGCACCCACTAAAAAGTTTGTCATGTACAAAATTACTAGAGGAAAAGATTGAACGCCTGAGGAAAAAACAAATTTTGCTGTGCAGCAACTTCAGAAATTTCGAGCCTATTATCTGTCATGCCCTTCACAGGCTCACAGCACACTGCTAAAAACAAATGATTTGTCTCTATTAGGAGTCCTGAAATGACAGCAAACATGGTTTTTGTGTCTTATGATAATATTTAATTTCAGCCAGTTTTTATTTCACAGGGCTCGATTGGCTTATTTCAGGTGAAGAAAAATCACGACTTTTTCATTAATTTTCCTAGTTGTCTCTTTATCTAAGGACCTGCTCTTTTTTCCTAGTCCTGCTGTACAGCTGGAATCAGTAAGTTTCAGAACATTAAACCTGCTTCTCTTTGGTTCCCATTTTCACACAGTCTAGAACATTAGAGCTGCAAGAGGCTTAGAGCCTCGGTAATTAGTCCTTCCTGACCTCCGAGGGCAGAGGAAGCTGTTGCCCTGGAGATACAGTGACTCGATCAAGGACACACATCTCACTGGTGAGGAGTGGGGGCCACAGATGAAATGTTTTGACTAGAAATGCTCTTTCCCCTGGACGATCCCTCCCTGACTCGCCCGGTGTGAGCTGTCTGTCGTCCTGGGGCTTACAGGGGAATCTGTTCCTCGGCCACCTGTGGATGCCGGGCCTTCCCCGGGCTCCCGATGCCTCACGGAGGCATGAACTCTGCAAGTAAATGGGAGTCTGGTCCAGCTCTGCCAGGTCGCGTGACCCCTAAGGTGTTCTTTCCGTGTCTCGGACCAAATGCTTGTCCCCAGACACTGAAAACAACAAATCTGGCTTAATTAGGACATGCAACAAGTCCTGCTGATCTCGAACAGAACGCCGTGTTCAAAGTCCACCACCAGGCCTCTGGCTTCGCCGCCTTGAAAGGGGTCGCAGGTACTCAGAGCATGGGGCCCGCGATGGATACATCAGTCTCCCAGCGCACTCAGCTCGGGGCTCACTTGAACCCAGCCCTAAGGGGCCCTGAATCCTTCCTCAGGCCGTACCAACTCTCAGCTTCAGGCACCACGCTTTTGTCTTGTCCTGAAAAGCACACAAACTGTTTCTGACCGCTGGCTGGAGGAGTCTGCGATTTCACAAAACAGTACCTGGACTTTCAAGTCCAGCTTCCTATCTCCAGCAGCCTCCTGTTTCTCTTGTCACCTACGGTCAAGGTCCCCTGGAGGAAGGGCAGGGCTCTTCCACCTACCCCGTCCTCAGGGGTTTCCATCTTTCACAGTATGACTGATGTGGTTTAACAGGGGCAGGGGTGGGGGGCTCTGAGTAAATTTGTGCCATGAAGCTTACAAAAAAGTCTATTTAACAGAAGGCAGAGTCACTTTCAAAGAGGATTGTTCGTTGTAAATTTTTTAAATCTGCAGACAAAAGCAGTGTCTCTGTTGAACTCCTAAGACTGTCTGACATGACAATACCTGAAGGTTTCTAAATTCACAGCTCTTTTCCCTGAGAGCTATTTGCTCAGCTCTCCTAATAACACCCTGCCTGCCTGGCCCCTCACCAGCGTTGTCTCAGGCAATATGCAAGCTAAACATTTTTTGACTGATTTCAATATTTTCTTACGAGCAACTAGACAGTATTTTATCTAGTGAGTATTACTGATTGCTATAATCTAAGCCCGGAGTAAGTGCCTGTAAAGGTAATATTATTAGAATTGACACTCCAGGTGAAAAGCATAGCAATTAACTGTGGCTTGAAGAGCAACAGCCGATTCTGAAATGTTCTGGAGAATTTCCCCATTTATATCTCCTTCCGCTCCCTCTTTTAAAGATACTGCACCTGTTACTCCATTGATCAATGACGAAGTCTACCTTAAATGTAGGTTACAGTTAAATTCTCAAGGGAAAAAGTTAAGCCACCTGCTTAATAAAATTACCTTTTGTGTGTGAAGTTGTTCCATCCCTAGGTAATTCCTAGGCAGGGAAAATCACTGTAGACCCTGCACTTTCATCCTGTAGTTGAATTAACGACCCAGTACCTCTTGCATGGTGCCCTGTTTCTTTTACATCTGTTTTTCCTGCTTCTGTGTCATGCCTCTGTTTAGCTTTATTGACAAAACAATCTGTGCCTAATGTTTAAACAACATCTGTAAAATGTATTATTAAATTACGTTGGGAGAAAAAACAGAGCAATTCTATGAAACCCTATGACCCCCTATTGATTTTTAGATCACAGAAGTTGAAAGGATAATTTGTGAATGTTTTAACATTTACATCTACACAGGTACCTATATTTATAGGATCTCTGATTACTTCTAAAAGTATTTGCTACATTATTACCATAACTCAGAAAGAAACCTGACCTTTACCAGTTGAATCTGTTTATAATAATAAGGGAGATCCTATTTTTAAAAAACAAGTTTACATTTTTACCTGCCAGTGGTATAAATCTCTAAGGATAACATACTTCCCCCCCCCCCCCCCACTAGGAATAAATGGGAAGTGATGCCTGAACGCTTTGCAGTTTTGCAGGCAATAAATGAGGTAAGTAGGAAAATCGGGGGGGTGTGCTCAACCTGAGAACTACAGCTCGGAGACACTTCCGTACAGGGTCACCTCGGGTGTTAGGGTGCTCCCTGGATTTTTATGCACCCAACTGATGGAGAGTGACTTTTCTCTCTGCATACGTATTTCACAGACATTCTATAATTTGCACCCAAAATCCATATTGCCATCTTAAGAGTGTAAAGGAACCATCACCTAACTTTAGCCTTAGTGGGAAAGTGTTTGGCTGAGAAACAGTAAACAAAGGAACAGTAACATGTATTCAGTGCAGCCTAGGCTAGAACTCTGCTGAGGCAGGACTTGAGGAGGCATCCAGCAAGGAAGATACAATCGGAGGCACAAGTTTTCATCACGTGCAATTCCCAGGTCTGCAACACTGCTGTGAACACATATGAGGGAGTTTTTATTTGACCACTCTACACTCCACATTTTCAATATTAAAAAATAAAGTTGGTCTGGAGAAAAAAAGAACCAAGTAGAGTGTGTGTGTGTGTGTGTGTGTGTGTGTGTGTGTGTTAGGCTCTCTCCTGTTGCTTCTTCTATCCTGAGTCTTTCCTTTGTTTCACTGCCCCCACCTTTAATAAATGTACTCTCAGAATCACCTGGACTTGTGTTGTGAAATCTTTCCTGCATGAAGTCAAGAACCCACACACCAAGGGCCGGCCCAAGGCAGACCCGCTCAGGGCCAGGTCCGTTTTCAGCGATATGTACGTGTTTCCTTTCAAGTTCTAAATAGCAAAAGGCTCAAACAGCCATCTAACCTCAAATTTTATGAAGTTTCTGTTGAAATGATTAAAACATTCAACATATTAGTAGTATGTTTTCACTGCTGATACAACAGAAGGATTTGTCACAACCACAACAACAATGAAAAAACAAAGAGACAAAACTCCCAATGCTTATCATTTTTGGATCAAACCATAATTGGGAGTGAGGGAGCAAAGGAAGAAGAATACAAAAATTTATAGCACATATTATATTTTGAAATTTATTATGCTTCAAGTGTAAGTCTACCACGGCATGCTAAATTGAAATATTTAGGCAATTAGTTTGGAAGTTGATATTTAAAAACCGATGCAGTTACCTCAGATACTTAGATAATTTGGGTAAAAAATATTTTTACCCAAATTATTTGCATTGTCTCAATTCTCAGAAAATTCATTGGCATAGACTTGCCCCATGATGTCTCATCTAATAAATTTCACATTCCATCCTGGGTCCCAATTCCTATAAGTACTAATACCAGTCATTTTCAGATGCCTCCTCTCTGTTTTCATTCTGGCAGGTAAACCAAATATAAAAATTTTAAGTTACTCCTTTTCATCCAAACTTTGTCTTAATTAATCAAATCTGTCTTGTTTTAAATTTAGATTGTTGTCTAAATTTTCCCTGTTGTCTCTTTTTGCCCCAAATCCCATATGCTTTGACCTCAGTTAGCCAAGGCAGATAGTAGATGTCACCTCTGTCAATTAAATAAATGTAAAGCCAGTTCAGCAATGGGATGAAAGAACCATTACAACGCACCAAACTTTTCTCATCTCATTTTTCAATTAAAACCTAACTTAGGGCTGTGTTGGCCAGGGTTTCTATGACAAACTAACAACTAGACGTGCGTTTATATTTTTCAGATTTTGTGTTTTCATACATCATGTTGCTGCCAATAATTATGACTGATCTGCACCCAACCTGCCCTTCAGCGTTTTATTAAATCTCTTCAAGGGTGACTCATAGTTTGTACAAAATGTACATGTGTGTTAACAAGTTTTGAGAAATCCAGGAAGGAAGACATATTTTTAAATGTTGTGGCTAAATGAAGTGAATGAAGATTTTCTTTTAAAAATTGTTATTTCCCAAAGGAAATAACTTGAGCTTGATGCTCAATACAGGAAAAAATGTTTACGAGCTCTCGAAAAAGCTTTGTGTAATGTTTATTACAATAAAGTAAAATGGAAACCATTTTACTTCAGTGGTTATGCTCCGTTTTCGTCTTCAAGTATGCCACCGTGTAAGTAACATCTGGGTTTCCCCGTGTTTGCATCAGATTTCCTACTCAGAGCCTAAAGAAGAAGAAATCTATTATCAGCTCCTTAACAGGAAGTGTGGGTGGAAATTAATAAACCGTTAAAAACTCAAATCAAACACGGGAATGTCATTATTCATCCGACAGAAGAGATGCAGTATCTCTTACAACTCTGAGTTACTTCAGGGAAATTCTCTACCACAACCCAGGTTGTTAGAGTGGAAAGAGTTGCCAAGTTCAAAGCAAGGAAGTGCAAGCGAAAGTCACTGCTAACTCCAGGTGGAAGCAGAGAAATGCTGTGCTGATATGCCCCAGGTGACTAAGTCAAAGTGGCTTTTAAGTCACGTACCTGTGCAGAATTAAGCATCAGTGTGGAGTTTAGGGCCAAGTCTGCAGATACTTGGAAAAATTATCATACAGTATGTAGCATAACGTTTTTAAGGTCCTTCCCCCCTTCTCATTGGGAATCTGAGGCGGTCAGATTGTGATCGCCGACTGTGCATAGAATCGAAGAGAGTGACAACCGCACCCTGCTTGGTGTCAGGCGAATGCCTGCCCATCCCTGCATCTACCCAATATCCTCTAAGGCCGTCCACCTGTAGAAAGCAACTTGTATTGGAATTTTTTCTCTGGTAACGATGTGTGTTTACGGATGAAGTTTGCTAGCAACACCGAGAAGGAAGGGAGATGGCTTATGTGATAGAAGGCCCGAACCGAACAGCTTTGCGTTCTCTAATTAGAGCGCGCCCTGCCACTCCTTGGCGCTCGAGTGGGAACACTTTCCAGGGAAACAGGACATTTACACAGCCTCCATTGTATTCAAATTGCCTCACCATCAGTGTAACTCAGAAACTGTATGTAAATTTAAGTGTGCATGCAAAACTGATGGTCTACCCTTATAACAACGTCCAAAACAATTTGAAAGACTACGTTCAGATATACAGTATCAGCTAGTCTTGAAAATTCATGCCCAAGAGCAGGTGAAAATAAGCCAACAAAAAACCTCAGCAGCAACCCAACTCCTAGTAACACATTAGGGTACAGCGTGTCTTCGGTTGGTTCCCCATCCACTTCACTAAGAGGGCTGCAAAAATTGATCTCCCAAGGCTGCAGTGAGGTCAGAGAAATTGATAACCCTTACAAGCAATGCTTATGTGAGTCTGTCTGTGTCTCGAAGATAGTGCACTTTGTAAATTAATCCTCCAAAGGCAAATCTATTGTAAGGAGCTTGTTATCTCTAAAATACTAAATTGAAGAATACATGGAATTATATTGACAGAAATTACATTTTCTGTAATGGAGTTTAATATATCTGAAATCTCTCCCAAAGGCTCCCAGGCTCTCTAACAGAGAGAAGGGTCTGTTAATAGAGGTGCAATGGACATCAAGAACAAATTTATTCACCAAAATGGATTAGGCCATGTAATCAGAGATTCTGTAATATTAATCTTTGACACTTATTGAACAGAAAGAAATACTTCTGTCTGCAAACTAGCATTCCCAGTTCTCCACTTTCCCCAACCAGGCTCTGGGCCTCTTCTGGATTTTACTTCAAAGAGGATAAGGTTTCCCCATCATAAACACTAATCTAAAAATATTAGGACAATTAATTAGATACACTCAGTTTTAGAGGATATTGGGTTTCAATACCCTTCAAATATGACAGTAGCTCTGGGTGATTAGACGGACCTGGCTTTCAGCGCACTCACAAAGGGTAATAAATCACGCTTCCCCGCAGCCCCGCTGCGCACCGCCACACGGTAAGTCGGAATGGTGTTGGCTGATTCTTGGTACATCACCTCAGCTTCTCCCCGGGTCAGGAATTTACACATTTATTTAGAAACAGCGCTGCACAGTTCAGAGACACATCCGGTTTCAAACGGCTTCAAAGTCCAAACAAGTAATTTCTCCTTTTACAGAAACAGGAGGTAAAGAGGAAAGAAAGGGGGGGACTCTCCTTGAATGCGTAACCCTAACAAAATCTAAATTTAGTTATTCAATGAATTGAAAACCTGACTGCTACGTGACGGTGGATTTTCTTGTTTCATAGAACATAGGATGATTCCACTCTTTCTATCTATTATCCTGAAGGGGGGGAAGCCATGGGGAGGGGTACACTTAGAGAGCCGGGGTGAAGGTGACCTCAACACTGACTCAGACCGCCCTGCATTCGTCAGTTCGTAAAGGACGGGAAGGAAGCCACACAGTTTTCTCTTCCACACCCGCAGACTCTCACCTACCACTCGCAGTTTGTTTTCGCTTCTGGATCAGACAGGCCACCGGGGAAAACGGCGGCCTGGGTGTGTCTCCTTAAGGCAAAGCCTGGGCTGCTGGCTGCCAGAGGGGAGCGGGCCCCGTGCGGACACAAGGCCGAGTTACGTACCAGTTGTTCACTTGAAGGATGGTGAGTCCCGTGTCTTGTGCCAACTGCTTTTTCTGTTCTTCGGAAGGGTAAGGGTGCTGAAAGACAACAAAAAAGAGAGGTGTGTGCACATACGCGCTGGGCGGAGGAGGCGGTGCCTGTCACACGGGCGGCGAGGGCCTCACTGATAAACAGACACGCTCTTCACGAAAGAGAGACGTGGACCTCAGGCAAGATTCAGGCTATTTGTCAATAACCTAAGTGTCTGGTGAAGTCTGTAACTAAAGGTAAAAATGCTGAGGTGTGTCGCCCTTATTAATGGAATACTACATCACCTAATTAATGGCGGTAAGAGACAGCCAATTACAAAGGTTAGTGAAGTGTATAAAGAGCTCCTTAGGATACCTGCAGAACCTTGATACTGAGTTTATTCTTGAACAGGTTTATTTGTTGCAAAGAATGGTCTTCACTGTATTTCATAGGATTAAAACCAGGACAAGCCCTTTTGACCACAGAAAAGTGTACCGCCTTGACGTAATATTTTAATTAGGACCACGGACTTCCAAAGCTGAACCATTCGAACCAGCAATCTCAGCTGAGGTCCCCAGCAGCTAAGATTTTGTTAGCATGACTGTCCCTCCAAACACCATATTGCTGGATGCAAATATCAGAATTAAAGTGGGTACATTTTTTTAACCACTGTTCATCTGAGCTCTTCCGAGAAGCACAAACAAACGAAATTCAACCAAAGTTTGTTTCCATGTCTGAATGTCAACACATGCTGGGATTCTGAACATAGGCCAATATAAGGTCAAAGACCAGCATACTTTGCATGCTATGAACAAGCCCAGCTATGTTCCTCATAAAACAGGATAAAAAAGTATTACAGGATTAGATAATAAAACGAAATCCATACCTTCTTGTAAGAATATTTGGAATTCTACTGAAATTAGTTTGGGCACAAATACTTTTTGTTCAATAATCAACTATATCTAAATAGGAAATATACATTCCTAAAGCCTGGGAGAAGAGCTGAGGACACGGTTTGCATCTACCGAGACACTGCATCCCAATAAACTCTCTCAAGATAAAAATTGTTCTGATAGTCAATGGTCTGCTCTCTCACAGGTGGGAAAGGGCACCCCTAACTCTCAGTTTAACTGTCTGTGCCACTGGAAACTGAATTCTGGTCTATTGAATGCTAATTAACATAGCTTTTAATCTCATTAATAATGTCTGATGAGATGCTAAGAAGGGTCGTTAATGACCACTTTAATGCTCTTCTATGTAAGTTTAAATATGTTCTCTACCTAGACACATGGGATTCGTTTGTGGAAAGCAGAGAAGTAGCAATTTTTCCCAGAAGCATTGTCTTTGATTGTCACTTAATCAATAAATATACAATTAGAATAAGGCTGTGCTTTCATGGAATAGAGTTCCTTTCTCTAAAGAGCTCCAAGTATATTACAGACAAGATGGTAATTAATCCCCATTACATCCCTTTGAGGAACATAAATGGAATCGATTGTCCCTCCTGCTTTACAGGTGAGGAAACTGACTAGGGGAAGGACTGGTCAGCAGCCACACGAGTCAGTGGCATTTCCCGTCTCCCTCCCAGGGGCTAAGCCTCACGGTGGAGGAGGGATGTGGTAAACACCTTTCATGATCTCTACTTGTGGTCCCTGCCCAAAAACCTTCAGACTGCTTACCAGGGCTTGCAAGGCCTTCAGTACCCAGCCCTGCCCACCTCCCGGCCTGTGTGGCCTTCTCCTCAGACCCCCCGCTTCTACCCAGCCACACAGTCCTCCTTCTTGGCCTTCCAACACGCCAAGCTTGTCCCCACCGCTCAGGCTCCTGCTCCAATGTCACGTTCACGTCTCAGCTCAAATGCCAGGCCTTCCCCACCCACTTCATCATCCTCACGCCAGTCTCTTCCCGTTTCCCAGAACAGCAGGCCTCGCTCTCGGCAACACCTGTTCTGACTACGTGCTTCCTTGGGGTGTCTCTTCCACCCATTTAGCGACTCCAAAGCCAGGCCGTTTTCGGTCACCATCCTTTCATCCCAGACTAGCATAACAGAAAATAAGTAAATATTTGTGGGATAAAGGAACAGCCACTCGGATGCAACATCAAAATGTACAATAAAAAGTTTTCAGAGCCCCCAAGAGGCATAAACAATCCAATCTGAGATCCACAACACTGCTTTCCGTACTTCGTTCCTAAGAGTGATGTCAACTCACTGTTTTCAAATAAAAGTACGTAAGCCTCATACTAGGCCAAGATGTGACAACCTCCCTGCTCAACATAACGCCAGTCATCACAGGTACAAATCTCACGACTGGATACTGAGCTACGAACAAGCCCCTGCCCTGAGGTTTAAAACATGACTCCCACTGCATAAGGCTCGCCACACAAAGCAAGCCAATGAATCTCTTAGCCTCTGACCAGACTTAAGGAGGCTATAGAGTAGTTCTACTAGTAGAAGAACTGTCCTCAGGCATACACGACCCTGTTAGATTGTATGTTATGCTGCTGCTCACTATGAGACTTCGAACAAAGAACTTTTCTAATCCTCAAGGTTGTCCTCTGGAGTTCTAAGAGCCATCAAGGTTACAGGTTACCCAGGCTAGTAATTCTTACAGAATATGAGCCTGATTTTGAAATATGGGAATCTGAGCATCTAGCTGTTGGCACAACAGCAGGACCCTGGATAAAGTCGTTTCTTTCAATGTCATTTTGTTACAACATTGATGAAATGCTCCAGGAACCTGACTCTTTTTTACGGCATTAGCCTATGGTAAAACTGATTTTGGTACACCTTCTTTTGATTAAAGGCTAAGAACCTACTGATGACATTAAGTGAGGACTTACTATATTTGTCATATAAAGCTGTAGACATGTACACAAGTGGTTTCCAGTCTGTAACGTTTTCTGTAATTTTCATGTAGTTTTGCAGGCCTTATGGAAATCTCAGTGATTGTCAATAGAATTAATAAACATGTCAACAGTCTCTCCTCACTATAGCTGGATGGCAGCATCTTTGCTCTGTCTTGTTAGCTGTGTCTTAATAGTATGACCAGAACTGGATAAAAATTAATATTTATGCCATTTACCTTTAGTTACTTTGAAAATTGAGAATTGTCACAGTCATTTATTGTGCTGTGTCTTCGAGAGTATTTCTGCACGCCTGTTTGTGAGCAAGTTTTAGCTCCAGTCTTACAAAGCGAATGGAATTCACATTTTATTTATGCAAGTGGTGTCAGAAAAATTCTCTTTGGATCATTAAAATTACCTGAATCATTACAGCCTCAAAGAGCAATCACACGGCCCTCGAAGTTTCAGTGCAAATTTAGGTTGTTTTTCATGTCATGCAGTTTCCGATTTCATCATTTAAATATCATAAACTGAGAAAGTTCTACCCTTTTTTCCCCTCTGTCACTTTTCATGTGATCTGATTTTAAGTAATTGGAACAAACTGTGTCTAATTTCATGCAGCGTAATTGTTAGGCAGCCTCAAGCTATAGAGACCCAGCACTTTGTCTCCATTAAACACTGTTCAGTTGTTCAGGATATATATTTTTTGATAAAAGTGAATGAGCCTGGGCGAAATTAAATGTCACAATAATCTGGTCACTGTTAAGAGCAGGGAAAGGATATTGACAAAATTCCTATACCCTTGTCTACGGCAGGTCAACTTGCATAGCTTTTTTCTTTCTCACAGTTCTTGGTCTTGGGGTCCCACAAACTTTCAATTCCCTGAAAAAAATCTATAATTACTAGTGTTACATGAAAGCCCTGACTTCAGGTACCTAATCCACAGTCAGACAAAAATTCACAAAGAAGTCGGCTTTTTAACTGAAATCCAGTATGTTTAAATATCTTAAATCTTATGCATCTTGACTAGATAAGCTTCTTGTGGACAGTGTGAGCTAGTCTTTTGGGGACTTAAAAAAAAAATGACAACAAAAACCCACCAAGACAAAGCTGCTGTAAAAACATTCAAAGCCCTGTTGCATTCCACCCGGGCCGGTGAGGCCTTACGATGGGCAAAGGTAGGCATTGTTTTTTTACAAAAGAGATAAAGACAAGGCCGTTTTAGGAAGAAAATGGGAATTTTATTCCAAACCATTGCGACTAAAGGGCTAGGTCAGCCCTTGCCATTCTCCCGAACACCTTTGCCACCGCTGCACCTAAATGGGAAGGACACTGATTTAAGAGAGATTCGTAGGTTCTTGTGAAGAAAATAGGAATGGTACTTGCCAGATATAGCAATCAACCCAATCAGGCTATCAAAGCAAATCTGACCACTCCACGAGACAGCGACGGAGACCCCGCCTTTGTTGTGTACATTAGCCTCATGCCATTATCTCTTAAAAGCTTAATTATTTGCAAACAATTGATCAAGATGGGAATTTGAGAAAGGATATGCAAGGGCCACTGGGAGAACTGCAACGCATTAAGAGAGCAAACAAAATTACCTTTAGATCTTACAATAAGAATTAACGATTGAGCCGGGAGAGCTGGGCAGTGCAGTAGCTGCGAAGGGTTCTTTCTGGAGTGTTTCCCATTTGATCTGCATTAACACCTCAGGAATGAGTGAAAGCCATAAAAGAGTGATTATGTATGGGTAAAGCTGACCCTCCTTCCCAGCATTAAACCTGCACACGTGTATTAGGCTGGCTTCGCCGGGGACAGGAGAGCTTGCTGGAAGCAAAGGAAAAGAAGTGCCTGGTGGGCAGAGGAACCCCGGCTAAAGGAAGCAACTCGCACGACGGTCACCGTGATTTCAATAATCAACACCCTGACTTTTCCTTTCCAGTGTCAATCTCTGGCTGAAAGACGAATTGTCTGCCACTCTTCCCGTGTTTCTGGGTCTGCAGTGTGACTTCTAATAATGACCCAGGACAGCAGTGATTGCTTTAAAAACCCCATCAAAGACTAAAATGATTTCTGGAATGTATGTCCTGTGTCACAGAAATCAAGAATGTCTGGGGGAAAAAATCTAAATATAGCTTTATGTAAAAGTTAAGTCGGAACTGTCACTTGTATCAGCCCCGAAAGAACAGGAGGTGACAAAGAAAATGACAACTTTCTAAAGAAAGTTATCTCTGTGCAATTCTAATTTCATTTCTTGAGGTAGGGATGGGGGAGTGGCGGATTCTGATGTTGGTTGGTATTTACACGTTTCTACTACATTGGAAGAAAACGTATTTATTTAAACAATCAAGCAGACTCTTTCAGACGAGCGTCAATGGGAAAAGAGCAACTCTTGAGGACACACAGATGGAAAATGTCCAGCCTTATATCTTAACGATATCCTTGACCGAATGTACTCCTTTCATCAAATTTCCCACCCCGACTGCAAACGAGGATTCCAAGACAGTGATGAACTTTATCTTATCTACCCTGGTAACCAAGTTTCAATAACGTCCCCTCCCTCACCGCCTTGCCCACCCCAACAGTGCGGTGTAATGGCAGAAGAAAATTTGAAAATAATCCTGTACAGAGCTCGCTGGTGAGATAATGGAAGGCCATGCTGCCCCTTCTCAAGCCTCAGATTAGTAATTTCTTGTGACACAGAACTGCCTCTGGACCGACACTGCAAAACAGCTATAACAAAGCAATAGAGGTGGAAGCAATTTTCAAGCAAAATGTTACATGCTATACTTTTAAAAGGGAGAGGAATAGGTACCGGGGGAGCTGATCTAACAGGAGGAATTATGGCAACTGTCCAATATCACCCTTATCAAGGCAATGCTCTGTCGCTGGGCTGAATATGTTGGAGGAACAATTTCGGAACTTCTTTTTTCCTTTTTTCCCCCAGCCCTCTGCCTCCTCCACAGCTAAGTTTAATGCATTAATATAAGTTGACCCTGAGCTAAACTCTGGTATGTGATGGAGAGATACTCCCTTCAAGAAAAAAAAGAAATCTACCAGGTGGCTTTTAACCATTAGCTCTCTGTGTCCTTTCAAAACTTGTACTGAGTTTTTGTCACTAGGGAATATTGTGGGGCTAAATGAAAACAACCAGCTATATATGCGTGACCTCAGAGAGCACAAACAGAAACTCGCTAACCAAATTTATTTATATTTGTTTAACATAATTTTTTTTTTTTTTTGGCCTACAAAAACTTCTCCCACTTTAAATAAACTTGTCCCCATGTTCCCCCATGCATTGACTATGAATAGCTTACACTGTGACAATCCCATTGATCTAGGATACTTTTTCCCTTTAAAAAATTCCATAATGCTCCCCTATTGTCTTTCAGCTTTATGAATTAGTTTTACTGTTTCAGTGAATGCTTTTTTGTCTTCTGACTGCACATTATCAAAGAGACACTTTGTGCCTCCCATTTGCATTACAAAAGCAGTGCAGGGCGCAGTCGGAGAACACAGCCTGAATGCACAGTGGCTGCGTCCGCACCCTCACACACGCTGGCATCCGAAGAACTGCGGTGCGGGGCCGGCTGAGAAGTCAAACGTGTCTGGAGGGCCCTGAGTGAGGCTCAGGATTTCAGCCTGCGCTCCTGAACCTCCACCAGCACTCCCAGACTGCCTAGCTGCCCAGGCTCAAGGTGCCCCATTGAAGGTTCGGCCCTTGGTTTTGCTGAAGCCTCGTGAAGCCACTTTCCAGACCATCCCTCTGATTCCTTGCACATCCAGCAGCGGTTTAGGAACTCGCTAGGGGAGGCCTGAGGTAGGGAAGTCAGGTGGGAGTCCCTAAGCTTGATCTTACTGCATGAAAGTGACATCAGGCTGGACGGGAAAGTTGAACACTGGGCAGTATTCCGTAGCAATCTACTTTTGCACAAATGAGACTATCTTTATAATACACAGCAGTGAAGGCACTGTTTCCGAGTCAATTCTAAGAGGCCAACACTTCAATGCCTTGCCTGTCTCACCTATCTGATCTTTTCATTTCTTGTAAATATCAATTAAATATAAAATAAAAACACTAAATAAAAAGGCAAATCCTTCTATTAAAGGATTTCACAGTCCTTTGACTTGGGGACTTCTTTTAAAGTTGCTTGCAATTCTAAAATAATAGCAATGTTCTAGACCTATTCTTTATGAGCCATGTATGTGTTACAGGGATATTTTTAAGTATATGCATTAAAGACATAAAATTTTGACTCTAAATTAGCAATTACTTATATCCTTCTCTTAAAAGTATTAAAATTCATGAAGAGTGCTAAAATTATTTTGAACAGTTATGATTATTAATGAACTCCTTGAATACTGATTCTCTTAGTAGAAGACTGTGGCTATAAAAGGAAACACAGAAAGGCCAATAAGAAAAACAGGGTGGAAAGGGTAGGGGGGCAGGGGTGGGAAGGGGGGGGGACTCAAGCTTCTCTGAACCATTTGAAGTAATAGCTCATTTGAACTCTTCTCGTTTGTCAGTAGGACGAATGCGTTACATACACTGTCTCATGTACTCTTGGCAACCCCCAAGAGGAGGGACTGGGCTCAGCTCCATTTCACAGATGAGGAAGCTGAGGCTTGCCTAGGTCAGAAAACACGAACAGGGGCTCACAGCTACTTAGTTCTGGGCCAGGTCTGCCCTCCCCTGTGTCTCTCCGCTTGGCTATGCTCTCACTGATGTTTCTTTCCCATTTCTCCATTCCCTTTTACACGCTAGACATTTTAAAACCAAAAACATATTACAATGGAGCATGAACAAAGTTATTAATTTTGGAGAGCAGTGACTGGGTGTTCCTCTGCAATTCAACAGCCTTGATCCAGGAGAGTTGCTGCTCCCACCCACCACCCACTTTGGTGCAAACATCAAAGGGCAGGGATGGAGCTGAGGGGTGGAAGGTAGCTCACCAGAGTCCTACCTCCAATTTTCTTTCCAGTGTCCATCCAAGGGATGCTATTATTAATTGTAGCCTAGTAGTATTAGCAAGAGTGGTAGAAGTTGTAATGGTAACATGTATTAAGAAGTGAGGATCTACCAGGCATTTTTCCAAATACTTCACATGTATTCACTCATTTAATCCTCACAAAAACTTTAGGAGGCAGTCACAACTATTATACCCATTTTATAGATGAGGAAACGTGGGCAAAGAAAGGACAAATACCTTTCTCAAGTTTATGCAGCTGGAAAGCAGTAGAATTGGGATCTGAAACATGGTGGTAACATACGAGTTAGGAAAACTCACTTCCAAACGATTTTGTCTTCTAAATGATGGGAGATGCAATCCCACTCATTCTTGATGAATTATTTATGAATATATATGATGGTTACTACTCACTTTATGAAGAAGTTATTATCTCAATGAGTGTGTCTTTTATTTCTACAACTCAGCTCTGTTAATGGAAGCAATAGTAGATTTTGCTACAAGATAAAAAACTCAGTGAAAACTAATACACCCATCACTACTAGTGTTTGCAGCATTGCTTATAAACACAGGAACGATGGAGGTTATATGCAAGGACACTTGAAGGGTCATAGAAACAAATACCTGCTGATCTGTCCAACTACACTACAATTCGCCTTAAATTGTCTGCTTTGAAATAAATTATTGTGGGGTTTTCCTGCCAATTACTTTCATTTCTTATGTGATTCTTAAACAAAGATGAGTTAAATTACATCTGGAACCATTTCATTTTAGTAGAATACTAATAAAAGCACACGAATGCTATGCACATTCACAATGCAACTAGTCCAGTCCTGTGCCCAATAAATATCTGTGGTCTGAATGAATGAGTGCTATTGAAGTTAGAGACACCCCAAATGCCTCAACTAGCATTTATAAGTAGATGACTTCAGGTAAACATCAGAAAATTAGCAGCCCCATTTCAACAACTGTTCAACCTCCTCGCTCACTCCTACAAATCCCCAAACAGTACAGACCATATTTACCCTATTTAACTGACATTTCTAGAATGCCCACCCTATGCCAGGCAGTGCTCTCAGTGCTTCGCTCTCTCAATCCTTACTCAGGCCTTTGAGATAAGTGCGTTTACCTTTAAGTTGCAGATGAGGAAAGTGAGTCACAGAATCTAAGTTACTTGCTAGTAGGATGGAGCTGGGATTTGACTCTAAGAAGTTCCCATAGCCAGTGTTGTTCTTGATAACTGTGTCATTATTTGTCTTTCTCGGCAGGTATAATTTCCTCCAAAGTTTCTCCATAGTCAAGTCTATGTTGGTGTTGGGTTTATTTGTTGCAAACATTCCCTTCACTTTCCAACTGCAATGTAATAAAATTCAAGCACAGGTCTAACGAAAGGATAAAGGGGACTGTTTTGACAGACGGGCTCCTCCCCCAAGAATTTCACTTTAACAAATAAAACAAAACAACTGCACACCAGACCGGACCACTCTTCTGAGAAGAAAGTTCATGACCGATGTATACAATAAACTCTAATAAAATAAGGATCTTTTCCAAAGTGCTTACAGCCCATGCCTACTATTTCCGAGAGCATGGCAGCTGAAAGGAGACCTAGCCTCAACCCGAAGAACACTTTTCCACTTTAAAAATCAAAGCGAAAAGGTTCTGAGACCATTAAGAGGAAAGACAAGGAAGATGAAATACGACGATGCCATTTTTGGCATCAGTCTGTTGACAGTCATCATTACTACCTTTACAGATGCCCTGTCCAGCATTAAATATTCAGGAAAAAATCCCCGTATAAAGAATAAAGTACCCATAAGTTAGAAGCAAAAACAGCACACTTGGTGAGAAGATTTTTGTTCTGAGAGAGAAAGCTAAAAACAGGGAATGAGAGAGAGATGGAGAATTCGTGCTGCTCCCACTATGACTAAAGACCCCCGGAACTGGTATCATTCTCTAGTGCTAATTTTCCCACTTAAATTACAGTGATGGTGTAGCCTCATCTCATTAGAGATCATTGTCCCCAGTAGACAGTTGTGTTTATGGGGGACTCTGGCTGTTCCACACCTGCTGATCAGGTTGCTATGTGATCAAGGCTGCATACAAACAGCAGACTCGAGCTTGCTGGACTGCAACTGATGAGCCCGGGCTAATTCAGGGGTGATTATGTAGTTTACTGGACCACTAAACCTCTTTAAGCTTGTAATTACTGCCTATTTGAGTAAAGAACATTCAAAAGCAATTCACTGCATCATGCCTGCCACAGCTGGAAGCAGGCTGCCAGCAGTCTGTGGGGACATTAAAATCTACAGGGACATGGATGGAAGCCCAGCTAGCAGACACCGTCAGCAGCACTGTGGCAGCCAAGTGCGTGCACGTCCCGCTCACCTCTCCTGACCACGCTTAGCATCAGAGGCGCAGTGAACACTACGGACGGCCGTAACGACGACAAATAATGGGCCGTAAGGGCGCACACTACGTTTTAATGATTTCCCCCCTTTGTAACACTGAAATTCAAAAAGTCGTTTCCTAACGCCAGAGAGGGGGGCAGAGAGAGAGAATGCATGTGCTTGAAATAATATACACCACTGAGGTCTACTGTGTCCTTGCTAAAAGTTCCATCCAAAAGACAGCAACTTGAAAGCAAAATGCGTCCTAAAAAAAACTGGGGTGTGGAGTTGTTTGAGATCCTCCACCCACTTAGCTGCTGTGTTTATAACCTTAGCTGAGAAAATATTGTTTAGCTCTCCCATAGACATTTTCTAAAATCACTTGTGTAGGTTTTTGCTTTTCATGAATTAAAATGCCGCTCAGACACCTGAGTGAAATTTACTTGCAAGAATCACAGAAGATTTGAGAACAAAATATATCCATATTTATCGATGTCCTCATTTTCTTTTGCTGTTACCTTAACTGCAGTTCTTTTGTATAACAAAAGTGTAAAGCGCGCTTCCCATTGCTGCGGGTATAATTATTACTTGTCTCTAAGTAACAAAAAAAGACTGGAACTTAATGAAGGGGGATTAAGTTAATTTCTTTTTTAGCTAACAGTTTCCTGTCTCTTAAAATGCAGGCCTTGGTGCATATAATGTTCAGGGAAGGGAAATTAAGCTTTTTATTTCACTGAAATCTCCACTTTGGAATATTGATATTAAAATATTAAGATGATGTTTATTCTTTAAAAGTATGTAAATTTGGCATTAAATAAAGCCACAGAAATCCTCTCTGACTACTCCATCCAAAGTCCACAGATCCAGGGGGTTTATGTGTTATCTAGACATCATTCCTATTAATATTCATTAGGTGGGTCTGCTTGCATTTTTATAAGCTGTGAGAGAGGCAAAAGAAACAATCAGAATTCTTTAACACACAAGCATTATCCATTCAACATATGCCAAATAGCAGAGCACCCAGATCTGAAGTTAAGATTCAAATGCAATTTACCTTTACTAAGCTAATTTTCATGAAAACTCTTCCTCCCTTTACCCATTGTAGTCTAAGCTATTTAATTATCTCTATTCTCTGTAACATTCACTTCCATTTTTAAGAGATTATTCAGCACTATATTTTATCTTGGTTAACAACAAAACCTTTATCTTGCAATCAAAATGAAGAGAATTTCTCCTTCAGGAAAAAAAAAAAAAGAACCTAAAAACTTTAAATGGTTTTAGTAATAAGATTACCTTTATCTTTACGAACCTTCTTAAGCAAACCCTATTTAACTCCCTAACACATTTATTGACCTGAATTCGCCGTCTGTCTCCAGAGCGGATTATGGAAGAGGGAAGAGTCTTAGTCAAAATTTGGGTGTATCCCCAGTATTTGTTTCTCAAATTATGCTGTCTCAGTTGTCCAATCTAACTGGACAGGGAAACACTGGCACCACTGTGGATTTATCTCTGTGGGGTTCTCACCATCTCTCAGATGTTCATGAAACACCTTGACGGGTGGGAGGAAGAGCGGACCTGTCACCAGCGAGAGTTCAAGATAAGACTGGCAGAAATAAAGGTACTCAGTTAACTTGAAGGCCAGTGTGGGCTATTTTTTTTTTTTTTTTTTTTAGTTTGGGCGATCCTTTATATTTGTATGACGCTTCACATTTTTAAAGAACTTGTATTACATTTTACCAAATGTGAGCCTTATAATTACTTGATGAGGTTGGACACGCAGGCAATTTTTGTCTCCATTCTATAGGAGTAAAAACAAAACACACGGTGGACACATGGCAGGCTATATGGCCACGAAGCTGTGGCTCTTAGGCCTGGAGTCCAGGCCTCCTACTTCTCAGTCTCGTACCCTTTACATGCTGCTGGAGCTCAAAATCTATCTTGTTCATGATCAAATAAAAAGTGTAGCATCTACAAGGGGCCTAACCTCCTCCCTCCCTAAGTTACTTCTCAAGAGAAAAGTCCCAACATGTTAGGCCGGGAGGGTGGTCATTAGGTCCATTTCTGCTGCAAGGCTGTGGTTACACATTGACAAATGACAAATCTAAAGGAAAACATTTGAAGAGTTACTGGCTTCAAGAGGTGCAGTTAGGTGTTCCGATTTACTTAGTCCCTTAAGTCCAGGAACCCACACTAACTGTGTGACTTTATCAGAGCATTTCAGGCACCTAAGCCTCGGCTTCCCCATCAGGAAAATGAAGATGACAGCACTGGTGGCAGTCAAACGAGACGACTTAGTCAGATTGCTCAGCATAGTACCTGGCATGTGCCCAGTGCTTAGTAAAGAGTGGCTGAATCTGAGATGACTCTCAGGGCTGGGTGAACCTATGTCAAACATTTTATACATATACATCTCCATCTGTAGGGAAGGCTGTCGTATCAGGCTAGGTATTTCTTGTAATTTTTTTCTAGTGTTAAAGGAGGCTTTTCCCCTAGGTTTTAATCTTTTCTTACACTTCTCATTTGGATACACCTCCAGGATACCTAAAGGCAGGGCCGGCTTCGCAGGCAGTCACACAGGCACACAGGGCCCCCACACAGAAGGCTCCACGCCTGGTTTAAGGAGCTGCTGCCATCTTGAAATTCTCCCTTTTTTTTTTTTTCAGAAGCCCCGCATTTTCAATTTGCACAGCTGAGGTGGAGAATGTATGGGTTCTCCACAAATCATGGAGCAGGTCCTGCTAAAAGGAAAGGAGATTGTTTCCCCGATCAGATGTTTTACACGCAGCTACAACCCCTCTTGAATTTATCTGAGCTTGACAGAAGTAAATAAACAATTACTATGCTCTTACGAAAAGAGTGTAAAAAAGAAAACACTAAAAAAAGCAAGATATAAGAGGCAAGAGTGACAGCCGAGACGTGTTCAGGCCTCAGACAGATGAGTAAGGACACTCCAATGACCCTCCAGTGGCCTTCAAGGGTTCACACACTCCTGTAAGTGCCTAAATCACCCTGGGGGACCGCAGAGGCGCTGAGAAAATATTTCATATTATAAAGTCTCTGGGGGGGAAAAATCAATAATCCGGAACCTTCAAGGTGTGAGGCCCACGCTGGCTCTCTGGACCTGGGGATGGTGAGAGCCTTTGTCTCTCGGTGGCCGGGAGTCAGAAGTGGCAGTTCGCCCACCTTCCTTGGCAGGGAGTGAGTGGCACATTTGGCAGAAAAGTGCGCTCTCGAGAAAAGGGAGCAGAGAATCTTTTGGCCTGGGCTCCAGCTCGCAGAGATCAAGAGTGAGAACTCGCCCTCGCATGCCAACCAAATGCCACTGTAATTAAAAACAAACCTTTGGAAATAAAGTATTTGGAAATTATTTCAATTCCAGCACATCCACAACACGAGCTCATCAACAGTTACAATCAATGAATTCATTTGGTCGCAGGCTTTTTTTTAAGCCTTCTTAAACAGGATTTTACTTTTTGTTTAAGGAGGGTCCAGAGAAACATATAAATCAGCGAGCTAAAAAGAAAAATATATGCAACGAGGCATAAAGTTTCAGAAAGTCTAACATTTGTATCCGCACCTCACATCAGACCTCCTAAGATGGAAGCACTGAATTTTAACAATGCGAAATTCCATCATTTTGATGATGCCAAAGGACAGACTTGACTATTAATGCACCTATTTTGTTTAATGGCTTCATTTATTTTAATAACAAAGGGGAACTAGATTTTACAGATGAAAGCTTTTTTTTCATGGCTCCAAAGCAACTGGGATTTAAAAAAATCTGTGATGTTAACCAATATGTGATAATGGCTGCTCTCTGGAGCCCTATTTGATAACATTTTATGCACTGGAAACCTACACTGAGTAACCACTACCAGGGTGCCCCTACTTTCAGAAGGCACAATTGGGGTGAGTGTCAGAGGTCTCATGATTGCTCCATGACTCTTTTCTCTGAGTTGGGTCCATGTTCAGTAAAGTGTTGGCTGTGGAATTACTGGAGCAATGGGATGAACTCACTAAAGATTTATTATAAATGAAGCAGGAAAGTGCTGCTCATGTGATTTCAGGGATAAAGAAATAATTGCACAGACCTCTTTTCCCACTGTTCAGAAATCTGCCTACAGGGTTTAATATTTTGTTGAGAATCAAAAAAATAAATCACAGCAAGTAACTTCAGTTTAATTCTTGTTTGATTTCTTCATTATGCTACATATCTATGGTCAATCAGGAAACCAGAAACTCATCAAAATCAATTTCCATAGGAACAAAAGACACACCACCTCAGAAAGAGAGAGAGAGACAGAAAGGGAGGGGGGAGAGAGAGAGAAAAAGGGGAGGGAGACATTCGGCCCATTAGTGAGATGACACAAACCAAAAGTCTGAAGTGGTGTTGTGTTTTTCTAAATGAGAGCCATACTTCGAAACTCTAGAACACAACAGATGCCACTTGCCAGCCCCACACAGGATGTGGAATGATTGCACAGACACTATCTTGGCCCAAGATGGCAGCTCGTGATTAATGACTGCGTCATCCTGGGCCCCGCCGCAGTCAGGCCTGGGGTCTGGTCCTGACACACAGCCTCCGTCCACAGCCAATCAGCAGATGTAAGCACATAGGCCCTGTCAGGTTGACATATCATTCCTCCGACAATGTCAGCGAGTATTAATGTTCAATTATCTGTCCTAGGAATGACCTGCGCCTTTCTGCATCGTGTGACTGTGCGAGTGGCACTCTGGTAATCCCAAAGACAAGGGCAGAAATGCCCCCGATACACCAGCGACGGGGTGGCTTTCCAACACCGCTCTGCCATTGCCTGGCAATTCTACACAGGCCACTTATTTTTTGTTCTTTCCCTAAAACATATTTGAAAGACCAATGAGCCATCTATCAATCATCTACCTACCATCTATTTATAATCTATCATCTGTCTATCTATCATCTATCTATCTATCTATCTATCTATCTATCTATCTATCTATCTATCTATCTATCATCTATCTATCTATCTATCCATCCATCTCATCTATCATCTTCCTTTCAGCACGTGTGCATGTCAGTAGTCCTTACTATTTAGATACGGAGACTTCAAATGAGTCATCTTGTGACTTGCCAACCACACGGAGTCAACCATTCTTTTGTATGACAACGAGCTGTTCATTATGTGTAGGGTGCCTTTTTATTTCACAAAGCCAGGTATATATCATTTACCATCAAACCTAAATGACAAGAGTAGGCTCTTCTGGAGCAGTGTCAAGATCAATTCAACTTCAGCTCGTGAATCTAAAGGAATCTGTTCAGCCAGCCAGCCCTTCTTCCCATCGTTAAAAACGAGGCCTCTGGCAGAGGAGTATTTAAGAAGCATATCTACCTGAGATCATTTTGCTTGTTAACCTTTACAGTTGCTCAACTATTTAATAATATTGTGCTGATTTGTTGAGGTTAAATTAAAAACCTCCCCTTTCTCTTATGTATCATGGTAAAAAAAAAAATTGTTTTTCTTAGCAGACAGCTGCATTTTTGCACGGTTTTCATTGAACTCACATTTAAAGGTTATCAATAACAAGTTTGCAAACTTCTCTTGCAACCAGCACTGAAAGATAATGTACAGTAATTTCATGATAACTTCCCCCATAACTGAGATAAAAACTTGAATGCAATCTCGAGTTCACCAACCTACATGACAGTACAAACTTCAGTGGCTCGGACGGGGGCTCAAGAAATTCTACCCATGATGCTCGTGTTTCAGGAACAGAAAGTGCAATTATTTTTTCCTGTGGAAAACCACTACAAATTTATTATTTTGCCTCAATTTTAGCATGTGAAAAGCAGGTCAATTATGAAATGTACCTATTAAAAATCTAGCCTGTCTTTGGTCACAGTGCGGTGTCCAGCACTATTTCTACATGTATTTCCCAACCGCACTGTGAGAGTCCTTTTACGTTTTCTTTCTTTTTCTTTTCTTTTCTTTTTGGGGTGTGTGTGTGCGTGTGTGTGTGTGCATGCATGTGCACAAGTGTGAATCTGTGCATGTATTGGTCTACCTACTGGGTTCCCAGCAATGATTTTTTCCAAATGACTTCCATTCTCCTCTGGCTCCCAATCCTACCTCTTGGACACCAAGCGGCTATCTTGCCTCCAGGTCTGCTACAAGATCTGGGAGACTAGCACCCAAGACTCCCCTCTTCTCTATTTCTAAATCTCGCCACCTTCATCTTCTCCGGGTTCACAATTACTGCTAAGCTTTTTTACTTGGAGATGCCATGCCATCACCCTCACCACTCAACCCCTCCACTGCCAACTTGTCCTTGATCCTTGCTCTATTAATCTGTCCCTTTCTGTGTTTATCCTCAAAGGTCCCTTCTCTATTGCCTAAGTAACCAGTCGGGCTGTGCATTAACCACTTGCGTGGAAGGAACACAGCAGCAACTCCATGAAAGACAGTGGAGTTCCATTCTACGTGTAAACATGTCTAAATCTCCCTTCTCCTAAATATTAAAAAAAAATAATAATAATAGAAAAAAAGAAAGAAAAGCCTTCCCTCCTTGTGACCACTTCCTCAAGCTCCTGCCCCAATTAGGTCCTTTGCTCTATTCCTCAAGCAACTGCAAAAGGGCCTAGCCTCGCTGCCTCTATTGCAGCATCGCCCGCACGCCGCACAACACAGCTTCCTTCTCTTTCAAAGGCCTCACATGGCATCTTTAAAGATCGGGGATGATTTTCCCATCCCGGTCCCAGGCCCTCTCTTAGTGCCCCTCCTTCAAACCACTCTCGGGTTCGGTCACCACTATTTTGATGTTGCTCGTTCATCTGGCCAGTAGATCTCATCAGTCCGTGCTGTGGCTCTGAAGATCTAGAGATGAGAGATTAAATCCTGGCCTCTAGATAGCGAGGCGGCTGTAATTAAGTAACCACAGTAAGTGGCCTGTATCAGATGACCCTCGGGGTGCTAGGGGTGTGGCGGCAGGGGCCATTTCCTCTCTCCTGGAAGGATGAGGAATGGCTTTCCCGCGCGGTGACAGTTGAGATAAGATGTGAAGGATACAGAAGAAAGTGTGACTGGAGAAGGGGTCCTGGAGGCGACGCATTCCGGATCAGGGAACAGCGTGTGCAGCTGCACAGAGTACAGGACCACTCAGCGCCTGCGGGGAGCTTCGGCCTTCGGGCTCCACTGCAGCCCCGCACAGGGAGCGTGTGCGGAAAGGGCAAGAGAAGAGCCTGGGCCGTGGCAGAGGGTCCTCAAAGGGTCCTTGAACGGTGTGCCAGGGATGCTGCTCTGAGGGCAGTAGGGAGATGTCACAGGGTTTTAAGTGGAGGGGAGACTTGGCCACGTTTTGTTTTAGAAAAATCACGGTCGTGGCAAAATGAATGTTCATAAGGGATCGATACTAGAGCGGGGAGGCTGGGCAGGGCAGGGAGCAAGCAGGGGACAAGGCACTGGAGGCAGGGAAGGGAAGGGACAGAGAATGGAGGCGCGTTTAGGAGGGAGAGCTGATGGGGCTCAGGGAGTGAAGAGGGGGAGAGGGAGCTTCGGGGGACGACTCCTAGGCTTCTGGTCGGAGCTTCTAGGTGCATGGGGATGCCATGAACTGAGGTGAGGGTGACAGGAACGGAAACCAGCTCCAGGACCGGATGGACTATGTTTGGGGGCGTACATTTTGACTTTCTTTTCATTGCATCTTCCTTATTTTTCTTAGGATATTCAATAGTTGGAGCTGGAAGGGTCCCCAGGGATCAGTTCGGCCCACCTCCACATTTGACAGACCTCCTGCCTGCTCCTCTGTCTCATTCTCTAGGTCCTGCCCCCCCCCCCCCAGACAGGCTTTAAAAATAGGGAAGAAAATAGGGATTGCCCCAATTCTGTCTCTGACCTCCCTTTCTCTGTCAGCACTCTCTGGGTTCCTAGCTTCTGTGGAGCACACCGAAGCCTTGCGCTTTCACCCAGCAATCCCGTTTCGAACCACTGGCCATACACTCAGGGGGGTGTCCCACCTGCACCAGAGCCACAGCATATCCCAAAGTGAACTCTTCACCTTTCCCCAGAACCAGTTCCTCCTTCTGACTTCCCCTCTCTGTGAAGGAGACTGGCCACCACTGCTTCCTGACTGCCCCCAGGAACAGGGACGTCGCCTCTGATGCTCTTCTCTGCCAAATGTCCACTCATGAGTGGTTATGGGAATGGCACCTGAGTCCGGTGGGTTTGAGTTCAAATCCAGCCCCTGCTTCTTACTGTGCTGCCTCAGGCAGGTCCTTTAATCTCTGTGAAGCTGGGTATTTTCATCAGTAAAATAGGAGACGAACAGACCCTCCTATAAAGGGTCATTGTGGGAATTCAATGAGATAAAGCAGAAAGTGCTTGGCAGAGGCCTACTGAAGTGGGCACAGGCGGGAGCAGTCTGCCCGGGCAGGGAGGAGTATTTCATTCACTGACATTATTTAGAATTGCGAATGCATGGCGAAAATAATGAATGGGCTCGCTTTTTTGTCATTTTATTATTACTTGTAAATTCTCTACATACATTGCGCCAGGGATGGGCAGCTCCCAGACCACTGTGGCACATCATTGGCTCTCAGCACAGTGTATGACACACACATGTCAGCTTTAAATGTTTCTATCTATGAGGTGTCTGGTCTACCTCCTAAATATCTCCCACTCGCCTGTTACACTCTCACAACCACAACCCACCTACCTGGACTCTCCTAACTGTCTCCCACCTGTTTTTCTCACTCCAGTTCTTTCTACAAATTGCATCATCAATGAGATCTGTGCCCTCTTCAAAGAGCTTAGAAAGCTCTGAGATGTGCACGGTTCCTTGCACATGGTAGGCCCTCAAAAAACACTGAACTTAACTGGAAAAAGAACTTTAATGGCCCAATGTATATTGTCATTCAAAGATAAGGGTAGATGTGGCCTAAGGTTCAGCCGTCATTTACAGTGGGGGGAAATAACAAACATGCCCTTGAAAGTTGCTCTCCCCTGCTGTGGGATGGGATCAGGCCACCACTGCAAGGAGACCATTCCAGCCACCTTTGCGCAAGCCAAACAACTTCAGGTGTTCTGAGATAAGGGCCCTGCCTTCATCCTGCTGCCAGCGTGATCCCCTCGCTCTTGCTGCTGTGCAGGGGTCAGAGCCACGAGAGCTCTAGGGAGAGCAGGGCACCCACGCAGGGACCCCACAGCTCTGGTGGTGCATAGAGCCAGTGACCACTTTTGAGTAAGTGTAGGAAATGTGTGGCTCTGTTGAGGTCATGCAGACTTCTGCCTCAGTTGTCATCAGATCCCATCAACTGTGTACCCAAGACAGTTTCCAGAGCAACCACCCATCACTGTAGGTGTTGAGGTGTGGAAATGGTGAGATCCAGCAGGTCGAAAACAAGGGCTCTGAGTTTTTCCCCCAGCCTCTACGTTATGGGCACTCTAAGATCTCTGGTAGATCTTCAGCCTTTCCTATCCCACCTCCTTCTGTAAAACGTTCCATCTGTTAAATGGGGGGATGATTATTCATTGTAGGATCCCATGCAAACTAACTCCATAATTAAAAAGCTGTGAAAATCAAATAGGATATGTGCTTGTAGCCCAATTTTTAAAAAATCAAAGATATGCTATTTCATGCATGAGTCTTTGGCCTTTTTACCTTGGAAATTCACCCCAGCATGGACTCAGTCACTCTCTTGAACTGTGAAGTAATGGATGTTGCTGAGTGCTCACGGTTTCTGGTCCAATACGAACACTTTTAGGGAGTGAGTCCAGAGTGCCTGTCATCTGGGTAATTGATGATGTTTTCACTTCAAGGTGTGGGCCTGAGACCCACAGGGCTCCATGGGGGAAGTAAATGAATCGACTTGACTACATCTCTGACCCACCGCTCCTGATCCACATAAACTCATTACTGCCCAGTGTACTTCAGGACTGTCAAGAGGAGGTGGCCATATATATTTGCGACAATAGTTAAAGCAATGTCTTTATTTTTATTTTACATTAGCAAATTAAACACTTGGTTTGTCATCACAATTCTTTGTGAAGATCTGGTCTGTGCTCGATTCACAATGAATTATAAATGCCTGCACCAAAACAAAGAATCAGCCGCAGTGCCTTCAGATGGATGCCTCTCTTCCTAATTTTGATTTCTGGGTCCCATGGCTTCCATAAGAGAAAGCATGCCGGGGCACACACGTACTGTATTTCAAATGGAGATTTTATGTAAGCTTATTTTTATAGTGATTCCGAGAGTAGCTGCTCTGCTTTTTATCTATGCAAACTGGAAATAAAGTAGGCACCCTGCCAGCTCCCTGACAGCAGGCCAGGCCCGGGCTGCCATGGGTGACTCGCACAATGACATCTAAGGGGTCCAGAAAAGAACCCTGACTAATGGCTTTTGGATTCCTTATGACCTTTGATCCTTGGTGACTTAGACCAAAATAAATGATCTAATTTCAAGAAACTACAGCCAGCATGTGAACTCCAATGAGTGAGAGAATTTACCTGCTAAGCAATGATTAATAGGTACATGCTACTTACAATAATTCCTTAGATCTTAGCCAAACTAGAGAGAAAATACTTTTCAGATGCTCACTGTTTAAAACAAATTCATCTTCCAGGATACTGTGAAATCTGAGAGTGCCCGTGGCAGATAAAGTACGCGAGGCAGCGGAAATACAAAAGGATTTCCTGGAGCAGACAGCAAGTTGGCTGGTAGCATGGGAAACAAAAGCGTTTCTGCCTCAAACGTATGTATTGTTTCTGTACTTAGTGATTCTGTTCCTTTCCTCCTGACAAAGGCTGTCAGATCTGCAGGGCTGGAGGAGGACTCTGGGGGCCAGCCCAGCACTGTGCACACTGCCCTCACCCCGTGATAACTTCTACCTCCTCACTCTGTCCCCAGAGCTCTGAAGCTGGGGGGGGGGGGGGGGGTAAAGGAAAAGATTCTGTGTCACTCTGCCTTCGGAACTACCTCTCCTCCCACCCTGAACACACAAGTGCATGGTCAACAAAGCCCCAAAGAAAAAGTCTGTGTATCTGCAGAGTCCTTGGTCTATCAGAAGCTTTCTGCAGATCTGAGAGGCCCAATGAAAACTCTCTGATATCCATTTAGGGCAGTAAAACTACCCTGCACGGTACTATAATGGTGGGTAGATGTCATACATTTGTTCAAACCCAGAGAATGTACAACAGCAAGGGTGAACCCTAATGTAAATTACGGACTTGGGGAAATACTGATGTGTGAATGTGCGTTTATCAATGAAAGGAATGTACCACTCTGGTGGGGGACATCGGTAATGGGGAAGGCTGTGCATATATGGGGGGGGGCACACCTCCCCCATACACCTGCTCCTCAGTTCTGCCGTGGGCCTAACGCTGCTCTAAAAAATAATGTCTATCTTTTAAAAACTCTTTGCTATTCAAAAGAAAGTTCTTGTGCTCTGACAAAGAACTGAAAGTTGGCCGAAGAAAAACAACACTTGAGTTCAGTTGACATGGTTAAAAAGAATGGGTTAAGTTTCAAACTCAGAGGAAAAAAATCAGAATATAAAAACCAAAGATGGAGAAAAGCAATCATCTTCCCATTTAAATCTATCATTTGCGTGTGTGCCCTTAGAGTCTTGCTCTACAAAGTGTGGTCTGTGGCCCAGCAGCAGCATCACCTGGCAGCTTGCTGGAAATGCGGAGTCTCAGGACCCACCCCTCTGAACCAGACTCTCCATTTAAAATAGGGCCCCCTGATAATCTGAGTGCACGCTAACGTTTAAGAAGCATGCTTCCAGAGCAAAAGAATCATACGTTCTGTAGTAGTTTTCATTTTTAGATGGTATACTTTCATTATTTAAAGTTACTATTTACACCTCAGTTAAATCGCCAAATGTGTATTTTGCTAAATCTCATGATAGAGATTCGGAGGAATGTTGTGACTATTAACGCTATGGTGCTTAAAAATTAAAATCAAGAAAATATCTTCTATTTAGAACCTAAGCAATCACTCCACTGCTCCCCATCATATTAACCTCGCAATGTTTCTGGTGATTTGATTTATCACAACATCACCTTTACACACTGACTTTCAAAACTCAGGGGCAAGCTGGACCACGTCTGCTCTGTTACGAGTAAAAAAGGAGGTGATGCCCGGCCAGGTGTGGCCCAGCGGTTGAGCATCGACCTAGGATCCAGGAGATCACAGCTTGATTCCCGGTCAGGGCACATGCCCGGGTTGTGCGCTCGATCCCCAGTCGGGGGCCTGCAGGAGGCAGCCGATCAATGACTCTCATCATTGATGTTTCTCTCTCTCTCCCCCCCTTCCTCTCTCTGAAATCAATAAAGACATATTTAAAAAGAAAAAGAAGGAAGTGATGACGTCTAAGTTTACTCAGCATAAGAAGGTAAACAGGACACTACAAGCCAGTCCAACTTTCTCTGCAACAAAAGGCACCTTCTCCCCAAACTCCCAGGACAATGACTCCAGCTTCCGTTTCATTTTGGGTCTGAAAACCGCTCTGGGCCCTGAAGCCGGCCCTCGGGCTCACTTCGCCTCCCTTCTCCTTTCATTCTCCTCTCTCCAGAAGTCAACAAACCAACAGTGTGATCACAGTTACATCATCTCCCTTGAAGTTGGTATTGGGGACAATGGACGGGAAGAGAAACATGCTGCGGTGCTACCAAAGGCCGGCCCCCTCCCTCTCAGGGGTCAATACCTACCACTTAGAACGTGAGCACAGCCCTAAAATTCCACGTGCTGGGACAGGGAACCTACGTGACACACTACCCGTGTCAGTTCAAATGTAAAATATGGCATCTGCGGCCCTGGAGATTACCTGGATTATAATGCCGCATTTGAACGGTATTTTACAGATTTTTCCAAAGGCTCTGAGCATCTACCCCTTAATTAAATCTAATTTGGTTTCCAGTGTAGAGTGTTATTGAGCACATTCACTTCGAGATACATGGACGCTCAACATACATCACCCTGCCCTTCCCACTACAGCCCTATGAAGATGTCTCTGCGTGGGAACGTTCAAAACTGATTTATGGTGCTATTGCAACAACTAAGCAACTAATCTTCCAGTATAAATGTAACACATAAGAACAACCTAACTGAAACATATAAATTCCACATATACTTAAAAAATATTAGTCTGTAATTTAATACAGCAGAATGTTTCTGAGCCCATATAACCTTGCATGCAGAAGCAGTTTTTCAAGCATTAATACTTAAATGGGTCACAGACACCACATCTGTCATTCTGTCCTGAAGTCTATGAGGCACAACCAAGACTATGCTGGCCTATTGATTTTTCTAGCATTTGCTTTAATTTACTTAACCATTGAGAAATCCATCCGTACATAAAGGACAACTGTCCATTATAGCCTCATTTGCAGACATTCCTTCCTCTCGTCTTTTTTTTTTGGTAAATATTTCCCTTAAATTGCTATGTGTTTACAGTGTAAAAACGAATTAGGAAAGTGCTCACACCTGTTTCTGTTCGGTAACTGCTGCACTGAGGTATATGTAATGTGCTTAAAGATAGAATAAATATCTAGACATTATTACATCTGTGTGCAAAGGGTGGTAAATTAGATCCTAATTACATTAACAGGGATTCTGCCTCCCAGCTTAAATTTTACATGAGCACTCTGCAAAAATCCAAAAGCTCTGCTGTGGTTTCTTTATGAGCTGGTGATTACAGCTACTTCCTACGCGGTCACTAAATATTCTGTTTACAAATAAATGAAGAAGCTTTGAGCCAACTTGCCAGGGTAATAATCTATTTCGTTCCCCCCCCTCCCTTTTCCCGACAAACCCTCGCCACATATGCATGGCAACAATCAGGAGCCCTGGCTTCATCTAATTACTCCATCACATAATTTCACAAATTGCCTTGTCACTGGGGAGCCTAGTGCAAAACACGCTCACAGTGGGATTTCAGGCAGCAGCTTTCATTTACTACTCATTCCTTGTTAAATTAAACACGAAAACACCAGTTGTGTGAAAGAAGTCAAAAAGAATGCCTGCAAATGAGCCAGACGAGTCTATCCCCTATTTACCATTTCACCAAGTACATTGTTGGCAACAGGCACCTCGAACAGAAGGATCCCCCTTGGCTGGCCCGTCCTTATTTCGACGAAGCTGCTAGAACAGACCGTAATCAGAAGGCCACGGGCAAATGGGCTTCTCCTCCTGAAAGTGGGCTTCACCGTCTATCGAGAGGAAGCCCGGGCACCTCGTGGAACATCCGACGCTCGCACCCCCCCGCACTCCTTACCCTTCCTGCGGTCTGAATGCCTGGCCAGGACCCGCACGTGAGAACGCGGATTTGTCCGAGATGAATGATGCTAAGCTCTTTGAAGGTATAAACAGTGCACCATATTTCCACCCTGGCTGGAAAGGAGCAACCAGATTCCACTAATCTTGAAAAGTTCTCCAACGGAAGGATCATCCATCAAGTTCATACAGTATTAGATGATTTCCTTTTAAGTATTAATGCCTTGCATGTTTCTGAAACACATCAAGATAAATGCTCCCCCATCTCGCTACGGATGTGGGTGGAAGCAAAAGAGTGTACCGTGGGTGACATTACGAGAGGGCGTGAACCTGAGGTTACGAGCCCTGCAAGCTGATATTTTTATATCAACAGCTAAACACTGCCACTGGTAATTAAAGGTATTTCTTTGTAGCTCAGGAGCCAGCAGGGTCAGGTACCGTTTTACATCACAAACCAGTCCTTTATGCATGTAGATCTGCCAGCATTATCTGCACAGGGAGAAGACGACATTAGCAGCAGCTGTCTCTCTGCTTTTACACTGAAAATTCTATTCATACAGACAGGTGGAGTAATTTAAAAGCCAATGTGGTGCAATTTCGATGTGACTAATGTCACTGCCTACTAAAATGCCACCATTACCACTGTTTATGGAAACATTACTAAAATTACATTTTATTCATAAGAATTTTAGGATTCTGGTTATTACTAGCTTTAGAATGATCAGACCTCGGTGTCATACCCCAGAGCGGTGGCTTAATGCTCCAGGGTACAGCAGCCTTCTTTGCTGAGAAACGACAGTCAGATTGTAGTTTCAAGAGTAATCGGGGCTGCATAAGCAGTTTCCTCTATCTCCATAAAGCAAATTAAAGACATAGCTCTTTGGCGTCCTGACCACGTGACAGGGGAAAAATCTTCAAGGAGCTAAATTCTGTGTGAGAGGTTTAGGTAGGATTTGTACGAGGAAGGATTCCTCACTCCCAAACTACTATCAGACTTTGTTAGTGGCAGACAGGGGTAGAAAATTTACATATTTCTGTAAGAAAGGAGGAAGAACCAGCGTTTAAAATCTGAAATCCTAACAATGCATAATTATTACAATTGCATAAAATATCAATAGCTGTAGCTGTGCCTTTTATATGGGCAGATATGTCTGGAAAAAGAAGCTAGATAGGAAAGGACCGCCTTTGACACTTCGTTGACAATAAACCATCAGATTGCATTATGAGGCTTTTTGCCAAACCTTCTGGTTCACATTTTTATTTAAAAAATACTAATTAGCTAACTCATGGAATGAGATTATAATTATACTTTTGAACTCCCACAATGCCACTGGATTTGCTCTGTGTTTGAGAGGCAACGTGGTGGAAAACACATGGAAATGCAAGTCAGGAGATCCCAGCTACAGCTCAGCCAGTTCCCTAGCTTTTGACCTTGAAAAAAATCATTAACTTCTCTAAACTTCCTGCCTACCTTACAAGATTGTCTTAAGAACTGAAGGTATGTGAAGATATTAAACTACAAAGTACCACAGAGACACATAATTTTATTTAGCCTTTTGATCAATTTTTCTTCAGGTGTTAACAGGACAGAATAATCCAATGTCAAACTAGCCAAGCAATTAATAAAATTTTTTTAAAAACACGATAAAAGTAACATTATGTAGGCAGGAGATAATTTCATTTTTTCTTTTCTTTTTTTTAAAATGGTATCATAAATACTTATTATAACTTTATTTAAATGAAAAGACAATATTCAAAGCAATGCAATAAAAATTAATAAATAAATAAAATCTTTTGTCCAATACTGTACACATAATGCAGAAATCAGTGCACTTTTAAAAATGAAGCCAAGTTATTTTTGTAGAGTTTCTCCCCCAATTAGTTTGGAAATGGACTTTTCTTTAAATAATAGATAGGAACTTTTCTAGACTTCTATACACTGCAATAGAAATTATCTTCACCCATTAATCTTCCTTCAGGTGAGTGTCCCTGTTAACAGACTACACCCCTGGCCTAAGAACTTCCTAGGACACTGGATTCTCAGAGGTCATCATGTCATGGGAGAGCACATGGGCTCTGCAGGGATGCTAGCAACAAAGTTAACATGAAAATTGATAAAACCCAACACAGAACATTACGAACTGAGAAGCAAAGACGCCTAAAAGGTGTCATATATGTTGACACCTTTTCGTGTCAGTATGTAAAGAGATAATACCAGGAGGTCATTCAAATACAAGTAGCTAAGTCAAATCAAGGTCTCTGTTTTAGAATATTTTGAATAATATATTTAAAAACCAAGCAGTTTGTATCTCATTTAAATATCAACTAACGCGGTATATTTGTATTTACAACACTAAGTTAGTTGAGGTCTATCTTTTCTTTACAGTGTTCAAAGGTAGAGGAATACACCTTGTAGAGGGACCCACAGTCACTAGGCTATAATTTGCTGAGTGAAGGCATTTTATAATGGCAAGAAAAAAACAAGTCCTAGAAGGTCTTTAAAATGTTAGAAAATTGCCTGGCATAACTCTATCGGCTACTCCTTTGCTCTTGGAGGCTCTCCATGGGCCTACCAAGACCAGATGCCGTCTCTGAGGTCCTGCAGGCTCTCCCCTGCTCTCCACACACGGAGGTGAGTATTAAGCCCACTGAAGAAAGCCAACTTTATCAGGCTCAGGACTCTGCAACGTGGGGACAAGCAGTATTGAAACACCAGCACCCTTGTGAGCAGCCATCATTTTGATGTGAATCCACACAATCACCACCATTACAACCTTGAAGCCTTAATAAAATCATTTTTGCTGCTTCTGTGGCATTCTGTAGAGCACAGGTAAGTCTGGGCCATGACCAAGAGGGTTTCATGACCCAGGCCACAGGCCACCGCAATGTGGTCTCCGCTATATGGTTACCCTCTGGGATAGGCTTACATAAGCAGGAACAGAAAATTAGAACCCTGAACAGAGAAGTAAAAACGGATCCATTTTCCCCACTAGGGTGGGTACAGATGGCAGCAGTTCAGAGGGAACTGTCCTGCAGGAAAACGCCCAAGGGTGCAGGGACATACATACACACACAGTCATGCTCACGCTTCTGTAAGAAAGACCGAAATATGATGAAGATGTTTTCAGTTAACTCAAACCAAGTCCTCTAAATTCCATGACATACGGATTTACTTCTACCGGCACAAGGACAACCAGCCAAACCAAACGGAACCAACCCAAAACCCTGGGCCTCCTTTCTAAAACGAAAGCATCTGATTCTTTCTCCATCAAACCTTCACACTTTAAAGCAAAGTATCTCCACCAGGAATCTTAAACATGGAGAACGTGAAACGCCAAGCTTAGTCTCATCACATTCCTAAGGGTTGGACTGGGTTAGTTTAAGAAACACACTCACACACATCTCCGCGATGCTCCGGTTTTAATCTGAAAGATAAATTGAGCAGGAGCAGTTGCATATTCATTGACCGGGGTTGATATTTTATCTTCGAGAATATATCATCACGAAGAGGAATGAGAGGAAGACACGGTATTGATATGTGCTTTGAAGTATAAATGGCTGGCTAGTGTTCAAAGAGCTACGTGCATCAGCAACCAGCAACTTAATAAATTGTGCTTACATGGGCACTTTTGTTTTGAACCTAATCCTTTATTTAATTAGTCCGATTAAGAGGATATCAGAAATCAAACTATAGTGTATTTTTGACTTAGCCTTGGAGTCAGAAGGAACGCTTTAGAATATAATCTGACAAATTGCCAGCCAGACTCTACACAAGTCCCTTAGAGAAGAGACACCAATCATGGGTGAGATGAACAAACCGTTTGAGCACAGAAATCTCAATCCCACCCCGAAAATAACAGAGCCCCAGCGAGAGCTCATTTGCTTGTGAGTTCTGTATACCTGGATAAATGGGCCATTTGAAAGTTGGACATTTGTTTTTACTTCTGATTGTTTTCTTTCGCCCATGCCTCCTCATCAACGGGCTGTAATTATCCCAGGTCAGATGGGGAAGAAGGGCTGGGGCCGGGGAAGGAGGTGTGGAGAAGGCTGGGAGAGCGCCGCCAGGTCACTAATGGCCTCTGGGGCAGCAACTTGGAGAACAGGCTGATGCTTCGCCTTTGATCTTCTAATTCACAATGATCATTAGTATTAACTCCGATTCTTCTGGGTGAGGAATTCCAGCTGCAGCCTTTTCAGTTTACCTGACCTCAGAAAATTCATCACCCATCCCATTAGGATTTCAATAACCAGCTGAGAAAAAGAAAAAGGCAGTTGCCCCAGAATCTAGAAACCACCGCTTCATTATTAAAACCGAGTTTAGATGATGTATATCACAGGAGAATTAGGGCATTCCAATAACACCCCCACATAATTAAATAATCTATTCCATTTTCCTCCGGAGACAGATGATTTCCAATCAGGTAAAAAAAAAAAAAAAAAAAAAGTCAGGGTTCCTATCTCATCAAAGTTGAAATATGCTATCTCCTAAGGAGCTGAGATCTTTTAAAATTAAAATACAGGGATCTGTCATCCGAGCCTGGGTTACTTTCCGCAGAGCCTAGCTCTGACCCATCATCACTACTGAAGTCGGTGAAGGTAAATGGCAACTCCATGTGAGGGAAAAATTAGTAACTACAAAGACCTTACAGATTTCAGAGAGCTCAGTTTTGATATGGTACATAGACATCTGGAAGGACAAAAAAAAAAAAAAATCTCACTCCTTCATACTAGTTTTCAAGTCTCCTAATTTAATAATATATCTGCAGGTATCTCGTAGTGAGGAAGGAATCACAGTTAGCTTGCCGTCTCCACCAAAAACGTCCTTGGCTCAGGAAGATAGGCCAGGGCTAGTCTGAAGGTAATACTTTGTACTACACCCTGACTGACGTTGCAGGCAAGAGCTGAGACTATAGCCTTCCGGTCCACTACCCTCTGAGGCCTAATGGTAGCTGAAGGGACGCTCGCTGGTAAGACACGAAAACAAGATTCATTGTTAAATCTGGCAGAGTTTAGAGGTGAGGAACAGAGAGAGACAGAAATGAGAGGAAAGGAGCAAATTCCTTCCTCCGCCCGACTCCATGCCTACCTATCCACCTTCCGGTCTTTCACTCACCTGGATCCACAGAATGGGTTATCTGGATACCAATTAGAAGTATTTTTTCACTGCAATAATAATGCGTAATGTTTTGAGATCAATTCTTCCAGAACTGCAAGCAGAGATATGATACTAAGATGTCTCCAACAGATCTTATTACCAAAAGCAAAACCAATGAAACAACATCTGTCTCTTCTAGAGCATTCAATTCCCAATTCAATTCCATTTACTGCATCCTTAGAATGGCAGACCTGCAGGGCACTTTTCATCTAATAGTGTTTCTATGGAAACACCATTCTCAACCTGGAAGACTCTACAACCCCTCACTTTGGCTTTATCCACATTGAGAGGAAAGTCTTATAAATAAGAAGCCGAGACATAAATTTGGCCACAGACACACACACAAAAATTGTTTCCAGGCTAGAAGTTCACAACAAGAAAACAAACAAAATAAAACCAAATAGCAAAATATGTGTATCTGACTTTAAAACAAAGTTTGTCTCTATGGTAGCCAACGGGATCCTCAAGATCAGTGAAAGGCTAGGGAATCCAAGAGAATGGGAATGAAAATCAGTTCACCTTCAGGATCGCCTCCCTACTGTCAGTGCCAACCAGATGTGTCAGCCCTTGAATGGTGTCTTGCCCTAATCTGCAGGGATGCATTTTAATAACCTCCACTCTTCTAACTTTCAGGATTCCTGGGACACACAGCAGCTCCATGCAGGAAAACATGTCACTGCATATTTTAAATAAGAACCATATTAACCGCTTTTCTATTTAGATTATATTTAAAATTGCAATATGTTAGGGTAGGAAAACAAAAAGAAAAAAGGCCCTTGATTTTTACCTTAAACACTGTCTTTATACCTTCTCCTCATTTTCACCAGGGCATGTCTTTGTAACACTATGTAGTGAAATAACAGCTAATATGCAAAGCACATCCAGCTTAAACATTATGACACAGCAGGTTATATTTACAGTTGGAATGATACCCTTCAGGAGGAAAAAGAAGCCTTGATGTGGCATATGCCCCTGAACTGACTGTCGCTGTAGAGTGACTCATATGCCAATATTAAGTACTTTTTAATTGTTTGCAATAATTTGTCTTCAGGCAAATGCAAGCATTTCAATTAATAAATGCTTTTATTTTCTAATTCTCTCTTATTATCTAAATGCCAGTCATTCTTTTCAATTCCAGTGAATAGTTTCTTTTAAGAGACCTTCTCTAGTTATCAAAACTGGCAAACGTTCAACGAAATAGTCTAAGCTGCAAATTTACATCAGGGAAATTTCTTTTTACCCCATATCGCCAAAGTTTAAAATCTGTTTCCTTTCTCTTTTATTGTTTTCATTATGCACAAGTATGTCCAGTTGAGCTTGCTAGAGACTGCGAGTCCAAGAATGAAGCTTTAGCTCTCTCCTTGGAGTAGTAAAATGCGCTACTGATTAAATCTACCTGCGGATAACTACAGAACGACACATTTTTCTTATGCAGCTGGGGTGCAAATCCAGGAAGTTTTTTGTTTTCTGTTCAGGGCCTATTCCACTGCTCTAACACACACATGCCTGAAAGCCTTTTCAAAGGCAGACCTTTTTTTTTTTTTAAACTGAATAAGCCCAATGAAAAGATTGACCCATTTATTTGAAAAAGAAAAAAAAAAAATAGCAATTTGCTTTTAAAGAGGTGTGTGAGGTTTTATAATATGTATTGGGCATTTACTAGATTAGTTTTTACAATTTGCTAATAAATTGTTATTGCTATTGTTTTAATTAGCCAGAGTTTCCATCGCTCTTTTATATCTAGCAAGATTTAAGAAAGAACTTTCTAGATAAGTTGCATTAATCATCAGGCAAGAATGTGTTACATTTAAAATTTGCACAGCCTTCCAAATCAATTGTGCATCCCTGGAGACCTCTCAGAACTTGAAATAAAGTTGCTGAAGGATTAGTACTGAAATGTCAGTAGTTACTTACATTTGGACAAATCACAACAGAACTCTCTTTAAACTCTGTAAGTTTTTCCACAGAATTTATTATAATCATCTCCTGACTCTAAATATTACCTAAGCAGTCTGTGCATTCCTTCAAGAAGTGTAACAAGACAAGGAGAGCGGTGTTCCTTGTAATTGGAGATCTATTTGCTCTTGCATTTAGAGAAAAGAGAAGGGAATCTTTCTCACTGGGGAAAGGAAAGAGGGGGCAAAATTTAAATATAGCTACTAACTTTGCTTTTTTAGATGATATTATGAGAGCATTTTCTTTTTAGAGACCATGATCGTTATCAATATTTTTGTCTGAGCAGATGGCAGCGGAATGGGGCAGCAAGGTGTGGGACTATCCAACAATCGAGGTGACATCCCTGAGCATTCATAGAGAGCCAGGGAGACATGGACATGGGTTTCCCCTTCTGGGGTGGTGACAGAGGCCAGCACAGACCCCAACAGTGAAGGAGATCAGCAGTTCATGAATAATTTCTATTGCAATCACCCCGATAACACGGACCACTAAGAGCGTTGCAATGCAGGTAAAATCATGCTGACTGTTAAAACAGATTTTTTTTTGTTTTTTAAAGAAGTTACTACAGCCCTCTGCAAGGTCCCTCACAAGGGCATAACCGAGGAAACCTGATGGATGCATAAACGAACTTGCTTCTCTCTCCCGATTCCGTCTGAGCCAATATTTGACTATATTTTATTCAGGGGCACCTGAGCTGCAAATAAAGCCAAAGCTCCTTTGCTGCCTGAGATGGAGGCTGACAAAACCTATACACTTTTTCTGTTAGGACAGGAAAAAAACGTATTTTGGTTGTGACTTCAGGGTCGGGCTGATTTTGTCCCTCCCCCCACTCTTTCTCTAGATCAGTTAGCTGGTTAGTGCGCACGATGAAATATCAGCAACTATCACTCCCATCTCCTGCTGATTTTAAATGCCCCTAGACCCTCTCCTCTCTCTCCCATTCAGAAGCGCTTGATAAGCCTCAGTAGCAAACGTGCATAAGGCAGATCTCCACCTAGCCGCCTGCAGCAACAAGTGTCAGATAAATAAGAGCACCTGAATCACGTTGTAGGTAAACCTAACATGAGGCCCAAATCAGCTAAGCGATCTAAATCTTTGGCTAACTAGCGGCATTCACCAGCCCCTACAGCTGATTCCAAAACTGTCAGCAGCCTCCAGCAACTGTTTGGAACCAGCGTGGGAAGAAGTGAAGGGTGGAAACCATTTTCTTAGTGACTCCCGCTGCTCTCAGCTTTGATTTTATTCACGGATGCTGGGAACTCTGGATTAATTTATACCCTCGAGTGTTCCTGGAGGCACGGCCTCTGTCCAGAGGAGGAAAGCCAGTGTGGCCTCCCGCCATCCCGTTTGTCTCCCTGTATCGGAACAAGTCACCGAGGACCATGGCTTTGAAAGTGGGCGAGGGTGTAGGGTCAACAGGTCAGGACACGTTTGTGACAATGCAGAATTAACTTTGATACTTTAGAAAAATGGATGGCTTTAAGAAAAGTAAACGATGCTGCTAAAAATAGTAACCTAAAAGGCTTGCTCCTAATATTTTTTAAAAGGCCAAGATTCTTACTATTCTTTCATCTTAGGCTAGGCTGTGCTACCACCTGTTTAAATTCATTCTTTGTCCCTCAGAGCGAGAGTCCCCCTGGTAGACAATTTTTGCTGATTTTTAAAACATTATTTTACTCATAAATATTTCCATTTCGTCGTCTTCCTCAGATGTCATTAAATCGGTATGCACTTGCAAAAATACCCACCGCAATATTATGATTATAAATATTTTGAACATGAAATTCATTCAGAACAATAACCAAATAAAACAAATCCCTCGGTGGCAGAAAGCCCCAAATCCCCAGTTTCTCACATCTCCAGGAGAATTCCTGCAGTGAAACAGCAATACTCGCACAGACAATATAAACTGTTACTCTGCTTGAAAAGTCACCAGGGACTGCACAGGAAGAGCTGACTCTATATTGCTGTTTTCCTTTACAGTTCTAAATACAGGGACAACTTTCACTGTGCCGCTCTGACTCACGGGGGCGTTTGGGAATGGCAGCCAGTGCATTCAAACCACTTAAAAGCAAATTATGTGAGCATCCTGCCATTGCAACAAGATTGAAATTTCTGCGGACCATTCGTTATAAAGGTCCACAACGCATTAGGAGGAACTGAGTCCCTCTCTCTGGGGTCGGCCTCACTCGCTCCTTGGTGGGAGCTGCTCTGAGTACTTAGGAGGCACCCTGAGAGGAGCAACATCGTTAACATACATGCTTAAGGTCACACGTGCGCACGAACTCCTAAGCCTCGGGACGCACGCAAGTTAACGCTGCAACAGCGAATTTCAAATCAAACTCCTCCTTGCGGGTGGGTATCCAGGGAATACGTGCGGACACTTTTTGTAAAAACTGTGGGAACACAGTGAATGAGGAAATATTCCAGGTCCAGAGGGATCATTTCTCCCCCATTTTTTTTCTTTCTATCAAAACTGTCCATATTTAGTTTACATATGTCATTTAGAGTCCACTTACTGTTAGATGCTGGAACAGCCACGCCCTCATGATATTCGTGGCTACTTTGGGAAAGATGCCACGCTTTTTGTGACGCTTTTTGTCTTTATCTGGATCATCATCGTCACCTGTGCTGGGGGAAGCTACACTGTTGTCCAAGCCATCACCTGCAAACATAGTGAATCAAATTTTGACTGATGCTACCTTGACATGCTTTATTCAAATAGAATTCCTTTGGATATAAACAAAACCAAAAAGAGCAATATAAATGAGTAATAGTTTATTTGGCACTGTTTTTTCTTTCTTTCTTTTTTTTTTTTTTGTCAAGACAAAGAGAAATATCAAGGCTTAGGCTCACAAGTGGTCAGGTCTAAGGAACTGCTTCCAAAAGGTCAGAGGGAATGGAGGGAAATATCCAATCTCTCTAGTAGCTCTGCTGCTGCGGTAATTATTCAAATGTGTGTAGCTGACATGTGTGTGACATGCTAAATGTAACTCCTTTTGGGGAGTTAAGTATGGGGGCAGCCATTAGCAGAGTTTGGTCCCTGCCCGGGTATTTAAATCCCACATATAGTCATTGATGTCAATTTGGGAGAAGATGCATTTGAGATACCAACTATTTCCACAAATGATCTATCTTAAGACTAAATTAGGCCATGGAAATGTAGGTGATCCGTCATACAAGCAGTTTTGACATAGGAATGCTTCGAATAGAATCTAATTTTTCTTGTCATAGAAAGAGAGCATCAGGTTTAGTAAGGGGAAAAAAAAACCTCCCAAAATTGTTTTTTAAGTAAAAAACAATAGCTATGTAAATCAAATAAAGTGATGTTAAATTAATAGTCAGTTGGAATTGTATTACCCTAAGTCATCCAAGCAGTTTCTAAAATTTCTTCTGCATTTAAATTTTTCATACTGAAAAGCCACCTGCTTATCCATGCCTATAGATTGGATCCTATTTTTCCATTGATTTTTGGTAGAACATTTAAGCTGCTTCTTCTAGAAAATGTTTTGGCTCTGTGACACAATAAACTTTAAAATGTAGGATTTCTTTTACAATGCCACGTCTAATAAGAAAAAATTCAGACAATATAATCACACTGTCCAAAATAAGTCATAAGGTACAAACAAACAGTAGGTACTTTGCATTTGGTGCAAAAGTCAAAGGAAAAACAACAGTGAATTAAACCCCCTACACTGAAAAGTGGCTTCAAACATGCTTCTCTACCTGGAGTCCCAGCTCTTGGTGGAAGCTACTGGCTTTTAGAGAGAGATAGGTTGACCTGGGCCCAGAAAGAAGAGCTACAGCAGCCAGGCTTAGCAATGACATAACAAATGCCCCTGAGGGCACACTCACTGGGCGAGGTAAGTCATTGGCGGGCAGCTTGCTGGCCCAAAGAACTTGGTACTTTGGTGAGACAAGTTTCCCAGGGACTGTATATTGCTTCATGAATTCCCATATTCCTTATTTCTGTTAACCTCAATATACTACATACAAAAAGGGTTCTCTATTTTAATTTCAGTCTAATCTATAGTAGTTATGTTACTATTAATCAACTGTTTTTAACAGCTCCCTCAGAAGACCCTCACTTCCCCTCCAGAAAAGAAAATTGCCCCCAAATTGCCTTGACTTGTACTGAGTTAAAGTTTTAAAACTTTGTTGGGTGAAGAACAGACTGATTGCAACACTTCTGCTATGACTGCAAAATAGGCCACACATACAAAATACTTGCAGAACTTTTCAGAGTTTACTTTTTATTAATTTAAAAATCCATAAATTTTATTGTACTTAAAATCCACATATTTTTGTTGAAGTTCCCACAGAATCATAGTTGTGTTCTCAGTAGAAAAGATCATAAAGACCCCCAGTTCCAAAGCCCTCAGTGTATCAATGAGGAAAGTGTGTGTGTTCCTGTTGGGTAACTTGCCCAAGGTCACCCAGCCTGGGACGGAGAGGGTGGGTCTGTGCTGGACCAGACACCCCCATCCCTAAATCAGTTCTCTTTCCATCCCACCCAACTCTTTATTTGCATAACCAAGTGTTTTAGAAGGTGTCCCCTCGGATTTGCCTAACAAATTCTTTGTAAGTCCAGTATTTAAAGAGGCTTTTTATTCAGAGAAGCAACTCACCCTATAAAATAACAATTCATTAAAGAAACATGAGCAAAGAAAACAACTCAACAGCATTTAAATTTTCAATGGGCTAATCCACTTGCAATATGCAAAAGGTAACCAAGGAAAAGCAGCATATTACTTGATCATTGATTAAAAATGAAAAGCTTCTAACCTAACAACACAGTTTTTCACCACCATGATTGTTTTCCACCTAAAAAAAAAAAAAAAGCCATTCTATCCATCTCAAAACCCCCTCAGATTAATTTAGCAGGCAATGCCTAGTGCCTGCCTAGAAGAGAATTCATTGATAATTTATGGAAATATCTACTATAATCCAGCAGAGATGACTTTTTTCCAGCTTTGTGCATCAATAGATAATCAAGGCCTTAAAGCAGCCTTAGCTTCCCATTACCTCGGGCAAAAGAATTCCTGAAAGCGTGCCTTGAGGGCACCTGAATTATATACTCCATTAGGAGAGGAAGGCTTTCTGCATTCCATGTGTAACACTCGCCAGAACCTTTCCTGTTTATTTCTGCTGTATGAAAGCAGAAGCATTAGGAACAGAATTTTTTAAGTGAAGACTTATGTAGATACAATGGAGAAACCTTTCAAGCAGGAGCCAGATCACCCCCTTCAGTCCCTGCCAGTGACCTCTCCCGAATAAAAGGTTTCTATTACATCATTAGCTCAAGCCAAAAACAGCCTTGGCTTAATGCACAGTTTGTTCTTCCTACTGTTTTTAGGCAAATACAGCTACTTTACTCCCATCTGGGAGGGAAATTACACTGCTGGGTTGTAATCTAAGACAAGATTTTCATTGGAAGCAAATGCTTTCAATCCAGTGTAAATACTGGTGCATGTTCAGAAAAGCCTAAAACAATAAACCCTGCTCCTTCCCGACACAAGTTAGGGAAATGGAGAAGATGGGGAAGGAGAAGAGCATAATAAAACAGACTATTCTAAAAGCAAACACTTTCATAGATTTTAATAAATTGTTTAACCTCTCCCACTTTCTAAGATTGAAAATTGATCTCCCAGCGTCCCCACCTCAGAGGATGGTCTAAATGGTCAATTGTACCTTCGGCGTATCCATTCACACTGCAATTGGATCCAGTCACCTCTCTGCGGTCTCTGGAGGATTTATTTCCTTTTTTTATTTTTAAGATCACTAAACAAACTTGGAGAACCGCCGGCCGACCACACGGCAGCAGGCCACAGCTCTGAACCACATTTGTAAAATGTCAGCAGTGACTTCACTCTTGGAGCTGACTTCTCCTGCCGCCAAATGAAGGCAAACTGAAAAGGTGGAAATAATCATAAAAATGATGCTAGTCCATAAACAAGCTTACGGCCTCATTAGGACAGCAGTGGGCTCCAGTGGGTGATTTATGCTCGTTTCGCTGATGCTATGAGGAAATGCCATAGGGCGACTTTAGCCAATTGCTAATGGTTTCTGACAGCTTCTTAGCAACTAGTGCAAGCGACGTTGTGGCGTTTGCTAGTGACAGAAACCGAAAATGTCATATTATCTGCCCATGTGTCATGAAGTCCGTGTGGCAATTAACTAGCAGGCCAGTGACTGAGGGGCCAGAGGCTCCTGAAAATGGCCTTTGGCTATGCAGAGGCGGCCGGGCGCTGAGCACAGGCCCGCTGCTCATATGCAACATTCTAATGCAGAAATCCGCTTCCCTGCCACTTGCAGGCTCTGATGAGACTGGGCCACTCAAATCCCTTCTTTCCCCTCACTGAAGGGAAACTCCTCTCTCTCTCTCTCTAGGCCCGGGCTCTGGCTGTTCTCAGCAGGCTCCAAAGTGATCTGCTTTGATAAGAGTATCCAAATGGCTCCTTAATGGGCGATACCTAGTTCTGTGCTTTTTGGACGCTGGATTCAAAGGTGCTAGCTGTTCTCCGGCTCTCCCCCAAATGAGCCGGAAAGGACTGAAGATCACTGAAGCAGGCGCATTGCCTGTCAGCTTGCTAGGAGCAGGGGAACTCTGTGTGGCAACAAGACACTGTTTAAAAAACACCAGGCTTCTAACAAGCAGGGGGAGAATCTTGGCCACACTTTTCAGTTTCCGAGCTATCAAAACTGTGCTCTATATGTCAAACTGTCAAGACTTTCAGCGTGGGCCATTTGCCCTTTCAAATAATATTTTAGAATTGTTTTTACAAAATTTTATAGGCCATGGTCTAGTGAAAGAGGCCAAGCAACAAAGAAAGGAATTTGTACTACAATTCGTCTACGGACAATTTCTTGTGAGACCTGGGCCTGTCCCTGCGGAGCAAGGCAGGTGACCTGTGGCAGCTCCCAGGCTGTCAGAGAGCTCAGATTTCAAACACGCTCAACTCAAACATCCCGAGTCGCCTATTTAAGCATGCCCAGGCATTTAGACTGTGCTATCTCGTGCCTTTCAAGGCAGGATAAAGCAGCATTTATCGTATTCAGGCCATTCAATGGGTCAGACTGACCGTGTCAGCAGGGGCTCCTCTCCGGCAGGTCAAAGCCCTGCTCCCAGTTTTCTCTCCCTCCTAACTCCCCCACCCCCAGGACTGCCATTCCCCAAATCCTATTCCGAGTGAGGCAGAAACAAAACCCAGAAAAGTGCCTGAGATTGACATCACGACGGGTATGCACTTCCCTAGCGAGCGGGATCTGTATGTCACAGGGATCTCTATGTCACAGGGATCTCTATGTCACAGAGGCAAAACTTCTAAAGACAGACATGAACTTTCAACTGCGGGGCAAACGGATGTGTAAGGGTGGGGACCCCCTTGTTCTGCTGGAAGTAGAACTGGAAGCCACCCCAGCTTCATTTACAATTTTGGATTGAGACTCGGTAGTTTCGGGCCACGTCCGCTCATTAACATTCACTCTTCTCTTCTTCAAGAGTTTAGAAATGTACAGTGTTTGTCCAAAAAATGTACCTAACTGAAGAATCAAGGCCATTTATGATCGTATCTTTCAATACCGACCAAATTCTTTTGTGTCTGGAAAGTTGTCTAAATGGTCAGTTCAAAAGCACTCCTGGGACTGAAGAGCCCGGGTGGCAAGTGGCTACGTTTCCATCCAGCGTCAAGGGTTTCCTTTCCCCCCATCTGTTTCCTCACACGCTGCGTCTCCGTGAGGGGACGTGGTGTGTCGCCTCTTAAGCTGTGTGTCGAGCATTCCTGGCTTCCCAGTGGCTGGTGGTATAAACATCCCTTCAGCGTGGGGAGCTCAGGTGTCCTCCGCGGAGGAGCATTCTGGGCGTGCCAGGTTGTCAGGAGACATGTAAAACTACCCCAAACCCACTTCTCCAGACCATGGCTGTGTCCACTCAGCCAGAAGTCAGATGGGGTGACATTTCTGTGCTATGCTAAAGGATCACAGACAACCCTTTCTTAGCAACCAGCAAGGCGACTTCGGAGGTTTTAGGAAGGTGTTTTTGTTTTCATTTAGAGTGTGGAACAGCTGCCAGATGAATTTTTCCAAAACACGTATCTGATCATCTAACCCTGGTCCTTCAAACCCTTCTGTGGCCACCCTCTGCCTTCAGGATAAAGGTCGCACCTCTCAGCCAGGCATGAGGGCCTGTCCCGTCTGCCTCCTGGCGCGTTTCCGCCTGTCCCCTGCTGCGTTCGCCGGGGCACCGGCACACCGGTGGCCCACCCCATCCTGAGCCTCCTCCACGCTCTCAAGATCTCAGCCCGCGCCCCACTTCCTCGTACGTCTTTGCATTTCCCTGTGCTCGTCTCTTTCCCGGCAGCAACCTTCCTGCCAAACTCCTTGGTGACCTTTTAGGTTCAGCTCAACTGCCTTCTCCCCTAAGAAGCATTTGCTGAACTCCAAGTGTTTAGGAACCTTCGTCCCCAGTCCTGAGTGATTTTTCTTCTCCTGACACTCCTCCACCCAACACACATCATCCTGCACTAGGACGGCTGGTTTCTGTATATGATTATAGGGTATCCTATAGGCCTTGATTATAGGATATGTGAAAGCAGAGACCAATCGCACGCCTCTCTAAGAGTCTCTAACCCCAGGGTTACCCCGGTGTACAGGCTACAAACTTGTCGATTGCTTATTAAACAAATGAGTAAGTGGATTTATTTTCCACCGCATGGAGAAAACCATAGTTTAAATTTCCACCTGTTACAATTTTTTTGCTACACACCTAAATTAAACTCTTGAAAAATCCTCACCAGTGTAATTCAATAAACTATAAGGAAACAATAAAAATGCATTTCTCTGAAGCTGGGAGGTTTCCTTGGAATCTTTAAGCTCATCTTGGCCAAAAGATAAACTAAAAGTTCAAGTCTCAGTGTTCTTTACAATGTGTGCCATTGCCCTTCAGAAATATGCCCCTACTTCCTGAAATTATAACTTAAAACTATTTACCTAACTAAAATTTCTTGCTATTTTCTCATTTTTCCTGAGCCTAACTTTAAAAGATAAAGGAAAAGTTATTTGTTTCCTTCTGCATTTTCCCCCCAAGGAATTAATTATACAACCCCCAACCCACACTTACACATCTCCTAACTTTACCTAAGGGAACAAACACCTGTCTCTAAGCACACGAGTGGATGCTGAGCTCAGACTCCAGATTCACACTTTATAGACGTGGTGCAACATCCAAAACTCTAGAACCCCGGTTTTTTCTCGGTCTTGCCCAGTCACTGCCCCGTCTTTCCCTCAGCATCCCTCCCACCTGGCTCAGCATTTTTCAGCATCAGGTTACCTGAGGACCTTAGTTTCTGATGCCATGGTACAGACTGACATGACATAGGATCCTAGGAGACGTTAGGAAGGTTTTTGTAAGACTAATGAAAACAATACAACCCCTAAGTCTTATTCCATATTTTCAAGAGAAACACAGCAGCCTTCATATAGCTCAGAATCTGCAGCCAATATACAAATATGTAATGGTCTCAATCCAAGGGCTAACTTCTAAGTTTAACTTTAATTAGGGTTCTGTTAACTCAGAGTCCCTTTTGCATCTCTTTTCAGCCTTCGGTGTTTAAGGTCTCCTCGTTCCTAGTTCAAAGTGCTTCTCAGCTGATTGATTTTATATATATATAAAGCATATTCTCATATACAGTATTTTGTTGTCCCTGAAGATTTTGAGGTGGTTCCTTTGGAAACCAAGATAAGGGGTTAGATGTTGGCAGCCGCCATAGCTCCATAAATGCCCATGCTACAGATATGCCAATGGCACTGACTGAAAAAATGGATGTAAGAAGAGTAGGGGAGATTAAGGATAAGCTAACGTTACATAAACATATTCTTGGCACTTAATACAAAGAAACGACTAGATATGTTTCCTAAGGTTGGCTTCACAGGGACTTGCTATTAGGCTTTTCCTTTCTAGTTGAATTTAGGTTTGTTAACTGGTGACAAATATTTGTTAATAGTTAGCCACCGTGGAGCGAGCTCACAGCCTTGCTGTGCCCTTTAGCGGACCCTTGACATCACAGAAACCTGAGGGAGGAAACAAAAAATCAGAGCCTCGAGGAAGCTGCTCTCTTGATGAACCTACTGCCCCCCTTTCTTAAGCAGTAAAATGGAGCATTTCAAAACGAGCCCCAGAAGATGACACATGTAACCATCTTTTGCATAAACAGTCACCCTTCATCATTTATTCATTCATTTAACAAAAATGTACTGAATTCCTACTATGTCCCAAACATTATACCAACCATTAGGGACACAAATGGTGAAAAAAATCAGAAAAAGTTTCCCTGTTTTTATGGAGCCTTTCAGTTAGAGGGCAGAGATGTTAAACCAAATAATCACAGTAATAAATGCACAACGGCACTCAACCAAAAAGAAATACAAATCTATGAGAGTGTGAAACAAGGGAAACTGACTTAGGCCGGAGTGATCCGGAGCAGAAATCTACAAGGTGGAGAAAAGTCGACGAGGTACCGTGGGCATCCTGAAGGGGCCCAGGGCAGAGGAGGCATGGCAGGTTATAGGAACAGCATGTGTAAAGGCTCTGTGGTCTGCAGGACACATGACGTAACCAGAGAACTGGGACCTGGGAAAGCTGGGCAAAATGAAGCTGGAGAGTAAAAGGAACAAGACCATACAGAGCCCTGTGGGCCGCGGTCAGGATTTAGGTGCTTGTCCCTAGAGTTCTAAGAATCGTGACCTATAAAGGTGTTTTTGTGGCATCATCAGTGTCCTCTCCATGCCCTAACAGTACATGAATTTTACCATATAAAGCCTCGGTCCCCAGTGTCTCCAGTTCAATCTAACACATATCGCAATTCCCAACTCAGATTGAGAATGAGGGACAGTGGAAAAGCAGCTGGGTAGACCCCAATTTAGGCACAGGCTACATTCAGAATTCATTTGCTAAGTTGGTTTCTTGGACATTAGAGTGTATTTTTCACACGGAAGCAAGTTATGAATGGTGTTAGGTCCCAAGGCTTGCTCCTCAAAGCCAACGTAATTCATTAAATGAATGAAGTTCCAACTGACATCTGAGCCCAGGGTACAGGAGGGCAGAACTTATCATCTCCCAACAATCAAAATATCCAGCCTTTCAGTCTTGGTGATGGGAGGTAGACTTTACACAGAAAGCAACCTGAAAGAACTAATTCAGGCCGGGTGTGAGTAACTGATGCCCCCCTCACCTTCCTAGAAGTGTTGACATTTTAAAAAGATTTGTTAATGCAAATGGATCTTTAAATGGCAGAATTTCAGGTAGAGTAATAAGTAAAGGTAAGTTTAAAAATACAGCTTGTGCCGGGAAAGATTTTTTTTTTTTTTTTAAATCAACAGATGCCAGGCTTTCAGAAGAGCCCAATGTCAGTTTCCAAACTTATTGTTCCATCTGGCCATCACCCACGTCACCCATTTATCTCTGCCTACATTTGGGAAGCCATGTGTGTCTGAACACCCCAGGATTTCTGCACGGAAATTATGGTGACAGTGACTGGGTCCTGTGGGGGTCAAGCAGTGAGAATAGGAGTAAGAGATCCAGGTTAAACATCTGGGTGTGTATGTAGGTCATTCACACAATTTGGGTGTTTATAACTCCGGGGAATGCCAGCCTGTTGAAATGAATTTGGAATAACTTCTTTACTAAAAATAACACGTTCTATTAAGCTTCTACTACTTCATGATTCTTCACTGTCAACACAAATAATGCGTAAAATATAACTGGATGAAAAATAGGGAAAGAGGCCAACCAAGGCCCAGAATAAAAATATTTCCTGGATCTTTATAGAATACAAAAAAAAAATCTGCCAAAATTTTAATGTGCAGTTGATGGGATCAAAAGAACAAACTGGACTTTCTAAATTCATGGAAAGTGAGAGTTATCCATCAGCGTCAGTCGGTATTCATATTTACTGTTAACTTAAGATTTATTTTGTGTAAGTGTTCACACAAGTAGAGTGCCGGGGAGAGATAAAACACATACGCCAAGAAATAGGATAAATTCTCCAGATGTTTTTTCCCTGAGTCATTGTACTTTGTTCTTTTGAGATAGGAATACCTTTTCCTAGTAATTCAATATGACTTTTTGACTTGAATTCCCCTTGGGGGAGCAAGAGCAAATTAGTTGCTTACACGCAGAGGACAAACAGCGATGATGAACAGCAAAGAAAAAACACACACAGATTTTACTCATTTTTCATCCATTCAGCATTTTTTTACAACTGAACACCATGGAAAATCCCTGCAAAAACAGCATAACTTCTTCATGAAGTCTGAGAAACTTCAGGATGTGAGTGCCCTGCAAGATAGGACTGAAACCCGTGTATTTATACTAACAGTGAAACAAAGTGGAAATCCCCCAACCGTTTTCTAAGATAAAAAAGAAAGAAAATACACTTGCAATTGGAAAGGTAAAACAGTGCAAAAGTCATAAACTTTTGTTTTGAATCAACATCTCAGAAAGCATTTTAGGATCCTATACTCTGCCTATTTTTAAATGTTATTTTAATAATGCATGAAGAGCTCATGGCTTGAGATGCTCCTCCCCAAATGTGTAAGTCATATATTAGTGAATGACCACAAAGTTCTACATAAGCATGAAACTAAATGTTTTAGTTTAAAAAAAATAGCCACATATGGGATAGTATGGATAGGCTCACGCACACACACACTCATACACCATTTGTTTTTGTGACATCTTCAAAAGTTTGTCATGTAATTTACTTTTAAGCTTCTGCATACTCTGCATGTGTGTATATATAGGATACAGGTATGTGCATATACACACACACTTCTACAGACAGGGTAACATTTATTTATCAAAGAGGTCACCTCTTCCACAAACTCAGTTATACAGAATACCCTTAAAAAGTAGGATTTAAAAAGTTTCAGACATGCAGATTAGAAGCCGTGGCTCTCGACTTTAGACACACAGAGAATCACGTGGTAGCTTTTATAAATCCGGATGCCTGCACTCTACCCAAGACCAATTAAATTAGTGTTTTGGAGGGTGAGAAACCAGCATTAGCAATTGTTAAAGCTCCAAGATGGTGAAAATGTACGGCCAAGTTTGAGAGCCACTGGATTAGAGTCACGGATTACATGTGGCAAAGCTCCTAGATTTTCTATGGAGAAATGATCATAAGCTCCTTCGTCAGAAATTTGCTACGTGTATTTTAGATGTAGGTTTCAAAAAGTTTGCTCATCTGGTTTCCTGCCTGATAGTTTGTAGGCTGAGATCTTTATGAAAATATAAGATGATAAAGAGGCAAAAAATAAGAACCTAAGAAGTACAGCACAGTAGGACCGTTAGCGTGAGAGACAAAATCCCATCTGTGCTAAGGAGCGTGAGCAAACAAGAAAATACAGAGCACGCTGCCATAGCTCATGTGTCCACTGACTTTAAATTATTTTTTTAAAGTTTGTTATAATCAGATCTGATAGAACATATGTGTAATTTGAAAACATTTTCATTAAAAATGTCCCTAAATTTTTTAATATTTATAAAAGTAGAATTCTATTCATCTGGGCCACATTGCCTTTTTTTTTTTTTTTTTTTTAATGTATCTTTATTGATTTCAGAAAGAGGAAAAGAGAGACAGAAACATCAGTGATGAGAGAGCCACTGATTGGCTGCCTCCGGCACGCCCCTGACTGGGGATCGAGCCCGCAACCTGGGCATGTGCCCTGACCGGGGACCTAACCGCCATCTCCTGGATCCTAGGCCGATGCTCAACTGCTGAGCCAGGCCTGGCTGGGCCCACACGGCTCTTGAATGACACCAGATAAACCAGGACAAAGTGTGTACATTCTGTGAAACTCTGTCCACGCCCTCTCTCATGGTCCGCGTGGCTGGATGGGGCAGAGCCTCCCCAGTGAGCCCTGTGAGTTGGTTAATCGGGGCACCCGTCCACCCTGCCTCCCTGGGCTCTTCTCCCCGGGCTCCCCTGGGCACTCCCTCTTCACCCCTTCCTGATGCCCCCCTGTCCTGCTCTCAGTCCACAGGAGGTGTCACGAGTGTGCAGGAAGGTGACGGGACAGAGACGTGCCATGGGTCAAGGGGGAAACGGGAAGGCATTCTGCAGACAGACTTCTCTGCGTGCAAAGTAAAATGGAACTAGGTCGTGAAATGTAGATTTGCAAGTCTTTGGCGGGAATGAAAAGATATAATTTAAAGGAAAATGGGCAAAAAAAAGGTGGAGATAAAAAAATAAAAGCTTATTATCCTGTTATTGTAAAGCCATCTAAAATCCCAACAACTTCTGCCCTGGCCAGTGTGGCTCAGTTGGCTGCAGCACTGTCCCATGCACCAAAAGGCCGCTGGTTTGATTCCTGATCAGGGCACATATTCAGGTTACGGGTTCGATGCCCAGTCATATGAGAGGCAACGGATCCATGTTTCTCTCTCACATCAATGTTTCTCTCTGTCTCCCTCCCTCTCCCTTTCTCTCTAAAGTCAGTAAAAAATAAAAACATATAAAAAAATCCAACAATTTCCAAGAGAAAAGGTTTGTGGACTACTGGCATGTGCCCTTACTGCACCTCACCTTCTCTTCTCTTGACTACCCACGGCTCCAGCTCTTTGTGGATCTGCCATGCCACACAGACCAGCACTCAGTTCATTAGGGGCAGGTGCTTGCCGTTCAAAATAAGCGCACTGTGCAAAGTGGTGACTTCACTTTGGTGGGCAGAGTAAACTAACTTGCTAGAGCAGTGCTGCTCCAGCTTCAACGCACACATGAAGCACCAGGGACCACGTTAAAATGCAGCCTAAATTCGGTAAAGGAGGAACCTGACATCCCGCATTTCTCACCAGCTCCCCTGGGACTGTGGATGCTGTGCTGCAGGACCCAGGACCACAATGTGCATCTCATCAAAGGACTGGAGGACCTGCCCCTATGAGCCACGCAAGCTAGAAAGTGTCGGTGCATGTGATGCCAGCTAAAGTAGAAGACGGGCCAGTCCCCCATCAGTGAAGACTAGCTGGCCCCACGGAGCGAGGGTGGGGAAAAGGCGGTCCGGGTGCCCGCTCTGAGCATGGCGCTTCACTGATGCCTCCAGGACTAAGGGGGCATCAGAACAAGCCCGGGTGTCTCCCACTCCTGACGCTTCTTTCCGTGAGTGCGAGAGCCCTCTCTCCCCTTTACTCCTCAGCGCGCGCAATGCCTCACATCCTGCCTCCTATGTTGGGAGAATGATAAGAAAATCATTCAGCCTCTAGAATCAGATTGTCTAGGTTCATGTAAATCCCATCTTCACCACTTAAAACCTGTGTGACCCTGGGCAAGTTATTCAAGCTCTCCAAGCCTCTTTTTCTCTCCTCTGGGGGAAAAATATATATATGAGCATAGTAAGAGTACTCACACCTTAGAGTTACTGGGCAGATTAAATAAAATGTTTATTTTAACACATCACCTGGCAGCTGTGGCTTAGCTCGGCGAATGCTAGCTCTTGCGGTTATTTTGCTAGAGTGCTTAGAGCAAGGGGACATTTATCCTGAACCCCTCGCCCAAAGCAGGAAAACAATCACCGCCACTCTCCTCATCTCTCATCTCCCCCACCCCGTTCTCATTCCTAGAAGCCAAACTTCTCCAAAATACACGCACCCACTCTCCTGGCATTGCATACCTTTTTTATTTTTCTATTTTTTCCCCATACAGCCCTGGAGTGACCTGGAACTTCGTAAGAGTGCTGCAGAGTAAGAAGGGTGGGCAGGGCTGCCTAACTCGTCCCATCACATAAAGCTGGCAGCCTCCTGGCAGGGATGCGGGAGGCAATGTTTACGAATACAAGTTCGCATTTCCCACACGGAATAGGTTAATCCATAATAACTCATCCTCTGAGCTCTAAATAATATTTCTGTGGCAGCTGTTAATAGCAGAGGTTTTTGTTTCTGTTTCACTGATACATATGGAAAAAGTTTTGTCATTTAAGAAAGTGTCTTTAAGGCCTAGGAGAAGTGAGATGCACTATATAAAAACAGGGCTAATTCTCAATTACAGTCCATCTCCTGTCTGGAGAGTGAGAATAACAGTAATAATGAAAACCAACATTTATTGAGCATGTACAAGATACTTGAAACTCTGTGTGGCCTTTATTTTCTGTCAATTAACCCTCACAGAAACCTTAGAAGTTATAGTTAAATTTGTTATAATGGTAAACAAAAAAACGGTAAATTCCTCCATATTTAAAAAACTTTTACTTGATATGGATCTTCCAAAGACTGTCTTAGTACCCAACAGAAATAACTCATATTTACTAACTGACAAGTCTGGGCTGCACAGAGAACACATACCTTACTGAACTGCCTCCGGTCACCTGTGCAACCCAGCCTAACGCACAGATAAGGAAACGGGCTGCTCTACAGATAAGGAAACTGAGGTACATAGATTCGAATCCAGATCTGACTAAAGGTTAACCTCCTGACCCCTCTATAGCTACTCTCTCCATGTAACTCCACTCAATTAGATAACAGCAACCTAGGTGCACCTGTCTAACCTCTGGAAAGGTCTTCCAGAGGGTAACCATGTCTTTTCTCATGGCTGTATGTTACCCACACCCAGTACAAAGCATAGCCCATAATACGCCCTTCACAGTCTTTCTGCTGAAGTCAGAGAAAAAAGAGACACCAAGCACGCAATCACAGTAGCATGAGAGTGTTCCTGAGTCAAAAGTGAAATCTGAAATACCCAAGGAAGAAAACAAACTCCGAGCGTTTAGGGATGCAGGGAAAATACACAAGAGTGGCAGGGTGTTCAAAGCAGCCACATGGCGAAAGAGTCAGGCAATTTTCCTGAATGGGCCTCCAAACATTAAAGTAGAAAAGCATATAGAAAGACTCCATGGAGGGGGTGGACGTTCGGTACCCCGCTTTCAGAACACAGAGGCGGCCCTGAGCTAGCCCCACAGAGGCTCTTCCCACTCTCAGGGCCCAGGAGGAGTCGCCTATGAAATAACAAAAATGTCAGTGACAGGGACACAGAGGACGACAAAGCACACAGTTTCTAGCAACACACAACGGTTTTCAAGTGTCTCTCCGTGTCAGAAATCTAAAGTTCTGCTGGCAGAAGAGTCGGGAGGAAGCTGCGCTCCCTGGGGACCACCGTGCTCTCTACGAAATCGGGAAGTTGGCGCTGAGCAGGCTCCACGGGGCTGCTCCACCAGAGCGGGAGGGCGGGAGACCCGCTGCAAGCTCACAAGCTCACAGGAGAGTTGGTTTTCTCTCACCATTTACGTATCAAAATAAGGAAAGTCTCCCCTCCAGGAGGGACACAGAAATGCAAACAAAGCTGCGTCTTGAAACACCAGCCTGGAGCAGAGGACACTCATGGGACACTCACGCCGGCCCACGCCCACGGGTGGCAGCGCTCCCCCACTGCGGGGTTTCAGTGATGATGTCACCTACATGTTAATCGGAAATCTACCAGAGCAAGAAGAAAGGAGCAGAGTCCATGAATTGTTCTCATCCGCAAAAGGCAGAAACCTTCCCTCTCACAGAGAGGGGGCTGATTCTACCGCACTTGGCACCCACTCGCTCCTCCAACCTGTCCTTGCCTCGTCCTGAGCTCTGGCAGCTGCCTCTATAGAGACTGTGCCTGGGACCCGGGACCCTTGGTTTCCCGGACAACCATCCCACAAAGACAGAGACAGAGTGGCCTCTGTCTGTGACACTCCCCTAGGCCAAGATTTACAGGAGCAACTGCTGACCTTTAGCTGAAACCTCCCACCTCCCACTGCCTCTTCATACCGATCCAGCCCTCCAGTGTGGGCACCTATCTCGATTCCCTCCTCAGCTCTGGGTCCCCTTCTGGGCCGGCTGGTGCCCCCAACCACGAGCCTGCTGGGAATCTCATTTCTCCTCCCCTCCTCCAGCCCCTGCCACACTTCTCTCCCAGGCTGAATTCTGCTCCCGTGAATTGCCAGCTGGAGGGGATCCTCTCCCTCCAAAACAGACCTCAGAATGCCAACCCCGGCCCTGCCCTGACTTCTGAGCTGGCCTGCAGCCTAAAATTCCTTGTTGCTGGCCCCACCTATCAGACTGGGTATCCTGAAACGCCAGGCCTGAACTTGCTACACCCTTTGGACGCTATATCTTGGACCACCCAGCTACCTGCACAGAAGCCAGCTTCTATACCCAGGTTAGGTGCTCCAAGGCCTCATTCCTCTGAACAACAGGGGTGCTTCCGCCCTGCCCCAGCCTCCTCTCCCTGCCCCGTGGCTCTGTGTCACTGAGATGCCGGCACAGCTCCTACGCCTCACCATATCCTGCCTTCTCATCTGACACGCCGAACAGGGAAACAGCCCAAATCACATCCATTCAAATCCAGATGGTCCGTGAGTGTGATTTCCATGTCTGACACCAAAGGGCCATGAGAATCACGGCCTCCTCTCTATATCTCATTCATACCCAAGGAATTTTTCCTTCCAGAAACCTCTAAACTAACTGTAAGTCAGGTATCTCCGCAGTATTTGGGGGCGACAAGTTCCCACTCCTGTAAGACAGACAACCAAAGGAACGAGCAAGTGGGAACACAGTCCGGCCTGAGCAAAAAGACTGTAGAGTCAAATGGTGGGTCACTGTCAGCCCAGAGCTAGGTAGCTACCTTCTTTCTAGTCAAAAAACATGAGTTGGGTCAGGTTTAAAAAAATACATAACTGCCTGGCCGGCGTAGCTCAGCGGTTGAGCTTCGACCTAGGATCCAGGAGATTGAGGTTCGATTCCTGGTCAGGGCACATGCCTGGGTTGCTGGCTCGATCCCCAGTCGGGGGCATGTGGGAGGCAGCCGATTGATGACTCTCATCATTGATGTTTCGCTCTCTCTCTCTCTCTCTCTCTCTCTCTCTCCCTTCCTCTCTCTGAAATCAATAAAGATATATTTAAATATATATAACTTTTTTAAAGCCACGGTATGGGAAGATGATTTCCATCAGAGAAGCCTAGAAACTCTCCAGGCATGAAATGTACTATTTGGGGCCATGTTCTCACAGATGGATAAAAACCTACACTGTGAAAACAGCTCTCAGCAATCGAGTTAGTTGTCTCTCTTCTGCACTTGCTTGTTTTCCTCATTTTATTTTGTTTTTTCAGTGGGAAGTGGGTGTTTGAAGCTATGCCTAGCTTACGTGAACACAGAACGATCATTCTGGGTCTGCCTAAACTTGGCAGTGAGTCCGGGGGAAATTCCCAGATGGTCAAACTGATTTCACAGGATCAGGTCACTGTTTCTCACCTTTCCAAGTTCCCCCATTTTCCCAAACCTACGTACTCAGGACCGACCTCCAGGTCAGAGCCCGGGACAGCTGCAGGTGCCACCACTCCCCGGGTAGCCTCTGCGAGGTGCCCCAGAGCGGCTGAGCCTCTTGCTCCCTCCACAGAGGCTGGTGCAATGAGGGGCCAGCTCATTCCCAGGGGCGTTGTGAAGAACAAATGAGATTACACACAGGGGTTGGCAAAAGAAGGTTTACAGTTGCGAGTGCGTGAAACAGAGTTTATTCCTGTATTGTTACTTATAAATTATTGTATTATTTACTTGTATGACAACTGTGAACCTACTTTTGCCAACTCCTGGAATAACTCTTGGGGAATCATGAAATACTGTAAAAACACCCGTTCTGCCTGGCCAGTGTGGTTGAGCACTGACCTAGGATCCAGGAGATCACGGTTCGATTCCTGGTCAGGGCACATACCTGGGTTGCAGGCTTGATCCCCAGTGTGGGCGTGCAGGAGGCAGCCGATCAATGACTCTCTCATCACTGATGTTTCTATCTCTCTCTCTTCCTCTCCCTTCCTCTCTCTGAAATCAATAAATATATATTTAAAAAACAAAACAAAAGAAAAAAAAACACACCCTTTCTTTCGGAGAACTTCCAGGGTCCTCCAGGACAAGGGTAAGTGCATTTTTCCACCTGTGAATGATTACAGCTGGTATTACACCACATCTCCATGGCTTGTTACTACAACAGCCATCCCCACTAGACGCTGAGCTCCGTGAGCACAGTAAACGGGCGGTGTTCAGCTCTGTACATCCTCAGGGCCCACCACTAGCAGGCAGTGTTTGTTGAAAGCAGGGCAGACTGAAATCATAGACTTACATAGGTTTATTTAGAGTTCATGCAGGAGTGGGGCAGGGGAGGCAGTAAAGCACCTTTATCATCTTTACAACTTCTGTTTCTCTACAGAAAAGAGTTAAACTCCTTGCCCTGAGTTAGTTCCACTCTCTCCAAATATATACAAAATATACAAAATTTGTTGTCACAAAAATTCAACAAAGAATTGGGTCATGCATCCTAGGAGTTGGCTAACCTCTCTTTTCTCCATCAGGAGAGAGATTACACATGGGACAACTGACTGGTTGACTGAAGTGATTGAAAAGAGAGGAAAGGTTGAGAACACCTCTGATATCAGGCCACTCTTTCCTGACACAAGGGCTACTCTTTTTTGTCACTAGAGAACTAGTGAAGTTATCTTTATTAGTCTAATTAAAACTGTATTTCTATACAGCCCATCACACAACCCCCTATATATGCTGAAGAAAATAACACTCTTACAGGAAACAATGAGATGGCTAAAGAATCATCCTGAGCCTAAATTCTACTCATATTGCCACCAAATGAAATACAGACAGATGATCCATTCATAGTCTCATTCTTTCTCTTTCCCTCTCCCCCTCTCTCTTTCTCTCTCTCCTTAAATGGCTCTGATTAAGTGATGTATGGGTCACTCAGAGTAGAAGCAGTTAAAATGATCGTTTTACATTTAATGAAGAACATCACTATTTTTAGCCGGCTCTATTTATTAGAAAGTGCATTAAAGAGTGTACAACAGTGGACTGTGTGGTTTACCGTTAGGGGAGTCGTAATGCGCGGCGAAAGGTGGAATCAAACGGTCAGGAATATTTTGTTCCTGTTCATTTGCGATGAATGGAAATTAACATCATAGCGAGTGAATATTCTACTTAACCACACCACAGAGGCTATGTAAAGAGTAATTATAACTTCTTGGCTTATTTTATTATTATTGATATGAGAGTGGAAGAAAACCAAGATCATTTTCCAAAGATAGAGTTGAAAAGGGGAATTCATTTGTAAGGAAATTACCACAGTAATAACAGTCTTAACTAGACTTAAATCCCTCAGTCCTTAAGGCAACTCAGGGTCCAACACCTAAGTATAAATAAAATAAGGTACAAATATTACGGTTAGGAAGACAGTGAAGCCCCATGTTGAACTGCGAGATGAGTTAAATAGACAGAATCAGAGCGTGTGTTCTTGCCCAAATGTTGACAACCATGCCACTGGGAGAGTGTCGGGGAGAGGGGAAGCGACTTGAACCCTGGACACCACTCCAATTTATGCCTCTGAGGTCAGACTGTGGAACAGTTAAGTAGGAGCATTTCTGCTAACTCCAGTTGCCTTGGGGAATTAAGGGCCAACCGGCACTGTCTTAGACAAACTAGTCTCTAGGAGTTTAGGTTTTTAGATACCATGGGTCATATGCTTATGTGTTTCTGCTATCTGGGCCTCTCTGCCAAGCAACACGGTCCCCAAGTTCACCCCACATCTGCTTCCTCTGACTCCTCTGTATGAAGATGAGGTCTACCTGCATGGGACAGGTGCCGTGACATCCAAAAGTGAGGGTGCACTAACAGACCCCAAAAAGGGGGGGGTCCTCAAACTGATTATTGCAAGTGACCAATAGTCAGTGTGCAGCCGCACTTTTCTCCAGCATCGATGGGAGCGCCTGGCCCTCAGACGGGACAGCACAAGCATTCCTGCTCTCGGGCAGGAACAAGCTGATGGGACCTGGGGCTGCTCAGCTCGGAAACAGCTGGGGACTCGCATGAAGGAATCGGCGTTCGCGTCTCCTGACATCCTCTCCCGCCGGGCCCAGCCAGGAGAGAGCAGCGGTTTCCTGAGCCCAGTGTCCAGGAGGCAGTCTCCCAAAGGCAGGGTCGAGAGGCAACCCAGTGAACGCGCTGTGGCCCACGTGTGCGCAGGGTCGAACGCAGCAAACGGAGCTGGAGTGAGAAGGAAGACCTCGGCCCTCCGCTCAGTGTCGCTTCAGGACACTGCCGAGGAAGTCTGCGCCCTGTACTCACGTCCCCGACCGGCAAGCGTGTTCTGTTTCCCAACTGTCCCGCACGACACGCGGAGTCGTGTGCACGAGGCAGTGACAGTTCACACACACGGAAAGGCTTAGGGTGCCTCTCCTGGTCTTGCAGGACTTCGAGGGCACCGGTGGGGCTAGAGTGTCCCCTCCAGCTGTCCTCCTCTCGGCCTTCCTCCATCAAACACACACGAGTGAGTAAGAGAGTGAACGTCACTTTTTTCATGAGCTACGTCCCTTCATATTTTAAGACACTGTACTACTAGCGATGATGAAAGATTCATTATTCAGTATCTACCATACTTTCGCAGTGTTGTTCACGTATTGGCATGATGGGAGTTCTCTTCAAAAAGGGTTTCTTGGGTAGTGTTAATAATTGTCTGGTGCGGCTTTTGGTGTATTGTCAACACCAAAGGGAGGGGCGAGGGGTCCCAATCCACGGCTTCCATCACGGAATTAAGGGGTGTACCAAGCCCCCCACGTCACGTGAGTGTGAGGACAGACTGTAAATGGCTGTCAAGCAAGTTTTGAAAGCCAGAATTTGGTAACCCCCAACCATGCATTCTGATGGCATTTCTTGGCCTAACTTGATAGATTGATTCTGAAAACATACACTAATTTTTTAAATGCAAAACAGACCCACTTGTGTTAGGGCCTGCACAAACAGAGGGCTAGGAGAGTGGAAACAGCATAAACAATGTTGTTTATATCCGAGGCCTGAGAAAACTGGTGCACTTTCCTCCCAAATTGCAGGAAGTATCAGAGTAACCCCCATCCGTGGAGGTGGAATGAGAACCATATTTTCCATAGGGGTGGAGACAATTTTTCAGATACACTGACATTGCAGGAGCACAGTTAATAAAGGATGGGTTCTCCTCTGGCCTGCCATGGAAGGGCAGAAAATGCCAGCCACAAACAATGCTTCCAAGTTAAAACTAAGTGAAACCAAACGCAGCAAAAGGCAGATGTGAGAAACACTGAGCATTTTCATTGTTTTCCTTCACTTTTGACCTCGTGGAGAGGCCTGTGGCCGGTTCCTGCAGCTGAGCACCTACGAGGAATCCACTGCTGCCTCCAGAGTGACCAGCCGTGTGCATCCGAGCCCCGAAGTTTTACATGCACATCGGACTAGACCCGCCTTATTCTTTTTTTCATCAGTTGGCTTCCTTAATACATTTCTCCATTTTTTTTTTGTTTTTTTTGTTATTGTAACAAAACTATATTTAAAAGCAAGCAACAGGAAGCTTTTACTTGGGAAGTTGAGGTTTAAGCACTCGGTGGCAAACAATGAACCGGAGAGATAAAGATGCAACGCCAATGGTTGGGAACAGACCTTTGCTAGTTTCCTGCCAAAGTTGACTTGTGAGCATGTGTGAGGCCACGATAGGGACTCGCAGGGCTATTTTGCTTTTATTTACTCCAATTTATTTGTTCCTGTGAGAACCCCTATAAAAACAAAGTGTGAGGACAAACAATGGAGGCCTTGCCATCTCCTTCTTGCCAGAGCTTTTATTTTCCACATTATCAAATGTTTTCATCAGTGCAGCTCAGCCCATTCATTCAAGTCTGTGAATCACAACCCAGATCATATTGCATTGGGGGAAAAAAGCTATGCGTTGCCTGTATCATACAGAAGAAAGGGGGAGAGAGGGGGGAGGAATTTAAAGAAAAAGAAAGAAAGAAAGAGAGAGAGAGAGAGAGAGAAAGAGAGAGAGAGAGAAAGAGAGAGAGGGAGAGGGAGGGAGGGAGGGAGGGAGGGAGGGAGGGAGGGAGGGAGGGAGGGAGGGAGGGAGGAGGAGGGGGGAGGGAGGGAGGGAGGGAGGGAGGGAAGGAGGGGGGATTTAAAGAAAAAGAAAGGGAGGGAATGTGCCCCGATCACAAAGGAAATGTGTCCCTTTGACAGTTAGAAACATAACTGCGGTCCTTTGTAACATTCCAAGATGGATACTATGCCCTCAAATCACCAAGCAAACTAGAACTTTAAGAAAAGCAAGCTTGCAAGTCTGTAACATAGTTTTATCTCCGTCCCCCTTTTCTTGCCCCCTTCCCCAAACAGGTATCCATGTCAAAGGAGAACTCTTGAGTTGGGGGTTTGTTTGACCTAGGTCACGCAAAGGTCAAGCTTTTCACCAGTTGTTAACACAAAGCTTCTAGCCAACCCACCCTCCAAATCCGGCTCCACAGTCTGTTTCCATCTGCAAATGCACTATGCACATTGGATTTTTCTCAGTTTTGCAGGAACTAACAATCCCTTCACTGTGAAGTGGTCTCAGTGACAAATAAATAGGTCAAACACTCTTCGGTGAAACCGTAGGAGCTGAATTTGCCAAATATGGAAATGTAATGGGTTTTGACTTTCTCATTTTTAAAAAGGCTTTTTAAAGTGTTATTCTAAAACCAGTTGAACAGATTGCTTTATTCTTTTATTGAACTTCAAGGGATGCTGTCTTTTAAGCAGTTTTATGCCATCCAAGCTACATTTTTTGCCTCTCTGAAAGAGATCAATATTTATTCAGATTGATTTTTAAGATTTACATGTGAAAAATAGATAAAACTGGATCACATATAAACCAAAACTAATTCTGTCAACTCCCATGAAAGTCAATAAAGCCAAAATAAATTTAGCAGATTTCATCTACCTGCATTTGAGAATTGTTTTACTTCATTATTTCTTATAAACTTACTGAGCAGAAATTTGCTTAACTCTTACCCGAGCTTCTCTTACTGAAACAATAAGACTCTCCATGGAATATTTTGCACTTGAATATTATCACCAGGATAGCATATGGCGAGCTAGCAGTAGGCAGTTTATCTTCTCCTCTTTGTAAGCTAAAATTAGCACAATGCTTCTGCAGCGATCTGCACTTGACTCGGCCGGGCGGTGCTCCCCACAATGCCCTGCCTGTTCCACATCCTGCTCGCTTCCAATAGTTAAGCAAATTGGTCGAAGGTTTATATTAACAGTCACAGATACATTTTAATGCAAGAAAACCCCAAAGTAACACCCACGATGAAAAGTAAACCAGCTATATTAGAAATCAACCTGGAAAAAAAACTCACAAAAAATCTTCTTTCATCTGCTCCCTGAAATATATAGTGTTTCAACTACAAAGTAGTTCAAATGTTTACAGAGGCTAATTGTACCAAGTGGGATGGATATATATATATATATATATGTATGGCTCCAAAAGCAAGACACAATTACCTTCTTAGGCAACCGAGCTCATTTTTTCTCCTGTTTACCATGTTCGGTTTTCCTTGGTAATATGTTCTTGATGCTAAAGTGCACTGTTGCTAAGAATTCAGTGAGCACTTGCGGAGCGTTAGATGAAGGTGATCTGCCAATGGAAGGAGCTCACTCTTTAAACAGGAAAGCGGCTACTGCCGAGCTCTTTGAAAGGATTACAACACAAACAATGATCTTCAAAACAATGGTGGGGGTTCAAATAATACATCCCCTTTAGCTGGCCTGTGGCAGTGTAATCTTCTCATCAAATAGTTAAAAACAAAAAAACTTCAGGAAGAATTCGCTTCAGGGAGGACTGGCAGGTAAGCAGCGGAGGAGATATTCCCATTCGGAACAGAAACACCTCCACCTCCTGCACCCTACCCACTTTTAATGCCGTTTACTAGGGCAGATGTTATACTAAGAGGATGTTGCTGGAAATGTCACGACTCGATATCAGACTGAAGTTTCGATTGCCCCTGTGCGCTGGGACAGATATATTTCAGCTTGTTATCAACAAATTAAAGCCAACACGAGAAACGAATGCAGATACTGTCAGCCGATTTGTATCAATAGATGAAAAAAAAAATCTTCATCATTTCTTGGAAAGAGAAAAAAAAGATGTTTCTCAAAAGCTCATTGTATATTTGACCTACTCATATTATTCTTAGAAGTAAACATTTTATCAAAGGGGGAAAAAAATGAAAATTCTCTCTAAACCTTGTAAGGCAATCTCATCCACGATCTAACTGAAACAATATTTCACTTGACATAACATATTAATCCATCTATTCCAGTCATTCCTGACACACACCCTACCCCCAACACAGACACTGGGGGGAAAAGAGCAAAATACTGATATTTAAATAGGTAAATCATTTGGAAATTTCAGTAGTAACCAAATAAAGCAGTTAAATATTTCACATCTAATTCAAACGCTGACGTGCATTTGGATCTTTTCAGCAATGTTTATATGTAAAAGAATCAAATCCATGACACTACTTTGTACCCAGATATTCTGAAAACTCAGATATTGGGGGCGGTCTATACTTTCTGATTGCTATTATCAATGCTAAGTCCTAAATTCAGATTTTCTTCTCACTGACCATGAAATTATGTGTCTACTAACCTTCTGCAAATTTCAATCTATATGTAAAATATTTATTGAAAGTTCTGTATTCTCTCTAGGTCTGTACGCAAAGTTTCAACTTGGTTCTTAGGATTTCAGAACCGAAGGACAACATTTCAATCATCTAGCCCAACATCTTTTATTTACAGGAGAAATGTCATCTCACAGAGGTTATGCGAGTTGTCCAGCGCGGAGCACAGGGCTTATAAATTGTCCAGTGGGGATGGCCCTGAGCACCTGCACTCCAACCACAGAAAGACACTTAAAAGTTCCCAGTGTGACGTGCACATAAGCAAGTATTTAAAATAATAACTGATCACCATGAGCTAATCCTCACATAGAGTCAACCACAACTGTGTTCCCTGGTATTTCAGCATTTGCTTCCATGACACTAAAACCCAGTGGTTCAATGCTTCAATGAGGGAGTTTGGGTATCACTGATTTATCTCTATCCTCAGAAATGTGTGGGCTCGTAAATATTCCTTTCTGTAGAAAGAGAAATACATAGTAATCTACAGTAACACATGTGCATCTGTGGGTATAGACAAAGCAAATATGGCCAAGTGTTAACGACTGTTGAAATGGTGGGCTATAGGCATTTATTATACTATCCATTCTATTTTTCTGTAGGTATGAAAATATTCATACTAAACAGCTGGGAAAATACTAACATGTAACATGTAGGAAAAGAATCTCAATGCAACACTTCACAAGTCTTATCCTGTATTTTTCATTTTCTACATAACACCCCTGGCACTGTATTGGGCAACAATAAAAGAGAGTCCTCGCCATGGGCAGAAGGAATTCCTCCCTTCAAAAGGAACTGCATCCTGTTTGGTGGTTAGGTAACCACCTCTACTCCCTTGAAAAGGGATGGGTTTGCAACTAAATTCAAAGCACATCACTATGTCAAGAGAGAGTGGATAGAAAACATTTAAAAGAGTCAAAATAGAAAACAGATTCTCCATGCTGTCATCATGACTAGGCCACAGCACTGTGCATGTAAAGAAATGAAGCGGCATGAACGGTGAGGTGGGGGAGGGGAGAGCGGGTGGGCAGCACCTCCAGTCGTTTCACAGGTGACAGAAGCAGTAAAGCTGATTTGCTATAAACAATAAAGACCTGCCTGTAAATCTAGTTTTGCCTCCCGTTAACTTCCCAGCATCAACATTTCCTATTCACTATTAATAGACAAGCGATACTTTGAACCCGATTTTACCAACTGCAATTGCTATAAATCTAGTCTTAAAGCTCTACAGGCTACTTGATAAAATGTATCTGTAATACTAAGGATTATATTTCTACATTTTAAATTGTACGGATAACATGGTATCTTGAAATTCAAAGGCCTAATTCTGCCCGGTAGCTTCATTAAAGACCAAAGATTATTGCGACAGGACTGAGATGAGAGATGTGAGAAGAAACTTTGTTAGTGGGTAGACATATCCTCCATCCTAACTGGGCTCCTGGGAGGCAATTCCACCTCAGTCCTCTGAGAACACAGAACCGTACCCCAATCTGATCAACAAGAAGTATGTATGCCATTCAATGTGTCACCTTGATTGACACCGCAATCCCCATTTTCTCATAGATACCTTAATATGTGGTGTAGAAATAGCACTAGCTGTTTTTTAAAAAGAACCCAGTGGACCAATGGCCTTGGGGTAACCAAAGTATCCTCTGCAATCTATGTCTCTTCTTAATCATTCACTTCCCTATCTCCGCCTCCTAAAGTGACAACGACAGATTTATAACTTGGGACATTTGGGAGTGATGGACGATAGAAGGGAGCCTTGCAGAAGTGACTCGCCAGGTTTAGAATGCTCTCTATCCTGACACAAAGGTCAGAGAGACACTCTCCATTGTAAAGTGAAGGCACCTTTTGGAATTGTACCAGATTCTTAATTTCTTTTCTTTTTTCTTTTTTAAAATATATCTTTATTGATTTCAGAGAGAGGAAGGGAGAGGGAGAGAGAGAGAGAGAAACATCAATGACGAGAGAGTCATTGATCGCCTGCCTCCTGCACGCCCCCTACTGGGGACCAAGCCCACAACCTGGGCATGTGCCCTGATGGGGAATCGAACTGCCATCTCCTGGATCCTAGGTCAATGCTCAACCCGTGAGCCACGCTCAGCCAGGCAGATCCTTAATTTCTCATTTCATCATCACCCACACTCAGAAATGAGCACCGGTCCGAACTAGAGTCTCTCTTTTTCATAGAGAAAAACAAACCCAATGATGATAATGGTGATGATGGTGATGGTGATAGCAGCTCACACACACATAATGTTTAACATGTCCCAGGCACTCTTCTAAGTTCAACACATCAACTTGTTTCATTGTCTCAACAACACTATACGTAGGTACTAATATTACCCCCCATTTTATAAGTGAGTTTAGGTTGTTCTTCTGCCCAAAGAAGTGAAAACTCAGCCCTTTTTTTTCCACAGGGAGAGACCAATATACGCTTGCTTCAGATCTAGTCGTACACTGAACCCCCTTATGTCTGAAAATTAGTAAGAGCATCAAATGAATTGGATGAAAATGTAGGTAATTCCTATAAGAACAACATCAGGAAATATGTTTGTACCAAACATTTCTTAATTCAGAAGTGAAGGGAGCAACAGGCACTGAACTCTAAACTCCCCGACGCCAGGGAGTGGTCTCACTCATCTTAGTCATCTCAGGGTTTAGCACAGTGCCTGGTATACAAGAGGCACTCTGCGAGTGAGTGAGTGAGTGAAAGAATCAGTGAATGAATGAATGAATGAATGAATGAATGAAATATAATGCTAAGCAGTGCCTCGTCCCTTCCTTCTAAAGCTCCTTCCTAATATTAACCTCTTTTCTCTTCCTCATGAAAGAGAGGGCTGGTGAATGCATTTCAGAAATAAATGGACCAAAAAGATACCAGTTACTAGGTTACTTCTTAAAAGAAAGATGTCGGAGTTAAAAAAAATAATAATAATAAATAAATAATCTGGTTGATTCAGGTCCTGGTGTTTTCCCACTTTCTCCCTGCCAGACTTTGGCAATTCTCACCTAAAAATGGAGATGTGAATAGCTGCCCTGCTATAGGATTGTTGGTGTAAGGGCTCACAAACGAAGCAAGCTGGACACATTTCATAAACTGAGAGCATAAAAAAACATGTTATTTCTCAGAAAACTTTTTTTCGCCTCCACCCGGCATTGTACATGGCTCATAGAAGGTATTCAACAAATATCTGTTAAATAATGGAAGATCCGAACAAAAAGAGCCACATGTCTCTGATCCTCTAAATTCCAATTCATAAGAGCTGAGAGGCTCAGAACAGAGGCAACCTGGGTGGAAGGAATGAACACAAGCTCAGGTAAAGTTGGAGCTGGAAAAGGTACATCCAGTTCCACATCAAAATAAATTATATTGTCAGCCCTACGGAGAAGTAAGACTGATGGGAATAAAGAGGGGACTTGGGGTAGCAGGCCTGAGAATCAGCCTGTGGTCCCCCACCCCGGAGCCCCTCCCCTCTGGGCTCCTTCCCCCACCCCACACCCCCGTCCTGAGGCCGCGAAAAGGCAGTGTCATTGCTGTCAGCCTGCTCCTCTGAAATAGGAACCTGGGTGGCTCGGGCTGGCTGAGGCTCAACCCAGATAAGTCCAGGGCAACACCGATAGGCAGCAGGGAGGAATTTGAGGAAGTGACAAGAAACGCCACGTCACCCACCATAAAGGAAGCTTTCCCACAAAGTGGCCTAGGACGTGACTACACAGCGACTGCTGCTCAGAAAAATGCAGATAAACGCAGAAGTCTTTCCTAGCAGCAGGACCGAGAGCCAGCCGCAAACAATTCATGTCCTTGCCACATCCTTCAGTGACTTGGAGGAGGAATGTAGGACAGGCCCCTCCCACACCCCGGCCACGCAGCCCGCAGGAGCCTGAGCTGGGGGGCTCCTGCTGCAGGGACCAGGACCCCCGAGGTAGAAGGCTTGTCTCTGCTCATTGCTAACATAGTAACCAAAGAATCACCAGTCATCCTGAGGATGTGTTTTGTTTTTATTTTACAAAGATTCTAGGATACATCTTTCAGTGTCGGAGAAGTGGTATGTGCATGTCAGAAAGGAACTCCTCCTAATTTCATTCACCAAGTAATGGGCATCATAATAATCTGCAATGGCATCTGTCACAGCAGAGATTTCCACTGTTAGTCACAAAAGTTCCATAGAAACGTGGACGTCAGCAAGCACTTACTCTCCAAAGAAACTCCCAAGGAAGGAAGGGGGGCCCAGCAGAGCGGCCCAGGGACAGTGGACTCTTCTATTCCGTCCCTGTGGCTTTTTAAAAGACAGAGGAAATTCCCTATTGGTCTTATATGGGATGGCTTTCCTTACTTATATTTTAAAATTTCATTCCAAGGACCTGTTCTCAAAACAAAACAAAACAAAAAAGTACCCAAAACTTGCCTGTGATATCCTCATGAGGAAATCTATACTCTGAAAAATAGATAAAAGGTCAAATAGTTTTAGAAAAAACATAGTCTATATGATGAATTACTACCAGTGACTACATACAAAGGCATGTTGGACGAGCTCTCAGCTTGGATATCTACTGGATGAATCGCATAGCCCAGTGTGCTAAACCTCTCTGCGAGAAATCCTGGCTTAGATTCTGCGACCTCAAATTGTCCCACATTGTCTATCTAGGGAGAAATTCGAGTCCCTCATGTCCCAGAGGTTTCATAAGGGTCACAGCTGTCGGCAGACCAGATTTTCATCCTGGACAGCCAGGGACACATTTCAATACAGTGCATTTTTGCTCAGAACTCTTTGAGAACACACCAAATAGAAAATGATTAGAATTACATTTACTCACATTCACATATTAGCATTAAATTATTAGTCATATTAGTGGCTTACATTTACATTAAACTTGCAAATGATATAGATCCTTATTTCCATTCTATGAGCATCTCAATTTTTCCCCCTGTATGCATACCTAATCATTTGCTTACCTCTTATCACTCCGGGAACCTACAGTTTTAATTCCGTGGATTTCCACAGGGCAAGAATCTAGGCCACCGTTTATGCACAGAAATCAATTCAGCCATCACTACACTATGCATCAAAACAACATTTTAAGAGCAAAAGTTGAAGCCAGTGGCACTGAGCCAAAGCACCTCTCCTCCAAAGGAAAACACAGTGGGATTTTTAAGAGCAAATAGGACACGCCGCCGATGCTTAATGCCTCACCAAGAAATGGGAATCCTTAAATGGCCCAGAATTTCTTGATTCAAATCTGGAACTTAAGTCTTTGTGCCCAAAGCAACGTGTTGATTGCCACACCCCTCAGTGCTCTTCTGTAGCGTCCCACGTTAAGTATATTCACCATGTCAATCTCTCTCTTTGCCCCGAGTGAGATCACTAACCAATGACATTTAATGTTTTTTAATTAGAATCTGAAAGGGCATTTTGGCACCATAAGTCTATTGCATTTTTACAAGATCTGCATCTCTGAAACACAATATTACATTAACGCGATCGTTTCAAAAGAAATCATATTACTAAGTACCATAAATCATAGAAACATCGTTTGCTTCTAAAATTGCATTCAATCTGCTAACTACCGTATTCGTGTTGTAACAATCTTCGCAATTGTATATTAAAGCCATAAAAAGTTTCCTTCTCCTCCCCTATATCTTTTTCCCACAGCTCAAATAAAGGTGAATTAAGCAAATCTGGCCAAGAGGATACATGTCTACTGCCATTTTCCCACAGCAAATAGGGTATTTTCCTCTGGGAATAAAACATTTTCCTTAAACTGCTGTTTATATCCCTTATCAGCTGAACAGCAATAGAGCTATCAAGTCCAATCTCTTGTGGAAAAAAGTCAAGGTCAACAAGTACTTGCATTTTTGTTTATCTTTAGCTGAAATTGCTACTGACACTCAATTGGGTAATAAACATGAGGTCTGTCAAATGTTCCCAACGAACAGGTGATCCAGAAGCTATCTCAGAACGAGGCCATTGCCAGGTAATCAAACAATCCTGTTACAACAATTATGATTTGAGTGCATTTATCTACGGACGCAAACACCAGTCAATTCTGAATGAAGATTGCCATGCCATTCCCACCACCGGGCAATGGGAGGGAGGAAGTATGGGAGGGTTCTTGCTAGAATTACTCATTGGCAATAATGTGTGTACTCCCGTGAGCAGAGTACCATCCAAAGAAAAGGCTTTCTCCTCTTATCCTTTCTATTTAAAGGCGATTTGGTGTAGCTCAATACAGCCATGTCCTTTACTATGCCGCCCAGGTCCCTGAGCCCAGTTGCCTCTTTCTGCCTGAAAACCAATTCTACGGTTACGTGTGTGTGTGTCTGTTTGAAACTGTTGCATTACTCCTTTAAGCCAGCATGGTTGTTACATTAAAAAATACTTCATTTTAACTTGAAAAGTGGTAGGATTGGTTCAGCATGCTTAATTCTAAAGAGTCAGATAGATATTTGGAATAGAGGCCACATACTTCTTTCCAATCCATCATGAAACTCACTGATATCAACAGGAGTTATGCATTTGGATCCGGACAGCACATGGCTCCACGCCACATTCGACTTACAGATTAAAAATAGAATCTGTTCCAGCTGCAAAATAAGACACGTTAAACCTACTGCCTCCATTTGAAATATGAAAATCAAGTTTAAGGACCATGGCTACTACCTAAGACAGTGACTCCTGACCCACATAATGCAAACCTACTGCCTCCATTTCTAGTGTGAAAAATGAACCCAAGGAACATTCTTGGAGCCTAAAAGTAATGCTTCCACTTCTTCCCATGCAGCTTTTATTAAAACATTCCATCATTTAGCAGAGCAATTAATGTTGTCCAAAGCTGACTCCTTTCCTATCAAGAGCATTAGGACATCTGGAATCGAAGTAAAGGACAATCCTTCCAAAAATACACAAACTCACATCCTGGGAAAGAAAGTGAAAACTAAACACAAGACAAATTCTAGACACAGAATGAAGTGCACTCTTCTCAAAGACAACTTTCAGTGTAGACCTACTAAGTATCAGGTCACAGTGTTGTTGGTCCAAAAAAAAAAAATTACTGTTTCAGTATTAAAAAATTATCCTTCCTTAACACTCTGGCAAAAAGCGAATACAAGCAGAGTTGTATCAGCAGGCACAAGAGTATATTATTTCCAATCCTGGAGTCTGGTAAGTCTTGAAGATTCTACATGAAAAGAAAACTCCAGTGCCTGGGATGTGGGAAGGCTGAGGCACGCCGGGGTTAGACTCCACTGGGAGTCCATAAGCAAGGAGGCCCGTGAAACAAAACATCTACTCTGCAAATACTCAGGAAATGTTCATCAATCAGTTGTCAAGCGAAGGGGGAAGTCACCTTATTTTCAGAGTAGTCAACTGATGAAATGAGTCACCAAATTCCCATGATAGCGTGGCTGGCCTCTTCCTTTCCACCCAGCCCCTGGTCCCCTTGGAGCCAGAGCCTTCCCCACGGGAAAGAAGGGTGGCAGAGAGAGAGAATGGTGGCTGGACTTCTAAAAGCCACCGTCATGAAAAAAATGTCACTTCTGTCCAGCCAGGGTGTGGGGTAAAAGCCACAGTCGGCAATGACCAGCTATATGGTCCTCGTATCTAGAGGGCTAAAGCTACACGTAAGAAGACAGAGAGGCGGCCAGAAGGCACTGTGGTCTGCAGGGCAGTATTCGGAAACCTCTGCATGACCTTCACCCTTCCAAACCTACCGCCCCCCGACCACTCGGTCTCTCAGTCTGGTCCAGCCCCTTCCCTCTGCCTGACTTCACGGCCTCAACACTTCTGCGTAACTGTAGCACTGGCCCCAGCCCTTGCCGCCCGCAGCCGTTCCCCCTTCACTCAGCTCTGACCGTGACACAGCTTCGAACGTTTTCAGTGGCTCCCCATCGCCTCTCAAGCGAACTCCCAGCTCCCAAGACAGCACATATGGTCCTTCCTGGTCTGGCCCCTGCCACCTCTTGGCCTCACTCCGACTCCTGCTTCCCCACACCCTGTTCTCTGCTCGGGCTGAGGCCTACACTCAGCCTCGGAAGTGTCATGTGTCATGTTTTCTCTTTATTTCTTCCCTTTACACAAACTTCCTACTTTCCTTGCCTCATAGTGCTCTGCTACTACTCCATCTGGCCCCACTTTCCAGCAGAGCCTAACACCTTGGAGAAGCCAGGAGGGAGACTGGGAATCAAAAGCAGGGTTCTTGGAGGGCTAACTCTGGGGGATGGGTAGAGGCTGCCTGGAGTGCTGTGTGGAGAGGGACCCTGCTCCAAGTCCCGTTCAGGCTTGATGCGAAAGGGCACTGGGATGGATGAAGGATGCCGGCCCTGAAGCCCCGGGTGAGGGCTTCCCCAGGCCAGGCAGTTGACTCCTATTTGCCCATTTGTTATGTGCCATTCCTCTACTTCCAAATCACACTGAGCTACTCAATGGTGAGACTTCACCTACCACACGTGAACTGTCTGCCCCTCCCCTGGACTGTCGGTTTGATTCCAGGAAAGGCCTCTTTCTCCCTGAATTCTTACATACAGCACTGGGCTGGTACCCAGTGGACATTCAATTAATACCCATTAAGTTCATGAACAGGACTATTTCTGTCTTCACCTCCAATGCCTTTGGGAGCATCCCTCTCATAAGCTTTAAATTCATAAGATCAAGCAATACCTTTTATTTGCATTAAATTTATTCTTTTCACATAAAGGGATATTCTTGGTGCTGGGATGTGGTAAACCAAGTATTTGTGACACACAGCCATCTCCAGTTTTATAGGTTAAAGTTATATTCCCTCAGAAATTCCTGTTTTAAAGACTGTGGCACCTGAATCCTACCATGCTCTCATCCCAGTTTGGCCCCTCATTTTACCCATCGCTCGTCCGAATCTCTCTGGCTCCACTGACCCTGTTTCAGGGGACAATAACCAGAATGACAAGAGCATTCACACTTGTATTTCCAGCCCCAGGTAGGGGGAGAAAAGACGAGAATGGAGTTGACCCACCATAAAATGGTTAGAAGAAAGAGATGGAAATGCAAGAAAAGGCCCCATGGCATCACCAGATAGTCAGCACTTGGCTCACAGTAAGACAGGCCACCATCGGTTTCAACCACGGAAATCAAGACTAGCTTAGGTACCAAAACGTTAAAGCAACAATGGGCTGAATGTGAATCCAGGCATCGAGTCAAGTCAGTCAATCAAATATTTATCAGGCTCTTACACTGCAGCGCAGTGCCAGCTAAGGGGAGTGCAAGTGGAGTCCTGAAGGTGATGCTGGCGATGTCACTAAGCCAGTTGCTGGGTCCCGGTGTGAGGACATGTGGTAAAACTCCTCTTGGCTCTTCATACAAGTCCAAGGGATTCTTCTGAACAACCTGCACGGAAGCCCTAACTCTTGCAACTAATTATATTCCCCTCTTCACTTAGGCTGCCAGGAAGCTCGGAGCTAAATTAGCTGCCTACTTCTAGCAACTGTACATAATCTTATAATCTTATCATTCATGTTGTTCTGTCCTGGCCTCTTGTTCACTTTCCTTTCATTTAAATTTTTCATCTACTTATTTTATCTTATTGTGTGCTATATGCTTTTGTTATTTTCCTTAAATTCTTTCTTAGAAAGAAGAGGAGAGTGTATGCATGCATTTTAAAATTAAGATAGAACCTTTTCCTAAGGCATCACAGTACAAGAGGGTGTCCAGACGCTCCCTGTCCTGCTGTCATAGGGACATCGTAATGGGGACACTCAAGGAAAGAGTTGCTCTACCCCAAAGGAAATAGTTAAAGAGACAGCACTGATCTAATGCCAGTCATCTAACAACAAGCCTATTGGCAACTTCAATAGCTTCTGCACTCACTCTTCAATTTTCCCTTTCTCAAAAATATGTGGTTTTGAAGAAAATTTAAGATTTTTCTAGGTAAGGTCATGTTCTCTTTTTCTCCTGATAAATAAGTAAAAGGCAGTTCTCCTTTCATTCCTTGTTAGGAAATAAGATGATCTATGTCTAGGAGGGAATGCATATGGGTTGATATTGGTAAATGGGGGAAAGCCAAAGCTAATTGTACTAATCAAACAGAATGCTTTTAGGTTAAGTAATTACGGAAAATTATCTGCAAGACTGAACTAATCCACAAAGCCAGACACTTGAGCAAAACCCAACTTACCAACTACACTTCTGGGACCAATCAATGTAAGAGGTAGACCACGCCTACCCCTTTCTAAGGAAAATGCTTGGCATAAATTTACTGTTTGGGTTAGTTTTTGCTAGGCCAACAGCCAAAACCTCTACCACTATCCTTAATTAGTGCTAGCATTCACGAGGGAGAGAGATAAATTCAGGAGCAGAGCTAAATATCACATCCCAGGGGGTGGAATCATGTCTGCTGCTGGGAACGGCATAGGACATTAAAAGCCCTCCCAGGGTAGCTCAGCTACTCCTGCCAAGAATTCATTCTTCCCCCTACCTTAAGAGCCCTCAAAACACGCTAAAATGCTGCCACCGGTCCCCACCTATCCTTTATTGGAAGCTCATCCAGGGCCAGAGGATGGTACCCAAGAGTAGGAGTAGGCAGAATAGGCAATTATACAGGCAGCATTATTTAAGGTACAGTCTTAAACCCACCTACCATCAGCGTCTGAGGAGGGCTACCTACTGAATCTTTCCTTGAGTCCTCCTGTTCAAACCCATCTCCGGAGTCTGGGCAGGTGAGACCTCAGTATCTATTTACACGTCGGCAGAGATTGCCACGTGAGATGAGCCATCTGGCACCCAGAAGAAATCAGTCCTGAGGGAATACAGGGCAATCACAATTTGAAAGCATGAGAGGGTTCCCGATCCTCTTTAATAAATAATTATCCATCAGTGGCCACGCGCCCTGAACTACGCTGGGCACAGGAGATTTAAAGATGAAGACGAGTGCCTTCCCAGGAGCGGCCTGGGGAGGCTGATGAATGAAAGGCTCATTTCAATAAGTGACAAAGGATAAGACACTGGCTACCATGACAACACAGAAGAGGGTCACTTCCTCCAATCTCCAGGTTCACAGAATACTACCTGCAGCTGACACTTAGGTTTAGAAGTTTTTAACCTACACTACACAGACCCTCCCCTCAAAAAGGGAGTCCGTGGTTAGAATTCAAAAGATCCATGTGCTTGGGAGGGGAAATTTTACATTTTCTTCTCACTAACCTCTAACTGGAATTACCATTTCTTTCAAGTATGTACCCAGGTAACGAACCACAGAACAATTAGCAGGACCTGTGACTTTGTCACCAATGGAAATCATATTTATATATCACAATACAGTTGTCACAAATACCTTAAAACACCATTTATATTTACCACTATTTCAAAAACGTACACAACAGAATTACTGCCAGACCATATTATTTAATGCATAGTTAACAAAACACTCATATCCCTATATGACCATTTGGTTTTTTTAGAGTATTTTGATAACTGGATTTCAATACAATTACTTTCCCTTGTAGCCCTATGTGTTTTATTTTATGCATTAATAAAAATATTACTCTGATAAGATACTCATTGACTTCATCACATTGCCAAAGGGATTCCCACCCTCCCCCCAAAATGTTAAGGTCCCCTGAAGAGAAAGCATGAGTCAGCAGCCCGGTGCCTGATGGTGGAGAAAGCAATGATGACACCAGTGGTTCAGACTGCAGGGCCCTGGGTGGCCACAGGGCTGCCCGGGAGAATGGGACCACGTTCCTAAGAGGGAGCTAAAGATCAAGGCTGGTCTCACAGGCCCCATAGAGGCTGAGTCTCTGACAGTCAGAGGACCAAGTTAGACCGAATACCTCTCACCTTGTCTCTCAGTCAACATCCCTGACCACAGAGTTCACCGGGTCTGGGTCACTGGTATGTTGTGAAATAAATACACTCGGCTCCCTAAGAATATTCAGGACTTAGTGACTATGTCACTTACATACGCTTGATGTTATTGGTGGCACGCACAAAATTCCTGAGGGCGACTGCTACGACCCACTCATTTTATAGCCTCACACAGAGCACCTGCCATACATAAGTGCTTAATCCATTTTTGATGACTAGAATGTATAAATTTACATTTCCCCACTTAAATACAATTCATGACAATATTTTGGCCCATCTGCAGAAGTGATTACAATTCTAGACTCTTTTTATCTCCTTGGGCTATATTAAATGGATGCTTCCCTAAAATTAACTTCCTTATTCCGGCCTTGCCAAGAATGACACCGTGTGAAGAATCCACCGCAGAAGACAATGGACTCTCTCCTGGTTTATTTTCTTGGGTAGAAACTGAAACACACAGTTAAGCTGTGCCAGGTTGTGTGTGGTGGCCCGGGAATGCCTGGGAGGGCTGACCTGAAAGACAAGTTGCTGCTTATAGTTTAAAACCCCATGCAGAACCGAGGGAAGGAGGGAAGGTGAGAGAGGGTAAGAGAAAAGAAAGGCCTTAGCTAGAAAGTGAATTAAATAATTACACATTAAGATCTGGATTTCTAAAGCTCAGATCACCATTTTTATTGTTTATATAAGGCAGTAAAATGCATGCTATTAACATGAGTGCAGAATATATTCTTCTATGGGATGCATTTGGGAGGAATACCTTACAGTTTTAGAAAGAAAGAGCTGAGCCTTCTGAACCAGTCACTTCTGGGTTCACTGCAATGGAAAATATGTTCCCCTCTCGCTGAAGGGCTAAGGCCACTACGGACAGGGGAGCTTTCTCTAATTTACAGAGTGAAGCCAAAAAGAAGATACCTGTTTAAAAAAGCTTCCACATCTTCTGACTGCAGAGCCAAGTGATAAACTGACATAACATCATAATGCATATAATTCTCTACCACTCCTTCTGTCATTTAAAACTATCCCATGATTCTTGAGAGACCAATGTAACTAATTCTAGGAAACTCAGAGAACTGGTGTAAAATTTCAGAAGTTCTACAAGTCACACCAGAGTTTCTATTTCTCAAGGAACAGCTACAACAGCAACACCACCAACAAAAACCCAAATCATCCCGTTCGACAAAACCCCGGTGTCCGCACAGGTGACAACGACAACTGTCAGTAGCAAAGTCTGCATCATATACAGAGTCCATGTAACACCGCAAAGCAATGGGAAACCGAATCGTGTTAAATTTCAAAAATTAGAGTACCTTTGATGAGATATCCAGACCGTGAATTCACACATAAATAAAAATGAGCAATCCGCAGAAAATACAAGCAGTGACCCTGTTGACGAATGCCCTGTCTTTTCCAATCGAGGGCCAGACCTATTCAAACCCAATCACAGGGGGATGGAATCAGGAAAGGTCAGTCAAAGGCACACTGAAACTCCAACGGTCTCGCTGACCTTCAGAGCTTCTGACAAACTGCTATCAGTCAATGTCAACTAATGACAGTAGCTCTTTGGCTAATCAATTGTTCTAAAAATGATCAGGAAAACTACGCGCAGGACAGCTCATTTTCACATCAATGCCTGTGAAGTATGAAAAGCTCATTTTTTTGAGTTTTTAATAAGCTCATAAGTAAAGCAGTTACTTGGTAACAGAGGTCACCTTACAGAAAAAGACAGCACCTCTGTCTGCCTTTTACACATTCTTTTATTACCATATTATAGTAAAAATATGCCACGGATATGCCAGAGGGCTACATAATAAAATAAGTAACACTTCATCCATGTTGGAGACAAATACTCCTGTGTTCGAGGGAAATCTATTCAGGGGTAAATAATTTCAAACGCATTTTTTTTCAACTAAGATGAAAAACAATGACCTCAAGTTTACTAGAGATATTGCCTAACAGTGAGAAAATGCGCTCTCTGTGAAAACACTCACGGCCAAGTTCATGCCCCTAAATACACAGTCACTACTTTAGACGAAGTTATGTTTCTTTGTTTTTAAGATGATGACCTGCTTTCATGATGCCAAAAGTCAAGCAAATGGAGAACAGAAAACAGTTACATTTGATGAGTCAATAAAAGGAAAGGTGAATCTCGTATGGGGTGTTCCTGGGAAAATGATTCTCTGTCTATCCATCTAAGTCCACATGTTTGATAAATTAATAATATGGACCTTTTGATAACGGGGATTTGTGGAGTATAATAACTTCCCCTTTCTTTTTTTGCACCTGACTTTCCCCATCAGGAAATCATTTTCCTATTCTGCCTGCCACGGGCATGCAGAGGCCACGCTTTCGTTTATAGTCCAGCAGTAAGTGTAACTAAAGTAACACCCGGGTTGCAATAGTCCAAAGGCTGAGGCCTGCGGTCACAGCTATATTTTACTTTTCCTTTCTCCCCACTAGAAGTGCATTCTAGTGCCCCTGAAATATAAGAAGTTCCTTGCGAAGTACAAGAATTAAGAAGTCAGTGTGCACAAAAATAGCTCATTCAGCTCACTCTGGCCAACAGACAAATGAAATAAAATTTAAAAAGCCACCATTCGTTAAACATTTTCCTTCATTTTCAGGATTCTCAGGTTATTTCGAACACTGCTTTTAAAAATCAGTTGGGATGGATTTTTAAAACAGAAAGAAAACTGTTTCTCAACCAGCAGCAATCACTCTGTGTGTGTTTTTTCCATCTGAGAAACTGCAGATAACAGATTACATCCTAAGCCTGAGTGGCTAAGGTACTTTTTCAAATTAAAATATCTTCTGTGGCCTCCACCACTCTCAAGTTGTCCATAGGAAAGAAATAAAGGAGGGAGGGCAACACTTACGCCGAGCCATAATTGGAAGTATGTGAAAAATGAAGTGTCAGTTTGGTCAATAAAGGGCAAAGGTCAAGGGGAACTGCAGCCCAAACTCTGTGCGAAATGTGCTCATTAAGACATCCAATCAGAGTGCTCCTTCCCACCTATCCCATTATTCATCAGACAGCTGACTGTTTCAAACGCCCGGGTTTGGGCTGTTATTACTTTTCTTCTTCGTGTAAAAAGGCGAGCTGGTATATAAATCGTTGCTTAGTCATCTGGAACGTAATGCGGCCCTGCCCCACCTCCCTCCGGCCCCCGCCCTGCCCGCTGGCTTCACAGGTCTCAAACAACTGCCTGGAGAGTCCCTTCAATAATAAATGGAATTGCCTTCTGCCTATAGGTTGCCCGAACTCATACAAAAGCCAGCGAGGAGGGGGATGGGGCAGTGGGAGGCATTGCAACTATTGATACATTATTATAAAGAAGTAGCAGCGCTTTTCAGTCGCCCCTCTTTATAGAAACATGCTGTTTTGCCTTTTTTTTTTTTTCTTTTTTTTTTTGAGGGAGCAAAGATACAATTGTTGATCTGAGTCCTGCCCCCAAAAGGAGAAGTTCCTAAGTGGGCTTTCGAGGTTCCAGCGACCGTTAAAGTCCTTTAGGGTTGAGATGTTTTATATCAAATTTCAATGTAACAATCCTACTTTTTCTTTATCCTTACAAAGAGGAAAACCAGAGGAGCTTTAAGTGGGAAGTGTTCTGCCAGAAAAATGCCCTTACTTGTTTCCTGTGCCCCTATTCTCAATTCAATCAATCTGTGAATGAGTGAAATGGGAGAGGCTCTTCATACATAATACGAATTAATCGTATCAGTCATCATGCTCCTCTGTAACTATCTCAGTCATCATTCTACTTAGCGCGCAAAACTGGATTCTCACTCGCCAGCGGCGGGTAACCCTCCTGAGGCTCACGCGGATCCTGTCGTATTCGAAGCCCTGTCACATCACAGAGCACAGCGCCAGGCCCGGCGGACACCAGGGGAGGGCCCGTCCCCTGGATAACAGAAAGAATGTCCACCAGATGACCACACGAGAGCACTTTATCACACAGGATGACCGCAGTTAGGAGCGTGGGCTCCGGAGTCAGACTGCATGGGTTCAAGTCCTAACCCTACCACCCATCAGAGTGGGGCTCCGGCCAAGTCTCCTCGCCTCTCTGAGCCTCTGTGACCTCCTTCACCGAGGGCGACGTGGGAACCACAGCAACAGCCAGCCCTGAATGTTATTTCATTGTTGTATTGCTATCATGTATTCACCTCTCTTAACTGTGAGCCAAAATTGGAGAAGCACCCAACCTCAGGTCAGTCATACATAAAGCTGCCTGTGAGCCCCTGCCCTCCAGGCAAGAAATACGAAAAGGAACCAGACTAGCTTTGGTGATCTCCCGCCCCAACCACACTCTTCCGAGGGTGGGCCCGGGTTACAGTCAGGAGGGCAGCTGCGCACAGTAGGGCAAATAAGACACGTGAAAGAGTCACGTATCTGCCGATGTCTCCCTCAGCTCGTGAGAGAGACTCTGCTCGGATGTCCCGAATACTCCATCCCAAAACCCTGAGAAAGCCCAAGAGACCGAGGCCCCAGAGCGGGCTCTAGCAGTTACTCCTCAATATTTCTGAGCTGTTCCTTTTTCTCTTCTGAAATGGGAGAGTAGCAAATAATTGACAGGGGTAGAATAGGAGCTCCGTCGCCTGTCTCTGGAAGCGCTTTGAGGAAGTTAAAGAGTAGACAAAATCAATGTCATAGCAACAGCGGCAGAACCCCCGACCCGAGGCATTAGGTAGGCCTAGGAAGGCCTACCCAGGCCCGTTTCAAGGGGCTTCACTGATTAAAGAACCAGTCTCCTGCAAGAGGCCACCGGTGCTAATGCCCAATGAAAGCAGATGTCCTGCGGAAGAGTTGCTAGATAAATAATTTGAGTTGGGGGAAAGATTTATTACGCAAACCATAAATACACAGTAAATCCCTGAAAAATATATATATATGCTTTGCTTTTTCTTAATTACCTCTCTACTATATACTCTCTTTAGAATGCCCAAGATTCCATTCTGTTTTTGTTTTTTTTGTTTTTATGTTTAGGTAAAAATTTTACTAAAACTATGCCATCAGTCACAACAGCCACTACTTTGGGCAATTTATCAGGCACTCAAAATCCCCCAAATTGCCGAAACACTAACTAGAAATTGTCAGTGTATTTTGAAATCTGTCAGAACATTACCAATGGCCTGTATGACTTATTTTATTTTACTTAGGTTGAAAGTCCAAAAGAACAGCACTCGGTCGAGATCTATAGCCTGTTATACGCCTGCGCTGTGCGGCAGGTGCGGTTATTTCGCAGAGACCAAAGCCCGGGGGATTTCTTCTTTTTGTACCAAAGGTGCCATAATGAAGCGGTGAAAATTGACAAGGAACGGGGGGAAGAAAGAAACGCAGTACAAATAATACAGCAGAGAAAGTTTTAAAATATGTATTACTCCTGTCTGTGGGGGAAACACCTCTTTGGATATGTTCTTGACAGATTGAGTTATTTCTGTCTATTGGGTATGTATAAAGACATATTTATGGATTTATAAATCTTTTGAAGAGGGCTGTTATTTACCCAGTTGACTAAAATGGACTCAAACTGTGTAAATAACTATTTAGGACATGCACTACGGGCCAAATGCTGGCGCGGCTCACACCCCCGCGGCTGCCAGAAAAGGCAGACAGGGAAAACATGGAAAAGCCACTGCGCACAGTTAATCCGCAGGCTGCACAAAGACCCGGCTCCACAGGTCTCGGGGATGAAAAAAAGATTTAGAAGGGTCATGGTTGGCATGGAAATGTACGTAAGTTGTTGCAGCAACACTTCTAGGCGTCACTCTGCATTTAGCAAGGAATAAATCACACTGCCAAAGACAACCCACGGGGAAGGCTAAAGGCGGGACTCCTAACACCTGGATTATCAAGCTGGGGGAGGCGAGGAAGGGGGAAGTCAGGACAGAAAGTTTCTATTTGACTTTAGTTCTTTGGTGGAGGGCCAGGGAAAGAAGGCGTGAAGGCAGGAATCTTATATAAATAACCGGGAAACCGAAATTTTCGGTCCGACGCTACACCGGGACCTCAACAAATCCTTCGACTCCCCCCCATCATCTTTTCCCCCCTCATCTGTCAAATGGGCTAGACCTGTTCTATCTGTCACTCGGGGCTGTGTTAGAAACCAGGGTCAACTGAGATCATTCCAATGAGATGATTTATGTAAAAATACTTTAAAAAACAACTGGGTGGTGGTTTTTTATGCAAAATTATAGAGAGAAACAATGTAAGCGGGAAGCTCTAGCAATGTCAAGGATCCTGGCTACAGTCAAGTTCATTATCAAATTGGCCCTTGGAGAGCCCTTGTTGAAGGCAAAGGAACAGGCAAAATTCCTAATTCCTGGTTATGATGTGTCAGCGGGGAAGTGTCAGGACGGGACATGTGCCTCTGAGAATTTTTTCATCAGGTTACGTTTAAGGAAACGTAATATGTTATAACTTTAAATTCAAGAACAAGCTAGCTGATCACAAGCCTTCTTCCAGTCATCTAATACCTGCTGCTTGTGGATGATATACATATATATACATATATATATACACAAATACATACATATGGGTATATATATGTGTGTATATATATATGGAGAGAGAGAGAGGGAAGCCAGACGTGAAAGAGAAAAGGGAACAGACGAAAACACTGGGCTCTGCCCCCATGTAGCAATTGTGGAGAACAGGGAAAGGCACTGAGACTGATCCCCACCTTTAGGGAAACGCACGGTGCAAGATGAGTTCTGAAAGGAGGGCTTTCTGTTGGAAGTGCTGACATCCCCCAGCAATAGCGCTGTGAGCAGCGGCACCACAACATACCCGGACACATGCCCGAAAGAAAAAAGGCCCCATGGATTTGTGCTGCATATAGTTTTCCTGTAAAAGTCAGAGGGCGAAGGTCACCTCTTTCTGCCTCGGCTCCAGACCAGTTTACTGCTCCAGGCTCCATTTTTACTAGACTGAGAGCCGCGATGCAGTCAGCCACTTGGCTTTGAACAAGAAAATGTCTCAGATGCTTCAAATTCTACGTGTAGAAGTTAACTCCCAGTCCAAATAGCATACATGTGCCTAAAAAAATTTAACTTTCCTGTTTTTGTTTTCAAGTGCATGGTGTTAATTCATTGTAGGCTGACATTCTAATTGGTAGAGACAACCTAAGTTAGAAAACAAAATTCTTTTCTTGGCTAACAGCACTCCAGTGACACATGATGGTCAGCCCGGGTTTTGAGGTTTGTACCTACTGCGGGCTCAGAGTCCAGACTCGTTTAAACTTTGGTTGCATTCATTGAACACAAAAGCCACTGCGCTCAGTCTCATCAAAAGCAGTTCGGGACAGCTGGCTACTCATCCACCTTTCTGCTGAAAATGACCTCATGCTTCAACTTTATCCCTGCTCGTTATGGTCATACGTGTACATCCACCGACACCCAAAATACACACAGAGATAAGTGTGTTCAAAGAGCAACACAGATCAAATGGATCTGGTCTGTTTCCATTTCTTCCCACTGCCCTTTAGTCTGACCCTGCAATAAGGTCACTTAAGAGATTCAGATAAGTAAACTCAGAAAAATGGCTTCAACCCAGCGGAGAGAGAGAGAGAGACACTCAACATGGGCTCCTGAAAGGCCCACTGACTTCTAAGCATTTTAGGACATTGTGGACTTGGAATCCCAGTGGGTGTTTCTTCAGGAGCTCTGGAAAAGCCTCCAAGGGCAAGTAATAATAATACTTTTTATTTGGATAGCACAGTATGAGTAGCATACTGTTCACGTAGGTTCCAACTTTGACTTCTCTAATCCTGCCCTCAGTCGGTTCACTGACCCCGTTATATGGAGGTGGCAGGTGACAGGCAGTTAGGCAGCTGGCATGGCACAGAAGAAGAAACGGATGGCGGGGCATAA